>NC_090940.1:166728525-168082525 GCF_040938575.1 Ambystoma mexicanum
AGAAAATGTTAGCCTATGGGAACAAAAGGAAAAGTTGGGGAACAACCATTTCTGTCCATTGAGCTTCCACCCAGGACATCCACAGATAGTCCGTACAGATAAGGAAGACTAGTTTAATAATAGACAAGAGTTGGAGAGTGCAGCTTTCGCAAGAAAGGTAGCAGAGTTTGCTAATTTAATCTAGATGGCTCCCATATGAGCCAAAAAAGGAAACCTTAAGCAGTTGCGGCTTGACAGAGATGCAGGTCCTCACAGACAGTGACAGCATAAGTGTTTCAAGGGATGTACGTTAAAGGATCGAGTCCCAAAAGACTGAACAAAAAAATTGTGAACCGCTCTTGTTCGCATTTGGTAATTCAATCTTTTGCTTTTTTTTGTCCCCCGCCACGCATGTAATGTATTCGGGGGGCACTCCCCGCCCCCTGAAGCCCCTAATACTTCACAATACCCCTTGTTGAGTATTTTGGAATTCGGTCTTTTCAACCAGGCCGAATGCACACAAATTGTGCATTCAGTCTTATTTTTCTGTCTTTTGGTGAAAACCCGTTTCATGACATGAAATAATTCCAAGATGGCAGACATGGTTCAAGTAACACTGACTAGCAGAGCCATAGGGTGGTAAACTAGCCAATTGCCCAAACCTGAAGACCATGTGGTCCACACAATGAGCTCTCAACTAGAAGAACAGTTGTACGTGCAGGCCTCTTCTTAAGGAAGAATACACAGGAAGTGAAATTAGGAGACTGTGGGGGAGTCAGGAATTTGGAGAGTGTTGTAAGATAGAGCATGGTAGTGCGGCAAGGGAGTCATGTGAGAGAACAAATCAGAGGTGGAGTAGGGAGAAAGTGGAGTGCAGGTCAAGGAGGAAGAAAGGGAAGCATAGTTGAAGTAGGAGGAAAGAAGGATGGAGGTGGAAGAGAGAGATTCAAGAGTGGAGGTGTGGAGAAGAGAGAGAAGAGGAGCAGTGGAGGAGAGATAATCCATGACAGAGGAAGAAGAGATATACAAGACTACAGAGAGTGAAGAAGGTGAAGGTGAGACAAAGGGGAATGGAGGAGGTAGTAGAGGAGTGAGCAAGAGGATTGGGAAGGGCGTAGATCATAGGAAATGAAAAAAAGAAGGTGAAGGGCCAGGAAGAGGAAGAGAAGAATAGAAGAAAGTGGCAGATGAAAGAATAGTTAGGATTGCTAAGGAAGAAGTGCATAGAGAAAGAGAGCAGTTCCAAATCCTGGGCCCTGATGGAACCTTTCATACCATGGAAGAGAAAGCCATGGGATGGTCGGATAGCCTCAGAGAGGTGGGTGTTAAGCCTGGCATTCCTAGGCTCATACGATTTTGAAAGAGTCTGATGCCCTACCCTCGTACAGATGACCTACGGTACCAGGGCAGTGGTGCCAGTTATTCCACAAATCCTGGTGGACCAACACACTATCCAGACAAGGACAGCATGAACAAAGAAAGACAGTACAAAAAGCCAAGAAAAATATGTGTGGCATTACAAACCACAGAGACAGTAATGGACCCTTTTGAAGAGGGAGAAAGGACTACGGTTCTAGGGAGGACAGGAAAAGCCACTTTGCTAATGAATGCAAACCTACAGTTTTTATTTGTTGTGAAAAATAAGCCTACTGCATTGCTTGGTTTCAGGTCCCTTTGCTGATCCACTGGATCGTGACAGATGGTGTTAGAATTAAGATTTAGGGAACCTGGTTTAAAGGTCCCAGTTTGCCCACCGTCCCTACCATTAAAGTTGGTTAGTGTTTCTGATCAGGCCAAGGTACCACATCAAGCTACATCAGGGGCTACTGGGTGTGACTTGTGTAGTGATGTAGACCTACTAATACCCCAGGAAAGAGGTCACTAAGTTACGAGTTACATATGGGAGGATTGCGTCAAATGCCAATTTAGGTGCCAATGGTGGCGATGACATATGTGCTGGGGTGATGAATAAGGACTGCCGTGGAGTTGTTATGGTCTTCCTCCTAAGGCTCTCCAGCAACCTTTTCCCTGTCCAACAAGAATAACCTACAGCTCAGCTAATTTGGAGGTTGACTGTTTTGGTCACCGTGACCCTTCGGGCTTGTCAGGGCATGTTCTTGTCCTCATAGATTAGGAAATCAATGCCTAATCATGCTACACCACGTCTCAGATGAGATGCAGTGTAGAATGATTGGGCAGTGATTTCCTAATCTATAAGGACAAACACGAGGAAGACACAAGGCTAAATGGAATACACAAGCCCTCTTAATTAAATAAAGAAAACAAGAACTACCACAGCCCTACACGGTCTACATTAAGATAAAGGGAAACAGGGCTCCCCAAATGTATTCTCACACTTAAAGAAATGCTACGGCCTGATGAAGGCCCTCTCTCAACACTGCCAAGAACATCTCAGGATGGACGTATCAGTAATGTGCGGGCGAAACACAGTGTGTCGACCTATCTCTTATTAGATATTATATTCTTGCAAGTCATTCCATAGTGGGATTCAACCCCCGAGTCACAATAAGCCATGTTGTTGTACTGTGAGACTACAAAGAAGACCTCCAATGTTTTTATTTGGAAGACAGCTCCAACAGTATTTTTTAACATGTTACATTCCAATATATGTTAGGTACAATAGGTTGTGGAACGTGTGACCCACCTGTCATTTCACTGTCACTCCAATACTCATATTTGTTCACAGTATTGTATAAATTGTTTTTGCACATAGCTAAGTGTACTAACCCCTTTGTGTGTGCACTGTTTTCTCACCTAGTATGTTGTATTAACTGTTATGTGGCGTAAACTCAATATCAGTTTTACATGTGATATGTTGATGTTTTTACTTTTGTTGAAAACAAGTGGATAACTACATTGTTTTTTAACAGAAAATGTGGTATATGAGCAGATCTTGATCGAAGACGGCTCTTGGAAGCTGTGACGTTCATCAGTGAATGTGTACATGGGAGGGGTAGACGTTTCTTTGTTGTCACACCTAACTCAATCACCATCAAATTCTTGGGTTTCCCAGTCAGACTCATGCAACCACAGGAAAGGAAAGTCTCGGTGGTATAGAAGATCCCCCTGTGACATTAACAAGAAGGACTCACTGTACTTCCTTAGTTGGGTCCGATAGTATTGAATATGTATTGCATGGTTCTTCAGAATTGTGGGATCTGTAACCAATAATCCCACAATGCAACCATCTGTGCTGAACAATCTTGAGTCGAAAAGCATTCGAAAGTTGAAGCACTCTCTATGCCATCCACCCCTCCATATTATGCCTGATATTCCCAGCAGTTCATCCTACAAAAGAAAGCATTTCAGATGGGATCAAGGGCTGTTCATTTCCAAGGATGAGTAGTTAACAAATGCCCCCTTTAGTACATCAGTAGGAAGCTATTCCTTTGTGCAAGAATTATGAAAAATCAAGTTCTTGAATTAAGCAGACAGATGGGGGGCCCTTCGGAGCTACCTAACAGGCAAACACTTCCAGCTTATGAAAGACCATCATCTAGCCTGGCTTGCTAGAAAAAGGAGACCTCCTGCCACCCTCTATTTTCACCATGAAACACAGAGAAGGGTTCCTCCAGTCCAGAGGTGCTGTGTTGCAATAATTAAGGACGCGACCAGACAGAGGTGGTGCAAAGGTATTTATTCTCAGAGAGCAGCAAGCACCTCTGCCGGCCTCCCTCTCTCAACTCGCTCCAGTTCCAGAACCTCATAAGGTTCTGCAACTCCTTTACAGAACACAACACATATTTCCCCTTAACAAACAATTGACAACAGATTGACTCACCCCCATAAGCACAAACTGAACAATGACAAATTGAAAATGCATTTCAAACTTAAATGATAAACATGCTGTAGTTGGAAAGCAATTGACCACATAGAAATTCTAATTAAACACAAAGAAAGTCTTTAAACTTAAATGGAAAATGTCTAACTCTTCTGCTTACACGTTCCACCAACACTCTTCACCTCCCCACCAACACTCATACTTCCTCATCAACACTCTTCACCTCTTCTCATCACTCCATCAACACCATCCTTAAGCGATACTGACCTATCCTCACCTTTGACCACACCTCTCCACCATCAACCACCACCACACTATTCCTCACTGCCGGAATCCTTTTTGATACCAGAAATCTGTTCTCCAAGCATTTGAGCCCATACCTGGGATTCATAATCAGAACCTATTCTCCAACCTTCCATTCCTTCTCCTTTACCTTGAAATATTCATCAAACACTCCTTAATATTGACATTGTGCCTCCTCCACCATTTTCATCACTTCCTTCCGATCAATATTCACACTGTACAATCCTAACCATCCGGGACAAAATTTTGTCCCCGGTTGACGTCCCTTCAATGATACAAAGGGAGACACCTTAGTTACTGAGTGGTGTGTAATGCAATAACACCATACCATGAGTTTCAAATACACCACCCCACAACAACCCCAACCTAATAGCCAGGTGAATGCCACACTTAAGAAATCTATTTACACGTTCCACCAGCCTGTTAGCCCTTGGGTGATACAAGGCTGTGCGTGTGTGTTTAATGCCAAACTGCGTCATAAATGTCTTCATTGTTTCTGAACAGAACTGCACACCGTTATCAGTTACAATTTCTTTGGGGAAAAAAGACTTCTTCAAAAAATAACACCCACTCCACCGTGGATGCTTCTCGTAATCCCTTCCACTCTATCCATTTCGAGTAGTAATCCACTAAAACCACAATGAACTTGAATCCCTCACCCAGCCCCTGAGTGGGGCCCATTAAATCTACTGCAACCTTTTGCGAAGGTTCCACAGGTACTTGTACAGGGCGAAGTGGTGTCTCACTCAACCACTTTGCTCTTGTCACTTGCCAAATAAATTTCACATCTTCTTATTTATCTATCCACTCCACCATCCATTGTTGGCCACCAATAGCTCTGTCTCAGCATCCTTTTTGTACTGTTCATTTCACAATGCCCTTCATGAGCAATCTCTATTAGCTTTTCCCTAACACCCGCGATAGGCACCACATTATTACCTCTTCTAGGACTTTCTCCAGACACAAACAACTCCTCCTTCACTTCATAAAAATGATCAAACCTCCTGTCCACATCATTCCTACAAGGCCAGCCTTCCACTGTCCACTCCATCACTTTGCTAAATATTGGCCCATTACTTTCTGCTGACCACCATTCCTTCTCATTTAAAGCACATTGTGCAATACAAGCAACAATCATTTCTTCTTCCTTCCTTTCTTCCTGTTCCCCCTCATTTCCACAGTTCACTGGCAGTCGAGAATTTTGCAATCCTAATACCCATTCTGAAATTCTGGGAGAACCCTTGGACCAATTCCCACAAGTCAACATCTGTACCAATGGTCTGTGATCCGTTTTTACTTTCAAACGCTGGCCCCACAGAAAGAACTTAAAATGCATGCGAGCCCAAAACACTGCAAAGTTTCTATTTCAACCAGAGACTCGTTTTTTTCTGCACCCCTCAATGGTCTAGATGCGAAAGCTATCACATGCTCTTCCTTCCCAGAGTTCAAATGTGACAAGGACACTCCTAGGCCGAATAAACTGACACCTACTGTCAACACTGTCTTACGGCCACTCATAAACCCTCCCTAAAGAAATGCATTGGAGATCCCCTTCTTGATCTTCTGGAATGCTTCCATACACTCATCAGACCACAAGAAGTTCACTCCCTTCTTTAGTAATGCTCTCAGTGGTGTCGACATGAAATAAAAATTGTTGACAAACGTGTGATAAAACTCTGGCATGCCCATGAATGATCTTAACTGATCCTTATCCTGCAGTGCTGGGGCCTTACTGATGGCTTCTACTAGATTATGTTTAGGTGAAAATCCTTAAGCTGAATTTTGTGCCCAAGATACTCTACTTCACGTACCCCAATCTTACATTTTCTGTGCTGCAATGTACGTCTGCTTTACACAACCTTTTTAACACATTCATGAATACCTTGACATGTTGTTCGACACAATTGGAAAAAATTAGATGTTGTCTTGAAACACAATCACATTAATGACACCCTCCAACTCCTTCTGCATTACACACTGAAACACAGCTGCAGCTGATGCCAACCCAAAGGGCATTCTAATGTACTTGAAAGTTCCTTCAGGTGTAATGAATGCTGTAACATCTTGACTTTCTTACGGCAAGGGTACTTGGTGTTAGGCAGCGGACAAATCCATGACTGTAAACCAACTTGCTTCTCCCAAAACAGCCAAAACCTCTGATATCACTGGCAAAGGATGTCTCTCCACTAGAATGTTCTTATTAAGTTCTCTCAAGTCAACACGTAAATTAAACTTCCCATTGCTTTTCACTATTAGCACTACCCGAGATAGCCACTCCGTACCATGCACCCTCTCTATCATCCCTCTCTGCAGGAATCCGTTGAGTTCCACAGGTAACTGTTCCTTCATGTGATGAGGAACTGGCTGCACCATATGCACTACTGGCTGTGCCTTTATCTTCATCTTGATACAGTGTTCAAAATCATTTAGCTTTCCATAATTCTCTGTGAACACCATAGGAAATTCTGAGGCCCATTTATTTTGTATTTTTTGTATTTATTAAATTTTCATATAGCGCTTTACACCAAAGCGCTTTACTAGAGGACAATAGTAAATACAATAAGCATTGAAAACCTGTGAATCAAGTAACAGAAAGCAATACATGCAACAATTACTTGAACATTGTGGTGTAACATGAGTATTGTAAGGCTATAGTAAGAGAAAGAACAAGAAGGAATAAGGATGGGTGGTAGGGCTGAGATGAGAGAGGTAGCACAAGATGTCAGGGTGGGGAATGGAGGAGATAGGATTTTAGAGAGATGCAGAAAGAAGGATAGGAGGAGATAGAACGGAGAGGGAGACGGTTCCAGTGGAAAGGGGCAAGTAGTTGGAAAGAACGAAAGCGGGATGGGGCACAGGGTGAAGGAGGAGAAGTGAGTAGGAAATGTTCGGCAGAGTGGAGAGGGCGAGAAGGGATATAGAAAGAAAGGAGGGAGGAAAGGTAGGGTGGAGCAAGGCCATAGAGAGATTTGAAGATGAGACAGAGGACATTTGAGCTGGGTGTGAAAGGGGAGCCAACCTAAGGAGGAGAGAGAAGAGGAGATGGAATCGTAGGGAGAGAGAAGAAAGAGGGAGCGAATAGCAGAGTGGTAAATAGATTTAAAGGGGGTTAAGTGAGTAGAGGGGAGTCTGAAAAAGAGGGTGGAGCAGTAGTAGAGTCTAGAGAGGACGAGAGAGGTGACTAGAAGTTTGGTAGCATGGAAAGTTAGGAAAGGGCGAATTTTGCGGATATTATAAAGGTGGAAGCGGCAGGACCTGGCAGTGAGAGAGATATGATGGGAGAGAGAGAGATTAGAATCAATGTGGAGGCCAAGGTTGCGGGCATGGGGAGAGATAGGGAGTAGGGAAGAGGAGAAGAGAATAGAAGGTGGTGGGGAGGGGGGAGTATGTGTGTTAGCAGGGAAGAAATGGATTTCTGTTTTGTCCACATTTAAGGTTAAGAAGTGAGAGGACATCCAAGATTTGATTGCGGAAAGGCAGGAATAGAGTTTAAGATGGATGTTGGAGGTAAAGGAAGAGAAGGAGAGGAAAAGTTGGGTGTTGTCAGCGTAGAAATGGTGTGAGACACCAAATGAGGAGATGACAGGAGCTACGAAGGAAGTGTACAGTGAAAAGAGGAAGGGGCTGAGGACAGAGCCTTGGGGAATGCCATGATTGAGGGCAGGTAGGGGAGGTGGTACCGCCCCAGGACACTGTCAAGGTATGGTTGGAAAGATAGGAAGAAAGCCAGTTGAGGACTGAGTTTTTGAAGCCAAGGGATGAGAGAGAGTTGAGGAGTAGAGGGTGATCAACGGTATCGAAGATAGCAGAGAGGTCGAGAAGGATGAGTATGGAGGAGTGTTTAGAGTAGCGGGCGGAGAGGAGAGAATTAAGAACTGAAGTAAGGACAGTTTCGGTGGAGTGGTGAGGGCGGAATCCAGATTGAGTGGGAGGGAGAAGAGAGAGATTAGAGACGAAGGAGGAGAGTTGAGAATAGACAATGCGTTCATTTATCATCCACTTCTGCTATCATCACTGGAATGGGCGCACTTTCCTGGATGCGAACCCCTAGGTTCTTTTGTCCCTCCCATCTAAGCTAAGATAATCCCTTTCTTGCTACTACGAGGTTCGCCGTACACTCCCTTCCTTTATAGCCAACGAGTCATTGAAACCTCCCTACTAGTTCAATTTCTATTTTGCCATAGCCACACGGTTGGACGTGAACTGGTTCTAATTCTTGCAATTCTCTTGACAGGGTTCCCGTGAATGTCTCCTTTGAGATAATAGTCCAAGGAGAAGCACTGTCTACCTTCACCGATAGACTCAAATCATCATTGTGAAAGGTGTCCACAGGATCTCCCATACCTCTAGACACTGTTGAGATTTCAAATATGTGTCAAGGTTTGCCTTCCCCACTCTGAGGGTTTAGCATCAGTTCTTGCTCATATTGGGCTTGCCTGTACTCCACAGCATTAATGGTGTTCTCCTCACACATCCGTGCAAAATAACCCCTGCATCTACACTTGATACACTTAGCAGTCCTCACTGGACAGAACACACTGGCTGCTGCATGTCTTGGAGTACCACATCTGACCCATTTGTATCTCAGCAAAACAGAAAGGTGATGGCTGCAAGGTTTTGAATTAATCATAACCACGGACATGGCTTGGCAGGCGAAGAAAGATGGTCTGGAGGGTTGCCCAGAGCAATGCCAGTGGTTAAGATTCATTCTAAACCTTCCAGCCATCACCTCTTTGTTTTTGCTTTTCCATTTGTATCTCAACCATTCCTTTCTTGTTCCAATGACTTTCCTTTCATCCACTGCACATACCTCCTGGCTGTCTTTTCTATCTTCTTTTCCTTCATGTATTGTGTCATTTGCTCAACACCTCTGAGGAGTTCTACGGCCTGTTTTAGCATGTCTTTTGCCAACAATTTTTCTTGCACCCTGGGATTGTTAGTGTACCTCACCAGTTGATCCTGGATCAGTGAATTCGTTAAAGCACCCAACTCACATGTATGGCTCAATTCCCTCAGAACAGCCACATACCCTCGCACTGGTTCCATTGGGTCCTGTGTTCTTTGAAAGAACTTGTGTCTCTCAAAGGTTATATTCTTTTTTGGTTGAAAATGCGCCTCAATTATTTTCACAGCCAAGGTAAATTCATCTTGCTCTCCCGCTCCTTCTCCTTGTGGTTCTGGAAGACCATCAAAGACACTGCGGCCCTCCAGGCCCAAATTATGAAGTAATAATGCTTGTTTTCTGGAGGCGTTGAATTTGTCTCCACCCATGGCCACAATGTATGTCTCGAACATCTTCTTCCACCTTATTGGAGGTGTCTCTGGCTCAGCTAGGAATGGGGGTGGAGGTGGTATAGCTGCCGTGGCCATGGTTGACTGAGTGCAATTACTTCAATTAGTTTGCCTTATCTCTTGTGCACTGTTCCTTTAAAACTGTTTTAATTAGTTCACTGTGAGCAAATATTTTAAATGGTTTTTCTTGTCTCTTGTGCACTGTTCATTTAAACCTGTATTTAAAGTGATCCCTTTTTTTTTCTTTGCAGAAGCTGCCTCAGTAAGTTGGTCTCTTTCTCCTGCCTTGCAGAGCGTCCTCATTGTCTTGACAACGTTTGTTGACGCCGGATAGTGAAGGGAGGGCACCCGAAAGCGTGGTGCTTTGCATTGTCCTGACAACGCTTACTGGCGAGGGAGAGATGCTTGCGAGCATAATGTCTGACGCTCGAGTGATTATTTTTATTTTTTTACTTCCTTGTTTTAGGGCTTGCCCTTGTTCCCGTTTCCTTGGATTCCAACCTCTTTGGTGCTCCTCCTCAACACTCAACTGGTTGCTGCAGTGCCACAGCACCCCAATCTCACTTGGTGTCGGTCAGGTTCCTTTTCCCTCTGGCTCTCCTCTGTTCTGGTGTATACTTTTCTTATTCTGTGTTCTGGTGTATACTTTTCTTATTCTCACTTAAAATGGTCATTTATACATCCTATGTAGTGTTGACAAAACAGAGTGATTGTGATGTAACGAAGTTCTAATGAGAATGTTTTGGCTTCACTGTATGTTCTATTGTAGTCAGTTGGAGCCTGCCTCTAAAGGGGGTGCCTGCTGTCTACGTGTAATCTTAATAAAGTACTTATGAACTTGCTTTCTGTCTGGACCTCGAACTTAACATTGGCGACGAGGATTGCTGATAACTCACCGTGGAATTCTGTGTCTCCTGTGTGTTGGCGCCGCCCGGACCCCGGCTCTCCCTCCCTGGAAGACGGCAGGCAGGAGGCAGGCGTAGGGAGGTGAGCGCATATTGCTGTACTTGAGCACATTTTGCTGTACTCGGTCTGGCACCGCCGCTAGTAGCTGTTCGATTGGCTTTGCCGCCGCTGTGAGTGCTAATCTTTGAGAAAGGGGCCCAGAGCCGCCGGAGAGCCTGCGCGAGCCATATCCTGCGCGTGCCCCCAGCGCGGACGCCGGCGCGAGGTTCCTTGCAGCGCTGTGCTGCATTTGAGCTCCGGCGTGGAGCTTAGCATTGAGGAAGACAGCGCGAGGACAGCACGAGCTCACAGCGAGCTTCCTTTTTCCAGCGCGCACGTCCTTGCAACGTTGGGCTGCATTTGAGCTCTGGCCCGGAGCGCAGCATTGAGAAGGCTAACACCAGACACAGCGCGAGCACCCGAGCGAGCCCCATCCCCTTTCAGCGCGCACCTCCAGACACACGCTGCAGAGGGCACGTGGATCTCCACGAACTCCGGTCCTCCCATTGTGACGCCGGTTGCTCAGCAACAGGTCTTCCAGGCCTTGAAGAGAGGAAACAACGCAGAACTCGATCTACAAGTCTGACCAAGCCCCGGATCTTCCATTGTGACACAGATACTACCTAGCAACAGTATCTTCCCACACTGGGAGCAATTTACATTCATGTGGTACGACAGGAGCCCATTGTGACAAGACAAGGTGGCACATTATGTTAATGGGAGCGTACAACAAATAAAAAAAAAAAATATATATATATATATTTTTTTTTCTGTCTGCTCTCTGTTGCTCATTGACATATTAGGAAGATTATCAACAGCTCTGTTTTTGGTGTGCCTGCTGCAGCTGTAAAATATGGCCACTTCCATTCCACCGCCTGTCCCCTTCCTGAGTGAACCGGGACGACCTCCAATTGCTTGGGATAGGTGGAGAGACATGTTTGAAAACTACCTGGTGGCCATGGGAGGGGAGAGATTTCCCTCTGCACGTAAGAGAGCCTTACTCCTTCACAACCTTGGCATAGAAGGACGCAGGATTTATAATGGACTCTCTAGGAATCGTGCTCCAGATGCTGATGACATGGATGAATACATGTTTGCTCTCAACCAACTTCGTGATCACTTTGAACCAAAGAAGAATGTTAGTTTTGAGAGACACAAATTCTTTCAGAGGGTCCAAGAGAAGTCGGAGTCTGTGGAATCATACATTGCTTGCCTCAGATCCCTGAGTTATACTTGCGCGTTTGAACATTTAACGGATTCGCTAATCAGAGATCAGCTTGTTAGATGCACTAACAATGTGAGAGTCCAGGAGAAACTTCTTGCAAAAGATATGAAATTGGATGAGGCTGTAGAATTAGCCAGAAGCATCGAGCAAACATCTGAGTACGTTAAAGAACTTAGGATTGACAAACCAAATTTTCCATCAACCTCTGTATGTGTTGTTAATCAAAAGAAGAAAATTGGTTATTCCACAGTGAAGAGAGGAAGCGGTTATACAAAGAATATGTGTTCTCGTTGCGGCAGTTCAAGACATGGTGTGAATTATCCTTCATGCCCCGCCAAATATGCAGAATGTTTCAAGTGCAAGAATAAAGGGCATTTTGCTAACGTCTGCAAGGGTAATGCTATCAATAGTATAGAGTTCAAGCCATTGGATAATGGTGAAGATTACATTGGAAAGGGGTACAACATTCATGAAGTATCCTGTACACAAGAATTCAGACCAAGGCACATTTTTGAAATTTCAGAGATGTCTGGGATGACCAAGGGTCCTGTGGATAAGTTTCAAGTTGATGGTATTGAGCTTGTAATGAAAGTAGATAATTGTTCCCCTTGGACTATCATTTCTCAAGACACGTTGATAAACATTTTGGGGAAGAGCAATGCTGTTGTTCGCCCTACCAATGTCAGGGTGTGTGGATATGCAGAGTCCGATATAAAGATCCTGGGTGAATTTCTTGCCAAAATAACTCATAAGGAAAGGGACTGCCAGGCCATGCTCCTTGTGGCGGAAAAAGGGACCTCTCTCTTAGGCTGGGAGGAGCAGAGGAAGTGGGGTTTAAGGGTACAGGCTAGTGCACCTGATCCTGTCACCATTGCCGAGGTGGGGGATTCCTGGACCAGGGAATTTCCACAAGTGTTTTCTGAGAGTCTAGGAAGGTTGAAAGAGTTTGAGCATCACATTAAGCTTAAGATCAATGCCCAACCGGTGGTACACAAGGTACGTCAAGTACCACTGAAAATGAGGGCACAACTCAAGGAGGAACTTAATAGTTTGGTTGACAAAGGGGTGATTGAACCAGTTGTAGCTACTGAATGGTTGTCTCTGATTGTCCTGGTTACCAAGGCTAATGGTAAGATGAGGTTGTGTGTCGACCTACGCAGTCTCAATAAGAACATAGTGGTGGAGAGGCACCCGTTACCAAATATTTCAGAAGTTTTGTCCAAACTAGGAGAACCTAAGTTATTTTCCATCATTGATCTCTCTGCTGCCTATCATCAGGTTCCGCTGTCTAAAGAGTGCCAACATCTGACTGCATTCATCACTCCTGAAGGTGTTTTCAAGTATAACAGAATGCCCTTTGGTTTGGCCTCTGCAGCATCAGTATTTCAGAGAGTAATGGAGACAGTACTCAAGAGTCTTGAAAAAGTAACAGTGTTCCAAGATGACATTCTCATTTTTGCCAAGGATGGTCCTGAACATGATAGGATACTTAGATCTGTGTTGGTCAGGCTCAGGGATGCGGGTCTGACGGTACAAAGGGAGAAATGCAAGATTGCAGTCACGGAGGTGGACTACTTGGGGCATAAGATTTCTTGCAATGGTATTTCTCCCAGAAAATCACTAGTTGACAGCATTGTGGGTGCTCCCCAACCCCTGGATAAGGAACAGTTACGCTCGTTCATGGGGTTGGCAGAGTACTATCACAAGTTCGTTGATGGGTTTTCTACCATGTCGTCTCCTTTGAGAGATCTATTAAAAAAGGGCACCAAATATGTGTGGTCGGAAGAATGTCAAACTGCCTTTAGTAAGATTAAAGATAGCATTGTGAAAGCACCTTCATTAGGAGGATTTGTTTCTGGTAGGCAAACTGTGCTGGCTGTAGACGCAAGCACATTAGGGCTTGGTGCCGCTCTCTTTCAGTATGATGGTAACATTGAACACATTATAGCTTTTGCCTCCCGACCACTGAGGGGAGCAGAAAGCAATTATTCAGTGGTGGAGAGAGAGGCCCTAGCTGTGTCATGGGCAGTATCTCATTTCAAATTTTTTCTATGGGGCCAGTCGTTTGTTGTAAAAACAGATCATAAACCGCTGGTCCAGTTATTGGGCAGTGCAGAGTGGGTTAAAGGTTCACCCAGAATATCTTGGTGGATGATTGACTTGCTGGCATATGATTTTAGAATGGTGTACATATCTGGGGGGGGGGGGAAATGTGGTAGCTGATTGTCTTTCTAGACTGCCTGCACAGAATGAGAGTCTTAAGGATGTGAGTGCGGAGTGTACTGTGGGCATTTGCAAACTTGTACACAATGCCATAAGCAAAGAGGAATGGGAATCCACCGATGCTAATGATGAGGTCCTGGGGCAAGTGAAGTTGTGGACCAAAACAGGTTGGCCCAGGAAAGACCTTATTGAAAAGAAATGTGATTCTTTTTATTGCATTAAAGAGGAGTTGAGCATATCAGGGGATGGATCTCAACTCAGAAAAGGTATGAAGATTGTACCTCCCTGTGATATCAGGCCCAGATTAGTGGACATAGCTCACCAAGGCCATTTAGGTATGGGGAGTACCAAAAGGCATATCAGGCAATCCTTTTGGTGGCCAGGGATTGATGGTCAGGTAGAAAGGTGTGTGAGGAGTTGTAAAGAATGTGAGAGAAGTGACAAAAGCAAGATGGTTAAAGAACCCCCCTTAAGACCTGTCAGTGTTCCGGGAGAGCCATGGAGAAAATTAGCAGTGGATTTAATAGGGCCTATACAGGAACTGGGAGAGGATTTTAAATATTTTATTGTCCTGGTGGATTATCACTCTAAATGGGTTGAGTGGAAAGCCATTAGAGAAGCAACTACTTCACAATTGATTAGATTTTTTGAGGAGGTGTTCTACAGGGAGGGATTCCCCTCAGAGCTTGTTTCAGATAATGGAATGCAATTCTGTTCGGACAGAATGGTGGAGTTTTTCAACAGATTTGGTATTAAACACTACAGGAAAGCACTTTACCAGCCTAGAGCGAATGGTCTTGTTGAGAGAGCTAACAGATTCTTAAAGGGAGGATTACAATTAGCCATGGCTTCTGGTCTAAGGTGGCAGACAGTTCTCAGGGAGATGGTATGGAACTACTGCGTGACTCCACACTCTGTCACCGGCATTTCACCCTTCATATCTCTCAAGGGAAGGCAACCCGGTACAAAGTTATGTCCGGGCTGGTTGGACTTAGCAAAGAGTGCACATGTAAACAGAGAAAAGATCATGGATCTCATCAGAGAGGCCCACGATGAGTACAAAGGGAGGTTTGATACAAAAAGGGGTGTCAAGGTGATACCATGGTCAGTGGGGGACTGGGTTTATGTAAAAAATCCCAGGGTTTCTCCCAAGTGTATTGAGAGTAAATTCATTGGACCTAAGATGATTGCTGTGATCAGAGGGAATGTTGTTATCATGGAGGGCGGAGAATGTTGGTCAATGGCCAAACTAAGTAAGTGCAATAAGGTTGACGATGATGTCGGTGAGGGAGAGAGAGAAGAGCAGGTTTCGGGTGAGCATGGAAAGGATGAACATAGGTTCGAACCAATTGAACCGAATGTGAGAACAGCGTTCAGTCACAACAGCAGTTTGAATGCAAACAGAGTAAAAAAAAACCTGTCAGGTTGAATGATTATTACCTAGGTTAAATTGCCACAAATTAAAGGCAAGAGATGTGTTCTGGTGTATACTTTTCTTATTCTGTGTTCTGGTGTATACTTTTCTTATTCTCACTTAAAATGGTCATTTATACATCCTATGTAGTGTTGACAAAACAGAGTGATTGTGATGTAACGAAGTTCTAATGAGAATGTTTTGGCTTCACTGTATGTTCTATTGTAGTCAATTGGAGCCTGCCTCTAAAGGGGGTGCCTGCTGTCTACGTGTAATCTTAATAAAGTACTTATGAACTTGCTTTCTGTCTGGACCTCGAACTTAACACTCCTGGACCCACTATCGTGTGGGGGCCATCTGCGCTCTCCTCACTCCTGCATCCTCGTCCCCAATGTTGTGGTAATTAAGGACGTGACCAGACAGAGGTGGTGGAAAGGTATTTATTCTCAGAGAGCACAGAGAGCAGCAAGCACCTCTGCCGGCCGCCCTCTCTCAACTACCTCCAGTTCCAGAACCGCATATGGTTCTGGAACTCCTTTACAGAACACAAAACGCTGCTAGCAATGGAAAGAACTGGGGCTACACTAATGTTGGGCCTGTCGGGACTCAGGGCTAGCTAGCCTTTGTTTGTAGCCCCTGAGCCTCTGTCTGGGGCTATAACCAAAAGACCTGAGGCTATAGCCCCCCCCAGCACCTCTCCAAGCAATGCCTCTGCTTCAGACGAATGTTGATTTCCTCAGTCCCCCCCATGGAAACCTCCAAGAGGTGCATGTAATGAAGTCTCATGCTTGAGGATGTGAATAGGGTGACCCTGAAGTTGAGGGGCCATGACCGACTCCATGATGTAGGCCCCAGCGGAAGTATATGATGCGTCCATCCTAGGCTTGTTTTTCTGAAATGCCTGAGTTCCCCTAAACTCCCCGGCAACCCAAGAAAGTCTCTTCCCATGGGAACCAAAGTAAGAGTTGGGGAAAGATCTTTGTTGACCCACAGAGCTGTGATTCTGGGCATCCACAGACGACCACAAACAGACAGGGAAGACTGGTTTAATACAAGAGAAGAGTTTGCAAGTGCTGCTTCCACAGTAAATACCAGATTCCGTTCATGTCCCTCAGCAGGTTCTCATATGGGTCTTGAGCAGTCATGGCTTGACAGAGACGCGAGTCATCACAGGTAGCAACAGCACAAGTGGTCAGTGAAAGAAATCCAAGATGGCAGATGCGGCTAAAGTATCATTTGCTAGTGGAGCCAGTGTGCACTCCACTAGCCAATTGCCCACAAATATTAGCACTATGGCAAAGATTGTTGTCATGCTGTGAATCTATGCTTTCTATGCTTTTTGATTGCACAGGTGCAACGCTTGCCCTAGTGCTTATACTTTGGTGCACCCATTTATGTAAAGCATATGTTTTTGTACGAGGGCAATTTTTTCCCTTATGCTAATCCTTTGCAAAATTACATTTGCACTGGTGCAAAGTTTCTGTAATACAGCCCCTTGTTTCTAAAATTCAAAACAGCTCTCACCTCCAGAAGAATAATGCATTTGCAGAATGCTCTGATGCTGATTGTCCATGACTTAGGGTCATAAGCCCTGATGTGACTGAACACTGATACAGTGACACATCGCTCGCTCTGAGACCAACCACATATTTTGCCCAGCGCCAAGAAATAATGGCTCATCTGACGGGACTTTGCTCCACTTGGTGCTGGTCTCTGAGTTCCTATAAGGAGAGTTGCAAGGCACAGGAAAGTTGTGACTACTCAAACCCAATAAGGAACTGTGCATTAATTGAGGTGATATGCCCGAGGTGGTGGACCGAGCATGTAGGTAACGGGCCACCGCCCAAGTTAAGTGTCCAAGCGTAGTGAGGGGCCCTTAACGAGGGTGGCGGGCCACTACCTATAGGGTCGGTCTGCCACCGTGGGGCATATCGCCATTAGCACCCGTGTAGTTCACTGAAGGGATGCTAGAACCTCCAACGCTAATCTTCTCACAGTTCCCAGATTCAAACGCACCAAAATGGGTGGCAATAGCTTCCAGATGAAAGCAGCACAACACTGGAACTCCCTACCACCTTCTCTAAGAACACCCCAAACCTACACACACTTTAGACGTAACTACATACACTGAATAAAGAACAATGACCGCCATTTCCATTCATCCCACCTCACCGCTACCTACCTGTAAATATGTATATTTGTAAATCCGTAAACTTTTGCCTTTTTCATGACTGCTTCAATCATCTATTATCCACTGTATTTACTGCATTGTATCCATATAACCATTGTAATTACTGTACTGCATTGTAACAT
The DNA here is from genome assembly GCF_040938575.1 of Ambystoma mexicanum. Lineage (NCBI taxonomy): Eukaryota > Metazoa > Chordata > Amphibia > Caudata > Ambystomatidae > Ambystoma > Ambystoma mexicanum. Next base: position 166,746,022 of record NC_090940.1, read on the forward strand.
GTAACCAAGCTGCGAATAACCTTGTTGCTCCTGCGCCCTCATACCCTCGGGTCTGGTGCACAATACAAATGAATAAACCAAACTAAACTAAACTAAACTAATATATATATTTTTTTTAATGGTAAGTATTTTCTCTACGTGAAAGACCGCCTCGGAGCATCCCATTCATGGAGAAAAAATACTGTACCAACATGGCCATCTTGGAATAAGAAGGCAGGGCTCCATATGGAGCCCTCTTCCATTTCTATGTCAGCAAAACAGAGCAGGTACAGGAGCTGCAGGAGCTGTGGCGGCGGCTACTGCCGCCGCAGCTATCAGTTAAGTGGGATGGGGAGGGTGAAAAAAAAGCAGGGTCGGTGGGGGGAAGATGGCGGGCAGGGGAACAGGCCATCAGGCGGCGTTTAGCGCAGGGTAACACTAGCAGTGTCAGCCCACGTTCTGTGCCTCCTAATTGGCTGGCTCCCCTATCGAGGGTGCTAATGAGGATTATAGGTGTTATCTGATGAATGAAATGCAAAATGTTTACCAGAATCCTTGAAGGTGACTCTACTTTATCCAGGATTGGTGCCCCCACCCCTCTCTTCACTTCCTGCAAAAAAATGGCCTTATTCCTGTTATAATTGTTGCGTCTGTAGGGAGAGCCCCATTCAGGTGGTGGATGCTATCTCCCTGCTGTTCTGGAACTAGTTTATTGGTTGGAAGTGTTAAACGGGATATCATATCGTGCCTCCTTTATTGTATATATTGGCCTAAGCCCAGTCGCTCTGCAAAGAAAACCACGTAGCAAAGTTCCGATCTTAGATCGACTTAGCCTCCAATTTAGGTCCGTCCGCCATTTTGATTTCCACTCCAAAGCAGTTCTGTGTTCTAAAATGGTGGACAGTGTTTCCCACTTGTAACTGAGCCGTCCTGACCTTTGTACATAAGTTAATGTCTAAACTGTCAGTTGGCTGAATGTTTGGGTCAAGTAAAGAGGCCTTGTCCCATGCCTGACTTGTAGACAGAGGATTACCTGCGCCAACAAGTCCAATCCGCGGACATACATCAACTACAATGCTGTATAAATACTGAACGTGGACACTTGTTGAACTACATCGTATAGAACGTGTGTTAAGACTTACTGTTGAATCCGAGAATACACTGCTGCCATTGTGACTTGTTGTTGTACAAACTGAAGATAATCCACATGCATATAGTTGGACAAACTAGAAGTGAACTTGGCACGAACTCTAGACCGAGTATCATTAACCTGTAGGGGGGCTGGACATTATGATCAGAAATGTATAAAATGTGTAAATGTTTAGACGTCCAGTACCTCTCACTTCTCACACCGAAAGGGCTGGTTTTCGCTGTTATGTACTGAGAGCCAGATAGCTATCTGATACTTTGTTTCTTTGTGATCTGTACAGTTATAGAATAAAGATCTGTGAATCTTTATAAGCCTATGTTTGGTGTATTTCCTTTTGGGGTACTCAGCCTCGATATTTCCTTTTGCTTTTACAGATGGAGTCCGAATAGGGACCCTCAAGATTGATGCCATCTCGTTGAAGGTTGACGTGGCTATCGGAGCCGGGATCGGAGGGTATAAAAGGGGGCCCCTTACTTGGATGAGAAGTGACACCTCAGCAGCACTGCACAACCCCGATCCCTGGACGGTGAGCCCGTGGTCCGAGTCGGCATCTTGATGAGGGTCCATATATTGAGGCGGGCAGATTTGCCGAAATCACCAACCACGTGGGACCTTAGTTAGCTCTTTGAAATCCGATCGGACCTCCTTAGGATTTGATCAGGTGAGTCGTGACCCGATTCTTAAGTATCCTGATAATTTGTTTTGGCGCATTGCACTCGCGAGTACAATTATTGACCAGGTAACACCAGTATTCTGATATGCCTGGGAAATTATCTGCCTGCTTCAGGGCGTTATTCCGCAGTGACAGACAATCTTTGGAATTTGGCCGACCGGCACCAATGGAGGGGTCGCCGGCGTGTACTATGTACTGTAAGCACGGCATTGGTAGTATGGTGTTTAATGATATTTGGCACAGACAAACTAGACATGCTTCCGAACTTCAGTGGCCAATCAATGGTAGTTTTGAAATTCCTCGTATTGAATATTTAGAATCCATATTATTAAAGAAAAAGGCTAGACCTGCAGCATTCAATGTATTACAGAATTGGAAGAAAGAAGCTACAGAGCAGCTTAAGAGTAGAGAAAAGCATGCGCGCCATCATATGACGAACGCCGAAAAAGCATTGTTATATGACCAGAATAAACAGTCTGAGTCAGTTAGGAATATGTATAGGGCTTTGTCACTTGATGTCCAGAAACTGTATCCTTCTAAAGACTTTCATGTATCTGATGAGCTGATTGACAAACTTTTAAATGAACGAAGGCCTGGTGCCAGTGCGCCACCTCTGTATGTTCCTCTTCCTGCTGTTATTCCTCCTCCCGTAGCTCCCCCTGCTCCTCCTATTGCTCCTCTTAATGTTCCTCTTCCTCCGGTTGTTGGTCCTCCTCTTGTCATCTCTCCTCCACCTGCTCCTCCACCTTTGCCTGCTGTTGCGGGTCCGGTGGGTTTGCCTGCTGCACCAGTGATAGCACCTTTGTTTCCGAATGTACAAAATTTGCCTGCTCTCCCTCTTCCAAGTGGTTCTACACCACTTGTAGTAGATCGGGGAGCGGGATCAAGAATTGTAACTCGTAATACTGTGTCTTCAGAGAGAAAGCATGAATTGACTGCATGGGCCAGACATTGTATGGAGAGGGGTGAACAAGCTGATGTTTTTGCCACACTTTCGAACTTAGACAATTTTCCTGAGAAAAAACATTTTTATTGAAGGATTAGGAATTCATTTATGTATAATGTGGAACAGGCTAAATGATATAGATCTCCCACAAGGGTTAAGGGATCTGAATACTTTAGCATTTTCTAGGGATACTGCGAAGAGAGTACATGAGCATTTCGAGAGGGTTTTTGAGTATAGAAGGGAGTTGGAAAGGTTACGGAATGAAGATGTAGACGGTAATAGTTTGGACGCTATGTTAGTACAGACACAGTTTTTTCCTTGTCGCAAATCAATAAATGAGGAAACACAAATTTGTACGAAAGATGTGGTTAGGTGGATTTCAGACACGTTGATAACTCCCGTTGAAGTATATGACACGTATAGTCAGTATACACCAGAAATGCAGAGGAAAGTGATACAGGTAATGGTAGAGTACCTGCAGGATGAATGTATAAAAAGAAAGATTTGTTGTCCCGCAGAGTTATTGAATATTTATAAGAGGGCTTTTTCATTTGACACTTCTTCAGCTGCTTTAGCGCTCGATCTAGCTCTGTTGCTTAGTAATCGTTCGGAGTTGCCTACGTCTCAGTTGCCTATAAGAGAGGTTCCTCCGACATTTGTCCCAAAAGTTGAGACTCCAGCTGATCCTGCAACAGGTGCAGCTGCTCAAGATATTCCTGCACATTATGTGTCGCAGTTTGTTCACGTCCCGTTTTCGAGACAGGAAGTGAACACCATAAAACATTCTATTCCCGATATTAGGAAGAATCCGACAGGATTCTATAAGGAAATAGAGTCTGTTTTGCAATCATCAGTATTTACCTTAAGCAATATTGATTTGTTATTTCCCGTGCTCCTGCCCATTGACTTGTGGAAACAGATTAGGACTGTAGATGATGTACCAGGGTTAGGAGATTCATGGGATAACATGGGTAGACTCGATAGAGAAAGGCCAGCTGGTGAGAGACCACCACAGGTAATACTAACTTTGCCTGATATAATAGTTACGAAATTGAAAACTATAATTCCAGAAAGAAGGATTATTTGGGACAAACTTACTGCCTGTGTCCAAGGAAAGTCTGAGGGTGCTACCGAGTTCTTTAATCAGTTCGAACAAGTATTTTCAGATTTCAGTGGGCAAGACTTAAGCACAGAGTCTGGGAAACGACTATTCGTGGACAAATTTGTGCGTGGATTGCTGCCTGACATCCAGTCGCAAATTATGTCTTTAGAGAGCGCTTGGCAAGCAAAGTCTCAGTCAGAAGTATTGCATATGGCTCAGTACTATGAGAATCATGTCAATAACGAAAAAGAAAGAGTTGAAAAGAGAAAAGGAGACTTAAAAACAAAAGTTCTATTACAGCAAATTGTTAGAGGCCCTAGAGGAGGTAATTCGCAATTTAAGGGTCAGTATGTTCCACAGGGAAATGCGCCATTGGGTCCTGTAAACATAAACCAGTGTGCATATTGTAGACAAGAGGGTCATTGGCGTGCACAATGCCCGATCCTCCAGCAGAGGTCGAATAACGCATTTGGGAATATAGGTAGACGACCCAGAGGTTGCCCTGGGGCAGGGGGTCCTGGTAGAAGTCAGTTTTCACAGGATTCACAACAACCTTTTTCACAGGACAATCAGACACCAGGTGTGGATAATAGAAACATTTTTGATCATCCTTCTGCTCCTTACCTTTCTGAAGAACTTCCTTTCGACGACATTCTGTTTCGTTAGGATTGCCCGAAGCAGGGTTTGGAACCAACACCTATTCCCATTAATCAGAAAGGTCCCTACGTTGAGATGATAGTGGGAAATAGGAAGCATCTATTCTTGATAGATACAGGTGCACAGAAGTGTTCCATTAACCATTCACGGGTTCCAAACATTCCACTGTCAGGGCAAACCAATGTTTCTGTAGGGTTTTCTGGCACACCAGTTGTCTGTCCGGTTTCATCGCCGGCACCTATTACTTTGGGTCCATTTACGGACCACTGTCCATTCCTTTTGATTACGAATTGTGGAGAGAATTTGTTGGGGTTGAATCTGTTGAAGGAATTAAATGCAGTAATTCAGTGTTCTTCTGATGGAGTGCGTTTGACAATTTCAACACAGCAACTTTCTGTCTCTCAATTCTTGACCAGACCTTTGCTGACGGAATTCAGTGATGGTCCGGAGTGTTTATGGGCAATTGACAATAATGATGTCAGTGTTTTGCAAATTGAGCCTGTTAAGATTATTTTGAAACATGGAGTGAAGTTGCTGGTATTCCCCAGAATAAGATCTCGGTCGATGGTGAGCAAGCTTTGAAATGCATAGTCTAAGATTTTGTGCATCGAAGGGTGATTGAGGAAATTGCAGGTAGTTTGTGCAATAGTCCGATTTTGCCCGTGTACAAAAAAGGTGATAAAGCAATTCCCTTCCGTTTCATTATTGATTTACGTGCCATCAATAAGATTGTTGCTCCACAATTTCCCATTGTGCCTGATGTGACAACAATATTAACCATGATTCCGGCTTCAGCTACTCACTTTAGTGTGGTGGATCTAAAGAACGCCTTCTTTAGTATCCCTATACATAAAGACAGTAGATACTTGTTTGCGTTCACCTTAGGGGGGACGCTTGTTTACTTTTACCCGTGCACCACAAGGTTACACGGAGAGTCCTAGCATCTACAGTAGGGCTTTGAAAGAGCAGTTCGACACACTCAAGTTGTCCACTACTTGTACACTGCTTCAGTACGTAGACAACCTACTCTTAGCTGCTGACTCAGAGAGTGCTTGTAAGGAGGGCACTGTGTTGTTGCTTATCCATCTAGCACAACATGGACACAAAGCTTTGCTTAAAAAATATCAGTATTGTCGACAGGAGGTAACCTATTTAGGCTATCTCCTGTCAAAGGAGGGAAGAAGGTTGACGCCTGAACGGATAAAAATCATTTCTAGCATGTCTGTCCCAAATACACAGAAGGAAGTTAGAGCCTTGATAGGAATGGCTTCTTACTGTAGAGAGTGGATTCCGAACTTCTCCTTAGTGATTAAACCAATGTTGGCTTTGGCGAAGAAGGGCATTTCTTCGCCATTGCCGTGGAACTTGGAACACCAGCAAGCATTTGATCTGCTCAAGACTGCATTGTGCTCGGCACCAGTTTTGGGCACACCAAACTATGAAAAAGCCTTTGTGTTGTATGTGCATGAATGTGATGGATGCGCTTTGGCTGTATTAATGCAGGAACATGGAGGGAAGAATAGGTCGTGCGGCTACTTTTCTTCCGCCCTTGATCCTGTTGCATGCGCTTTGTCAAGATGTTTGAGAGCTGTCGATGCTGCTGCTGCGTCCATAAAACAGAGCGAGGGAATGGTCCTAGGCCATGCTTTAACCCTGATGGTACCTTACTCTGTAGATGTTCTATTAAACGGAACACAAATGCAACACCTCACCTCCGCACGAATAACGAGATACGAATTGATCTTGTTTGCACCGCACATCCAAATAAAGAGGTGTTGTGTCCTTAATCTAGCTGAACCTTTGCCTTTCCCGCAAGGTCTGCTTGCAGTGACGAAGAGTCACATGACTTTCTTTACAGAACAAGAGACTAAAGGCAGAATCGATCTAAAGGACACTCCTTTGAACAATCCACAAGGGGAGCTGTTTTGTGATGGCTCCTGCTTCGAACTCCCGGATGGTACATCCACAGCTGCTTATGCAATCAACACATTGAGCGCGGTTGTGGAGACCAAAAGAATCACGCATAACTCTGCGCAGGCCGCATAGATTATAGCTTTGACACGAGCTTGTGAACTTTCCAAAGGACTTACAGTAAACATATATACTGACAGCCAGTATGCCTTTGGGGTGGTTCACAACTTCGGCAGATCTTGGGCAGAAAGAGGTTTCTTGACCTCACATGGCACTAAAATCCAGCATGGCTCCTTGATAGTACGGTTACTCTCAGCGCTTGCACTCCCTACTCAGCTAGCAATTATGAAATGCGCAGCACATCAGAAGATTATAGATAATGTAGGAAAAGGGAACGCTTTCACTGAACAGCTAGCCAAACAGACTGCCACTGATCTCTCTTCAGAAATGTATACTTCAAGGGAAGCCACAAATGCCTGTACTTTGGATGAGGGTATTGAATCTGTAAGAAACATTCAAGCCGATGCCACGTTAGAGGAATCTAAGAAATGGGCTGAGGGTTTGGCAAAATTGGATGATGATGGGTGTTGGGTGGACAAAGTTGAAGGGAAATGGTTACTGCCTGACGCATATATTATGATGATGGTTGTTATGGCTCATGGTCCCACCCATATTTGTGCTCGTAAAGTCACCAAAATGTTGCAAACTGTGTGGGTAAATGATAAAATCCCTAAGGTAGCTGAACGCTTCGTTCAAGGGTGTATGATTTGTTTGCAGCATAATGTGGGGAAGGGCACATCGACTCCTAGGGGTAGTTTTGGTCCACCTTCTGTCCCCTTTGAGGTCATACATTTTGATTTCATTGAAATGGAGCATTGTAATAACTTCAAATATGTACTAGTTGTTATCTGTGCCTTTAGCAAATGGGTCGAAGCTTTTCCCGTCAAAGATGCCACCGCTATGACCACGGCGAAGACCATGCTGAAGGAATATTTTCCTAGATTTGGTCTGCCAAGAGTCATCTGGTCGGACAATGGTCCACATTTTATCGCTGCAGTAATTCTGCAGATATGCGCGGCATTACAGATCGATAAATGGTTCCATTCGGCCAGACACACACAGAGTGCTGGATTAGTGGAAAGACACAACAGCATCATCAAGAACAAGCTCGCTAAGACGTGTGCTAAACTAAAATGGCCGGACGCCTTACCGATTGTGTTATTGTCTATGAGAACGACCCCTCAATCTAAGATTGGGCTCTCTCCCTTTGAGGTCGTCATAGGTAGGCCAGCTAACATTTGGAAAATACCGAAAGCCCCGTTCTTTACGTGAAGTCGAAAATGTACTTCTTTCTGATTACTGTGGCCAGTTAACTAAAAATCTGTATTTGATTTATTGTTCCTGTACCATTGCCATGAATTTTTCCTTGTAGTTCCATAAACAATGTTTGCATGTCCTCTCTCGAGGGTAGCTGGTGGTGGTGTGTAGGGGTGGTGGTGTGTAGCCAGGAGGACCCCCCCTAGGGGGTCCTCCTGGCTCTTTCCTCTAGTTTGAATTGTGGTGTCTGCTGACCACATTTGCAGGATATTGGCATCCTGTTTTGTAGTCTGAGGGGTCTGTTGTGTGGTGTTCCCTTTCCCCTTAGCCTTAGACATGTTATTTTGGTTTTCCTGGAGTGCCCGTGGGCCGTTCTGTGATATCCTGCCGACTACGTGCTTTCCGTTTGCTGCCCCGCCGCTGTGCACTCTTTGGGCTATGGGATGGGGAATTGTCCTGGTTTGACGGGGATTAATAGTTCTGGTCTGAGTGTGCCCTTCGCTGCGGCCCACCTCCTGCGGTCTTGTATTTGCTGGTCTGCTCGGGGTCTCCTTTCCCCGCTTTTCCTTCTTGCTTTCCCTGAGGTGGTCCTCCCTCTTGTTCTCCTTTTCCCCTGCGCTGGTTCCTCAGTGTGTGCTTTTGTCAATAGGAAGGTCTCCCCCATCTCTCTTTTGCTGCAAGTTGGGGTTGATGGTTTGTGGGTTACAGGGGTTTCTGTTCGCACGCTGTGGTGTGTTGGCCGAGGGGGTTCTCCTGTGTCCCCCCGCACAACCACTATTTAACAAAATACTTTTTTCAATATATTTAAACCTTTTCCTTCCCTACTATGCAGTGAAACATGTCTCTTCAATTCAGAGTCCCTTTCTTACTCTCAGTAGAGAATGTGCTTTTAAATCAGTTATTTCAGTTTGTTTAACCTCAAAGACACGTTTCTGCCCAGCACAAACCCAGAAGTTCAATTATGATTTAGCCCCCCCTTTGGGAAAGGGATCTGGGATTGTTAAACCATTCAGAATTTCGTTTTTAAATGCACCCCTTCCCTTTAGGGGATTTTTGGCATTGGCAAAAAGGTTAGTAGGTAATCCCCGATTACTTTAACAACTATATAATTATTAGTGTTGGATGAGGGATTAGAGATTTCGAATTTCCCCAAGCTTGCACATCACATGCTTTGACTATGTGGGAGTTAATTAACTTATTAATGAATAAGAAAACACTAGGTCTCTACTCCTTGATATCCCCTGACTATCTATATAGGGGAAGACAGTCATTCAAATAGATCCCCACCAATACTTTGTTCTGTTGGACAAGTTTACTCACTTGGAATTTCTCTGTATTTATGCACTGGAGCAGTCAGCAGGTAGTCAGCAGCGTTCCTGGGTCATCTCATTGGAAGCAATGAGACCTGGTGATGGATGGCAATTGAAAAGCCCTGCAGAATTGAAAAGTTCTGGTCTCTCCAGAATTTAGTTCAGTTTTCAACTGGTGTCATTCACCTCCTTCTGTCTCCGTTGCAATATTGGATGCTCAGCAGTCCCTCTCTGATGCTCTCCTTCTGCTCAGTTCCCACTGCCTAATAATTTCTTTTCCTTCTCATCTGATCTGACGTTCAGCGCCATGCAGAAGCTTTCTCCTTTACCACTGTGTGTCTGGTTTTAAAATCTTGAAACCACACCCATCAAAATGTCTACATTAAAATGTTAAAGTTTATTGGCTGATTATTGCGATTGGCCAGGTCTTGTTGTTCTCCCTTGGAAAGTTCTAGCCCCTTCCCTCTGATTGGTTCCTTAAGTCACTAGGCTTCATTTCTGGGAGTTATAGCTCCGTCCATTTGAACTGGCATTTCTGAAATATTAACTTAAAATCTTCAACATGACATCTTTCTTCAAATTACAGATAAGTGTCCCAAACTATATATTTCTGAATTGGTCTGATCATGCCGGTTGCAATGCAATCTGAATCATGTCAGCATGTGGTTGCATGTGCGAATGGCAGATTTGTGTGATCTTTTCAAAAATGATTAAAAAAGAACTATGAGATTTTCTAGAACAGTACCTGATTCAATAAGCTACCATATTCCCAAAGCTCCTATCCGTGATTTATTCTGGGAAGCTGTAATCACATTTTAGCGAATAACTCTGGTTCCCAAGGTCAGATTTTGAGATCAACTCTTCTTAAGCTTTTAGGAATATTTGAACCATGCCCGTAAGTGTCACGGTAACCAGGTTAATTGACACAATAGGATTCCCCATATCACCTATAGAACCTGATTAATTACATGCATATTTTTCACTTTAATTAACTAGCATATTTGTGGCCCATGATCTGTTTCCAGGCCTGGTTATCTACTACTGTTGGTATAGCCTGCAATAAAGCACGTAACATTCTTCCTCCCAGGGTTGATTGAACATCTGTTTTATCTTCCTTGAGCAGAGGGGATAATTCTGCCCCCTGACTCATGTAACCTTCTCCTGTGACACTTAATTGTCATCAGCCTAGGGCCTTACCACAAAATTTAATCGAATTTTGAGTTTTATTCACAGTTCACAATCCGTTTTCTGCAGTTTTATTTACTCAGTGTTGGTCATCTCACCCCGCTAAAACCTCTTCCCAAGTCACAAGCTATGCTCCGTTCCTCGCTCTTTGAGCTTCAAAGGAATTCCCAGATGTGTCTGGTAACTGTATGGGGAAGATGAGCCGACCTTGGCCTTTGAATCCCATGGGGGAAGGTCACTGGGCTTACCACAGATCCTGGCTCAATTCCTATGAACAGCAAATAAACAATGCTTTTACCATCTGCATTTTACTACATGAGACATGCACCCATATCTAAGAAATGCAAAACATACAATTTTCTCCTGCACCACGCCATCAATGTCCATCTTTATATTATAAACAATATTGGAATGGCTCTGGCAATGGAGTTTCATCTGTACATGTTCATTTCCATGCTGCAGAATGCACCAATTTCTCCATAGCAGCTTGATTGTAGCAAGATTGCACTTTCGGATCACATGTACAGGAAAGTAGCCTCAGGCTTTCGGCTTTATCACACAAATACAACTCACTTTTAATTGCATTTTTGTCTGCACTTTTGGGCCCAACTTGGCCAAGGGCAGTTCACTTATGCCCTTTGGCTGAATTTACCCCAGAGCTGTTTATTAAAAGGAACACATTTGGTGGTGTACATATGCAAACGGTGGTCTTCCATTAACTGCCATCTACTAGAGCCAATACCTTTGGCTCAGGGGAAAACAAAGTAAGGCAAATTCTGGTGTACTTGTTGATAAAACTACTTCCATGACTGTGGCTGCGACAGGGAGGCTTGTTCCCATCTATCAATGTGGGGCAGATGTATACCTTGGAATGCTTAGCTTCACAATAGTAGTCTGCATGCAAAGTAACTGCCCAGTGAGAATATTTTGCCACCCCACACAACTCCTTCATTAAAACTCAAATCTCAATGCATGCAGAAACATAGCATCTGTATTGTCCCACTTAAGAGGCGAGGCCTTCTGCAGGTCTTGATATTTTGCTTTCTTATACAACAGATACATTTAAATTCGCCATTATAAATGCTTGAAACACTCGTGTATCAGCACGCTATAAATAAAATATATCATATCATATCACTACGACAAGTAGTTCATTTTCAGAGTGGTGTGGGTGCGGTGCTAGGACTAGTGGATTATTTAACATGTGACATGGTACAGCCAGAAAGACCTATGGAGAGGGCTCTAAATTCTAATAAGGATTTTACTATCACCTAGAGGTCAACAAAACAGCTCCACCCAGCCCAGACTTTGGACTTGCAGTCTTGACTTTCCTGTATGTTTGGACCCACAAGTCCCCAAATGCGAAGGTGGCAAAGACTAAAAAGCAAAAACCAGACACTTGGCAGCTCCGTTCCTACCACCACCTACCAGTGCAGGATGAAAGTAAAGGAGGCAGCACAGGAGGTGACATGTATGTATAACACGACTGTCTTGAGATATATGTAAACTCCTGTGCTGGTTAATCAATAGAAGATCACCTTCTTTTATCATTTTTTTTAAACAGGCTTCCTGTTTCTTGTTGTACTTTATGTGAATAAAGTATACCGTTTTTTCCTTGTAAAAGACCGACCTCTCTGAATAGCTTTGAATTAGATTTTGGGTATTTATAATGCGCACAGGACGGATTTAACCATATAATGGCGCAACTGATATCAATTATTAGTAACAAAAAGATGGTGCACACACAGTATCCCTCTTGATAAATGAGTATAGAGACCCCCGCCCTATGAGCTCCTTCCCCTTTATTTGAAAATGAAGGTCTAGGGGCCTTTCGGAAGTTATAGAGTGTCTCGGGGGCCCTTGTCTCTTTCGGGATGCGATTCCACATCCCGGGGCCACACAATGCAAACCTTCTGTCTCCACTTGAGACGCATACTGACGGAATCCATTCACTCTCACTTTTATTTCATTATTTATTCACCAACTGCAGGTTGTCAATGGGTTTTAATATGCAGATGACTCATCACACATTCAACATCTTCACTTTCCAGGAAGATGTGGGAAGAGCACATGCAAGGATCACTGGAGATGACCAAGCGCCTCACTGTCCTTCGCCAATAACTGCTTCAATGGAGGAACCCAATCCATGGCAGCTTCCCAGTTGTGCCCTCCATCCACACACGTCAGAGAGTCCCAATCCCTACATGGGCACAGAAACCCAACAGGGCTGCATGCTGGAGCGTGTGTGACACCCCATTCACCCCTCCATATGCTCGCCCCTGAGTATGTATACATGATTCCAGACATGGATCACGGATGACTTACAGCAGGGGTCTGCCAAAGTTGGCTCTTTATATGTTTCGGAATTCAACGCTCATCAGCCCTCATCATCATATTCAATAGTGAGGGATCATGGAAGTTGTAGTCCAAAACATCTGGAGAGCCACAGGTTGCAGACCCCTGACTTGCAGGGTCACTTCTCCATGTCAATCACACAAAGGAGCAAAAGGTAGCATCCAACTTTTAAATGGTTATGCTTCTTCCTACACATGTTACCCTTCATTAAATACATTATTTGGTTTTCTCTAAAATACATTTCTATCTAGGTATTTTAACAGGCCTTCTTCTTATCTTTGAACTAGTCCACCTGTTTTTACATTTGCTTTGCAACATGATGTATGTTAAAGCTTCAGAAATGGGTATATGTTCAACCTAAATAAAGCATGCATAGGAAATAGTATGTTAGCTACAATCATTTTAATATTTGCATTTCCCTGAGTATGCCATGCGAAAGAGCCAATAAGATTGCTTCCTCTGGAAAACGCCAAATCAGAGGTTTCCCTTGCATTGTTTGCAAGGAGCCTGGTCTACCTGGCAGAGTGCAGTGCTGAGTAGACAGATCAACAAGGAGTGGGAGCCTCATTACAGGCATTTTTCCTCAATGCAAGTACGGTTTTGCACGTTAATAGTACTAGTGCAGATGTTTGCTCAGTTCAGTGTGTGCTCTTGCAGAGCACATTCGCACCAGCTCACTGTTTGCCCTTCTGCTAATTCTGTGCCGCATTACCATTAAGACAGACCTTGCGGCCGTGCTAAAATGCACTGAGAGAAATGTGCTTGCACTAAAGTCATTTTAGTGCTAATAGAATGGAAAAATGCACTTGCAATGTTGCAACATTTTTTGTAATACGGCACGAGGACCAATATAAAGACTGGCAGGCGCAATACTCACCTGCAATTCACAAAGACACATTGACCCACAAACGCAGGTTTGTGAGTCATTAACTCCCAATGTCGAATGGAGATCTACCTCTGTTTCTGTTTATTTCAATTTGTATAGCAGTGCTATCATCTTTGCTGGTATCTTGGCACTGGCTTAAAAGCAAGGCAGAAAACATTTTGTGTCAGAAATGTAGAAGAGAGTTCAGTAGGTGAGTTGCCTGGACCATTGATAATGGGTGAAATGGCATGCATACAAGGTATGCACAACACGTGTGTGTTTACAAGCGAGACAGTGGTATGCAGTAACCGTTATCCAACGGGTTGAGAATTGAAGGGTCTTGAAGCCCCTGCCCTAAAGGTCGTCTTCAGGGGTAACAATAAAAAGCAATTCAGGTTACCTAACAATTGTATGACATGAACAAAAATTCTACACCTCAGTGCTTAAGAATAGCATGTTTACTAGTAAGAGGCCATTTTCTCTATGTGTTTCAGGCTTCTCCTGTGCTTTCTCAAGCCTATTGTCTAATATTAAACATTCAGGAATTACAGTTGGGATAACTGGACCGAAAAATGAAGGGGCATCTCACCTGAATTCTTTTGTGAGGCACTATGTCCTTCTGTAAAAGCAAAAGGAAATATCGAGGCTGAGTACCCCAAAAGGAAATACACCAAACACGGGCTATAAAGATTCACAGATCTTTATTCTATAACTGTACAGTTTACAAAGAAACAGATAGCTATCTGCCCCTCAGTACATCAGAGCGAATACCAGCCCGTTCGGTGTGAGAAGTGAGAGGTACTGAACGTCTAAACATTTACACTTTTTATACATTTCTGATCATAATGTCCAGCCCCCCTACAGGTTAATGATACTCGGTCTAGGGTTTGTGCCGAGTTCACTTCTAGTTTGTCCAACTATATGCATGTGGATTATCTTCAGTTTGTACAACAACAAGTCACAATGGCAGCAGTGTATTCTCGGATTTAACAGTAAGTCTTAACACACGTCCTATACAATGTAGTTCAACAAGTGTCCACATTGAGTATTTAGACAGCATTGTGGTTGAAACGCCTCAAACAACAGATGGACCAAATGGCCCTAAATGATGTGTGGAGGGAACTGAAGGGGGCACAGAGGGGATATACATACTTTCACATGTTCATAACGCTATGTCAAGAATAGACTACTTCTGGGCATCAGTGGGACTAATGGGTACGATTCAGGGACTAGATCTGGGGTCAATATCATTGTCAGACCACGCGCCTCTATGACGAGAGCTGAATCTAACAGGGAAAACAAATGGGCTATGGAGGTGGAGGCTACCCCAGGACTTAATTCAAGACCCAATAACAGGGGAATCAACAAGGGAGATGGTAGAAGAATACTTTGAACAAGATGACACGGGGGAAGTCTCTTTGGGGACAGTATGGGAGGAGTTTAAAGCGGTAATCAGAGGGAAGATGATAGCGCTGAAGAGTACGAAGGAGAAACAGAGACACAGGTGGGAAAGGGAGCTAGAAACCACAATAGCAGACATCCAAGAGAAAATCTCGATCCAACCCACAAGGGCATTAAAGAAATCATTGAAACATACTCAGGGCCAATTAGAAATGTTGCGCACAAAAGGAGCAGAGAGAAAACTACTCTACCACAGACAAAGATATTATATTAAGGCAAATAAAGCAGACAGATTGTTAGCCAGGCAACTCTGTGCTAAACAAAAAGAAACAACGATCAAAAGCATTAGAAACACGAAGGGGGAGTTACTGACGGGTACACAAGACATGGGGGAGGCATTCAGAGAATACTACCAGAAACTATATTCCACGGATCTCCCGGATGGGGATGCACAAGACTCCTATTTACAGATCCTACCCATCCCACAAATCTCAGAGGAGGATAGACTGGCCCGGGAGAGCCTGATAAGGGAAGAGGAAGTTAAAAAAGCAATAATAGTTCTCCCGTTAAATAAAGCACCTGGTCCCGACAGCTACACGGCCCCTTCTATAAAAAGTATGCGGACATACTAACCCCATTTCTAACTAAGCTCTTAAACTCATTCAAAGAAAGTGACAACGTGACCCCTACAATGAATGAGGTGAAAGTGCTAGTCTTCCACAAAACAGGGAAAGACCCGAAATACCCTGCATCATATCGAACAATATCCCTGATAAACATAGATGCAAAGATATACACAAAGATCCTGACAGCAAGGCTATCCCCGTTCCTTCCCAAACTAATAAACCTTGATCAATCGGGCTTTATTCCGGGTAGACAAACACACAACAATATTAGGAGGCTCATACACCTAGTGGAAAAAACGGGAATTACGCACACCCCGGCGATGTAACGCTCACCTGATTCCCGTAGAGGCGCCGGTCTTGACTGGGCGTATACCGTATCTTCAAAGGTGATGTGTAACACACGGCTGGCTCTTTGGGCTGGACCTCTGTGCACTGTATGTCTGGCTCGAAGGGTAAGATGTCTGCAGATAGAAAATGTGGGATTAATGAACTGGGTTATTGAATGTCTCTCTCTTCTTCCCTTTCTCTTCTCCTGTAGAACCCCAAAGGTTAACGCTCTCACCTTAGGTAAGTGAACGCCGTGCTCTCCATCTGCCTCGAGGCAGGGTGCTGTAACCAGTTTCTTCACTGGATAAGGGGAGCAGGCCTCTTGACTTCAGAGGACTGCTGTCCGTCGTTTACTGCACGAACGGTAAGTTTCGAGTAATTCTAATGTCTTTAAAGTCTTTAGTAATGATGTCTCTTGTTTTGCAGGGTTCCGGCGATGGCGGATGGCGGGCTGAAGTGAGTTGAAGATGGAGCCCGTGTGATGAATAGAAGCGCCTGGAAGCACGTAAGTAAGCGCTTGTTGCCTGCTTCACGATGCGCTCTAACTGTCTTTTTATTTTGCAGGTACAAGTTCGGGGCGGCTGCAGGGTGCCGGAATACCCACTGGGTTAGATGTGGAAAGGAGTAATGGCACGTGAGTATTAAAGTTCCCCAATGTCTTTAAACGCACCTTGTTTTGTCTTTCAGATGCGGGATGCAGCGCCGAAGGCCTCCGGAGCGTGCGAAGAGTTGGTAAGCTTTTGTCTTTCAGATGCCGGAATGCAGTGTGAAGACCTCCGGAGCGCACGAAGAGTAGGTAAGCCTTTGTCTTTCAGATGCCGGAATGCAGCGCGAGGCGTTGGTGACAGCCGATGGACCAGGTAAGTGAAGAGCTGTCACTGAAGACCGTAATGCTAACCTGCTCTTTCTTGTCTTTATAGGTGTTGCTGAAGACTGGATTCAGAATGGTAAGCCTTTTTCCTTAGGCCCAGGATCAGAAGCAGAAGACACAATGAGCGTTCTGCTGCTGAGGATGCAGAATAACGCAAAGCAAGATTCATCCATCGGGTGTGGTTTAAATAGCCTCCTGTAGTGCTTAGGTGTCTCCTTCCACAGCCACGCCTAGGTAAGAAAAGAGTTCCTGCTTTCCAGAAGAGTTCCAGTGTTCTGAATCTAGGGAGTGGCTCCTGCCCCACCCAACAGGAAAAGTAGTTCCAAACAGAAGAGGATCAGAGACTCAACTGGCAGGCAAGTAAGCAGCATGGTCTGCTGCAGGTAAGTCCACCCAAGCATTATGAGCCCGGCGCTTCCAGCGCTGGGACTGGGCATATTTATGAGCCTGGTGCCACTGGCGCCAGGACTGGGTCCAAAAGGTCCCAATTGGGACTGGTTGGCACTCAGAACCTGGGTTATGGATCTGCTTCCAAGGGAGTTGGGAAAACCCTGACCTTTTGGAAGCAGAGATCATGACAGGCGATATTGCTTTTGGTGGACGCCGAGAAGGCATTCGACCGGGTGGAATGGTCATTGCTATTTAAAATCCTAAAACGCATGGGATTCGGGGAGCAATATATTGCAAGGATCAGAGCGAATTATCAATCCCCAACGAGTAGAATAGCCATCAATGGAGAGGTTACAGGAAGGGTAAATATTTCAAGGGGAACTAAACAGGGTTGCCCGCCCTCCCTGCTTCTTTACGCTATATTTCTAGAACCTCTCCTAATGAAAATAAGGGAGTCCACTCACATTAAGGGGATCGAAATGGGGCGAATGCAACACAAGGTAATAGCCTATGTGGATGATATGCTAATAGCCCTTGAAGACGCGGGGAAAACATTAGCGGCAATTATAGGGGAACTTGAAGGGTACAGGGCTATATCGGTCTCAAAATCAATAGAAAAAATTCAGAAATCTTGATGTTTGCGGGAGATAGAGAAGTAATAGAAAGGGAAGCAACATTAGTTGACCTTAAGATAACAAAAACGGGGATCAAGTACCTGGGAATAACGCTAACACACAAGGTAGGGCAGCTGTATGAAAAGAACTACCCGCAGCTCCTCACAAATATACGCAGAGACATGGAAAGATGGAACCCATTATTGACATCCTGGTGGGGTAGAATCCAATCGGTCAAGATGACCATCCTCCCAAAGCTTTTGTATTACTTTCAGACACTTCCGGTGGGGGTCCCCAGATCTTTAAAACATTATCCAAGGTGGTATCATCCTTCATATGTAAAAGAAAAACCCTGAGGGTGGCCAGGGCAATCCTCACTGCACCAACCCGGGCGGGGGGGATGGCTCTTCCCCATTTCCAGAAATACCATCACGCGGCGCAACTAAGGGTGCTTCGGGAATGGATGGGGGAAAACCTGCAGCCAATATGGGCAAAAGAAGATAGGGCAGTGGCTGGAACCCCGCTGGTGGAACTGCTCTGGAAACCGAGACAACACAGACACCCCAACCTAGGGATAAGCGAAATAATGAAAACCACAATGGAGGCATGGGACAACCAAACACGTAGAGGTATAATGACTACGGCGGTAGGCCCTTTCACACCAATATGCTGGAATGCCCAATTCCCACCAGGAATGGAGCGAGGGGCATTTGAGAAATGGGAAGGTGCAGGAATCACGAAAATAGGGGAAATGTTCACCGACAAACAAATCAGACCATTCAAGGCCTGCAAGCCCCTTCTACGCCTCACTACAGGAGACAAATATAAATACGACCAACTCAGACATTGGCTAAGATCCCTGGAAATAGCTAGACAGCAACAAGAAACCTCACACCGTTTGAGAAGTATGTCATCTCCAAAAGAAATGGGTCTCGACACTATACTCCTTCATAAACTGTCATGATGAAGAAATAAAATGGACATATATGATCAAATGGGATAGAATATTGGGGGAGGAGCCAACAAAAAACAGTGGCTGGGCTTGTGGACACAGATTCCCAAAACAACCCGCTCAGCACAAACACGGGAAATGTGGATCAAAATAATAACCCAATGGCACTATATCTCAGAAAGGTTGCATACAATGTCCCCCCAAACATCAAATCAATGTTGGAGAGGGTGCGAAGCGGTGGGAACATGGAGACATATTTGGTGGGAATGCAAGGGGATCAACCCATTCTGGGAGGAGGTGAAAGAAGAGATGGGGAAAATGTTCCCGGAAGTGGGGCAACTGGGAGATGGGGTATGGCTATGCAGATTAAGACACAAAACAGCCAGGAAATACAAAAAGCCACAATGGAGAAGCTTCATAGGACTGCTCATAGCGGCATGGTCAACAATTGCCCAGAACTGGAAAAAGAAAGACACCCCACTGACATTCACATGGCTTCAAAAGGTATGGGCCTAAGTGGCAATGGAGAAAGTCACGCACACATTCCAAGGCACAGGTGACTTATTTGCAAAGGAATGGGGAACGGTCAAAGACTACCTACAGTCAGACTTCATGGAACAATGGTGTCCCCACAAAATCAAAATAACTGATATTTTCAATGGATAAAGGGTTCCCCAAAAGACAGATGAACACGCCCCAAAGGGAGGGTGGGGAGTAATTGGGGGGAGGGGTGTTGTAATAGTTGAATGTATGTTGACATATGAAAACAATAAATACAATAATTTTTTTAAAAAGTGGTTGTGCGAAGACATTGCTAGAAATGAGGAGGGTGTAGGCAGGTCAGAACTAGAGAGCACTGAGCATGTCAAATTTCTTTTTAACCAACAGAAGAGTGCTGTGTTTATTTAAGTGCTGTGTTTATTTAAGTGAAGCCAATTAGAAAATACCTTGTCAAATAAAATTGTCAAGTCATACTCTATGGTGCTGCATTGATTATGATTATATTCGGGGAATTGTGTGAGTGACCCAATCATCTTAAGCCTTCTTCAGGCCTTAGTTTCTCTTTACATGTGTCCAGGGGGAATATGAGATCACAATTGAAAACTGCACCTGTTTTTGTGTCTTAGATATTTTTCTGAATTTTATTATCAAAAGTGAATGGTGTTCAACTTGTTGCTATTGAAGGTTTGTCAGAAGGAAAGATCATGTGCCACAGAGTAAGGTGGCGTGCCTTGTGATGATCATTCTGCGATGTTGATTTTGCCTATTAATTAATACATATATATTCTTTCTACACCCCGGCCTGATTCTTGGCTTACCTATTGCAAAAGGGTGACGGATAACAGTGGTGAGATATTTGTCAAGGAAAGAGCTAGTCTGAATCTGGTAAACTGGTGTAGCACTTTTGATTGAAAGGAGGGAAGGAATTCCCTGCCTTAATGGTTGCCCCATAAATGTATTCTACACAGCCCCCCGGTCTTTGTTTCTGCACATCATTAATAGGTGTTATGTTTACCAGACACAATGATGACCATTTTATTGACCTTGGATGACAAAAAACAATGTCAGCCCTACCAAGATTCAGACTGGTGGCATAGGGATCATATATCTCTGTGGTGGGCATTCAACCCACTGTGCCATATTACCATCATTGGCTTGCATCTTAGGGCATATGCTTCTCTGCACAAACCCTACTTATCTATCACTAGATCATATTTGAAAGTAGTTTTTGGGACCATGTATGTAAATTTCATTAGGTAAATTAGTGGCGATCACTGAATCCAACCTATACAAACTTATGCGTTTTTGTCCTTGTATTTGACATTGAATTGTGAAGGATACATTTTAATGCACATACTTTGATGCAGTGCATTTCCGTAATATTGTAGATACATACTCTCTGGTGTGCTGTGTTGCCTTTTCAGACCGAATGATACTTATTTTGCCCAACATCTTTCTATAAAGAATGTATGTATCTTGTCAGGTGGATTTACCATGTGCTTGATTGTTTTATTTTGTTTTATTGAACACAAAATGCTAGTTTAGCTTTTCAAAAACAAACATGCAGAAAGCTCTGAGAATTGGTGCAAAATTGAATATGGGATGGGAAGCAATAAATACTGCTGCTGAAATAGCAAAATGCGGAACCAAGAAACATGGCCTCTGGTCGCAGTTTACTCGGTTGACCAAAGTATGTGATCCGGGACAATTGGTGTGCCTTATTTTGCTTAGCTGACATCACCTTAAAGTAATCCTTTTAAGTTTGCACTATCCAAAAAGACTCACTCCTTTATGTTTTAATAGACTGCAATTTTGCTCCATATGTAATAATATTGACCATTTGTATAGTGCTACACCAGGCTAAACTGTCTCTAAACTCACTCATGGCATGTCAGGCAAACGCGAAAGAGAACTACAAACAGAACAAGCGAAGACCAAAGAGAACTACAAAAAAAACTCAAAGAAAGACTCCAAGGAGAACTCAAAGAAGAACTCAAGTCAACACTGCAAGGAGAAGTACAAAAAGAACTCAAAGGAAGAGTCCAAGGAGACTTTTAAGGAAGACTACAAGAAGAACTCAACAGAGGACTCCACTGAGAACTCAAAATGAGAACTCAAAAGCGAACTACAAAGAGAACTTAAAGGAAGAATCCCAAGGAGAATTCATATGAACACTCTGGGGAGAACTCAATGTAAGACTCCATGGATAAGACAAAAGAACTAATTTGGAGACTCCAAGAAGAACTTGATGAAGGCCTCCATAGAGAACTCCAGGAAAGACTCCAAAGCGAATTCAAAGAAGAATTACAGAGAACATGAACTAAGACTCCCGGGCGATCTAAAAGGTAGATTCCAAGGAGAAGTAAGAGGGAGACACCAAGGGGAACTCAAAAGAGAACTAAAATGAGGTCTCAAGGGAGAACTCAAAGTAAGATTCCATGGAGAACTCATATGAAGACTTTAGGAAGAACTCAAAGTAAGATTCCAAGGGGCTCTAAACGGAGAACTACAAGGAGAACTAAAAGGAAGACTCCAGAAAGAACACAAAGGAATACTCCAGTGCAAACTCAAACAAAGACTCCACGGAAAACTCAAAGAAAGACAAAAAGGAGAACAACAAGGAGAACTTAGAGGAGAGCTACACAGAGAGCTCAAACTAAGACTACAAGGCGGACACAAAAGTAGACTCCATGGAAAACTAAAAGACAGACTCCAAGATGATCTCAAAGGGAAACTATAAAGAGAATTGAAAGGAAGACTTGAAGGAGAATCTAAAGGACAATTCTTAGCAGAACTCAAAGGAAGACTCTAAGGGGCATCCAAAAGAGAACAACAATAAGGGATCAAATGGAGACTCCAGGTAGAATTCAAAGAAAGGAAGACTCTTAGGAGAACATACAGGAAGACTCCAAGGGGTGGTCATGGGAGAACTACAAGCAGCACTCAAAGAAAGACTCCAGGGAGAACTCAAAGGAAGACTCCAGGCAGAAATAAAAGGAAGATTCTAAAAAGAACACAAAGGAAGACTCCAAGGAGAACTAATAGGAGACAATGTAGATTACAAAGATAATATAAAGGTAGACTCCAGGTAGAACTCAAAGGACAACTGTTAGGAGAACTTAAGGAAAGACACCAAGGGCCGCTCATAGGAGAACCACAAGTGATAATCAAAGGAAGACTTTAGGGAGAACTGAAAGGAAGACTTTCAGAAGAACTTAAAGGAAGACTCCAAGCAGTCTTCAAAGGAGAACTACAAGCAGAACTCAAAGAAAGACTCTAGGGAGAACTCAAAGAAAGACTACAGGCAGAACTAAAATGAAGATTCTAGAGAGAGCATAAAGGAAGACTCCAAGGAGAACTAATAGGAGACAAGGAAGATTACAAAGATAATATAAAAGTAGACTCCAGGCTGAACTCAAAGGAAGACTGTTAGGAGAACTTAAACAAAGACTCCAAGGGCCGCTCATAGGCGAACTACACGCAATACTCAAAGGAAGACTTCAGGGAGAACTAAAAGGAAGACTTTTAGAAGAACTTAAAGAAAGACTCCAAGGGGTGCTCAAAGGAGAACTACAAGCAGCACTCAAAGAAATACTCCATGGAGAACTCAAAGAAAGACTTCAGGGTGAACAAAAGGACGATTCTAAAAAGAATGCAATGGAAGACTCCAGGGAGAACTAATAGGAGACTAGAAAGATTACAAAGATAATATAAAGGAAGGCTCTGGGGAGAATTTAAGAGTAGAATCCAAGGAGAACTGAAAGGAAGGATTGAAGGAGAACTCTACAGAAAAATACCAAGAGAACTCGAACGAAGGCTCCAGGGAAAACACCAAGGAGAACTAAAAGGAGAACTACACAGAGAAGTTGAAGGTGAAGGAGGTCCTGACCTTCACTGCAGTATCTAAGCAATACCACTAGCAGCAGTGGGCTGAGCTGGCCGGTGATCGCCCTGGGTCTAAGTTTTAGGCCTGAGCAAAGAGAGGGCCTTAACGTCTGGACCCAGTGCCGTTCTAGCCCCCACTGCAGGTGTCATTACTATTAGCCAACTATTAGACAACTACAGGCCCATAACTAACGTGCCTTTTGTCCTTAAGATACTTGATAAACTTGCCTACTTACAGTTACAGGCCCATGTTGAAAAATGCAACATCCTGGGTACACGCCATTTGGGCTATACAGCTCGTCACAGGACTGAGACAGCTTTGCTAGATCTCAAATCCACCCTAGCTAGCATAGCTGATAAAAACCAAGCTGCTCTGCTTATGCTATTAGACCTCTCCGCAGCCTTCGACCTAGTTAATCATAGCTTGCTCGTGTCAAGGCTCGGAGAGGTCGCCAACTGCTCTGTAATTGCATCCAGATGGATCGCTTTTTTTCTGGGTCCCAGAATGGTGAGGGATTGCGTTGGCGATAATCAATCTTCCCCGATCTCTCAGACATGTGGAGTTCCTCAGGGCTCTTGTCTGTCGCCTTTGCTTTTCAATCTATATATCCGCCCCCTTCTTGACCTCCTAAACAAATTAGGAGTGCAATATACAAACTACGCTGACGACACTCAGGTAGTCATAAAGTTGAGTGGCTTTTATAGCAGTGATGTGGAAACCATCAACAAAATATATAAAGCCATACAAGATTGGATGGCCTGCAACTCTCTTGCCCTGAATAACAAAAACACCGAACTCCTCATCGTGGCATCTAAAAATACTCGGATGAAACTAGACTCCAACTATGCTAGTTTCCAAATTGCCGACAATATTATCACTGTCCAAAAGAAAGTCAAGACCTTAGGAGTTGTTCTCGATGAAGAACTCTCCATGAAATTTTTGTCTCCAGCATAAAATCCAGCTGCGGTCTTATAAACAAAAGAATAGGATACATTCGACCATTCATATCGGAAGGGAATTGTGCTCTCCTGTCTACTGCATTGATTAATTCAAAATTGGACTATTGTAACAGTCTCTTAGCGGGCACCACAGCTTCTAATATCCAATCACTACAGGCAGTGGTCGAAGTGTACGAAAAGAAGTAGTGGAACTATGTTCCCTGCTGGCCTGCGCCCACTCCCCATAAACCCCATCACCACGTCCCCTCCCACACACATTACACACCCCCAAACACTTGCACCTGCTGTTTAAGGGAACGTTCAGTGCAATGCACTGAAAGTGCAAGTTTCAACTTCTTCCTACACTTTTATTTTAGAACGAAACCATTCCGGAATGGTTTATTTTTAAAATAAAAGTATAGGAGCTGTGAAGGGTAATTTTAAAAAGTAGAGGAGCACCTCTCCCGACGGCTCCCGCTCACTTCGACCACTGACTACAGGTGGCTCAGAATAATGCTGTGCGTAATATCTTCAACCAATCTCATCAAACACATATTTCCACCTTTAGGAAAAAACTTCATTGGCTTCCTGTCAAACATCGTATAACACACAAGATACTCACTACCACCCACAAATGCTCTAAATAGTCCCACATATCTGTCAGCTCGTATTAGCACTAAGCCTAATGTGAGGAACCTTCATTCATCCTCTGCGATTATTCTTAAACACCCCAAATTCAGGACAGCCACATTTGGAGGTACCACTCTAGATGCTCAGGGGCCGCTTCTTTGGAACATTCTTCCAGCCCGGATACGGCAGATCCAGAGCTATACTGTGTTCAAACATGCCAAAAACTCACTTCTTCGACTTGGAATAACTCATTGACTCTTCTTCTTCTCTTCTGCCTCATGTGCCTGTTTGTCTTGTCTTGTCTTTGTGTGCGCCCTGAGGCCCACGGGCATGTTGGCGCGTTACAAAAATTAAAATAAATAAAATAAATAAATTATAGCCCCACGGGCTAAGCGCTGCGGTATGATAGTGTTCTTTTTTTTACCTTGGACCCACTATGCCAAGTGCATGAGTGGCAACAGAGCCTGTCATAAAATGGAAGACAGACTCCAGGCGGAGTCTGTCTCCATATCTATGATGAGGGGCGCAGAGTGGGAGTTGGCACCCAGCAAAGAACCAGAGCGAAGGCCAGTGGCAAAGGTAAGCGAGGGTGTGGGCATTGAGGAGGAAGCCGGTGGGGATGTGGCAGGTGCGGGAAGGTAGTTGGAACGGACTCTGGGACATGGCATAGTTCTGTGTACTATAGGATAAAGATACCAGCCACAGGCTACAGTGTGGGCTTGTATCATGAGACTTAGCCCATGTTCCTATGTTCCTGATTGGCTGGTGTCTTCCCCCAGGTGTTAATTAAGTGCACGCCTGCATATACACCAGGGACATAATTTGGGGGTTGCCAGGGAGGGGTCGCACCTGCGGCCCCTGAGTTCTCCCTCGCTAGCCCTGTGGTCTCCCTTGCCATCCCTAAAAAAAGATAATTACAACAATAATAATTTTCTTTTTTAAATGGAAGCTCCTGGGCTGTGGCCAGCATCATGCGGCTCTTTGTTTCTGGAGTGGCTTGCTTTCTTGTTGATTGAGTGATATTGTATGTATATTTGTTCTATATAAACCGCTTAAGTATAAGTGCTATGTAATAACACATCAAGGCATAAATTCGTTTTCAAAAATTGATTAGCAGAATTTGCTAATTAAAATATTTTGATTAGTAAATAAACGTATTTGATTAGCAATTTTGTACTCCTATTTTAATGTCACCCAAAGTTAGTTTTACCCCAAGACAAACAATTAGCAAGAATACAGCATTTTTATGTACCTCTCAAGTAATACTTTAGTGCAATGAGTGTCTGTAAAATGTAAAGGTTCACTGCATGAATGGACCACATAAATACATCTGATTTAAAAAAAAGCTCTGACTTTTTTTTTCAGTTCAAGGCTCTGTGCAGTTGGGTCATGAAGCAGTCAGTGGTGCATGGTGCAGTGTCCATCTAATTGTCAACAAGACATCAATAAAGATGCAATTGTGAGTGTGTCATTTTTATTTTATTATCAAGATTCATTTAGCTAGTGTTCTGGCATATAACAGTCCCAAGTAACTCCCCAAGATGAAGACAACAGCTACAAGGAGTTTGTGACAAATTGGGGACATTAGTTATTTTATCCTGCAGAACCAAATGTCCAGATATCAGTCTCTTAGTCTGCCCAGGTCAGTGAGGCCCTGATGCAGCACCTACCAGTTACTAGTGCCATAAAGTCTCATCTGCGAGACAAATGGGTCCAGCAAGTTAACATGTAATCATCCATTTGTGGTCTGGCTTATTGTAAGTCAGCAAAAAGTGAGATGATTTAAAAGATCAAAATAAATAATCTAAAGAGGTAGGGCCATCAGACACCTAAAAGCCAATAGAAAAATTGTCAGGGTGCCCAAGAGGTCGGAAATCTCTTCCCTAAACCTATGGCACACAAGCACCAAATTTTGTGACTCCATGGCATTGTGGGAAGTATTGAGTGGCAAGTTAGCAGCAAATTGTGCAATGTAATGCCCATCAGGCCACCAACACTGCCGATGGATAAATAATGCACATGTCTGTTCTTGCCAGCACACTGGTGTGGCTGGGTTGGGTCAAATGATTTGCCCAGGATCACACAGTTTGGTTAACCAGTGAAGCCAGAATTTGCCAAATTTAAGCAACTTGCCACTACCTTCCAAGCTCCAATTAGTACACATATTTGTTTTGTTTCAAGAACTACAAAATGGTTGTTTATTTGCAAAGAACACAAATCACTCGAAGCAACCACCTTTGGGGAGCATTTGCAACACCCTGAATACAGCACGGCCACCTGCACTAATAACACTTCCTGCTTACCTCTCAGGCCAGTTGTTATCAAGTCGCAGTGGGATGGTCCTCTCTGCCTAATCTTCCTCTACACTGCAGACCAATTCCTACAAAATAGGCAAAAAGCAATTCATTACCCACAACAATGCACACTCACTCTGGGGGGGTGAGGGGAGCTCGAGAATCAACAGGGCCCCTCAGCACCCGCTATGGAGTGAAAATAATATTTCTCCCAACCGAAAGTGCGGGAGAAATAAATGCCAGTGCGGCCACTTGCTAACACCCAGCCCAGCAATCGGGGACAGTGTTGGGGCCTTTTGCCTTTACAAACAAAAGAGGACTCGAGCCTCTGGGGGGAGGGGGTCCAGCAACTGCCTCCATGTTTCCAGTCCGCAAAGCACAGCAAAAAAAGTCACAATTTTCGTTCTGGGGCTTTTAATATGCGCTTTGCAATGTTCACATTAAAGTTAAGGCCAGTGTAAAGCTTCCTACTGGCTCTGGCTGCCAGCCTCGTGATAAATTCAGCAGCTAACCTCCATGTACCATTGCAGGCTCGGACTGGCCTATAGGGCAATAGGCCCATAGCTTAACCACATACGCAAAAAACGCTTGTGTGGGCCCATTTTATGGGTCAAAGTGGGCCACCTTTTTGCCAATGTGGGCCAGTTTGATGAGTTACTGGACTATTTTGTGGCTAATAGTTTTGACCAGTGTTGCTGAATAAATATTCTCTAAAATGTACAATTTGCATATCAGAAAACTTCCCTTTGGGTTATTCAAACTGCGTCACAAAAGGAATTAATTCCCATTTGCAACTGTGGAGCACTTTTTCGTTGGTGCCTGAGTCAATTATTGTATGCCCCAGTCTGACCCTGCACAACTTTCCACCCTCAGCAGTTGGGGGCTGGGGGGCACACATCTTGAGCCGGGCCTGTTGCTGCTCACAGAAGCCTTTTTCAAAGGCCTTCTGCCAGCAGGCTGCATTATTACTGCGCCTGCTCGCAGAAGACCTTTTGAAAAGCCTTCTGCGAGCAGACTGCGTTATTACTGCGAGCGCTGGGTGTTAGAGAGTGGCAGGCAATAATATTTCTCCCACCCGAGCGGTTGGGAAAAATATTATTCTCAGCCACCTGCTAAAACCAGCACGCGCAGTAATAACGCAGGCTTCTACGAGCATGCTGTGTTACTGAGTGGCTAGGTAATAACAAGCAATGTTCCCTCTAAGCTGTGCGCATGTGCGCTTGCCCAGCTTCCTTCTGAGTGCCGCTCAGAAGATTTTTAACAGTGCATACACAATTCTAAATGCAAAACGATCTAATAAGGCACAGGCAACAGCAATAGCCTGACATTTGCTTTCTCCTAAAATAACTAACTAGTCATGATATTCTGCTGTAGCTCATTTACATTACCCTACTATACAAGCGTGACCTTAAAAACCTAAAAACACAATGGAGCCACAAGAGGTAAAAACGAATATGAAAAAGTGGCTCCATGCACAGAAAAATCTAACTAAGATATGCTTGCACAGATTAACCAACTAATGTTCCCTCCCTACCTATAAATCCTCTGCTTTAGTCTACCACGCGCTTACTCTAAACTCTACCCCAAAACATATTTAGATACTGATTGATTTGATTGATTGATATTTTATTTATATCGCGCTCATACACAAGTGTTTCAGAGCGCGACCAGGCAAAGGGAGGGGAACAGGAGAGAACAAAAACAACGATCTTACTAGGCCCAGTGACATTAAGAGTGTGCAAGTGCATGAGGAAGGGGAAAAAGGGGGGAAGGTGCATGGAAGGGGGAGAAGTGGAAAGGGCAAAGCAGAGGAGAGAACAGATTGTAATAAGTAAAAATAAATAAATAGATATGGCGATAAACAATGGTAGTGCAGCCAGCAAGTGCAAAGTACAGGGTTAGTCAGATAGGGTGTATCAAGTGCAGCAGAAGAAAAGAGAGTGGGGGACTGTTTGGGTACAGATATAGACCCCACTGCAGGGGGTGGCCCGGAGGCAGTGCAGGAGGGAGGCAGGGTGAGCAGGTACCTGGGCCCCGAGAACAGAGGGTGGCCAGGTGCACAGTGCCAAGAGAGAAAGCAGATCAGCATGGGAGAAAAGGGGCAAATGCAGAAGCGAAGAGGAAGGTCTTGAGTTGCTTCCGGAACCTGAGATGATTCTCCTCATGTTTCAAGGTGGCAGGAAGGCTGTTCCAAAGGGAGGCCCCTGCCAAAGAGCAAGATCAAAGACTAGACAACCTTGACTCTTCCTCACTTGGCTCTATGAAAAGATACCAGACATGTACCTACATCTACTTATTTTGTTTGTTGTAATTTGAATAGCGTTCAAGTACCAGACCTTCTGTTATTCATCATGCCTCATAAAAAGTTCCTTTTTGGAAGGCCTTTCAGTGACTATGATGGCACCTCTGAGATGTGTCCTGCATGCTGCAGCACGACTCATGAAAGGACTCTGGAAATTCAAACCTGACCCTCCTCTAACTGCACTGGCTCCCGCTGCAAGCCTGTATCATCTTCAAATCCTGTTGCATCATCTGCAAGGCTGTCACCCTGAAGTCCCCAAGCTACCTCACTGAGAAACTCAGCATCTCTAGTGGCCTGCAATCCAGCAGAAGTAAGGAAATGTTAAGGCTTTATCTCTGACAGTGCAGGACGGAACAAATAAGAAGAACAGCCTTGTCTGACTATGCTCCAACACCACGGAACCTGCTACCATCAACATCAGACTTACTCCATTGCTGCTACAGTTCAGGAAAGAGCTCAAGACCTTCCTCTTCAAGGAATGGCTTCTCCATAACATAGGTTCACACACCCTCCACTCCCCATCGTACCTGAGACTCTGTGATCTGCCCCCCCACTATCTCCTCCGCTGGTTGCTTGTAGATCTCTTGCTGCTAATTGACCGCCGTTGCCTTCCTCTGTTAGCTCCCACTCCCTTGTCTCTGTTTCCCTCACTGTGTTCTTCCCCCTACGATTGTAAAGCACTCTGGTGATTCCCGAAGCTATGTCTGCGCTCAATAAATACACTAATAATATTAATAATAAAAGCATCACCCACACTATGTAACCTAATTATCATCTCAAATATCAGATACTGACTGTAAACACGCTACTTGGATGTGTAACCTCATCCCATGCTTCCAGTGTTTAGTACATATGTCACGCAAGCGGTTTGAAGTGGTTCTTGTATGTTAACGCATTATAAAACTCAAATATTAATTTGCTCTCCAAGAGTTCTCAGTGTCTCCTACTTTAGTATTGCTAAATTACCCTATAAGTGGAGAACAAAATTGCAATATCACTTACATGGCCTGCAAGGGATAATGGGTATGGGCAATGCCAGGTATTACCAGTATATAGTAATAAGGCAATGGATATTCAGACACTAAAATGCATTTCACACAATCTGCATCCTTTCTAAGTCTTCAGAGTTGCATTGGGCATAGACCTTAACAAATTATATTGTAACTCGATGCTATACAAAAACAATTTACTTATCAGTTGTATAAACCCACCCAAAAATATAAGGGAGGAATAAGTTGCGGACAATCTTGTATGCTCTGCAAAATAATTGTATAACTGCAGATTCATGACATTTTCTTAAATTGCATATAATGTTATGGTGAGGCACTAAATATGTTTTGCTTGCAAAGTATTATGGGTAGCCAAGTATCCCAGTGAGTGTTTCACTCCTACAATCTCATGTTTTACAGTGCCCTGTCAACTAGTATTGGAGGCAAGCACAGGAGCTGGGGAAGGGTATGGGTGAAAGCGCACAGGAGAACATCCTTGCGGGTGATGAACAAATCAGTAACATTCCAAAACCAAGTCAGTTGTTTTGGCAGTACAGTCCAGTGTAGAACATGTGTTTGTTGAAGGAAAGGAAACTCTAGTAACAGTCTAGAGAACTGCACTTTCTGTTTCTTTCTAAGCTCAGCTGCTGAGGGCATTTCAATTTAAACATGTATCCATGTTTACTAACTGCAGCATCCCCCCGCATCTTGTTTGTTTAACTGATAACAATCAATTACAGAGGGATCCTAGTTACAGAAGAAGGCTCTCAAGCTGTAGCACCTCTGAGCATTGGGGCATTAACCTAAAAGGCATAACGATGTGATTTACTTCCATAGGGCTCTATAAGAATACTGACAGAATTCAGTAAGTCTCTTGTTGAATTCTGTCTAGGCTGTGGTGAGGAAGGGTGGGCACAACTATAGGCTGCATTATGTGCCCAGTCATTCTACTTCCTATGTCAGGGTTACAAGCAAAGCTCTGATACGAATTTACTTCCTACTTAGTGAAATGATTTTTCAGGAAGTTAAAAAAGTAATTAGCTTTGCCAACAGGACTACTTTATGCTTATTAAAGGGATGGTCTAGTAAAAAATGTTATTTAAAAAATAGATAGGCAACATAAAAAAAAATATGAGCATTCTCCGTTTTAAAACTTCCTATGTAAATTTTTGAGCTATTCAAGCTCAAAATTCGCAAAAGCAAGCACATGGGCGAGGCCATTTTGTGAAATGGAGGCCCTCCTGTGCTGGCTTTTGCTTTTGCGGCACTAATGAAGGAAAAGCCAGCCAGCTGTAGTAAACAAAGGCTACCGCTGGCTGGCTTTCCCTTCATTAGTGCTGTAGGCGGAGGACGGGGACCGGAGACCAGAGCAGGAAAGCTGCAGCTGAATCTCAGTAAGTGCTATTTATTATTTTTACAAAAAATAAGCACTAGCTGCGGTTTCTTTTCTAAGTTTTCCGGGCTGGAGGAGCCCGGAAAACTTAGAAATAAAACCGCAGCTTTAAAAACGTTGTATTTATGTTTGCGGTCGCTTTTGAAGCGTCCGCAAACATAAATACAACGTTATTGTGTTGGAAAACGCTGCGGTTTTTCTTTCCAAGTTTCTCAGGCTCCTCCGGCTCAGAGGAGCCTGAGAAACTTGGAAAGAAAAACCACAGCATTTTCCAACACAACCGCATGTGTTTCTACCTGCTGTGGCTATCACTTTGGGTCTCCGGTGCTTGAGCACCGGAGACCCAAAGTGAAAGCCACAGCAGGCAGAAACACACGCGGTTATGTTTACATGCCGCGTAGTGTTTCTACCTGCAGCTGATTTCCCATTTGGGGCTCTCGGGCTCCCCGAATGGAAAAGCAGATTCAGGCAGAAACAACGCGGTTGTTTTCCGCAATGCTGCGTTGTTTCTGCCTGAGCCCCAAATGGAAAAGCAGATTCAGGCAGAAACAACGCGGCATTGCGGAAAACAACCGCGTTGTTTCTGCCTGAATCTGCTTTTTTATTTGGGGCTCTCAGGCTCCCCGTGGGGAGTCCGAGAGCCCCAAATGGTGAAGCAGATTCAAGCAGAAACAACGCGGTTGTGTTGGAAAACGCTGCGGTTTTTCTTTCCAAGTTTCTCAGGCTCCTCCGAGCCGGAGGAGCCTGAGAAACTTGGAAAGAAAAATGGCAGCGTTTTCCAACACAATAACGTTGTATTTATGTTTGTGGTCGCTTCAAAAGCGACCGCAAACATAAATACAACGTTTTTAAAGCTGCGGTTTTATTTCTAAGTTTTCTGGGCTCCTCCAGCCCGGAAAACTTAGAAAAGAAAACGCAGCTAGTGCCTATTTTTTGTAAAAAAAATAAATAGCACTTACCGAGATTCAGCTGCAGCTTTCCTGCTCTGGTCTCCGGTCCCCGTCCTCCGCCTACAGCACTAATGAAGGGAAAGCCACCCAGCGGTAGCCTTTGTTTACTACAGCTGGCTGGCTTTTCCTTCATTAGTGCCGCAAAAGCAAAAGCCAGCACAGGAGGGCCTCCATTTCACAAAATGGCTGCGCCTATGTGCTTGCTTTTGCGAATTTTGAGCTTGAATAGCTCAAAATTTTACATAGGAAGTTTTAAAACGGAGAATGTTAGTATTTTTTTTATGTTGCCTATCTATTTTTTAAATAGAAATTTTTACTAGACCATCCCTTTAAAAGATTTTCTTTGCCCTTAACATTCATCTTGAGATCGGTCAGAAATAATATTAGAGTTCCTTCCTATGCCACTGCTCTGCTGATCACCGATTCGATAAAATATCAGTGGAGCTTTGTGGGCAGAAGCCAGGGGTTGGTGCCTATGTGTTCATTGTTTCCCCTTTTTATTGGGCACATTTTCCTGTGTTTAGGGATTACAAATTAATGGTGTATACATCTCTAAGCAGTAAGGCTGGTTTTTACTAACTCACAGGACAACATAATGTGGATAGTAAGTAGAAGCTAGGGAATTTTGATCATAACATTCTCTGGTGCAGTTATTCCGATGCAATTATCATCCTTACAAACATTATGAGAGACATGTTCTCATGGCCCTTGAATTACTTAATTAAAGTGGCACATGAAATCCTATTGGCATGTTTTCTGACACATTCCTTTTAGTTGCCTTTATTCCATCTGCAAATATTGTATCTGGTCTGATTTTTGATAGCCACATCAGTTATGAAAAGCAAGATTTGTTTTTTTGTAATACACATGAGTGTTTTTCCAGTGACATAAAGCACACATTTTGTTCTGCACAGGAGTACTTTTGCTAGCTACTGTGGCACATCTTGAGGTCTTGAACTGGTTGATGAGTTCTCTTTATAATCACATATAAAATATATTCTTTTTTTAATGTATGTGTTTGGAAAAAGGTTGTAAATCGACCTTTTATGCAGATTAGTAAAGAACTGCAGTGGTTTGGAACTCTCTTCGGAGATGGTAGCTTACTAACTAGGCATGCTCACAAAGTGGCTTACCTCGTGAGTCATTTTCGCACATGGAAAATAAAGTGTGCACAAAAGGCAACCAGTTCTGCACTTAGAGAAAAATAATTAAAGGGAACATTGATAGCAAGTATGGCTGGAATTAATATTTCTCCCACCAGAATGGGCAGGAGAAATATTTCTTCCAAGGATGGCCACTTGCTAAACACCCAGCGCCCCATGAAACATTAATGCAAAACGGGCCTGGCTCCCTCACCCAAACCTCCCCTAAGCACTCCCTCCACCTTACCTCAAAAAAGGTCAGAGCTGAGTGTGAGGGGGGACTGAGATCCTCCTCTTACGTGATGATGTTGCATCCGGGCTGGGCTGTGCTCATAACATTGAATCAATGGGCCTCATTGCACGCTAGGCGGTAAGGGTTTACCGGTACCGGTAAGGGCACCGGTACCGGTAAACCCTTGCCTCCTTACTACGAGGTCCCTTTGCGGGACCCGACCTTAACGGCTGGTGTAGACCAGCCGGTAAAGTTGGGACCCGCAAAGGGACCTTGGTGCTAATTACGGTACCGCAATTTGCGGTACCGTAATTAGCTCCTTCCCCATTCCCGTTGAGCCCTATGGGTCAAAAATGGGAATGAGGAAGGGCCATGGAGAAAGGGGGAATTACTGCCCGCCAACTTTGGAATGGGGTGGTAATTCCCATTTTCTCCATGGTGGTACCGGTATGGTACCGGCGGCAACCATGGTGCTAATAGCGCCATGGTTTACCACATAACGTGTAATGAGGCCCAATGTTTTTAGCCCAGCCCGGGTGCTTCTGCCTCGCCTGCAGTGCACGCTGTGCACAGACTCACTGAGAGGCAAGAGTAGAGACAGAGTTTAGGCACAATCTTTTGTTTTGCTGTATATTTAATGAATCATATCGCAGTTGGTGCGACATGATTTATTAAATATACAGCAAAACAGCAGTATTGTATCGCAAATTGCGATGCAATACCGCTTATTTTATCCCTTGCATCATTATCATTTGTCCTTGAACGTCTATTTGCATTCACAGTAATTTGGTAATATGGGCCTATACACATTGATATTAATGATACATATGGTGATCCATTCTTGTATGATATGTATATCACATAACAGTGATATTGTAACCCTATTTTTCGTAATGTACTTTAGAACAATGCTATGTGATGACACGTCCTGTTTTCTCAAGGGGTGAAAGATCTTGTTCACATCGCTTTCTGTGATGTCATTTTGGGGTGGGGCCAAATGACATCACTTCCTGGGATGTCATCAGAGGTCAATGGTTGTGTGATGTCACTTCCGCTACCCAGCATTTTGGTGAAATGATAGCCCTGACATGCATTCATACTTTTTTGATTTCACTATAATTCCTGCCACCCAAAACCACTTTTATTTGGTGAGCGGGAGTGGGGGAGGGAGGTTTGAAGTGAGGATGTTTAATCTGTTTCCGCAAGAGATTGCTGCCCTAATATCACCTAATCTGGGGCAGAGAGTACAGTCTGAAGGATAGCTCAGCTTCTTAAGTTCTCACCTAAGACACTTAACCATTCTGCAGTTTGCCAGCCCTGAACCTAAGTAGGGACAACCATGCTGTTTATCACTCCGAGGTTGATGAATTGAGTTTTATTAAATTGAATAATAACGCCCTCAAAGATGTTGGCAAAATGGCACTCCTTCTCTTGTTGGACCTTTCCGCTGCCTTTGACCTGGTTGATAATCAAATCCTCTGTGAACACTTAGCCTCAGCCACTCATTTTCTCCACTGACGCAATCACTTGGATTACTTCTTTCCTTCCCACCTACCCTGTACAATGTATTCACAAAGCCACTGTTTGACCTTTTTGCCACTCAGGGTATCTCCTACACTAACTATGCAGACGATACCCAGATTCTCCTTCCTATTATAGATGACTATCCGACGGCCTCAAACACGCTAGGAGAAGTCTATCAGACCATCCAGACCTGGATGGCACATCACTCACTATGCCCTAACGACGATAAGACTGAGCCCCTCTTGATTGGTCCGCAATCTCAGCTAACAAATCTTGACAGAGCTTACACATCTTTCATTATTGATGGCAATATTATCGCAGTCTCTCACTAAGTCAAAACCTTCGGGTCTACTTGGACTCTAATCTGTCACTAACTAAGCAAGTGAATGCAATTGCCTCCTCAGCAGCGTATAATACGAAATTAATCAACGCGAGCAGACCCTTCCTATCACTGGACACTTGCATCACACTAGCAAGAGCTCTAATAGGATCCAGACTGAACTACTGCAACTCACTATTTGCTGGCGCTTGCGCTCGTAAAATCAATAAACTACAAGTGATTCAAAACAATACCTTGAGAGCATCCTTGAACATCATGAAAAAAGATGATATATCTGCAGTCAGAAGAAAAGTGCACTGGTTACCTATCCGAGACCACATTCAGTTCAAAACTCTGGCTATCACCCACAAGTGCATCGCCAACAATGCCCCAAAATAGCTCTCCTCTAAAATCACCCAATGTCAATCCAACAGACCTACCCGCTAGACCTACATACGTCGTCTCTCCCTATCCCGAGATTCAACTGCCAAAGATCTGGTGGGACTAGCTTCCCGGTAATTGCAGCTAAGAAATGGAAAGCCTTGCCGTCTTACCTAAGATCTGAACTCTCCCACAAGAATCCAGATCTGACCACCATCCTTCCTCAAACTGACAATTGATGTGCTACTAGCAAATACCAATGCGCACTCTGAAACTTTACGTCTGTTGACCTTAAGTTCTCTTATGTAATAAGCTAACCTCTATGCATGAAGAAACTTTATGTGGATGGGCTGAATTCATGTATGTAACCAGACCAGTGATAAAATAAATAAACATCACCTCTTATTACAGCGCTTCGATGTAGGATGACACCAGCACGAAGCGCGACATAAAAAGTATTACTATTATATTACACGACTTGAAGTCGTGTTAGTGGATTGCGGTGGGCTGCCAGAGGTGTGATTTATTCAAGGCTCACGTGACAGTCACGTGCATTTGGATAGACACCCAGCCGGTTCCACTGACGTGCTGCTGCTCAGTGCGTCAGCTGCCATTGTCGGTCGGTCGCACGGCACGCACACCGGTCGTTCAGACTCCTGCACAAACAGTGCTTAAAGTGGGCCGGGGCCAGCCGGGGCCCGGCCCCGGCAGTCTCCAAAAAGTGGGACTGAGCCGGGGCCCCCGTCCTACTGCAACATTGGCGGGATGCATTATGCGTCCGCGTCGGGAGATGCGCCTGCCATGAAGTCAGGCGAGCTGACAGAAGGAGCAGCCAGCCACAGCGACGCTGTGACTGGCTGCCACTTCCGTCAGTCATAGTAACTGCATCTGGTGACCCCTTGCACGAGAGGTCACCAGAGGCAGTTACTGTCCCTTTGTTTCACCAGGTCGCTGAGGCGTCTTTAACCCTCGGCGAACCTGGGGATTCCTCGACATATTTCGAGGTTTATAAAAGATGGCTTTGAAAGTACACAATTCAAGCCATCTTCTATAAAGCTTTGCAGACGGACAATTTTGTCTGGTGTCAAAGCTTTATAAAAGATGGCTTGAATTGTGTACTTTCAAAGCCATCTTTTATAAACCTGAAATGTTTAAAAAAGATGGCCTGAAAACTAGGCAAACCGTAGGGTATGCACACAAGCATATATAAATGTTATAAATGTGTGTGCGTGCCTTACTATGGTGTGTGTACTGTGCAAGCCATCTTTTATAAACGTAGAACTATGTAACATATATCTATGATTAGAAAAGATGGCTTGCATAGTACACAAACCATAGTAAGGTACGCACACAAATATATAACATTTATATATATTTGTGTGTATACCCTACGATTTGCGTACTTTTTAGGCCACGCCCCTCCCACAAGCCAAGCCCCCAAATGAGGGCCCCCCCTCGATTTCTTACTCCACTTAAAGCCCTGTGCACAAATCACTTTGCAAAAACTTCGCGTTTCTCAACCCCTGGGAAGCGGAAGCCAGAAGATAAATTACCTGCAAATGGAAAAGTTCGTCCAAACAAATACTTCCATGACAAAGGAGAACTCAATAGACAGGTAAAGACATTTTTGCTGGCCATTGAAATGCCTTAGTGCGTGACGTGCCAGTACTTTAGAACAATGCCACTGGCCCTACTCAATTAACACTCAGAGAATATTGTAGAAACATGGTACGCTTTGGGGCGGCGCTATTTTGTTTGTCCTTCTCCAACCATGAGGCCATCATGATGCCCCTGCTGCAAACAGAGGTGGGCGAGTCTCAGTGGAGGACGTGGAAAAAAGGAACTTGTGCTACTCTGGCTGCATCTAAAAAGGAGGGAGTGGGATGGCGGAGGGGTCGGGGGAGATGCGGGAGGGGCTCGGCTAGGGAGGACAGGCCCACCCCGGGCTTGACCTCTGCTTTGCAATCTACCCTGGCTCTTGATGCTTTTTAGCTAGAAAGGCACTGGCGGGAATAATACAATATAAACGCTCTAGATCGAGCCCAAAACCATATATTCATGAATAGAAATCTTTGATCATCTGCGCTTGATAATTAAACAGGATGTCATTCCACACGCATGTCTTTAGAACATATTTTTTTTAAAGTGCTCTGCCTTTAAGTTTGAAGTGCATAGGGTCCTAAACAATGTCAGGGGCCGACTCTGAGCTCATGATAAAAAAAGAGTGTGAAAATGCGACATTCTCCCCTCCAGTTTCCATAATCGGTGGAGCCAAGAGGCAGTGACCGTTCCCCAAATACATAACTACCCAATGATGACTCACTGACACGTAGTGTAAGTGTCGGCAATAAAAGGCCGTTGTTTTTATTGCGCATAACATCATTATAGAAAATATATTTTGTACAGTATCATAAAAATCCACCATAATAAACAACTGTACACTTTTGGGCACGAGGTCCAGGCTTTTGCCCTGGCCTGTGCCGCCAACTGCTTCCCAAGACGTCGTGGGCCATGTTTGTTGCCCTGTTTTTTCCTTTCTTCTCCCTTTTGTTTTCTGGGTGGGTGGGATCTGGGAAAAGAAAAACCTTCTGCGTGCGCAAAAAACTCTGGTGCTCCATGCGGAGTATCAAGCAAACTGAATTCTCCCTGACTGCCCCCTTCAGTTTCCAGCGCCACCTTGCGGAAGTGGGTGGAAGTATTGGAGGGGAGATGTCGTGCTATCCAGCAGCAAAAGATGCTTAAACCTCTCTTTGTGGGGGAAACATGTGCTCCAGTGGCATCGCTTAAAAGACTGCCACTTTTCTAAT
This sequence comes from Ambystoma mexicanum, assembly GCF_040938575.1. NCBI lineage: Eukaryota > Metazoa > Chordata > Amphibia > Caudata > Ambystomatidae > Ambystoma > Ambystoma mexicanum. The sequence goes on from NC_090940.1 coordinate 166,784,941, forward strand.
GTAAGGATTTTTAAAATTTTCATTAAACTAGAAAAGTGGTGCTCCAGTCTAAGAAATGCTATATTTATAAAGGGAAAACGTGTGCAGCAGAGTTGCACCTCATAGGCACTGTATTTTGACTCCATTTTGTGACATGCTAAACCAGTCCTGCTGTGAGTAGAATCCCCTCCATGTGGCTGCCCTGCATTCCTGATAGTTACTAGGGCTGTTGTCAAGCCATACATAAGGCACATGAAAAAGCTGAGGCTTTCATTTCTCTGCACCACATTCTTTCTTTACCAGAATATGGTGTTTGTAAGGAAAGTGTTCCTCAATAGTGGCAGAACACTTTTCAACATTTGCACGCACCTCAGAAACGGACCCTCACTGGGCACAAATGCCATTTTCCTACATGAATAGTACAGGAAGTTAATCAAGCTCAGACAGGTGATGCTTTAATATTCATTTTAAGTTACAACCAAATGTTTTTATCTCAGTAAATACTTGTATGCATATATATTGGTAATCGAGTAATACTTCATTCAATACTTCATTCAAGTCCATACCCCTACCTACTCGGGACCCTGAGACAGAGCCAACCCTGAGTGGGATGTGTTGGTCGGTGCCAAGAGCCAAAGCGGGTTCTTCGTGCAGCAGACGCCATTTAAAATACAAGCACAAGTGATCCAGGTACAGTAGTAGCAGCACTTTCTGTGGGGTAGAGGAGGGACACTTTACACACTTTCAATGGGTACTGCACTTTTAAGTGAGGGCAGGAGAATTTTCAGTGGGTTGCAGCAGCCAATGTAGTGGCAGACCAGCAGCATTTTCTGTGGGAGACAGCAGCACGTTCAGTTCGGTAAAGCAGTACTTTTAGTGGAGGGCAGCAACATTTCAGTGGGAGCAGCAGCAATTTCTATGCAGAGCAGCAGGATTTCTATTGGTTTAAGCAGAGCACTCTCTGCGAGTGGCAGCAGCACTTTCAATTGTGGTTACTGGTTAGCAGCAATTCAGTGGGCAGCGTTGCCTTTTTTAACGAGGCTGTAGCAGCACTTCTTTACTTGCCATTTTCCAACAGCGTTTTTTATAGGGGAGTCACATCGGATTCTGTGGGCTAGAGGTGCCAGCAGTTTCTGCTGTGAGGAGAATCATATTTTCATACCTCAGTCTCACAAATGCGTCTAGAATGTGCCACCCGCCGTGGAATCAGTTCTCCCTCACACACACGCTCTCCCATAAATATCCATAGGTTTCAATTATCCCCGCCACCACTCTGTGACTTAAAAAGTTGAGAGTTATAACTTACACATGCCTTTGTTTGTGAACTCCATAGAATAGATTGTAATATACAGGACAAAGCACCTTGTACCGATGTTATGAGGACATTGCAAGTCACAGACTCGTTCCTGACCCAAAAGAGCAATGAGGCCATAGGATTAGTACCTTTATAAGGTCACAGACCTCTGAGGTGACTTGCAATATCCTTTCCATATATAATGAGGGCATCTTATTCCCTATAATGTATTGTCACGTTTGCACCCCTTTCAAATGTCTTCCAATTGTCCACATGCAGAATAAATGTGGAATCTGATAAGCTGGGCAATAAAAGAAGCCAAAAAATGTTTTATAATCTTTAGCAGACAAATATTGTAAGCTGATTCAATCAAACGCATGTAAAAGCTGTTTTTTGGTGTCCGAAATTAGCAGAATATTACAGACTAGTGGAACAGCCCGTTTACACGACCCAAAGTGCATGAGGAAAGACATTTTAAGGGTGTTAATAGAGACATTGTGGAGGCGTGATATCCTGAAGATAATTTCATTTACAGGAAGCCCTCTGTATGGGGAAAAAAGTAATTTATTGTATTTGTTAAATAGTGCATAATCTAATGAATTTCTGTTTATGTGGGTTTTTTAAATGTATATATTTTCTTATTGTATGCAACTTGAAGTATGCTGTTAAAGTGGTATCCCTGCCTTGGGCCTTTTCTGCAGCTAATTGTATGTTATCATTGTTGTAGTGCACATTTTGTTCGCCTGGAAGATGAACTTGAAATGTTATTATTGTATGCGTAAGGCAACAGCTCCCTCTCGCGTTGGTAACAGGGGAAGCATGCACATGACAGCTTCAGACAACCATACATCTGGCCTTTTATTATATAGTATGATATTTGACAGCTCTACGACATAAAACTTCATCAGTGCACTAGATAAACATACTACCATATGCTTGTCCTGGTGATTTAATGGCTATGAATCTTCACAGGCAGATCAGAAGAAAGGGATCGTAAAAGCTGGGCACACATTTAATTAAATACTCCAGTGGTAGTGTCTCATTCTGCTCTGGGCTGGCTCAGGCAACAGCATTGTGATGTTGCCAACCACTGCAATATGTTTGTTACAGTTTGTAGTGATATCATTAGATTAGGCTATTAGGTGACTCTGTAAGCTGAAAATACTGTCATAGGAAGGAAAGTTAGGCGAGAGATGAGATGTGAGTAGGGGCACACAACTTGCAGGTGTTCTTTTGTTGTTTACCCCCCCTCGCCCCATTTACCTCCCATGGCCATGTTAATCCAAATGGCCATTCCCACTTCCCCTGCCCAAACCACATCACCCAATCTTTGAGCTAGCGCTGTACTTCTTGAGCAGCCTTCTAACGGCAAAGGCTGAATTGCAGCTAAAAACCAGCTAAACCAGAACCTGATGTAATAAAAAAGTCTTAACCAACAGTGCCTTCAACCACTTGATTTATAAGCAGTTGGGTCGCCCTTGCATCTGTACCTTGCACTGAATACCTGGTAAAACATGCATTGGTAAGGGTAACAGCTTTGTCTCTTGTATAAGCATTAGCTGGGCATTTGCCAGAGACTGCCACACTATGCCCAGGTACAAACAACATTTGCCAGCTGCTGCCAATTTATGGCTGGGTAAAAGCATTATAGCACTGCCAGAACAATGCCAATCCTACGCCTCAGCTTAAGCCAAAACTGTTTGTTTTGCCAATGCTTGTTTTATTATTACAGATGAGCAGGGATGTCATAATTAGACTGTAGTGTTTACAGGTTTTTATACAGCTATTGTGGTTTGACATGTATTATAACATTGCATCCGCCAAACCATTCCTTTAATAACCTGGATGGACTGTTTTCAGGAAAATAATAAAGCAATATTAGCCATTTGACAGTAGATTATATGCCAGGCTATGCATTGATTTCTGAAATGTAATATGTGATGCTGTGCTTTATTATTTGAATGCCAGCATTTTAATATTTCTTCTTTTATTCTGTGTAATGGTGAAATGTACTGTGATGTTATTTAACCGACTAAAGTATTGATTGACTGCCCTGAATTGTCAACCTCGTCTGCAGGGAAAAGAAAGAGTGAACGAAGAGGAGGCGGACATTCTAAGTGCCCAAGGCAAGCATCAGGCACACACTTTGCTCTCTCTCGTCCCAGTGAGGCAGCAATGATAAGGGGGCGGAAGTTGAGTCCGTTTCTAAAAACAAAACGTGACGGAAATGCTTGTAGATCTGCCTGTCTTGGGTTGATAATGCTAATCATAAAACAGCACTCTCCTATGAGATCATGGCAATCGTCCCACGTGGTTCTTAAAAAGCAAGCTTTCCAGCTGCTTGGCAAAGCACAAATGCATTGATTTGTGGCTCTGAACTGGAGGTGAACGTCCAGTTTCCCTACAAGGGTGCTAATGTTCTTTTAATTGTTTTTTTTTATAAAAGAAAAAGGAAGAAACGTACCTTTTGTGGTGTGGCTCAGCTTCGGCAGTGCTATCAGGGAATTATATTTTCCATGTTAATGACTGTGACGTCATCAATAGGGACAACAGACTTCCCGAAGAGCAACGCTGCCGGAGCCGAGTCACACCACAAAGGTAAGTTTCTTTTTATTTTCCTTTTTGGAAAAAAAAGACACCATTAGCACCCGTGTAGTACACTACACAGGTGCTAAATGGTGAAGGGAGGCACTCGTCACCAATGAAAATTCCCAGAACGCAAGCTTCCCTTGGTGAATACAGCCTGCCTTCCAAGCATTTTCATTGGTTGACGGTGCCTACCAGGGTCCAAATGATGCTCCATTGACACTAGGAATACCCTCGACAATGATTTCCATCATATCTTTGCGCTTTTGTGCTATTAAAGCCTGGTGTTCTCCCTATTCCAAACAGCTCGTCCTGCCATAACAGAAGCAGCCTGGTTCCAGCTTCTAGGCCACTCATCCTTTATATGAGCAAGCAAGCACCCCAGAGGCCAATGCTTTCAGTGGTGTGTGAAATTGAGAGGGAGCTTTTATTTGGGGGGTGCAGCTTAAGTGATGGGTGCGGTCTAGGAATTGATGGGTGTGGCCTAAAAATGCACAAGAAGAGAGTGCTTAGGAGTGGTCTAGCCTACATAACTAAATGCTTATCCCAACATGGTCCGCTTGGCAAATCCCTACTTACATACATTCTTCCTTAAAGTATAACAAACCAAAGTTCCAAGTCATTATTAATTGGACCTTTAACTAGGGCCATTGCCAAAAGTTTAGGTGTTGGCACTAACATCTCAGTACATCTCTGAGGCAAGAACAACCTAAAAAAACTAAAAACAAAACTTCAAATAGTTCCATTGACATTTATAAACAATTGACGATTTTCCAGAATGCAAATAAAAAATGATCACTGCCTAGCATGAGGTTGCTTGCAGTGCCTTTCATCAGCTGTCCGTCTTCCTCTTGCTAGCCAACTTTTGATAAAGGACAATGGCTGAAAGCTTTCACCGGAGGGCCATTAAGTTTCAGCCATTAACAGGAAGAAATAGTGGCCACATGGAAGGATGCTCTGCTTGGAGAAGCAATTACGTTAATGGCACTGAAGACCCCTGTCACAATCTGCATTACTCGCAGGCAATGTTCCCATGCAGACAACTAGTTTGCTAAATGCTTCAGGGCACCTTTTCCCACCAAACCCTTTAATAAAATATGTGTAGGCATGCATGGCGTCTCTGGTTGGGAGCTGATATTTAGAACACAGTCTCTGAATTCCATTTTCACCAGACAGAATAATTTCTTCACCCTCAGGTATATGGTTTGCAGCTAGCAGGTTGGAACTGGCTATCGATTCTTTAACACAGTCAGAAGCACACTTTTTAGCAATGTTAACCGACAGACTTTCATAAAATAGCCTTTCACTGAGCGACACAGAATTTGCCCTTCCCAGGGAAATAGGAATATCCTGGAATTGTCCACAATCAACAGCACTCTGAGCAGCACAAGCAAACTCCCCAGGAGATTCCCTCATTGCAGAAAATCGCAGAACCTGCCCTACCAAAGGTCTATGAGCATCAGCGATTGTGATATCCCGCCTCTGCAGAGCCAGTGACAATTCCTTCAGTTCTTGATGGATATCACACATCAGCCCTAAAAGTTTTAAAAAAGAATAAGATACAAGCTTCCTTAGACGATCCTCATTTTTTATTCTGTCTCTTATGGGACTCAAGGGGTCCTTGGAAGCTTCTCCGGAATGCTTACACAAATGCTTACACAAAGCTGTTCCAAACAGCTTGAACTGTTCTATAACTTAATGCAGTCCATCTTGTGTCACGCATTTTGCCTATTTTCAGCAGCTGCAGACCCAGACCACTGTCAGCTATTTCCAGCTGTCTTGTGCTTCTGTGGACATGCTGTATGTGGAGTACAAAGAATCATCCACCTACTTCATTTCCAGGTGGTGAGTGAGGCAATGCCAAGATAAAATAAGATTTGGAAATTCAACTCGCAATAATGTGGTCACCCCACCATTTTGACCAAACCTTACAGCTGCACCATCAGAACAAGTAGCAATCCAAATCTCGTGCAACAGGGTTTTTGTGATGCCAGCATTCACAAAATATCCCAGGAGGGCTGCCTTTATGGCCACAGCATTTGTTTCTTACAGCTCAACTAGACCAAAAAAAAATGGTGACTGGATTACTATGAGCCCCAAAAAGAACACATAGATAAATAATGGGTGTGGATTTATTGCTGACAGTCGTGCTCTCATCCACAAACACAGCAATCTTTGGCTTGTGTTCTCTGATTTGATTTATTTCTTTTGCATTTTTGATGCAATATGTAAACCTATTTCAGTTGCAGGAACAGTACTGTGCACCACAGAGCCCATTGCACTGGCACTGACTTCCTTAAGGTCTACTAAATCAGGGTGATCTATGAATGGCCGATTCTTTTTAGCCAGGTAGAAGACTTTGTGAAAAACTCTGCACGTGCTCTCCAAATGTTTGCCACTGCTTTGCTGCATGGCTTCTATTGTGCAATTCTTTTATCTCTCTGTACAAATGTCTTCGGAAGTGTTATGAGCACAACTTGACTTATGCTCCACAATCTTCTTTCTATGCTGCTTCTGTCTAGCCTGTTTTCCAGAACCTGAGGGACGCACCTTTCCATCTGCCCATTCTATGCTTATGGGCAACCCCTGCCCACTGGAGTGCGCTGGTACCACTTGCTGATTCCACTTCCCTACACACAAAAACCCACAGTGACTTGAAGGCAGAAAAAACCCATTCATATTTTCTTTTTAAAATGACACCATTTTTACACTTTCCAGCAACCAGGGATCTGAACACACTCTTCTTATGCCATAGCCTGTAGTGGAACTGGCACTACTGGGCTCATTAGCGCAAACATCTGAGCATATCTGTGACGGGTCACTACTCATATTAACTGGGCCAGTTTCCTCTTCCCCGCTCAGACTGGGCGATAGCCTCCTTCCCTTTACATCTTTTCAGCTCTGGCATGTAGTCAAGCCACAAAGTCTGCATAGACTTGCACTTTGGAAAAGCCTCAGACTTTTCTGGCATCTTTAATTCCTGCGAGCAATCTTCCTCAGGTCCATAAACCAAGTGGGCCTGAGAAGAAAGGGGGAGTAAACAGGGTCTGGCACCCAAATAAGAACAAAGTAAATATCAGAGAGAGTAACCCTCCAAACAGCGGGAAAGAAAAGACCACTGACGGGCTAAGGAGAGCCTGCAACTGTTGGGAAAGTTACCTAAGAAGACAGGGGAAGGGAGCCATTCCCATGATCTTAACTGGAACATTGTGTTGAAGCTTACATCCAGAGTAAGGGAGTCATTCCACCTGGCAATATCTGGAACTGTGAGTAAACCAAGACCAGGGGAAGGGAGTCATTCCCACTGGTATCGATTGGAGTCCTGAAAAGACTTTCATTTTAGACACCATGAGAAGGGAGTCATTCTCTTGGTGTGCGAACTTTACTTTTAATTAAGACTCTTTATTTATAGTGTAAGGGGCAGTGGTAAGGTTTTGACTTAGGGCGGTGCTTTTCAGTTACAGATATTCTGAACGCCCTTTAGTTTTTAGTTTGAGGCAGAGAAAACCCGCTTAGACTTAGGGATAGCTAGATGTTGGGATTTAAATAAAAGTCTTTGCCAACCACCATGACACCTCCTACTCAGTTGCCTTCTTCTGTACCCTTACATGTGATATTCGTAGTGAGTTATGCATCCAAGGACCCATATTCCATATCCTCCTCATGTAATGGTGTAATCAGGGGCATTGCTAGGGGGGGGGCTAAGGGGGCTATAGCCCCTGATCTTTTGGTTGTAGCCCCGGATAGAATCTCAGGAGCTACAGCCAAAAGACTAGCTAGCCCCCAGTCCCAACAGTACCGATATCAGCTTAGCCCCAGGTCTTTTCCAGACCTAGCAACTCCCCTGGGTGTAATCATTATTTGGCAGGATTGTATTTGTATTTAGCAGTGACATTGTTCACAGATGGAAAAAATAAACCACTTTTAGTTCTGCGCGCATCAACACACAGATTATCTGTCGCACAGATAGACTTAGGAAGCCATGATTAGAGAGCAGGAGCAACGGATTGGACAGCAGGACAAATGTTTTCTGATAAAACAATTACATTATCTGGAATGATTGATGATACAATATTGAGCTGGTTGGATAATTTTCATTTGACATACCTTTGCCCCTCCCCTTTCACACCTATGCCGTTAACAACGTACAGAACCTGTTCATAATTTCCCAGAACCGCTGAATGATATGATATGATATGTCATTTATAACGCGCCTGTAAACAAGTGTTTCTAGGCGCGAAGATGAATGAAGAAAATGAGCAGACTCCCTCTTCGTTTGCTGGATATGAAAAAATGAAGTAAGTTTCAGAACTTGATTCAATAGAAAGAACCAACCTTGTGTCCAACCCAAAACATATAGAGAAGCGGTCTACGAACAGTGGGCTGGTCTCGCTAAGGGGTCCTGGAGGGTGTTCAGGGGTGTGATGACCTTTCAAAATAGAGGACGGTGACTGCTTTTAATGGGAATTATAAGCAGATATTGTGGCAGTCAGGGGTAGGGGGGGCAACAAACCAACTGCTAGCTGGTCAGCTGACTATTTAAGGCCGCCTTTGTGACCCTTGCGGCGTGAAGCCCTGAGGTGTAAAGGGCTGTGGATTTGGAGCTGTTTGGCGAGTGGGCGAGCAATGGTGGCTGTGCCGTCTCCAGCATTAAGAACAAGAGCACAGAAGCGCCGTGACTGTGCTGGCAGACAAGCTGAAGCCATAGCTCCACAGCGTCCTCAAACATTCTCCAAAGTAAGTCGCTACTATTCTTGCACTTCAGACCTGGTTGACTGTATCACGGAGCCTGATTTTGAACCTGTTCAACATATACATTGTGATGCTGTGTTTGAAGCTCTTACTGCCTCGAATGAACCTGTACACTTACGAGAGAGAGCCCGCCTAACATCCGGCGACGCTGGGGAGAACTGCACTGTACCAGTCAGTGGCGCTGACTGTGTTAACAGTGTAAGTACCGAGTACATCGACTCCTCGGTAACGCGAAATTTCCATACTGTAATTTGTACGGAGAACGAGGCTCCCGAAAATAATGACAACATGCCCCCCGACGCTATATCCGTATTGAACACTCACTCGCACCATGGTTTTGCAGACGCAGTGGTCGCCGTCTCTGCGGGGGTGGGGGATGTTGTGGTGGAGACTTCGCTGCAGTACGGCTTGAGTGCCGTTGTGCGTGGGGTGGGGACTGGCGGTTGTGGAGCGAAGGATGCTCCCCCTGGTGGAGTATGCGTGGAAGGCTTGGAAACCGTGCCTTTACACGACGCCAGTCCTGAAGAGTTAATCAATGCAGCCTTCCAACTGAATGACCTTTCACTCCCTAGGTTGGGCTACGAGGGCCCTATGCGCACTATAAAGGAGTTAGTTGCTCCGTTTACTGCAAGCTCTCCTGTGAGCAGCAAGAAAATACTGGCCAATGGGTATATTAATGAACTTAATGGTAATGATACCCTTGTTCAGCAACTCAATTTAACCCCAGAGGTACATTTTCGAGAGTCTGATTCTTGGCAGCCTGATGGAGCCGCATTTGGGTGAAAAAATTGAGGCTAAAAGAGACTCACTGGGGGTTGTGAACAACGTCTTACAGAACTATGGGCTCCTGAATAAGGCTTGTTTAAACAAGCAACCTAATGAGCAAAAGACATTTGTAGACACTAAGGCAAAAACAGCCCTAAAACGAAATAATACACAGTTAATGGGGGCCACGGGTGACATATGGCCAAAACTGTGCTACAAAGGTTGAAAACACACGAACACCTGCCCAATGGAGAGTCGTGGCATGAGTTATCTGGCATTCACTTGACCTCCCAAAAAAGACATTCTGCTCCAAATAGGAATGCAAATGAGGTTGCTGAGGAGACGTATTGCAATGAGCCCTCTTTAAACAATGACTCTATGGACTCATCCCTGATGGAACGTCCTTTCCCTAAAATCCGGCGTGACAAGGAGCATCACCCGGGTAGGATGTCGAAGCAACATGCACAAACCTCAGGAAAGGAATTACCCACCATGCTGTCCTCGACGGAATTGCAAACTCTCCTAATGGCATCTTCGGCGATTTCTTTGGCACCTCTTATGAAACTTTATGAGAATATACATGAGGCAACTAAAGATTTAACGACTGTTGTGGCTATGATGAACTCCAAGTTGATTCAACTACAAAAAATGTGTGATCGCTCGTATGTTGAACAACACGAGGGAATCAAAAGACTGGATGCAGCCTTTAATCTATTAAGTGAGGGCAGAAAAAGCGATTCAACCGACAAAAGGCTGTTTGCTGAAGTTGCCCGAGAGGCACTCGCACTATTTAAATATGACACAAGTCAATTACTACGGACAAGGGCCTCTGAGTGTACCAAAACTAATGGAGGGCTAAAAAGTGCTAAGCCCGGAACTCAAGCTGAACAGGAGCAAAACAGTCCATCACAACATCATCAATTACAAGCTGGTGCATTGAGTTTGTTGGAACGACAAGGTCCTCAGTTAACAATTCCGATGCAGCTCCCTTTGGTGGGCGAGTTGGCATCTGTAGAGGCCGAGAAGGGCTCTGGGGTCCTAACAGATGTATCAAACAAGGTTTCAGTGTCATCGCGAAAGACCGGTCCTTGCTCGTCAGTAATTTCCTTTAGCCCAAACGTTGCAGACTTGTCGTTCCATACGGCATTTGAACAGGCCAGACGTTCCGTCAATCAAGCATGCCACGACACTCAAATGGCATCAACATCAGGAGCCAGTTTACAATTGGAACCAACATCAAAAGATGGGTCAATTCCTTCGACAGTGGGGCTGCCTAAGGTATATTCAATCTTCACTGGAGGGCCCCAGAACCTAGGCAAGCCAGTGAAATTGTCATTAAAACCTCAACATGCAGTTAAGACAAACAGTAAGAAATCGAAAAACCAAAAGGCAAGGAAAAATAATAATATAAATTGAGACCGGATGTTCTTGCGGAACATTAAAATGGTTCAGACAGTGTCAAATGACTTGGTCAAAGCAACTACGGGCGTTATTCCTTCTAAAAACCAAATTCAAACTCAAGATACAATTGAAAACTTAATACCTGTAGAGCATGTACAAATGAAGATTACCATACCAACAGCGGATATTGCGGCAGAGCTAGTAGACCTGTTAACTTATGATGATCCAGAATACGTGGACCTGGAGGCTTCAGTATCGATAGGCAAAGACTCGACGAACAACATGAGAGAGCAATCAAGTGTGATGCCCATTCAATGCAAGGATAAACCGGCCCAGTCAGCAGCTAATATAGTCTTAGACAAACCTGTGTCAAGCTTATCAGGAAACACTAAGGAAGTTTGCAGAATTCCCGCCTTAAAATGCGGGTTACATGAAAGGTCATGTCACATTATTGAAGTACCAGACGTCAATAAATCACTGTCTCCTCTCTTACTCAGTCCGGCGTTCTTGACAATGGACGAGAAAAGAAAACAATGTCTAGCTAATCTTCAAGCTGCTAGACTGGGGAGGTCATTGTCAAATTCAGATGGAAGCGATAAACCAGCCAATGAAAAGGGTCTTCATGGGCAGATGACAACAGTCTCTGATACCAAGTCTACGGTCATCAATGGAAGGAAGGTGCAGGGGCTTGTGGCTGACAGACCTCCGCAAAAATCTAAGGAAAGTCTGCCAAAGCCAGTTCCAAATAAGAGCACTATTTACAAGTTGAAAATTGAGAGCTTGGAGTCTATCGATAATTTGACCTTGAATTGAGGAAACGTAATTAAGTTGCTTCATCTCCTGCCAAGTTTACGTGCAATAACCTCAGATGACTTAAAAATCGTGGAGTTTCCAGAAGAAGGCATGAATGACAAGGTGGTGCTCCACCTAACCTCGGCCTTAATTGCTACCTCAATATTGGAGGCTAATGTAGCGTTGTTTTCACTGGGCTTCGAAGTTTACAAATTTATTTAGCCTGAGGTGCCTCGACCTGCCTCCAATGGAACTCTGGATGTGCCAAGCGAAGTGTCCATGAAACCGTCCACGGCACCGGTACCAAGAAGAGATACCATGGTGAAGGAATCACAAGGGCACTCGAATTTGTCACAAGGGGTGGATTGCAAACGTATGTTATCATCGTCTGCATTGAGGCTAACTCAAATACCAACGGGCGATGGAGGAGTGGCAGTTGATGGACAAAATGCGCAAATAAGAATTACAATTAAAAGAAAAGGTCCGCCTGACAATAACACCATGGAGGGATTTCAAATTACAACCTCCGCCCTGGCAAACTACGAATGGCAATGGTTGGCAGGGGCTTTGAACACAAAAAATAACCAATAATGCCAGGAGTACGAAACCCTCGAGGAGTGCTGCCTAGCCTCCTGGAACACACGCGGATTTACACATCTGTTTAATACAATTTGGCTAGACAACCTCCATATCGTGTGTTTACAAGAGACATGGCTAAGTGAGCTGCCGGTAACTTCGAAGTTTGAGGTCGTAATAAATCGGGCAATAAAATCAAAACAAGGGCGACCATTGGCAGGGCTGCTGACGATGGTGAGAAGAGCATCGGGGTGGCGCATTATAAACTCTGTCAACCATTCTCCCTATATTCAAGAGACTTCTATTGAAAGGGCCGGCGCCCATGAGCACACACAAGACAGGATCATAATACTGAATCTGTATTGGAACCATCTACGAGCAGGAAAGACGGATTTTATTGACCAGATATCAGCGTTAATAGATCTTCGGGTGGAAGCCCCAGGGTGGGCGAAGATAATTCTTTGCAGAGATTTAAACATCAATCAATTTAAGCAGGCAAAACCAGAACTAGGCACACTGGCACAAGCATGGTTAAATGAAATGAGCCTATGAAATTTCCAGATGTTGAATGGAAGCACTCGTGGTGATATACCACCTGCACCAACGTGGCATCGCGTGGATTCATCATCAATCATAGACTACATGTTTGTGTCTGAAGCTTTGCAACACAGGATAAATTCGCTGATTATCTGTAAAACAACAAATAGTGATCATGATATGCTACTTATGAAAATTGCAATAACTGAAACAGCTAAAAAGCCATCATGGACACACAAACTCAAGCTGGAATCAAACAGAGTTTGTTTAAGACTGGAAGAGACTGAAGTTAACTCTGTGATGAACCAGTACTGTCAATCAAGTGCTGATCTGGAATACGATCAATTATTGACACAATTTAAAACAAAAAAGGTCGGCCTAAAAAACTTAAACATGGTCCGGGCTCATCACTTCGATCTCGAGATCCTTAAACAAAAAAGAAGGATGCGTTCGGCACTTAGGAGAGCTCAGTCCCTAGATGTTACCGCTCGTAATTTGGAAAAAAAGGCTGTGAAACAAAAATATAAGAACTGGTTGAAGATGCATAAATATGCATTAGTACAAAACGATGCGAAGCAGATGTTAGCTACATTGAAGAACAAAAATACGAGGGACTTTTGGAATCTTATTAATAACTCACAAGCTCCTCAAACTGCACTGCAGTCTTGCATGGTCTCGGAATCTGTTTGGATAGCCCATTTTGAAGCTCTCTATAAAGCTAAGGACCAAGAAAATGTTCCATCAGAATCATTTTTGAAACCGTGGGCCTTGACCTTTTTGAGAGAAGATATTGTGTCCATAATTAAGAACGCAAAAAACTCACGAGCGCCAGGCCCAGACGGCCTTACCAACTTTACTATTAAACAACATCCAGAGTTATGGGCATCCCTATGTGTAGCTTTATTCGATAGAATAATTAAGTGTCGTACGACCCCAAAATCTTGGAAGTCTGCTGTCATCGTCCCAATTTTCAAGAAGGGAGACAGAACATGCCCAAAATATTATCGCCCAGTTGCACTGTTGGACGTACTGGGGAAAATCTATGCCACAATGTTGCAACAAAAACTGGTGGCATGGGCAGTTAAGTCTAATCATGTTGACAAAAGGCAATCTGGATTTGTAAAAAAAAGTAGGCTGCTCGCTAAACCTGCTACTGCTGAACCTGATTAAAATGGAGGCGATAAAGTCCAACACGAAGGTCTATGTGGCCTTCATTGACTTTTCATATGCATTCAATACCATCGACAGGTCACTTTTGTGGTCAAAACTAGAAAGTTGGGGATGCCCAGTTGATCTAGTAGCAGCAATCCGGGATCTCCACTCTGACACTTCAATAAAAATCTTGATAGCTCTGGAACTTTAACTGCACCAATCAAAACCTATAAAGGGGTAAAACAGGGTTGCCCCTTAGCTGCTGCAATATTCAGCTTATTTATATCAGATATAGGTTTATCAATCGATGCAGTAAGCTCTTTTCCACCAAAAGTAGCCAAGACACATCTAAGCTGGCTCTTGTATGCTGACAATTTGGTCCTGATGGACACAACCCCTGTCGGCCTCCAAAGAAAACTGAATGCAGTTGGCCAATACATCGCAGTAAACCAATTGTGATAAACACAAAGAAGTGTGAAATCTTAGTGTTTAAGAACCTGAATAGCCAAGGAGGGAAAAAAAACTAAACAACTGAGATGGTTCCTAGGTCAAGAGTTAATTCAGAGAGCCCAGAGCGTAAAATATCTTGGCATGCTAATAAATTCATCTGTCAACGATGGCCCTTGGATTGCTGAAACCAAAAGGAAATGCAAGCAATTGGCAAGTCAAGATGTCATCATGCAAAATAAATGTGGGACATTTTCTATAAAACCACTGTTAGCTTTTTATCAGCAAAAAGTAGTCCCAGTCCTGCTATATGGTGCTGAAAACGCTTTGGGTTGTACTTATGAAACATGGTCATCGCTGGAGAATTGTTTCTAGTCCAAGGCACTGGCTCTTCCAAGGGGAATTCTGACAGCATTAGTAAGATATGAATTATCGCTCATATTGCTTCATGCTACGGTATGCTGGACCCTAGTGAGCCTGTTTCGTAAAACTCGCTACCACGAGCAAATACCACAATTTGACATCTTTCACTGTTCAATACCAACAAATAACAGTATGGTGTCATTGTGGGTTAAGAGATGCAAATGGATACTGAAAGAATATGGAATCAGCTTAGATATGCTTCATAACAACCCGAATGCTGCCAAATTAAAAATCTGGCGTGCGTATTGGGACCGAACTTGTACTCAACGAGCTGCTGCAAAAATGATGAGTGAGGCACCGCTTGAAGTCCGGCCATTTAATTGTCCACAACGTTACATTGAATTGTTTCCAGATCCTCAGGCACGGAGAGTGTTTATGATGTTGCGTCTAAACATATTTAAAACCAAAGAACGCCTGGGCTGATGGAAATGTAACAAAATCATAAATCCAATGTGCAGACTATGTGCTAAAGATAAGGAAACCCTCAAGCATTTAGTGCTATTTTGCACAAAACGTCTATCTGAAAGGACAATCCACCTGGGATCTTGGAGTCTGAATCACCCCTCCCTTTGTGCTGACGAATGGTGGGCCAATATGTTCCAAGGCTCGGACATGAAATTGTTACTGCCATTGTCACATTTTCTAATGATAATCGAAAATCGCCTGAATGTACCGTTGGTTGATGAACAATGAGGAAGAGTGACTCGACTGTAAGATAAAGCAGATGGGAGGGGTGTTTCTATAGGAGGGTGGAAACGACAAAAATCTTTTGTTGTTTTGTTTTTCTTTTGATGGGTTGTGTTTTGTTGTAAAACTTTTAAAGGTTTGTGATAAACCAATAAAAAAATTATTTTTTAAAAAACATGTGATGCTATTCTGTCAGGGCCTGACAGATTTAAGGACCGGACACATGATCAAGATTGTGGAATCATATGGATCCTGGATGAGAAAGAGTTCTGGTCACTTTTTACAGAGGGGCAAAAAATGTTCAGTCACTAGTTCTCGGTTGCATTTTCTGAAAGAGGTGTTCTTGTCTTTGATTTGATTAACTGATGTCTTGGACTTTTTAGTGTTGTTTTTGGGGGGATTTTGATGGATATTGTGTATGGAAAAATGATATTGTATGGATTTATGACATTGGATATTTCTGTTGATAAAGGTTTAAACTCAAACCATACATCAATAAAATAAACAAATTTAAAAAAATGAATGCATCATGTTTGATGAATCTTGCAAACAGTTGCTTTCTCAGGGATATGAGGCTTGAGCATGACACCACCAAATACTTTAATGTCTCCACCTCTAGACTGCAGCCCCTGCATAGTCTCTCGTGTCTGGGAACTCCAAGCCTGGCTCCACGCACTTCATTTGTTGGAAACACATTTCATCGAAACCGTAAAAGTTCACTCTGAAAGCAGAAGATGGATGTTTACATAGATACAATGGTGGAACATTAAAGGGCCTGTTATCAAAAATTGGACAATAAAATAAATGGTATTTCCGAGACCCTGGTCCTTGTTAAAATCCAATCCAGTTGATATAGTTTGCATTTGACCTAATCAGGAGAAACCAGTAGTTCCGTAGCAGGACCCCCCCCCCTCTAAAATATGCATAAACTTACCCGCCCAACTAGACAACACTTTACAGTTATTCAATTCCAGTTCTACCTTAAGTTTTACTAACAATGAGCATGGTGGAGGCCGCAACAATTCCCATTTGCACCTTGGCGGGGAGGCCAGCCAATCAGGTGCTAGGAACGCGAGCTTGAACAGCCGGTGCAAGCCCACGTTACATGCCGCCTGACGCCCTCTGTCCCCGTTTATTTATATATTTTTGTAATCCCCCGAACTTACCTTTTTTCAGCTGCAGCTGCACTTGCCCCTGCAGCCGCACCTTCCGCTCTGCTCCCAACGGCCGCCATAGAAAGGGAAGAGCGGCTCTGTATGGAGCCCGCATTCCCTTTCCATGGTGGCAATCTTTGTAAAGGATTTTCATACCTTCAACGGGACGACGCAGCGTCTCGTTGAACGAAGGGAAATCCTTTTTTTTCGCACCCCAAGTTACCGCTTTGGTAACCTGGGGTGCTAATGGCCTTAACACCCTCTCCGGCATGCCGGATCGGGTGTTATCGGCCCGGGGACCCTCTTTAAAGGCCCTGGCCCGATAACACACGATTCGTCAAGCCAGATCGAATGTTAATGCCACAATATAACTGTAAAAGTTGCCAATTTATACGTGCTTCAAATGAAGTCAGGCTCAGTTCGAGTCTAATACGGCTGATTGGTACCCCTTGTGGGAGTGCCAAAGTGTTTACCCAGACTGCCGCCTCGATCTTTGCCCAATCTAAATCACACCCTAATGTTTGCGCACCATAGATCATCTTAAGAAGGATTTTTTGCTGGTAGCACTGCACCAGCGGGAGAAGCCAGAATCTCCTAAATTGCTTATCAAGGAGGCGTAATTGGGCTGATGCTCCCTTAGCTTGTGATAGCATATTTAGCATTAGGTCCTTTTTATTTGGAACATCTTGTAGAGGTACTCCCAAATATTTAAACAAGGGTACAGTCTCCACTCTTCGATTGTCCACCTTAAAACCAAATGCAATGCCACGAGATCGAAAACAAATGTATTGGTTTCATCACCATCACGTTTATAGATAAGTCTAAGGGCCTGTTTACACGGATGGCGGTAAGGGTTTACCGGTGCCGGTATTTTACCGGTAAATCCTTACCACCTTACTACGAGGTCCCTTTGCGGGTTGGGGAATTTAACGCCTGCTTTTTGCAGGCGTTAAAAACCAACCCGCAAAGGGACCAGGGAGCTTTTGCGGTACCGCAATTAGCGCTTTCCCCATTCCCATAGAGCCCTATGGGGCAAAAATGGGAATGGGGAAGGGCAATGGTGGAAGGGGGAATTACCGCCCTGCCAACCTTGGAATAGGGCAGTAATTCCCCTTTCCACCAAGGCGGTGCCAGTATTTTACCGACATGAACCATGGCACTAATAGCGCCATGGTTCTCCGCCTACCGTGTAATGAGGCCCTGAGTCTGTTAAATCCAGATAGACTGCATCCAGCCCCCGCTGCAGCCCCATCCCGGTGAGGTCACACATGATAATATCATCAGCACAGGCCATGTACTGAAGGGGGACCAGGCCCAGTCGTGGGGGATTGGTGCGAACGTTGATAGAAGCTGATCCTATGTCATGAATATAAAAATCAAATAGAAAAGGGGCTAAAACGCGACCTTCTCGCAACCCACGACTGGCCGAACCAGGGAAAATAGCTTCACCGGTTCAGCAACCTTTCTTCCCACATCCCTGGACCTGGTAAATCATCATGACCCGCTTGCCCTCTTTCTCCTCCTCACTCCCAGGTTTAGCTTCAACAATACTCTGATTCATAAAGATGACCTTAGAATGACCAAATTATAATAAAGTACTGGGTCACATATGTAAATACCTAGACATTTATTTTTTTAAACTGTATGATTTTGGCACTATTCCCCCCCCCCCCAATCTTGAATGGCGGACTACAAATACCACAATGCAATTCAGTGAAAGGCTAAAACGAAATGGCAGGTGGGTTTTTGTAAACGTACTTTCAAGATGCACAGCAAAACATAGTTTCTGAAAATGTAACCCACTTTCCAACATGGTGGGCATAAGGAGTCAGCGAGTTTGGATAAAGAACTCTGTGGGCATAACACAAATGGTACCAAACCCCTTAAGTGCCAAGCGGGAGTATGCTTGTCCTTTTTGCATAGACTTGCATAACAGCCTGGCACTTACAAAAATGGCTGCATTAGCAAAGGCATAACGCTGGAAACAAGAAGACACACCATTTCAAAATATGCAACAAAAATCTCTAATACAAAAAGGAAACAAGCAAGAGTTTGACGGAGCTAAGAAGGGTTTGTGATCAGCGGAAGTGGGATCCGGGAATGGTAGAGAAAAAGAGGGCTTCTGGACGTGACTTACCTTGGCTTCTCCATTGGATCATCTCGGTTAGTGGAGTAAAATGGTGCGCAACGCACCTCTGACCATTTTATCAGGGCTGCACCACTGGCTGCGGGACCATTAACGTTCTCTCATGGTCCCTATAAACCTTGCTGCTTGCAAGCCTTGCCAGGGGTCACAACGGCAAGCAAAACCAAGAGATAATGTGGGGCTCATTGTAAGTTGGCCGGTGCAGAATTAACGTGCCAGTATTACCATATACAAGTTTGCCTGTGAGGTGGCAGAATTACCTCCAGTTAAAAGCTGGAGGTCATTCCGCCACCTTACTGCCAAACTCGCTGGTATTACAAATGCCAGCACCTGTAATACCGGCACACTCCCCAATGCACTCCTTAGGGACTCCATGGGTCCTCATAACGAGGTCTGGAAAAAAGGGTGCAGGTAAGCTTACCGGCACCCTGTTTCCAGACTGCCACACTATGAGTCTGCCTGCCCGGCCCGCTTGGCCTGACTGGGCAGATTCTTCATGGAAGCTGTGGCACCGTTAGCAACGGTGCCGGCGTGTCTGTCTCCCCACTTCCATAGAGTTCTTTGGGACTCTATGGGAATGGGAAGTTACAAAATCCGGCGCCTGACTTCCCGCGTCGCCGGGACTTGTAATTAAACCAGGAAGTAAAGCACCGGATTCAGTGTTACGGGGTTGGCAGCAAACCGCCGGTCGCACTGCCGGGTTACCGCCAACCTCGTAATGAGGCCCCATGGAATAGGGAGTTACACCGTCACCAGTAATCCGGTGGACATTCCACCAAACCGAGTGCTGGTAACGGTAACAGTTTGCCAGTATCCCGGCAGATTTACCGCCAGGATACCGGCAAACTAATAATGAGCGCCAATGTCCCACTCGCAGAAGCGGGCGTTCTGTATACTGGTGTGGTGCAACAGCGGTGCTGTGGCAGAGCCCCGGCTGAGCATTACTTTTTGAAGATTTCTGGGCTTGGGCTCCAGCTAGCCCTGGCACACTTAAAGCGCTGCCAGAGGCATTTCACTGGCAACTGTGGCGTTCTTAGAGACTCAATATACATCTCCCTGACAATGACGATGAGGCGACACATGTCAGATAAACCGGGTATTCCCCTCACTTTATACAGTGCACATAAGCAGCTGCATTTTCTGTGGTACATACAGATTGCATCACACTCTCAGTTTTAACATGTATGGAAAAATGAAATGCTAAATCGTCCTCTAAAATCGGAACCTGGCCTTTCAGATACCAGACAGGTTCTGCAGCAGGAGGATTACCCCAAGCAGCTGGCTTGCCGTGCAGCACCAGGGACAGGATCATTTACCAGTCCAAAAAGCTGCATGCAAGCAGGTTTCTCGTGTGCACGCCTTTCCCAGGAATGTTTGCGCCAGCCCCCTCCTCCTCCTCACTTACTCTTATGTTTACCCTCAGAACTGGGCGGGCTCACGCGGAGCGGGGCACACTGGTTTGCTAATCGTGTGCTCACTTTCCGATGATCCTGATTTCCTGGAATGAGTCACCAGCCCTGCTCACGTGGTTGGAATCTCGCGGATATCCGGCAAGTCGGCGCACCTGCTTTTAAAACACGAATTTGCTAATCTGTGCGTGAGGGTTGGGGTTGTGTTTATTCTGAACGAGCACCTTTGCACATTTTTCTCGTGAAATAGGATGCAGGGAACACGGGCGTTTTCTGCCATGACCGCTTCCCTGTGTTCCATACCTACCAACATTCTGTGACCAAAAAGATGTAGGATTTTTCAAGTTTCAAAAATAATAATTTGCATAACAATGACATCACAAGAACATACTAAACATGCATTGTTGGCACCATTGAAGCATTCTTAAATACACAACCCATCAAACAGCACAACATGGAAAGATATTCAAATGTTAAAAATGTATAATTCTGAATGGTAAATTAACATCAAATTCGATTAGACAGAAGGTTATCACAGAGCTGGTAAGCAACGTTTGCCACTGCTCTGTAGCAGCAGCCTGGGCAGTACATATGTATTCCTGCAGTGCAAGTTGAACACTGAATGACATGGAGACTGATACCCCCTCAGTCTGATAGACAGATGCTGTGTGATGGCGGTAGCTCTGCCACTTACCTTCACTGGTGGTTCACCTAAGGGTTGTCCTGGCAAGAGTGCAGGACAGAGTCAAGTATCTGTCAGGTCAGTGGATTGGTATGAGCCGAATTAAGTAATCACCTACCTGCCCACTGTAGAGACAGACTAATTAATGTGTTGCATGCTTTGGCCTGCAGTCTGCCTTAGTCACATTAATTATATACCGCTGTAAAAACCAGTAGGATCGGTCACCCAAATCTTTAGGTGGTAGGACTGCTTAAAAAGCAGTAGCCTACTGCCTAAATCTGTAGGGTTGGCAAGTATGGTCTTCTATTGCCTGCGGCACCTGAAACATTGACACCACTAAGTAGCATGTTTGGGCTGGGTTGGAGTAGGCAGGGAGGCACTCCAAGTCTGCAGGCATGGGAGAAGTAGAGGATCCTAAAGTAGAATACTGCAAAAGTCAGCTGAGCAGGTTGGACGACTGTTGCTGAGAAGTAATATGTTTAGACCTGCCTGTAAATCCTATGGGTTTTTTACAATTCCTGCTACTAAATGTGCTGTAAAATGTTTTGATTCAACCTGGGTATGTAAAGGTTCTGCTCTTTTGTCGCCACAGCAAAAATGAAAAGTTGGCGCCCACGGCGAGACATACTCCAGCATGGATAAAAAGACATTCTACGGCACATTTCCAGGATAGCTACATGAATTGCACCTAAAGCACTGTGCACCCCAAAATCAGGGCCAACACTGGAAAGGACTTGCCACCTGTCGGGCGAGGGGCACCAAGTAGAGCACTTGTGCGATTGGCCCTTTCTATCCTGGCAGACAAGAGGCCAGGCCACAGACCAGACTCCCCAAACAGAGACCTGTCTGAGACGAGACAAGCAGGGGCCACATGCACACGTCTGCCTGTCTGTAAGCCGTCCCTTACACGGATCCCTTGGCGAAGGGTAACGCTTGGAGCATGCGGTCCAGCTGCGAGAAAGACCGCGATCGCTGCTCTTCCAGCTCTACAGCAAACAGAATAGGCTGATCATGGAAAACCCATGCTTCTATCAATCACGGCTATATGCACCTGCACCCCCAGCTAAATACCCAATACAGACCCCATGTTGTGGCCATAGATCACAAACTGAAATTAAGAGGGAACTGAGCAGGAACATGTTAAGCTTCCTCAGGCATGGCTGCGGGTTTGACATCAGGTGGGGGCACCTGAGCGGGCCACCGGCTGATGTGAAGCACCATCCCTCCCCACCATCCCGTACAGCATTGTGCTGGCATCATCCATGGCACCGCTGCCAGTGCCAGCCAAGGAGAGCAGATTGGCCCTTAAACTGGTTTGCGCAGGTGCCGTCTGAAGCTTGGGGGTCTTCACTCAGCAAGACCACACCCACGAGCGGGCTGAGAGGGTGGGATTTAGAGGCAGGGCCATCTAAAAAGTGATTTGGGCCGGGGTACGGACCACTTTTCCCCCTCCAGGTGGCTGCTGCAGCACCTCCCCACCTGGCTGCTCTGCTACTGCAGATGAAGAGCAGTGCTTTGTGCCACTACCGGGTCCCACCTACGCCTCCGCCCGATTGGCTACCAACGGCAGTCTTTTGTAGCCAATCGAATGGAGGCATGGGCAGAGACGCAGCAACTCCGTGCCTGCACCGGAAAACCTGGAGACTCCACTCTCTTCCACAGAGACCCGGAGAAGAGAGTAAATACCCAGAGTCTCCAGTCTAAACCTGGAGGTTTAGCAGGTATACGGCACACTACCTATGTCACCACAGGCACCACTGTTGTCTCCCTTCCTTTTGGTCTTTCACCTGGGTCCTCACCCCCAGTCATCTCCCCTTGATCAAACCAGTGCTAACAGCATAAATGGCCTTAGGGCAGGCTATACTGGCTTGATAACAGCTTGCATCACTGTGGCCATCACCTCATGCCGGTGAGCCATTGCGAGATGGTACAACTCAAGCCGATGCCATTATCATCTACATTTTATGCACGTGCCCTTGTGATGATAGAGGGTTAGACATTCCATGGACTGATTGCTACCAATCATAGGATCCATCATTGGTGTTGCGGAACTGGCTCCTACCTCCTGATCGCCCAGATTCTACAACAGGTGTCTGCAAGAACAGTGCTTGAGACCCCAGAGAGCACACAGTTTTCAAGATTACCCAAAACTATATAAGTATCCTCCATTCAAACACTTTATTCAAATGTATTTGTGTGGATGTCCAAAAAACATGGAGTAGATTTGACTCTTGAGGACCGCACTTGTTGACCCATGTTCTAAACCAGAGGTCAGCAACCTTTGTATTATTTTAGGGGGAAACGCTTAGCCGCTCTAGCCAGCGTAGTCAATGGTAAGGGATCAGGGGAGTCATAGTTCAAAACATCTGGAGAGCTGAAAGCTGCAGACCCCTGTGTCAATGTTGTCTACCTTCGAGTTGTTAGAATCGGTTTCAAAGTCCCACTCTTCCTCCTCACCTGCAGAGATGGATTTTGGAGATGATACTTTCTTCTTGCCCTGACCCGGGAGTCCTTTTTTTAGTGCAAATCAGGCCTACAACGGAAGAAAGCCACTGTGGCCGCGAGGAATCAGCAGGCCAGTGCCCTCACTTCTGCAGTAGCCAAACAACATGGGAAAAAGCTTCCAGGCACAAAAAAACCCTAGATGCCACGGATATGTGCAGCGGTGGTAAGTTTGAAGTTGACAAATGTTTCCTTTGAGAGAGTACTTTAGAGGGTTGTTGGATCCAGGTCTGGTTGAGAAAAGAGGGTCCAATGAGGCTGAATACGGACGAAGTCCTGAAGAGAAGAGTAAGTCCCCAAAGAGCGTACTGAAGAGGTACGTGGGAAAGCCGTAAACAAAGACCAGCAGCGTGGTAACTAAGGAGCCCAGAAACCGGACAAACGGGAAGGAAAGCAGCAGGGGAAAACGTGATCAGGGCGAGACCTAATCGCGGAAGGGAGAGGAGCAGAAAGCGAAGCCAGAACCAGTGGGAGAGGGAGAGTAGCCACCAAAGGCGGAGGGGAGAGATTGCGAGCAGGCGAGGCACCGCCGCAGAGAAAGGCAAGTGAGGAGAAAAGAACAGAGCAATGACCAGGGACAGAGAGCAGAGGAACAGAGCACCGCTAAAGAGAAAACGCTAGTGTGACGACCCCAAAGGAGAAAACGCTCAGGGTTGCAACGCGCCGGCTGCTGGGAGGAGGTGGAATATGGGTAGCGCAGAGAAGAACGTGACGGCACTGCTCAATGGAGGTGTTGTCTCCATTGATTCCATACGCACCAGCTTCCCGGGAGCGTGACACCCTGTTCTAGACCTTGGAACGTGGTTCTGTAAAGATGCCATTGGCTGCTTGCTAGCTTGCAATTGTTGGACTCGTTCCTGGTGTGATTTCTCTAGGTAGGGGTGTTTCACTTATACACCTAAACCACACAGGTTTACTCTCCTTATTGAGGAGGCTGGCTCCCTCTTTTTAACCAATGCCGTTTCTATTTTGCAACTTTGGTATCCTTTTTAAGATATCGCTTGTTCCCATGTCAGACCATCGTTAAGAGGAATTCTCCCGTTGCCACAAATTCTCCTTTTTGGGGCATCCCAAATGGTGCCAGGTATGACAATTATCACAAAAAGAAAAGAGCCTAGAGTTGGATTGATATAATACCTAGTAGGATGTGGGGAAAAGCTGGCCCGTCCCTTCAATGTGAACACGCGTCGAATGATGGGCTGCAAATTTAAAAGGATGAGAAGTTGCACACCATGCAAAAAGTGCGGTCTCAGAGTGTATATCTAAATGTGACTGGTCAAACTTCTGCATGGCCGATCTCGGGCATTGAATCAAATACTACAGTCGAGATTCAGTGGACCCATGAGATCTCACAGGATTTACTCGCCATGATCAAACTCGTGTGTGGGTTCAATGGGGTGCGTTTGGATTCCGCGGACTAATGTTATGTTATTGAGATTTGTACCACACACCGCTGGCATTTGCATGGTCTCTAGACATTCAATCAGAGACTTAAAGACTTTGGGAGGCCTGAAGGCCCCTATAATAGGCTCACCTCACTTTTAGTTTACCTTTGTGTATTTTGTTGGGCTTTAGGAATGGGAAGTTACAGAGCAGACTTACAATTCGCGGTTTGAAGGAGTTTTGATGGACACTGGTGGACATGGGGTGGACCTTGTTGGACTTAAGTGGCTTTCCTTTAGGATTTTTAGGTCTTGCTCCTTATTTGCTACCTTGTGTCTGTGTGTGTTTATCTGACCTCCATCATTTTTTTTTCATTTTTACACTTAATTTCTCTCATGCAGATTTTTTTAAAAAAAGTTTCTTGTTCTTTCTCATTCCCTTTCTGTGTGTCCCCTCAAAAAATATTTGTTAAAGTTTTCCAACCCCTTTTCGTTTTTACCCCAAACGTCTTAAAAAGAGGACCACATAAAAGCTCTTGTCCCGTTTGTATTTCTAATCCCATTTGGCTGTGTGTTTGACCAGCTGGGCCTTGTGTAACCTCTTCCATTTGTTTTCCTTCCCTTGACTTGACCGCAAAACAGCTTTTGTATTCCTTCATGTTTGTAAAACCTAAACACCCTTCTCATTAATGTGTGAAACAACCTGAAAACCAGTGAATAGTGTGCTCTCAGAGACTTTTCCCCTAAGAAGGGGGCAAGACATTGGTTCACCCACACCCTATATTTATTCAATTTAGCATTAGAACACCTGCTGGCTGCTATAAGGAATTACCCAAATATTAAGAGATGCAGACTAGGTTTTGTGAATCTTATAACCCGCAATGAAAAGTATTCTTTATGTAAAAAATGATGACAAGGCGCGCACTCTGGTTCCCAGTCAAGTTTTCCTGCTGTAGCAACAAATTGTCTTCTCCTCCAAACGTTTTCTTGACGTTTCTTTTCCTTTTCAGGCGTGTCTATTTGCATTTCCTTTTCAGGTGTTTCAGGGTAATTCTCATTGATGTCTCTAAGGATTCTGGTACTTGCAGTCTCACACTTGTTTCAATTGCAGGTGACTGGGCAACAGCGCCCTCCAAAGCACAAATCTTACCCTTGATAGGGGGAGGGGGAAAACTATGTTTATGGCTCTCCATAGTAAGGCATGATGGCCCTGGTGATGCAGCCTCTTGAGCCTGGGACTCCTGGAACAAAGTGTAAAAAATGATGACAAGGCGCACACTCTGGTTCCCAGTCAAGTGTTCCTGCTGTAGCAACAAATTGTCTTCTCCTCCAAACATTTTCTTGACTCCATCAATAATCAGGGAGGCTGTGTTTCTTTTCCTTTTCAGCCGTGTCTATTTGCATTTCCTTTTCCTGAAACACCTGAAACACCTGAAAAGGAAATGCAACTCATATGGTTGACTTTTAATGACTTTTACGTTTGATTGGGATGTGTTGGGATATGTTGCGTGGCAATTTGTTATAAGAATTATTTTAGATTGTGAAATCCTCCACAACTCCCTCTCTTATCCCACTTCCCCATGTACACCCTCTGTTTCCCTCACCCTCTCACCATCTTCCCCAGCTCTGCTGCCTTCTTTCCTCCCTTTCCTTTGAGCCCTCTTGGGGATCACTGCTGTTATTCATTCTGTTACCTGAACCGTTTATTTACTACTGCAACTGTTTGTTATGCTTTATCATTTAAAATTCCTTAAAAGTACTTCTTGTTTAGCGTGGGGTTTGGGGATTAATTGTGTTCAATGTGAACTATGTTTCTTGGAAATCCATGAAATATTCTTGGAAGAAAACCTTCCAATTTGTGTTTGACCCAGAAAACCCATCTAGTGTTTTAATCACCTTCATTTGTATGTCCAGGAGCCATACCTCTCAACCTTTTTTGATACCAAGGCGGGTGAAAACCCAGAAAGGCCATAAACATAAAAGTAGGACTGCTGTAAAAACATGAAACGGCAGTCCTACTTCTATGTCGCTGACCTTTTACGGGAGGGGGGTGGGGAGGAATGCTCCCAGGCACAATCCTCTCATTGGAGGAGAGCGCCAGGGAGGGGAAGGGGGAGGAAATGGGGGCGTGAAAAGCATGACACTTGCTTTTCACGCCTCCATTCGCGCAGGAAGAGTCGCGCCGGGACCCGATTTCAGGATCTCGAAATCGGGTCCCGGCAAAAATATGAATCGTAGCTCCCACCTTTGCCAAGGCGGGTGAAACAGATGAGCTGGCGGGTGGGCGGGTGTGTAGATGCTTTGGCGGGTGACACCCGCCTTAAGCGGGTGAGTTGAGAGCTATGCCAGGAGCCCCTTTGTCTACTCCAGTCTCCTATGAATCCATTGTTTGCTCTCCCTATCTGCCTTTTTTTGTTTTTACCAGCGGAGTAGGTTTGCTTATCTGAAGGCAAGTAATTTTGCTGGGTCTTTCAGGAGAAGGGTGATGCTCTTGTGTTTGTGGGGGTATGCGCAAATGCTAGAAACCCACACCGGCAGCAGCAGGTTCCTGAAGTGTAGAATCATTGAGGGACAGCTCGGGAAAGGGAGACGAGATAGAAAGGAGGGTCCCACAGAATGCCACAGGTGGAGCAGGAGGTGGTGGACATAGGGCCATTGAAGAGGGCAATGCAGGTGAAAGGAATCCTCGTGACAGAAGTGGTGGCAGGGGCTGGCACGGTCTCTGGGGAGTAGGAGGCAGTGATTAATGTGGCAGTACGGGCATGTTATGGGATCTGGATACACTACAGAACTTGCTTGACCATGACTCTCAGTTATTCGACCTCAGAGATATAGATTAGGTGGTGTTAACTCAGCAAAGGGAGCTCTCTGCTTGTCTCTAAACCACCAGGTGCTCACATCAATCTTTGGACTACTCAGCACTTTCAAAAATGTTCACCTTGCTACAGGCCCTCTAGGCACTCTGCTTGTTTGTAGCCCTTCCAGAATATTGCATGGAATGCAGTCTTGTGGTTTTGGGTAAACATTATTTGATTTGATTGCTAGTTCTACATGAATGCATTACTTGGTTGATTAAATAATGTTAACTGATGAAGCAGTAAAGTGCCTTCATGGCATATTGTCATACCCCCCCTCGTCCACCCAGGACAGGTACTGGAAATAGTAGATGCTGGCTGGAGAACGCTACTTCTCTCTGTGCCGACCGAGGGGTTGTAAGGCCTGTGCGGTGTCCGAGGAACCAACCGACTCCACAACAAGGAAGAGGGGAGCAGACTACAGCAGGAATATGCTGCGAGAATGCCAGAAGCAAACAGATGGTTTCTGGGTGTTCGCAGGTACTGGAAGGCAGCCTCCACACCACCGAAGCCCAGAAAGATACGGAACAGGTGAACAGGAATCGCAAGAGGGAGAGAAGCAGAGGCGGCGAGGGACAGCAGAATGCAGAAAGACTGCCACAGGCTTGCCACCGGAGACCACCATATGCTAGCAAGAACCAGTGAGTCCACCCAAGGAAAGAGGGACCACGGGGGCATACTGGCAACACTGCCAAAACCGAATAAACATGAATGAAGTATATGAGGGAGAACGAACAAGTGAACAGTTCTTAAAGAAGCATAACAGAATATAAGTATAAGAGACTGTCAAGTTTGTGAGTGTATGAAGTACACCTATAAGAGAAGTTCTGGAAGGATAGTATACCAGGTGGATTCAAGACATGGCAGAACAAATATATGAGACTATCAAGTTTGTAAGTGTGCACAGAGCCCACATAAGAAAAGCCCTGGAGAGTATACCAGGCAGGTTAAAGGTGCAAGAATATAAGATGAGAAAAGCCCTGACAGAACAGTATGCCGGGCAGATGCAAGTTGTAAGTGTGTACTTTGGAGAAAGCCCTGGCTGGAAAGCACGCCAGGCATCATCAAGTTGAACAGTGTGTAATATGCAGTACCCAAAGAAGTCCTGATAAGGATACATCAGGACTAGCAACGTACTGTGGGAACATATTAAAGAGAAGAGGAAACCTGGCAGGAGAGTACACCAGGTATCCTAACAAGGTACAGACTAACAGTCAAGTTGTTTTGTATACCAGTTGTGTTGTTGATCAAGAGGAACGTAAGGAACTGATATTCTTGAATAAAAAGCAGAGTGAAGATTAATCAAGGGGAAGGGGGGCTCTGGAACAAGGAACTCTATCCTTATGAAACCTTTTTGGGTTGGAGTTACACATTTCCTTTTGGAACATTTGTACATTACTAAAGTTCAAAGACCCTTCCCCTTTTCACCCTAGAGTTGATTTTTTAGAATGTAGGCCAGAATAGTATTTTGGACGCAGGACGGTTTTGCTTTGGACATTCTGATACTGACAGACCCTTCCTTTTGATTTTAGGTAGGGAAACACCTCTTGGAGCAGGGACAGAGAGGCATTTCCCAACTCACTTAAAAAAAAAGTCTTTGACTGAAACCATGAATCCCTTGTGTCCGCGTCTCATTACTGGCTCCTCACAAGTGTCATGTCTCAAAGTAACCACATTGTATTGGAAAGTCAAAAATCCTTTTCACCCAATGCTGCGTTCTCAGTTTTACATTTGTATTGCTGTAATTGTTTTTTTTTAAACGGACTGTTTTTATCATGGCTCCAGTACTATAAATAAGTTTGGTACCTTGGCTCCCAAGTCAGCAGCTCCGTTTCATACACTTACTTCCTGTCACCACAACCCCTGAGTTAAGAACTTACTGTGTTCTCCTCAGCTGCCAAAAACAGCTGTGCATTAAGCTGAGCAGCAACCTAAATGACAGGTTGGAAGCAGGTTGGGCCTTGCCGCTCATGCCACAGCTTGTCTACACCACTGATGAACCCTCAGTGAGATGGCAACATTCCTGCAGGACACACGTGATGACATTGTATGTCTTCGAATACCAGGTTTCTTTTGTCTCTCCTGATTTCATTTTACTTTTAACCATAAAAACCACAGAGCCCTCCTTCATTTTTGTCATTACTGACTATTTTCTCTGGTTGCATTGCTGTCAGCAAATGCTGGGGTGGTCGTAGCACACATGCACCTGCCAAAATGACTCCCACCCACAAAGAGCAAGGCAGAGGCCCAGAGGCAGGGCCGAGGGCGAGAGAGAGAGAGAGAGAGAGAGAGAGAGGGAGAGAGAGAGAGAACGACAGAGACAGGGAGACAGAGTTTGAGACAGGGACAGAGAAAGGTCTAGCTACAGAGATAGATAGAGAGAGAGACAGACAGACAGACATAGAGGGAGAGAGGGGGTCCGAGAGCAATGGAAAGAGAGAAGGAGAGAGAGAGAGCGACAGAGACAGGGAGACAGAGATTGAGACAGTGACAGAGAAAGGTCTAGCTACAGAGAGAGAGAGACAGACAGACAGCGACAGAAAGAGAGAAAGGGTCTAGCAACACAAAGAGAGAGAAGGAGAGAGAGAGCGAGTGAGAGAGAGAGAGCGAGCGAGAGAGCAGCAGATCAGTGTACAATACGCTCAGTAAATCTTGTCACATTTTAATTGTCTACCTCCCCCTCAGCTAAAGCCTTTTGTAAAGTGGTAGCTTTCTTTCAGCTGATCTAGTAGTAACCCTGTGATTCTGCTTCAACGGCTGATCATTAGTTCGAACAGCACATGCCATATTTATTCAAATTTACTTGAACCTCTTTGCCACAATTTTTAAAGAAATTTAGAAAAGCTTGACTCACTTGAATCCAACAATATTCATATGATTTAGAATGTACCCAAATTTGTTCACATTGCTTAGTTATCAACCTCAAGCAATACCTACATGTTGAAACAGACACAGGAAAAACAAAAGTTCGTTCTCCCACACTTTAAAATAGTGTTTTGCCCACCACATATAACTTTACTAGTGAGGTAGTCCTGACGCCACTAATTAAAAACCCAAATAATTGTGTTATCCCATTCTGGACACTCAATACTTTACAACAGCAGACTAGTTTTAGACACAATGGGCCTCATTACGAGTATGGAGGTAGCCATGGTGCTATTAGCGCCATGGCTTACCCCATACCACATACCAGGTCCGAGTTCCCTGAATGGGGACTTACCGGGTCATTCCAACCTTGGAGGACCCAGTATTTCCCCATTCAGGGAACCCATCCCCATTCCCATTCGAGCCCCCACAGGGCTCAATGGGAATGGGGAGGGAGCTAACAACGGGCCCATTAATAATGGGCCCGTTGTTAGCTACCTGGTCCTTTAGCGGCTCCGCCAGCCGCCCTTAGCGGGACCCGCTAAGGGACCTCGTAATGCGGTGGTAAAGGGTTAACGGCACCGGCTTCCTTACCAGGGCCGTTAACCCCTTACCGCCGACCTCGTAATGAGGCCCAATGTTGTGAATGGCTTTCTTCAGGATCAGACATTACTTTAAATGCAGTATTAATCAAAATGGACAGATTGTTATTGAAGTGAAGACTGCACAATTTATTAAACGTGTGCTGGACAACCATTGCTTTATTCATACATTATTCTGTGATTCCCCAGACTGAATAATTAGTTCCAGCGCGTGCGACCCCATCAAACAGAGTGTCTGGTGCTGACTCACTGCACCAATCATAGTGGAAAGCCAACCGTAAGGGCCTAAATCATGGAACTTTAAGTGTGGTGCAAAGTGACTTTGCACTGCCAACAAACACCCTGATTCACAGAGTGGTGCAAAGTGTATTTTTGCAGAGCAAAGTCACTTTGCACTGCAAGCGCACTCTTTGCACCAGGCTAAAAGTTCCATGAATTAGGCCCTAAATCTGAAGACCAGGTAAGGTCTTTGGTGTGAAAGGCAAGCAAGGGGCTTGGTGCCCTGGTTATGCTGGTGGGAGCTTGTCGATGCAGTGTCAGAATTCGAAGAACGTACACTCAGGTTTGAAAGCGAGCAGCCCTTCCAAAGCACGGCCTCATGCAAGCTGGATGTGTGCCATGAAAAAGAAACAGGAGGGACAGTGTGAAGGAAATGTATATTGACAGGACTGTTAACATTATAAACATTTTATAGTCGTTGCATTTATGATGTCTGCTGCTACTCCAGGCTTAGTAGCATCTCATCCTGGAGTCTACATCAGAGTAGACTGCTGCCAGCACTTAATAGGACCTTTCTAATCAAACTGTGTGGGATGAGATCATTTTCAAAGATAAAAAGGGATACATGCTCCTTTCAGTTCCCACTTTAAGCTGGCGCTTTAGTATATAAAGACTATTAGAGTAGAGATAGGAGGGAGATGTGAGGAGGGGCACACAGCCTGCAGTGTTCTTTAACGTATACTCACCCATTCCTTTGTAGCCTCTTTGGCCATTCCCTTCCTCTGGCCACCCCTCCCACCCAAAAATAACACTCCTGGTATCTCTTTGAGCTACTTCGATCACGCAGTAACATCAAACTGTGGACTTTTAAGAGGCTTGTGTTTTTTAAAGCAGCCTTCTGAAAGGTAATTGCATATGTGAATAAGCTCCTGGTGTAAAAACATTTTTTAACCAAGTGTGTATTCAGCCACTTAATTTATTAGCAACCAGCAGTACCACCCGGGGTTGCACCGGTCTGTAGCTGACATGCACGTGGGGGGGTCTGCTTTAGCCTTGTGTATGTTTTTATTGTGTCATAACCACCTATTTTTGAAAAATCACAAAATCGTCAATCTCCCGAAATCGCCTATACTGATAGCACAGGGCCGGACCCCGCTCCACCCCTGTACAGAGCACATGGGTGGGGTTATCGCCAGTACAGCCCAGACTGGTATGCCGACCTCAGGCCCAAAATTTCAGCCCACCAACTGTTGTGGGGCTGGAGCCAACAAACGCAAAATCGGCAATCTCCCGAAATCGCCTACACTGATAACACAGGACCGGGCCCTGCCGTGTGCAGGGCGAATGGGTGGGGTTGGTCAAATTTCACTATCGCCAGTACACTCCAGACTGGTATGCCGACCTTGGGCCAAAATTCCAGCGCACCAACTTTTATGGGGCTGGAGCCAACCCAGAACATACAAAAACCCTTTCACAAATACTGTATAGATATGTGTGGGCTATTGTTTAGGCTGAGGAATCACTTGTTTGGGACATTTGTATTGCACCAGCATTTAATTCCTGCTAAAGAAAACACTGGCAAAGCCAACGGCTTTTGCTCTTGTATTGGCTTCAGATGGGAATTTGACAAGTGCTGCCCTTATATGAACAGGTACTCGCTCCATTTGCCATTTCTTGCTGTCTTGGGGCCAGGTGGTAACATTATGGAAGTGTGTAGGCATGGAAGCCGAAACTGTTGGCTTTGCCAGTGTTGGTTACCCATTGTGCTCTACTTACAATGCTCACCCGCCCCCCACCGCCACCCGCCCCCTGCCCCCCCCCGTGCCACCCCACCCATCCCTGCAGGAAACATTCCTTTTATTTGTCTTTGTGGGAACAATAGCATTGGAAGGGCTGTCTGTGAGCCGATAGAGCAAATGTTGACACTTCCCCATCCAGCTGAACTCTTATGAGGCACCGAATGCCAGACCTTGGTTGTAATCGGTGTCCAGTCAGTATGTCAAACGCATATTTTCGAATGCAAAAATGTCGAAAACATTATGTCAAAAAAAAACATTTGAATGTAATTTTTTTTATTTTATACATTTTTTAGGGTTTTGGTAAGTAAAAGAAAGTGTAAAAGAAACAGGGATTTGGGGGGGAAACCCCCACATAAAAAAACAATTTAAAAAATGAAACATTCAGGAAAAAAATTCTACTTAATGTTTTCCACATTTTTCATTCAAAATAATTGAATTCGAAATATTAACTATAACCGTTGTAATCTTATGCCCCTCCTCCTCAGGACTGATGTGTATCTCTTCCGGGCCGAGTGTCAGAAAGCAGAAACGGGGACAGCGTCCAATCAAGGGAGTGCCTGTTGTGTTCGCGTTCCCCGGAGGCCCAGCACGAAGGGGCTGGCTCCGGTCCAGGAGGCCGCGTGGCCTGGGGCGCGGCCTTGGCAGGAGCGCTGAAAGAAAGACACACACGCTGGTTTCACTTTGCCCGGAACTGCCTCCCACTCGAGGGGGCGGGGCTTTTATTAAGATGCCCTACGTCACCGCGCTGCGGGACGTAGGGCGGATATAACATTCCTCCTTTATTTCAAAATAACCTAACAAAACAAACATACGCAACATGCTCAACTATAAACTCCTGCCACTGCTGTTGGCTTAGCACACATAGTCATTCAGCCTCGTAGGCGGTCTCGTGGTCTTTCTCAGACTGTACCGCTTCGCTTGGGGGCTGTCCCCGCTCGGTTCGTAAGTCTGCTCACCTTCGCTGCATGTGTCCTCACTGCTGGGCAGTCTCGGTGATTGCCAGCTGCGATCCCCTGTGGATTCCTCCTCGGGGTCTTGCGCCGGCACGTCGCTGCTTTGTTGCTCGTTGTCGTCGTGAGGCCCCTCGCAGTCCGTCCAGAGGTGCTGGGGCACGGGCTTGAACCAGGAGGCGTTCCTTGTTACTTCCCGACCTCCCCGTGTGACAGTTATCATGGTCCCACGCCGGTTGCTGATAGTCCATGGCAGTTCCTCATACCTGGTGTCTAACTTGGATTTCGTGGGATTTCGCGACATGATGACTTGGTCGCCCACTCTGTGGTTTGAGGGCCTTGCTCTTCTCTTGGCGCTCATGTGAGCATTGGCGCGTGTTCTCCTCGTTTCCACGCGTGCATGGTCGACGTCGTCCGGGGTTCTGCTTGGATGATGGGGAATCGACGAGTTGATGATAGTTCCGAACATAAGGTCAGCAGGGTGTATGCCCGTGGTACTGTGGGGGGTGACCCGATAGTTCCTTAGGAACCGGAATAGGTCGACCCTCCACGGGCTGGCGTTTGCCTTTGATACTCGGAGTACCTTGTTGATGGTCCTCATGAATCGCTCGACGTCCCCATTAGCTTGTGGCCACCTTGGCATGATGTGGTGATATTTAATGCCCAGTTCCTGTAGGTATGACCTGAATTCCTCCCCTGTGAATGGGGGTCCATTGTCACTCTTAATGGTCGTGGGCAGACCATGGGTGGCAAACATCTTTTCTATTACCGGGATGACCACTTCCGCGGCGGTGGACTCCAGTATCTCGACCTCTGGATAGCGTGAGTGATCATCGATTGCCACCAGTAGATGTAGAGCCTCTCTGATTTTGCAAAAGTCAATGCTGATCGCCTCCCATCGTGCCCGGCCACGCTCGGTCGATAGGATCGGTTCTGGGTCTGGTGGTCCACTCGTTATTTGGCAGGGTAGACATGTGTTCACTAGGTCCTCAACACGATCGTCGATGTGAGGGAACCATACCCTGTGTCTGACCCGTGCCTTTGTTCTTGCCAGCCCTTGGTGTCCTTCATGCGCCAGAGCAACTATCCTGTCTTGCAGCCTTGCGGGTATGATGATGCGGTCACCCCTTAGCAGGAGCCCTCCCTCAGTGATTGAGAGGTCTTGTCGAACCGTGAACATGCCTGCTAGGAACTCCTTGGCCCCCTCGGTTCTGTTGCGTGTGTGCGACATGAAGTCTTTCCAGTTGCCTGACATGATGGCATCTTTTACCAGATCGCAACAGGGGTCATTCTGGGTTTCTGTTGCAATGTCTTCAATGTTTATCGCTTTGGGCCTCATGGTGTGGACTACTTGACAAATGTGCTCCTCCGTTTCTTCGGCGACTAGCACTTCCTGCTGGGTGGCTGGTCGTGGGTGTCTCGACAGGAAGTCCGCGGGGTTGCCACTGCCCGGTTGGTAGATAAGTTCGAAATCATATTGCTGGAGGTGTAGTAACCACTTGGTGATTCTGGCTGGTGGGTGTGCCGATGACCCTATGAAGATTGGTAGTAGGGGCTTGTGGTCGGTGATCGCCGTGAACTTACGCCCATATAGGTACATGTGGAAGTGTCGACACCCCCATAGAACGGCGATTGCCTCCTTTTCTATATGGGAGTACCTTTGTTCCGTTGCTGTGAGCGCCCTGGATGCATATGCAATCGACCTTTTGGTGCCCTCTTTCGTGACCTGCATCAGGATTGCTCCAAGTCCGACTGGGCTGGCATCCACAAATAGTTCGGTCGGGAGGTCCGTGTCGTAGTAGGCCATCTTGGTATCAGTTGACAGGGAGTCTTTTATGCTCTCAAATGCTTCCTGGCATTCGGGCCCCCAGTCCCACTTGGTGCTGGCCTTTGTTAGTTCCCGCAGCGGTTCGGATAGGGTTGCTAAGTTCCGAATGAATCTGCCACAGTAGGTGGCCATTCCCAGGAAACTGCGCACCTCGGTGGGAGTCGTGGGGGGGCTGGCAGCTTGTATGTCCGCCACTTTCTGGGGATCAGGTGATATGCCGGTGCGGTCGAACCTGTATCCAAAAAAAGTTATTTCTGGTTTTAGGAATTCGCACTTCTCTCGATGGATTGTGAGTCCGGCGCTTTCCAGCCTGCCCAGTAGTGTCTTGAGTCTCATGATGTGTTCCTTGGTGTCCGGTGCATGTATTAGGATGTCATCGCTCACGTTCAATACCCCTGGTATGCCTCTGATGACCTCCTGGATGGTCTGTTGAAAAACCTCCGCGGCCGACGATATGCCGAAACTCAGGCGCTTGTACCTCCTCAGACCTAGGTGGGTTGAGAACGTGGTGATATAGCGCGACTCTCTGTGTAGCTTCAGCTGGTGGTACCCCGCCTTTAGGTCTACCTTCGAGAACACACACGAGCCAGTGAGGTCAGTGATGATTTCATCAATTGTAGGCGTTATGTGTCGCTCTCTTTTGATGGCTGCATTAGGCAGGCGCATGTCAATGCAGATCCGAACTTTTCCTGGCTGTTTGGGCTTCCGGGTGACCACCATCGGGGAAACCCACGGTGTTGGTCCCGTGACTTCTTCAATGATACCAGCGGCTTCGAGTGACCTTAACTCCTTCTCAACTTGTTCCCTCATGTGGAAGGGTGTCCTTCGGTGTCTTACCGCGCGTGGTTGCACTGATTGATCAATATGTAGTTTGATGGTCTTTCCTTTGAGACAGCCTATCCCCCTCTGTAGCTTGGGGTGTTGCCTGAGGAAGTTCTCGACCTCGGATGTGTCGTCGACGTGGCATATGAATTTGACCACGCCCAGGTCTTCAGCCGCATCTCCGCTCAGCAGGCTTTCAATTCCCGCCTTGACAACATAGATCTTCGACCACAACTTCTGTTCGCCATGCTCAAGAGTGGTGCGGAACCTCCCGATGACTGGTAGAGGTTTCCGACTGCCGTAGGCAAATAGCCGAGTGTCTGTGGATTTTAGCTCGGGTCGTGGTGCGAGGGTTTGGAAAACGGTGGTTGGCATGACGTTTACCGAGGCCCCCGTGTCAATGGTCATTTGTATGTCCTGGCCTTGTATGTTGATCATGCATTTTCGTCGCCTGGCGGTTCTTTTCGACGGTGCTGGCCCTTGGTTTAGTGTCGATACTAAGTACACCTTTCGGCCCTTTCCTTCGTTCTCCGTGCCTGCTGTTTGTCGTAGGGCTGAGAGGTCATCCCCTTCTTCTTCCGTCGAGGAGTTGACTACCGCTACCCTCCTCGCGCTGGCTTGTTTCTTTTTTTTCGATTACCCTTTTTCCTGGGATCCTTGTGGAGGCTGTAGTGGCGTGTTCACTGATCTGCACACTTTCGCGTAGTGATCCTTCCTGCCGCATGCTCCGCACGTGGTGCCTTGCGCCGGGCAGTTTCGCCTTCCGTGCCTTTGACCGCCACACCATCCACATTCGGTTGGTCCTGGTGCTCGAGGCTGCCACCTGTTCTGGGTGTAACCGCTGCCACTTTCGCTCCTCGTTGATTGTCTGTCCGAGATTTGAGCAACCATCGCTGTGGAAATTGACGGCTGGAATTTTTGTAGGGTCACTTCCATGTTGGCGGCCCTGGAGTGGGCAAGCTCCCTCTGTCGACCCAGTTCCAGGATGCGTTGTAGAGGGATGCCCTTTTCACTGAGCACGAGACGCCTCAGCTTCTCCGAGTGAATTCCATTTATGATTTACCTCCTGATCTCCCTTTCAGTGTTCGTAAACTCACACGACATGGCCAGCTTCCTCAGCCTCGTGTGGTAGGCGTCGAGAGTCTCATCGGTGGCCTGGATGGTTGTGCAAAAGATAAAGGTTTCATAGTCTGGATTTAGTTGCGGGAGAAAATGTGCTGTTAGAGCGTCCTTCGCACTCCGGTATGCATCTTGGCCGTCATCCACATCCAGGGAGTTAAAGATGCGCAGTACCTCGTCGCCCACACTGAGGAGTAGATGAGCTTTCATTTTTCTGGATGACGTGACGTCCTTACATTCCATGGCCATCTCAAACTTCTGTAGCCATAGCTGCCATCTGGGCCCACTGGACGATGGGTCTGTGAATGGGTCGAATGGTTGGATCAACGTCGACGAACTCCCCTGCGTGCGAGGCGTGGTGACGCCATAGACAGGTTTGCCGCCATCCTGGACGGTGTGGAGGGTCCAGGGGTCGATGACCCAGTCGCCATGGTGTTGCGTGCGCTTGATCACCGATTCTCTGCCTTCTGGGTTCGTGCGCGCCCTGTGTTGGGGCAGTGTCCTACCGGCACTTGTACTCCGATGGATTTGCGCTTCGTGGCCTGTGTGCCATGCAGGAGACGTTGTGCAGGTGATGACCGGGATGACACGAGAAGAGCAGAAATTGTTTTTTTTTCACCCCCTGAGGATGAGGTGTGGGAGGGGAATGAAAAGAAATTATTAATTTTTTTTTTTTTTTTTTTTTTTTTTTGGGGGGTGGGGGTCACGTGATCGTGGGGGCCCCCACCGAGTGTCCAAAAATTCACACGGAGCGTCCGTGTGGCCTCCGCGTGCAAGGTCGTGGCGGAGCGCGTGGGTGCTCGCTCACCTCCTCGTCGCCATTGTTGTGTTCGCGTTCCCCGGAGGCCCAGCACGAAGGGGCTGGCTCCGGTCCAGGAGGCCGCGTGGCCTGGGGCGCGGCCTTGGCAGGAGCGCTGAAAGAAAGACACACACGCTGGTTTCACTTTGCCCGGAACTGCCTCCCACTCGAGGGGGCGGGGCTTTTATTAAGCTGCCCTACGTCACCGCGCTGCGGGACGTAGGGCGGATATAACAGTGCCCTCCTTGAAATCTTTTCTTTATCTATGTACAGCGTCTAAACACGCTTTCTGTGATTGATGTGAGCGCACTGGACCTCATCACTTTAAAATGTTATGATGCATAGAGTACACATATTTTCCTGTGTACCTGAGTAGTTCAATTGGTCTTTGTTTGTTCTTTGCATTCTGGAACTTGCCGTCTGGCATTTATAAAAGAAAAAAAAAGCCTTAATGTTCAGAATAAAGCTATATTACAGCCACCAAATGTATTATTATATTTTGTTAATCTCAAGCTTTTTACCTTTCTCTTTAGTAGCATGGCAGTAAGTCAAAGTGATTTATTATTGTTGCATGTGTCAGGTCACATTGTCAGCCGACATGAACTTTGCACATAAAGAGCCCCATGACGAATACGGCGGTAACTTGGCGCAATTACCGCTGGGTGCAAATAGCACTACCGATTGGTTGTGCGGCGGTATATGTGCCGCATCACAACCTGGTGTGCACGCGCCCCCTCACTCCGATGGTAACGCTGTTAGCGCCCGGTGGTAATTGTGCCCAAATAAGGGCTACTGCTGGAAAACCGGTTGAAATTGCATCACTGCCGGAAAAGGAAGCTTCGCGGTGCCCATTTTGGAAAACACAATCCATTTAAAATCTTCACTTCCAGCAGCCATCCACACCAGGAAGACATCCAGAATGTCTCAGGAGAGGGTCAGGGGCAAGGCTGCACAGGATCACCTCAGGAAGCTAACATTTACAGAGCTGGTGGTGCTTGTGGATGAGGTTGTGGCACACAATGAGGAGCTGTATGGTGCGAGGCAATGTAAAACCTCTGCCAAGCGTCGCGCAGCAATCTGGAAGACGGTGAGCCAGAAGGTCAGTGCAGCTGCTTGCGTCCCCTGGCATGGCAAAGACTGCAGGAAGAGGTGGAACAACCTACGGGTGTGGGTCCGGGGACTGCTGGCCCAGCACAGGCATGAGAGCATGGCCACAGGTCGAGGGACAGTGCCGCCACTTGCACTAACGTCGTGGAAGGAAAAGTGCAGCTCAGTGATGGACATGGAGGGCATTGAGGGCGATGGAGGTGCAGAGGTGGGTGCTGGAATCCAGGAGACAGAAGGTGAGTCCACCACCTACCCCGAATTCCCCAAATCATGTTCATGCAACAATGACAGCCTAGCACAGCATGCTCAAGTGGACAGGCCCATGAGGCGGGCATTGCGACTGGGTGCAGTGAGAGGGTGCTAGTTCAGGCACCTACTGTAGCCTCCATGTGCCAATGTACCAAAGCCACCCCTGTGAGTCAGAGAAATGGCAAGGGCATCCAAGGGACACATCCAAGTGCCATGCACAACACAGCCACAGCCATGGCGGCAGCACAGCAGTTCCCCATAGGGACCTGTCAGTGACATGTACCCTGCTCCCCCAAAATATCTCCCACGTTGGCAAAGTGGGTGCATGGGTATCAGAGGCAAGCAAGCCTAAAAACAACTGGCCCAGCAACAAAATATTGCCATCGCCACACTGTACCAATGCAAACCCCCATCTGCCCCCCCACCTTTCTGCATCAGTTGCCATCATTGTCAATCAACCTGCAAATACCCGGGCCACCACTCATCACCATGTATACAATGTCATGCACGCAAAAACATGTGGGAGAATGTGTCCTAACGCCATCACCTATGTCCCCTACAGGGACACAGGCAATATGCTAGAGGTGCCCGAGGAGGAAGAGGCAACAGGACCGTCTGGGAATGCACAGTTCGCGACACAACCACCACCAGCACCAAACCGCAAAGGGGCAGACACACCTCCCATAGGTGCCAGACACAGCCCACCACATCCCTTCACAGCAGGAGCAGGCCTACACCCCCAGCCCAGCCCACCATGGGCACGGCAGTTGCACCAGTCAACACCTCTGCTGCTGTGGACACTGCCACAGAGGACACCCCACCTGCCGACGTAACTGTGGAGGAACAGGCTGACAGCAGCAGTGACTCCGACCATGCTGCAGTGCCAGCAACCCCAGGGCGCAGTCTGCACACTCAACCCTACACCACAACGGAGAGGTAACCACATGCCTGGTAGTGCAGCCACAGCCCTCAGACCCCACCACGCTGCTGGTGCATGCACAGCCCCGAGCTGGACACATACACCCCCTCTTTTGTCTCTCCTGTTGCCAGCACACCATGACAATGCACCCCATCATCAACGTAGACCACCACCACATTGGGCATGGTAATGCAGAGGCTGGGTGTAATGGAACAGAGGCCATTGGCCACACCCACTCTGAGCACATGCAGTCAATCCGGGATACAATCCAGGCTGCGAGGATGGCGCGGGTCAATGCCAGGACCTGGAGGGTCAGAACTGCAATCACAGTAACACTGACAGCATTTGAGCAAAGTGTGTGTGATATGACAGAGGGTGTCTCAGCTCTTGCTGAGCAGACCCGTCAGAGCAATGAACTCCAACAGCAACAACAGCAGGGGCCTGGCTCAATCCCTTCCAGGTCAACAACACCTACTGAGGAGTCCCAGGAAAGCACCCCTAGGCACCAGTCCCTGTGCCAGCTGCACAACAGATGTTGTGAGTCAGGGAAAGAGGGCACAACCCCAGTAATTGCCTTGGAGACTGTTGGCCTTGGTGGCTATGCCATGGACACTTTGGGTGGTGGGGGAGGAGGGATTGTGTGCTGGGGAGTTGGCGGTGGGTGGGGGAGGGGTAATTGTGTGCTGGGTAGTTGATGGTGGACGAGGAGGGTAATTGTGTGCTGGGGAGTTGATGGGTAATTGTGTGCTGGGGAGGAGGGATTGTGTGCTGAGGAGTTGGTGGTGGGAGGGGGAGGGTGGTCAGTTGGTGCAAAATGTTAGATAAAAGTTATTTGAACATCAATAATGCGTGGAAATTCCTGATTGTGTACATGTGCAATTTATTCACAATGCTGGTAGTGGACAGGGGCGGGCAGTTGTTCTAGACCACAATTGTCTATTAATGCCTGCTGGGCCAGTCTCCCTTCCCTCACGGCATCCCTGTGAGTGTCTGCTCTGGCTCCAGCCTCATGCTGTTCCTCAGTGTCTTCCTCTGGGTGTGGCCTGTCTGCGTCAGGGGATAGTGGCCCATTCCTCTTAACCAACACAACAGTTCTCAAGTGTATGATTCTTCCTTAAATGTCTTTCTACAACAACAACAGAAATGACTTGTATGTTAAGCAACACAGCTTCACCTGGTTTACTTTCTTGCCAGGTTTTTTCTCTTAAACTTCATGTCACAATGCTTATACATTTATCTTTGCTTGGTATACTCCTCGGCCAGGGCTTTCCTCTTTTATACTTCACTTGATAGTCTTGCAAACTTAGTTTTGACTGGTATACTCTCCTGCCAGAGCTTTTCTTTCATGAACTTTATTCAACACACTTGTAAACTTCATAGTGCTTGATATACTCTCTTTTCTTACCAGGGCTGTTCCTTCATGAGATTTATTCAAAACACTTGAAAACTTCACTGTGCCTGGTTAACTTTCTTGCCAGGACCTTTCTTTCAACACATTTGTAAACTTCACTCTGCCTGGTATACTTTCTTGCCAAGACATTTCCTTCACCACATTTGTAAACGTCACTGTGTCAGGTAAACTTTCTTGCTCTGTCTCTCTTGACGCACTTCTAGACGTAATCCACAATAATATTTAGTGGCAGGCTTGACTCTTAATGAGTCCCCATTTTCATTACAAAAGGGTTATGCAATGATATATCACCCCTTTGAAGGTCACCCCCTCATGTGATCCTCCCTCATGTAGCCGCCCCCAGGTTCAGGAACAGGTAGTGTCTGCCGCCCCCTGGCCACATGGGAAGAGGCTACCTTCGGGAAAGGAGTGATGGCATTGCCAGATTCATCACAATACTATTTTAAACTACAAACTGATATACACAATTAGTTGGGGTACCCGGAGTTGCCCATGTCCTGATCAAGTGGTGTCTCATGTGCCCTGGAGGATGTTGCTCGTGTCCTCTTGTCGGCAAGTCTTGCTTCAATTTGCTATGGAGCCTCATGTGCCCTGGAGGATGTTGCTCTTGTCCTCACGTCAGCAAGTCTTGCTTCGGTTTGTTCTGGCATCTCATTTGCCCTGGAGAAAGTTGCTCTTGTTCTCTGGTCAGCAAGTCGTGCTGCTGTTTGTTGTTGTGTTTCAGAAGCTCTTGATATTGATTTTCGGTTTGCATCAGATGGAGCTTTCCTAAGTGATGTTTGTTTTTTGTGTGGCATGTTTCAGCCACTTAATGGCTTCAGCACATTTGAGAAAATGGCCAAGAAAGATTGATTGATTGTGCTCTCTTCTCGTGAATGAATTTAAGTAAACTGTAACCTTGCCATTTCCCATATTTGGAGTGGTGTGATAAAGAAATAGGAAATTCTTTTTTTTTTATTCACTTTAAAAATGCTTTAATAAACACTTCCAAACTTTATACAGTAGTAATACATTTGAAAAGAATAACCAACACATCGAACATTTTGCTTCCGACACTTTTCCAACT
Organism: Ambystoma mexicanum; assembly: GCF_040938575.1. Lineage (NCBI taxonomy): Eukaryota > Metazoa > Chordata > Amphibia > Caudata > Ambystomatidae > Ambystoma > Ambystoma mexicanum. The sequence continues at coordinate 166,828,217 of NC_090940.1, forward strand.
GTTGCCTCTTTCTAGTACCTACTGTTATGAATCATAGTGAGCATCAGTAAATGAGGGTGCTACTGTAACGCTCACCTGGTATCTACGGGGACGTCACTCAACCTGTTCTGACCTCTTACGACCTCCAACCCTTCCCTGCAGTCTACTCGACTGGAGACTGGGCCTGAAACACAGGATTGATAGAGTTTAACTCCCTATTGTCTCTGTGTGCTTGAACCCCTTCTTCCCCGGGGTCCAACCCTTCCCTTTGATCCACAGCTCACCTTGTTTTCTTGGAAAGTGTGCTCTCCATCCTGCTTTCAGCGCAGGGGCGCGTTGATTGATGCGGGCTCGTTGCTGCCTAGTTACTTCATTGGCAAGAGTCCGACAGGTAAGTATAATGAGTCTTTTGAACAGTTATCTAACTTCGTTCCTTTCCTTCCTTAGATGAATGCCGGCGTCTGAGGATGGCGATGTGCTGCTGAGATGAGTAGCGCTGAAGGTGAGTGAGAGCGCGATGCGACCCTTTCGTATTTGTATTGAACTGAGTTCTTTTTCTGTGTCTTTTAGGTGCCGCGACGTTTTCAGCGTGGATGCCGGTTATGAAGAAGAACTGCGGTGAGTAAGCGCGGTATGCGGCGCCTCTATATGTTTCCACGCTAACCTGGAGTGTCTTTTCCCTCTTGCAGATGGATGAAAAGTTTCGGAGACAGAGTCCCCTCAGAGCGGCTGGGATTCAGGTAAGCGTTTGAAGCTCGTACAGTCTTTAAAAATAAGCGAATATTTGCTGAATGTTTACTAATGCCTTTTTTCTGTTCTTTTACTTTTGCCTTACGAAGCGGCGTGCCGGGATGGGAAGGACACCGCCGAAGATGCCCGCAGAACAGAAGAAGTAATGAATGATGGGCAGAAGCGCCGCAAGGTAAGGCTGTTCCAAACGGTGTTCTTGTTCTTGCAGGAGCTGAGCGCAGAAGAAAGATGCAGGCCTTCTGGAGACCGATCCGAACATGGTGAGTGTCACGCTGCAGGTGCAGAAAACACAAAGCATGTTTCTCAGCCTGGGCGTGGCTTAAATAGTCTCTGGGTACCCCAGGTTTCTCTGGGCTGAACCACACCCAAAAGACTAGACTGCACATGTAGTTCTGGGAGCCAAAATATGTGGGGGCATCCATCTTGTCCCCATCAATGCACTACAAGTCCAATCCCCAATGTTATCCTATGGGAGTGAGTGAGTCTGGTGCCACAAGCGCCAACTCTGACTCCAAGTGGGTCTTTGGAGGGATGGAGAGGCCCTTGAGGGCCATGTAGGTGATTGTGGCCTGGCTCCAGCCTGACGTCTTGGAGGGCTGGGGACATGAGGGGCAGGAATCATGACAGCTACGGAGTAAATTGTTTGCATCCAAACATATACTACAATCTTGCCCCAGACAAATGAGGAGTCCATGCAAAATGTGGTAGCAGTGGGCTCAACGGTGTGGATTTGTATAGCCGGACAAACATATACACACACATTTTTTTTTTTTGCATATAAGATTTTTGCATCCAAACATAGACTTTGATCTTGCCCCAGAGAAAAGAGAACTCCATGCAAAATTTGGTAGACGTGGGTTCAGCGGTGTGGATTCGTATAGCTGGACAAACATACACACATACATACATTCAGCTTTATATATAAACATAGAAAAAAAATTAAATACTTCAGGTGAGTAAACCATAAGGTAAGACTTATACAATTAATTGAACACAGTTCAAAGTCAAGTAAAATCACTGTTATAGTAACTCCAACAATAGCAGGTCAGTACTTTTTACGACTTATATTACTTTTCAGAGGCCTTCAGGCTTTAGCAGTCCATCCCTCTTTTCGTGGATGTATGTTGAGAGTGGGGAAAGAAAATGAAAATCAACAAATCCTCCTGGCTGGAGATTTAAATGCGCGCTGCATATATGGGTAGAATGCCCAGCATTTAGATTTGTATCAAAGAAAAGTGAGATGCTCCAAAAGAATATGATTGGCTTGCTCAAAAGAAGGAATCCCAGAAAGATCTGGTCGGCACTAGCAGGGGCGAAATGGAATGTAAAGAAACAGATACTGAACCCTATTGAGGAACAGGTGTGGCTAGACCATTTGATGGAAATGGGTTGGAAAACGATACGGGTCTGACCCTGCAATAATGCTCAGAAGGATGGCTTTTAAATATCACACAGGCTGCCATAGTGTTAAAGAGCAAGAATCTAAGCAGCTCCAGAGCACCAGGCCCCAATGGTTTAGTCAGCATAGTTCTGAAGTCTGACCACGGTTGTGGTCTGAGATTTTGGAGGTATTGTTTGGGAAAGTATGCCAGTCACAGCCGATTCCGTCTTCATGGCAGCAATCGATCCTGCTGCCAGTCTATAAAAAAGGTAAACGTATGGTCCCAGAAAACTACACGTTGTTGTCCATATTGGGCGTAATAGGTAAGATATTTGCATCCTTTGTTCTGGGCATACTTCAGAGATGGGTGGAGGAAAGAAAGATTTTGCAATGGTCCAGACGGGTTTTCGACCGGAGAGCTCTACCACTCACAGCCTTAGGATTCTGGATGCACTCATAACTTGAGCACTAATCCAATATATATTATTTGTTGATTTTCGGGCCAGGTTTGACGGTATTGATTGTGAGAAACTTTGGAGTAAAATGGAAGCAGGGGGATGCCCCACATGGTTGGTAAACAAGGATACACTTGAATAGGTCGGGGGGGGGGGTTTGCTCAGGCACTCTCCTTTTCCCAGTCACCATAGGAGTTTGTGAAAAAGAAACTCTCAATCAGTCGTACACAAGTATGAAAAATTCTTGATTTTATATAAAGTTGCATGGATCAACATAAAAATGGGGTACAATGTTACAACATCACTGGGTGTCTTATACCGGACATACAGGAAAAAAACACAAGGGCATACAAACTCAGAGATACAATTGCTTGTGTGTTAGAAAAGGTGTGAGTCCTTTACTGTCATTGGCCCTCATTACGACCCTGGCGGAAAGCGACTGACCGGACCGCCACAGCGTAAATAGCGTTTCCGCCATTGCACGATGGAGCAAAGTGCGGCCCATTCCGACCCATCGGGCACGAGCACCACGCCATGGCGGAAGTGCAAAGTCCGCGATGGCGGAAATGACCCCAAAACGGCCCACACCGCCGCCGTACGGCGCCCTAGGTGCAATACCGCCACCCATCATAGCGGACACCGCAGTGAGCGCCAACCGGAAAGTACGGCGACCGTAAATATACGGAAACGGAAGTAAAAACATGGGCCCGGAACGGGAAACAACACCCCGTACACCTATAAAACCACTAAATACACACAACCACTAAAAACACCACCCTGAGACACATCCCAACCCGTCATCCACCCTAGTGAAACCAAGAAAAATGGGAAAAGTAGCGAAGAAAGCGTGCGACCGCAAGCGGCAGGTCCACTTCTCCCGTGAGGAACTCACCGTGCTAACAGAGACCCTCCAGGAGAATGCCGCCGCCGTCTTCTCCACGCAAATGACCAGGACGGCACTTGCGAACAAGAAGGCCATATGGGCCCTGGTGGCACAGCGGGTAAGTGCGGTGGGGACCGCACCCCGCAACCCACAGCAATGCAGGAAGCGGTGGGACGACCTGCGGATACGCGTCCGTAGCATACTTTCTGCCAACCGCAACATTGCCACAGCCACCGGGGGAGGGTCGGAATCACCCATCAAGCTGACCCCCTGGGAAGAAATCTGTGCCTCCACCATTGGAATGGAGAGCATAGAGGGAGTCGGAGGGATGGAGAAAGGAGTGCAGACATCCGGAGAATCAGGTAGGTGGCCCAAATAAAACAATGCCAAAACCACAATGTACAATCATGTGAAGTACCACGTGCCCACATAGTGCAACAGAAACACATGGCCAGGAGAACGTCCACACACATTGGCCTGATAGCGCACTTTAAAACCACAATAAATACATAAATAATTAAAAACCCCAAAAACACCCACTACACGTGCAGCAGGCACACCCTAACTGCAGGCTGCCAAACAACTGCACCCTCACTCCACACACAAATGAAAGCACCTCCAAGGCCCCGACCCAAATCACCCTCAGGTACCACCCCAATGCATGTGATACATTGCCATTCCAATTCCCACAGACCCATTAATAACGCTCGCCCTCCTTTACTCCACCACAGGGTCCGATCCAAATGACGAGCTCCAGGACACCCCTACCAGCACACCTGCAAAGAGGGCCAAGACCGACGGCCAAAGACCCTCCACCTCAGCTGCACGCATCAAGACACGGCAGCAGCACATATCAAGTGGCAGCACACAGGAGGGAACATCAACAGGCACCCCAGCAGCCAGCATGCCCACAACAGCACCACCACAGGTCCCCCCAATGGATGCCACAGAAGGTACTGCCTCTGGTGGCAGCAGCACCATAGGTGACACCCCATTAATGGCAGCATGCTCCGACACAGAAGACGGGGATGTCGAAGTCAGATCCATCCATGACCTGTCCCAATCCCCCTGTCTGTTCCATCCCGAACACCATGAGGATACCACGCAGGGGCACCCACAAGACGACGACTGGCCATCCCCCACAAGCCCTGTGGCAGGGCAACATGAGGCGAACAGCCCCTCTGTGACACCACCGCAAATGGCCATGGCCCAGCAGAGGCAACAGTCCCTCGACCAGTTAATCGTGCAACAGCAGCAACTGGCCACGCTCCTCAAGGACCATGCCGATGGATGTGGGGGCACTAAGGCAGACATAGAAACATCAACTGAGACACTTAGGGCACAAATGGAGAGTAGCACCGAGAGCCTGAGAGTCCAAATGGGGAGTAGCACCGAGAGCCTGAGAGTCCAAATGGAGAGTAGCACCGAGAGCCTGAGAGTCCAAATGGAGAGTAGCACTGAGAGCCTGAGAGTCCAAATGGAGAGAAGCACCGAGAGCCTGAGGGGGGAACTGCATGCGACGTCCAAAGACGTATGTGCCGAACTTGCCGCAGTGCGCCGTGTGCTCACTGAGCTCTCACAAACCCTTAGGGACATGCATGGACGTGAGCAGGCAGAGACATCATCCGTTGCAAGTTCTGTCCAGGGCAGCCCCCAACGTAGATCTGGGAGGAACCTGCGCTCCACAGGCAGGGGTGCCCCTGATACCCGCAGAGGGGGCTTGCAATAGCGACTGCCCACTGACAATGAGCATCTTTGGACACTGGTGTTCGGGGGGGAGGTAGGAGGGTGGAGGGGGTGTGTTGGGCTCACTTGGGTGGCGGGTCGATAGGGTGTTCAACATGATATCACATATGCCATAAACAATGCACGATCAAACAATGAGATGTGTGGACAATGATCTTTGTGTACTAGGCCATCATAGGCGTACAGTCCATATCGTGCATGTACCAGACACACACAGTGCCACGAGTCCCGTGTCCATGTATCAGCCACCAGGCGTGAGTGCTAGAAGCATGCATCTATGAGATGCTGACGAATTTCACGGCCCTCCTGTGCCTCGCAGACTCCTTGAGGTGCTGCCACATCCCCACCCTCATCATGACCATCTTCAGGTGCTTGCAGTTCTGCGTCAGGGGGCATGGTTGTAGTCCTCCTCATGCTGGTCCCGTGGGTTCCGGACTGGTGTGAGGAGCCATCTCTTCAGTGGATATCCGGCATCACCTGTATGTGGACGATAAACGAATTATGTGGAATGCCATTGCTACGTACGCACCCCCCCCCCCCTTCCTGCCAGGTCATTGCCGCATCACATACCCCACATCATCATGCATGAAATGAGACTCACCGAGTAGCCAGGATCTGTTCCCTGCGTGTCGCTCCATGTAGCGTGGTATTGTAGAGTTCCTCAAGACCATAGGATCATGGGTTGATCCAGGGAATCGGGCACAACAATGTATAATGATCCTGTTGGAGTCACACACCATTTGTACATTCAGTGAATGAAATTGTTTTCGGTTGCGGTACTGGGCCTCCATGGCATGTGGGACGACCAATTCCACATGGGTGCAGTCGATGGCACCAATGCAACCCGGTATGCCGCCAAGTGCATGGAATCCCACTTTTGTGTTGGTTATTTCCTGCTCCGAGCGTGGTAGAGAGATGTAGTCGTCTGCGTGCTGCAGGAGGGCATCGAGCACTTGCAATAGTGTCCGTGAGAACAGTGGCTGAGAAATGCCATGCAACTGTCCGACTGTGTGCTGGTAGGTGCCTGTGGCCAGGAAGTGGAGTACAGACACCACCTTCAGTAGGGGTGGGATGGCGGTTGGGCTATCTATCATGCTGACAAGGTCAGCCTGTGTCATGTCCACAATGGCGGCTATGGTGTCCCGGTCCAAACGGTAGAGGGTGTGGATCTGCTCATCAGTGAGGTTGAACGGATGTGCTCGGAGGCGTGGGATTGCGGGCTGCCTGCGTGGTGGTAGTGGCTGTGCTGGCAGCCCTTGCTGGCCCTGCCTTGCCCTCCTCCTCCTCCTGCGTCTCCTCCGTGCGGCCGGTTGTAGTTGGTGTTCGTCTTCTTCTTGGAGTTGGAGTACTTGCAGTGCTATCAGGTCCCCCAGGGCCAACATCGCGTGTCCTGCCGGTAGCATTTCGGAGTGGTTGTGGGAGGAGACTGGGCATGCTATTTATGTGTTTTCAGGCTGTATGGCCTCCACCTGTGGTGATTCATTCCACCTGTGCAAGCTGCTCTCCCCTTTGGGCGAGCACGTCCCGCACACAACGCTGCAATTCGAGGAATGGCATCTTGCTATTACAATCATGTATTAGAACCCGATGGCCGTGTAACATTGGTTGATATGTTCATTCGGCTATGGTCCCATTGTTTCACATGCATTCTTTGCAGTCGCGAACAGACTTGTGAAGGGTCAGTGGAACGTAGTACTCGAGTAACGGTGGACCCTCATGCATCACTGTACCGAGGTTCACCGACGGGCGGGGCGTGCCATTTGTGAGTGAAGGCAGTTGCCATTTTCACACACAGCCGCACTAGATGGTTTAATTTGTGATTTCAAGCGGCCACAGATGCCTTTTCGACGTGATGTTGCAAATGAGGAATTCGAAGGGCGGCGCTTTCGGTCTTCAGCTAGCGGCGAGGAGATGCCCACAGGTCTGACTGCAAATATAACGTTCTATTGTTCAGTGTCCTTGGGACAGGGGCCATGGCGAGGATGCAATGATTGATATGAATAGTTTGGGATGCGCAATAGCGAAGTGGATGATGAGGCCGGACGTTCCCAAATACATGTTACTTCACAACACTGGAATTACGGGCTGGGGCACAGTGGATTTTGCAGGCTGCATAACGCACAGACTCAATGGAATTCTCACATGTTATGTGAGTATGGTAACAGGCGTTCTCATTACGGGATGAGGGAATGATGAATGGATGCATGGGCAGATGATTTGATACGGTGTTTGCCATGTACAGGGCTTCTTAGAATCTGTCCGCCTCCCCTGCGCTATGTGATGCAGGGCTGCCATAGTGGGACCATCGTCTATCTGGCCTTGTTGAGCCCTCCCTGTCTCGACGCGCCTTCAGACACTTGTGTCCATGCACGTTACCAATCCCATCTGATGAATTCTGTTTTCACAGACGCATGCACAGGTACACTCGTTTGTGATGGTGTTTTCACCTCGATATGGATAGTTATGAGTCGCAAGTGGTTTTGGGGTGGTGATGATCCTTTGGAGTGGGCTTGCATGCATATGGCTGTGGATTTAGTGTGATCATTGAGGTGAGTTGTTCGGATGTAGTTCTGATGGCCATTCTATTCTTTTTCTTTTCTTTTGGTTGACAGGTATCTCCTCCCCTTTTGCCACTGCCATCTGTATGCCACTCCTGCAGATGGGTTTTACTCCCGACACCTGCTGCTTCGTGTTAATCAGTGGAGCAGCATTCCGATCTTATGGGACGATCGCCAATGGGCCACATGCCCTTACGCAGTACTAGTGGCTCGGAGCAACATTTCGGCCTTTCAGCTGGACTAGTGCCTCCCTATTGGGACGGCCCTGCGGTTCTAGGCGCTTCCATGTTGCCTTTTCGTACGGAATGTAGCCCCTGTGTACCATGAAGGAACAGGGCGTCACACAAGAAGTAGCTGGTCATTTCTTGCGGATGCAGCCCACAATGGTGAAATGTGTTTTGGAGTTCATGGCCTAATGGCTGTATGGGCTTGGTGAATTTGTTGTGCATTAAATTTCTATTCTGATATGGGCCGTGTAGCGTTCTTCTTTGCAAGTGATGTAGCATATTCCTATTTGGGGAGCGATGTATTGTGAGGAGATCTGCATTGGGTTCCAGCTTCGGAGTATAGTTGCGTGGTACTGTGCTGGGCGCGTTTGCCTACGAAGCCCAGTGAGGTCAGGGGTGAGGGCTGCCAATATGACTGTTTGGATGATGTCATGCTCAGGGGCGGGGGATTAGGTTTTGTGTAACAGATGCCGGTCAGCCAGGTGGATTGGTGGAATGATGTGATTATCGGAATTATGCTGCCTGTGTTTGCGTGCGTTTCTTGGTGGGAGACTGAGGTCATGTCCATTGGTATAGCTTCTGTATTCGTGCCATCTGTGCCCTGCAGCTCCCATTGGCCCCTCTTGTGTTTCTTTTGTTCGTTGGCATGCATGGGTGACTTGTACATTTCACTGGTTGCATTGTGACTTCGTTGCACCTACGGGGAGTTGTACTATGTGGCCAGGGAGCGGTGTACAGGCACTCAGTGGGGCCGTTTACGGTTGATTCGCGATGCCGTACTTCTCACCATGGCGGAATGGTACTTTCCGCCGTGCTTGATGGCGTTAGGTACATGTCCGCTAGGGTCGGAATTCGCGTACCCTTGCGCCATGGTGCTAATTACGGTTTGGCATGGTGCGCGCGCGTACTTGGTGCAGTTAGCGTTGGCGTTCACTACGGTGTCGCTAATGGCATCGTACTTTACGATGACGGGTCATAGTCGCACCGAGCGCTATTCGATGGCGGTATTGCATTTCCGCCATCGTTTTTCGCTTTCCGCCAGGGTCGTAATGAGGGCCATTGTCTGAATAGGATGTTTGTTGAGTGCTGTGGAAGGGGAAGGGAGAATGTAATCAGGGGAGTGCTTACGTTTACATAGCTTAATACTGAATTAATCATGAACTGTGTCATGTGAATTAAACAGAACACAGTTTACCTATGGGAGTAAATGGCCACAGGCACTCTGATGGGGACCCAATCTCATCTGTGGGAGTCCCACTGGGCTCCTACTACCAGAAAACATGGAGGGAGTGACATATTATTAATAAAGTCTCCTCCAAATAATTTCTCTTCGGAACTCGCAACAGCAAACATAATGGAGCTGTATGCAAGTGTTCCCCTTACACAGCACTCAACGAACATCCTATTCATACAGTATCCCGTCCTGAAGAAGGCCGTGTCAGAGGCACATCAAGCCCACATAGACGGCTGAAACACCTTGGTGTAGACGCACCTTTGAACTACAGTGTATCATCGCTGTTCCCCGAAAGAAGATTTTTTGTCACTCATTGTGTTGTTCTTTGTCACAAATGTTCACTTGTTCCTCATACAATACTGTCTTTCAGACACAGTAAAGGACTCACACCTTTTCTAACACACAAGCAATTGTATCTCTGAGTTTGTATGCCCTTGTGTATTTTTCCTTTATGTCCGGTATAAAACACCCAGTGATGTAACATTGTACCCCATTTTTATGTTGATCCGTGCAACTTTATATAAAATCAAGAGTTTTTCATACCTGGGTACAACTGATTGAGAGTTTTTTCTCACAAACTCCTATGGTTACTGGGAAAAGGAGAGTGCCTGAGCAAACCCCCCCGCCCCCGACCTATTCAAGTGTATCCTTGTTTTCTTAAGAGCCTTCCTGTGCAGAATAGGGTCCTAACCAGGAGCCCATTTTTCTAAAAAAAAAACACATGGTTGGTATCAATACTAAAGGGACTGCACCATGACACTGGGGCCAAAGTAAGACTGGACGATACAGGAAATGTTTCAGGAAGGGTCGTGATAAGTAGAGGGGTTAAGCAGGGTTGCAATGTAGCCCCTGTGCTGTATGACCTGTATATGGCGGACCTCCCTCACAAATACTAACAACTGTTGGATGTTGCCCCAGAATAGGAGGGGTCCCCATACTATGCATATTATATGCTGACGATCTTGTGTTACTAAATCAAACACACAGTGGTGTGAAGCAGATGTTTGAGAATTTGGTGAAATACGTGGCTCTAAACGAACTGGTCATTAATATGGATAAAACAAAGGCCATGGCTATAATTCCAAAAAATGTAGATCGGCTAGTGTTCTATTCAAGCCTGGGCAATGTGGCTGACGTGGACAAATATCCTTATTTAGGGCTTCTGATGAGCGCAAAGCAAGATTACGCACATATTATTGAAGCTAAACAAAATAAGGCATACTGCCAAATACTTCTAATAGCCAAATTTGCGAACCAGTCAGCTGGGTACACTATTGAGGGTATTCTCATGCTTTATAAGCAAAGTTAGTGCCTTGCTATTCTATATGGCCTGGTAGCCCTAGCTTGGGGAGATGCAAGCTGGTTAGACAAACTGGAGGGGCAGTTTTGGAGAAAGGTCTTAAGGTGCTCCCCATCGACCCCCGTAGAATATTTCAGACTTGAACTGGGGCTATTATCATTAAAAGCTCAGCTATGGAAACGACAGGGTGCCCTGCATATTAAGGCAAACTCTAATCCTAAATGTACATTACGGAAGATTGGCAGTGTATTTGGGTGTTAAGACATTGATAACAGCAGTATGAGATTCCATCAGGAGTTAGATAAACTATACAACAACATACATTGGCACCTGGATTTTGCAAGGGGCACACATTTTGTCATCTTAAAATCCATATTTACCAGAAAACTTGAAGGCTGCGATTGGGCCAATAATTACAATTGATTATCAGAAATGTGAACATATGAACATGTTGCAAAAGTGTCACACAGGTTCATGGATATTCAGGTTTACTTAAAACAGTGCCCCAATCCGGCTGTGCGCAGCCTAAGATTTAGGTTACGCACAAACCAGCTACCTCTGATGGTCTTCTAGGGGGCATATAACAAAATTCCCCTGGAACAACGGTTATGCCGGGTTTGTGGGAAACGTACCAAAATGTTGCCCCCATTTGTGTACCCCTGCAGTCACTGCAACTTTGGGGGTGCACAAAATTAGGGCGATATTTACTGCGTCGAAGCCGAGCCAGGTTTGCAAGGGTGTACCCAGCTCGACTTGGCCACAGTAACGGGAGTCAGGGGGTGCGGGGGTGTCCCACGCTTGCCATTGTGGTAAGTGGGGGACCAGAAAGAAGGGGAAAAAAAAGAAAAGCACTCTGCAGCATCAGCTCTAACCCACATTATCGGGAGGAACTGACGCTGCTAGGATAGCAGGGTGTAGGTGGCACACACAGAAAGGGGGTGGGGGGCCCAGAAGGGAAATGCAGATCTATCTGATCACTCCGCTGCCCGTAATTGGCGTCAACATTTTCGTCTACGCAGTTATGGGCAGCACAGTGATCACATAGATTCGGTTTGTGGGCTCCCGGGGAAAATTGAGACACCAAGACATGTTCTAACGGAATGTTAAGCAATGGGCCCAACCTACATGACCTTACTGGGTAAATATGTACACGACTACGACACAATCAAGAGTGAGTCATTTTGGATATACTGCCTGAACAGTGAATCTGAACAGTTGCATATAGAATCATACTGGGTCTGAAAGGAGTTTGTGAAAACCTTAAAGCGATTAGGCACCCCTTGTGATTAAAACACCCCAAGATCCTGCGTAGGCATACAGGTCAATTACGCCGGTAACCATATCTGCTGGACCATCGGCCACATCCAAAAAGTAAATACCTTACTTGGGCAATTAATGACCGATGACCCAGGTTTAGTATACAAACTTGGTGCTGACCAGTTAGAACAATGGCTGCACACTTTAGCGTCCAAAACAGATACCTTCCTTACTGGGAAACTGCTTGCAGTGGATAAACAGACTCAGGAGAATGACCCCAACATACGAGCTGCGAAAAGAGTAATGAGAAAGAAGCTGAGAGCCATACGCTCGGCAGGACAAGACTACAGTGAGCAGATTCATCGAGTAAGGGTAACTATCTGTAACTACAAATGCTGGTTAAGGCATTGGTGACTATCAATTCAAAGCAGACAGTGCTAGAATATGATTGGCTTGCTCAAAAGAAGGGATCCCAGAAAGATCTGGTCAGCACTAGCAGGGGCAAAAGTGAATGTAAAGAAACAGATACTAAACCATATTAAGGAACAGGTGTGGCTAGCCCATTTGATGGACAAGGGTTGGAAAACGATACGGGTCTGACCCCGCAATACTGCTCAGAAGGATGGCCGTTAAATATCACACAGGCTGCCATAGAGGTAAAGATCAAGAATCTAAGCAGCTCCAGAGCACCAGGCCCCAATGGTTTAGCCCGCATAACTCTGAAGTCCGACCCCGGTCGGTGGTCTCAGATTTTGTAGGTATTGTTTGGGAAAGTATGCCAGTCACAGACGATTCCATCTTCATGGCAGCAATCGATCCTGCTGCCAGTCGATAATAAAAGTGACTGTATGGTCCCAGAAACCTACAGGTTGTGGTCTCTATTGGACGTGACGGGTAAGATGTTTGCGTCCTTTGTTCTGGGCATACTTCAGAGATGGGTGGAGGAAAGAAAGATTTTGCAATTTGTCCAGACGGGGTTCTGACCAGAGAGCTCTACCACTCACAGCCTTATGATTTTGGATGCACTCATAACTAGAGCACCAACCCAAGGAGTAAACTTTGAGTAAAATGGAAGCAGGGGGATGCCCCACATGTTTGGTATCAATACTAAAGGGACTGCACCATGACACTGGGGCCAAAGTGAGACTGGACAATACAGGAAATGTTTCAGGAAGGGTCGTGATAAGTAGAGGGGTTAAGCAGGGTTGGATTGTAGCCCCTATGCTGTATAACCTGTATATGCCAGACCTCCCTCAAAAACTCCTAACAATTGTAGGATGTTGCCTCAGAATAGGAGGGGTCCCCATACTCTGCATATTATATGCTGACGATCTTGTGTTACTCAATCAAACATACAGTGGTGTGAAGCAGATGTTTGAGAATTTGGTGAAATACGTGGCTCTAAACGAACTGACTGGTCATTAATATGGATAAAACAAAGGCCATGGCTATAATTCCAAAAAATGTAAATCGGCTGATGTTCTATTCAAGCCTGGGCAATGTGGCTGACGTGGACAAATATCCTTATTTAGGGCTTCTGATGAACGCAAAGCAAGATTACGCACATATTATTAAAGCTAAACAAAATAAGGCACACCGCCAAATGCATCTAATAGCCAAGTTTGCGAACCACTCAGCTGGATACACTATTGAGGGTATTCTCCTGCTTTATAAGCAAAGTTAGTGCCTTGCTATTCTATATGGCCTGGTAGCTCTAGCTTCGAGAGACGCAGGCTGGTTAGACAAACTGGAGGGGCAGTTTTGGAGAAAGGTTTTAAGGTGCTCCCCATCGACCCCTGTAGAATATTTCAGACTTGAACTGGGGCTATTATCATTAAAAGCTCAGCTATGGAAACGACAAGGTGCCCTGCATATAAAGGCAAACTCTAATCCTAAATGTACATTACTGAAGATTGGTGGTAGAGATGGGTGTTAAGACATTGATAACAGTAGTATGAGGTTCTATCAGGAGTTAGATAAACTATACAACAACATACATTGGCACCTGGATTTTGCGAGGGGCACACATTTTGTCATCTTACAATCCATATTTACCAGAAAACTTGAATGCTGCGATTGGGCCAATAATTACATTTGATTATCAGAAATGAGAACATAGGAACATGTTGCAAAAGTGTCACACAGGTTAATGGATACTCAGGTTTACTTAAAACAGTGCCCCAATCCGGCTGTGCGCAGCCTAAGATTTAGGTTATGCACAAACCAGCTACCTCTGATGGTCTTTAAGGGGGCATATAACAAAATTAGGGCGACATTTACTGCGCCAAAGTCGAGCCAGGTTTGCGAGGGTGTCCCCAGATCTACTTGGGTGCAGTAACGGGAGTCAGGGGTTGCGGGTGTGTCCCACGCTTGCCATTGTCGTAAGCGGGGGACAAGAATGAAGGGGAAAAAGTAAAGCACCCTGCAGAATATGCTCTAACCCACGTTAGAGGGAGGAACTGACGCCGCAAGGATAGCAGGGTGTGTAGGTGGCACACACAGAAGTGTGCCACCGTAAAAGTAAGTGGTGTGGGGGGCTCAGAAGGGAAATGCAGGCCGGGGATGCGGCACAGTGATCTATCTGATCACTGCTCTGTGCCGTAATTGGCATCAACATTTTCATCTACGCAGTTATGGGCAGCGCAGTGATCACATAGATTCCGTTTGTGGGCTCCCAGGGAAAATTGAGACACCAAGACATGTTCTAACGGAATGTTAAGCAAAGGGCCCAACCTACATGACCTTACTGGGTAAATACGTACACGACTGCGACACAATCAAAAGTGATTCATTTTGGATATGCTGCCTGAACAGTGAATCTGAACAGTTGCATATAGACTTATACTCCGTCTGACCGGAGTTTGTGTAAACCTTAAAGCGATTAGGCACCCCTTGTGATTAAAATAATTTGATACTTGAATTCAAATATACCAGTATTGCCTGTGTAGCCTCTGTTAGTGCCAAATAGATTTAACATTAGTATGCTTTCTTTATTTGTAATAATCGAGAGTCGTTGTTTATGAGTCATTTAGCCAAAGTTCAACTTTTAGATTATGGTGTTTTATTATCAGAATCGATTTTAAGTGTATCGATAATGGTTGTAGTATGGCTGTGGTTTCCATGGTCCAAAGTACGAAATTACAACGAAAGAATGAAATAGTGTCCCCCTGGCACTGCGATCAATGTTCTAATGAAATTGAGACTGTTTTTAAATTTGTACAGGATAGTAATGGACTTTATGTCCCAGCATTTTAGGGTATTTTAGAGTATTTATTGTATTGAATTGAATTGATATTTTATTTCTATCGCGCTCATACACAAGTGTTTCAGAGCGCGACAAGGCAAGAGAAGGGGAACAGGGGAGAACAAAACAGCGATCTTACTATGCCCAGTGACATTGAGAACGCGCAAGTGCATGGGAGAGGGGGAGGGGAAAAGTGCATGGAAGGGGGAGAATTGGAGAGCGCAGAGCAACGGAGAAACAGATAAATAATAAATTAATAAATAATAAAGGCAAAAAAACAATGGTAGCGCAGCCAGCAAGTGGCAAGTGCTGGGTTTAAGGAAGCAGACAGGGTAGGTCTGATAAGTGCAGTAAGAAAAAGGGGGGGGCTGTGCGGGTACAGATACAGACCCCAGTGAAAGGGGTGGCCCGGAGGCAGTGGAGGGGGTGGCAGGGTGAGTAGGTACCTGGGCCCGGAGTATAAAGGGTGGCCAGGTGCACAGTGCCAAGAGAGATCAGATCGGCAGAGGAGAGAGGGGCAAAGGCAGAAGCAAAGAGGAAGGTCTTGAGGTGCTTCGGGAACCAGAGATAGTCATTTTAGATTGAGCCCAATTGCTTTAAGCTGTAGCCAAAAGTTGTAAAAATTAGCAAAAGGATTAAATTCTAAAATTCTAAAAAATTCTAAAGTTGTAAAAATGTTAAAGTTGTAAAAAATGTTACATTTTTAATTTGTAATGATTCTTCAAGAATCAAACAATAAAGTAAATAAAAGAAATGATCAGAATCAAACTTACAGTACATTGAAGGGTTCGAAGGGCAAAGAGAACCAAAATGAAATTCCTGGAAATCGCTTACCGGTCGTCCCTCTTTGATTAAAACGTATGGTCCCAATGATTGGAATCGATCGGTTAATGATCAATGCAGTTAATGTGCATTTAAGATATCACGGGAAAGCGTTTTGACCAAAAACAAACATGTGGTGCTAAACCAGACTAATGTATTGCAGCTTTTGAATGCAATCCCAAATCTCAAGACTATTGCCTCTTGTGATATTGACAGAATACATTTTTTTTATTGACCACTTTAGAACTGATTGTGTTGTCGTTTACTTTAGGTCGAGGCCACTATTTGATATTGTAATGAATGAATTGCACATTAGACTAGGCTTGTGATTTGACACCTTATTCAGATAAGGGTTATAATCGTGGTTGAGGGTGCAGCAGTGACCAAGTATTACTCATGACGAATAAAATTATGTTTTTTCTGGACTGAGGTAGGGGTCAGGGTTGTATAAGACTAACCTAATAGTGGCTGATAAACAAAGCAACTCGTCCTGGATGGCTGATGCCCTATGTGTTAGGAAGCTGGGCCGACCATTCAATTGCCCTAATGATATAAATCGACCTTTCTCTCATTTGTCTTGAACAAGGTAATGTGCATTTACTCATCAATCCCACTGCAGGTCGAATTCTGAAAACGCATCCTGTAAAATCCTTACAAGAAACTCGGCTTATGAAAGCACTAGTATTGGATGACTATGCCTCCAACTTTCAGGCAGCCGAAAAGGGTGATTATGGTCGGCACTTTGATGGTCTATTAACAATTGTGAAATCTTGTGAGACTCTTTGTATTGTTGAACGTATAAACATGTGCACCAGTATTCTGCCAACCCATGTTAGGTTTTCTCTAAACCATGACATAGATAATTTGACCTATAATATGTACTGGCAGGCTGGTTTGTGTAATTGACTTTGTTTATAGATAACATCATGACAAGTGCAAATGATTGGCTTGATAAATATGTGGGCGGTGTAAGGAAGGCATGGTATCAGGCAGTAGAAACACAAACAATGGATACAAGTTTCGAAAACCTTTATTTAATGTTTTGGTTGGGATGGTGGAATTCCTTACTGGCCCTAACTCTATAATCGAAGAAATCTCGACCATCAAACAATAACAAATACGTCCAAGTCTGGTCATAATAAAAAGGGCTATACTATGGAAACCTAACCTTGCCCTCCTTCTCAAAATAACAAATGTGTTAAGGGAATACAACAATGGAAAATAGTGTCTCAAAAATAAATGTCAGGAAGGCTTGAATACCAACTCCCTTCCCCATGTTCAACCCCACGGGGTCTAGAGAGTCTCTCAAAAACAAAAAGTAGGTGGATGGCACAGTTATATCAGTCTTGCACATTTGGCTAACTGGTACAATTCAAGAGTTCAATCTTAGACTGTCAACTTCTGGTAGTTCAATCACTTCCTTAGGCTTCACCTTCCTTGCCATCAATACTCAGTTCATATGTTCTCAATTTCTCAGAGTTTTGCACAGGCTTCCCTCTGCTGGGCTCGAGCCTGTCTCGTTTCACTTTATCACACAATTTCTTACAGTTCTGCAAAGGCTTCTGTCTGCTGGGTTCAAGCCTGTCTTGTTTCACCTTATCACACAGTTCTGCACAGGCTTCCCTCTACCAGGCTCGAGCTTGTCTCACTTCTTTGTGGGGTTCCCTTCCCCACTATTATCTACTTTATCGTTTCATTGTCGAAGACTTTCAAAACTGCAAGTAATTTACACAGACCTCTGCATGACCACTTCGACCTCTCTTTCAATATTCCTTCAGTTCACAATCAAAATACTCCTTCAGTTCACAATCAATACTCATCTTGTGGCACCAATACTTCTTGGTATATATGATTCTCACTCTCTTTAGGCCGCCCCCTTGGCCTTTTCAAAGGTTTGTGTGTAATACCAATGCCTCTTGTAATTTCTTTTTCCCCAATGCCTCTTGGTACTTGTAGTTCTTATTCTCTTTTGTCTTTTACAAAGTTCATATTCAACACCAATCCTTCTTGGCTTTTTCCAAAGATCTTATATTTTACGTTTGCTCTCTTAGTATATTTCACAGTTCACATATTTCACTTTCCTCGTATTCAACTTTCTTTCCATTGATATCTGCTTCTAATATCTTTCAAAATCCATAACATTTCACAGAGACGTTCAAATGTGCGACTTACTCTTGCAGGACCACTCTGCTCATTTATATCCTTTTCTTTCAACAATTGTTTTCTTCATTCGCATTTTATCGGCAGATGTGCAACCTTCAACTTTGAAGTTACAGTCACTTTCCCATTAACATCAACCATACTTTTGATGCTCTGGATAACTCACTGATTGTGTTAATTGGAATTCTTTCATCTTTTTCCTGCAGCTCAAAACCTTTACCAATGCCTCCTCTGCTCCTCCCCAATGCTGCCGTTCACCTGGGAGGGTCTCAGGCCTCTTCCTGGTAACCTGAAGGTTTCTTTCCCCTGCCCACCCGGCTCTGCTCTATGAACACTCACGGCTTCCCAAAAGCTTGGAAATCTTGCCTGTCTTTCTCTTGCTCCTCTCAGCTGTCGATCAGCCTGTTGGCCTTCCAACTTCCACAGCATGGGCCGCATCAGCCTTTGAGGAGCTGTTCCTTCTCGTACCCAGCCTCGCTCAAAGTGTGCCAGTGCGCGCCACCTTTTATCTTCACAGGTAGTGTTAATAAGTGGCAGGTGTGCACTGGTAGAGCTACATTCCTGACTCTGCTTGGCCTCGTTACACGGACAGAGCCAATGAAAGCCAGTGGAGGTAATCCTTCTGATCTCATTCCTCATCTTCCTTGATGCAGTACTTTTGTCAAGACAAAGTGGGGAGGAATTATGGGAGTTGTAGTTTCCCATACAATAAGCAGGGATAGGGGTTAGATGGGTTGTGGGAAAGGGGGATGCCCTTGGGTGCTTCTCCCCCACTCCTTGAGGACCCCCTACCCAAATGATCCTCCCTCGCTTGTCAACCCCCAGGGTCGGGATCCAAAAGCGATGTCCTTTCCCTGGCCACCAGAATTCGGGATCTCCGAGGACTAAGTTGTGAAACACCCTTTGGCTTTTCACAGTGGTCCATTTCTCATTTCTGGGGACTTAAATACCAGTTGTATGATGACAGAAACTAATAGAGATCTGCCTAAAAGGATGTGCGGCAAAGAACTTTATGGGTCGATGTGGTTAACTAGTCCGTGTTGTATGGGCCTCACAATGGTGAATGGTTCAACAGCCGGTGACCTCCCAAGTCATTTCACCTGGACTGATGGAATTGTCTGTTCCACAGTGGATTACATTTTTGTTAACAAGGGACTTTTTGATAAATGTAAATCTTTGTTTATATGTCCCTCAGATTTCATTGATCACAGTATTATGCTCACCAAATTTGAAATCGCAACATCAAATAATAGTAGCTTTGAGAACATTGCTTGTGACCGAAGTCTGAATAATTCAGGTACCCGAGTGTCCTGGAATCCTAATTCCGTGCAACGAGTGAATGACATTGCCACAATGCACATGAATCTTAGTGCACCCAATTGGCAGTGCAATGTTTTGTCGGTGGACACTTATGAAGTGTTCATTGATGAATTTATAAAGACTGGTTTTCCATCCGGTAAGGTGAGAGTGGGTGATCATAATAAGAAACATATACATTGCTTCGATCCCGCAGTAGCCAAGAGAAAAGGGGAGCTGAGAAAGATGATTGGAGCCTTTACTAGGTCTAAACTCTTGTCAACATTAGAAAAGCATCAAAACATTAAAAAAGTTAGCAGACCTACACAAATTGGGTGCAGGGTAATAGCGCTATGAGTAGGCAGCGTGATGCAGAAAGCATGTTGTACACCCTGAGAAACAAAAACACACAGGCATTTTGGAAACGTATTAATTACCCTGACAATGTTCAGAAAATGTTCAGCCGGTCAGAGAGTTGAATGTTGTACCAGAGTAGGATTGGGTTAGTCACTATCAAAAGGTATTTGGATTACATGGGGGACAAGTAATTAATTATCTTAATCCAGAAATAGTAAATGAAATAGTACAGCCCGATAACATCTGGAAACTGCCTGTAAATTGTGAGTTGATTGAGGAAGTGATGAAGAACGTCAGTACTTCCAGGGCCTCCGGAGCAACCGAATTGTCGAATATATTGTTTAGAGGGAACCCGGTGCTATGGCCGAACATCTTAGTTAAACTATTTGAATGTATTGCTGTCTCCTATAGATTCCTTAAATCGTAGTCAAATGCACATATTCTACCAACATATAAAAAGGGTTCTCGAATGGGGCGTGGCTAACCGCCATGTAGGAGAGACGTGTTCGGCGCAGCTCCGCTCGATACGATTATGGATCCGCCGCCAACCATCGCTTAACTTGACTGCAGTCATCCGAAAAACGAACACAGGTCGTGTGAAGGTGTGACCCGCCTGCTGTCGAAGTTTGGGAACCTCACGTCCCTCTGTTGGCCCGCACCAGCGAAAAGAAACAGAACGCCATGCGAGGGCAGGAAATGGCGGCCATGATGATCCCTGGCCCAGCGCTGTAGCGGAGCCCTGTGATCGACCCCAGAGGAGCTCACCAGGGATCTGCCTTAGTGGAACTCGGACTGAAGCGGCGGCGGTGGCCTAAGCTGAGATTCACGCTCCAGCGTCCCGAAGAAGCGCGGTAAGGAGTCGGAGGGGGGGGGCACCTGGAGCGGCCTTAACTGCACCCCTGCTGGGCCCGGAGCGAAGAGCCTTGCGGCAGGATTGGGCCCGACCGCCCTGCCGAGCGGCCCATTGATACTGCCCGGACAACACACAACCCCCCCCCTCACGAAGCATCTCACGCCGGCGCCAGTGAACCGTATAGTGCCCTGGCGGATCCCGCGGACAGGACATGTCCACTAAGGGCGCCCGTAGCAAACACCGCCAAACCACCATGGAGTCCTTCGCGGCCGCTGGAGCGACCGAACCCAGGGAGGCTCCAGCCCCTGGGGAGGCGTCGGGCTCCGAGAGGCCCGAGCCGGCCAACTCCCAACTGCTAGAGGCCATCAAGACACTCCAGAAAACCATGGAGGACAAAATAGACGCGGTCGCCATCGACCTGAACTTATTGAGGCAGGATGTGCGCTCTATCACCGGCAGAACGGACGCTCTTGAGATCCAAGTCCGGGACAACACAGACGCCAAAACTCAACTCTTAAAGGATGTGGACATTCTGGCGCAAAGAGTGAAAAATCTGGAAGACAGGGCCGAGGAAGCTGAAGGAAGGGCCCGCAGGAATAACATCAGAATCATCGGCCTGCCCGAGGGTATCGAGGGCAGCGACCCCACCAACTATATCGAGAACCTGCTCATACAGGAAATTGGGGCTGGGAAACTGTCGCAGGGCTTCACCATAGAAAGAGCCCCTCGCTCCCTAGCCAGGAGGCCGCCACCGGGGAGCCCATCCAGACCCATAATAGCCAAAGTCCTCAACTACAGGGACAGGGAGGCCATTTTGGCCTTTACTAGGATGGGCGGTTCCATACAGTGGGACGCCGCGAAGATTGCAATTTACCCCGACTACACCTTGCAGGTTCAAAGGAGCAGAGCCCAGTGCCACCACACCAAGGCAAGACTCAAGGAGGCAGGCCTGCGCTACCTACTCCTCTACCCGGCCAGACTCAAGGTCCTGCACAACAATAAGGCACGTTTATTTGACACTCCCGCAGAGGCCTGCGAATGGATGGACAGTGAACAGATCCCAGACATTGAACGGAGGCAGCGCGGGCCCTAGCCGCCTGTAACAAAGGGACTTCTTCTCACCACTTACTGGCTGCAGTAGCCGATTGTACATTAATATGCCAGTAAGAGTGGCGACACTGATGGTACCGGAGCCGCGCTGGTCGTGGCGCACCTCCTGATAACACCCTCGGAGGTAGCCCCTCTCCTATCCCCAGGATAATTTGGGTGAGCTCACCCGCCCGTAGGGCACCGGAAGACCTCGGTCTGATGGGGCAGAAACGGGGATGTCAGAGCAAGGGCAACCTCGCTAGACGTGTTGTGTTTGTAGTTAAGTTAGACGTTGTTTTTCATGGGGGTTTGAACCCCAAGTTGGGATCACAGTTTGAATCGGACATAAACCGGACCGGGACCAAGCGCAGCGGAATTGCTACCAGGACGACCAAGTTCACCGAACACCTCAACCTCAGGCTTCCCACAGCAACACGACCACACCTAGACTATGGCTGAGAGGATCAGAGTCATGTCCTGGAACGTCAGGGGACTAAACAGCTACATCAAACAGCGCCGCGTTTACGCCTACATGAAGCGCCACAGAGTCGGAATCGCTCTCCTTCAGGAGACCCACTTATGTGGCCCTAAGCTTGCAGCGCTAGCTAAGGTCTGGCGAGGTACCCTAGTGGGTTCCTCCTACTCCACCTACTCCAGAGGAGTCTTGATATGGATTGCCCCCTCTGTCCCAGTCAAGCTGATCCACACCAAGACGGACAATGAAGGTAGGATGGCCCTAATTCAGGGCACCATAGAGGGGCGTGACGTTCGCCTGATTTGCACTTATGCCCCGAATCATGATGCCACTGTTTTCTTTCGTTCGTTGTACGCCCGGCTGTCCCCGAGTAACGAATGTATAACGATATGGGGAGGCGACAACAACTGTACCTTAAACCCTCGCATAGATAGATCGGATGACAAGCATGGCGACCCCTCCCCACCCGCCAAGATACTGAACGCCCTCACACAGCAATATGCCCTGAAAGACCTGTGGAGAGCGCAAAACCCCGAAATCAGAGGCTACTCCTTCTACTCTCCCCCACATAAGGTCCACACCAGGATAGACTGCCTGTTCATTAGCGAAGAGCACGTGGCCGGGTTTGAAGATACGCAGTATCTGGCCAGGGTGCTTTCAGACCACTCCCCACTGATGACCTCTTGGGTGACCACAGCCCCCCGGCCCCCCATCCCGACGTGGAAATTCAGAAGCGAAGCGCTATTAGATAAAGCCTTCAATGAACAAATCAGGGAGGGCTCCATACACTACTGGCAAACCAACATTGATAGCGTCAGATACTTGGGCACAGCATGGGAAGCCTACAAGGTGGTAACTAGAGGGGAAATGATAGCCGCGGCCGGAGGGGCCTTGAAATCCGTCACGACCCTGCTAGAGCACGCTGAGACCGAACTCCAAGACCTCGAAGCCACCCCGTCCCCTGATCCCGCCCACCTGCAGAAAATGATTGAACTTAAACAAACATGCCTAACACACTGGGAGACGCTGGGGAGGCTCAGCTATGCCAAATTCACGGAAAGGAACCACGCCCTGGGCGACAAACCCGGGAAACTCCTTGCATGGCTTTATAAACGAGAAACCCCCAGACACCCCATATGCTCCATCTGTAATACAGACGGCTTGACCCTTCACACGCAAGTGGGTATTAACGCAGAGTTTAAGCAATATTACCAAACCCTTTACTCTGATCCAGCCCAGCCCCCAGACCACGCGATCGAAGATGCCGTGGACGCCATCAGGCTCCCTCGCCTGGAGGACCATTTGGCAGATTCCCTCGGAGGCCCCGTCACCCCAGAAGAGGTCGCAGCCACCATTAGGGCACTGCCCTCCGGTAAAACGCCGGGACCGGACGGTCTCCCGGGCGAATTTTATAAGACCTATGAGGACATACTGGCCCCCCTACTGGCCAAAGTATATAACGAGGCGTATGAAACAGGTCACCTCCCCGACTCCATGACCGAAGCTACCATCATCCCCTTACTTAAGCCCGGCAAGGAAAGCTCTGACTGCGGCTCATATCGCCCCTTATCCATGCTGAATGTAGACAATAAGATCCTTACCGCACTACTGGCCAGAAGGCTGCGTACAGCCGTCCCGTACCTTATACACCAAGATCAGACAGGCTACATGCAGGGCCGCTCCATGTCTGAGAACCTGCGAAGGCTGCATCATGTGATACACAGCACAAACGGCATGCCCGGTAAATATGCAGTTGTGTCCCTAGACGCCTCTAAGGCCTTTGATTCGGTCCGATGGACATGGCTCTATGCCACCCTTGACAAGATGGGGGTCGGAACGGCTTTCTTGAATTGGGTCAAACTCATTTACACTAATCCCACAGCCAGAGTGCGAACCAACAACACCTATTCGGAAAAATGGAGTCTGGCCAGGGGCACCCGGCAAGGGTGCCCCCTATCCCCTTTCCTCTACATCCTGGCGATTGAACCAGTGGCGGCATACCTCAGGCAGGAGTATGGAGACGGGGGGATAGTGGTAAATGGAGTGAACCACCTTGTCTCCATGTATGCGGATGACATGCTCCTCTACCTAAGGGATCCCGAATTTCTTCTCCCCTACATTCTCGAAACCCTAGATGGGTTCCACAGATGCACCGGGATCCAGATTAACCACGGCAAGTCTTGCCTATTCCCCCTGGCTGCACTTAGTGGAACCGAGAAAGAACACCTCCCCCCTCTGGCCCTGAAGTGGGAACCCACCACGTTCAAATATCTGGGCGTCGCGATCCACCGGGACCCCGAGGCCGAACACGCATTAAACACGGGCAGGGCTAGGGAGGGACTGGCTAAATCAATTGACCTATGGTGTAAATTGCCCCTCTCAATGGCTGGCAGGGCGGGACTCCTCAAAATGGTTGCTCTCCCGCGTCTTCTACATTTCTTCACTAACGTCCCCTACAACATCCCCCAACGTTTCTTCAAAGACCTGAGCAAACTATGTAGGAAACTCCTATGGCGGGAGGGGAGGCACAGAGTTGCCCTAGACGTAACTCAAAGACCGTACGAGAGGGGAGGCCTGAAGACCCCTAACTTTGAGCTCTACTACATAGTGGCCCAGCTTAAGCACGTGATCCAGTGGATGGCCGATGATGCCACGACGGACACACGCCTATTGCAGCCCCCAGACGCACCTTGGTTGCTTAGGGACCTCCTCTGGATCAGACCAATACCTAAAACGCCGGATGCATACCTCATCCGCCTAGGCACTCGGATCTGGAGTCGGGCCTGCAAATCGGTCGGGTTGACCGACCCCTACTCCCCACAAATCCCTATAGCCGCCATCATGTCCACTAGACCGGAGGACCGGAAGGCGATCCGGAATATGTGGGAACCCTCCGGTGTTGCCACCCTGGGCGATCTGATGGACGACCAGGGCACTCACACATTTTCCGAACTGCACGAGTCGACTGGGGTTCCACTGGGTCAGTTCCTTTTGCATGGGGCGGTGATGGACAGGCTTAGGAAGCGATGGCCGGAAGCGGAATCCCAATGCGCCGGACACGAGTCCATTGAGAATTTGGTGGGCGTTGCAGAGGGGGGACATAAAACCTCTAGGCTTTATGAGATCCTAATTGACAACACCACACATAACGAACTCACATGCAGGGGTAAATGGGAAGCCGAGCTAAACACGCTATTCGGAGACACGGAGTGGGAAACAATAACACATTACCATAAAAAAGTCTCCAGGAATGCCCGATTCCAGCTTATCCAATTTTACATCATCCACAGGGCCTACCTTACCCCTGCTGTCATCTCGAGATTCAATGGTGCCGGCGTAGTTCCGTGCCCCAAGTGCCAAGAACCCGCGGCTTCACTGACCCACATGTTTTGGGCCTGCCCGGATATACAAACCTTCTGGTCGCAAATTCAGACCAGGTTGGCGGAGGAGGACATAACGCTAGACGTGCAATCCCCTAAGGCATGTCTATTGGGCTCATACCCGCGAGGCAAAAAAAACAAACCCCTCAATAGGCTCAAGGACTTGATGTACATCCTCGCAAAAAGGCGCATCGCAATGGCCTGGAAGTGCCCCAGGGCCCCTAGACTTGTGACATGGTGGGAAGACCTCCGTAGGTGGTCTATGGCTGAAACCGGGGCCTGGGAGCTGGCACAGCGACAGCAGAAGACAGGTGACTCGGAAGACCTCTTGCAATGGATAGCCCTCACGACAGCCCTGTTCCGTCCTAAAGAAGTCAGTACCTCAGGTGAGGACCCGGACAGCCCGGGCTCACCCTAACACCAATGGCAGACCGCGCAACCCCGGTCCGGGTTCGCATGGGGGGAGGAGGAAATGGGAAGTTATTGTGGATATATAACTGATTGCTATGTGGATGATGCTGTTTGTATAAGTTTTTTTTGAAAAATCAATAAATATATTTAAAAAAAAATAAATAAAAAGGGTTCTCGACAATATCTAAGAAATTATAGACCAACGCAATACTTGATGCTGAAAGCAAGGTCTTTGCGGCCTTACTGCTGGAGCATTTCGAAAATTGGCAACCCTCAAAGGGTAGAATACAGAAATGGCAGACGCGGTTCCGTAAACATCTGGGAACTTCCCTTAATGGTTTCATCCTAAAATGTATAATGAGCCAAGCCTGGTTTAAAAAATATGACTCTGTTTTTTGGCTACCATTGATTTATCAGCCGCATTTGATGCCGTTGATTGAAGATTACTCTGGGTAAAACTAAGAAACTGGGAGATTCCAGAGGGACTCCTGCGATTAATTATTGGCAGTCCAACCTCCAAATGACACTTGACCAGAATGGAACCTTTTCTTTCAGAATTCCAGCATTTAGAGCAGTCAGGCAGGGTTGTGTTCTGGCACCATGCCTGTTCAACCTCTATATGTCAGATGTGGGTGCCAGCCTGTCCTCGTTAGCATTCACCATCCCAAAAATGTTTGATTTGAAACTGGTATGGATGGCGTATGTGGACGATTTTCTTACCATTGACTGTGCACAGATTGGGTTGCAACCTCCCACGGTTTAAAAGTTAATCCCGATAAAATGAAAACCTTACATTGCACACTCAAAAAGAAAAAGTCCAACTTGAAATGGCTTATTGATTCAAAGGTGATTGAGCAGGTTGATAGATTTCTTTATTCAGGACTTCCAATTACTGCGTAGCCTCAGAAGTGTCATTTTAAAGACTGGTTGAGGACCCGTGTAGTCGCCCCATCTAATCACCTTTGCAGGGGTTGATGTAAAATATGGAAAATTCTCTATGGTTCCTGTTGTTCAATTTTATGAGGGTAAGCTTGTCCCAAAGATTTTGTATGGTGTCTAGATCTTGCCTCTCTGGTTTTAGACTGTTTACCAGTCTTGGAGGGGCCGATATGGAGAAAGACACTTTGGGCTTCAGCTTGTGTGCCTTTGGCTACCGCTCATTGCAACCTTGGCCTACACTCATTAAAAGTGAGAGCCCAATCAAAATGTTTATATTTTTTTCTATAAGATGTTATGTCCAAAAAGGGAATCATTATATGCAGACCTTCACACCATCTATTGTATGAAGGGCGACAGATTTGTAAATTAGTTTTCCTTATTTTGTGAAACCCTTCTTAGAGTAATTGGCCTAACAGACCGTGATCTGGTTTCTTATCCAGGAAAGGTGAAGGTGGGCCTCTTTAGAGCAGATTGGGCGGCTAACGTGGAGGGTCTACACTCATATGAATCCTTGAATCATCTGAGAGATGACCATAAAATGGCTGGTGTCTTGTCTCCATATCTTTCTATATATCCAGATAGGAACACTAGATGTTGTTTCCTTCGCTTTACATGGGACCTGATACTGACCAGGGAAATCCTGGTTAGACACGGATCGATGAGGGCCGAACTTGCAACTTATCATTTTTGCAAAAGTGGAACAACACCTGAGACACTGAAACATCTTGTATTATCATGTGAAGCCATTTAATGTAAAAGATCAATTTTCTTTAAGAGGTTTAGTAAGAATCTCATTTTGGGTGACAAGGAGATTGTCTGGAACTACTGTCTGGCTGGCTTGACAACCTGAAAAGTATTGCCATTGTTGGTTTCATAAATAATTTACAAATGGAATTGTTCAATACCTAATAGGCACTTTAGATTATAGTATGCACTTTGAGAATCTGCATTGAATTTCGTTTTCATAATTTTTTTATAATTAGAGCTGTCCAATACCGAATGGGCACTTTAGACTACAGAATGCACTTTGAGGACCTATCCTGATTTTTAGAAATTGTATTAAATAATCTTGTTCTGAGTAGTTTGAGAATTTAGATCACATTTTAGAAATGTGTATTTTATCTTATTGGTCTTTGTACTGTTTGGGAAATCTTATCTGTCAATATGTAGTTGTTCTTTTTTAACCTATGTATTGATAATGTTCTTTTCTGTTAGAGATCATTTTAAAATCTATGTAAGTAATTGCGGATGAGTTGATGAAATAGTGTTGGATTCTCTTGCTTCTTCTATCCTTTTTGTTGGTTGTGTAAAGGTTATTGTATAACCATATTACATTAATAAAATAAAATATAACACATAATAATAAAATATATAATAATAATAATAGAAATGGTACAGGAGGAGTGAGAAATGGGATACTATGTAACCCCCTAGCACTCCACATAAGGTGGTCTGTGCTGGCCTAACAAAAGAAAAAAGTAAGAAGGATCAAAAGTATCCCTCTATCCTTAAGAACAGAAGTTCTTAAGGAAAATAAAAGAATATAAAAAGGAAAGCCAAAAGGGCTTGCAGCAACACTGCACAAAAGGTGCTGTGTGCTGCAAAAGTGAAACACAGATGCCTTAGAAAATATGGAGGAAAGCAAGACTCCATAAAATAAAGTAAAACCAGAATGAACAAGAATTCCAAAGACAGAGAAAAAATAATGAACGAGGGGGAAACGGTTCCCCTCATTCAGGAGAATAGGCAAAAGGGTCCAAAATTCCAGCAAAAGGTGCTGGGGGTCTCACTGGTAGAGGGATTTGGCATACAAATGAAAGAAAACTCCCTAACACTCCCTGACATCCTTTATCTGCACCTGAATCAGAATAATAAACAAGTGGAAACATTAGCAGTCCATGATGAAGGACAGTTGTGTTCTAGCTGAAATACAGGACACTACTACTATACACACAGGACACACACCCCAGCATAGATACAGAATTCAGATTAGCAGCCTTACAGAAGGTGCACCTTCTCAAGCATGGATCTACAAGGCATGTTAGAAGCAACGAGGAAGCTTCACATGATAGCACTTGTAGTAGATACAGGTTAGATGTTACCATCAAGGGGCCCATATTCAAACATGAACAGAGATTAGAAGAGGGCCATAGGTTTCAAGCGGTGTTTGCCCTATATGTGAATGGTGGCTAAAATAATATATGAAGCAGCACCAAAGCCAGTTACACCATGAGTAAGGCTGGTCTGACGAGTTTATACTGAGAACTAAATTACACTAAGTAACTCACAATTTAGAAATATTCAGGGACTAGAAATGATGACAGGTTAGGGAATGAGATTGCATGTGTTGGCCATGACATCACACTGTTGTTAAGTGGTGAAGCTGGGATTTGACCCCAGACTACACATTTTACCCAGGACTACATTGTTTCCCAGTTCTTGTCATACATCAAGATGCACCTATTTATGAACGTTTGAAATCCATAAAATAAAATACAATGTGTTGTAGATCTGCCATAGAAAGTACACAAATCACATGATAAATCAATCTGACAATATTTACAAAAAAGGGTGTGAGAGCCCCTCTACTGAGGACGGACATAGTTAAAAAAAAAAACCTGTTCTATGAAGTGTTCCCCACTCAGGAGGGTCTACAATCACGTTTTAGCCCACTGAACCCTTCACAGAAGAGACATTCATTTACATTTCAGTCTGATCCCACTCACAAGGGCAGTCCAGCACCGAAATGCAAGGAGACCCTCCTCTGAACAAGAGTACCTTCAACAACCCCAGACACGTGCTTTGGCCTTGTTGCGGCTACTTAGAGAGGCGAAGCTGAGCCACTCTAAGGCACAGTGAGCAAGGGGTCCACACCTGGATTACCTGTGGTTACTTAGGGTAAACATTAGGCACAGTGAGCAAGGGGTCCACATCTGGATTCACCTCACTGATGAAGCCCAACAAGGCCAAAACACGTGTCTGGGGTTGCTGATGGTACTCTTATTCAGAGGAGATTTGTCTAGCATTTTGGTGCTGGACTGCCTTTGTGGGTGGGCCCAGACTGATATGCATATGGATAGTTCTCCTCTGTGAAGGGTGCAGTGAGCTAAAAAGTGCTTGCAGACCCTCCTGAGTGGAGGAAATTCCATATACAGGGTATTTGACCCATGTTCATCCTCAGTAGAGGGGCTCCCGCACTCTTGTTCAACATAACAATATGTTTTGTAAAACATAGTTTTATAAATATGTTATTCTTTCATCATACATGTCTGTCCATGTGTGTCAGAGTCCTAATTGTTACAATTTCGAAGATTTAACTACACCCCATGAATGAAACTGAGTGATAATGACACCTGCTTGTAGTCTTTGCTGACACAGACCTGCAGCTTGCTATTCATGATATGATGAGCGCAGAGGCGTTGCTAGGGGGGGGGGCTAAGGGGCTGTAGCCCCTGGTCTTTTGTTTGTAGCCCCGGATAGAATCTCAGCAGCTACAATCAAAAGGCTAGCTAGCCCCCAGTCCCAACAGTTCCGACATTAGCGTAGCCCCGGGTCTTTTCCAGACCTAGCAACACCCCTGGATGAGCGTTCAAAATTCTAGAAAGAGCAAAGAGTTTGTGTCATATAAACTCACCAGAGGCCTTTAACATTTGGCCAGACCTCTTCCGCCTAGGACCCCTTCCACTCAAATGGCCTACATGAAAGGAAGGAGCAGGCAATGGTCTAAATAATTCAGCCAGAATACGAGAAGGCAAAACTTTTCACAGAAGATAGTCCAGTGCTATACAATTGATAGAGATGATCTGTCCAGGATCACTGTGTTATTGCCTTGTGGTAAAGCGGGGATAGTCTACTCTGCATGTTGGTTTCACTGTCTCTAATTTGATTGCCTACCCATACCCACCTTTCCCAGCTAACGCATTTGCTCTTCACTGGGGAAGGTAAACAGACCTGCGCCATAATGATCCTATTTTAGTTTATGTGAGCAGTTCTTCCTATTGCAGGTGTGTTGTTCTGTAGCACAGAAGGTGGTACTAGCAACAGCATGTATATACAAAATGATCAACCTCAGCCAGGGGTATGGCACACAGATCTCTGCAACAAGTGATTAACTCACTGAGCTACCTTCTTCACAATAGTTGCACTCAAACTTATCACTATTCATTTGAAATTTGATTATTCCATTTGGTCAATATATTCCCCAAAGGAAGATGAAAAAGCTACAAGGGTTGTGCTATCGTGCATTAAAGGTTTAGGGGATCTGATCTGACCTTGGTTGTCATAGCCTCATCAGCACACTATACATTTTCATGTTTAAGTCTTCTAGAAAATGTGAGAAGGTAACAGCGTGTGTTAGCCAAGTGGGGGGTCACTCTCAGAGTGGGGTGCCTCTATGTATGCAAATAGTACTTGAAGCAGGGGAGGCTCCAGGTAGCAGATAGGTGATTTCAGAGTGTGGAACGCTGAAAGAGCCATGATCGAGCTGCAGCTTCTTTCTTCTTCTTGCTGACAGATTGTATCCATCAGCAGTGATGATTGGATACCAGGCATGAGCCTCATTACTCATGATTGGATACCAGGGGTGAGCCTCATTACTCATGATTGGATATCTGTCTCGGGAGGATAGCTCAGTGGCAATGTGCTCGCCTTGGAAACAAGACGACACGAAGCAACACAGGTTCGATCCCCGGGTCTGCGCTTAAAACCTCCAGGTATAAATATGCAATTAAGAGACATATTCCTGTAACAGCGCCTCGATGCCCCGGGCTGCGTGAGCGCTTTAAAAATGTAAATAAATAAATAAATGAAATAAATATCAGGCGCGAGCCTCATCACTCCATCCTCGCGGGTTGAGTGTGTAGTAGTGGGTTGGATTTCCTCATGGTCTGTGTGGATTTGCCACAGTAAGGCTGGCTTCACAGGGTCTTCGCCGTGATGGGCTCAAGGAGCTGCCTGGAATCACTCGCTTTTTGTAGTCAGCCAGCAACCTACCATGGCCCTACTCGAGGGTTAGGAGGTGCTAATGGCTCTTGGGTGTTGAACCAGTATGGTGGCGCCAATGATAACTCGCGTGCTGAAAACAGAACATACATAGAGATGAACCTGTATAAGTGTTTTGGTTTTCAATATGGCTGCCGACATAGAGTGTCATGGAGGAACTCCCACACTGCGAAGCCCCCAGCTGTGCGAGGCCCGGGGCAGCTTGCCCCTCTGGCCCCGCCACTCGTGATGGCCCTGCCTTAAGGCCCAGACCTCCCTCATAAGCGGGGTGGCGCACATTGAAGTCTAAAAATATATTTCCCAGAAGCCCCAGCCTCTTTTAATAGCCCTAATTGCCATGATGATGAACAGTCGGCAGACAGACTACAAAAGCGGGCGTCAAAACATCATCGCGTAAGAACGCCTTCCTGTGCTCAGTGGCTCCCTGTTTTTCCTGCTTCTGCCTGGTAACCCGGAAATCTTTTCCGACCTTTGACCCTCCTTCTTGGACTTCCTTTTCTTCTGCTGGATAGACTGTCGCTGACCCTTGGAACTGTGTTTGACTTGTCTTTTGGTTATCCTTATCAGTCTGCCTGCGTAGTCTGGACTCTGGGTTAGACATATATGTTTCTTTGGTGAATGATGTTTGCTTAACTTTCTGGTGGTTTACCTTACTTTTTCCACCCAGACCAAATTCTTGTTTTGGATATTTTTGTCCTTAAACACAGACCTGTTTTCCCGTTGTGCACACCAGCTGCAACTCCTTATTATGGTGTTTATTGAGTGCGAACCTATCTTCGAGAAGCAACGGAGCTCTTTACAGAGGTATACAACAGTACGGATGCATAACTGAGTGCTTTACAGAGGTAACAACAAAACAGATATACAGGGGGGTAGGATACAGAGGGGCACAGGGGAGGGGGTACAGCTGTACAGAGAGGCGGGGACGAGAGGGTGGACCATGGGTGTAGGAGAAGGGGGGAAAAATCCCCCCCACATTTTTAAGTGGGGAGGATATGTCATTTATCCCCCCCACAATGAGAAGCGAGGGGAGGGAAAGGAAGGGGTTATTTTTCATTCCAACTGTGAAGGCTTTCCCTGTGCTGCGCTGCCTGCCAGGGGCCAGATTACAGAAAATGTACACCAGTGCAAGTGCAAAAATTGCACGGCATTAGATCAAGGGCAAAGTTTGCCCTATTTTTAAAAAACACAGAGACATATTAGAAACCTATTGCACCATGACAAGTGCAATTTGGCATGGTGTAAGCACCTGGGCAAAAATTGCCATAGTGCAAAAAAGATGCATTTTCAATGCGTTTTTTTACCAATCCAAATTTTGCCCTCGTTCTAATAACATTCTGCATTAGCACTAGGGAAAACTGTGCCCCGTTACAATAATGCAGTCAAAATGTATATTTTTTGCCCTGTGCTTATACCATGCCAAACTGCACGTGTTATGGTGCAATAGTGTTCTAATATGTCCCTTTGTTTTAAAAAAACAGGGCAAACTTTGCCCTAGTGTTAATACCATGCAACTTTGCACTTGCACCGGTGCAAAATTTCTGTAATCTGGCCCAAGATATTTATTTTCTGTGTGTGCATTTGAGTGGCACGACACCGCCCGGGCCGGGAAATAAACCACAGGTGCCCTCTGCTCCTGAGTGACTGCTGCCCCCTCCCCCAGTGCTCGAATCACAAAATGTGCAGTGTATTACAGACAGCAAGAGCGCAGCCTGGGGAATGGGAGGAGGGCAAAGGCCGGGGCAACCAGTGCCGAGACTGCTGAGTGTAAAGGAGGCAGCAAGTGGAGCAGGCAGGCAGTAACATGTGCTCAGGCTGGCGCGCGTGTCGGCGCTCCCAAACTACCATTGATTTTGTGCTTGACAAGTTGACATTGATATCAGGCGAGGGCAGGACCGGTCCGTGCAGTGCTGTGCAAATGCCTGGGGCCAATCTGTGTTTTCCTTTTTTTCTTGGAAAATTCCATTTTCAAATAATGTTGTCATGCAACTTTTGTTGTTGTCCGCTCCGTGTCTGTCAGGGCTGAGCGGGATCCCCGTGTCCTCCATGGCTGTCATCATGCAGTGCTCAACAGACAAAAAGATGAGGGGAGGGAGTAGGACAGGCTTTTGGGCCACCACATACACACCCCTTCTGCAAAAGGACTTAGCCAAGACACAGCCCCTCCCGAGGGCCTGGCCCCTCTCTCTTCACCTCAGTATTACACTGTGCAGGGCTGCCACGTTTTCCACAAACAGGTACAGTATTTCTGTGGGATCACGCATGAATTGTTAAAGCTGAATTCAGTGGGTGCACCCTGTCCAACTCAGCCAAATGTCCTGTGCTGGGATTGCCAGTTAAATGCACCTACAAAGCACTTTACTGGTATGCTAAAAAAGACAAGTATTGACCAAATGAGTACAAGGGGTGCAAACAGCACCACACTGACTTCTCGTGCATTTTCATGTGTAAAGCAGATTTATTTCCCAGTCTCTCCGTGGATAGGACTGTGGCAGAAAAAGGACCAGGTACCAAAAATATGGCCCGTAAACACAAATTGCAAATTGTGATTTATTGCAACAAACTAGTGCTTGGATGTGGGTGTATTTTTGTGTGAAAAATGTGTGGTGAATGAAGGTTTTTTAAATACCATTGGGCCAGTATTATGATCAAAACTACCAGATGTGACCCGCCAGGTGCACCAAGTCGCAAAATTCCCTCGCGTTGGCCCGCAAAACCGGTGCACACTAGTCTGTCAGGCCAGCACTTCAGGCAAGCCTGAGCTTGGTGTTCTTGTCTCAGTTTTCTTACGACAGATACTTGTTCTGAATACTCACATTCTGAATACTCACAAGGCATAGTAGGTTCATCCCCCTCCCTCTTCACCATCTGCTCTTAAATATTCTGTTGTAATTGTTATAATGTACTTCCCACACTCCCTCCGTCTCTGCCCTGTGGGCACTTTGAAACAGTATATTCTTATTGTATAAGCACCTTACAAGCAAACAATAAATAAATAAATACATACATAAATACATGTTGCTTCTATCTCCTGTTTCCAACATCTCCCAAAGCATGAGAAAGAGCTTTACTTCTGTGGTGTTTTAGTTTTGAGTGGTGGGGTAGTACTGCCCGTCTGGGATAGGATAAGAGCACCTAGCATTTGACAATACCCTGTGTGTGGTGTGAGCACCTGGGTATCGGCTGACAATGGTTGGCATATGGGGCAAATACTTACCCTTTAATGGAAATGCTGAGCACATGCTGATCATTTGATGATGATACCTGCTATATGAGCTGAGAAGCTGGCATTTGATGGCACTATCTGGAATATGATTTGCTTACTTCAGCATATGAGTGGAATATCTAAGGTCGCTTATATTTCAATGGCATGCCTGCTAGATGATGTGAATTAGTGGAATACCTGGCTTCGGATGTGAGCACTTGGCAATTAATGTAATTGCCTGGCATCAGCGTTGGTGGAATAATCTTCAGAGTGGGGTGTGCTGGCATCACCGGGCCAAACAAATAGCGTTTGCTAGCAATGATGGTGCGAGTGTGGCGAGGAAATGTTTGATAGACCACCGCTCTTGTCGGTACCAGGAAACTATAAAATGTTTCTTTGTTCTGGCTGAAATGAGAAACAAATCACACCACTGGATAAGGTCTTATTCTTACGTGTATATAACGTCAGTCAACAAATATGTTAGCAGGCCTCAACATTTTCAGTAGCCATTGACTAGTGATAATGGACTCTTGGTGAGTAAGAAATGGAGTGCTGTGCGTATGTGAAGAATTGGGGGCAGGAGGGGGACAAGTGACTATTAATGCCTGGCTAATAGCTTGCAACTTGTAATGTTTAGCCATGATGGTAGTGCACTTTAATTGGAGCTTCATTTTTGTCCTTCCGTTAAGTAGTGCAGCTCAGTGCTACACTATGTGTGTTACAGGAATGGAATATCTGTGGGAGGCACAGGTTTAAAATCTATACATCATTACTCCTTATGTTCCGTGCTAAGAAAGCATAGGCAGATCACACAAAAATGAAAGTAAGTCCCAGATTCTTTATCTAGCATAGTGGGCAAAACATATATCACTCATTCTTATTGCAACCCTGCAAGGCTAAAAACGAAAATACAGCCTTATGCTGCGTAATACTAAATAGTTTTGTAATTAGTCTATGTAATGAGGGGACTGTGTGGCGTGGCATGTATGAATCACACCTGTGGAAAAGGAAGTTCAGAGTCTTTACCCTTCAATCACAAGCTCACTTCTGAGACACAAGGCAAGTGCTACAGCAATGAAAAAACAGCCGCCCAGATGTGCTGTGAAGGTGCCATTGCAGACTTTAGCAGCAAAGGCTCTGCTCGATGTGGAGTGCCACACCGTCTTATTGTTGATACTTTCTCATTGGTAGTTTAGTTGCCTTAGTGGCAAGTGATGCACAGTTCCATTAAACACACAGCATCAGATGCCATGCTAATACAATTAATAGCAGCCCGTCTGAAAGGTTTTCTATAGAGCCATGAAAAGAGCATTTGAAAAATATTATTCTGTCCGATCAAAGGATTATCAACTCTGCTGAAAGGAGCAGTCATGTCAAGTATAAAGCTGTTTTTTTCTGCTTTTAATGTATTGAAGCTCTTCCAAGAAATGCCTGTACAGTGCCATGAAGTGGCTGCGAGGTGCACTGAGCACTATGTAAAAATTCCATTGGGCAGTAGTCCTCTGAAAAAACTATCCAGTATATGCAGGCCAGGCAGCACTATTATATTACATACCGTGGCTATAATTTAAGGCCAGCCTTAATAGCATATACAATTCTAAAATAACGCATATGATACTATGTGGGACTGCAGTGTGGGCTTTAAGAGGCCTTTTTGACTCTAAACAAATTGAGGGAAAATGCTGGGGACCTTTGTTTGGGATTACCCCAGAGCGGCCCTATGGAATTAACCTGGGGTGATTTTGGGCTGGCAGCTACCGAGTTTCTAATCCAGGGTCGTGCTCAGGCTCTGTATGTTAAACTAATGAAATCATGGGTACAAACTCCTAATTCATTGCAAAGCGAAGCATTGCTCAGAAACTTGGTTTGCTAGAAGGATTGTTAACTTGCTGGTTAAGCATGGCATTAGTGCAGCAGTACATCAAGGCCTTAGCCGCATACTAGAGGAGATACAAATCAAATTGAACACTCTTGATCGTTTTCCAACACCTGTCTACTAAAGTCAATTGAGTAGAATATGTAAAATAATGTCCTGCAGTACTGCAGTAGGCATTACACCATCTCACGTGGCACAGCTGCTTCTAACAGGCGGAAGTGCTGAAAATATTGTTAAGTACCCAGAAATCAAATATTTCCTGCTTTCGGCACAATTAACATTATTAAGCGTCCATAAGTATTCTTCCATCTCAGAATTGATAGACATCAAAAGATGCCTCCGACAGAAAGAGCTTTATTTGCACAGGTGGAGAAGCTGCTGCGGATCCTCCTAACTTTTCCAGTATCTTCCTGAGAGGAGCTTTAGTGCTTTGCGATGACTGAAAACGTGGCTGCGCACAACTATGACTCAGAAAAGACTCAATCATGTTTGTGTGTGCAATATACACAAAGATATAATGGATCTACTTGACATAGAAACAATAGCAACAGAGGTTGTCATGCGTAATGAACGCCACAAAGAATATTTGTGCATGATCATCGCTCACTACAAATAAATGGGCAGATTTAACTCTGTGATTTGTGTCTGTAGCAACGTCCTCAAGGTATCCCCTGTCCCCCCCGAGACTTTATGTGTCTCCTACGTCCCTGGGGTGGACACAGTCAAGCAGGTCAGGTAGCACTGGGGTGACGTGATGGCCACTTTTTGTTTTATTTCCCTGCACCACTCACTCATCTATAGTTCTCTTTAAATACATTTGTTTATGTTGGTAAGATAGTTCAGCAGGTTGAGTACCCGCTGCTGAGATGTGTATGTTTTCTGTAAGTTGCAGATTCATAGCTCAGCAAGGCAAGCTCAGCCTCTCATCCTTCCGAGGTCATTCAATGAATACCAACTTCAGTTGGGTAATAATAATTGAATGTAAACATGTTCTGCATAGGCGGCTTTGGTGAAAACACCCATACGATTATATTTAAATGTTGATATTGTTACATATACTAATTGTGTCTCTTTTCTTTTGCAGTGGCGAGGTTGGTGCATGATTCTTGGTCCGTCCCCCTTTTTCCCGCTGACCACTCAGCAGGGCGTTCCTTGTGGTGGGGTGGAGAGGGCGGGGGGGCATGGCGGTTGGGTGTAGCTCACTCCGTGGATATCAGGCCCTGACGCTGACACACTCAAGCAATAAAGGTTCTTGCACATTTTATTAATTAAAAAATAAAGTTACATTATTTATTGAAATAAATTAAAAAATCCTTCATAAGACGTAATGCAGAGCAATCAACACATTTCCAAAATACTGTAGATAAATGCACCCAAAACAGTGCTTGGGGCTGAATTTATGTTGGACAATACAAACACGTAGTGTAGGGTGGCCAGACGTCCCGGTTTTGCAGGCACTGTCCCGGTATTTGGTGCTCTGTCCCCCTTTCTCAAGATTATGTTCCCATTGGAAACTGCAGTGGTCCCGGTTTTTTGTAGTAGGTCTTCATGGCTGGCAGGCAGGAATGCACAATCTCACACAGAAGGAATGTATTTTACAATTTAAGACAGTGTTAGTTTGTGATAAATTAATTATAATATGTGCTTATTTGAACAGCAACACTTAAACCCCCATCTCCTCCGAACGCTACTGAAGTGCACAGCCGCGACAGCCACTTTCAAGAGTTAGTCCTACTTTTATGTTAGTTGCTGTGTCCCGGTTTTTTACTTTTGAAATCGGGGCACCCTAGTGTAGTGACTCCGGTGAGGTGCTGGACACCAGGGTTGCGCGCCTAGCTGCGTCTCGACTT
Source organism: Ambystoma mexicanum (assembly GCF_040938575.1). Lineage (NCBI taxonomy): Eukaryota > Metazoa > Chordata > Amphibia > Caudata > Ambystomatidae > Ambystoma > Ambystoma mexicanum. The sequence goes on from NC_090940.1 coordinate 166,866,945, forward strand.
CCGGTCCTCCACGGCTGCGCGGAGCGCCTTGACGATCATGTCTTTGCTGTTGAGTAGGTTGTACTCGGTCAGCTTCAGCAGCTTGCTGTACTCGCCCTCGCTGTAGGTGAAATTGGTCGTGTAGTATGGCGACCAGTAGCTTCTCACGTCGACGTCGCCTTCCTCCATCTCGTTCGGACTTCGCTTCACACCTGCAGAAAAGAGAAGGCAAGTCAACCTTTTGAAGGCACAGGGCAGGGTATTCTGGTACTGGCCAACGGATTAGGGTGAGGCAGGTAGAGCATACACGCCAACATTATTCATTTCATGTGAGAGACATTAGTCTAACTGTGGTTTTGATTTTGCATTCTAGGACGGTGTTTGGCGGTGCAGTAAAAAGTAGCAGTTACTCCTTTGCCGCCACTTTTTTGGGCGGTAACGTAATCACCACTGTTTTTACCGCACCACTGAATTCTGAGTTTGTCCTTGAAGTAGAGTATTTACCATCAGCATCATTCTGGATGTAAATCCTCCAATTTAAGGCCAAAAATCTGTGGATTTACCACGCAGAATTACCCTACACAGTAAATCTATCAAAAATCCCTATGGAGTACTATGGGCTCAGAAAATGCGTATTTACACTGCCATACCACCACATGTAACCCTGTGGTAATCCACAGGATTTAGTGGCAGTAACGGTAAACGATTTGTCTGTAAAATAAGTGGATTTACCGCCAATTTACAGCCAACCTCAAAGTGACTCCCAATTGTGTTCCTGTTCACTAGTTGCTGTGCCATTGCTTCTCCTAACCGAATCGGACATGCCAGCCTTAACCCATTGCTACTAGATTCGGATTACACTTGTAGAAGATGGTGGTAGGAAGTAGTGGCAGTCATAGCAAAGAGGTGGAGTGGCAGACGCGCCTGCGTGCCATGCCAGGAGCACCCAGCACCACTGATGCACTGCACTGAAAGTGCTCTCTGCCTGTGGAACACTAAGGAGGGAGCCGTGAACATTCTGATTAGGCATCTCAGTCTGTTAATGCTCCTGCTGCAGAGATCAATGGTGCAACTCTGCTTTTGACAGAGTCCCTGTTATGTGAGGCGGCACAGCTTCTTATCTTTTGGTAAATGAGTGTCATTAGGTTGGGTAGAATTATGAGTATTTGAGGGGGGCGGGTGCTAGAGGATGTAGGCGAGAATAGTTTATCCAAGGTACTGAGAGATGTCTCCAATTTCTGAAAGATCTTAGGGACGGCAGGCCAGAGGGAAAGGACTGGGCTCTGGTTTCAAAAAGAGCAACTTAGTGCTTATTTTGCATCCCTTTTTATTGCATAATCCTTTTTTCAAATTAAACGTTTCTTTTGGCTTTATAAAATAGGAAGAAACGTGTTTACGGTTTTTATAAAACTAGGCTAGAATTTGCCAAGTATTTGTTTTGGGGACCCATGTGCTTGGAAAGCTTGCATTTGTTAAACTGCGCTGCATTTCGGCACAGACTGACTCCTGCTCGTCTCTCAGTGGTACTGCCGACCCTGCAGGCCCAATGAATGGAAGGCCTGCCCAGTGGTGGCTGCGTGTGACATGTCAGCCTCACTGTACAAAGCTATGCCATGGACTCGCAGTGCCTACTTTTCATTTTGCAATAAACACTGGGGGTTTGAGTTTCCCTGTTTCAAAATGGTTCCAACTATGGTGAGTGGGACCATTTATGTGGCGCACACTTGCAACTTAGGGCCTAATTCCTGGAATTTTTTGGGCAGTGCAAAGTGTTTGCACTGGTGCAAAGTCACTTTGCACTGTCAACAAACTCCCTGATTTAGAGAGGGGTGAAAGGTCACTTTGTACTAAAAAAGAACTCTTTGCACCACGCTAAATGGGCCTAATGCACAGTGCGGAAAAACACCCTTTGCGCCGCTCTGTGAATCAGGGTGTATGTTGGCATTGGTAAAGACTGTTGGCAATGGATCCATGTCAGAGATCCATTGCCCACTGTCTGGAACTACCTCCTGCTATGCCTCGTTCTCGAAACGGACTTCCTGGAATCCTGCTCCACGCTGCATGTTGCCCTGGTTCTCTCTAAAATGGCCTCTCCATCACCCGTCGTCATTACCCTGTGGCACTATGCAGCCACATCACCCATGCATGCGTCTTAGAGAGCACTCGCACACTTCGTACACTCTCACACATTCCATTAAGCCATCCACGCGACTCCATCTATCGAGTAACCAAGGACTCTAAGCATTGTCTTAGAGAGCCCCATCCAGGACAGGTTTTCAGGAATACCACTGACTATAGAAATACATAACTCCCATTTTCATTTCCTGTTTTCAAGCGTAATTCTTTGGGATGGACATCCTGAAAACATGGACTGGATGTAGCATTTTGATGGCTGGAGACGTAGGCCCCTACTGTACATCTGCCTTTCGTGACTTGCAATACCAGTTACCTGTTTTTGTGCAGAGGTTCTGCCTAGAGGCTCTCATGGCTGCCTGTGGAATCCCAAAGACAGCTTTCGGATGAGCTACACCAGGAGCCTATAGTCCCCCTGGAAGAAGAGACGCGGGGGCTGTCCTGCATGACTGTACGTCTTTACTTCCCCTGCATTCACTTCGCCATACAGTCACTTCATCATTACAGGGGAGACCCCCTAAACCCCTTTGTTTACCTCATATTCAACCCCCCTGCAACCTCTTGATTCCAAACCTAACCTTTAGCTAGCCTTAATCACAATTTCCACATCACAATATGAAGAGGCAGACGAGGTAAAGGCATGACGCAGTAAATGTATGACAAACTACATGTCTGGCGGCAAAATGCAGGTAGACTCTGTAAGTGTGGGGGACGTTTTCTAGGTGAAGTAAAGGGGGGATCCCGTCTGGGCTTCTCCTCGATGTCCCTGTGTGCCTCCCACTACTCTCAAGTTGGAGCGGCACGCGCAGTAGCAAGTAAACTGCATTGTGTTGGAGGCGCTGAGCTGAGAAGCGGCAGAATGGTGGCTCTTGCTCTAGGCCTCATGCTTCTTGGCAACCATGCTATGATCCCCAGGCCTCCCAAGTCTTCTTTTTCCGCCAGCTGCCGGTGCAGTACAGTAGCAATACTGGCCTATATTGTGGGCAAAGGCATCAGGGAAATGTTACAAAACGCTCCTGTGCACTGTTGGCCATCTAGCATCTATTGGATTGTTTCCTTGTGTTACTCTGCAGAACCGACTCTAAACTCCATTTCTCTCAAGTGCTGTGCTGTAAAATGCACCAATTCAACCCATTACTTTAAAAATGTTCCCCAGGAGAACCCTCCTGAGTTCCCTACATTAGTTAGTGCTCCCTCACTATGCTTGGTTGCTCGAGTTGATTTGGGGCAAACATTAATACCCCTCCGCTTAAAATATTCACCAGCCGCCACTGACCTTGATTCGTTTAGAATGGCGGTGTTTCTTCAGAAGCCAACCACCCCTCCGGCACCAATAGCTGCCTCCACCACTAGCAGAGCCTATGCCCGCCTGTGCCATCCTATATACTAACAGGTGGGGGACCCCCCTGCTTCTGTGGAACCAAAGCACTGATGGGGCAGCAATCTGTGGCACAGGCATTTGGGGGAGCGTAGTTGACTGTAGTTTCTTCCAAGCAACGCATATGAAGGCATGTGTGACCTCCGACACTTTCAGCTTTCAGATGAGCAATTTACTGAGTCGGTTACCCAGCTGATGGGAGAAGGAGAAGCTTTTCTGCACAACTACCATGAGACCATAGATGCCACAATTATCCATTCCATTCGGAAGATGAGTCCAGTCCGGCTTTTAGGTTTTACATTCTGGAACGTGTATGCCTAGATTTCCCCATTATAAATCCAGGACTGCAAGTCACTGAATGCAAAGTTAAAACCCGGACTGCACGAGCGTCCCCCGAATGGAATGGATAATGCTGGCCTGGAAGCAAGACCGAACTGCTTGCACTCTGCGGCCCAGTACTGGCTGTTCTTCCATTGCGAATTCTACGGGAGCTGGAGAGCTGACTTACCGGGTGCCTTGAACTCCTTAAACGTGTCACACACAATGGGGAAGTGGAGCACGCTGGGGGCCTTTGGGTTCTCCACATCCGCGAACGTGTAGCATTCTCTCGTGCTCTTCTTCTCTTCCTCATTCAGCACAATTTTGGGGAAAGCAATTCCCTGCTCCATGCAGTATTTGCAAGTCTGCTCCACAGCCTGGCGGGAAAGAAACATAGCAACATGACACGTGATCCAACTAAGCTTAACCCCCCCCCACCCCCTCAAATGCTGAGCTCTATACATTTCTATGCAAATAGGACGAGGAGACTCGTCCTTGGCACTTAAGGAGTTTTTAATTATGTTTGTCGGCTACGCTTGCTGGATTGCTCAAACAGTTCATGCATTATGCATTACATTATTTATTAATGCAATACACACACACAGAGTACACAACAGCACGTTGCTTACAGGATAGCTGGGCAAGCGGTTTATAAAAGCAAACAGCAAACTGCAAGGGGATGGATTATTCCCAGCAAAGAAAAGATTGTGTTCAATAAAAAAAAAGCAAAGTGCAGAAAAGAGTGCAAATGTTGAACTGTTTGTTTGGAGCTCTATTGCATTGAATGAGAGCGCACAAGACATGTGTTACCAGGCCAGACAGCCAAATACATCATAGAAAAAACTCTTAAAATGAAGAGCAGCCTTATTTCAGAAGAATCTTAGATTATTCAAGATTTCCCAACACTGCGGCCCTATTAAAGGCCCCCGAGACTGGTGCTGCGCCAGGCACAACTCATGCGAACCTGGCGCGTGCCTGGCTCAGCACGAGGCCTACCCAACTTTCAAAACCACCCACCTAGTGCTTTAAATGGGCAGGTACTTGCCAGGCAGGGGTAAAGTCCTAATAGAAAAGTGGGGGGACTCATTGACATACCCATGGTCCTCAGTGCCGGCCCTTCTTTTATTTGGAAGACATAGTACCAGCACTTCTCAGCAGAAAGTCAATACAGGTAATGGAGGAACACCGGCACTGCTCAACATTAAGCAGGTACTCTGGGAAAGTGAGTACAGGCACTTCTTTTATTTGGAAGACATAGTACCGGCACTTCTCAGCAGAAAGCCAATACATGTAATGGGGGAGCACCGGCACTTCTCAGCAGAAAGCCAATATATGTAATGGGGGAGCACCAGCACTTCTCAGCAGAAAGTCAATACATGTAATGGGGGAGCACCGCCACTTCTCAGCAGAAAGCCAATACATGTAATGGGGAGCACCGGCACTTCTCAGCAGAAAGCCAATACATGTAATGGGGGAGCACCGGCACTTCTCAGCAGAAAGCCAATAAATGTAATGGGGGAGCACCGGCACTTCTCAGCAGAAAGCCAATACATGTAATGGGGGAGCACCAGCACTTCTCAGCAGAAAGCCAATACATGTGAAGGGGGAGCACCGGCACTTCTCAGCAGAAAGCCAATACATGTAAAGGGGGAGCACCGGCACTTCTCAGCAGAAAGACAATACATGTAATGGGGGAGCACCAGCACTTCTCAGCAGAAAGCCAATACATGTAATGGGGGAGCACCAGCACTTCTCAGCAGAAAGCCAATACATGTAATGGGCGAGCACCGGCACTTCTCAGCAGAAAGCCAATACATGTAATGGGGGAGCACCGGCACTTCTCAGCAGAAAGCCAATACATGTAATGTGGGGAGCACCGGCAGTTCTCAGCAGAAAGCCAATACTTGTAATGGGGGAGCCCCAGCACTTCTCAACATTAAGCAGGTACTCTGGCAAAGTGAATCCCTGCACTTCTGTATTTGCATCTAAAGCACTGTGAACACTCTTGGACAGTTTCCCAGTCTTGTTAAAGGCTAGTTTGTCTTTGAGAGTGTGCAGAAGAGGGTTTCTCTGCAATAATTCCACATTTAGAAATGATAACAAGTGATTACAATTAAATTGGGTTATACTATCACCTGTTATCAGAAACAGCAGTAACAAGCACTATACAAATAATGTATTATTACTGCATTACTATCATAGCCTTATAGAACGAGGAGGGAGGGGTCATTATCGTGGGATAATGAACCGCAACAAAGTGGCTATACATTGGTGAAGGTTAATTATCCTAAGAGAGAATGACCCTTACAAAGGCCAATAAAGCTATTAGCGCATTCTAGTAGTGGCAGTTCATGCTTTGGAGCTTTGGTGCTGAAGTAAAACATTTTAGTTCAATAATGAGAAAGTAAATCGATAAGTGGTGTTAGTAAATGAAATGCGATTTTATTTTGTAATGTTTGAATAGCAAGCTTGCATTCATACGTTAAGCCTTTCAATTGAAAACTTGGCTAAACTGAAACAGGTTTAACACGAGCATGCATTGCGGGTTGTGTTTCACTATAGGAAAGTGAAAGCATTTTCCCATGTTTCAGCTTTCTCGTTGCTATGTTCAATAGGTTGTTGCAGTGAACAAATGGAGCTTTTAGAGAGATAGTGCCTTGTTCAAAGACATCTTTCCCTGGACATTTCATTATTGTTTCCCTGTCTGCTTTTGAAGTCAAAATGTTCAGAATTTAGCCAACCAGTAGTTATTGACTGCACTCTGAACATTCTGATTGGCTGAGAGGTGGTCAATACTGATTTCCATGTGCTAATATTATTTCAGCAATAAACCCTGAGGTGGGGGCTTTACTGGCTAGTAATGGCTCTTGCCCCTAAGTTAGTGGCCGCACAAAGTGAGGTTCTTAAATTGGGCACTGGGCAGTTATGAGCCAGTAAAGTCCCCCCTCCCCCCCCCGCATCCATCAAGGTGTATCTAGCTAATAATACTGCTAATGGCTTTTTTTAAAAGTGAATTCAACTTTGATTGGGTCTCTTGAGCGGAATTCTGTTAAACAGCGAATGACAAACTTGGCTGACATGCACAATAAAACAGAGCCCATTTTCCACATCCCTGGCAGCTGTGATGGTGAAGGGGACCGGTGAGGGACAAGAAAGTGAGTACAGTGCAGATCTGGTGGTGGGCGGTGCCGGGGAGATGGATGCTTGTGGGGGCAGGAGGGCGCAGAGGGAAGAATATGTACAGTGTGGTGATGGCTGGGTGGCAGAGTGGGGGGCTGGAGCACGGGCAAACGTAGGATGGCCTGTGGTATACAAGCAAGTGGGCTGCTTGCAAAGCAAGCTCAACCATATAGTAAAGACCACGTTCCTCGACTCCTGGTTGGCTGGTGCGTCTACCCCGGGCGCTGATTTCCCCAACACAATTGGGGAATGTTGATAGCACCTGAGCCTTACAGGCCTTCAGAACCGTTAGACAGTGAGAAATCACCTGGTTTCTCCATCGGTCAAGATTCCAGTGCGCCGGTGTTCAAATCGTTGTACGCTAACACCACGTACCTGCCACATTCCTCTGCTTGTGAAGGTTACGACACCTCCTAGGACTGCACAGCAGATACAAGGGTCCAATGAAATGAAACCCTTCCAGTTTCACTCAACTTTGGTGCTTGCCCACATACTGCCACTCCCCTATCCATTCCTTGCAACTGTTGCGGGAGGAGAGCTCAGGGGCAACGTGCTCGCCTTGGAAGCAAGACGACGCGGATCAACACAAGTTCGATCCCTGGGTCCGCGTTTAGAAACCTCTGGGTATTAAGGGAGTTATAAATAACCAATCATATCATATCATAGGGTTTACTCAGTTCTTTGCACCCATACCCGCGTCATCAGTAATCACTGACTTAGAGTTCCAGAATGTCCCTAAGCTTGATGATGCTATGCTCAGTTTTGTGGCTTCATTCACTGGTTTGTGCCTTTAAGTGACTCTATAGCAGAGTTCTTAGGCTCTTATCATTGCCGCTCTGGTCTCTTTTTCCTCCACCCACCTGAACGGTTCCCTGTATTTCTATAACCTTTATGCCCATATTACAAAAATGGTCTGTAGTTTCTGCCTGGCACTGGCCATAGTTATTATCTGGCAGTGCCACTGCGTGGAGGCCAGGGTTGCCACATTCAAAAACTACTGCCCATAACAGGCTAGTGGGAGGTGCTGAGTTGAGATCTTTGCGGAAAGGGAAATGCCTACTGCCAGAGACCGCTGGTGGACTACGCCAGGAAGTTCAGAAGACATTTGAAGCAACATGCGGCCAATGCAAATGCCACGTGCCATATTTCTCCCCTGGCACCGTCACATATATTGTATTAAAATGCAGACAGTGCAAGACAAAAAACGGTCCAAATTGAGGCCTACATTAAGTAGGGCTTAACTTCTCATTGAGTAGGACTTGATATCTTAAATTGAGTGGTGTTAGGAAAACACAGTTCAGATGAGTAGGGCTTAACTTCTCATTGAGTAGGACTTGATATCTTAAATTGAGTGGTGTTAGGCAAAACACAGGTCAGATGAGTTGGGCTTAACTTCTTGAGTCAGTGGTGTTAGGAAAAACAGGGTTCGAATCAAGGCCTGCATTGAGTAGGCCTAAACATCTTAAATTGAGTGGTGTTAGGCAAAACGCGGTCCAAATTAAGGACTGGATTGAGTATAGGTCTTAACTTCTTAATGCGAGTTTCGTTAGGCAAAAGGCCTTCCAAATTAAGGACTGAATTGAGTATAAGTATTCACTTCTTAAAGTGATTGGTGTTAGGCAAAACGCTGTCCAAATTAAGGACTGAATTGAGTAAAGGTCTTAAATTCTTAAAGTGAGTGGTGTTAGGCAAAAGGCTGTCCAAATTAAGGACTGAATTGAGTATAGGTCTTAACTTCTTAAAGTGAGTTGCATTAGGCAAAGCCCCATCCAAATTAAGGACTGAATCGAGTATAAGTATTAACTTCTTAAAGTGATTGGTGTTAGGCAAAACGCTGTCCAAATTAAGGACTGAATTGAGTAAAGGTCTTAAATTCTTAAAGTGAGTGGTGTTAGGCAAAAGGCTGTCCAAATTAAGGACTGAATTGAGTATAGGTCTTAACTTCTTAAAGTGAATTGCATTAGGCAAAACACTGTCCAAATTAAGGACTGAATTGAGTATAGGTCTCAAATTCTTAAAGTGAGTTGCGTTAGGCAACACACTGTCCAAATTAAGGAGTGAATTGAGTATAGGTCTTAACTTCTTAAAGTGAGTTGCATTAGGCAAAGCCCCGCCCAAATTGAGGACTGAATTGAGTATAGGTCCTTGTTTCTTAAAGTGAGTTGCGGTAGGCAAAACACTGTCTAAATTAAGGACTGAATTGAGTATAGGTCTTAACTTCTTAAAGTGAGTTGCAATAGGCAAAGCCCCGCCCAAATTAAGGACTGAATCGAGTATAGGTCCTTGCTTCTTAAAGTGAGTTGCGGTAGGCAAAACACTGTCCAAATTAAGGACTGAATTGAGTATAGGTCTCAAATTCTTGAACATGGGTAGCACTGGGTAAAACACAGTCCAAATGAAGGTACACATTGAGTAGGTCTAAAAGTCTTAACTAGAGTTATATTCAGAGTTTGTGACACCCACTCAGGCAGGTGGGCGTTCAGCTACCACAACACACCAAACCTCATGGAGGTTGCTGAAAGAGCCCCCTTCCACCTAGTGCTACGGAGACATTCCATCATTCATCTGGATGTGTAGTAGTACCAAGACTCGATAAATCATTAATTTGTTTTTCTCAGAATGGTATTTGCGTACATATAACACCAGAATGATTTTTCAATGGATGTAATGAATGGCATTATTGAAAGACCCAGAAAAGATCAGACAAATAAGGGGTGCATGAGATACCTTGATCTCTGGGTGTGAGAAGCTATTCTATTATCTCCATGAGGGTGGTTTCATAGGCAAAGGCTGATCGCTGTAAAGTCTAATGTAATGTATAGTGGTCTTACATTGTGCCCATCTATCATTCTAGCGGCCTTGTTATGAGCGGTTCTGCAAGGAAAGCGGGCCGGGGTGAGTGGTGCAGAGGATGAGGAAGATGCGCAACCTGCAGTGTTGATGAGTACAGGCCGGTAGCACTTGAGTCCTAAGTGCCAGTATGATTTGATGAAGTTTTTGATGCAGTAACACTTGGTATTTGGTCCGGCGGGACAATACCAAAGATGTGTTAGATGGCAGTGCTGGGAAACCAGTAGAGTCGTTGTTGCGGAGCAGTACAGTGTTATGTGAGAGGCGTAAAGATGTAGCAGGCCATGCTACAAGCTCAGAAAGGCTCTGCCGAGGCTGTGGTGGGAGTTGTGCCTTTGTGTTGTGTTTTGTGTTTACTGTGATGGTAGTGGAGCTGGTTAGTTAGTGGAGTGTGTGGTTCGGTGCTCTTATGGAGTCCAGTTATTGGAGTTTATGGCTAGACTGAGTCATTTAAGTTCTTTGAGCTAAACCGAGAGGTTCTGTAATGTTGCTACCCACTGGGATGAGGTTTCCTTATTAGTCTGGGTTCCATTTTATGATGATTGTGAGGTGGTGCTGGTTTCTTATGTCGGATGGGGAGAATGGTTGGGCGTCTGAGTCCATTCTCAAAGGCTTACCTTGTTTTATGCACTGCGGGCAGCCGCATGGCATTACTAGGGCCCACTTTAGCAATTCTCGAGTAACTCATGCGAACACACACCAACCATATTTAGCACCGGGTATGGTCTTGTCTAGATAATGTCATCACCGATAAGTCTTGATTGTAGACCTGGCTGCACATTCCTTTAACTTTCTCCCATGCCTACCGATAACTAGTCCCAGTTAAGCAACACACATCCCAGTTAATACAACCATTGCCCTCCTTTTCATTTCACGAGCTTGTCCCTCCACTAAGTTGTTTGTCCACTGAATAATTCCCCTTTCCTATCAACTCTTCTTCCAACCATTCTTTTATGTCTACAGAGCAAGGTCTGATGTCACCCCAGCGAGCTCACAATGCCCCACTACTCGGGCAAAGTTCAGGCCTTCTAAGACCACTGTGGTGGTGAAGGGTGCAGTATACATATTTAATAACAGGATATGCCAGCAAGGCTGACCCAAGTAAGGAGAATTGTGCACGTGCGTTGTTTTGAGGGCCTCTTGCACACATGGAAGTCAGAGCAAGGTCTGCAATGTGGCAAACTATTAGGATAGGTATTGGGCTTTAGGAAAGTGGGGAAATGGTAGAACGTAAGAGCTTGCCGGGCCCTTCCCCGCGATAAAGGAATGAGCTGATGTCTGCTGTCAGAATGGGGTTCTCACGCGACACGTAAGCTCCACCAGGCTTGTGCTATAGGTGAGTGATAGCGATTTGAAAAACTCTAGGAGGACCACAGTGGTAAGAGTCGTTGAAGGGTGTGGTTATTCATTTTTCAGAGGTGCGCCATGCTGGCTGGGAGCCTTCTAGAAAGAGATGACATCAATGCAAAAACCACAAGTGTCTGTGGTATAGGCTGAAGTGTCTGTGGTATAGGCTGAAGTGTCTGTGGTATAGGCTGAAAGGGGAACCGAGAACCTGCAGACCTCAGCTGTTCCATGGAATCCAACTTATCATAAAGAGGTCATGTGAGCCACAGAGCACACACAGCCAACGGGCTCAAAGCTAGCTCACGAGTTGCGTGCCGGCTCTCGTATTGGTCCAGCCTCCACTTTGCAAGTGCAGCGCCGATAAACTGAGTACCAATTGCTGGGGGTGGGCGGAGCCTACAATGATTCCTTATGGGAATTCAGGACGAACATACACGCCTGTTAAGTTGAGCGTCCCGAGGACGAGGCGTACCTGTATCTCCAGGAGTCTTGCGTGCCGAGGTAGCCAGGTCGTGGTAGGGGTAGACAAGTAGCTGGTGAAGTCTTCCGCAAATGAAGAAAAGTGACGCAAAGAACCGACCCCGGACCCGTCCTGTAATACAGGATTGAACTGGGGCCAGCTCCTGACGCCACGAATGACACTTCCCAATATTAACGTGGCGCCAGAACAGTGCAAGCACTGATAGGGAAGGTCATAGATGTTACTGGCAAATACTGGCAAAGTATTCCAAGCAGCTATCCAGGGTGGTGAAAGTTCAAGGTAGCCAGTACAGGTAAGCAGAATGCTCAAGGTACCTAAATGCGAGAAGCAGCAAGTCCAAGGTACCAATGCAGGTAAACAGCAAGCCCAAGGTACCGGTGCAGGTAAGCAGTGAGTCCAAGGTACCAATGCAGGATGAAGAACAGAGATCCACAGAAGCCGGAGAAGCGGACCAGGACCACAGGAACCCAAGCAGGAGGTGGGCAACTCAGGCAAATCGAAAAGGAGCAGGAAGGGGAACCAGGGGGGGAGGTTCCAGGGAACACAGGAGAACAGGTAAGGGAGAAGAAGAAGCAGTAAGGCAGCCCTGACTAGAGGAGGAACAGGAGAGGACCCAGCCCAGGACCAGGACCAGGACCCAAGAACCCAAGGAACAGGGAAGCGAAGCGGGAGGAAACCAACCGCGTTGAGACGCGGTGAAAAACAAAATCAGATCGCTTAAGTAGCGGTCCTGTGTGAAACCGAGGCTTGAACCGCGCTGCAATGCGCATGCGCGAACGGGTGCCGCCGCCCGAACGAGGCTTGGAACGCAAGCTCGCTCGAACAGCTACGTGAACGGCACCCGTGCCCTACACGGGTCAGGACAGAGAGACTCCGCCGGGGAAATGTGCTCAGAGCAGTGCGTCGTCTCCACAACCTGAGACGTGGGTACAACTGCCAGGAACCAGGACGCCCCCTAGGGCCCCGTCACCCCGCACAGGTAGGTGTTCTAACAACGCCCTTAGCACTTAAGGGAATTTATGGGGAAATAATAACACCTGCTATTACAGTACTTAAAAGCCAGAGGAATCTGGCCTGAAGCACTATATAAGAACACATAATGATTATTCATATGTCAATGTTTAATAAAGCACTTTCCAATAATAAGGCCAGATCTTGGAAAAGCAATGATGATGTGTGAAAGAGAAGCAGGCCTACCTGCAGGGGTGTGTCCAAGGTGTAATCGAAGGACAGGATGACGTCCACATTCCTCTGCGCCTTCAGTAAGGGCGGGTAACTGGCATTGATGAAGTACCCAGCATCCACCAGACACAGTCTCTCCGCCGATGGTGTCAACTGGTTTGCGCAGGAGTCTAATTCAGAATCTGAAAAGTAAGCAGGCCTTTTCATCAGAGTGCCACTTGGATATATGCTCTGTAGAGGGAGAGCCACCAGGGAATGAACGACTCAGACATCCCAGCATGCAGAAAGGTGGCCATAAAGAGTGCAGGATTCGGATAACTGGGAGCATGGGCTCAGGCTAGCATGAAGCACAAGAGGCAGACAACATGGAGTGCAGAATGATCACATAAAGAAGATAGAATTCAAGTAACATTGAATTCGAACTCAGGATAACATGGAGCACAGGACAGGGACACCATAATGGAGTGAATGGCTGGAACAATAAAGAGAGCAGAACTGCCATAGCATAGAGTGTGAACTCAACACAACACAGAGCACAGGGCTATCACCATGTGGCGGGCAGAAATGTGTGACAATAATGAGTGCAGGAGTGGCCTAGCATGGGGTGGGCACATACATTGAGCACATCAGTGAGACAACACCAAGTGCAGAACTCTGCTCACAGGCGCGCAGGATTCACATAACCTGGAGTGCGACCTCAGGACAGACTACGGTAACATAGACAGTAAGACTGCCAAGTCTGTTTTAGAATGTTTCTAATGATAACATTATGTTATTCATATAGCGCTTTTGCCAATCTGCTTTACATGGAATATTTTTATATACAATATCACCCACCTGAAGTTGGCACTCATTTATCGACCTTAGAAGGTTAAAAGGCTGAGTTGGCCTTTGCCAAGATTCGAACCTGCGACCTGCAGATCACACACAGATCGCAGCAGCAAGCACTCAACCCACTGAGTTATCATAGCAGCTTACCGCTGAGCTTCTAACCATGTTCTTCCTCCTTTTTACCAAGTCTTGCAGTTCCAAGACCAGCCACCATTCGTCAAGTTATGTTATGTTATTAGGCTTTTCTACTGTGCCAAAACAGCACCGTAGTAGAATTTCTTTTGCTGTAGTTGTTTCATAAAATCTAGATTTACCTAGTCTATGGCCCTCATTTCGAGTGACCCGGTCTGGAATTAAGGTGCCGGTAACAACGTTACTGGTACCTTTTCCGGACCCCTTCTACTCTAAAATGTAATGCAAGCTAGATAGGTTTAGGAGCCAGGCGTGGAGAAAGCTTGACTAAAGGCCAAAGTTCCTACTTAGAATTGAAGGCTCCCACGCGTGTGACAGGCTGCTTTACAACTTGCAGTTTCTCAAAGCACAGATTCCATTGCTAAATCGTTCTTCATACAGACAGTATGTCGACCACACATTGTAACAATTAAGTTGGCCAAGATATTTTGGGAATTCTGCGTTCGGCCTCAGATCATGATACAGACAAACATTCTTCCAGGAACATACAAAACAGTGGTGGGTTGTCGTGTGAGGAAATCGGTGGGTTCCAGCGACTGGCACATCTGTCGTCTGATCTTTCAGGCCCTCTGGTCTCATTGGTACCCGATGAAAGTAGATCCTTTTGCTTCCCATCTAACTAGACAACTACCAGTGTTTTTCAGCTGAAGGCAGCCACAAACATCATAGCCGCAGATGCATTATTTTCAGTCTCAGTGACCCAGTATACATTAAGTTTCCCCTCCTTTTTTCCTCATTCCAAGGCTACTGATGTAGACTAGCAAAAACGGAGTGGTAGTGCTCCTAAGGGCTCCGTCTGGTCCACCAAGGCCTGGTACTCAATAGAACTGGTGATGAGGTCAGAGTTACCAGTTCTTCTGCCACTAATACATCCGGTGTTAACCAACCCAGGGTGCCGGGTTCTTCCACTGATCCTGTGAGGGAAACTTCATCTCATGGTATGGACTTTCAGGCTTAGATAGCCCACTACGGGAGACAGGGAGATGACTGGGAACTTCTTAAGGAAATCCTGGACCCCTAGGAATAGAAAAGCACATGACGTCGCCTGGCAGATTTATGCTGGCTGGTTTCTGCCAAGACACTTTGATCCCTTAAGTCACCTGTAATTAATTTCTTGGATGAGATTGCTTTGCTACACGCTTACAGATCAGTGAATTTCTGCAGACTGGGCATGCTAGCCCAACATCCTAGGGTAGAAAGGTTGGCCTTGGTTGAGCCCCTGTTGGTTTTCCGATTTATGCATGGCATATGCTTCAAGTGACCCCCCTGAACGTAGATACATACTGTTCTGGGATGTAATTGAAGAAGGAAGCCCAAGTGTGGCCCTCATGACCCCCACCCAACTGTCAGCCCAAAGACAAACAAATGAGAGATGCAGATCACTCCTGGGCCCTTCCACACCTTTGTCGATGTACTGCAGATGGCGGAAGTGCTATTCACTAAGACAGCCATCTAAGCCATACCCGATTGAGAACATGGAGGAAATGCTGTTGTCTTCGACCGAACAAGTTGACTGGCTATAACCTCAAAAAAGCTGATGATGCTATTATTGACATCACTGATATCAGCATCATCACCGACACCATTACATATATACATTGGACATGGAGCATATAGGCATCCGTACACGAAGCTAAACAAACACAATAGTTTATTGCAGATAGACATGAAACAAATGCTTATGACTCACATAGATAGGGGACTGACACACACATACACACATATCCTTTGCTAAGCGGAAACAGCAAGACGCTTAAGACTACGTATACCAAGCTTGCTCATGCTTAATTGCGACAAATATGGACGGCCATAAGATAAAGATGGAAACCACAGGTACATTGGAATGAATGAGGGAAGGCTGACAGACTGATCCAGTCGAAGCACAGAAGGGCTTCCAGCGCAGACACTGTACACAGCTCTGCCAAGGACACGTGGAGATGGAAAGTTTCCAGTTAGCCAAGGCGATAAAGCACCTGCAAGGGATGCAGCATAACATGCTCATAATTACAAGAAGAAGAGCTCCAGTTTGAGGTCCCTCCACACATGACCTGAAAGCACAGGGCAGAGCCTATTCATTCGAGGTTGATGGGCGAACAGCTGTTCCCATTGAACCAAAGGTGGACAGATACAACTATTACACACATTCAAAGCTGAAGGTTCTGTCTAAGGGCTTTGGCGATCGGAGATGGCAACTTGCTGAGAACACACAGCACCTTCAAGATCACTCCCAATCTTGTAGAGATTCACTTGGCTGCTAGCTGTCCAAGGTCCCAAGGCTGAGAAGACCTGTTCCGCCCAATCCCTGACTGCCTTTCACATTAAGCACACTATGTTGCGGGAGCCAATTACCTTTAAGGCAACCTGCAACTTTCTATTCCTGACATTTAGAGGTGGTCCTAGGAGGAGCCACCAGATATGGCGATCCAGTAACCGGATTAACCCATATGGTTTATATATGTAGTTTTCCTTGATTAACCAATTCCCTTCCATGTTAGGTTTTTTGGGATGTAACTTGGGTTGTGATGTCACTGGCAGTTAATGTAGATGTGTAGAGGAGGTCGCAGATATGACCTGTACCCCTGCCCCCCAATGCGAGGTGCCAGTAAGGTACCCCCCGAGGTATGTGACATACGAGGAGCAGCTGAATCAGCAGAGAGCCGCACTAGGTCTCTGCCCTATATACATAAGGAGATCGGTACCAGTCGAAGCGCCCATAACCAGATAGCCCTGGGCAGCACAGTACCCAATCAGACAACCATACCAGCCACCGATACGAAACGATGAGTATTTACAGACTGTTCATGAGGAGACACAAAGAGCTCTGATGGAGAGCAAACATTGATGAGAAGAGAGCCAGAGCAAACCAAACGCATGAGAAAAGGCAACACACGTGAACTCGAGTAATCACGAAACTAAGTGCGTGAGACACGAAAGACAATGCAGCGATGAAACGTAAGAAACGATATAACTATGAACCAAGATGGAAGAATCAACCGACTAATGCATGTAAATAAGCTTGGAACGCAAGAAGCTAAGTAATCGATACTGCCTGCAATGCTTAAGTAGAAGAATAGAGTGGCATGCGCCAACTATATATGTCTACCTCAATGCAGCACAATGTACACGTGCGACTCCATTTTGTTTGAGCAGAAGGATGCCCAGGCGGCCCAGGCCCAACTGGCTAAGTTTCACATCTAGCTCAAAGCCTGGAGGAAGAGCGGAATCGAAACTTAACAAAGAATGGCTTAAGCCTGGGGAATCGAGGTCAACCCGGGAGGTGAAGGCAAGCTCAACTACAGAGAGCCGAAACTTCAGAGCATACCAGCCGGCCCTGGGAAGGTCAAGATAAGAGAGGCCCATGCAGGTGGCCAAGTGAACACAGAATCAAATGCACAAAAAGGCTGAAAACTGAAGCAGATTGACGGTGGACTAGCACATGACTAAACAGGCGCGAAGATGTACCACCTTGTGATGTCACCCAGATCGGAAGGTGCCATAACTTTTCCTGATAAGAGACAACAGTTTCGAGGCCTTCCTTAGCCAACTAATTGACACATCGCCCTAAATCCACTGATTGATGGAATGGAGGCAGGGTGAATCTTGGGACACCAGGCACCAGGGTGTCTATTCTGCATGCTGCTAATTAAAGTGGAGATTTATGTTTAGGGGTGTAACTTGCCCAATCACAATGGACCATGTAATCTAGGGTCCTATAGAGACTGTAACCAATAGGACGTCGTACTTTTAGTGACGTCAATCACGTGTGTTGTAGAGGGATGGGCATAGAAGCCCACCCGATAAGAGTTATCCAATCCGTATGCCTTATTTTCATATACAGATATAACACCTATACTTAAGTTACCTTTCCCAACCAATTATATTGCATGATGATTTTTTATAGAAGTGTACGTCATTGATGACGGAATTTGACAATAAAAAAGGATGTTTGACTGAAGTTCGGGGAAGTCGGGGCGAGCCAGGTGTTCGCGATGCTGCTGATTTCCATAAGCTGATGTATGTATTATTAAACGGACTTCCCTTTGCCAACTTACTGAGTCCCTAGTATTGATTTGTGCTGGAGTATGTAAGTCCTGCACCCTGTCCTCACACGGTGCAGCTATCTTGTATTACAAGTTTTTGGGGGTCGAGTACTGACCAATGGGTCCGTCAGTAATTTCCTCTCCCCGAGAACACTTGGTAGCGTGAAGATGGTTTCGGCCATCGATTATTGATAATCGATTAATATAGTCATAACACACCCTTAGACCGACGGCGCGAAGTAACTCTGGATCTTCGGTTACATCGCAAGTCCTTTTGTTATTCCGGCTGAGTAGGCCGAGAAGCTTCCCGTGGACAGTGATAGTGTATTTACTCCCAAAAAATCTGCAGTGGGTCTGAAGGAACCCGCTTTTCCAAGCCCTTTTCATTCCCACGGGAAGCGGATTGGACGAAAACCATAAAGCGGGAAGAGGAAGAGGCGGTGATCCCGGAGATCCAGAGAGGAAAAGAGACGATCGGTGAGTGAAACAACGAAACTCGTTACCTGGGCGAATGACTCAGAGGCATTAGAGCAAGTGAGGGAAAGGTAACGGAGGGTGGCGGAGAAAGATAAATTAGTTAGAGGTAGAGAAGACGGTATATATATAGTGGATTAATGACTCGAGTATAAAAGGAAGACATATATAATAGAATACTAGGGGGGCACCTGAGCCAAAACGTAATAGAATTCCAGGGGGGCACCTGAGCTAAAACATAATAGAATACCAGGGGGGCACCTGGGAAAGGTAAAAACGTAAAAGGATACCAGGGGGGACACCCAAGAGAAAAACGAATATTCGCCTTGTTCCTGCACTTCAAAGAGTGGTCAGAAGGAACGTGAACCCAGAGCCCACAGAGTAGGGACATTATAGGCTTCGCTTCCGTTTAAAGACGGATTCAAGGGGGTTCGTTGAAATCCCATGGTGGGGTACTAAGTAGAAGACAGGTAGATGTATGACCAGCTGGTGTCTGTCTAGTCTGTCAGGCGTCTGTCATAAGTGTCTTGCTATATGTGAATGCGCAATAAATGTATTGATGCGAAAAATGTCTTCATGCTTGAGTGAACTGCATTTTGGTTTTTCGCGATTCTGTAACTGAGAAGGAATTGCCAGTGAATTGATGGTTTCTGTTGAGTAAATTGATGGTATACATTTTGGCGGGAAAAAGTGGATTGGAGCTTGCGGTTGTGGTGCTCGCTCATATTGGTGGAGAGACTTAAGTTATTGTGTAAACATTGTGGGTATTGAAGTGAGAAGATGGGGGAGGTCACCCCGCTTATGCATCTCTGTAAGCAATTGCCTAAGCATGCAATGAAATTGAAGAAATATAGCCAAGAATGGCCAATAACATGTTTATGCCTTGGCCCCAGAACGGGTCATGACAACCTTCCCACATGCCATATATATGGGCAAGAATCTTGAGAAACGCCTTGCCGTTCTCAAGTTATGGAAGATGTTTGAACAAACAAAAGAAGAAGACCCACCTTTAGACTGGATTTTAAACGTATGTACAGAGGGGGGTGAGACGCCTACTGCGCCACCGGCCCTGCCGGAACCAGTCATTGAGGGAAGCAAGTCAGAGGGTCTTTACCCGTTACGAGAGCTCAAAGCAGCCACGGTGTATAGCAACCCTGCGTATGAGTCACCTGCATGCAGTAGTGACGAAACTAAAGAGAAGGAGCGGGAAATCGTTCCAGCCCCCGCCGTCCCGAGGGACAAGAAGAGGCACGGAGATAGACGAAAGGATCAGGCACAGAATAGTGCACCTCTCGATAAGGGGAGAGAGGGAAAGAAGCGGAAAGGGAGTGATGAGATGACATTTGCAAAGGACGAATGGATGGGAGGACAGATATTGTTAAAATTAGATGGAAAGGGGAGTGATGATGCAAGGCCATGAGGAAGGCCTGACGAAAAGCAGAGAAGGGAGAAGGATAGGGAGACAAGGGATGAAAGAAATAGAAAGAAGGACAGGCTGAGGTGAGAAAAACTTTATCGCGAAGAGCAAGGAATACCGCTCAGTCGCACACAGTATGCAGCCTACGAAAAATACAGACTGCATATGTTGAAGTTAGAGGAAGAACGTAGGATGCATGAAAGGAAGGAAGAGATTAGAAAGGCAAAAGAACGTAGAGACGAAAGGATGTAGGAAGTAGATAAGATTAGAGAGGACGCAAGGAAACGCAAGGAAGCAGATGAGGAAATAGAACGTAAACATAGACAAAGGGCGCGAGATTTAGAATATCTGCAGCAGGAAGTTAAAAAACCCAATCCTGTCGTAGAATTTTTCCTGCAAACGACGCGGTACCAGGTACAAGCGGGACAAATATTGACGATGACTTCGATACCAGAAGCATCGGAGAGGCGATTGATAAAATATATGATGCAATGGGCCTGGAACGAATCTCCCATGAGGAAAGGGAAGATGAGCGCTTAGAGAGCACCCAGCTATATGACACTGTGGTTGTCACCCAAAGTAGTGAGAGTAGGGGACGTTCCCTAGATAGACTGGGAGATGGACAGAATGAAGATGATACGAGAAGTTGTGCAAACTGGGAGTCAGATTCAGATGGAAAAGCGGAGGAAGTGATGTATGATGAAGGGAGACGGTGCAAAAGGCGGCTCCCAGGGAACCGAGAGGTACAATGGTCAGATGCTGGCGAGTCCATAAATAGGACATTGAAGTCCGCTGGACAGTCCAGCCAACATGAAGAAACACGCCACGGTCAGAGGGGGGCGTCGGCACCGGCCTATACTGATCGATTAAGGGCATTGCCAGGTAGACGGCAAGGCGGGAACGCCATACTGGTGAGAGACCAAGGAAGTATAGAGAGGGGAAGGAAGGATTGTGCATTCCAATTCCCACAGTTAGAAAAGGGGGGAGCAAGACCGCAATATATTCCATGGCATCACATGGACCGAGAAAACTTAAAAAATAAGCTCCCAATGCTGACATCGGGGGCTGGAAAGTGGATACACAAATTAGAAAAGATGACCGGGGGAGTCACTTTGGCAATAGGGGATATTAAGGGACTCTTGATTGCCATACTTGGTGAAAGGGCTGATGATGTGTGGAAACGGGCAGGGTACCCAAGGGTAACCATTAACAACACAACCCATGACGGAGCCCTGTTTAATAATTGTAGAGCCGCAGTGTGGAAAGCGCTGTGAATGCTATACCCTGACACATCAGACATGGGAGCCATTATGACTCGGAAAATGAAAGAGTCAGAGGATCTGTTGCTTTATATCCAGAATTTCCAAGACGCATGGGAGCTTGAAACGCATGAGTCTTGTTCGAAATCTATCTCTGTATTTTACCACATACTGTGCCAAGGGTTGCCAGAACCAGTGCAAACACAGCTCAAGAAATTGGTGGGGATAGAAGCCAAACCATGGGCCGAAATCCAACTGACAATCACACACTACTGTAGATTGCTACAAGAAAATAACCGGAAAAAGGAGGCAACTTGTAAAGGGGAGTAAGCTAAGCTGGTACAAAAAAAGCTCTCGAAGTATACTCTCGAGGGAGCCATGTTGACCAGCCCGGCTGAGCCCAGCACGCAGCAAGTAAACAACCAAGCTAATACGGGATATTACCCGAGGGGTAGAGAATTTAGAGGAAGAGGATGACGAGGGAACCAGGGAGGCTTCCAAGGTAATCAGGGAGGTTTTCAGGGTAACCAAGGTGGATTTCAAAATGTACAATTGGGTGGTCAAATCATGTCGGATGAACAGATGGTCCGACCACCGCCAGTTTGTTGGGTGTGTGGAATGGCAGGCCATGTGGCGCGCATGTGCAGAAACGAGGGCATGTGGCAAAATAGTCAAGGAGCGGGAGCAGGTATGACGAATCAGCCAGCCGCCCCGCAACAAGGCTGTGCACAGGGCCACCTGGTACAGCAGCAGGCGGCGAACGCGCAGCAAGGTGCACAGCAAGGGTTTCAACCCACGAACTTGGGGAACTTGCAACAGGGGCAACCCAAGCACAAGGAATGAACAATGGGGGTGTTCCGCAAACTTATAGTGGGCCGAACCTATACATAAAATAGGACAGCTCACAGGAAACTCAGATGTGCTCTATCCTATCGGTGACACACCCTAATAGGGCACCGAGGGTAAATGTCACCATAGGTGGAAAAGAGTATTCCTTCTTAGTTGACACGGGCGCGACGCGATCGTGCATAAGAGAAGGCAAATTTTCCTTGTCCGGCGAGGCAATAGACACGCAGAGTTTCACTGGAGCTCATAGTAGAGTTCCCTTTACAGACACTCTCCCGGTCTCAGTGGGAGAGCATGAAATGAATGTGCCTTTACTGTACTAACGAAAGTCCCCAGTAAACATCATGGGTCGAGATCTAATGACGAAGCTGAATATGTCAATCTCATTTGCTGAGGATGGCATAGTGTGCTCCACGCCAGGAATGCATTATTCCAACGTATGTGAAATGATCAGAGCATACTCGGGACATGCAGCTATGGGAGCTTTACCGCTGGAGCCAGAGGTCTTCCAATATGGTGTGTGAGTGCTTATGGCGGGATTGCCGGGCCTGACAGGCAAAACTATGAGGACCCCTGACGAGTTTCATTTTAGACCAAGGATACCCATGCATGAAGAAGAGGGACAAATATTTCCTTTGGAGATACAGTTTGCCGCAGTAAAGGGGAAGGTGGTTTTAGTGGAAGGATATGATGACGAAGGAAGGCAATGGTGCGCTGTTATCGCCATTGAAGAAGGGTATTGAGTGACTTATGTCACAGATGGTGATCTGTTCGAAGAGCACCCTGACTTAGAAGAGACACGGGTGGAAGTCTTATATTCTGGGTCAAAATGATCAAACGAGAAGTGCCACAGCGAATGATGCTAGTGATGGTACGACCAGAATACTTTGAAGAGGACATGGCCCAGGTGCCAGTGACAGTATGGACAAAAGGGCCTTATGACGTAGGACTCCTGAAGGGGGCAGGAGAGGTGAAGATTAAACTCAAGCCTGGAGCGATCCTACCAAGAGCGCGGCAATACCCAATGTCCAGAGAAGTGGATGAGGGGATTGCAAAGACAATGGGCCTCATTACGACCCTGGCGGAAAGTGACTGACCGGACCGCAACAGCGTAAATAGCGTTTCCGCCATTGCACGAAGGAGCAAAGTGCGGCTAATTACGACCCATCGGGCACGAGCATTACGCCATGGCGGAATCCGAAAGGCTGCGATGGCGGAAATGACCCCAAAACGGCCCTTACCGCCGCCGTACGCTGCACCAGGTGCAATACCGCCACCCATCTTAGCGGTCACCGTAATGAGCGGTCACCGTAACGAGCGGGCACCGCAAATTACGGGCACCGTAAATATACGGAAACGGAAGTAAAAGCATGTGGCCGGAACGGGAAACAGCACGCCGCACAACTATAAAATCCGAATCCCAACACAACCATTAAAAATCCGACCCTGACACACATCCCAACCCGTTAGCAACCCCAGTTAAAAAAATAAATATGGGAAAGGTAGCCAAGAAAGCGTGTGACCGCAAGCGGCAGGTACACTTCTCCCGAGAGGAACTGACCGTGCTCACCGAGACCCTCCAGGGAAATGCCGCCGTCGTCTTCTCCAGTCAAATGACCAGGACGGCCCTTGCCAACAAGAAGGCCATATGGGCCCTGGTGGCACAGCGCGTAAGTGCGGTGGGGACAACACCCCGCACGCCACAGCAATGTCGCAAGCGGTGGGACGACCTGCGGATCCGCGTACGCAGCATACTTTCTGCGAACAGGAACATCGCCACAGCTACCGGGGGGGGTTCAGAGTCGCCCATCAAGTTGACCCCCTGGGAGGATATCTGCGCCTCCACCATAGGAATGGAGAGCATAGAGGGAGTCGGAGGGATGGAGAAAGGAGTGCCGACATCCGGAGAATCAGGTAGGTTGGCCAAGAGAAACAATGCGAAATCCACAAACCACGAACATGTGCAGTACCATGTGACCCCATAGTGCAATACATACTTTGCCCTGACAGCGCCCTCTAAAAGTCAGAATGAATAAACAAATCAATCAAGATGCCATAAACAACCCCTACATGTGCAGCATGCACCCCCTAACTGCAGGCAGCCAAATGAATGCATCCTCAATCCACACGAAAATGAGACCACCTCCAAGGCCCAGTCCCAAATCAGCCTCATGTACCACCCCAATGCATTTGATACGTTGCCATTCCAAATCCGACAGACCCATAACTAACGCTCGCCCCTCTTTACTCCACCACAGGGTCCGATACCAACGACGAGCTGCAGGACACCCCTACCAGCACGCCTGCAAAGAGGGCCAGGACCAACGTCCCAAGAGCCTCCACCTCAGGTGCAAGGATCAAGACACGGCAGCAGCAGGAATCAAGTGGCAGCACACTGGAGGGGACTGCAACAGGCACCCCAGCAGCCAGCAAGTCCACAACCCCAGCACCACAGGTCCCCCCAAAGAACGTATCTGATGGCACTGCCTCTGGTGGTAGCAGCACCATAGGTGACACAGCTGTCATGCCAGCATGCTCCGACACGGAAAACAGTGCTGGCGACGTAGGTACCATCCATGACCTTTCCCAATCCCCCTGCATGTTCCATCCCCTACACCATGACGAAACCACGCAGGGGCACCCTGAAGACGACGACTGGCCAACCCCCACAAGTCCTGTGCCAAGGCAACATGTGTTGAGCAGCCCCCCTGTCACACCACCGCAAATGTCCATGGCCCAGCAGAGGCAACAGTCCCTCGACCTGCTGATCGAGCAACAGCAGGAAGTGTCCACGCTACTCAAGGACCATGCAAATGAATGCGGGGGTTCCAGGGCAGCCATGGAAACATCCACCGAGACACTCAGGGCACAAATAGAGAAAAGTAGTGAGAGCCTGAGAGCACAAATGGAGAAAAGCACCGAGAGCCTGAGAGCACAAATGGAGAAAAGCACCGAGAGCCTGAGAGCACAAATGGAGAAAAGCACCGAGAGCCTGAGGGGGGAACTGCATGCGACGTCCAAAGACGTTTGTGCTGAACTCGCTGCTGTGCGCCGTGTGCTCTCGGAGCTCTCACAAACCCTCAGAGACATGCATGGACGCGAGCAGGCAGAGACATCATCCGTGGCAAGTTCCGTCCAGGGCAGCCCCCAACGCAGATCTGGCAGGAACCTGCGCTCCACGGGCAGGGGTGCCCCTGATACCCGTAGAGGGGGCTTGCAATAGCGTCCAACCACGGACAGCATGCATATTTGGACACTGGTGTTGGGGGGGAGGTAGTAGGGTGGAGGGGGTGTGTTGGGCTTCACTGGGTGGCGGGTCCATAGGGTGTATAAATCAAATCACATTAACAATACAGCATCTCATTATCATCCAATGACATGTGTGGACATTGATATTTGCGTACGAGGCCTTCATAGGCGTACAGTCCACAATGTGCCTGTACTACACACACACAGTGCCACAGGTCCCCTTTCCGTGTAATAGGCACCATGCGTGGTTGCTAGAAGCATGCATCTATGATGCTCTGTCGGATTGCACGTGCATCCTGTGCCTCATGGACTCCTTGAGGTGCCTCCACATCCCCACCCTCATCATCATCATCATCTTCAGGTGCATGCAGTACAGCGTCAGGGGGCATGGGCACATTCCTACGTATGCACATGTTGTGCAGCATGACACATGCCATGACCATCTTAGAAACCTTCTCATGGCTGTACATGAGTGCCCCGCCAGACCTGCTGAGGCTGCGGAAACGAGCCTTCAGTAGGCCGAATGCCTGTTCAATGACCACACGGGTACGTGAGTGGGCATGGTTGTAGTCCTCCTCATGCTCGTTCTGTGGGTTCCGGATTGGTGTAAGGAGCCATCTCTTCAGTGGATACCCGGCATCACCTGTATGAGACGAATAAAGGGTGTCAGTGGGATGATAGTGCTAAGTAGCCCCCCCCCCCTCCTGCAAGGTCATTGACGCATCAAATGGGCCACGATGTCATGCATGGAATGAGACTCACCGAGTAGCCAGGATCTGTGCCCTGCGTGTCGCTCCATGTAGCGTGGTATTCTTGTGTTCCTCAGGACCATAGAATCATGGGTAGATCCTGGAAATCTGGCACAACAATGCGTAAATATCTTGTTGGAGTCACACACCATTTGCACATTGATTGAATGAAACTGTTTCCGGTTGCGGTACTGGACCTCCATGGCATGTGGGACAACCAATTCAACATGGGTGCAGTCGATGGCACCAATGCAACCCGGGATGCCGCCAAGTGCATGGAATCCCACTTTTGCGTTGGTAATCTCCTGGTACGTGCGTGGTAGTGTGATGTGGTCGTCGGCGTGCTTCAGGAGGGCATCGTGCACTTGGAAGAGTGTCCGTGAGAACAGTGGCTGTGAAATGCCATGCAACTGTCCCACTGTGTGCTGGTAGGTGCCTGTGGCCAGGAAGTGGAGTGCAGACACCACCTTCAGTAGGGGTGGGATGGCGGTTGGGCTATCTATCATGCTCACGAGGTCAGCATGTGTCATGTCCACAATGGCGATTATGGTGTCCCGGTCCAAACGGTAGAGGGTGTGGATCTGCCCAGCAGTGAGGTTGAACGGATCGGCTCGGAGGCGTGGGATTGCGGGCCGCCTGCGTGGTGGTAGTGGCAGTGCTTGTGGGCCTTGCTGACCCTGCCTTGCCCTCCTCCTCCTCCTTCTCCTCCGTCTCCCCTGTGCGCCCGGTTGTTGTACCTGTTGTTGTTCGTCGTCTTCTTGTAGTTGTAGCACTTGCAGTGCTATCTGGTCCCCCAGGCCCAACATCGCTAGTCCTGCCGGTAGCATTTTGGAGTGGGAGTGGTTGTGGGAGGGGTTTGGGTCTGCTATATATGTGCTGTCGGCCTGTATGGCCTCCACCTGTGCTGATTGAATGAATCTGTGGCAGATGCAATCCCTTCTGGCCGAGCACGTCCCGCACGTAAGGCTGCATTTGGCCGCATGGCATCTTGGGATTGGAATCATGTATCAAATCCCGATGGCAGTGTGATGTACTTTGACTGATTTTCATGCTATGCTCCCATTGTTACACATGCTATGATTGCAGCCGCTTACATACCTGTGAAGAGTCAGTGGTATGTAGGGCTCGATCGATGGCCGACCCTCATGCAGCACAGTAACGTACTTCACCGACGGGCGTGGCGTCCCATTTGTGATTGCAGCCAGTTAGCATTATGACACACAGCCGCACTACATTGATGTAATTGTGAATGCAAGCGTTCACAGAAGCCTTTTCGACGTAATGTTGCAAGTGAGGAATTCGAAGGCCAGCATTTTTGGTTTTGAAGTAGCGGCGATGATACGCCCACAGGTCTGGCTGGAAATGTAACGTTCTATTGTAGAATGTCCTTGGGACATGGCCCATAACGAGCAGGCAATGAATGATATGAATTGAATGGGATGCGCAATAGCGTAGTGGACGATAAGGCAGGACGTTCCCAAATCCATCTTGCTTCACAACACTACAGATCCGGCCAGGAGCACAGTGGTTTTTGCAGACTGCATTACGCACAGACGCGATGGAAGTTTCACATATTATGTGAGTGAATATTCATGCGTTTTCATTGCGGGATGAGGGAATGATGAATGGATGCATGGACAGATGATTCCGTTTAGGGTCTGCCATGTACATGGGTTTTTTGAATCACTCCCCTTCCCCTGCGCTATGTGATGCAAGGCTGCCATAGTGGGACTTACGTCTATCTGCCCTTGTCGGATCCTCCCTGTCTCGACGCGCCTTCATACACTTGTGTCTAGGCACGTTACTAATCCCATGTCATGGGTTCTATCTTGACGGACGCATGCACAGTAACCGACGTTGCCAATGGTGTATTTACCTCGATTGATTTCGTTATGATTCGATACTGATTTAGGGGTCTGTTTATTCCTTTGGAGTGGGCTAGCATGCATATGGGTGTGGAATTGGTGTGTTGAATGAAGATTGTAATGCATCATGAGTCCCGTAATGCAATCGGTTAATTTGTGTTTCTTTTGGGTGACAGGTATCTCCTGCCCTATTGCAGATGCCATCTCTACGCCACTCCTCCAGATGGTTTTTACTCTCGACTCCTGCAGCTTCGGGTGAATCAGTGGAGCACCATTTCGATCTTATGGGACGATCGCCAATGGGCCACATGCCCTTACGCTGTACTGGTGGCTAGGTGCAACATTTCGGCCTTTCAGCTCGACTAGTGCCTGCCTCATGGGACGGACCTGCGGTTCTTGCCGCTTCCATGTTGCCTTTTGGAACGTTGATGTAGGCCCTGTGTGCCATGATGGTACAGGGCGTCACACAAGTGGAAGCTGGTCAATTATTGCAGATGCAGCCCTCGGTGATGATGGTTGTTTTGGTGTTATTTTGCAAATTGCTGTGGGGCCTTTGTCATTTGGATGTGCATTTAAATTGTATTCCGATATTTGTCGTGTTGCGTTGTTCTTTGCAGGTGATGTGGCGATTTTCGATTTGTGGCGGTATGTATTGCGAGATGATCTGCATTGTGTTCCGCCTTCTGAGTTGAGTTGTGTGGTACAGTACTGGCCGCGTTTGCCTACGTAGCACAGTATGGTCACGGATAGGGGCTGCCATTGTGACTGTTTACATGATGTGCTGTTCAGGGGCGGGGGATTGGCTTTTGGCCGACTGGTGCCTGTCAGCCAGGTCGATTGGTGGAATGATGGGATGTTCAGAATGTGGCTGGTCACAGGTGACTGTGTTTGCGTGCGTTTGTTAGAGGGGGACTGGGGTCATGTCCATTGGAATAGCTTCTGTATTGATGCCATCTGTGCCCTGCAGCTCCCATCGGCCCCTCTTGGGATGAGCCTGGCTGCTCAGTCACTCTGCCAACTTGTGTGGTACATGCTTCTGCTGATGGTTGGTTTGTTTACTGGCAAGAGTACAGGGCTGGTGCAATCCCCCTCAGGATGCTGTTTTGGATGTTGCCTTGCGCTGGTGGCAAGCGATGGGGGACTACTGTTGTTTTGTGTCATGTGTTCTTGATTTTCATTTTGATGTATTGTACCTTCACATGCCTGTGCTGCATCAGTACGGCTATGGTGACATGCCGTACATGGATGCCCACTCACGGGGCGCTTTGAGCCCCTGCATGCTTTTCTACGTTGGCATGCATGGGTGAATTGTAGATTTCACTGGTTGCATAGTGTGAGTACATTGCGCCTGCCAGGAGTTGTGCAATGTGGCCAGGGAGTGGAGTACAGGCACTCAGTGGGCCATTTACGGTTGGTTCACGATGCCGTATTTCTCGCCATGGCGGAATGGTACTTTACGACGTGCTTGATGGCGTTCAGTACATGTCCGCTAGGGTCAGAATTCGCGTACCGTTGCGCCATGGCGGTGATTCCGGTTTTGCAAGGCGCGCGTGCGCGTACTTGGTGCAGTTAGCGTTGCCGTTCACTGCGGTGTCGCTAATGGCATCGTACTTTACGGTGACGGGTCATAATCGCAACGAGCGGTGTTCGATGGCGGTATTGCATTTCCGCCATCATTTTTCCATTTCCGCCAGGGTCGTAATGAGGCCCAATCTCTGCCATGATGGAGCAATGCATTCTGGTAACGTCAGAATCACCTTGTAACACAGTGATCTATCCTGTCAAGAAATCGAAGGGAGGGTCTTGGCGTTTAATCCAGGATTTACGAGCATTGAATGACATAGTCGAAGCCGAGTTCCCTGTAGTCCCTAATCCATCCACCATTTTGTGCAATATACCCACGGAGGCAAAATATTTCACGGTAATCGATTTGAAGAATGCATTTTTCTCGATTCCATTGCACCGTGACTCACAAGACCTGACGTCATTTACTTTCAGACAAATGCGCCTGAAAAGTACAAGGCTGCCACAGGGGTATTGTGAATCTCTGTCCATTTTTAACAGAGTCCTGCAAATGGACCTAAGCAACATTGCGGTAGACAGTGTTGTATTGCAGTATGTAGATGACATTCTGATCTGCAGCACCACTGAAGAGCAATGCCGACACGACTCTGTTCAGCTATTGACCATATTAGCTGAGAAGGGATACAAGGTGGACAAGGACAAGTTGCAATATTGCCAACAGGTGGTGTTATACATAGGGCAACTAATCTCACATGAAAGGAAAAAGGTAACACCAGAGAGGGCTGAAGCTATCATGAACACGGCTAAACCGCTCACGGTAAAACAAATGCAGAGCTTCTTAGGCCTATGTAATTATGTCATAGCATGGGTCTTCGATTACAGCTCGTACACCAAGCCCTTGCTCCAGGCCTTAAAGAAAGCCCAGGCAACAGAGGGAAAAATTGAATGGACTGAAGAAATGGAAAAGGGGTTTGCAGAGCTAAAGGGGGCAATTTGTAAGGCCCCAGTACTCGAGATCCGCAATTATGCAGAGGAATTCTATCTCTTCTCTCATACCGATGGCAATTTTATGACGGCAGTGCTTGCTCAGCAAACATCGCTGGGGTACAAGCCCCTAGCGTACTACAGTGGGAGCTTGGACCCGGTCATGAGGGGCCACTTCCCATGGGAGCAAAATTTAGCAGCCGCCGCGTTTGCCATCGAGAAAGCATCATCCATTGTGATGGGATGCTCCATGACATTATATGTTGAGCACTCATTATTTGCCATATTGGAGAAGCCAAAAGGCACCTTGCCTTCACTGAGAGCATCCGCATATGAGGTGATTATCTGAAATCCATTGATCAAAACAGTGCGATGCAAAACTGTGAACCCTGCTATGTTTATTGCTGAGCCAGTCACAGAGGGAGTTCCTGTGCATGACGGCGCCAATTATGAAGAGTTTTATGATGAAATCCCCAGAGTAAGAGAGAATGCTCTGCCAGGCGGAGAAGTCGTCTTCATTGACGGGTCATCGAGAATTAACCAAGAAGAGGGGCAACGGTATACAGGTGTGGCCGTGATCAAACACATGGCAAATGGAGAGTTCCAAGTACTTGCCAGTGCACAAATACCATCCCACTATTCAGCACAGGCTGCAGAACTAGTGGCATTGATACTCGCCATTGAGAATCACGCAGACCAGGAAGTAACAGTGTACAGTGACTCCGCCTATGTGACGTCCACCGTGCATGCAGGCCTGGCACGATGGAAAAGGAGGGGCTACCTCCGAGCGGACGGCACGCCAGTGCAACATGCAGCCTTGTTGGACAGACTGATAAAAGCACTACAGCTCCCAGTGTGCATAGCGGTCGTTAAGTGTGCCGCTCACACCAAGGGAACAGATTTCGTGTCACATGGAAACCATGAAGCAGACACGGAAGCCAAGCGCATGGCATCCAAGGGTGAGACAATCATGGACGTGGAGGTGGCACGTACCCATGAACGTATGATGATAACCCGAGCCACTCCAGAAGCCTATAGCAATATGGGGCAGACACAGTTAATGGAACTCCAGGGGGAGGCACCTCAGGATGAGAAGAATTTATGGAAGCGTTGAGGGTGTTCTTTAAACCCCTCTGATGGGTTATGGAGGCAGGACAGCACTGGTAAACCAGTAATGCCTATCACCCTTCTAAAGGTAGCGTTAGAACAGCTCCACTACCCTTTCCATATGTCAAAAGAAAATCTTGCGGCAATGCTCTCAGGAGACTGGTTTATGCCGAATCTAGCGGAGCATGTTGCATTCTTTATGGTCAATTGCATAATTTGCCAGCAATTCACCTCTGGGCACACATTGAAGGTGATGAGAGGAATCATTCCCAGACCTGAAGGGCCTTTCCAGCACCTGTATATCGACTATGTCGATATGATTCAGGTTTGTAATGGGTACAGGTATTTAATTGTCGTGGTGTGTCCATTCTCTAGATGAATATGTAACGCTCACCTGACTCCCACGGAGGTGCTGGCCTGGTTCGCGCTGCTGTGACCTCTTCTAAGGTGATGCGCAGGGTTCGGAAGACGGACTGGACCGGGCCCCCAAATCTGGCTTGTCTGGCTCGCAGAAGTATCCTTCTGTAGGCGAAAATAGGGGATTAACTGTCTGCGGGGTAATGCAATCGGCCTCCCACTTTCCCCTCTCACCCTTCTCGAAACCCTTCTGTGATTCCTCGTAGCGTCTCACCTTAGGGTCTAGAAGGACGAGCTCTCCATCCTGCTTCTGATGCAGGGGCGCGTTGGTATCCAGTTACTTCTGTGATTCCTCGTAGCGTCTCACCTTAGGGTCTAGAAGGACGAGTTCTCCATCCTGCTTCTGATGCAGGGGCGCGTTGGTATCCAGTTACTTCACTGG
This sequence comes from Ambystoma mexicanum, assembly GCF_040938575.1. NCBI lineage: Eukaryota > Metazoa > Chordata > Amphibia > Caudata > Ambystomatidae > Ambystoma > Ambystoma mexicanum. The sequence goes on from NC_090940.1 coordinate 166,899,129, forward strand.
ATTTTCGGATTGGTGAGAACCAAACTTGCTTGGCTTCCAGGTAAGTTCTTTGATAAGAGGTTCCCCTTGTGTCCATGCATTAATGTACTAATGCTAGTGTCTTTTTCCCCATAGGGGCCAGGGTACGGAATGCCGGGGAACAGGCACCGAACCGAGATGAGAGGTGAAATCCTTGTAGAAATCAGGTAAGTCTTTAATGAGCGTTTTTTTGGTAATGTCTTTTCATTCGCTCATTAACGCTGATGTCTCTTTTTTCCCCTTAGGGGCCGGGGTCCGGAAATGCCTGGATGCGGCACGGACCCGAAATGAAGAGGGAATGAATCAACAGGTAAGTCTTAACATGGAGATTTAGCCTTCCTTATTCCCTTCTCTCTCTCGCCTTTTGTTCTGGTCTTTTTCTCCCTAGGCGCTGGGGCGTGACTGCGAATCCGGATGATCGCTGCTGAACATGGAGGCGCCCTGTAAAGGTGAGTGGAATGCGGCGCTGCAGCGATCGACGCGATGAGCTTTTAAATAAAGTCTTCCTTTTCAGGATTGTCGGCCAGATGTCTCTGGGATGCGGATTTAGCAGGTAAGGACTTTTCCTTCTTCTGTTCTCTTCTTCTCTTCCTTTGCAGGTGATCCAGGATGCAGGCAGAAGTCAGGATGCAGGAGCAGACACGGTGAGCGTCCAGCTGCTAGATGCAGAACAACGCGAAGCACATGTGGCTGTTCGGGTGGGGTTTAAATAGCCTTGGAAGAAGTTCCAGGTATGTATCCTTCTTCCAATCAGTTATGTATCCTCCCCCGACCAGACACGGATGGTAAATTAGTCCCACAGGTAAAGTAGTTCCTTTCAGGCCTCAAGGAGGCCGGGATCCTGCAGCATGGTCTGCATCAGGTAAGTGCACTCAAGCACTCCCATAATGAGCCTGGCGCCTATGGCGCCAGGACTGATGTCTTTTATGAGCCTGGCGCCATAGGCTCCAGGACACTGTCCAAAGGGCCCCTATATGGGGTTGCTGGGTCCTTCCTTGGGGACTGGATGTCCACTTTCGGGGACGCAGGGCTTGAACCGGCTCCCCGGGAGCGGGCATCATGACAGCACTCCCCCCCAAGGCCCCTCCCAAAGTTGTTCCCTCCGGGGGTTTTGGATTGTCTGGAAAGAGTCGGTGGAATTTCCTGACTAATCGAGGTGCATGCACATGGTCGCTGGGTTCCCACGACCTCTCCTGAGGTCCGTACCCCTTCCAATCAATTAGGTAGAACAGTTTTTACCTAAACATTTTTGAGTCTAAAATGTTCTTCACTTAGAATTTGGGCTCCCCATCTATTAGAATAGGTTCTGGAGGTTTGAATAGTCGGTTTCCGGGTACCACTGGTTTCAGAAGTGACACATGAAAAACAGGGTGAATTCGCATACTAGCTGGTAAATCAAGTTTAACAGCCACTGGGTTAATTATTGCCGTAATAGAATAAGGTCCCAGATATTTTGGGTTAAAAGTTTGAGGCCCTTTGAGTGGTAAATGTCTGGTAGCTAACCACACTTGATCCCCAATCTGATACGGAGGTGCTTCACTCTGATGTAGATCAGCATTCTCCTTGTATTTTCTCTTGGCTTGTTGTAAATGCGTAGTTGCCTCTTTGAAGGCTTGGTTAATTGTAGAATGCAGATGTTCTACTGCAGACGTTCTGAGGTGAGTCAAGGTTTGAGGTTCGAGGGTGATGTCCAAACAAAGTATAAAAAGGACTGTGGCCAGTTCCAGAGTGTACCGAATTATTATATGCGTATTCGGCTATCCAAAGAATGTCTTTCCAGTTGCTTTCAGAATGCTGTAACATACACCGTAAGTACTGCTCAAGGGTCTGATTTGTCCTCTCAGTCTGACCATCGGTCTGAGGGTGGTGACTGGTCGATAATCTTACGTCGATCTGCGCCATTTGACAACATTTGCGCCAGAAGTGGGAAATGAATTGTCTTCCCCGGTCTGAGATTAGTATAGATGGGAATCCATGTAGCCGAACAATATTTTCGAGGAATTCTTTGGCTAGGACAGAAGCTGAAGGTAAACCTTTCAAAGGAATAAAGTGGGCCATTTTTAAAAACAAATCCACAATTACCAGAATAGTATTGTACCCCGAACAAGGAGGTAGGTCCGTAATAAAATCCATTGATAGGGTGTGCCAGGGTGCTGGGGGTATGTCTAGAGGTTGAAGGAGACCGGCTGGTCTTTTCTTTTGATTTTTATTTTGGGCGCAAACACCACAGGACATCACAAAAGATTTAACATCTTTTTGCCAAGTGGGCCACCAAAATTGTCGTTTCACCTTTTCCTCTGTCTTGGCAATACCGGGGTGTCCCTCTATTAATGTATCATGACAACCGGAAATTACTAGTTCGTGTAATTCCTTATGTGGCAGGAATAAGCGTCCTTGGAAATAAGGTAAACTATTATCTATGGTAAAGACTGATCCCTTTTGTATCCAATCCTGTAAGGTTGTAGTGTCCAGGAGTTGTTTCACTCTGGCTTGAATGTCTTCAAGCGTCTGTAACAAAGTCATGCCTAGAATCCTCTATTCGGGAATTATTGGTACTGGTTCTGAGTTTGTATCAGATTCTCCCATTCCAATTCGGGATAAGGCGTCTGCTTTGCCATTCTTGCAGCCAGGTCGATAGGTAATCACGAAATCAAATTCAGCGAAAAACAAAGCCCATCGGAGCTGCCGTGATGACTGAGCCTTGGCGGTTTTCAAATACTGTAAATTCCGGTGATCAGTGATCACTGTGATGGTATGTCGAGCGGCAAGCAGATAATGCCGCCAGGCTTTAAAAGCAGACGTAATGGCTAACAGTTCTTTGTCCGTGATTGCATAATTAACCTCGGGTGCCGAGAATTTTCTGGACCAAAATGCTACGGGATGCAGTTGGTTGGTTTCGGGATCTCTTTGGGACAGGACAGCTCCCATGGGTAGGCTGGATGCGTCAGTCTCGACGACATAAGGGAGATCAGGACGCGGGTGTTTCAATATAGGAGCGGAGGTAAACTTAGCTTTTAAATCCTGAAAGGCCTGCTCGGCTTCTTCAGACCATTCAAAACGTTTATTTTTCCTCAAGAGTGCAGTAATGGGTTGTACCACGCGTGAAAATTCTGGGATAAACCTGCGATAGAAATTGGCAAAGCCGAGCATGCTTTGAACCCCTTTTACAGAGCTAGGTGATGGCCATTTGAGGATGGCATCCACTTTTCTTGAGTCCATTCGGACTCCTTTGGGTGTCAGGATGAAACCTAGAAACTCGACTTCTGTGGTATGGAAAACACATTTCTCCAATTTAGCAAATAGTTTGTGTTGGCGCAGTTTTTCAAGTACTGCCCTGACGTGTTTTCTGTGATCAGATTCCGAAGAGGAGTACACCAGAATGTCATCGATATATACGACAACACAAACATCGATGAGTTCCCGAAGGACATCATTCATGAAGTATTGGAAGGCAGCTGGCGCGTTACACAATCCGAAAGGCATCACCTGGTACTCGAATAATCCGTATTTAGTACGGAAGGCAGTTTTCCATTCGTCGCCTTCTTTAACTCGTACCAGATGATAAGCCCCCCGGCGATCTAACTTGGTGTATATGCAAGCGTCCTTCACCTGGTCAACGAGTTCAGGGATCAGAGGCAGAAGTTAACGGTTTTTAACCGTTATCTGGTTCAATGCGCGGTAATCGATACAAGTTCTAAGGTCGCCTTCTTTTTTGGGCACGAAGAACAAAGCCGAGGATGCCAGGGACTTTGACGGGCGAATAAAACCATTAGCTAGGTATTGATCCAAATATTGTCTCAAATGCAGGTTCTCAGGTTCGGTAAGGGCATAAATCCTGCTACAAGGGGGTTGTGCACCGGGCACCAGATCGATTTGGCAATCGTACGATCTGTGAGGAGGTAACGTGTTGGCCTGTTCCTTTTGGAAGACGTCCTGAAAGTCTTGGTATTCCGGAGGTAGTTGCATGGAAGCAGAAGTTACAGATGCTAGATTAATCTTCAGGTTTTCTGGGTAGCAGGTTTGTGTACAATCCGGGAAGGTAATTCTCTTAGCTCGCCAATCAATTCGAGGATTATGTGTCTATAACCAAGGGATTCCAAGAATAACCTGAGACTGTGGAGCCTTGATTACATCAAACACAACACCCTCCCGATGGCCATTGGGACCAATAAGAGTCACCTCAGTAGTGGAATGTGTTACCGGTCCAGAGGCAATTTCAGTTCCATCGACTGTGGTGATGACATCTTTGCTGGTTTTAGGACGAAGAGGGAGGTTAATCCTAGAGACCAATTCACGATCCACATAGTTTCCAATAGCCCCACTATCGATGTATGCCTTTATTGCATGCAACCGCTTAGGCTGTTCTGGAGCTATGAGAACCATTGGCACAATGAAATGCGAGGTCTGAGAGTTAGGTTTCAAGCTCGGCAAGCGGACCCCTACACTTGTCGGGCGGAGTCGTTTCCCGAAACAGAGTCTTCATGGTTTTTATCAGCGGCTCCTACCGCCTTTCGGGACGGTTTTGCCGGGCAATCTCGTAGAAAGTGTCCAGAATTCCCACAATAAAGACATAATTTTAACTGCCGTCTCCTTTCACGTTCCTTTTGAGTTAAGTGTCCTTTAACCTCTCCAATTTGCATAGGCTCAGAGACATCAACTCCCTTGGGATTAGCATGGGTCTTGACCAACACCCGGGTCTCAAACCTGGACCGATCTGCTTTTCTGTTTTGAAGTCTATGATCCAATTGGACCACTAAGTCTATATACTCTGTGCATTCTTGGGGCGGATTTACAACTTGGGCCAAGACATCTTTAAGTTCTCCGCGTAGGCCTCGATAAAACAACGTGACTCTTTTATCCTCTGGCCTTCCCGTTTCCACAATTAGTCTATTAAAGGTTGCAATATAGGATAGGAGGTCCTGATTGCCCTGCCGCAGGGATAGAAGTTCGTCATCCAGAGCCTGCCCCTGAGTGTATCGAGCAAATAACCTTTCCATGCTTGCTTGAAATCTTTGAAAATCACGGAGAATCGGGTCATCTTGAGTAACCAGTGGAACTGACCAATCGGCAGCGCAGCCGCTGAGATATGACAATACAAAGGCTACCTTGGTCTGATCATTAGGGAAGGCCCCAGGTCTGCATAGGAAGTGCAAACGACACTGATTCATGAATACGGCGAATCGTTTGGGGTCCCCAGCAAAGCGTTCGGGTGGGGCCAGCGGCATGTTTCCAGGTAGATTAATCTGCACAGGGTTACTGGAAACCACAGGAGCGGGGTTCCCTCCGGAACCAGGTAGAGGAGTTTGCCCAGCTTGACCTTGCAAAAGCTGTCTGGCCAGGTCATCAGTTCTTTCCTTTGATATTATTAATTCCCTCCCGAGGGCATTAGTCTCTTGACGAGCGGCATGTACTTCGGCCCGTAATTCCCCCAGTAATTGGGCCAACTGATCAGTCTCAGAACTTTCCATAGCGCCTGGGTGGGAATTTGTAGGAAGGCTTTGCATTCTGTAACGCTCACCTGACTCCCACGGAGGCGCTGGACTGGTTCGCGCTGCTGTGACCTCTTCTAAGGTGATGCGCAGGGTTCGGAAGACGGACTGGACCGGGCCCCCAAATCTGGCTTGTCTGGCTCACAGAAGTATCCTTCTGTAGGCGAAAATAGGGGATTAACTGTCTGCGGGGTAATGCAATCGGCCTCCCACTTTCCCCTCTCACCCTCCTCGAAACCCTTCTGTGATTCCTCGTAGCATCTCACCTTAGGGTCTGGAAGGACAAGCTCTCCATCCTGCTTCTGATGCAGGGGCGCGTTGGTATCCAGTTACTTCACTGGATTTTCGGATTGGTGAGAACCAAACTTGCTTGGCTTCCAGGTAAGTTCTTGGATAAGAGGTTCCCCTTGTGTCCATTCATTAATGTACTAATGCTAGTGTCTTTTTCCCCATAGGGGCCGGGGTACGGAATGCCGGGGAACAGGCACCGACCCGAGATGAGAGGTGAAATCCTTGTAGAAATCAGGTAAGTCTTTAATGAGCGTTTTTTTGGTAATGTCTTTTCATTCGCTCATTAACGCTGATGTCTCTTTTTTTCCCCTTAGGGGCCGGGGTCCGGAAATGCCTGGATGCGGCGCGGACCCGAAATGAAGAGGGGATGAATCAACAGGTAAGTCTTAACATGGAGATTTAGCCTTCCTTATTCCCTTCTCTCTCTCACCTTTTGTTCTGGTCTTTTTCTCCCTAGGCGCTGGGGCGTGACTGCGAATCCGGATGATCGCTGCTGAACATAGAGGCGCCCTGTAAAGGTGAGTGGAATGCGGCGCTGCAGCGATCGACGCGATGAGCTTTTAAATAAAGTCTTCCTTTTCAGGATTGTCGGCGAGATGTCTCCGGGATGCGGATTTAGCAGGTAAGGACTTTTCCTTCTTCTGTTCTCTTCTTCTCTTCCTTTGCAGGTGATCCAGGATGCTGGCAGGCATGGCAGAAGTCAGGATGCAGGAGCAGACATGGTAAGCGTCCAGCTGCTAGATGCAGAACAACGCAAAGCACGTGTGGCTGTTTGGGTAGGGTTTAAATAGCCTTGGAAGAAGTTCCAGGTATGTATCCTTCCTCCAATCAGGTATGTATCCTTCCCCGACCACGCCCAGATGGTAAATTAGTCCCACAGGTAAAGTAGTTCCTTTCAGGCCTCAAGGTGGCCGGGATCCTGCAGCATGGTCTGCATCAGGTAAGTGCACCCAAGCACTCCCATAATGAGCCTGGCGTCTATGGCGCCAGGACTGATGTCTTTTATGAGCCTGGCGCCATAGGCTCCAGGACATTGTCCAAAGGGCCCCTATATGGGGTTGCTGGGTCCTTCCTTGGGGACTGGATGTCCGCTTTCGGGGACGCAGGGCTTGAACCGGCTCCCCGGGAGCGGGCATCATGACAGATAGAAGCAGGGCCCTGTACACACCCTGATGCTGCCTGTGCTGCAAAATTCCTGGTAAGGGAGATTTTCCCCAGGTGGGGGGTGTGTGAGGTTATGAGGTCAGACAACGGGCCCCATTTTGTAAACTCAGTATTTGAGCAGATTAGCTTGTTGCTTGGTATAAAGCACAAGTTCTCGTCGGCGTATCACCCAGGAGGAAATGGCATATGTGAACAGCTCAATGGCCTGTTGAAAGAAAGGATAGCCGAATTGAAGCTCACATTAAAGAAGGGATGGCTGCACTGCCTACCACTGGCATTACATGCGCTTCGGAACCAGCCAGGCTCCGACCATCACCTCACACCGCACAAAATTATCACTGCTAGAAGAATGAGAACCCCTCTTACCCCCCCACCCCCGACCCCCAGATATAGCTATATGTGATGCCCAGCCTGCTAGGGAGGTTCTGGGAGAAGAAATGAAGAATTACCTTGACTGCCTTACCTCTAGTACATCTGTCATTTCAGGCCAGCTGCAGCGAAGGCTTAAAGGGAACAGCACATCACAAACCACAACAGACAGTGCTGAGACAGGCGCAGCACACAGTCTTTGTGCGCCACTCATCTTCCCTGGTGACAGCGTTTTGGTGAGGATCTGTACGAGGAAGAAATGGGACGAACCCCGATTTAATGGCCCTTTCATCGTAGAGGACTGCACCCCGTCTGCTGTCAAGCTCCAAGGAAGAAGAGCCTGGATCTTCCTGAATGACGTCAAGCCCTTTATAGGAGAAGGCGCTCCTACTGCATCTACCGTGGAATCTACAGACAACGGGAAAGGACCACAGCACGTGCAGACAAGGTCTATGGTGAGGAAGAAGGACGCACAAGCAGAAAAGACAAACTGAAGAACTCGCTGTGAAAATTGTGGCTATACATTGAACTTTTTCTCTAAGCACTAAACGAGATGCAAGACCTTTCAAACAAACGCAATGTGCAGCTGAAATCGCAGAGCAAAGGAAAAGGTCACATACTTTGAATCTGCATTGACGCTGGTAACATAAACACGTAGAGCCATAGAGTAGTGAACAAAGAACTCTAAGACTCTGATGAGCAGTAAAGGCAGGACACTCTCATAAGCTAAAACTGTTATCCTGTAAGCATCCAGTATCTAGACTTTGTTCACAAACTTATGGTACACCCCAGCAGAAGCCTTAAGTGGGATGTACTCACCTACTTCCAATTAGTGACATTGACTTATCCATCACTCATAGGGAGAGAAACAAGTGTCACAGAATTCATACAAGATCCAGAAAATAAGAAGGTAATCAGGCAACTATTGACTGTCATCACAGAGGTCCTTGCTGAATTGCCCGAGCACGAGGAGCAAAAGACTGATGCTACCACCACAAGCAGTCATTGATGAGATTACTTACGCGTTGTTCTTTCGGATCATAGAGGAGTGCCCAGAACTTGTCGGGAGGACCACCGACACACTGACTTTTATACGAAATCCCCGAAAAGAATCAGTTCCTGACCCAAATATGGAATAAAATAAACCACGTGGTAGCCATCCACGCAGCAGGCAAGTGGAAAGACTGCTCAAAGCAAAAGCGAGGCGTGTGATTGGGACCCAGCAAGGTGAAGCAAATGCCACTGTCCCCCGCAGACATGCAGATAGCCCACAATGTTCTGATTAGACTGGTCACAGACTTTCCTGAAATGGTGGGAAGGCCCTCTGGTGTCGACGTTGCAACCTTCCTCAGAAATCCAGCCAATTTATTACACATGAAGTCTCTTCTCCACGGAATCATGCTCCAGGTAGAACTGACCAACTTTCAGCAAGAATTCCTCAGGAGTCTCCAGTGAAACTTTCCGCCGAGGGACAGATCGGGGAGATAAGCAAAGAAACTGTTCACAACAGCAAAAAACTTTGTGATTGAGACTCTGCAAAACGAATAAATGTCCCTGTCTCCTGAGGAGAGCCTACTAGCCCACAATGTCCTCTTCGGCTTAGTAAATGACTTTCCGGAAATGGTAGGGAGACCTGCCGAGGTTGACGCCCTCACCTTCCTCAGAGACCCTGCCAACGCGAGAAAGATAGGAACACTCTTCTATAGCATACAGCTACAAATGGAACTGTCCAGCTTTCAGAGGGAGTTTCTGAGAGAATTACAGTGAAATTATTCGGTGAGGGACAGATCGAGAAGGCAAGGACTGATCACACTGCAAAAAAGAGCAGTGACCTAAGAGACAGAGAATCAGAGCAGATGTCATTATCACCTGAAGATAGCAGAATTGCCTTCACAGTCTTCTTTCACCTCATCGAGAACTTTCCAGAGCTAGTGGGTAGACCCATCACTGTCGACGTGCACACGTTTCTCTGTGATAAGGCAAAAAATGCACAACTCAACAGACTCCTGAGAACTATTGCATCCCAGCTGAGAAGCAACCATGGACATCCGCTGCTGAGAAGGGCTTCAGAAGGGAGAGGTCCAAGATAAAACTTTTTCATCATCTCCCCCCCCCAGGGGCAGAGCACGGAAATAAAGACGCAGTTCTCCATGCTTTTAATGGAGGACAGATCGAGGAAAGCAGAAACAAGGATACCAATATCATGTTTTCATTTTTCTGGTTTTTCTATTTTTCATCATCCTCCCGCAGTGGAGTAAATGGGGGGGAGAGAGACTTTGCAGCAACTCGACCTCGAAGAACCAAGCGAAAAGAGCAGAGCAACAAACTTCTCTGCCGTGTTTACTTTTTTCAACCTTTTTCTTATTTTTTCCTACCTTCTCATATGTGCACTTTTATTTTTATTTTTGTTTTTATTTTTTCAATGGTTTATCTATGCGTGATGTGCAGCAAAGCCACCCTTTTATGGTGCCACAGTGAACAGATCCATGTATGTCCTCAGGGCCTAATCAACTTTGAAGAATGCCCTGGGACAACATTTATCATAGAAATACAAAACGAATGTGAAATGCTGGAAGCGATAGTCTAACCTTTTTTCCATAGTCTAGCGGAGAAACTGTATTGCATTAAGCAGAGACTACCATCATCATCACCCGTAAAAAAGGGGGGGACATTGAACTGCACTTGTCACTTTAGTGTGTATTGAACTTTGAGCAACGAGCCAGAACAAGAAGAAAAATTGACTATTGACTATGGACATATTTGAAATGGGGGCCCAAAACAATAATTTAGTCATGCCACCAGCAGAAGGACGCCCCCGGTTTCCTGGAAGGAGATGCTGTAAGATGTCTTTCAAGGCCGTCATATGTATATGCATAGTGATTATTGTAGTATTTGTATCTTTAACTGTCAGAACTTCCTTGTCATTGGAGCACGGAGCATCCCAATATCTGTGCATCCACCAGATAAGGAATGTCTGGGTCCCACGAAAGCACCCAGACCCTATATAGTGATCCCTGTTCCAAGAAAACCTTATGATAAAGCAAACAATTTACAGTTGAATGTAATTAGCAGTAATACGTACACACTTGAAGTATTGAATGGCGAGAAAAGCTGGAGACAGGGTCAGCACGGAATGAATGATAACATAGCACTGTCCACGGCACGCACCCATAGACTGAGTGTACACGAACAAGGGCAAGTGTCAACGGCTACGCAAACAAAGGCCAAAGCAACTGTAGGAGAAAAGTCACCCGTGAAGCAGGCTGTATCAGGAAACAGGAACCAAGCGAGAAACCGAACAAGGCTGACATAGCAAAATCCCTCAACAAAATGGAGGAAGCTACGAAAGAACTTTCTGAGAAGACACACGCGGTAGTCGAGTATGTGTTTCCACTCATGCTTAGAGCAAAGAAGCTACACGAAGAGCTGAGCAAGAAAAGCACCACAACTGTGATAAAAAGTACGCCAGCTCCAACGCTAGAAGTAACTACCGAACCCACGACACCGCCACGTGTTGGAAGGATGACTAGCCAATGGTGGTGGGAGGAGGTCTACAAGAGAATGCATGAGGGAAGGAAAAGAAACGCAAGACCTCCCTGAAATGGTGGGAAGGCCCTCTGGTGTCGACGTTGCAACCTTCCTCAGAAATCCAGCCAATTTATTACACATGAAGACTCTTCTCCACGGAATCATGCTCCAGGTAGAACTGACCAACTTTGAGCAAGAATTCCTCAGGAGTCTCCAGTGAAACTTTCCGCCGAGGGACAGATCGGGGAGATAAGCAAAGAAACTGTTCACGACAGCAAAAAACCTTGTGATTGAGACTCTGCAAAAAGAATAAATGTCCCTGTCTCCTGAGGAGAGCCTACTAGCCCACAATGTCCTCTTCGGCTTAATAAATGACTTTCCGGAAATGGTAGGGAGACCTGCCGAGGTTGACGCCCTCACCTTCCTCAGAGACCCTGCCAATGTGAGAAAGATAGGAACACTCTTCTATAGCATACAGCTACAAATGGAACTGTCCAGCTTTCAGAGGGAGTTTCTGAGAGAATTACAGTGAAATTATTCGGTGAGGGACAGATCGAGAAGGCAAGGACTGATCACACTGCAAAAAAGAGCGGTGACCTAAGAGACAGAGAATCAGAGCAAATGTCATTATCACCTGAAGATAGCAGAATTGCCTTCACAGTCTTCTTTCACCTCATCGAGAACTTTCCAGAGCTAGTGGGTAGACCCATCACTGTCGACGTGCACACGTTTCTCTGTGATCCAGCAAAAAATGCACAACTCAACAGACTCCTGAGAACTATTGCATCCCAGCTGAGAAGCAACCATGGACATCCGCTGCTGAGAAGGGCTTCAGAAGGGAGAGGTCCAAGATAAAACTTTTTCATCATCTCTCCCCCCCCCCACCCCCAGGGGCAGAGGATGGAAATAAAGACGCAGTTCTCCATGCTTTTAACGGAGGACAGATCGAGGAAAGCAGAAACAAGGATACCAATATCATGATTTTATTTTTCTGGTTTTTCTATTTTTCATCATCCTCCCGCAGTGGAGTAAATGTGGGGGAGAGAGACTTTGCAGCAACTCGACCTCGAAGAATCAAGCGAAAGGAGCAGAGCAACAAACTTCTCTGCCGTGTTTACTTTTTTCAACCTTTTTCTTATTTTTTCCTACCTTCTCATATGTGCACTTTTATTTTTATTTTTGTTTTTATTTTTTCAATGGTTTATCTATGCGTGATGTGCAGCGAAGCCACCCTTTTATGGTGCCACAGTGAACAGATCCATGTATGTCCTCAGGGCCTAATCAACTTTGAAGAATGCCCTGGGACAACATTTATCATAGAAATACAAAACGAATGTGATATTCTGGAAGCGATAGTCTAACCTTTTTTCCATAGTCTAGCGGAGAAACTGTATTGCATTAAGCAGAGACTACCATCATCATCACCCGTAAAAAAGGGGGGATATTGAACTGCACTTGTCACTTTAGTGTGTATTGAACTTTGAGCAACGAGCCAGAACAAGAAGAAAAATTGACTATTGACTATGGACATATTTGAAATGGGGGCCCAAAATAATAATTTAGTCATGCCACCAGCAGAAGGACGCCCCCGGTTTCCTGGAAGGAGATTCTGTAAGATGTCTTTCAAGACCGTCATATGTATATGCATAGTGATTATTGTGGTATTTGTATCTTTAACTGTCAGAACTTCCTTGTCATTGGAGCACGGAGCATCCCAATATCTGTGCATCCACCAGATAAGGAATGTCTGGGTCCCACGAAAGCACCCAGACCCTATATAGTGATCCCTGTTCCAAGAAAACCTTATGATAAAGCAAACGATTTACAGTTGAATGTAATTAGCAGTAATACGTACACACTTGAAGTATTGAATGGCGAGAAAAGCTGGAGACAGGGTCAGCACGGAATGAATGATAACATAGCACTGTCCACGGCACGCACCCATAGACTGAGTGCACACGAACAAGGGCAAGTGTCAATGGCTACGCAACCAAAGGCCAAAGCAACTGTAGGAGAAAAGTCACCCGTGGAGCAGGCTGTATCAGGAAACAGGAACCAAGCGAGAAACCGAACAAGGCTGACATAGCAAAATCCCTCAACAAAATGGAGGAGGCTACGAAAGAACTTTCTGAGAAAATACACGCGGTAGTCGAGTATGTGTTTCCACTCATGCTTAGAGCAAAGAAGCTACACGAAGAGCTGAGCAAGAAAAGCACCACAACTGTGATAAAAAGTACGCCAGCTCCAACGCTAGAAGTAACTACCGAACCCACAACACCGCCATGTGTTGGAAGGATGACTAGCCAATGGTGGTGGGAGGAGGTCTACAAGAGAATGCATGAGGGAAAGAAAAGAAATGCAAGACCTCCCCCTATTACTGCAGGGCAGGAAATGGAACCTGCCTCACCAAGGATAATACCTGAGAAGCTACCTGAGCGGAAAAGCAGCACAGACGCATTCAGAGACATAGTGATAGCTAATTACAGGAAAACATTGAGAATCAAGAGAAGCCCATATGAAGCTGTCAATGAACTTAATGACTATTTAGACAGCACAGCCCATCTTGGAAACAATATCTGGTACCAACACATGAAGGAAGTTGGAAGAAGGCAATCTGAAGGAGAGTGTTTTGTCTGTGCACTCCTGCCATATAGCATGGGCAAGTCCAAAATCTTTGTTGCAGTAGAAGTTGACGTCCCCACGGCACACTGCATGTCACACGTAGCGATGTGCAACACCAGAGGGCAGTTTATGGGAAGAGACACCTCACTGATATGGGCCAACGAAAAGGACTTCCCTGATGATGACGGTTTTGTCCAGGATATCAACACAAGAAACAGGGAACACACCAAGAACCATGTAATTAAATAAGAGAACCCTGACGTCAAAGGATCAGGAATTAGACTGGAAATAAACCCAAGACTGAACGTCCACGGAAAAACTGCAGAAGAGGCTCAAATCTGGAAGAACAGAGGCCAAATGCAGATCTGGGGGTCAGTAGTTTCCCCAAATGGATGGGAAGAAGGAGTTGTGATCTGCCAAGCTTGGATAGTCCTTGGAGCCTGTCAAGAAGCTATAGAGAACTCACAAAGACTATGCAAACCATTGTGGCCAAAATTGGTAAAGCTGTTAACATGGGTCGAAGACAGAGGAGGACCCTTGCAAATAGTGCCACTGGAAAACACGAAACTGTGCTTCAGAAGTAATGGCACAAGGAAAATGGGCGAGAATCAAAACTGCGGGCGAATCTTCGAGGCCCCAGGAATGATGCAAGGAACCGCAGTCCTAATGGACCATTATTGGGCGTGTGGATCCAAGGCATATATAAGGCTACCAAAGGACTGGGGGGGCATATGCACACTGGTGAACGTCCACGTTCCTGCACTGGTAATCCCAAAAAATGAACTGAATCTGGACAGCTTCCCGAAAGCAGATGCTCACCTGAGGATAAGGAGAGCTGTAGAAGTGGTGTGCATAATGAAGAGAGAGAACTACTTTTCAGCCAAATCCAAAGAGGCCTTCCATGCGATCCCATACGAACACAGGCTGTTCAGCCTCACCTCGACAGTGTTCACCACAATGCTCTTACCTCACATCCAAATTGGAGTAAATGACAAGTGGTTGCAGATAACCAGATGGGAGTTACTGCAGACCATCAACACCGCTATAAAAGGATTCAATGCAATCAAGGAGGAACTAAGAGCAGTCCGGCTGATGATTCTTCAGAATAGATACGTGTTGGACATGATCACTGCAATGGATTGAGGTGTTTGCGCAAAGATTGGAGAATCATGTTGCACGTTCATACCATCACACGATGAAGAAAATGGGACCCTCACAGAGGCCATAGGCATGCTGACAACCCTGAAGAACCAGATGACCGAAGAAGTTGATGAAATGGATGATGATAGCTGGTTCGGAAAACTATTCTCATGGGTCCCGCAATGGATGGCAGACATATTCAAGTTTCTGGGAGCATTGCTAGCAATGGTGCTGCTAGGATTCTGTGTTATCAAGATAATCATCACACAGTGCCAGAAAACTGCAAAGAAGGCCATTGGGATGAAAATAATGATCGATGTCGAGCCAGGGTGGAAGCCCAGAGACCTAACAGATGAGGAGATAAGGAATTTTGTGAAGGCCAGCAAATTTGAAACTGAGGGATTGAAATTCACTTATCCCAAGAAACGAAGAAGGTATGAAGGCAAATGGATTTACTGCAGTCCGAATGGACAATGCCAATTGATGACCTGGAACAAAGATGAGCCTGTGAAAACAGCAGGAAGCTTGAAAGGGGTGATAAAGATATGGACACCAAAAGTGCATACATTCACGCCATCTTGTGTAAATCCAGAAGACGATGAACAAGAGTTCGAGGAATCAAAGAAACTGAATGTAAAAGAGGAAGCAGAAGTGGTCGATGAACCGACCAGAGGGGGGAGTGTAGAGGAGGTCGCAGATATGACCTGTACCCCTGCCCCCCAATGCGAGGTGCCAGTAAGGTACCCCCCGAGGTATGTGATATATGAGGAGCAGCTGAATCAGCAGAGAGCCGCACTAGGCCTCTGCCCTATATACATAAGGAGATTGGTACCAGTTGAAGCGCCCATAACCAGACAGCCCTGGGCAGCACGGTACCCAATCAGACAACCATACCAGCCACTGATACGAAACGATGAGTATTTACAGACTGTTCATTAGGAGACACAAAGAGCTCTTATGGAGGACAAACATTGATGAGAAGAGAGCCAGAGCAAACCAAACGCATGAGAAAAGGCAACACACGTGAATTCGAGTTATCACGAAACTAAGTGCGCGAGACACGAAAGACAATGCAGCGATGAAACGTAAAAAAAACAATATAACTATGAACCAAGATGGAAGAATCAACCGACTAATGCATGTAAATAAGCTTGGAACGCAAGAAGCTAAGTAATCGATACTGCCTGCAATGCTTAAGTAGAAGAATAGAGCGGCATGCGCCAACTATATATGTCTACCTCAATGCAGCACAATGTACATGTGCGACTCCATTTTGTTTGCGCAGAAGGATGCCCAGGCGGCCCAGGCCCAACTGGCTAAGTTTCACATCTAGGTCCAAGCCTGGAGGAAGAGCGGAATCGAAACTTAACAAAGAATGGCTTAAGCCTGGGGAATTGAGGTCAACCCGGGTGGGGAAGGCAAGCTCAACTACAAAGAGCCGAAACTTCAGAGCATACCAGCCTACCCTGGGATGGTCAAGATAAGAGAGGTCCATGCAGGTGGCCAAGCGAACACAGAATCAAATGCAAGAAAAGGCTGAAAACTGAAGCAGATTCACGGTGGACTAGCACGTGACTAACCAGGCGCGGAGATGTACCACCTTCTGATGTCACCCAGATCGGAGGGTGCCATAACTTTTCCTGATAAGAGACAACAGTTTCAAGGCCTTCCTTAGCCAACTAATTAACACATCACCCTAAATCCACTGATTGATGGAAGGGAGGCAGGGTGAATCTTGGAACACCAGGCACCAGGGTGTCTATTCTGCATGCTGCTAATTAAAGTGGAGATTTATGTTTAGGGGTGTAACTTGCCCAATCACAATGGACCATGTAATCTAGGGTCCTATAGAGACTGTAACCAATAGGACGTCGTACTTTTAGTGATGTCAATCACGTGTGTTGTAGAGGGATGGGCATAGACACCTACCCGATAAGAGTTATCTAATCCGCATGCCTTATTTTCATATACAGATATAACACCTATACTTAAGTTACCTTTCCCAACCAATTATATTGCATGATGATTTTTTATAGAAGTGTACGTCATTGATGACGGAATTTGCCAATAAAAAAGGCTGTTTGACTGAAGTTCGGGGAAGTCGGGGCGAGACAGGTGTTTGCGATGCTGCTGATTTCCATATGCTGATGTATGTACTATTAAACGGACTTCCCTTTGCCAACTTACTGAGTCCCTAGTATTGATTTGTGCTGGAGTATGTAAGTCCTGCACCCTGTCCTCACACGGTGCAGCTATCTTGTACTACAAGTTTTTGGGGGTCGAGTACTGACCAATGGGCCCGTCAGTAATTTCCTCTCCCTGAGAACAGATGTGTTTTCCAGTTGCAATCCCTGTCATTTTGATTGATAAAGACAGTAAACTTTGTCCTATGGTTGAGTTTTGCGTTCTTGCGGCGGGGAACTTTGTTGGGACCCAAGTACCCTCTTGCTGGTAATAGGGATGGCTGCTAAGAGTACCCCTGATGCTCCTGTACATAATCTTAGTTCTTTCTCAAGGGTGATCAGAAAACAAAGGCCTGTTATTACAGGCTTTAGCTGCCAAACAAGTGAAGCTGATGCAGCTCATACCATTTTAAGGAATATTTGCGGTAAAAGCGCTATATTTAAATGGCCACTTTGTGATGAGGGTTAGTATCAAGTTTGTCAAAGGCAAAGAGAAACTCCAAGTTTGTAGAATTCTCAGCTATTCTAGATTTTCTTCGACTCTGTATGATTTTTTGCCTTAAAGTGTAGGAGTATCGTGCCAGAGACGGTTCTTTTTTCACAATGCTTTCCATCCTTCCAAAATTGTTCTTTGACAAGTCTTAGCCAGATGGATTTGTTGGGTTCTGTCACCTGCAGGTGTAGATACCACAGCTTTCTTCAGGGCGATCCCATTTCTTCCTTGTATTTATGCGAGCCACAGTAATTACCCTGACATTGTGTTTGTTTCAGCTTCGAATTGCAGTGGTGGTTCCACCCCTTACTGAAGAAGATGTCTACATGGCATCTCATCAACAGACGGGCATGAAAGTTACCGTACGAATAAGGAGGATGATTGGCATTTGCTCCAAAAAAGAAGACGTTCTATTACCAAGATAATGTGAAACTGGAGAAAGCATGCACAGCAGTCTTCCCCCTACAAATGGACCGTGACTTAGCCCAAACTCTGCCCGTTGATGGCCACATAACAAAAAGGCTGCGTTTATTAGGCCGAATTGGTGCGGCCTTCAGTGGGTGGGAAAATGGTAATTTCATCCACCATCTCCCCTTTCGTGCCCCACCCCTCACACCCCTCAAACCACACTTAGACACACACAAACATACACACACACACACTTATCTTTTTTCCACGCCAGGGTCTTCCATCTTCCAGGCTGCTCTGAGGTCGGGACTGTCCACTCCTGCGCACACTTGTGTGCTGCGCAGGGCATCTGCCTCACAGAACCTTGGGCTTCCTTTTACTGTCTTCTTTGTCCGCAATCGTTAGATCATGGCCAACAGATGGTAAACCTAACATTTTGTTTCTTGCTGCTATGGGAAATGCATTGAAGAGTCTGAGTAGCACTTGCATCTGTGCCCTTGATAAAATCTCATCCAATTGTTGAGTACATTGAACTGTAGTCCCCAGTCCTAGAGGAGTCCTTCCTCTTCAAGGTTGTACCATGAAAAGCGGAAGATATTGAAGGTCTAAGCTTTTCCATTCGAAAAGTGCAGGATTCCATTAATGAAATGGGTACAATATGAGGTCTAAATTCGAGATTCTCTTGACTGCTGTGACTGTATACCTCTTGCCTTCAGAAGGTGGCAAGGTCCACATGCGTGAAATGCAGTTAAAGATGGAGCAACAGGCCCCAACCACAAGCAAGATAATTTTGGCCCGAATAGTTTCATAAGTAGGCAACTATAATGTACTACTTTTCCTCCTCCCCACCTACCTGCCTGCCCACAGGGTTCTCCGATAGGCCAGAGTAACCCACACATGACTTGACGTGCTTACTTGGATGTCCTTCCCAGGACAGCCTTACCCGGGCAGCCACTGAAGGGTTGAAGGCAAAGAGCAGCTCCTGTGGGCAGCTCCCATGCCCTGTGGCCCCTGTTTTCCCATGGATGCATGACGGAATAACCTATAGCTACAACTCAGGTAAGGTGGTATCTACATTATTGCCACCCACTTCTAACACTGGACTGACGTACTGACTTGCACTGTGCACTCTTAGTTTGCCAATATATTGCACTCTGAAGAACTTTGAGGGTTAGCCATGGTGTTGCTTTTGGAGTAATTGCTGTACGCTAGCCCATGTATTGCACATAGAAGAATTGTATAGGTCAGTCAATATACTGCTCTTAGTAGAATTGTGTAGGTTAGCCCATGTACAGCCCTTAGAAGAATTATATTTAAGGGTAACCAATATATTTAATTTAGAAGAACAAACCCACTAAAAACTGAAATAATATGCTTACTCACTCTAAACCACAGAACAATTTACAACATACCTCTACCGCAAAAAACATAAGACCATCACAAACTACAACGAATCACACACACACACCACACAACACCAAACAATGAACTAAGCCAACCACACAAACCACGCACACACCCACAACAAGCACCACATAACAACCACCAAATATCACAAACCAGCAAACTGAAGCTACCAACAGCACATTAAAGCTCCTTCAGCGTTTCCCTCTCAATCCTACTAACAAAGCCCTCCTTCCATTTCAGATCCGTCAGGGTGCCAAGAGACCATGTAAATGGCAGCAAAGCGCTTTACAAGACCAAATAACATAACATTTCATAGCTGTTAGTTTCAATACATACTTCACACATAATATGAATAGGAAAGCTAAGCATTTCATAGTCAACGCAATATTGCAAAAAACACAGACCAAATATTCACAGGCGACAGAATACTCTGCAAATTCCATTGCTTAATGACGCCTTACCTTTCCACGTGCAGAACTCGCTGTTGCTACTGTAATCACTGTGCAACTGGAAACCCTTGAGGAAGTTGTGTTGCTCTCCCTCTATGAGACGACCGGTTAAAATACCCCTAAGGGTGTTATGGAGCATCCCTGACGGCGTGTACATAAGGGTCTTCAGGCGTGCCATTTTTTGCTTGCATTGTATTTCGTCCTTGTCTACAACCACATAATGAGAAGGAACCATGAATTGCACGTGCATACTGGTTACAATATGAGTATGCTTTGTATTGCAAAGTATGTGAGGCAGAAGAGATTGAATTCCACGATCTGATGAGGCTATTGTGGGCAAGGAAGATTTGGAGATCTATTTTGAAACAGCTTAAGAATGCTTCAAGTGGCTAGAATGGCTGCATTGTTTGCTTTGTATTTAATAATTATTAGTAAATGGCGAGGGACTATCAGATTGTAACATATAATCTGATAGGCCTTCGCTGGGGCTTTACCCGACCGGGAATGCCTCTCCTAATGTTCCTTCTTTCTGTCCCCGGCAGGGCGGGGGGCTGGCAGCCACTCAGCCAATGAGGAGGCTTGAAACGGCGTAAACCCTGCTCTCAGCCACCACATGGCTGGAGGCTTCTATCTTCCCCCGCCCGGGATCGAGGTGTTTTCTCTCTCCCACCCCGTCAATCCAAACAATCCCATCCTCACCCGCCCAACCCCACTCACCTTCTTTTTGGTCCATTTCGGGAGCGGATGCACTGGGAACACTTCTATCCCCAGTGTGTCCCCTCCTGATCCACAACAGTCCCTTCTCTCTTTAACATGACGGCCATTTTCTTTGTTTACATTTTCCCTTTGTTTTGAATGGCTACCATGGAAAGGGAGAAGGGACTAATTGTAGTCCCTTCTCCCTTTCCAAGGCGGCCATTTTGTTTGTTTACATTTTTCCATTAATTTTGAATGGCTGCCATGGAAAGGGAAAATGGGCTAGTTTTCCTTTGCCTGGCGGCCATTTTTTAAAATTTCTTTTTTTTTCTGTTCCGAAACGCTTCGAAACATTAAAAAATGGTCTTAGTACCCTGGTCTTCGCTCGGGCCTGTAACTATGGGTCCCGGGGCATTACCTGAAGTGATAATGCACCCCCTGCTCGGGGCTTATTGCTTAACTGGTTTTGCCTATATCAGGATTCTGCAACCTTTTACTCACCTGGTGTTTTGCACTACCATTCCCATGTTCCCTCACCATTGACTGTGCTGGCTAGGGCTGGTGGGAGCTGTAGTCCAAAACATATGCAAAGCCAAACGCTGCAGCCCCCTCCACTATATATGCAGAGCTGCTATCATTATGTTATGTGATTTGATGTTATGTCGGTGCTGTTATTGACCCTGTAATATATATGCACAGCTTAATAATCATGAATAACACCAACAACTAAATCAAATAAAGAACATAAGAGCTAATTGTGACAAGGTAGGCAGTCATCTACTTACTTATCCCTCATATTTCAAATCTTGAGGTATACGTTCTTCAAGCACTAGTTCTAAAGTGATTAAGACTATCTTAGAAAATAACAAGGTTTTTAGCAAAGAAATGTGAGGCAATTATTGTTTACAGGTCATGCAGGAGGTTGCACAACACACCCATTTTGTAAAGTCAATTCACTGTCGGCTAACATCTGGAGTGGGGTGAGTTCACAAGAGCAGCTGCACGGGGCACAGCTCATCAGGCAGGACACTGCACTCCTGCTTAGGTTCCTTTATCTTGGCATTCTTTTTTCCACTCTCAGGGGCTTTTCTTCCCTGTACCTTAGGCAATATATGTTTAGGCCATACATACTTGGGAGGCCTTTCTGTAACCCAACCTCTTTTAAATTCTGGTTTCTTGCAGATTAATTATGTTCAAGAAAAAAGAGATGTGCAAAGGAGGAATTCCATTGTTACAACAATCGTATATATATTTTTTCATTCTGGAACAACAATATCACATAACTATAAATACAGAAAGGATTGAAAATCAAGGTAAAGGAGCCAAAATGCAAACCGTACCAATTTCCTTCACTTTGCTTCGGATCCAATGATCCCAGAAATGATCCGAGTTCGTGGCTAGATCCAAAGTGTCCACCAGATTGACAGAGTAGATGTTCCCCCACAAGCCTGTAAAGGAAAGGGTAAAAAGGCGGAGCGAAGAAACCATTATTAGAATCACAGAAAGCCATGTCTCCTGGTATTGTACACGCTTTGATCCAGGGTGACGTAACATAAACACTGGCGTGGCTAACCATTCCTAGTGAGGACCAAGGTTGTTAACATATGTGGGAATTGGTGAATTTAAAGCACCAAAGTGGTACAGAGTTCACAAAGACTTCAAATGGGGGGTGAGGATCTCCCCTGAATTGGGAATGAGTCAGCTTGGGTTCTGGTTCAGTCCATGTATGCTTGCTAGATCTGCTAGATCTGTAATTGGAAACCTAAACCAATTATACAATCCGGTCTTCTGGTTGTCAGATGAACAAAAAAAAATATGCATACCGTATCTACTGAAATTCATTGGTAGCCTCTTTTTCACATACACACATTCATCATGGTTATCGTGAAAACCGGACTTGATTTTGCTATTCGGTGGGTGTTGCTGTCCCTCCCCACCCTTGGGCTGGGATAACCTTTCTTACTGGCAGTTTGTAGGAGCAATCTCCCTGTCTATATGTTCCATGGGTGACCATCATCCATTGCCTTGCCCTGCCAGAGACTCTGAAGACAAATAGCTATGGCCACAAGATAATTTTGGGTGTTGTGAGTGTTTGTGAGAGATGCTGGATGAAGAGCCAAAATCTTTATTTTGAAGTATCTGAGTCAGAAAGAAGGGGCCTTATTACAGAATTAGCAGCAGCGGACCGCCCAGAAGCAGGATCTGAAAATGGCTTTCATCCCCACTGTGAGGGTGGTCAAGGCCTTTAACGGCCCGCCAGCCTGAGCCCAGATAGCGCATTGAGGGTTGTGAGCCGTTAAAGGCCATGTCAGCCCCCCTACAGCGGGGGTGAAAGCCAATCTCCCAGATAAAATTCTCACCCACTGTTCCAGCCACCTGATTGGCTAAGCACCCTTCCCCGGTTGCGAATGACGATTCAGTATCAAAAAGCTGGAAGCGCAGGGAGAAAATCCACCCAATTCTAGATAAACTAAGACCTGGCTTAAAATTGTCCAGATTTCGCGGTTTAGACCTGTTGCATGTGGGGTTGGGGGGGTCTTATGAGATAGCCCCTCACCAGAGCTTTGTCCACCAATGTCCCATTCCTCATGAAGGCCTACACATGGATCCCCCTTTGCACGACAAATGACAGGCAACCAACAAGATGGGCTGCTTTGCCCTTTTTCCAAAACTCTCAGGCAGTGCCAGATTTTGTTCTATGATCCTGCACCGCCCAGAATGTACCTTTCGGTCCTTCTGCAGTGTGCATTAACCGTTGAAGAAGAAGTACCTTGAAAAAGCTGCAGGTGAACATACATGGGGGAAAGAGGATTGGTTGACAAACATTTGCATCTTCTTTGGGACTTTGCAAAGGGATCCCAGACCAGGCTCTTATGCTCTCCCATTGGAAGGATATGATCTCCCATTATGACTGCAGCCGGAGAGATGCTGCTCCTCCCTGTTACCACATGCTCTTGTATTTGAAACACAGAATTGTGGGCCAGGTGCTAGTTTACTCATGCCTCCTGTGGTGAGCCAACCCTTCTGAGAGTGGATGCCTGTCACTGTACGCTACTAGTAGTCTCCACTGGAGGCTCCCAGAGTTCCCGGGGCCAGAAAGCCCCCTTCCTAGTCAAGAATACACAGATGAAAGGAGACAAACACACTGGCCCTCATTACAACCTTGGCGGAGGACCATGGTGCTATTAGCACCATGGTCCATGCCGCTAAGGTTACGATTCCGCCATGGTGGATGGCGGAATTACCGCCCCATTCCAAGGTGAGTGGGGCGGTAATTCCCCATTCACCATTTGCCCTTCCCCATTCCCATTTTTGCCCCCATAGGGCATAATGGGAATGGGGAAGCCGCTAATTACGGCACCGTAAATTACGGTGCCGTAATTAGCTCCAAAGTCCCTTTGCGGGTTGGATTTTTAACGCCTGCTAAAAGCAGGAGTTAAACACCAACCCGCAAAAGGACACTTGTAATCAGGCGTTAAGGGTTAACGGCGCTGACGGTGCCGTTAAACCCTTAACGCCTGAGTTGTAATGAGGGCCACTGCATCAAACCCAGGCCATGGGCCTCATTACAACCCAGGCGGTAAGTTCCCTACTTTACCACCATGGTGTAAACTCTTGTAAACAGAGGAAACCAAGGAATACAGGGTGAAGGTGAAGGAGGCGACACGACTGAGAGACTGGAGATTACAGGAGAGAATTCTATAGAGAGAGACCTGTCAGAGAGATAGGTCTGGTCGTACGACAAGCCTGGAAACGATCGAATGGAAAGGAGGGCAACGAGGACCAGGAAAATAAGAACAGTAGTTGGAGGAGCAAGACGGAAGTCAAACACCGAGGGAGAGAAGTAGCGTCATTTCCTCAAAGAAAAGGAGACCAGAATGGGTAGGTTCCAGAGGACCACATTGGTCCAGGGGAGAGTGTAGTGGTTCAAGAAGATCCGAGAGAGAAACTATTGCCGGTGGTCAGGAAGGATAGACAAGGAAGAGGAAAGGGAAGAAAGGCAGCCTTGGAGAGTGACATAGGAAGATTGGAAGAGCGGGATGGTCAGGAGCAGGGTCTTACTTCTCCATCAAACGCCAACAGTGCCAGCGAGACCTCCCTGCGAGCAAGACCCTGCACAAAGGCAGATAAATACACATAGAAGACAAAACTCTGGCAGGCCGCCTAAACACCTCTCTGCAAGAGAGGCATGGAACCTCGGCAGAATACTATTCACAGGAAAAGAGGAGAACCAGAGGAGAAGGGCACCCTACTTACAGGTAAAACAGGAAGAGAGGAGACAACCTTCTTGAGGGACTTCAAGTAAGATACTCTGGTTTGGACACTAGGGATATGTTAATTGAGCTTTCTGGATTTTGGTTGTGACACTGTTGGCAATTTGTTGGACTTTTAGAAGACTGGGCATTGCTTTGAAGCAACCCCTTTGATGTAAGAAGGGAAGGCCTGTTCTTGTGGATAGTTTGGTTAGGAAACCCTTTAGACCAAATCCGCACTTCAAGGACCGCCTTCTGAAGCAGCATTCATTCCATTATTTTGAGTCACTTTATCATCCTGACACTCTTAGTTTTTAGTTTGGCCACCATTTTTCTGACACTTGTATTTGAGATGAGACACATCCTGACACTGAACACTTGGCGTTTTAAAGCATGCACATCATATCTTTGATTGTCAGTCTCTATTTCTGGTGACACAAGTGATGCGGTATCAAGCCCACAGTCCACCTGATGGGTCAGTGCCACACTATTTAAACAAAAAGAGAGATAGAGGGGTATGTGGCACCAGCATCCCCTCAAAATAAAGGGATTTACCCTTAACAAATTGCAACAACCGAACTGGTGCTCACACCATAAATAGTGAGGAGTCTTTGGCTTAAAATATTAAAACAGATTCTGAAGTCCAGTGGCAGCCCCAGGTCTACCAGCGCCCTGTGCCAGACGTTCTGCACAGGGCGAGCCCCCTGCTGTTCGCCCCCGCATGATTGTTGAATAGGTACTGGTGCCGCGCCTCTAACACTCACTAATAGAAAGCCATTGACTGACACTTTACATGAGGTAAAGTGGCAGTTAATAACTTTCTATTAGTGAGTGACAGTGTCATGTAAAGGGCGCCTCTGGCTCGCACAATGTAAAGTGTCATGATGACACTTTACATTGTCTGAGCTGATAGCGCCCTGTAGCGGTGCAGTGCCCCTGTGTGACCACACCACTTGATCGCTTGATCGCACCTTGAGCTGGCTCTGCTGAAGTCATGTACTTGGGGGAAGAAGAAAGGGATGGTCAGGAGCAGGGCCTCACTTCTCCATCCAGCCCCAACAGGGCCAGAGAGACCTCCCTGCGAGCATGAGCCTGAACAAAGGCAGATAAATACACATAGAAGACAAGGATCTGGCAGACCTCCCAAACACCTCTCTGCAGGAGAGGCATGGAACCAGGGCAGAGTACTATTCACAGGAAAAGGGGAGAACCAGAGGAAAAGGCCACCCATCAATTCAACCTCATTATTCTAAGGGGCTATCCATAGAGAGGGGCTGGGCCTTGGGGAGGAGTACACCATAGAGGCCCAATGCAAATGCAAGGCTAATAAGCTAACACCTCCTGATTGAAATATTTCAGAGGTGTGCGTAGAGGTTAAAAAGTGGCTGCACAAGCCACAGGGGGGAGAACTGCCTAAACATCATCTGGATGAAATACTGAAAGAAGGTGGCAGAATGTAACCTTGCCAGGACAGCTGCCTAAAAAAAGAAAGCTGGGTGGAGATTTAACATGGCATTTGAGACAGCAACTGAGAAAGACAAAAGAGGCTGACATTTTTGCAAGGAGAGCAGGAACAGAGGGATGAATGCTCGGGGCTTTCTTTAACTAAAGTCCCTGACCATATAACTGTTCTTCTCCAAGAGAGGGTCATGCTACGCCGGCGTCTATTCCTGAGTGCCAAATCCAGAGGCTTCCAATGTAAGTAGCTTGTCCAACAAAACAAATGGTCTCATTACGACCCAGGCGGTAAATTACCGCCTGGGCCGTGACTTTACCACCATGGCGTAAACTACGTTTACGCCATGGTGGTTGGCGGACTTACCGCCCCATTCCGAGTTTGGCGGGGCGGTAAGTCCCCAATCCCCATTTACCCTTCCCCATTCCCATTTTTGCCCCATAGGGCATAATGGGAGTGGGGAAGGCGTTAATTACGCCACCGTAAATTACGGTGGCGTAATTAACTCCATGGTCCCTTAGCGCCATGGATTTTAACACCTGCTAAAAGCAGGTGTTGAATCCGCCATGGCGCTAAGGGACCTCGTACTCAGGCGGTAAGGGTCGGCGCTGTTTACGGCGCCGTAAACCCCTTACCGCCTGAGTTGTAATGAGGCCCAAAATGTGGTGATTTCTTGATGTAATACCTTCTCCTTAGTTAATGGGTGAGGGGTATGGAAGTAGATCCTTTGTATATTTTTTATAATAATAACTTAATTCCCTTCTAGCCAAATACCACAGGGTGATTTTGTTAACCTTCAAAATGAACACATTGTATTCGCAGTGTACTTTACAAACTATAGTCTGTTCATGTAATTGGGAACACCTATTTTGCCTGTCAACCCCAGACTTCCCTAAGGAAAGGGTGCCCTTATCCATGAAAATAAAATTCCTGACTGTCACCACTCCCCAGGCCTGGCCTTTAAGGAGAGGGGTTCTGAATGCAACTGAAGCCTGAGTGTTTGGTGCTGGGTAGCGAAATGCTTTGCCAAGTGTAATTCCTAATTGAAAGATGCACGCTCTCTCCTGAGAGTAAGTCACCCTGATAGAAGCACAATTTTGTGTTGCTTTGGGGTGAAGTAGGCAGGAGGGTTGCATCAATCCAACACAGGCTGAAAATTCTGGTCTGATTTCAAAACTGCTAGCATTTTCAATTGTGCAGGGAAATTATAAATATATAAAGCGCTGCTGTCGGAAATTGTTTTTGAAAACCGAAAATGTGCATTTGCTCGAAAACTAACCTTTATCAAGGAACGCTAATGCTCACGATCGAGTAATGTTCCAAGGTATGGTTTAATTTTGTCATAAAAGGGGTTCATGGGACTGTTTAATTAGCCTGTGTTCCATGGATAAAAGTGAAATTCAACAGTAACATCCCCAAAAATAATGTTTGTATTGAAGATTCGTTTTGTGCCACAGAGAAGGTGACGTGTGTAATCATTTGGTGCAAATATTCATTGAACCTATTATTTAATATATATTCTTTCTGTACACTGGCCTGGTTCTTGGCTCATTGGTGGCACAAGGAGAGGGAACAACATGCCTCTATATGAGTATAGCTTGAACTCATGGGGCCTCATTACAACGGGAGCGGCCACGTAATGAACGGTGCCGGTAAGGGACCGGCACCGTTCATTACGGGCCACCTCATTACGAGGTCTGCTCGTGGGTCCCGCTAAGGACGTCTGTCAGACCAGACGTCCGTAGCGGCACCCATGAGCAGACCAGGATGCTAACAACGGGCCTGTCATTAACGGCCCTGGTGTTAGCATCCTCCCCATTCCCATTGAGCCCTATGGGGGCTCAAATGGGAATGTACCAGGTCCTGGTCCCGAGAAAGGGAATTACCGGGCCCACCAAAGTCAGCATGGCCCGGTAATTCCCTATTTTCGGGACCCGGACCCGGTACCCGGTTTGGGGAGAGCCGGCTACCTCCAAACTCGTAATGAGGCCCATGATCTATTGTGTGGCACCTAAATTGGGGCAGGGGAACTCCCCATGTTGATTGTGGTCTCTCAATATATTATTACACTATATATGATCTTATCTTAATTGGCTCTAAATTGGCACCACTGCTTTCTTGTTACAGAAAATATAATTTAATAAGACGTCTTGTGCCTCCTCCCCCTCCCAAGGGTGCATTGATCAAGGACCAGGTTCTGGCCACATTTCAGCTCCTTGCCTCTTGACAGTGCCTTACCTTGCAGAAAACAGATCCGATATTCAGGATTCTTCTTGATCAATCGGCCCATGAAGAACTCGCTGCCGAAGAGCTCTGATGGGACAGAGGCGCCATACTTAAGGAGTCCCACTTCATATGGAGAGAATTCACACCATTCTGAAAGTCAGGAAAGAGAGACGTTGACAGCACCTGTAATCAAGCACCCATCCCAGGTCACCTAGTCAAAAAACACCAGCAATCAAGTACCCATCCCTGACTATCTGGCTGAAGAACACCTGCAATCAAGCACCCATCCTAGGTCCCCTGGTTAAAGAGCACCAGCAATCAATCAAGTACCCATCCCTGACTATCTGGCTGAAGAACACCTGCACTCAAGCACCCATTCTAGGTCACCTGCTAAGGGCACCAGCAATCAAGCACCCATCCATGGCTATCTGGTTGAAGAACATTTGCAATCAAGCACCCATCCCAGGTCACAGAGCCAAAGAGCCCCTGCAATAAAGAACCCATCCTTGGTCATCTAACTGAAAAACCCCTGCAACCAAGCACCCATCCCTGGTCCTCTGGCGAAGAGCACCTGGAATCAAGCACCCATCCTTGGTCATCTGGCTGAAGAGCCCCTGTAAACAAGCACTCATCCCTTGTCATCTGGTCGAAAAAACACCTGCAATCAAGCACCCATTCCTGTTCCTCTAGCCGATGAATACCTACAATGATGCACACCTCTCTGGTCATCTGGACGTAAAATGCCTGCAGTGGTGCACCCCTCTCTGGTCATCTGATTGAAAATGACCTGCAATCAAGCAGCTCTCCCTGGTTATCTGGCCAAGAGCACCTGGAATCAAGCACCCAGTGATGTACCCCTCGCTGGTCATCTGGCCCATAAGACCCTGCAGTCAAGCAGCCATCCAATGTAACCTGGCCAAAGAGCACCTGCAATCAGGGACCCATCCCAGGGCACCTGGCCAAAGAACACCTGCAATCAAGCACCGACTCTGGTCATCCAGCTGAAGAATAATAGCAATGATGCACTCCTCCCACATCATCTCTCCGAAAGACCCTGCAATCAAGCACCCATCCATGGACATCTTGTCGAAGAACACTTGCAATCAAGCACCTATTCCTGGTCATCTGGCCAAAGAGTACCTGCAATGAAATGCCCCTCTCTTGCCATCTGGCCAAATCCTGGTCGTCTGGCAAAAGAATAGGCTTTCTGGAATGCCTGTAAAAGGAAACCAATCTTCTCTCCTCAGACAGCCCCACAGCATTGCTACAGTACGCCTTTGTGGCTATCACACAAACCTCACAGTTAGGTAAAGCCACTCAAACCCATATGGGGAAAAGACTGCAATGAGGCATATCAAATGAGTACAGGAAGCTAGCTCTGTAAGTGGTTTGAACATCACTACATTCTTAACTATTAACTCCTGAATCACCTGCATTTGCTCTGTCTGAGGTGCTACCGACCGCGGCCTCCCCCCCACACACACACAGCAGGATCAGATCGCCCATGATAGCATCCCTTGAGTCAGAGGCTAAGCTGGCAAGAAGAATGTGTATGTTTTCATAGAAATTGTAAATCACTGTCTCTGTGGAAGAATTTGTCACATAAGCTGACAGAGCTCACATGTGCATGATAAAACATGTATTTCACACGAATCAAATTGATATTTAACTTCAATTATAGAATTGTCAATAAATAGTTAATAGATATGTTTCCACACACAACCTGTTAGCCCCTTATCTTTTATCAATAACAAGAATGCAAAGCGTATTCAGATTTCTTTTTTTCCAATAAGTTTGATTATTTTAAAGATAAAGGAGCACAAAGGAAGCAACAAAGTAAATTACAAACATCTCAAGCAAATACATTCGATCAACAAACCATTCAAATGCATAGGAAAGAGAATGGACAAAAAGGGGGGCAGCAATAGCGTAGTTAGACATGGAGATCATTAAAAGCACAGCACATTTCATTGTATTCAGATTCTGGAAAATGCATTTGATGAGAAACACAAGTGAGGCAAAGGATGTAATATAATAATAAGTGGTCTTGTAGAGTGTAATTTCTGCAATTTTGCTGCTGGATTACAGAAACTGGACACTGGTGCAAGTGCAAGCGCAAGCGCCCCCTCGAGATTCTTTGTAACACGCGATTAGACGCTGCATTGTTATACTAAGGGATCTAACCCTTTTATCTATGGAGGATTAATGCCAAATGTGACAGGGGCACTAGAGGAATTTAAGATTAATAGCCCTGATTTGAGAAAGGTCTCTGGGAGACCGAAACACGTGTCATTATCTAAGGGTATTTTTGTAAATAAACATATTGTCTTGGAACATTTGGCGCAGTCTCCTTCCGGGTTATTAATGCCTCATACTAACATTAGGGAAAACACTGACATAGTGCTACAAACATGTTTTTTCATTGCATTTTTGGCACCAGAGCAATGTTTGCTCTAGTCCTAGTCTTTTGGTTTAGTGAAATAATTCATAGAAATAACATATTCTTTGCACTAGGGCAATTTCTGCCCAAGTGTTAATTTCACTTGAACCTGTGCTATTTGTTTTTAATATATCCAAAATTCTGTCAATACATTTTGACACAAGGGCATATAAATAGGACTGGATCAAACATTGCCCTAGTGCAAAAAATTGTATGAGGGCAATAATGCGGAACTTGGTGGTCTCTCCCAATGATTGGAGCTGGGGTCGACTCGCCTTTGAGACCAAAATGATCAGACCCGGGCGAGGAAGCTTAGAACACTATCAAGTAACTTGACAAATCTTGGAGCATTTACATTAGTAATGATTTTGAATATGCTTTGAGATCAAAGTTCACTGTCATGTCATATCTTTGTTGCAGGGGCCACCAAAAGAGAAGGAGATCATGAATAGTGCCTGCGGCAGACCAATGACCACCATTTGGAAGAACATAATTAGAACGTAACAGTGCAACCCCTTTCAGGGTGGTTTGTAGTGGAGAGCTTAGCTAGCTACCAGAGGAGGTTTAGGGCAAAGAGAACAAATCATGACATTTTCACTTAAGAAATTACAAAATGGATATCAAACAACAACAAAGTGTCAGCTAAAGCATGTGTCCAATTTCTGAGTATGTTTGAAATTACTAGTGGTGATTCAGCCATATTCAGTTATCGTTGCTTGTGTTGACGGTAAATCTGTTCAATTCTTAATAGTTGTAAGGCGATGTTAGTACCTTGCCATGGGGTCTGTAGGACGCCAGTGGGATTTTGGAGGAATTATGAATAGTGTATAATCCATCGACTGTAATTCCTCCATGTAAAAGTGAGGAATAACCTCCAGCCAAGTACTAGAGCTTTTCCCTTAATTTTCCCTCCATACTCAGAATATTGCGTTGCATTGAAAGTGGTGGTAGTGCCGTAACTGCTACGTTTTTACTCCACCGCCATAGCCATTATGAGGCCCATGGTGCGTTACAAAACACCAAAGAAATTATTATTAAACAAAAACATACTCTAGGATTGTGCAGCAAACTACTGTGGTTCTTCACACAATCACATTGCACACCAAACACTGCATCTATACTCTACTGCTGGAAAGTGGTATCTAAAATCGCATTATGAATGAGTGCACACGGGACTGTGCCACTGCTGTCAGTCCACAGTTTTCACTAAGCTGAAATGCTGAGCAACCTTTACTTGCTTACCTTTGAAGTCAGCTGTGCTTCTTTCATTCAGTTTCACATTCATTGCCAGGTAAAGGGGCATTGGGTTCTGCCCCCTATCCAGTGCTTTCTTCTGATCTGAGAGTGTGTACTCAGTCCTCTGGCCAGAAAGAAAAACAAAAAGCTGGTTACTTCTCGAAATTGGCTTGCAAGACCTTATTTTTGCTGGACGATGCTGGTACTTTAGCTGTCTAAATTGAATAGAAGAGACTTATCAAACTTCCCTAGTGTTGGTGGGAAGGTGATCTGTCCTATTTCACACCTAATATGTTCAAAGATCGGGGCCATCAACTTACTTCTCTATCCAGCCAAGCGTGGCTAAATGTGACAAACAGGCTGTGTAGATGGTATCAACGCATAATGTCTGCATTAGCTCAGTTCCCTCCACATCTTGACAGAATCAATGCAATATCCTTGATAAGATCTGGGACATTGCAAACCCCAAAAGGCACATTCCCCGCACAGCTCACACCGGCAGCAGTAAATATGATGTTAACTCTGTATGTGATTGGTGGATTAATCAAGTTATTAAAGGTCCCCAGGATTTTATTTAATTCACTAGATGAAGATAAGGCAATTGAATGTCTGAAATCATTAAGGAAATGTCACAGAGATGGCTATTTTCTTCAGAATATGGATGGTACAGTAGAATAAAATGTATTACTCAAAATTAACCTGCTGTCTTGATTGTACTTTTCAGAAGTAAACCTGCCACAGAATGGTCTATCTACCTCAGAATGTAATCCCTGCTGTAGAATTGGCTATCTACCTCAGAATTTAAAATGTGCTGTAGAATTGGATATCTACCTCAGAATGTAATCCCTATTGTAGAATTCGCTATTTACCATAAAGTTAATCCGGGCTGTAGAATTGGCTATGTAGCATAGACTGTAATCCCTATTGTAGAATTGGCTATCTACCATATAAATTAATCCATGTTGTGGAATTGGCTATCTACATCAGAATGTAATACCTGCTGTAGAATTGGCTATGTTCCTCAGAATGAAACCCCTGCTGTAGAATTGGCTATGTTCCTCAGAATGTAATCCCTGCTGTAGAGTTGGCTATCTACCTCAGAATGTAATCCCTGCTGTAGAGTTGGCTATCTACCTCAAAATGTAATCCTTGCTGTAGAGTTGGTCATCAACCTCAGAGTGTGATATTTAGTAAAGAATTGGATATCTATTTCAGAATGTAAACCCTGTTGCAGAATATTAACTATATCCTTGGAAACATCATCCCTGCTGTACGATTAACTCTCTACCACAGAATGTAATTCCTGCTGTAGTCTTGGCTCTCAATCTCTGAGCGTAATCCCTGCTGTACATTGGTTATCTAGCACATAATGTAATCCCTGCTGCAGAATTTGTAATCCCTCTCAGAATGTAATCTGGGCCACAGAATGAACTATATACTTGATAATATATTACCTACATTAGAATTGACAACATAACAGCGCATGTAATCCCTGCTGCAGAAGTGTATTTTTTTGCTTCACAATCCCTTTTTATTTGTTTTAATAAACTAGTACAAAAGAAAGCGAAGGTGTGAGATCAATACAACAGTTCCAATATACAACATTTCAAAGTAAATGGGTATATTTCATAGAGTCCGTGTGAATCCACATCAACAATAATGGGTGACAATCAATACCCTTTCAGTGATATCATTTGCACAGTCTGACTAAACATAGCGTGGTAAGCACAATTTCCGTACAAGATAATGAAATAATATTTCTATAGGGAATAGCCAACTGGGGAACATACCATAGATGCCCACCCTCTGATTGGTGGAGAGCATTATGCAGGATTTATCTATTTTGGAATTTCATAGTGTCTATCAAATTGACTCTTTCAAAGTGTAGTCAGTGCCGACGAATTCCCCATCTACCCTGGAGCAGAATTGCTGCAGTGCAAGCAACTGCCTACTTTATAGTGTGATCCCAGCTACAGAATGTACTATCTTAGGCAATTCTGAAAGTAGGGATTCTTTGTAGCCATTTTAGAATGTAATTCCTGTTACAGAATTTACCATTTGAGAATGAAGTCCATGCTGCAGAATTGTCTGTATTACTCAAAGCATAATCCCTGCTGCAAAATGACTATTTTAGAATGTAATCTATGGTAGACTAATATCTCAGAATTCAATCATTGTCCCAATAGTGATGCGCTACCTCAAAATAAAATTCCTGCTACAATAATGACTATCTACCCTATAAGTAAATCCCTGCTACAGAATTCCATATCACCTCCAAATGTATAAGCTGCTCCAGCATTAAATATATACCACAAAATATTTGATATGACTATTTGCTTTAGAATGTAATCCCTATTGTGAAATGTACGCAGAACTATATATATATATATATATATATATATATATATATATATATATATATATATATATATATATATATGCATCTGTTTCCTATATAGAAATGCATTAACCTGGGAATAATACAGGGAAAGTGTACCACTGAATGTCACAGCATATGGGATGCCCTCCAGCCAGAACCGAACCAATGTGTCTTGCGGCTAAGACATGGTCTGTTTGATGGCAGAGACACTTCTATTGTTTTATTCCCCTGCCAAAGAATGCTTAGTGACCTTCCTAGTGCTGGGAGGAAAGACTCAACTAGGAGGTTATTATTATGAACCAGGCTAATTCTATACAAGTGGCTTGAGCAGCCCCCACTATTCCCACAAGGAAGTACCATGTAAAATGAATGCACATGGCATCAGGGTGAGGTCTTTGCCTGCACATGCAAAGTTATTTGGTGCACATTTTTGAAATGATTATAAGGCATTTTTGATTTCCTAAAAAATATGTTGTGCTTACAGGATATTTTGCAGACCCTGTTGTGTGAGTAACATTCCATTGGAAAGAAAGGCAAGTACCCGATTAAGATGCCTTACCCCATTGTGGAACATGGATTCAAGTATCAGGCCCCAGAGATCGGTGAAAGATGTACTCTGACCCTCTTCTTCTCTTTGACTCAATTCACTCCGATAATATTTCAAGCGTGTCCAGGAAAACGCCTCTTTCTTGCTCCTCATCACGCCTTTGCCGGCATTCTCTACTGGCGCGTTTAGATCCTTGCTCGACCAATCAGGATCTTCATATAGCTTTGACATAGCCCTGGTTGACATCAACAAATAAGATTGAGCAGGAGCATTTCAGCGAATCAGAAGATAGGACACATGACTTCTGTGTACTATCTGCATTGCAGTGCCAGTCAGAATTACTGTGCCTGCTAATGTGATGTCTAACCCTTTGGCTGCCCTTAGAATGCATATATACGTCCTACAAAAGTCCCAGCGACCCGTGGCTGGAACTTCGTATTTTGTCCATCGAACCCTGGAACCCCAAGGCGGGGGGGTCACCATTCAAGGGGTTAATCTTGTGGATGTGTAAGCAACTACAGCCAACATTGACTTTTTAAGTATATCTTACTCATTTCCATTGCACCAAAGAAGAGCTTGATAATAGCACTCAAAGTTGCCATTTTGTGGTTGTGTGTAGGTAATGCTTTACAGTGCTCAGGTTTTTCTCCAGAAGTAACAGACTCCATCTCTGGTGCTGTTACCAGAGAAGGATATTGCATTAAATTATTTTAGGGGCAACAGTTAATTGCACAGGCTGCTCAGATTGGTTGTATTCTAATTGACCTTTTCACAATTGACCTGGGGACAATTGACCTAATTTAGAAGGTCAATTAGGACATATATGCGGGGAAACACCCCCGCAACCCCCCCACCCAATCCAAAATCCCCCTGCAACCCACCACCCAATCCCCTTATATTATTTTAAATCCAAAACCAATCCAATACATACATAAAATAACTAAAATAATATAAAGGTCAATTGTGCAGAAGGTCTATTAGGACCACTATAATTAGGTCAATTGTACAAAAGGTCAATTGTAAAAGGTCAATTTGGGTAATACCCTCTGATTGGCTTTTGTAGTGCTTAGAGAACAACAAGATTCGTTCACTAGGTTAAGGTTATGAGCCCCCTGTTGGTTAAAATGAGTAAATCATGGATTTCAACAGATTAGCGAGTGTCTGAAGGTTGCAGTGCACCGTTTTGGTAACCATAACAATTGATTCCAAAGCTTAACTCACACTGGTTTTTCACTTAGAGAAACTAACAACTCTTTTTGAGCTCTGTGTTAACTGCTGCTACGCGTTGTATGGGCAATTTGTTGGTATAACGTTCTTTCATCGACGGGTGCAATTTTGACGGTTTTGTTTACGAGTGCATTTTACTGAAAAAACTCATTGAAATATATAGGGGGGAGGGGGGTTGGAAAAGTTTATATAAGGGGTGGGGGGGTCGGGAATTGGTAAAAAAAAACAACAGGGAATGGGGGATATGTGGGAACCCCCCCAAAATAAAAATAAATCAATTTCGATGAGATTTTTCGGTAAAACATACTCGTAAAAAAAACTATCGAAACTGCACCCGTCGATGAAATGACATAGGACCCAATTTGTCAATAGTACTGAAAACAATCATGCAAATAAATAGACATTAATCATACATTACACGAGCGCCCATCAAGTACTATGTTCCTCACCATGTCGAGCCAGAGGCACCAGTTATGTACATAACGCAGTCCAAGAGGCCCATCTCCCGAAGCGCCGACAGGTGGCTGTACATGCATGTCATGGCCCTGATGCCACCGCCTGTTGCTGTCACGGCCACCACTGGAATCTGCACCACAGAAAGAGACAGGCTAGGTAAGTGATCTCTGGGTGAATATTTGCACAGCTTGCCCACCGTTGAAGCCCCCATTAGACCAACATTGTACAAGCCCTATAGAACCGCCCATGCATATATCATCCAAAGCACTAGTTGCGGCCTTACCCATGCAGAAGGGAACATGTTCGCTTTAGGTGCTATACAGACCCTGCCCACCCCAATCCCTTTTTTCCTATGTTGATCTCATTACCGCAGGGGGCCATAGGACTGGATGGTGTTTCATCCCCTCTCGGTGGAACCTTCCTAGGTGTTCCCCTAAGTGTAGACACTCAAGGTGTCTCGATAACCGCAGGGGGCCATGGGACTGGAGGGTGTTTCATCCCCTCTCGGTGGAACCTTCCTAGGTGTTCCCCTAAGTGTAGACACTCAAGGTGTCTCCATAACCGCAGGGGGCCATGGGACTGGAGGGTGTTTCATCCCCTCTCGGTGGAACCTTCCTAGGTGTTCCCCTAAGTGTAGACACTCAAGGTGTCTCCATAACCGCAGGGGGCCATGGGACTGGAGGGTGTTTCATCCCCTCTCGGTGGAACCTTCCTAGGTGTTCCCCTAAGTGTAGACACTCAAGGTGTCTCCATAACCGCAGGGGGCCATAGGACTGGAGGGCACTGAAGGAAGAATAAACAGAGCGTGAATAAAATGAACCATCAGCATCTAAAAAAACTTGAAGTTGACGATGGGTACAGTACTCCTTGCATCTGAGATTAGATGTACGGCTCCAGAATAATATATACAAGAAGCCTGGCTTCAACATTGTGCCTAGAACCACTG
This sequence comes from Ambystoma mexicanum, assembly GCF_040938575.1. Taxonomy (NCBI): domain Eukaryota; kingdom Metazoa; phylum Chordata; class Amphibia; order Caudata; family Ambystomatidae; genus Ambystoma; species Ambystoma mexicanum. The sequence goes on from NC_090940.1 coordinate 166,936,553, forward strand.
ACATGACTTGCAGCCCCATCAAAATAGCACCAGAGCCACTGGTATCCAGTAATATAAACGAATAGATTATAACGAAAAACATTTTGAACGAACCCAAAATATCGAAAAAGAGACTTATTTTTTTAGAAATACATTAGGGGGTGGGGTAAAGTATTAAAACGGGTTGGGAGGGGTTTGGGGTGGAGTAATAAACCTCAGAAAGCAGGGGTTTGGGGGGGACCCGCCGCCCAAATTAAAAAAAGAAAATTCTGTATTTTTGGGGTATTTTTGGTTTGTTAAAAATGTTTTTGTTATTACATGTTTTGTTACAATCACAGGAATCCAGGGCCACTGACATGCATTGTACTTGATACAATACTTTGGGCATCATTCCGAGTAGGGCGGTAACGAGACCGGTGCCGTTAAACCCTTACCGCCCTACTACGAGTTTCTTTGCGGGTCCTTCCTTAACGCCTGCTTTTAGGGGACCGCAAAGGCACTTTAGTGCTAATAACGGTACCGTAATTTACGGTACCGTTATTAGCGCCTTCCCCATTCCCATTAAGCTCTATGTGGGCTCAAATGTGAATGGGGAAGGGCCCTGGTGAATGGGGAATTACTGGTCCCTCCAACCTTGGAATGGACGGACCGGTAATTACTCCATTCACCAAGGCAGAGTGGGAACGATTTTGGAGGCAGCCATGCCGCAAATAGCGGCGTGGTTACCTCCAAAGTCGGAATGAGGCCCTTTGTGTGCCTCCGACATGAATTTTGGCTCTAGTTCAAAACTTTTAGCACTGGCATGAATTGTGAGGCTCGGTACTGTACTGGCGGTATCATCTGCATGCATTATGGCAGTGATACAGAACTCCTGGTAGCATTAACAAGAAACGTGGGAGTATGTTCTCCATATGGAAGAGCCCAAGTTCTGATAGATTGCAGCGCTTTGGGTCTGGCTAGCAGCTAAGGTGGGAGAGTGCAACAGAGCTAACCAGGTGAGCTTTTTTTGCGCGCACACGTACAACCAAAATTTTATTTCTTGCCACTCAGGCGACAAAGAACAAAGGATACCAATAGGGAGCAAAAAAGGTCAGCAAGGTGATTAAACAAAAAGCCAGCTTTGCTGAAAAGATGACAATTGCCACAATGACATAGACTGCGAAAAGAAGGCCAGGGTAAAATGACCCACCGCCATTTTAAATGTTGGGTGTCACCAATTTAGCGAGTGATAAAAGCCCGCATGAGTGAGGTGTGTGGTTAGGGTGTTCACGATGCAACTCCATACTCTTTACCATCGATAAACATATTGGGAAAATCATTAATAGGGTGTAGCAGAATTGATTGTCCCTAGTAAGCAATACGCGGACTAGGGTGGGAGACATGGAGGATTTATTTTGCATTTTTAAAGCACTCACTCAGCCCGTGGGCATTGTTTTTAGTTGCGTAATTGTTTTTTTTTGTTGTCTTAGTTGCGTATTTATAACGCGCTTAAATACCAAGAGGTTTCTAAGCATGGACCCAGGGATCGAACCTGTGTTGCTTCATGTCGTCTTGCTTCCAAGGGGAGCACATTGCCGCTGAGCTAACCTCGGTACTGAACTAAACCGAATCAACACCGATTTGTGAATGTATGGTTATTTTCAAGGCCATCACTTCAGAAACAATTATAGGGGTAACGAAAAGACCATCAAGAATTTTGATCCCCCCCCATGCCGTCACAAGAAGTGATGTCATACACCAATGAAATCTGGCATAGACAGCTTGAAGGGCATGGAATTGGCAAACAGTTGCTTAAGGTCAAAGGTGTAACTCCCAGTAACCCTTCAAGGATTGCAGTGGCCTCACAGTGCAATCTGGACTTTTTCCATGTGCCCATGCCAACAACCATTAAGACTTCTTGCTAAGGCCCGGTTCATGTAAGTCACTGTAGCGCCCAGAAGCTGGAGAAAGGACCATTCGCGCTGTATCAACACACCCCTAAATACCCCCCAAGGAGGCAGGATTCCCCGACCCACTGACCTCGTGATCCTTGAGATCTTCCTCCAGCTGAAGGATGTTTTTCAGTGCCGCAGCGACCACCTTTTTCCTTTTCTGCAGAAACTGCTTCTCCTGTTCGCAAAGATCAAACCCCAAGCGCACGTCAAGGTCCTCTGGGCTGAGGAAGAGTGGAGAGGTGATCACATGAGTGACACTACAGAGAATGGATGTGTTTTGCTAAACAGTTACTACCCCCTTCCATGTACACACAGTGTGTTCAGATAATCTCCTGGCTGAATCTGAAACTGCACTGGTTACCTGGCCACCCTCTGATCTCGGACCCAGGTCCCTCCACGCCAGTTGCACACCTGCACTGCCCCCCTGGCAACCCTGCACCCTGGGGGCTGTTTCTGTATCCCCACAGCCCCTACTAGCACTTGACACATGATGTCTGCACTTACCCTTGCACTTTCCACCTGCTGGCTGCACTTTTTATTTATTGTCTTTATTTATTTTACTGTCATCCTATGTACTGCACTGCCCCTGCCCTTTCCCCCTGCACTCCCCCCTCCCCTGCACTTGCGAGATCTCAATGTCACCTGGCCTAGTAGGATTACTGTCTGTCTTCCCTCTGTTTCCCCTCCCTTGCCTCGTTGCGCTTTGAAACACTTGTGTATAGGCACGTTATAAATGACATATCATATATCATAATACAAATATTTGGACTTTGTTGATACCAGGAACCAGTTTTGTGGACCATATCTGACTTTCGTAGGCTGCTATAAAGCTATGAATTTACTCCAAATGCCCCTGAAAGAGCCAATGCCCATTGACGCATGGCCCTGATGTCAAGATGAGTGCCTGGGGGCAATTTACTTATAAAAACACTATATAAGTGAGCAGATCCATGCATTTACTCACTCACCCGCCTTCCTATCCATCCTGACAGGTAACTCTGCACTTTAGGACCACCTGAGAAAGAGACCCATTTGGTCTGTAAAGCGACCAACCAAAAATCGGAATCACGGTAACTAAGGAAAAGTCCTCTCTGGAGGGTTTCAAGGTCTTTCTTTGAAACAATATCAGGCAGTGCCATGGCAATGAATATGTAAGGGCTGCAAAGCACCTGATATGCTAGACATCCGCACAAGCTGTCTTTTTTTTATTGGATAATGCCACAAAATTCCTTTTCACTTTTTCACATGACAAAGAAAGGTGCCAATAATGAGGGTAGGGGGTGTCACAGAAGTGGCCCAGTTCCCAGAAAGATAGGGGAAGATTAAGTGGGATATCAGGGAGAAATCCTTACCAGTCCTTCACCGTGAGCTGCAGATCCAACTGTGCATTCTAAAAACAAAGGATCACAAGGTTACATTTCTACACCTTGTCCGGCATTGCACGGATTACACGGATTAGAGATTACCAATTACAAGTGAGAGGCTAAATGTGGTGGAAGCGCCCATTTAGCCAATCAGGAGGCTGTAATGTCCCATGCTCTATGATTGGTGGACGTGTCCAGCATTCCAGCCAATCAGCATATGTTGACCTGTGTGAGCACTCCTCTTGACTCGATTATTTATAAAACATCTTCCAAGTTATAGACCTTATTTTTTTGTCAGCCAGAGGTTGCTTTTGTGCTGCTGCACTGTACAGAGCATTTGTGCATAACAAACTGTTAGGTTACAGTAAAACGGAGTGACTATTTACACAAATGAAACCTTTGCAAAATGCGTTTCATGCTTTCCTGGGCTTTGTCAGGGAAAAATGCAAAGTACGCCATACCTGCTACCGGTTGGAGATTTTGTAATCTGTGCAGGTATAAAGTGCAGCATTTTTAGTTTGTACTACTAGGTGGCACGATAGCGCCACCTACAAGCCCAAACTATTGCATTAAGCGGACAGATTGGAAGAAATGGCATATGAGGAGGCACACAACGTTTGTAGTTGTTTGGTTATTTGCCCAGCCATTGACTGCCCATGGCCATGCTAATCCATATGGCCATTCCTACCAACTTCCTGCCCCTCCCCTCGTTTTAATCAAGCCTTACCATCAAACCATGCCAGTATTGTTTTAAACAGTCTTCTGAGAGTTAATGACTTAGTTGGAGTTGTAAATACGCTACTGGTGTATTAAGAATATCTTACAAGGTGCGCCTTCAACCACTCGATTGATAAGCTCTATGACTGCCCTTCACTGAAGTCCTGTCAAAAACAAGCATTGGCAAAGCCAAAAGTTTTGGCTTGTGTGAAAGTTTTAGGCATTTGTTCCTGGCACTGCAATTAGATGCACATGTCCTTGCACCATTTTGCACCTGCTACCATCAATGGCCAGTTAATGCCACTATGGCACTGGCTGGCAAGTACTGTTCCCATGCCTACACAAAAGCTCAAACTGTTGGCATTGCCAGTGCTTGTTTTTTTATTTGCAGTTTTCTTATTTGTGGGATTGTGACTTTAAAAGCACATTCTCTGAATAGAATAAAGTGTTTCTTCCGCGTGTCAGAAGCAGCTGTCATTTTATTTCAGTGACTAAGGTATGCACAAATGATACAAATATACAAACTGCTTCAAAGGCTAAAATAAATAAATATAAATTAAAAGATGAGCCGAGAGTTAACAAGACTTTTTATTTTTAAATGGTGCTATAGTGACCATTTTGTAGAGTTGCTACTAACAAGCCGCTCATACGTGAGTGTTGTTCATACATTTTTTCTCTGTATTTTTGTCTTTGTACAATCTGCACTCTAGAACTCTGATAGAAGTTCATACAGATACAGGCCACTGTGGATTTGTGCCATAGGAGACTGGGGGCACCCGCACCACGAGCTCTAAATCCACTGAATACTGCTCCGTAGCAAAGGTGAACAGAGTGGCTGTTGTATTGTTTAGATTATCAAGGAGCTATGATATAAAGTGGATTACTCCCAGAGAATATTGTTTTCCAAACCCTACAAAAACAAATTCCAGCGCTGAACCCACATGGATGTATTGACCCCCTCTTCCCCTTGTGAGATTTATAGAAGCTTTTCTCTCGTATTGATAAGGGCTGAGCTCAGGGCTTTAAGTGGGACAGGGCTAGCCAGGGCTCAGCCCTGACAGTCTCAAAATATTGCCCTTGAGCCAAGGCTCTGCAGGGCTCTCCGAACTAACCCCCCTTATCAAATGTCTTTAAATATATGAGTGGCAATTCTGCTCTTTGCCAGTAGATGTCACCTTTAGTGATGTTTAGAATCATGACTTCAGTTGAAGAAATTTGAAATTGGGTACTTTTCAAACAAAACAGGGAAGTAAAATTATAAGAGAATACATTGTTTGATTTTTGCCACACTTTGTATTAAAGCTTTATCATTAGAATGCCTTTAATTAGCTTGTATGAATAATGGATTTCTTTCAGAAGAGATGTGGGATTGCATGTTGCACTGGCTCCTTTTCATTTGATGTTCTGTTTCATCTTTTAATATATTTATTTTCGTCACCATTTTTACAAACATTAACCATATTTGCATCTTTGACACTACACTGTTTGCCCTTTCATTGCACGCGTGTAAACTCGATTGGCTCTGTTAGGTCATTCCTTTAATTGCACAGGCCACGCTTCCTTTAAAGCTTTAATAGCTACTTGGGATTTGAGGCTGCACGAGACCCTTTTTAGGCCCTGCACCCAAAACATTGCATCATGATGCATTAGAGAAGGCGCCCTCCCCCCGATTTCTTATCCCACTAAAGCACTGGCCGAGCTAGCCTGTCTTCAGCTGAATGGTACTGCATCAGGCTTTGGGAGGCCACCCTGGTGAAGTTGCCAGCCATGTGGGTAGCAAGTGGCCCCTTCATTCTATAGACAGCCCCTGAAGGGAGCTTTAACTCAGGTCTACGGGTTTCCGACACCCGCATGTGCTTCACCAGTGCTTTGTGCGTGCTTATGAAAATACCGTCTTCCCATGCAGAGGGCACCACGGTGACAGCATGAAGAAGCCGAAAATCATCACAGGAAAAGTTAGTTTCTATTTTAACATGAAGATCAAAATCTGTACCTTTTCCGCTGTGAGTTTGACCTTCACATCCTCTCCCGCAGTAAGGGTGTTCAGAGGTACTGTCGTACGGCCGTTGGTCCGATCTGAGGTATTTTCCGTCTGAAAAAAGATAATTTGTGTCTAAACCATGCTCAGCAAATGCATACAACAAATAGGCGTCATGGCATCCCAATGAGCGTGACAACGTACAAAGCTGACTTCGAAACGCGAGATGGGTGTCTTGAGGCTGGCCGTCATTTCCGGGTCCCATCCCCTCACGCAGTGGAAGTGGAATGTCCCCGTGGAGCGAGCGGCAGGGCCAGAGTTCACGAGGACTGTATAGTTTTCTTCATAGGACCCTTTCACAGTCAACTCAAGTTCTTTCTTTGCTAAAGGGGGGACAGAAATGGGAGACAGAAGATTATGAACAGAGACCTCTGTGTACGAGGACAGCCAGGACCACAGTGCCTGCCCAGTCCGCCAGAGGCGTGGCCAGGGAGTGGCCTGGGGTGGCACGCGCTAGCCCTGGAATCTGATTGGCCACCCCAGGTGCCACCCCATTATCCTAAACTATGATCATTATGTGTGTGTGTGTGTGTGCTCGTACTTCATGCCACCCCTGCATAAGTCAGTGCCCCACTTGGACCACCCAAGTCAAAAGAGTCTGGACGCGACACGCAGTCCACATGCACACAACAGATCTTTCTTGCCTGTCATCTCCTGATCTCACTGTTCCCTGAGCCGTATCAATACCAATTTAAGGGTATGGTCATCAATTTTAGCACCCAGCATCAGCAATATATTACATATTATCCTCAAATGAGAAGATGGTGGGTTGTGTGGAAGGTGGGTTAGGGCAGGTGGCCAGTCAGCATCCACCACCATTTTGAATTGGGGAGGTTTTCATTGAAAGAGTCTAAAACCAAGTCAACCAGCCTTCCTTCATAAAGAGAGCAAACAATGTTCAGTATTGGACCCAAAGCTCCCGGTACATCCAATAGTAGGCTGCTGTTGGCACAATTCTTTGGCGTGAGGTCATAGGAAGCCCAGAGAAAACACTTTTCCCTTGGCTGCGGAAGAGGCGCGATGCATTGGTTTTTCTATTTGTGTGAGGTGTGCTGTTTCTTCAGTGTGTGGGAATGAATATTAATATGTTAGGTTACTAGGGTTTACACTCGGCCAACTCCCCACCGTAGTGGTTTCCATGGGCCTAGACTTGTCTGTGGAGCGACATACTATGTCCCAGCCAGTAGGCCACAGTAAGATGGATTCTGACCTTTGCCTTGACGTTCACTACCTGTAATTCGTGACTTACGCCAAGAATGGTCCTTTTCTGGATGGGACCACAGATGCCCTTGCCCTGCAGTACTGGTGAAGCTTTTTTAATTGGCAAGCATATCAACAATCTCAATATGTTGCTTAGTGGGTGCTGGTGGGCTGGTGCCAACACCCAATACAGAGCAAAGCAGATCCTGTAAAGTGATGAAGCAATGGCTAGCCTTGAATATGGCAAGGCCCACTCACTCTCCAGTTGTGGTCTCTCCAAAGTGTGGCTAATACATTGTGGCCAAGCTGTCTCTGCAAACCCTGTGGCTAATAGTGGGACCTTTTTGCTTCCAGGCTTTCTATCGGGCACCTAAAATCCCACATTGAATTCCCATGAGGACCAGGCCTAGCAGTGCGGGCTAGGCTGCTCCCATTGGTGGCAATACCTGACTGATTTGCATATGGCTGGACCCCTTTTGCAATGGCACAAACATCTACAAAACGGTGGTGTGGAAGGTTGCCCGAGGCAATGCCAGTGGTTCAGATTTATTCATAACCTTCCACCCAACACTTTTTTGGTTGTAGTTTGTCTCCCTCTGTGAGAGAGTGTATTCCCAATCATATCGAATGTACCCTTGCACTGAGAGTGTGGAAGGATGTCTGCGAACACCATTGGACATTATAGGGCTATAGGTGAAATCTGACAAGAGCAGAGTGATGTCATAGAGGGAAGATACTAAGACTCACCGAAATGATATGCAAAGAAGAAAGACGTAACTGAAGTAACAAGGGAAACATGTAAATCAAATATGAAGAAATCATATATGCAAAGAAGATAAAGTAACCTGCTGACCAACAAGTGTATATACGCAAAAACGCAAGGTAGATGAGACATATAGAAGATACATGTGGTAAGGCATCTCCTGGGTGCATTGTGGCAAGGCATCTCCTGGGTGCATTGTGGGAAGGCATCTCCTGGGTACACTATGGGAAGGCATCTCCTGGGTGCACTGTGGGAAAGCATCTCCTGCCTGCACTGTGGGAAAGCATCTCCTGCCTGCACTGTGGGAAAGCCTCTCCTGCCTGCACTGTGGCGAGGCATCTCCTGGGTGCACTGTGGGAAGGCATATCCTGGGTGCATTGTGGCAAGGCATCTCCTGGGTGCATTGTGGGAAGGCATCTCCTGGGTGCATTGTGGGAAGGCATCTCCTGGGTACACTATGGGAAGGCATCTCCTGGGTGCACTGTGGGAAAGCATCTCCTGCCTGCACTGTGGGAAAGCATCTCCTGCCTGCACTGTGGGAAAGCATCTCCTGCCTGCACTGTGGGAAAGCATCTCCTGCCTGCACTGTGGGAAAGCCTCTCCTGCCTGCACTGTGGCGAGGCATCTCCTGGGTACACTGTGGCGAGGCATCTCCTGGGTGCACTGTGGGAAGGCATATCCTGGGTGCACTGTGGCAAGGCATCTCCTGGGTACACTGTGGCGAGGCATCTCCTGGGTGCACTGTGGGAAGGCATCTCCTGGCTGCAGTGTGGGAAGGCATCTCATGCTAGAGCAGCCATGATGGAAAGATGGACGTCAGACTCGTATTATAACCAATCAAGATACCTCAGAGACAGACCAGGGCTGCAGAGTCTGGAGACGCTGGAAAAACAGCTTTGTTTGTGGAATAAAGAGGAGTCCATTGGCCTGGGATGAAGGATGCAACTTCAAGGAATAAGTGCAAGGCACAAGGGGAGTCAAATGGATTAGCCATGTACGTAAGACATATTTCTCTTATCTTAAGCGAAGGAGAAACCTCGGCAAGAGCCAAGTATTAGACAATTGAAGATGCAGAGAACCCATGTAAGGTGGAGTGAGCAAGTCTCCAGAGGTCAATAAGCGTAATGACACCCAGTTCAATTGAATCAAATAGCAGTAAATAGAAGGTTGAGGTGGACTAATTTGTGGACTCCTCACACATGATTTAGAAGTTGAAAACAAGGGCTATTCATTAAGCCCAAACAAAGATAATAGTGTGCCTACACTCCCGTGAATGACCCAGAACAGACAGCAGGCTTCGAGGTCAACTACAAAGGAGAAGCCCTGGCTTGGGGCCAAAGACCAACCTGCTGGCATTCTTCCACTATAATCAGTATTATACATATTTAGGAGTGGTTTGAGGCATGCCCACCAGATAATGGGTAGCCAATTAAGTTATTAACACTTATGTATACTATAGGTACTTTTGTTCCCTCCCTTCAATAGGTTTTAGTTTGCCACGTAGGATGACGTCATAGATGACGAAGATCGAGGTATAAAACCTTTGTATAATCACATTTGGGTGTGAGTGTGTGAATTACTGCGTGTTCATCGACAGATTTCCCTACTTTATTTCTAGGCTGATAATAAAGTAGTACTTTGCCATATTCTCTGAATCTCTCCAGTTATTTGGGTCCGATATCATTATTGGTCATTCCATAGAGCACATGAGACTCTTCAAGGTGCTAGAGCACAGCTTCTAAGACTTCCACAGGATAACACAGGGCAGAAGGATTCTGTCTGCAACTTCCTGTGGTCCCAAATTCCTGGCACAAAAGACAACTTCTGTGCTAGGGATTGAAGGTTTCTAGCCATGTCTACTTGTGACAGAACCTTGACATGACACCCAGAACAGAAGGTTTCCGGTTGTGCCTGTATAGTAAAGGCGGCTTGTGCTTGTGATGGCTGGAATCAGAAGGATCTCTTCACACCTTTCCCCACATGTCACAAAAGGCTACTATATGAACTGATCAATCAGGCAGAGGGGCTGCCATTGCTCTCAGCAGGTCTCTGCAGGAAACCCCTGGCCAATCAGCCTTCATCCTTGCACACAATGACATGTTGTTATGTCAGTGGAAAGTTTGTGGGTGCAGTCACACTACTTCTGTGAACACTGCCCGTGAAACAATTGTTGGTGTGGGTCCACCAAGCCTGCCTCTGGAAGGAGGCTACTAACCACCCACCCCCTCCCAACTGGGGAAGTAAACAGTCATGGACCCCCCGCATATGTGTGTCACTGTGTAGTCCTCTACTGCACAACCTCTGTGTGGGGGCTCAGAAGATCCATGGGACCCACTTTTCCTCCTCCCAAAGGGTATCCTGCTAGGGTGCCCTCAATGTGTGCCACCACCATGCTCGGGCAAAGGCGGCGCCTTTACCCATGGCATGTACACATGCTTCGGTCATATGCCCATGGACTAGGACAAACGGGATTGTATACAGTCAGCGCAAAGGAGGGATTTCTCCATATTTAATGTGTGCCCTCTGGAACAGTAAGGACACATCCATTGCTGCAGATGGGGTCTGTTGCTTCTTCTCTAATACCAAGCTGCAGCTCCGGCTGAGTAAACAGCACCATGTGGCATTTTCCAGGTTGTCACAATTTCGATCAGGGGTCTGCAACCTTTCTATTTCCAGATGTGTTTAACTATAGCTCCCATTAGTCCCAGACAACCTAGTGACTGGTAAGAGATCATGGGAGTCGTAGTCAAAACAGCAAGCTGCAACCCCATTGGTGGGCACAGCGCCTAAATGTTAAACAGCGGCACTGTCCCTTTGACTGATTAACCAGTTATTAATGGTCTCTGCCCTCTGAGGCCAGACAAAGCTTTCACCCTCCCAGACTCTGACTGTGCAAAGGCGGAGGCACCTGCCCATTCCCTAAGTTGAAACTTATTTTGGAATTGATTGAGACCTATAAACCTTCCTTAAAGTTAAAGAATAATGCACGTGCAAGTGGCCATGTTAAAGCCTTAGAAGTACAGGTAGGAGTGTTTACATTGCGTAACCCTGCATGTACTGCTCTTATATTAGCAGAAGCATTGCATCCAATGGGGGACCTATAAGGCTGCAGGCTATTGCCTCTTCAGCTGTTGCTATTTATTTTTATTTAAATGCCAGCTTCTTCTTGAGGCCTTGTAACTAGCTGAGAGGAATCAGGGCCTAGTGAGGAGTTAGGGGCAGTGCATACATAATATCTCCTCACCCCCCTCAAAGGATAACACAAAACATATACACAGCTGAACTGGCCACCATGCATGGGAGCAAAACCGGAAGCATCCGCCGTGATAAAAAACCTGTCAATGCTCATGGACAACGGACTCTCACGAGAACCACAAGGCAACGCAATAGCAAAGAAATGCTTCTACCTCCTGTGACTAAATAGGGGGATTCTCCTTTCCCTCTCCGTCCCACACAGAACCCTCGCAGTCATCTCCTTGGTGTTATCAAGACGAGAGTATGCGAACACACTCTGCCTTGGAATGTCAGAACGTCTCCCAAAAAAACTCCAGCGCATCCAAAATACTGCAACAAGGATACTCCAGAGGCTAGACAGAAGAGACCACATCTCACCAGCCCTGAGAAGCCTAAACTGGCTCCCAGTGAAAAAAAAAACGCATTCACTTCAAAGCCCTTTGCATCGTACGCAAATCACTACACGGACAAGGAGCCGAATTCCTCCAAGCCAAAATCAACCACTACCAACCAGGAAGAAGCCTAAAATCGAGCAACAACCTCCAAATTGAAACTAAACACTATGAGAAAAGGACATTTGGAGGAAACGCAATCTCCTGTTGGAAAGCCAAACTATGGGACTCAATCTCGCGGGATATAAAGAAAACAGAAGATCACCTAACCTTCAGAAAATGACTGAAAACCAGGCTATTCAACTCACCGGGACCAGCATAAAAACAGGCACCTCCCACAATCTTGCCTAGTACTTAAGTTAATCAGGGGACAGTACGGATCCTAGAACCAACAATAAAACAGCCAGACTGTACTAAATACAAACCACCCCTGCGCGTCACTCCTCTACCACGCACGCCCTAATGGGCCTTCCCTACTACACACACAAAATACACACACCCGCCAAAAGAAAAACTGCTGCAAAAAACCCAGACACTGGACGATACCCATCTGGACAAAATAACCCCAGTGCACACAATCCACGCACACTCAGAAAGCCAACACACACCGACGCCAGTTTCTCCTGGTCCTGCAAGCATTAATAGAAGAGCACAACCTCTATCCTGTCCCTCTTCCCTCACTAACCACCCCCGCCCACTTTCTTACAGAGCCACGTGAGCGCCTGAAGACCATGCAAATGGCAGCAGTGCGCAGTATAAGTCAACATAACATAACATGATATTCACATGCTAAAAGCTGGATTTTGGTGAAAGCGGTATTTCTCTTCTAAACGGCCGGTCTAGTTGCAGTAGGAGAGGAGAAGATGGCGTGCAGCTCCAAGCTGATTTAAACAGGTTTGGTAGCTCGGATGACACAGGATAGAATCTTGACACTACATCCGAGAAGTATTGGGGAAGAGGAGGCAGAGGCATGGGTAAAGATGGGTGTGAGAGACAGAGCAGCGATAAAGAAGGACTGATATAGGTTTGAAGCCACATCTGGGAAAATCCACAGTCCTTATAAATTACAATGGCTTATGATGCCAACCGCACAACAGTAGTGAAGTGTATACCGACAACGGAGAGCCCAGGAATCATGTGACACACAGCTGCCAAGTGGCCCTGTGCCATGCATGACAACTCGAACCAGTTATTTTTTTCCCCATGGCATGCTGGGACTTGTAGTACGTTTACCCATTGTAAGTAGTGGCCTACAAGTCCCATCATGCAAAGCTAAACGCCAGAACTGCCTCATGATGTCATGCATGACAAGGGGGGCACTTGGCATCTGTTATAACACTGGGTTTATCGAGCTACTAAATAGTACAGTCCAGTCACATTTCCAGCATCCTCACAATGAATAAGAATGCACATAATTTGCATAAAAATAATGTTAATGGATAATGGGCGTATATTTATGTGTTCACTGTGAACATTCGACAGAATGCCGCTCTTCGCTGCATCGACCGGCTAGCTCGCCCTCGATACAGCTTCTGTGACAATGTTCAAGTAATGTGCACAACACAGCTAACCTGCAGTGAAAGGGTTCAGAGGAAGACAGTTTATGGCAAGGGTCGAGGTAGGGTCACGCTCCAGACTCCTATTGACCTCATTACTTAAAAATAAAACAATCTTAAAGAGACGGTCCCACCTTTGAAATCTTCCGGACTATTGTCGACTTCGACTTGTAAACAGGAAAGCTCACGTGCCTGCGGAGACAGAAAAGAGAACAGTGAGAGTTTATTTTGTTTCCTGTGCGGCAGCCTTCGTGGGGCGGGCTCGTTTCCGGCTCTCGCATGGGCCCCTGAGCAGCTCAGCACCCTCATTGTCCTGGGCTGCTCCCGGGTGGCTCTCGCGCCCTAGTTTCCTGCAGGCGCGGCAGTGTCAGGTGGATGTTTTCGTAACAGGAGAAGTCGTTTAGCAGCATTTATAATTAAGACTTCTGGTTCGGAGAGCTGAGAACTAAGCGTTCATATTTCTCAGTTATGCTAAGAAGTGAAGCAATCGTTAGGGGTGTACAGAAATGCAGCTTCGAGTAAGTATTGGGTCGAATACTGGTTGAAAATTAAACATTCGGCTTCAGACAAATATTTAATTATCACTCGATACTGAATATTTTCCCCTACAAATTACTTTTGAAGTTGTCCCTGCAATCATTGAGGCATGTTTTATCCTTTAAACGGATCAATAAACAAATGCTGATGTCAATTTTTTGATCGAGTACAGGCAGAGCAGAGGTGTGAACGTGCAAACTATGGGCCTCGTTACAAGTTTGCCGGTTCGGAAACGACGGTGCTGGTAAGCTTACTGACACGATTGTTTCCAGACCTGCAAACTATGAGTCTGCCTACCAGAGCCGCTGTGCCCGACAGGGAAGACCCTGCTGGACACAGCGGGCACGGTAGGCAGACTCTTCACGCAAGCACAGGTTACCGTTATTAACGGTGCTGGTGCTTCCGTGTTCTCGGCGTCTGACTTTCTGGAACGTCGGGGTTGTAATACGCAAGTGTTACCGGCAAGCCAGGCGCCGGTAAATCTTACAAGTCCGGCGGCAACCCGCCGGTACCACCGGCAGAGTTACCGCCAGACTTGTAATGAGGCCCAATGTCCCTGCCCTTCAAATGCTGGACAGACAGACTTCCATCTGGTGGTTCGCTGGGGAGGGTGAGCTGAAGCAAGAATCTCAATATTTTGAATGTACCTCTGGTTTCCCGTGTATTGACCATTGAGCAGGAACAATACTTTATGAAGTCTATATTGGAAACGGTATTTTCTTTAGACGTGCACTGATTTGCTGATGACCCGTGTGAGAAACCTGAAATGTACAGGTTCCAAACCCACCAATGCCGAATCCAAATAATATACTAAGTGGATTAATATAGATGTTAGGTCCCAAACCCTGAGTAAAATAGCTCAGGAGGTAATGTACCTGCAGCAAAGTACTGTATTCAGCCTGCAGGCCAAGATTATAAAGCAAGCAAGATGGCTCAGTGGGAAGTGTGCCTGCGGCAGAGATGTGCTCGTAATATTGAAACACCTGCCCTCCCACTTTCTCATGTTGCCAAAATGAGTCCCTTTGGATTGAGTAAAAGTGGCAGATGTTTTTAAAGAATGTGGCTAATTATGTTTTACCAAAATGCCCCAGTCTGTGGCAGCAGAAATATTCCTCCCAGCATTAGAAAGTTAAGTTAAAAAAGAGGCATATTTTCATATATCATTACATCCTGGAATTAAAGCAACCATGCCTACTGTACTATAAACCAAAACCCATTATGATTTCATAATAATATTAAATGAACGTAGTACTCATTTTCAGTTTCATCTTTGTTATGTTTACAGTCTACTCTGTCATGAGGATATTGATAGTCACAGAGGAATGAAGGAACCACGGGGATGAACAAATCAGTGCTACCATCTTCCTTTAGAGATCCACAAAACTCTGCGGTATCCCTATGACCTACCGCAGGGGGTATTTTATTCCTTATAATACATGGTAATGCCATCATCTCCTTCAATACTTGATCCCTTGCTCACTCTGGGGCAAGACGTGCTCCGGGTGTTGAAATGTGGAATAAATAAAGTATCTACTCAGTTGGGGAAAGCCTGTTGATGTACAACTTGTAATGTGTTGCAAGCAAATATTTCAAGCAGTTGAATGAAAATGCATGTAGAAGCCACTCTGTGGTTTGGAATGAGTGACAACATGAAAATAGAATCTTGCCATCATGTACTAATTCCCAACTGTGCACTAACTTAATGTACCTCTACCAATACCTCCTTGCTTATCAAATAACAACTGTAAATAGGCCAAGAACTTTAATTTAAAAAAGAGGAGTTTGGTGCGCCTTTAATTTAGCATTTTATTATTATTATTATTATCACTATTATTCAGCTATCTATATATATAACTGTGAAATTGTGTTTGTTTGTTCGGGGTTGGTTCCAGCCGCATAACAGTTGGAGGGCTGAAATTGGCCCATGGTCGGCATACTCTCTGGGGTGTACTGGCAATAGTGACATTTGACCAACCCAACCCATTTGCCCTGCGATTTTTGGATTTTTCAATAATAGGAAGTTAGAACACAAAATAACATACACAAGGCCATAACAGACCCCCACTGCATGTCAGCTACAGACTCGGGCAACGCCGGGGTGTATGGGGTGTATGCATAGCGCAGCATGCCCAAAGGCCTCGGAATTTAGTGGCAGCTGGAAATCTCAGAATGAAGTGGTCAGTAGACCAGAACGCTCCCATGGCACTCTGATGCACCTTAAATTCGGCCTGACGTGCTTTGCAAATAACCATACGAACCCAAAACTCATCTGTCCAACTACCCATCCAGCTGACTACCCACCCATAAGTCTGCATGTCCATTTACCCATTCATCCAACCACTCATCCATGCAACCATTCCTCCTCCAATCACCCATCCATGCGACCATTCCGCTATCCACATCCACCTACTCACCCACCAATCCCATCACCCAACTCTAATGACCCATCCACCCAACCACGCATCCATCCAACCACCCATCCATCCAATCACCCATCCATGCGACCATTCCTCTATCCAACATCCACCTACTGACCCACCAATCCCATCACCCAACTCTAATGACCCCTCCACCCAACCACGCATCCATCCAACCACCCATCCATCCAATCACCCATCCATGCGACCATTCCTCTATCCAACATCCACCTACTGACCCACCAATCCCATCACCCAACTCTAATGACCCATCCACCCAACCACGCATCCATCCAACCACCCATCCATCCAATCACCCATCCATGCGACCATTCCTCTATCCAACATCCACCTACTGACCCACCAATCCCATCACCCAACTCTAATGACCCATCCACCCAACCACGCATCCATCCAACCACCCATCCATCCAATCACCCATCCATGCGACCATTCCTCTATCCAACATCCACCTACTGACCCACCAATCCCATCACCCAACTCTAATGACCCATCCACCCAACCACGCATCCATCCAACCACCCATCCATCCAATCACCCATCCATGCGACCATTCCTCTATCCAACATCCACCTACTGACCCACCAATCCCATCACCCAACTCTAATGACCCATCCACCCAACCATGCATCCATCCAACCACCCATCCATCCAATTACCCATCCATGCGACCATTCCTCTATCCAACATCCACCTACTGACCCACCAATCCCATCACCCAACTCTAATGACCCATCCACCCAACCACGCATCCATCCAACCACCCATCCATCCAATCACCCATCCATGCAAGCATTCCTCTATCCAACATCCACCTGCTCACCCACCAATCCCGTCACACGCCACCCAACTCTAACGATTCATCCATTCATATAAAAGTTTGGCAATTGTAGTCCATGCCACAAGCCACTTCCAAACTTGGCAAAGACACCCACCTGGGATGATATGAAGATGCCAGCATGGGTAACATCGTCATGTAAATGTAATAGTGAGTTGTGCTGTGCCAGCAGACTCTGGGGTAACCAGACCTTGGTCAGTGGGGATGAAATGGGACATGGGGGAGGAGCAGGAACAGATCGTCTGAAGGGAGGGAATTGCAGGAGACCGGGGAGATGGGGAAGTGTTCGTTTCTGCGGTGTCGATGTGCGGTCTCTCGTGGGTGGTGCAGCGAGCGAGAATGGGTGGCGAGGAAAGAGCGTGCCATTGGTGAGGGCATAGTTGGCAGGTGTTTTAGGCAGTCCGACGTAGTCCGTGCAGTTACCAGTGGAGTCTGAGTGGTGGAGAGAGAGGGATGGTCTCAGGGGGAGCCTTGCCGCATGGAACATGCAGGACCAGAGGCAAGCACCAGGCCGCGAGAGCCTGCGGTGGCCGTGACGTAGGCTCTAGGTTACAGCGGAGTCAGTCGTTGCTTGTGTGCACGGGTAAGGGGGTGGGGCTGGAGGAAGGAGATGGAGAAGTTCAGGGCCATGTCCTCAGTATCCAAACCTGCTTGCCACCCTTCCGGGCCTGACCTGGGAAATGAAAGGTCTGTGTATCTGGCGGTGTCACCCCCGTCAACGAAACACCACCCTATTGTTCCAGTTCATGATCCCTTGACCCCGTAAGTCTATGCAAAAAGGACGTTCATACTCGTCCTTGGTACTTAAGGGGTTAAGAGGTTGCGAAGGAAGGAAGGAAGGAAGGAAGGAAGGAAGGAAGGAAGGAAGGAAGGAAGGAAGGAAGGAAGGAAGGAAGGAAGGAAGGAAGGAAGGAAGGAAGGGAGGGAGGGAGGGAGGGAGGGAGGGAGGGAGGGAGGGAGGGAGGGAGGGAAGAAGGCGCAAGGGAGGAAGGGAGGAAGGGAGGAAGGGAGGAAGGAAGGAAGGAAGGAAGGAAGGAAGGAAGGAAGGAAGGGAGGGAGGGAGGGAGGGAGGGAGGGAGGGAGGGAGGAAGGAAGGAAGGAAGGAAGGAAGGAAGGAAGGAAGGAAGGAAGGAAGGAAGGAAGGAAGGAAGGAAGGAAGGAAGGAAGGAAGGAAGGAAGGAAGGAAGGAAGGAAGGAAGGAAGGAAGGAAGGAAGGAAGGAAGGAAGGAAGGAAGGAAGGAAGGAATTGTAAATAGTTACCACTAATACTCCATTCGCCAAGTAATTGTAAATAGTTACCACTAATACTCCATTCGCCAAGTATTTTTCAAACGATCCAGGGCTGAAAGAGATGTACACATTGTAAATACAAAATAAAATTCTTACAAAAAACAATATTCCTTTTTAAAAATAAAGTGTGGCGGCATAACTGAAAGTTGTGTTCATAACATGGATCGATTTCCCGTGGGATTTTCATTTTGCATACAAGTCTCGTTTGATGCTACACTGACATCTAGTGGACATTTATATTGAAACAATGTTCATACATCAGTTATTTTATTTCGAAATGAGTGCAAAGCGCCTTACTGTTTGGGTGACCACTTGCAAACTTTCCTTTGAGTGAACAGCGGACATTAAGCTCTCTCATATCAAATAGTCACCGTCCCTTGCAGAACCTTTCTTCATAAATCATTGTTTTAGTCACTTTAAGGCCACCTCTGTACTGTACCGCCCCTTGTATCTCTCTCTTTCTCCCTCTCCCTTCTCTTTCTCTCATTTTGTCACTTCCCTCCTTCCTCACACTTTACTTATGCTCCTTTACTATTTTTGCTTTCTCCTTCTTTCCTCCATTCATCTCCATGTCACCGTTTCTTTACCAGTCTCTCTCCCTTTAACTCACCCTCTCGCGTCATGGAGATTGGCAGTGTGTTACTTGCATTTTTTGGGCGGAAACGGATTTAGGAGATTGGACTCAGTGGCCGTGCTTCCTCCATTATTTAGGTGGGGTTAACCCCTCCCACTTTAACTCCATAAACCCCATAAACCGTGGGATTTACCCCAGCCAGAATTCCCGCTCGCGGTAAATTGCAAAATCCTCATTTTCTCTTGTGGACTCCGAAGACGTCGACTAATTCACAAATACTGCCGCCCTTAATCTGACGGTGAATGCGCGGGTTCTCTGGGGCATGAGCACCCGCGGGGAAGTCAATGTGCACTAAATGTTCCTACACTCTCAATGGAACGTACTGAAAATACAGTCGCCCACCCTCGGAAATTCAAAGTTGGGTCCCCTAACTCCGACCCTCCTAGTGAGTGGTACATGCTTATGTCGTCGCCTCTCTCTCCACCTTTCTTCCCGGCCCTCTCTCTTTCCTTCTGCTGTGTTTATAAGAGCTGCTCGGGCCCGGATAACCTGTTTCCTCAGTCTGTCTTCTTGAAGAGTTCTTCGAGGGTCGAAGGTCAGAATGGAATTTGACACCTAGGCTTTGATCTTTCCTGATGGCCGCAGCGTAAGGAATTCTGATAGAGGGGCCCAGTAAAGAGGGAGGGTGGTTGGTTTGACAGGCAGGGCTGGCCCTGGGATCTGTGGGGCATGTGGCGACGGCACAGAAGGCCCATGCCTAAGGCCAGTCCTGTTGGCAGGGCCTTCCATCAGTCAGGGAGATCCGATTGAGTTTCATCCAGTTTTTGATGCGCTCCAAGCACTGCCTATCGGGGTCAGACTGGGGCATAAAATTGACTCGGGTACCAATGTAAAAGTGGCCCACAATTGAAAATGGCAATTCAGTCCTTTTCTGACAGTTTGGCTAGTACCCAAGCAGGAGGCTTTTGATCAAATGTGATGCAAATTGTGCATTTTAAAGAATATGTATTCAGTAACACTGGCCAAAACTACTAGCCGCATGGTGAGGTAAGTGGCCAACTTTGACCAAAAAACGGGCCCACGCTAGCATTTTGGGTTCTTGGTTCGGGTATTGGTCTATTGCCCTTTAGGCCAGTCCGAGCCTGGTACCTGAATGACCAACGACTCCTCCTCTACCTTATGGCGGACCGTGTCGTGGGTTCACGTGGATGTTCATTTTTGTAGTTGCCAATCCATTCAGCCCGAAGTGAAATGGGCGCAATGCGATAAGCGATCGGGCCAATCCCTACAGTATATCATCGCCTGGATTTTAGAAAGTCGTGATGGTTCAAAAAAGGCAAACGCCATGCGAGCGCAGTGGTCGGAGGGCCTGAAGTAGGATGGAGGCGATAAGGTGGAGTCTGGGGGTGCAGAGAGATGGAGAAGAAGCATCAGTGCACAGTGGTGATCAGCTTCACTTTGATGCCATAAGCATTGATCCCATGCCTTGAGCGCAGTGGAATACAAGACCAGGACCCGCCTTAGCCGCGGCAGCGCCCCGGGCAGCAAAACAATAATGTGGTGCGCCCCTCCTCCCCATGCGCACCCCTGGTCATGCAGGGGGCGCCAATTCTTTCAATAGGCACCGATGCATAAACATCAGCGCCCTATTGTTATCAAATGTGCCCCGAGCGGGTGACTTTGAAAGACTCCCCCGAGCTGGCGAGGTGGATGGCTATTGGACCCCCGGATGGCTGCCCGGCCGCCCGGTACAAGCCGGTTTTGCTCTGGATGTTATGAGTAGTAGAGCCAGTCAAGGTCTGCGGCACAGACTTTTCTATTGAAAAAATATTTTTTTAAAGCACAGAATTGAAACATTTCTAGCAGATTTTAGACATCAGCTGCAAATTTGGAAATGTTCTAGGGGACTTGCAGCCTCTGTCATCGAACTTAGAGAATTGTTTGCTCTGGCTACCAAATCGAGTCAGCGAGAAGGCCATCGGGTTCATAAAGGAATGGAGAATGAGGGGGCGTGGATGTTGGGGGTCAGCAGCGGAGCTGTAAACATAGACTTGTCATCAAAGCAGGCACTGCTGTCTTAATATTCAGGTAGTGTGAAAATCCATAGGCACAGCAGGCCCAAATCACAGGGCCTTTTTTGACCTAAGTGGCACACTGCCATCACATGCGCCCTCTGCACAAAGGGCTCTGAACGTGGGCATCAGGGAAACACAAAAACGGATGCGCTTAAGAATGATGAAAAATAGAAACTAGCCCCTCAGGTTAACAGGGATGTGAATGGCACTGAAGGATCATTCTGGCCCTGCTAGGCACTTTTTTTTAACTGGGACAGCAACGGCATCGAGGGCTGCTCCATATGCATTTCTCAAACACGAATGGAAATGCTTTTTATTTTCCTTTTTCGTGAATGTCTCACTGTGACGAGCCCTTTATGGGCACATCACGGACACGTGTGCTCCAGTCTTGGGAGGATAGCTCAGTGGCACTGTGCTCGCCTTGGAAGCAAAACCACACGGAGCAACACAGGTTGGATCCCCGGGTCCATGCTTAGAAACCTCTGGGTATTAAGCGCGTTATAAATAACCTATCATATCATATCTACATGCGTGCTGGGCCCCTATATAACATCTCACACGCAACATGGATGTATTCATCCCTCCTTTCCATGCAAGTCACAAACGTGCATCCTGCTTAAACTGAGAGATAGACATGTACATGTACACTGTCATGTGCACAGATGTTCACTTTTCTCCCAGAGTTGTTTTTCCCCACAGTTGCCTGAGAAATATTTCCACGCATGTTTACATTATTTTCCCGTAGACCGATACTGCCTCTAGCGGCGAGAGATGAGAAGTCTCAACATTTTACAGGATAGATCTCATAGATTCCATGGTCTCTGGGATTGTTCAGGTGGGTCTGTTCAGGAGGAGGACTAGTAGAGGTGTTTATGTAGGGTGGGGGGGGGGGGGGGGGGGCGCTGAGGCAGGGCTTTCACCCCAGAGACATGTGTCGTAATTTTGTGACGATTTAAGAAATGACGAGCAGCTGACTTTGGCGAACCCGGCTTTAAAGATATAAGCCGGTGATCAGAATGTTTTCAAAGACTTGATGATCTTGGTAATGTCGGTCCCTAAGTAGGAGCGAACCCCTCAAAGACTTTTAGGCTTAGAAATCCTAGTTTGAGAGGCCTCGATTGAGGGCAGGGTCAAAGCGCTTGAGGTTATGGTGCAACTCTTGTCCTGGGGGAAGGTTGTTGAAAGGGTTGGATGCCTGATGCCTTTGCACTGGAAGAGGCAGCAGCGGAGATCCTCTTTAGAGTGCTGCGCTCCCGAGTAGAGCGTGCTTCATGCCAGAATAGTGAATGGGACACACCGGGTGTTTCGCATTTTCCTGGTGCTTTTTCAGGGCTCGAGAGCATTTTGTCATTGCTTCCTGTTTATCTGTGAGTCGTTCATGAGTATATATTTTGGGGGATTTGTTTCTCACTGTTCTAGAGGGCCACTATGTCCACTGTATTTTTCACGCAACATTTATAGAGTATTACATCCATTAGAGCGGTCTTGTTGAGGCTGTGAAAGGTAGAAAACGCTGGTGGTAAGAAGTTGGAAAAGATGTTTTCAAGGCATCTGTGTCATATTTAAGATGTATTTTCTCTTAGTGAGGGAATATGATGAATGCCCCTAGAACTTGGAAACCTGGGTGTGAATCTCCGTGTAGCCATTAACTAACCTTGTGACCCTGAGCAAACCCCTGCACCTCGTAATGTCTCTGATCCCTTCCCTGCAAACTTTCCAATTCCTCAAAAACAGGCGAGCCCACACATTAAGCTCTTTATTTGCAAAATGGATAAAGCTCGTACTCACATGATGTCCAGTTTGAATTCCACGTCCATTTCCTCTGCTCCCTGGGAAAAGAAAAGCAAACAAATAGCAGTGCCTGCAGCACCCAGGAGATGCCTTCCCACAGTGTACCCAGGAGATCCCTTCCCACAGTGTACCCAAGAGATGCCTTCCCACAGTGTACCCAGGAGATCCCTTCCCACAGTGTACCCAGGAGATGCCTTCCCACAATGCACCCAAGAGATGCCTTCCCACAGTGCACCCAGGAGATGCCTTCCCACAATGCACCCAGGAGATGCCTTCCCACAATGCACCCAGGAGATGCCTCCCCACAGTGCACCCAGGAGATGCCTTACCACATGTACCCAGGACATGCCTTCCCACAGTGCACCGAGGAGATGCCTTCCCATAACCCAGGAGATGCCTTCCAATAGTGCAACCAGGAGATGCCTTCCCACACTGCAGCCAGGAGATGCCTCTCCACAGTGCACCCAGGAGATGCCTCGCCACAGTACACCCAGGAGATGCCTTCCCACAATGCACCCAGGAGATGCCTCCCCACAGTGCACCCAGGAGATGCCTTACCACATGTACCCAGGACATGCCTTCCCAGAGTGTACCCAGGAGATCCCTTCCCACAGTGTACCCAGGAGATGCCTTCCCACAGTGTACCCAGGAGATGCCTTCCCACAGTGCAACCAGGAGATGCCTTCCCGCACTGCAGCCAGGAGATGCCTTTCCACAGTGCACCCAGGAGATGCCTTCCCACAGTGCACCCAGGAGATGCCTCGCCACAGTGTACCCAGGAGATGCCTTGCCACAGTGCACCCAGGATATGCCTTGCCACAGTGCAGCCAGGAGATGCTGTCCCACAGTGCAGGCAGGAGATGCTTTCCCACAGTGAACCCAGGAGATGCCTTCCCGCAGTGCACCCAGGAGATGCCTCGCCACAGTGTACCCAGGAGATGCCTTGCCACAGTGCACCCAGGATATGCCTTGCCACAGTGCAGCCAGGAGATGCCTTCCCACAGTGCAGGCAGGAGATGCTTTCCCACAATGCACCCAAGAGATGCCTTCCCATAGTGCACCCAGGAGATGCCTTCCCACAATGCACCCAGGAGATGCCTCCACACAGTGCACCCAGGAGATGCCTTCCCACAGTGTACCCAGGAGATCCCTTCCCACAGTGTACCCAGGAGATGCCTTCCCACAGTGCACCCAGGAGATGCCTTCCCACAGTGTACCCAGGAGATGCCTTCCCACAGTGTACCCAGGAGATGCCTTCCCACAATGCACCCAAGAGATGCCTTCCCATAGTGCAGCCAGGAGATGCCTTCCCACAATGCACCCAGGAGATGCCTCCCCACAGTGCACCCAGGAGATGCCTTACCACATGTACCCAGGACATGCCTTCCCACAGTGCACCGAGGAGATGCCTTCCCATAACCCAGGAGATGCCTTCCAATAGTGCAACCAGGAGATGCCTTCCCACACTGCAGCCAGGAGATGCCTCTCCACAGTGCACCCAGGAGATGCCTTGCCACAGTACACCCAGGAGATGCCTTCCCACAATGCACCCAGGAGATGCCTCCCCACAGTGCACCCAGGAGATGCCTTACCACATGTACCCAGGACATGCCTTCCCAGAGTGTACCCAGGAGATCCCTTCCCACAGTGTACCCAGGAGATGCCTTCCCACAGTGTACCCAGGAGATGCCTTCCCACAGTGCAACCAGGAGATGCCTTCCCACACTGCAGCCAGGAGATGCCTTTCCACAGTGCACCCAGGAGATGCCTTCCCACAGTGCACCCAGGAGATGCCTTGCCACAGTGTACCCAGGAGATGCCTTGCCACAGTGCACTCAGGATATGCCTTGCCACAGTGCAGCCAGGATATGCCTTCCCACAGTGCAGGCAGGAGATGCTTTCCCACAGTGAACCCAGGAGATGCCTTCCCGCAGTGCACCCTGGAGATGCCTTCCCATAGTGTACCCAGGAGATCCCTTCCCACAGAGTACCCAGGAGATGCCTTCCCACAATACACCCAGGAGATGCCTTCCCACAATGCACCCAGGAGATGCCTCCCCACAGTGCACCCAGGAGATGCCTTACCACATGTACCCAGGACATGCCTTCCCACAGTGCACCAAGGAGATGCCTTCCCATAACCCAGGAGATGCCTTCCCACAGTGCAACCAGGAGATGCCTTCCCACAGTGCAGCCAGGAAATGCCTTTGCACAGTGCACCCAGGAGATGACTTCCCACAGTGACCCAGGAGATGCCTCGCCACAGTGCACCCAGGAGATGCCTCGCCACAGTGCAGCCAGTAGATGCCCCCCCACAGTGCAGCCAGGAGATGCCTTCCCACAGTGCAGCCAGGAGATGCCTTCCCACAGTGCACCCAGGAGATGCCTTCCCACAATGCACCCAGGAGATGCCTCCACACAGTGCACCCAGGAGATGCCTTACCACATGTACCCAGGAGATGCCTTCCCACAGTGCACCGAGGAGATGCCTTCCCATAACCCAGGAGATGCCTTCCCATAGTGCAACCAGGAGATGCCTTCCCACAGTGCAGCCAGGAAATGCCTTTCCACAGTGCACCCAAGAGATGCCTCCCCACAGTGCACCCAGGAGATGCCTCGCTACAGTGCACCCAGGAGATGCCTTCCCACAGTGCAGCCAGGAGATGCCTTCCCACAGTGCACCGAGGAGATGCCTTCCCATAACCCAGGAGATGCCTTCCCATAATGCAACCAGGAGATGCCTTCCCACAGTGCAGCCAGGAGATGCCTTTCCACAGTGCACCCAAGAGATGCCTCCCCACAGTGCACCCAGGAGATGCCTTCCCACAGTGATCCAGGAGATGCCTCGCCACAGTGCACCCAGGAGATGCCTTGCCACAGTGCAGCCAGGAGATGCCTTCCCACAGTGCAGCCAGGAGATGCCTTCCCACTGTGTACCCAGGAGATCCCTTCCCACAGTGTACCCAGGAGATCCCTTCCCACAGTGCACCCTGGAGATGCCTTCCCACCGTGTACCCAGGAGATCCCTTCCCACAGTGTACCCAGGAGATGCCTTCCCACAATGCACCCATGAGATGCCTTCCTACAGTGCACCCAGGAGATGCTTGCCACAGTGCACCCAGGAGATGCCTTGCCACAGTGCAGCCAGGAGATGCCTTGCCACAGTGCAGCCAGGAGATGCCTTCCCACAGTGCAGCCAGGAGATGCCTTCCCACAGTGTACCCAGGAGATGCCTTCCCACAGTGCACCCAGGAGATGGCTTCCCACCGTATACCCAGGAGATGCCTTCCCACAGTGCACCCAGGAGGTGCCTTCCCACGGTGTACAGTATTCTTAGTTCTTCTTGGCTTTCCTATCATCACCACTGAACAAGTTGCAAACATGGGGCATGTCGTACTCCACTGGCCCTACTCTACTCTTCACAAGTGGGGAAATATTCAAGGTGGAGCACTGCGTATACCAGGCACCCTCTACAGAACGCATGACTGAGGAGCCGGAAACACAGGGAAGGTTCACAAAGAAGTTATTATCAGTAGCTCTGAGTAACTCCTGGAGAATGCTAGTCATCCACAAAAAACTACTATAATTAACTTTGACTTATCTTGGATAATGCTATTCAATTTACAAAAAGTTATTATAAGTAACGCCTGGAAAAGGTTATTCGATTCCCCAAAAAGTTACTATGAGTAGCACTAAGTATCTCAAGGATATTTGATTCACCAAAAAGTTACTATGAGTAACTCTGATGTACTTCTAGGTATGTCTATTCAATTCACATATGTAACTCTAAGTTACTTTTGGAGAAGGCTATTTGATTCACAAACATGTTACTCTGAGTAACTCCTGGAGAATGCTAGTCATCCATAAAAAAGTAACTATAATTAACTCTGAGTAACTCCTGGAGAATGCCAGTCATCCACAAAAAGGTTACTATGAGTAACTCTGGTTAACTCCTAGACAAGGCTTTTACATTTACAAAAAAAGTGAGTGTAACTCGTGGAGAAGGCTGTTCGATTCCCTAAAAAGTTACTATGAGTAACACTAAGTATCTCAAGGCTATTTGATTCACAAAAGAGTTACTATGAGTAACTCTGCCTAACGTCTAGCTATGTATATTTAATTCACAAATATGTAACTCTGAGTAACTCCTGCAAAAGGCTAACTAATTCACAAATAAATGACCACGGTAGCTCTGGGTAACTCCTACAGACAGCTATTCTATTTACAAGATTTGTTACTAGGAGTAACTGAGTATCTCCTAGAGGTGGCTATCAGATTCTCAAAGAAAGGACCTTGGATAATTCTGAGTAATTATTATTCACAAAATAGTTTCCATGGGGAACTTTGACCTACTGGACACATACTCTTAGTAAGAGTAACGCAGGCTACTCAAGATGACTGATTTTCAATCGGGGGTAAATCAGAGATTTTCATAGTAACTTTTTGGGGGGATCCTTCTTTGTGACACTTCTTTCCACTAGTGGTTTGGGGCCCATCTATTAGAAACCCTTCCGGGTAATGGTGCGCTATACAACCATTATATTTCAATCAATGGAACAGCCCTCTCCTGCTAGACATCTTAATCCTATTGGTGGAGAACAAGCAGCATAATAGAAAGAACTAAACTCCCTCATACACATAGGATAAATCCCTTTAAGATGGGAAGATAATTGCAGCCTTCCATTTTCGCCCTCCCCAGGCCGCCAAGGGAGGGGGGGCACACTATCAATTAATTGAGAAGGAGATGGGCAGTCATATCCCTCCAGGGGTGAACCACCGAGCCCTTAGGGACCCGACAAATGGAGTGGTGTGATGTGCTTCCAATAGGGTATGAACGGAAACCTCCTGTAATCATTATGTGCACTGGGCAGGAGGGGGCGCACCTGAGCTGCAATCGAATGCAACTGCAAAGGTATGCACGGCCTGGAAACTCCAACAAGAGGTAGTAGATTGCAACACCTTTACATGCATAACCATGGAACAGATAGAAGCAAAAATAAAAAGCAACACTGTATTTCCTGCCTCCCAACACTCTCACTCTTTTCCCAACAGCATTAAATAAGCCAGAGGTCATGGAAAGTGATGGGCAAGAGTGTGGATGTGAAGATATTAGCAAGGAAATGGGGAGCATATGGAGCGGTGTGCAACAGAGCAGGGCAACGTGGCGCTAATGAGAACAGGCCATATGAGAGCCATTAAGCCCAATGGCAGGGGCAACCCTACTTGTGAATTAGAGGTCAGTCGAAAAGCCTGTTATCCATCTCTGTGCTCGGTCTATTTGAGTCCTGCCTTGACTTACCCTCTTGTTCTGACTTCAAGGATTCTCACCCTCAGACCAGAATCGGTTCCGTCTCCGATCTAGGTGCTGTTCTCTTTCCTGCTCTGCCTAGGCCTGCCAATGCTTTGAGATGCTGGATGGCTCGCATGGGCTAGCTTCTTGGCACGTTGGGGCCATGGACACATTGAAGAGTGTCCTCACAGAGCTTGGTAAATATGTGGTCCTGGGTCTGTTTTTTGGTGTCTTGGCCTTTCTCTTTCCGAGTTCCTCTGTGTTGTGTTTGAGATTGAGATCCGAAATTGACCAGTTCGTGGTCATCTCACTGTGGCTTTGCAGTCTGCCGTTGCTTTGTTCTACGCTTTGTGTCTTCTGGGCGTTTTTGTGAGGACTCTAGTTTCTGTAATTCTGGTGATTCACAGCACCGTCAGGCAACTGTGATCAGGGAACGCGTCCAGCTGCAGCGCGGCACTGTAGTGCCTCCTTCGATCTGTAGCTTGGAAGTTTACGGGCACACAATGAGACCCACCTCAGACAGTTCTGTGATGCTGAGTCTCACCCTCAATCTTCTGCCTCTAATCGATGGGGAGTGTCAGCAGCGCCTTGTGGCTTAAGCGTGGTTCTCTCGACCCCTGTGTTGAGGGTCTGAGGACATGTACGGACCCTCCAAGTGAGGGTTCTAGGCCATGAACATTTTTAGAAGTGTTGCATCACCTCTGAGGTCCCATCTATTGCCTGGCTTCTCTCAATGGTCTCTGGCTTTGTCTTTGCTTTGATTTCAGCTTTTCTTCCCCGTTGGTTATCTTCTTAGGTTTTCTTGCGGTGCTGAAGCAATTCCATTGAAGAAGCTGGAGAAGCTTTTCGTCTAGGCGCTCTGAGGCTGTGGCCTCCCTTAGATCGGCAGCGGGGTAGGTGCAGCGCCCCCTCGTTCATGAAGCTTTTCTTACGCAAATCGTAAAAAAGAAGGGCCCCTGGTGCATTCTCTTGCCCCGCTTTTTATCCACAAGCGAACAAAAAGTGTGTCTATTCACTGTAGTATCATACCATCACCGCGCATACCTTTACTGCGCAAACGGAAAAGGCGAATTTCGACATCCCCATTTCGCCGCATATATATGTGAGGGGTGGGGGAGCTGCAGGGGGCCTCCCACCTTATATATATGTGGGAAAATACTGTAAGAAAAATATCCTTTACTACCTGCTGGTCAGGAATGGATTTCTAATGGTCAGGATTTCTTCTTCCCAGTAGCGGGAGGCTTTCAAACACTTAATCATTTCTTAGAGGAATTAGGAGAAATAAATATATATATTGGGTGGGGGGGTGAACATATGGGGAAAGAGTGGCACGAGGGCAGGGCAAGATGCTCACGTGCACGCAGGTGTGTATTTGGGGCATTACGCACTTGTCGTGTAGCTGGTAGGCTACTTTTTGTCTATTTTGAATGTGGTTGTGTGTTTCCCTTGTGGTTGCCTGGCGTCTGATCCTCGTAGACTCATTCTGGTGGGGTGCTTGTTGTGGCGAGGGAGGGCCCTCATTATTTTCTGTAGTTTCAAGAGGGAGGGGCTGTTATGTCTATTGGGCAGGCAGTTGTTGACAGTGGCCTTGTGCAGTGATCAGTTGAGACACATTTTTAGCTCAGACGCAGACATTTTGTAGCCTTGGCTGCCCGCGCCATGCTTACGAAGCCCAAAACTTGCGTCATAACACTGGCGACGAGGAGGAGATGCAGGCCGCGGCATGGAGTATTGGCTGCATGTGTGTGCGTGTAATCCTCGGGATGTTCGGTCATGAGTTGTGTCCTGCATGTTAAATCGTCCCACCTAAATTTCAGGGATCATGTAGGAGCAATATTTGTCAAAGCATAACCACGATGAGGGTTTCCGCGGTTGCATTTTAAGACCTTGAGTGCTTCGCCCATTTTCACACAGGGAGTCCTGCCAGCGGAACATTCCAGAAGGGCTCTTGGTACTAGGTACAGGGGAGGCTTCTGCACAGGAACTGTCGGCACAAGTCGCACTTGCGGTGCGGTGGTGGAGCAGTTGCAGGCGGCCTATGCAGTGACATGGAAGGTTTGCAAGGAACAGTGGTCTTCATTTGCCGTAACTCTGACAGTAATGGAAGTGTGCCAAAAACGTAGTGGTACTGTGACTCTGGCGGGGGACAGAGTAGGAAGGAAATGAGCAATGTGCAAAACATTTTGCAAGGTCTGCGGTCATGCTGGGTGACAGCCAGTTGAGTTGAAATAGATTTCAGTTTAGCTGTAACTGATATCCGGTGGTAAAATGGAAAAGTGTGCTTTTCCTTCACAAAGAATAGTCCCCGAATCGTGAAAATGGTTACAAAAAGTAGTGGAGCTGTTAACAGTAAAAAATAAAAGTAGTGGAACACCGCTCCCGACCGTTCCCGCTCACTTCGACCACTGAACTACGCTGATCGCTTGGATGACGTTTCCCTGTTGCAGCACCGGAACTTTTCCAGTCCTAGCAACACCCATGCCTGGTAAGAGCCAGAAGACAAACCATGCTTGCCTCTAGACAATGGCACACGACAACTAAACTGGCCCAAACACACAAACCCTCATGGACAAACTAAAACACTTCAGAGTAAGCTACATCTAAAAACGCTCTAACTGAAAATAGATTCAGTAGAAAACAAAAAGCAAAGAGGGTTTGTGTGTTTGGGCCAGTTAGTAACTGAGTGCTGTGGCCTCATGTGAGGTCTAGGATATGTGCCAGGAAGTGCAGTTATAGTACTCGGGTGCAACACAGTTTAGTTGTCGTGCACCATTGTCTAGAGGCAAGCATGTTTTGTCTTCTGGCTCTTACCAGGCCTTGTTTGCAGGGGTGTTGCTAGGACTGGAAAAGATCCGGGGCTGCACTAATGTCAGGACTGTCGGGACTGGGGGCTAGTTAGCCTTTTGGTTGTACCCTGTGAGATTCTATCCGGGGCTACAACCAAAAGATCTTGGGTTATAGCCCCCTAATCCCCCCACCTAGCAACGGCTCTGTTTGTTTGTAGTTGCATGCACGGCCCTCTAGTTTGGCCGTGCTTTTACTTGTACAGGCAGGGAATCTAGGGCTGGATCGAGGGGCTTCAAGGGCAATATTGAGGTTTTTGATATGCTGTTTCCATCTCAGTCCCACCGGTTTCGGGATGTGTGCGTTCCTGGCCACCTGATTGGTTGGTGCCATTCCCCTGGGTACCAATGAGTTTTCTAGGTGTATGCAATGAGTGCAAATTAAATCGCTCCTCCTCACCCCATGCACAGCTGGACGATGCAGGGAGGTCAGAAGCAGCACAGATACAAAGTGTGGCGAGGGCGACATGCTGAAAGGGATTCTGCGGAGGAGAACTTGCACTGTGCAGACCGAGTGTCAAAAGCATCTTAAGGACGAAGTATATGGCAGAGAGCAGTGTTGGACTGAAAGTTTACAGTGATGGGCGAGGTTGGGCACCAGATGCTTGTAGATACCAGGGGTCAAGTCTTAAAAAAGGGGGGGACTCATTGACATACCAATTGAATGTGGTGTCACCAGAAATTAGCATATCAAGGTACCCTCTGAAAAAAGTGGGGGGACTCCGCCCACCCGCGTGTACCCTCGACTTGAGCCCTGGCAGGTACCATTGCACTGTGTAGGAATGTGCGGGCATTGCCAGCATGAGCGGGCACATTTTGGGTGAGAGGAAGCATCCCTGTTGCCAGGAGACGGGATGTTATCGTAGGAAGACCAAGTTTTGATGATGGGCTTCGGGACAGGATAAGCACAGGAGGCAGATTGTGCGAGGGGCCCAGCAAGTCCCTGGGAACCTGGGCGTAATTTCAGGGGGGGGGGCAAGGGTGTTTGTCTACCCCGCCACCTCCAACTTTCAAAGCACAGAATTTTGTCCCTCTCATTTGGCAGGGGCTCCTTTCCTTTAGATGTCATGCCCCCACCCAACATTTTCAGCCAAGTTACTCCACTGCCTGGGAACAGCAAAAACCTTGTGTTACGAACCGATTGGAAGGAGCATGCCTTCTTCTGAATGGCTTGGCAAGATGCAGTGATCAGGGGTGCGAGTTTGTGGGGAGTGCATCAAGAGATTGGGATGGTAAGGGTCTAGTTTATGCTTTTTCAGTCAGTGTAAGGAGATCTGTAAAGAGGTGGTCTCTTGGCTGAGAGATCACTGCTGCCCGGGATGGGGGACTGGACTGTTTGAGGCTCCCTAAATAGCCATTGCCCGAACCACATGAGTGGGGGAGTACCGCAAAGAATTATACGCAAGGGAGAAACAGTTCCTCCGCGAGCAATTGAGGGTCGAGGCCTCCTGTTGCTAGTCAGGGGACTGAATGAGAACAAGTGAGAACAAGTCAGAGTGGAGAGCCAGAGGTGTGGTGAGAGTAGGGCCACATTGATTGCGCCGTGCAGGGGCACATCTCAAAGAGATAGGCGGTGCTTTACCCATATCCTTAAGAGCGAATTGCATAACATGCCGGACCACATTTATTTATTTATTTATTTATTTATTACATTTGTTACACGCCCAGACCCACGGGTATCGGCGAGGTTACAGCGCAAAGTTAGCATGTTACATACACAAATTCACATATTATACAATGCAGTTTTTCAGGACAAGATTACAAATCGTTACACATACAATTGTACGATGTGGGTTACTTGCAGCATGTTTGGGCCCACTAGTAACTGTGTCCTTTCTGCTATTTGAAAAGCCAAGTTTTGAGTGACTTTTGAATCCAGTGAAGGAGCCTTCTTCTTTGATGTTGTTGGGGAGGGAATTCCAATGTTTGGGGGCTAAGTATCGGAAGCTACTGCCTCCTGCTTTGGTATTCTTGTAGCAAGGTATCTCGATGGATAACTAGTTCGGTTGCAAATGCCATCAGCTTGTGGATTCTCCCAGTATGAGGGGGAACATATGTTTCTCTGCAACCTTAGGCTTCTACGTATAAGGATCTGGAATGGCTTAGACCAGGGCTCTGCAACCTTTGTTTGTCCAAATGTTTTTGGACTACAGCTCCCTTCAGCCCCAGCCAGCATGGTCAATTGTGAAGGCTTATGGGAGTAATAGTCCAAAACATCTGGTGAACCACATGATGCAGGCCCCTGGGATGGGGTAGATTTGATAGAAAATATTTTGCCTAACGGAGAAGTGACCGAATCTATTTTATCGAACATCAAAATGAACTTTTGAAACTTTTTTTTAATGCGGGTGAGACACCCTGCAGGCCCCCTAATCCTTCCCGACCCTAACTTTTATGCCTACCCCATAACCCCACCTATTATGCACTCCACATATACCACATTACCTACCATTTTCGGTCAAAAACATTTGGTCCCTTTTCCTTAGGTAAAATTGCATTCGGTTAAATCTACGGTTTCGGGCCCCTGGCTTAAACCTTGCCTAATTTATATGACTACAGAACAAATATCCGTTGGGTCTAATTTATATGGATATATAACATATATGTTGCTACTAGGGGGATTCATTTATATTGTGTTTGCGTTTATTGAGATTATAAACTATAGTGAACTATTTTGAAGTCTTTTATTCTTCGTTTTTGCCACTATGTTTTGTATGTTAGCTTCTGCAGTTGTTGGCCTGCTTGTCCCAGTGGAATTAAATATGTGAGACTGTTTTTAGAGCACAGACTAATCTGAACAAATGAATGTGACATGTTTAACATGGGCATGTATTGCCAAATTGCATTTAAAACCAAAAAAAAACTCCACTTACCTCTGGATTCAGAGCAAAGGTTTTGTACATGGTTTTCCCAGGTCTGACTCCAAGTAAGTCGATGCAAAGAGTGAAGAGGAGGTCATCGTTACTCCCAACGTCCTGATCGTAGACAGACAATTGTAGATTATTCTGGGGGGAAAGAAAATACAAATGTTATACCCACAATGGGAACTCATGAGCCTAGTTGGACAACTGCAATCCTCGGTTCTCTGTGTTGAGCTCATTTATTTAGATACTAGTGTACAGGCCTGTGTACACGGGCCAAAGTGCAGGTTTTCATTCACACAGTGGGACCACTATATAGCCTAAGCCTACAGCTCCCTCTAGCGGTGAGTGACAACAGGCGAAGCTACACAAATTGGACCACTTTATACCCTAAGGCAACAGCTCTCTCCACCGGAGCATTCTGTGCATTCCGGAAGCCTCTACTGCACATGAATGCACCAGACGAATATACATCTGGCCTTTTATTATTATTAGAGGTTGTGCTGGTGCGCCTGTAGGTGGCTACAGGCCATTGGAAATCTGGAGCCAGCATGAATTTCATTAACTCTCCATCCTGCATAAACACATTAAAAATCTCCAATCAGCCCCTCTTTTGTACTGCCAATATGGTGAGCCTGTTTCTCGGAGTACCAAAGATCCGACATGGGGTTTGATAATTGATTAGGATATCCTACTCCCGCCCCTCTCGTCCACACACGTTTTCCCCCTTTTCCTTTTTCCAACACCCATTGCCTGGTTTACCTCAGGTGAAAGTACAATGCACCACTATCTGGACTGGCCTCTGCACCGTACGACTACCTCAATGGTGACGGGTGCATAGGAAAAGCTTGTTAACATAACATCATTACAAAAATCACATTAAGAGGCTGTTTTCCAAGCTGCATGGACCTCTTCTGGCTCAAGCGCTCTGTAGCTTCCGAGCACCTCTTAGGTGCAAGTGTTTTCCAGGTTCCCAGAACCTCTGATGTTCAAGTATTCTTAGGCTTCTCATGGCCTCTCAGGTTTAAGTACTCTCCAGTGTCTCAGCACCTCGCAGGTTAAGTGCTCTCCAGATTCTTAGCACCTCTCAGTTTCAGTGCTCTCCAGATTCTCAGCGCCTCCCAGGCTCAAGTGTTCGCCAGCTTCTCTGCACCTCTCAGGTTCAAATTTTCTCAGGCTTCTCAGGACCTCTCATGTTTAAGTACTCTCTAGTGCCTCACCACCTCTCAGATTCAAGTATTCTCCAGCTTCTCAGCACTTCAAAGATTTCAATTTTTTCCATGTGGTTAGAACCCCTCAGGCTCATGTGTTCTCTGGCCTCTCAGCGCCCCTCAGTTTCAAGTGCTCTCCAGCTTCTCAGCACCTTTCAGGATCAAGTGCTCTCCAGATTCTCAGCGCCTGTCAGGTTCAAGTGCTCTTGAGATTCTGAGCACCCCTCAGGTTCAAGTGTTCGCAGGCTTCTCTACACCTCTTAGGTCCAAGTGTTCTGCAACTTCTTAGAACTTCTCAGGTTCAAGTGTCTCAGGCTTCTCAGGACCGCTCAGTTTCAAGTGCTCTCCAGCTTCTCAGCTCTACTCAGGCATAAGATCTCAGTCTTTCAGCACTTCTCAGGTTTAGTTTTTCTACTTCAGTTTGCTCTTTGGTTGGATGTTCATCTTCCCTCTTCGCTCGATCATGGAATTTAGGCAGTCCTCCGGTATTCCAAGTTACCTCGCTGTCTGCTAGATGTCTCTGCTCCTGAGGGGCCTTCGTCAACATTAGGGCCCTCTAAACATTCTCTGAAGTTTGTGCTTACTGCCTGGTCCATGTGAAACTCTGGCAACGGGGAGGAGGGGGAGAATCACTTGGGCGAGTGTGTGCCTTTAGGCTGATGACAGCTTCCTGCACACCGATTACAAGCTTCTCCTGGGAACAGGCCTCTGGTGTCCAATTCTAATACTACGCTCGCTTTTGGGGGTTCTAGCCAAGTGTTGTCTGTCTCAGATACATGCCTCTGCACCGCTACTTTGAATAAAGTCCTCCCACCAGACTGCAGTTGATCTACGTGAAGGTTTGCTCTCCCAGAATCTGGAAATACTTTATCTTGCAAAACAGTGTTCAATTTCCTAGGGACCAGGGTAAAGAATTCTCTTTCCTTTTTTCCCCAAAACTCCTTCCCATATATCTCGCTTGACTACTTATAACTGTAGATTTATTCAGGAATTGCCATGTATCTAATCAAAGGCCCTAGAGAAGGTGCATCTGATGCCAAGTGCGACTTCTACCTGCCTGAAGCCCACCACAGAAAGATACCAGATTCTAGAGTGCCAGGAAGACGTGCTGCAGCAGGTACTGGGCGCTCCATTGCCTTTCCCCAGCATGCAGCCAGCAAGCAGGCTCTCAACTGGACCAGGTGCTGGCCTAGCTCTCTCGGGATTCCTACCTTCCTGGTTCACTCCTGGTTTTAAGTTTGCATTCTGGAACTTGTATTCCAGGATTTTCCCATCATAAACCCAGTACCACATGTCCCAGAAAGATAAGACCAGGACTGGGCTAGTGTCTCTCGAATGGAATGAATAATGTTGGAATGTATGTATAGGGCATGTCATTAGGCATGCAAAGAATTGCCCTTTTTCTGTTTCTGAGTTCCACTTTTAATGTCCTTTGAGTGATATGGCGGTAAACCTGTCAAGGGGCACGTGACTTTTCGCCAGTTTCGAGATAGGGTTCTCTCCTCACACAGGGATTCCCCATCATCAGTCCCCTAAGCCTCGGGCCAGTCCATGACTGCGGGGTGGCAGTTGGCCGCATTGTGTCGTGAGGCCCAACAGTTATAACTTGCAAGCTTCACCCGCTCTTGCCTTCAGTCTGGTTTCACTGTGATCATGAAACGCGGCAGGTTTGGTTGAGTCTGTTCGATCAGGATATTTTGGACCATTTTGTTTGTTCTGGGGTGTTCCCCAAATCTCCACTCGTCACAGCAAGCACTGTACCCCCACCTCTGCATTCCCCTACCCATCATATATATGAATACTATACAGACTCGACCAAACCTTCCACGTTTTCAATTATCTGCGTGAAACCACTGGATGCCTCTATCTCGTACAGACGTATGTAAGACAAGAAGCAAACCACACACAATCGCACCTCAACACCACATGCCGGCTACCGACTGATAACTCACCAACGCTCAGTAACTGGTTTCTCCAAACTGAAGCTGCGAACAGCACATAAAAGCTCTCTTACTCTTCTCCCTCTAAATCCCACTAACAAACTCTGCAACCCTCCGTTCCTTTGCAGACCCGCCAGAGCGCCAAGAGACCACACAAGTGGCAACAGTGCACGGTACAAGACCCACTAACATTAAGAGGACCCTTCAATCGGACCACCGCCAGGCCACAAGGCTATCATAAAGCAGGTGCTTTCCTGCAGACGAACCGACTGTACAAACTCTGGGGCCACTTATCCTAGGCCAGATAAAAAATAGTTTTTTGTTTTTTAAGATTCCACACCTAACGGTAAGCATACAAGTCAGATTCTGCTCTCTCCCCGTCTCAGGGCATCTTGCACAAAGTCATCTCTCAATATCTTCTCAGTTATATGTTTGAAGAGTATCATTGCATTTTCCGTGTCTCAACTGGGTCCATGTTTCTGAACTTCAACTCAGCAATCACTAGGATTCCATGTGCCTCTCTTGAAAGGTACATATCCAGAGCCCCCAGTCTGGTTTCAAAGCTCTAAGCTGCATGTGTGTGCTATTACTGTCATTGCACCAAAGCAAAGCTAGGTATTGGATTTACCTCTGATGCTGTGAAATCCCACTCACATGAGCAAGGCAATCATTTCATTGGCACCAGGTGACAGAAGAGTTTAGAATTGAGGTCTGAGTGGTTATCTTTTGCATGTGGTTTCTTTTTGGCGGTTTTGTGGAGCTGCAAGTAGGTGCATCCCCTACTGGACCAATATGGGGTAGGAGTAACAGGAGCTTTCGTTAATTGGTTACTTCATGAATGTTCTCTCTGTTATCAAGATACATCGGGGAGCTCCAGGTTCAGCTCCTTTCCTCCAGAGGCAGGCGCCACTGGGGTTGAGCAGATTGCTGTACCTTGGGGCTTCTTGCTTCCAGACATCAATGCCCAGGAAAAACAAGTTCCCAGTAGCAAACACTACTCCCCCGCCACTTACTTCATTTCATCCTTTGGCAGGCAAAGCACTTCAAAGCCACAAACAATAGCAGGAGGTGCTATACAAATGCAAGTTAACGTAACATAACACTATAGGAAGGGTCTCTCCTATTGACCACGCCCTCAACCTTTCTTCATTTCTTCAGGTGTGTGGTCCCGCCTTCCCTTCCATCCCTTGATTGGAAACTGCATCTGTCCAACCCTACAATAGCCGTGGCCAGCCCCTTGGTTTGGGTTGTTTTGACATTTTCCTTATATGGCAGTTGTTGATGTTTTGTAGGCTGAAATACTGCCAATGAACCCTCTTTGCCATTGTAACTTTCTCGCCCCGGCAGAGGCGTTGCGTGGGAGGTATGGAGGGGCTATAGCATCAAGTCTTTGGATTGGAACCC
Organism: Ambystoma mexicanum; assembly: GCF_040938575.1. Classification (NCBI taxonomy): domain Eukaryota; kingdom Metazoa; phylum Chordata; class Amphibia; order Caudata; family Ambystomatidae; genus Ambystoma; species Ambystoma mexicanum. Next base: position 166,974,822 of record NC_090940.1, read on the forward strand.
CAGATACTAGAAGCTCAGGGCAGACAACAAAAAGGCTAGGTAGCCCTGAGTCCCGAAAGTCCCAACATTAGCATAGCCCCAGATCTTTTCCAGACCAAGAAACACACCTGCGCCCTGGTAAGACATTTGTGAGGGAATCTGAGGTGTCAATGATTATGGGGTGCATGTTTCAGGTGGGCAAGGGGGCGCGACCACTGCAGCTCTCCATCAATGAAGAGAGAGCTAGCACTGCGGAGTGTGAAAACCCTTGAACCAATTTTAGGCCGAAGGGCAGCGCCTTGAACTGATAGTGTCGCCCCAGGACCACGAACCGCAGGAACATGCAGTGCCTCTGATGGATCGGACATGCAAGTAGGCATCCTCCAGGTGCAGCGATGCCAGGAAGTCACCTTCCTCGGGTTAGCCCAGCACATGTTGCAACATGACCATCCTGAACTTCTGGGAGTTCAAGTACTTGTTGAGGCATCTTAGACACAGGATCAGCCTCTGCCCTCTTCACTTCTTTCAGACCAGAAAGCATCTGGAGTACACTCCAGAGCCCCAAAGAGGCTGCAGGATGGGCTCTATCACCCCTTTTTTTGACATGGCGTGGACCTCCTGCAGCAGCTGCGCTACATGCTGTTCTTGTCGAGCCACAGAGGGAATACAAGGACACCTGCGTTGGAACACCAAAGTGTGCCCTGTCTGAGAGCGTCCAGTAGCCATCTGTTGGTGTTGATGGTCTTCCATGCCCTGACAAACCCTGCCAGCCGGCCTCCCACTGATGTGCACAAGTGGGGGTCTGAGTTCACAGCCGGTTCAGGCCAGTTTCGGTGTCGGGCCTCTGCCCTGCATGTGGCACTGACTCTGTCCTCCGCTGCCGTATGCCTGCGAGCGACCTCTGTACACCTCTTGCATTGTAGAGCGGGAAGGCTACCGATAAGGGTTGGTGTATCCCTTGAAGGATTTTCCGGGATTTCTCCTAAAGGAACGAAAGGACGACGACCAACGTTACTGCAGGGTACCTAGTGAACGTGCCGTCTGTGTCGGTCTTGATGATTTGGAGAGACTCTTCGACCGCCTTGCCAAATAGGTTTTCTCCATCAAATGGCATGTCCAACACCTTAGACCAGATGTCTTCAAACTGTGGGGCGTGCCACCACAGGGGGCGCGTGGCGCATCCCCGGGGGCGGGGGCACGAGGGCATAGCATGAAATGTAAAAATAGTGTTTGTTTCTTTTTAGATTGGAGGAAACGGGCAGGGGCAGCTCACATGGTCGGGCTGAAGCAACTGTCTCAGGCACCAATGATAAAGTGGCCCGCATTTGCAAATGGATATTCATTCCTTTAGTCACAGACTGAATAGTACCCAAGTGGGTGTTTTCTGTCCAAATGTAAGCAAAGTGTGATATTTAAAGAATATTTATTCAGCAGCAATTGTCAAAATTAGTAGCTGCATAGTGAAGTAACTCATCAAACTGGCCCACATTGGCCAAAAAAGTGCCCCATTTTGACAGGCCCACACTAGCATTTCGCATTCTTGGTACAGGCATTGCCCTATTGCCCTATAGGCCAGTCTGAGCTGCCAGCTCATCCATAATGGCGAGGGGGCATTCACCCAGTGGCCCCCTCACCCATTATGGAGGAGACAAGGAGCCAGTCCAGTGAAACACTGAGCACTCCCTCAGCTGCCTTTTCCAGCTGAAGTAGCACTCCTGGGCTGGCTGAACTGTCAAAGGGAAACACTGTTTCCCTTTGACAGTTCAGTTCAGTTCCCCAGCCGCACGTGTGCACTGAGCCACGCAAGACTGGGAGTGTTTTACTTCGCCAGCCTTGCATAGCTCATTGGAAATGCTGGCTGGGCCACTGCATGTCTGTATGTGCGAGGGGGAGCTCCTGCACCTGCTCGCACATACAGAATAGGCTGGAGTGGGCAAGATCTTCAGTTAGGGTCAAGTCCTGAGCTGAGGCTGTGGAGGTGATGTTGGTTGCCACCTCGGACCAGCAGGGTTCTTTGACCTGTGCTTGCACTGAGAAGGGCTTCCCGGAAGCGGTCTTGGGGGACTCTTAGACAGAGCAGGGCCCAATGTTGGTGGCAGTCTCTGCAAGAACCTCTGATACCAGGGTGTGCAGTGTGGTCAGAATTTCCAAAGACACGTCACTGGGCTGAGGTCTGGAAGGAATGAAAGGAGGAGGTTCCGGGCTGGTACGGCTGTTCTGGCGAGGTAGGCGACAGGGTTCGCCCTGCAGTGACCCACCTACAGATAAGGGTCCCTGGCGCTCTTCATGGTCCGAATAGTAGCCTTCAGGCAGGTCATCATTGCCCTCCTTGGTGCTAGTATAAATTTGCACCGGCCTCCCCGGTTAAGCCCTCCTAGGGGTCATAGGAGCCTTCTCTTTCTCCTCTCTGGAGACTTCTGGGGAGGAGTGGTTGCTGTCCTCATTCCAGGGATCTTTGCCAAATCTGCGGCAGCTGTCTCATGCTGTGCTGGTAGGGACACCCGCAGAGCAGTTGTCACCGTGGCTGTGGACACCTCCTTCGTGGTCTGCCCCCCTTTTATGTTCCTTAGTCCACATATAGTAGGCTCAAGCCCAGGCCCTCTCGAAACTCGATGCAAGATCCTCGATGTAGTATGATCTTCACTGACAGCGGGTCCCCGCTGCCAGTAATCGACCTCCTGTCGAACGATAATTCCAAAAATCGGTCAAAACTTTACAAAATCCGGCCAAAAAACTTAAAATATTAGAAAATAGCTGGGAGAGCACTAAGAGGACTCCAAACAATTAAGCATATTGTAAAAATCTGAAGATGGCCACCAGGGGTGGTGCTTAGGGAGAGGACTGTCGTTGGATGGGGGCAGCATGACCCAGAGAATAGTGATTGTCTTAGAGGAGAAATACAGTTTTAAAGTTAAAGTGAAACTATTTTTTCTTTTAGTGAGGATTCCCAGACTGACGACAGGGGAATATTCATGAGCATGTGAATCCATGCCAGACCCCACACTGGAGAACTCCCTCTCTAACCCTCTCACTACTCCTTTCTCCTGGACATTCTCTCCTCTCCTCCCATCTGGAGCTCCTTGGCTGCCTGCACTGCCAGTCTCCTTCTCCGTCATTTGGCCAATGAAGCGAATGTCAGTAGCTGCTTTTGCCACCTCCTTCTCTCCCCTCACTCCTACTATTCACTCTCACGCTGACTCAGCTCTTGCTGACCTTCATCTCTCCATCTCCAACACTCTTGACATCCTTGCCCCTGCCATGAGGATCCATATGAAGCCTGCTTCCAAGTGCAATAGTTGGTATGATTTAGACTTACCCTCTTTGAAACCCAATTGCAAAGTTGTGGAACGGAAGGGGCTGACTTCTAGCACATCCCCTGACAAACTGGCCTGTCGCCTGCTCCAAAGGCAATACAACCTCTCTATCTGCTCCAGGAAATGGGCCCATATCCAATCCTGCAACTCTGGGGCCACAAGCAACATGGCTGAACTTTTCTAAATCTACAAGGAACTTGCCAATCATACTGCAGTCTCTAACTCTCCACTTCCCTGTCAGGTCCTCTACACAGCGTTGGCCACCCATTTCACAACCAAATCTCAGGACACCCTGTCCTCTCTCTCCTCTATGCCCCTCACTCCCCCACCGGCATGCAGGCCTCCCCTTACCTCCTTACCCTCCCTCCTACTCTCCTCCTTCTTACCCATAGCACCGGATGAGGTCACCAAGACAATTTGCTCTTTGAAAGTCTCCTCCAAACAGGTTCTTCCCTGCTCCTCTAGAACTATCAAGGACAACATTGCCTCTCTCACTCCCTCCTTGGCTGAGTTCTGTAATCACTCTTTTGCTACGGGCTCCTTCTCTTCACCTCTCAAGCACACCCCTGTGCACCCCCTTCTAGAAAAGCCATCTGAGGACCCTTCCTGTCTGGCTAACTATCGCCTTATGTCCACTACCCCCTTCTTGGGCAACCTCCTGGCGAGGTTGGTCATCTCCCAACTAATCCATCACACTGAATCTGTTGGATGACTTCATGACTCCAACTCTCCTTCCACCCTTATTCTCCTCGATCTCTCCTCTGCCTTTTACACTGTCAATCATTCCATCCTCATAAATTGGCTCTGTGATACCATTGGCATCACAGATCAGGCACTGGATTGGTTAACATCTTTCCTCTGGAATCAGCCTTCCCAAGTCCAGCTGTGCCTCCTTCTCTCCTCCACCTCACTCTCGACTTGCAGCATCCCTCAGGGCTCTATCCTCTCGCCGTGGCTTTTCAACATTTATCTTGCCCCTCTTGCCCACTTGATCTCTATCTTCTCTCCTCATTTCCAGTGTTATGCCAATGACACACAGCTCTCCTTTAAGCTTCCTTCCTCCTCCTCCCCCTCCTCTCTTATTCCCGACTGTCTGACTGCTATTCAGGCATGGTGTGCTGCTAACGATCTCTGACTTAATGCCAGTAAGACCGAGATCCTTCTCACTGGAACTTCTATTCCCTCCTTGCCTCCTACACTCTGGCCGCCCTCCTTGGTCCTCCTCCCCTAACCCTCGTGTGAAGCTAAAAACTTGGTTGTCATCCTTGAACCCTCCCTCTCCTTCTCACCTCACAACACTGACCTTGCCAAGAAGGCCCACTATCAGCTTCACCTCCTCAGAGGCATTCACCCTTTCCTCACCTTACCCCAGAAAATTAATGTCCCAGAGGTTTGGTTCTCTCAAGACTTGATAACTGCAACAGCCTCTTTCTTAATCTGACCCGTTCCTAACTCCACCCTCTTCAATTAATCCAGAATAGGACTGCAAGTGTTATCCTTGGCCTCAAGCCCAAGGACCGCATCTCTCCAGTCTACAATTTCTCCATTGGCTCCTGGTGGTTGCAAGGATCAAATTCAAGACCCTCTGCATCATCCACAAGACTTTCTTGGGCCTGGGACGGTGCTGCATTCAGCTGTCTCTCCCTAAATTCTTTCCGGCTTGAGCCCTTCGGTCCTCTAGCTCCAAATCTCAGCAGACCAGATGTTTCTTCAAGCAAAGAGTGGAAGGGGGGTAGATCTCTCTCTTCGGCAGGAGCCCCCCTCTGGAACGGGTCCCTGACCCTCTCCAACTTGGGCTGGATGTCCTTAAATTCGGGAAGATCCTCAAGACCTGCCTTTTTTCTTCCTCCTTCCCTCTACCCCTCCCCTGCTAGTCTCCTCCTGCCGCTACGACTGGATACCTGTGTCCCTTATTAGTCCCATTGGGGTCAGGCCCTCCTTCGTTCAGTCTTCTCCTCTCACCCTCTCCCTTCCTACCAGCACTTGCCTTCGGGCACCCTTCACTAACTAGCCTTCATAGGCTATTCCCACCCTCACCTACACCCCTACTTCTTGCTCCCCCAGCACTTGCTCTCCTGGCACCCCTCAGCACTTGCCCAGCTCCTTGGCCCCTCCCCCTAACACTTCTCCCTCCTTACCCTCTCCCTGCCTCATCCCTTGTCATTACCTTCCCCCCTGCACTTGCACGATCCGAATGTCACAAGGCCTAGTAGGACCGCTATTGTTGGTTTGTTCCTTGTCCCCGTCCCCTTTTTGGTCTTGTGTCACCTGGAAGCACTTCCTGCGTACAAATGCTCAATAAATCAAATACATTTAATAAAGCCAAAGATTTAAAAAAACAATTGTATTCAGATGCTTTGACCAATAGAATGATTTGGCTTCTTCCTACAGATTTGTATACTTACATGACTAAAGGAACCCCTTGCAGTGTTTTGGTTCAAAGGGATGTCTAACTCCAGGCCTCGAAGGCCAGAAACCTGACGGTTTTCAGGATATCTCTCATTAATATTCATGAGAACAGATTTGCAAACATTTAGACTCCTTGCATGCAAATTTATCTCATGAATATTAATGAGGGGTATCCTGAAAATCCTATATGGATCCGCCCCTCGAGTCCTGGAGTTGGACAACCCTGTGACAGTGCTCCAAATATAACCAATTGCGTTGGTCTCCGATTAAACCCAGCCCACTGCAGTCCCCTGTAATAGGGGATCCACAATAATGCCTTACCGTCACATGCTTCACGATCTTGAATTGGAACGTCTCATCCCAGACAGGGTTTTTGGAATTCCAGATGGTTTTGGTCTGTCGCGTTTCGCTGGAAGCTGTTGGCAGATGGAGCCTCACGAAGCAATCAGGCGGACTCACTGAAGAACACATAAGAAGAACGTCATCAAAATACATTGATTTGAATCCTTCTCTGCAAATGAACAATTATTATTAAATAGTAATCTGTTTACTGCGTTAACCTGTCCATAATCGCCCTCTATTAATAGCACATTTCTGATTAGCTTGGCTAATTCATAATCCTATAGTATATTACTATAGGATATTACTGCCACTCCTGAAAAAAACAGACCCTTGACCCAGCCATCCCAACTAATTATAGGCCCATTACTACAGTCCCATTTCTCCTTAAAATCATTGACAGAGTAGCTTACCTCCAGATCCAAAACTATCTGGAGACAAACCAACTACTAGGATCACGCCAATCTGGCTTCAGACCACTACATGGTACTGAAACAGCCCTAATCGACCTTAAGACACAAATCGACGAGTTGAAGGATAAAGGTAAAACAGCTATGCTCCTCCTCCTTGACTTATCGGCAGCCTTCGACCTAGTGGACCACGCAGTGTTATGCAACCATCTAGCATCTGCCGCCCATTTCTCAAGTGAAGCTATAGCATGGGTACAATCCTTCCTAGCTAACCGTACGATGAGAGTGTTCTCCCCATTAGCCTCAGCGGACCCAATACATATCACCTGTGGCGTCCCACAAGGTTCATGTGTCTCCCCCACAATGTACAATATATTTACTAAGCCACTCTTTGACAAACTTGACAGATTGGGGGTAACTTACACCAACTACGCGGACGATACGCAGATCCTCATACCACTATCTGGCAACTTTGTTGAAGACACAGCTCTAGTAAATAAGATTTACCTCATCATTCAGGCATGGATGGCCTCACATGGCCTCTGCCTGAATGACGATAAAACAGAGATACTGATACTGGGTACCGACTCCAACCTTAAAAAACTTAGCCCTAACTACAGTGCCTTCAATATAGACGGTTAATATAATCAAAGTGGCAACGGAGGTAAAAACACTAGGTTTTTACCTTGACTCCACCTTATCTCTCAAAAAACAAGTTAACGCTTTGGCTTCCTCCACAGCCTGCACCTGCAAATTAATCAGAGCCTGCAGACCTTACTTGTCCAAAACCAATTGTATCACACTAGCCAATGCCCTAGTAATATCTAAACTGGATTACTGTAACGCCCTATATGCGGGCGCTAATAAAACTGTCACTAACAAATTGCAAACATTGCAGAATAATGCTTTTAGAGCAGCCCTTGACATACCCCGCAGAGCACATATATCTAACATTAGGAAAGACAACCACTGGCTAAAAATCAACGACAGAGTTCTCCTTAAAACACTATCTCTAACACATAAAGGACTGAACAACACTGCGCCCCCTTACATCTCGGCTAGACTGACTAGAAAATCCTCTACTCACCATACCAGAGCCTCTATCCACTCCCTACATGAAACTCCCCGATTTAGACTAACTAAAGCAGGCGGAGCTAGCTTCCCTGTTAGAGCGGCCTGTGCTTGGAATTCACTCCCCATGGCATTGAGAGCTAATCTATCCTACTTTAGTTTCAGGAGTAAGGTGAAAAGTTGCCTCTGGAGTAACGACAACTAACCCATTGAACCTGGCCCTATCAATGCGCATAACCACCTTTGACTCCCCCGATACCAGACCTATGAGAGGGATTCACATTCCTGTATTTCTTGTATATTTGGATATTGGTATTGTATATATGTTAATAACTCACATAATGCATATTCTGTATGTATCCTTTTGTATGTACGCAACCTTAAGCCTAAGTATTCTTGTAACTGCTGCGCCCGGCTACCCCTGGGTTTTGGAGCGCATTATCGAATAATAATAAACTAAATAAACTAAAAACTAAAATCAATTTGGTGAACATTTGGGATAAGAAATGTCTGCCATGGCAAAAGGGCTCCATTTGACAATTTATTTTTTGAAGAAATCTTTCTCGATTGTTACTTTTCAATTGGTTCTTTCTGAATAATTTCACATTTGTACTTTGTGGATTGCATATGCAAAGGTTTCATTTGAATTCTTACTGTTTATTTGTTTTTGTAATTATTTGTCTATACCGCGCTGGTAGCCCCTGGGCATCGGGGCACACAATTCCAAGCATGGAACGACCATTAAAGACAGGACAAGGAAGATAGCTGATTCAAAGAAAAGGCGTGGGTAGGAGCTAGTTGAACAGGAAAGTGTTCAGGAGGTTCCTGAACGGACCCAGATTTTCTTCAAGTCGAAGGGCAGGAGACAAAGAGTTCCAGGATCTTGCCACTCTAACCAGGAGCGATCTACCTCCGCTCCTTGAGCGCTTGAAACTTGGAAAGCCAAGCAGAGACTGGGTTGTAGAGCGCAGGATTCTGCGTGGGGTGTACAAAGAGACCCAGGCTTTTAAATACTTAGGGCCGCTCCGAAGATACATCAGTGAACAATGGTGACGCTCTTAAAGATGATACGCCGTTTGATTTAATATCGCGTTTAAATACTTCTTTTATTTCTGACGCTTTCATTTTTTAAAAATATATAGTGTTTAATGAGGCTGTTTCATGATGTTGCTTTTTTTCTATTTCATGCCAGTGGATACCCCCCACGAACCATTCACCTTTCTCTCTGTGTTTCATCATTCATTCACAGTCTAGTAAAGCAAGGTTTTTTAATGGAAATTATTCAAGGAACATTTTTCCAAAAATACAGTAATATGTTGCAGGCAAAATATATAAATATGTCATGAAAACATATTTATAATTATTTCTTTATTACTTGTTTTATAACCTACGATATGTGCTAGATCAGTGAGAACATTGATTTCATGACTGCCTTAAATCGCTCCCATGGGTAGTTTCTAATGCTTCAAATTAGTGCATATTCCAGAGCTGTAGGGCTCAAGCCTCTGAGAATTAATATGTGTCAAGAAGGGAGATGCCTAGAGCAGTCTAGAGATGCTCGGCCAAGAACGGATATGCCTGTCTAGAGATGCTCGCTCAAGAAGGGAGATGCCTGGGGCAGTCTAGAGAGGCTCGCTCAAGAAGGGCGATGCCTGGGGCAGTCTAGAGATGCTCGCTCAAGAAAGGAGATGCCTGGAGCAGTCTAGAGATGCTCGCTCAAGAAGGGAGATGCTTGGAGCAGTCTAGAGATGCTCGCTCAAGAAGAGAGATGCCTGGAGCACTAGAGATGCTCGCTCAAGAACAGAGATGCCTGGAGCAGTCTAGAGATACTCGCTCAAGAAGGGAGATGCCTTGAGCAGTCTAGAGATGCTTGCTCAAGAAGGGAGATGCCTGGAGCAGTCTAGAGATGCTCGCTCAAGAAGGCAGATGCCTGCAGAGGTTTAGAGATTCTCGTCCAAGAACGGAGATGCCTGGAGCGGTCTAGAGATGCTCGCTCAATAAGGGAGATGCCTGGAGAGGTCTACAGATGCTCGGTCAAGAACGCAGATGCCTGGAGCAGTCTAGAGATGCTCGCTGAGGAAGGGAGATGCCTGGAGCAGTCTAGTGATGCTTGGTAAAGAAGGGAGATGCATGGAGCAGTCTAGAGATGCTCACTCGAGAAGGGAGATGCCTGGAGCAGTCTAGAGATGCTCCCTCAAGAAGGGAGATGCCTGGAGCAGTCTATAGATACTCGCTCAAGAAGGGAGATGCCTGGGGCGGTTGTCATGCCTGCGCCTTGGGCGCATCCATTTACGCTCAATTTGGACTATATGTTTATCATTTAGTTACAACAAACTCTTGGATCCATCTATATTCACTTTGGGAACTTTATTTCCCATTTGCGAGACTTTGGTGCTTTATTATTATTTCCAACAAACTACGCATACCATAATGCACCTGGCTACAAGCATCAATTCCTGGCTGTTCCTATTGGTTATCAAAGGAACTACACCCCCCAGAAGCCCTAGGGACTGGCCCTGCTTCCACCAGCCCAGGAACAGAAAGGGAGGTGGCCGATTGCCTGCAGGTGTGCTTCGCCAGGTGCAACCAATTAGCCTGCCCCTGTGCTGGGCTAGGCAGTATAAAGGCTGCTGCCTGCAGTGGCTCAGCCTCTTGCATCTGAGAGTCCTTCCTCCACCTTTTGCATCTTCCTACGGATCTTGTATGCTGCTTACCTTCACTCCTGCTTGGACCCTGCCTTGTTGCTTGCTCCACCCAGCTGCCTTCAGCCATAGCCTTCCAGGCTCCCTGCCTCACAGCCCTGCTCCTCTGGGCTCTCCACACTGCAGCTGATCACGCTCTGCTGCCTTCCAGCCTTCGCCCTTGCCCTGCCGGGCTCTCCACATTGCAGCCGATCACGCTCTGCTGCCTTCCAGCCTCCGCCCTTGCCCTGCCGGGCTCTCCACATTGCAGCCGATCACGTTCTGCTCCCTTCCAGCCTCCGTCCTTGCCCTGCCGGGCTCTCCACATTGCAGCCGATCACGCTCTGCTGCCTTACAGCCTCCGCCCTTGCCTTGCCGGGCTCTCCACATTGCAGCCGATCACGCTCTGCTGCCTTCCAGCCTCCGCCCTTTCCCTGTGGGCCCTCTACATTGCAGCTGATCACTCTCTGCTGCTTCCCAGCCTCAGCCCTTGTCCTCTGGGCTCCCTGCCCTGCAGCCTGCCTCACTCCGGCTGCCTTCAGCCCTTGTCTTCTGGGCCCCCTGCTCTGCAGCCTGCCTCACTCCGGCTGCCTTAGCCCTTGTCCTCTGGGGCTCCCTGCTCTGCAGCCTACCTCACTCTGACTACCTACAGCCCTTGTCCTCTGGGCCTTCCTACTTTGCAGCTTATCACGCTCCGCTGCCTACTACCTACCTTTTCCGCTGGGTTCTCGGCCTAGCAGCCTCTACAGTCCTCTGCTACCTTCTACGTTCAGCGGCCCTGTCTCTCAGGGTTCACTCCTTACTGCCCGGCCCTTACGGGATCCTTGCCGTGCAGCCTGCTTTACTCTGCTGCCCTAAGCCCTTTTCCTCTGGGCGTTCTACCTTACAGTCCTACTCCTGTGGGCTTACTCATTGCTTTCCTGCTCCTCTGAGCTCTCAACCTTGTTCCTTACTGTCCTCTGCTATCCTATCCTGTTCCACGACTTTCCTTTCATTTCCTTCTGCTAGTTTGCTATCATCTCCTTTCCTGGATTTGTCTGTAGTATCTTCTCTTGTACTGTTTGTAGACCCTTTTGTACAGAGCTTGTCTGTTGGTTCCCATCAGTCAACCTCTGCCCCTTCCCTTGTCCTGTTTCTACATTACAGACACCCAGAGCTGCTGTTCCAAGTCATGAGCAAACAGCGTGGGCCTCTGTTATAGCAAACTGTGCAGAAGGCTAGAGTATTTCCAAGGTTCGTGGAATACTCTTTTCCTATATCTGCATACACCCCAAGAGGGTATTCATTCTGTATCTTTTCCCTTGCTACTCTTGCTTACTCTTCGTTCTCTTTCCTTTCCGCTGTGTGTGTTCTTATCTGTCCACTTTATTTGGCACAACCACCCAAACCCTTTCTGGGTGTCCTGTGCCACTCTTAATAGAGTGCCACTCCTGACAGCGGTCTATAGATGCTTGCTCAATTAGGGAGATGCCTGGAGCGGTCTAGAGATGCTCGCCCAAGAAGGGAGATGCCTGGAGCGGTCTAGAGATGCCTGCTCATGTAGGGAGATGCCTGGAGCGGTCTAGAGATGCTTGCTCATGTAGGGAGATGCCTGGGGCAGTCTAGAGATGCTCGCTCAAGAAGGGAGATGCTTGGAGCAGTTTAGAGTTGCTCGCTCAAGAAGGGAGATGCCTGGAGCAGTCTAGAGATGCTCGCTCAAGGAGGGAGATGCCTGGGGCAGTCTAGAGATGCTCGCTCAAGCAGGAAGATGCCAGGAACAGTCTAGAGATGCTCACTCAAGAAGGGAGATGACTGGGGCAGTCTAGAGATGCTCGCTCAAGCAGGGAGATGCCTGGAACAGTCTAGAGATGCTTGTCTCAATAAGTGAGATGCCTGGAGCAGTCTAGAGATGCTCACTCAAGAAGGGAGATGCCTGGGGAAGTCTAGAGATGCCCGCTCAAGAAGGGAGATGTCTGGAGCAGTCTAGAGATGCTAGCACAAGAACGGAGATGCCTGGAGCGGTCTAGAGATGCAGGAGATGCCTGGAGTAGTCCAAAGATGTTCGCTCAAGCAGGGAGATGCCTGGAATAGTCTAGAGATGCTCGCTCAAGAAGAGAGATGCCTGGGGCAGTCTAGAGATGCTCGCTCAAGAAGGGAGATGTCTGAAGCAGTCTAGTGATTCTCGCTCCAGAAAGGAGATGCCTGGAGCAGTCTAGAGATGTTCACGTGCAGGCAGAACTCACTAAGATTTGCTCAAGTGCATTTGGTAGATCAGTGCACAGCAACCTTGGCCTCTCCAGATGTTTAGGACTAAAGCTTTTATAATCCCTCATCATTAACTATTCTGGCTAGGGATGATGGGATATGTAGTCCAAAGAAGGTGGAGTGCCAAAGGTCACAGGCACCTGTTGTGGATCCTCTGATCAGCTCCAGATTTGCTCTCCTGTATATCAGGAGTAAAAAAAAAAAAAGCAAAACACCTTTGGAGTAAATCTGAGTGATGTGACCATTGCACAAATTCTTCAAAATATACTCTCTATAGCTGGACCGGTTCTGTGGTTAAAAAGAAGGCCAGTCTTCAGTGTTCCTAACATGACACTGCTGGTAATCACTAAATACAAGTCCTCAAGTCAATCAAACACAAGGGCCTGGTAAAGTCACTTCTAGATCCAACCCTTTAACCACTCAGCGGCCACAGATGCATTATGGCGCATTTAAACCCTTGAACTGAGTGCCCTCGGATTAAGTATCTCAATTTTGAGATTATATATTTAAGGAATGAGGTTTTCCTAAAAGCACCTACAAGCTTCGTGTCCCTCCTCGTATGCCATTTCCCCAAAGCTGTTCTCTAACGCAATAGTTTCGGCTCCTATGTGCTGTTTCAGCACCAGCAAAAACCCCAAACTAAATATTGGAATTTCCTTTCTAATCTGCTGAGATCATGCCACGTGAGCCTCTGGCAGAAGTTCAGCATGATTAATGTACGTAAGGCACGTGATAATAATAACGCATTACTTACACAGGTCACTGTTACGCAGGTTCTTGGCGTGTACGACTCTCACAGAGAGCAGGTAGGAAGGCACCTCGTCCTGTAAAGAAAAACAAGAAACCCTGAGTCACTCCTTCCTTGCGGACACGTGACACACAGTTAGGAAATATGTAACAAGCACACAGGTGTATGTGAAACCCCATCAGAGCCTCAGAGCTGTAGGATTGTCTAAAGCTATCAGGACGGTACAACGTTCTTTCATCGTCAGGCATTTCAAAGCCTGCAGTTTAAACGTGTTTCACAGTTCCTCTGATTTTTTTTTGGGGGGGGGGGGCAGGCAAGTGGTTGGGGGGTTGGGTATAGGTAAAAATAGGTGCAAGACAGAGGGATTGGGGGGAACACAGTCTGACCATAGCATCAGGGGGCAAAGACATTCCAGATCAGGTGACATGTGGAACACATCATTCCTGCCCCCAATCCCACTCACTGGTGTTATCCCATTGCCTCCCAAACCCCGAACCAGGATGGAAAACAAGATGACGAACTCACCTTGGAAAAGGAAGCAGGGTTCAGTAACGGTCACACATTAATGCATAACTGTAACTGTTATGCTGCTGGGTCTTATCTCAGCATGGCTTCTGGCTTCTGATAGTTGGGTGGTGCAGGGAGAAGTGTTGGGTGGCATTGTGGGTGGGTTAGTGGTAGCAGAGCAGCAGTTGCTAGGGCATGTATCTAAGGTACAACGTCCTTTCATCGCAGGATGTTTTTTCGCAGTTTTTTTACCGCTGATATTTTAACGAACAAAAACCTCATTAAATTATTTGGGGGGTTGGAAAAATATATATTTGGGGTGTGGGTGTTCGCGAACATATAAAAAATAAATGGGGACAGTGGGTTTGGGGGGACCCCCAAAAATAAAAAATAAAAACTCGAGTTTTTTCATTGAAAAATCAGTGGTAAAAAAAACAGCGAAAAAACATCCCGCAATGAAATGACATAGAACCGTATCTAATGCGTTATCGGGCTGTCATTTGGTATAGATTTTGAACAGGTTGGAGCCTGTTGCCCATGTCAGGGTTATGATCGGCGTCATGCTGGGATGGCAGGTGGCGGAGTTGTAATTGGTGAGTGAGTGCTTGATTTGTGTGATGCATGAACGCAAGAAGGCAGGTCATGAGGTCCAGTATAGAGTTTCGGGCGTGTCGTGAGGTAACAAGGTTGAAATTCAGGTGAGATGTGGATTTTTTAAAACTTATTTATTGGACATTTGTGTGGCACCTATACACAAGTGTTTCCACGGCGCCACAAGACAAAAAGAGGGGTGGGGGGCAGGGGAGAAATAAATCAACAATAAATGGTCCAACTAGACCCTGTGACATTCGGACCATGCAAGTCCAGTGACAATAAGCGCAGGGGAGGGGGCAGGACAGGGCGGAAGGGCTGGGATACGAGAAGGGGAGGGGAGAAGTACAGGAAAGCTGGGGCACCTGGGGCTGGGCAAGTACTGAGGGGAACCCAAGAGGGCGAGTGCCAGGGGAAGCAAGGGTAAGGGTCAGCTAGTGCGAGGACGGAGTGGACCAGATTCAGGCTATTCAGGGAAGTGTGCCCGAGGGCAAGTGCTCGTTAAGGGGTGCTGGGGTAAACTGGACGAGGAGGGCCTGTCCCCTGTAAGGTGCATAAGGGACCAGGCACGAGCCGCAGCAGCTGGGGGACATTAGCAAGAGAGGGGGAGAGGGAAGGAAGAGGATAAAAAGAGAGTCTTGAGAAGTTTCCAGAACTTAAGGAGCACCGGCTCAAGTTTGAGAGGAGCAGGAAGGCTATTCCAGAAGGAGGCTCCTGCCAAATAAAGAGATCTACGCCCCACTCTCTCTTTGGAGAAACGTTTGATCAGCAGAGAGTTGGAGCTAGATGACCGAAGAACTCTAGCAGGGAGGTATTTAGGGAGAGATAGTTGGATGTAGCGGGTTGCGGGGGGTGGGTTTGGTTTTTAAGAAGGCAATAGCCAGGGTCCTCTGGTTGAAGATGCTAGGCGGTTAGGCAATCTATAATGTTTATTGCGGTGGTACTTCTCCAACTCAACAATCTTTTTCAGCTTTCCTTTTTTGTTGATTTACTGCAAAGAAGCCAATCACAATGCTTGCCATCCCTGCGCAAAGGCGGGACAATAAAAACATTGTGGGCCGGATGTTTGGCTCCAAGAACCACAGTTACAGTTGAGCCCAAGATCAGTTGACAGCATGATATTGGTTGATCACCAGTAAGCAAATAACGTGCAAGCCATGATGCAGCCTCCACTATAGTCCCTGCAAATGCCCAAGCCAAACATGTGCGTTTGGAAATCGAACGTAGTGGCCGGATTTCACGTCTCATCATAGGACTGTGCAAATTTGACAACATCCCCCCAACCCTCATGAGACTGACTGGCTTCCACTGCAAGCAAGTATGTTAAATGTTAAAGGTATTTGTACCGCGCACTGTCACCAACGAAGTTGGTCCCCAGGCGCTCAGGCGGATCTGCAGATGAGAAGGTGGGATGGGTTAGGAAGGTGAAGAGGGAGTAGGATATTGAGAGGAGTGGTGTTCTGTTGGCAGCTTCAACTCTGTATACACCGGGTGCTGAGCTTTGGTGCGAGTATCGGATCAATGTCAGTCCTCATGTGCTGTTGGTGTGGATTATGTGTTGTTGCAGTGTTGTGAAGTGTGTACAGGTTGTTGTGCGAGAGATGATTGTGTGAGTTTTTTGAGTGAGCTAAGTATGCAGAAATGTTGAGCTATTTTTTGGTTAGTGGGTTGCATGATATTTCACATGCTAACATTCACTATTCTGTCTAAGTGTGGCACCTGCCAACCTTCACAATCCCATCAAGAAGCAACTCAGGCTAAAGTTCAGGATTCTATCCAAGTGTGGGACATGCTAACATTCCCAATTACATCCATGGGGTTCATTAGGACCCTGGCGTTAGCCGTACCCTTATTAAGGGCACGGCTGCCGCCGGTAATGATTATTTACCGGGGCCCAGAAAAGGGCAATAACCGGGTCATGCCGACCTTGGCGGACCCGGTTATTGCCCTTTTCTGGGCTCCTGGAAAAACCATTCCCCATTCCCATTTGAGCTCAATAGGGCTCAATGGGAATGGGGCGGGTGCTAACAACGGGCCTGTTAATGACGGGCCTGTTGTTAGCATCCTCGACTGCTAGCGGGTCCCCCTAAGGACGCCTGGTCTGATCAGGCGTTCCTTAGCGCGTCCCGCAGCGGTCCTGTGATACGGCAGCCCGTAATGAACAGTGCCGGTCCCGTACCGGCACTGTTCATTACGGGACCGCCAGGGTCCTAATGAGGCCCCAAGTGTGGCATTTGCTAGCCTTCACAATTCCTTCTATCTGTGGCGCTTGCTAACATTCACAATCCTATCTAGATGCGGCGCAGGCTAATGTTCACAAGTATAACTGTGGCACTTGCTAACCTTCATAATTCCATCTAAGTTTGGCACATGCTACCATTCATAGACCTATCTGGATGTGACTCAGGCGAATGTATACAATTTATTTATTTATTTATTGTTGTATTTTAGTCCATAAAAAACTTTTACAACACTACATACGAAAATAGATTTACAATCGTTAACAGAAGAAAAAAAAGATAAAATTCATCATATATAAATGTACATATCAGTACTAATATACAAGACTTCTAATTAATATAAGCTGAACATTCCTATGATTTTCATGTTAAGACATTTGGTTGTTTTTCAATTAATCATTTTATTGTAGTTAGAATAAATTATTCAAAACATTATCATACATTCGCCATTTGTTTACATATCATTTGCCACTAAAGGACTCAAACAAACGCTGTACCACAGTCCAAACAATGTATAATGCGATAATCAAAACTTCAGAGGAAGAATTAAGACACATGTTCCAGAAGTGGGTAGTCGCTACCCATTCAAAGTGGTGATAATAACGACAGTAACGAGCCCTATAAAGGGCCTCCAATTTCGGACATAATGAAAGCACATGTTGCACTGTCTCTGATATGCCTGCCACTTTACAGATACGACACATCCGTTGGTCATGGGCAAGTTTCCATTGTGAACCATGAGTGGCTCTTACAGGTAATTGGTTAGTACGCATCAAAAGTCGAAATCTCTGCACACCAGGACTAGGACACTTTAACAAATACAGCTGCGGGGTACAGTGGCTATACACAATACCTGCAAGGAAAGAATAATTTTTTAAGGCCACTTAGGTGATTGATAGTGGCTTCCCAGTCTTTCATACAGGATTTCTTCTTAAATGACTTTTTTATTCCCTTGTGTCTGCCACAGATTGATCACTCAATTGACCAGTTCTTACTTGAATAAGACTTTCTGCACGTGGCATCGTTAGAATTTATAGAAACAGTTCCCGGTCTTACAGTTATAACATTTTGGCAAATATCACAGAGCAACTCACTGGAGGGATGACACAAAGCCCTGAGGGGCAAGAGATCTCACTGAAGAATAATGTATACAATTCTATCTAGGTTTGGCACATGCTAACATTCACAATCCTATCTAGATGCGGTGCAGGCTAATGTTCACGAGTATAACTGTGGCACTTGCTAACCTTCATAATTCCATCTAAGTGTGGCACATGCTAACATTCATAGACCTATATGGATGCGACGCAGGCTAATGTGTACAATTCTATCTAAGTGTGGCGCATGCTAACATTCATAGACCTATCTGGATGCGACGCAGGCTAATGTGTACAATTCGATCTAAGTGTGGCGCATGCTAACAATCATAGACCTATCTGGGATGCGACGGAGGCTAATGTGTACAATTCTATCTAAGTGTGGCACATGCTAACATTCATAGACCTATCTGGATGCGACGCAGGCTAATGTGTACAATTCGATCTAAGTGTGGCGCATGCTAACATTCATAAACCTATCTAGGTGCGACGCAGGCTAAAGTTCAAAATTCCATCTAAGTGTGTCATTTGCTAGCATTCACAGTTTCATCTAAGTGTGGCACATGCTAACATTCATGACCCTATCTAGATGCGACGCAGGCCAACGTTCACAGTTCTCTCTGGATGTGGCACTTGCTGACATTAACAAGTATGCAAGCAATGCAAGGCAACATTTACAAATCTGTCCTGAATGGATTCAGGCTGGTGTTCACGAATCTTTCCAAGTATGCATGGTGTAGGTCTATGGCAGTATATGGCATGGAAAGGTAAGGTAAAATGGCGGGGGCTTTCTGGAGTAGAGTAATTGCTCTACACCCCACCCCTGCCACACTTACAGTTTTTGTTGGTGTCTGTTGACGGCTGGCTTCACTGGCTTCCCCTGCAGACACTTTCCGGAGCTGCAGACACGTGTCACCTTCAAGTCCTGCTG
This sequence comes from Ambystoma mexicanum, assembly GCF_040938575.1. NCBI lineage: Eukaryota > Metazoa > Chordata > Amphibia > Caudata > Ambystomatidae > Ambystoma > Ambystoma mexicanum. Next base: position 166,993,383 of record NC_090940.1, read on the forward strand.
GGTTATCTATAAGGCTTCCACCCTCAAGTCCCAAGCTGCCTCGCTGAGAAACAGAACAACTCCAGAGGTGTACACTCCACCAGAAGGACATGTGCAGACGTGAACGCTGCCGGTACCTCCACCCGGTCAACAGCAGACTCGCTCCCTTGCTTCTACATTTCACTCAAAGAGCTCATGACTGACCTTCCTCTTTGAGGCAGTCCACAGCCGGATCTATGAACAGGCCTCTAATTCTTTTTGCCGAATGACACTTTGCTGAATTTCTGTTGCCAGTTTTACTCCTCATCTTACCCCAAATAGCAGGGGGGGAGACTCCCCATACTCCCTCTTACACACGCCACCCCCCTTTCTAGATACTTTACCCACATTTACCATCTATATGTTTGTGGTAAAAAATAAAGCAGTGAAAAATGCGCCCAAAAACTTCAGGGAAAAAGTCATTCTGCAAAACTAGTAATACGCCTCTGCTCCTCCAGTGCCCATGTAACCAGAGACTGGGCGATCCGACCCCCTGCTTCCTCACCTGCTGGTTGCCTATAGAGCTCGTCCTGTCCCATCTCCGTTGCTGGCTCCCCGCTCCCTTGTTCCTCTGCTTCCCTCACCCCGTACTTCCTCTCATGACTTGGAAAGTACTCTATTGCTTCCTGAAGCTAGGTCCGCACTCAATAAATACAAACCTAGACATCAACATAAGTATATTTTCACTTGACCTTTGTGGCTGAAAGAGAATGTCGCTGCGATGCCACTTGCCTCGACGTGAAACCGATTATCCTGCGCAAGGCAGTGGCATACCACAAAATGCAGGGGGCCCCTTGCAAGCCCTGCCGAAGCCCCCCCGAACCCCACTGGGCCCCCCTTGCTGTGCATGGGCAGCATGGGCCGCCCCGCACCACGGGGGCGTCGGGGGGCCCTGTTACGCCAGTGGTGCAAGGTGCTGAGCTCATAAAGAAGCAGAGTACAGCAATAGCGCAGTGCCCATTCAGCTCCAGGGGGCTCGAGCCCCACCAGTAAATGATGCTCTGGGAGCCCCTGGGTGGCACTTACTACAGTGCAGCGTTAACCAGCAATCCTGGAAGCATGGAAAGGGGTGCTTTCTACAGTGTAAATAACAGAGGTTGCCGCCGCCCGCCCCTCTCCTCCCCGCCACCCAGTACAATTCCCCGCTGCATCCTACCCCCCCCCCCGCCCACTGTATATCTATTACCTCTTTAAACCGCTCCGTTGTGTTTCTGTATTGGTGTATACCTCTGTTGAGCGCTCCGTGGCTTCTCAAAGCCGGGTCTGCGCTCAATCAATACCATACAAATAATAATATTAAAAATAATAATAAAGAGGTCTACCTCTTAGCTTTTCTAATTAAGTTTTGCTTTTTTGTTGTGATACAGAGGCAAAAATAAAGGATTTCGAAAGAAATTTGACAGCAGAGCCTCACAGTCTTTCAGTGCATGTGGCTGCATTTCATGGCAGGCTGCGGGTAGTACTTTCCTGCAGACTCTTAGCTCGTGAGGCCCTCGTCTCCAGAGCTCCTGGTGCCCAGATGGTGAGAGGGCAGGTGCCAGTGAGGCCCTCGTCTCCAGAGCTCCTGGTGCCCAGATGGTGAGAGGGCAGGGGTCAGTGAGACCCTCGTCTACAGAGCACCTGGTGCAGAGATGGTGAGAGGGCAGGGGTCAGTGAGGCCCTCGTCTCCAGAGCTCCTGGTGCAGAGATGGTGAGAGGGCAGGGGTCAGTGAGGCCCTCGTCTCCAGAGCTCCTGGTGCAGAGATGGTGAGAAGGCAGGGGTCAGCGAGGCCCTCGTCTCCAGAGCTCCTGGTGCACAGATGGTGAGTGGGCAGGCCAGTGAGGCCCTCGTCTCCAGAGCTCCTGGTGCAGAGATGGTGAGAGGGCAGGGGTCAGGGAGGCCCTCGTCTCCAGAGCTCCTGGTGCAGAGATGGTGAGAGGGCAGGGGTCAGGGAGGCCCTCGTCTCCAGAGCTTCTGGTGCAGAGATGGTGAGAGGGCAGGGGTCAGTGAGAGGGCAGGGGTCAATGAGGCCCCGGTCTCCAGAGCTCCTACTGCAGAGATGGTGAGCGGGCAGGGGTCAGTGAGGCCCTCGTCTCCAGAGCACTTGGTGCAGAGATGGTGAGAGGGCAGGGGTCAGTGAGGCCCTAGTCTCCAGAGCTCCTGGTGCCGAGATGGTGAGAGGACAGGGGTCATTGAGGCCCTCGTCTCCAGAGCTCCTGGTGCAGAGATGGTGAGAGGGCAGGGGCCAGTGAGGCCCTCGTCTCCAGAGCTCCTGGTGCAGAGATGGTGAGAGGGCAGGGGTCAGTGAGGCACTCGTCTCCAGAGCTCCTGGTGCAGAGATGGTGAGAGGGGAGGGGTCAGTGAGGCCCTCGTCTCCAGAGCTCCTGGTGCACAGATGGTGAGTGGGCAGGCCAGTGAGGCCCTCGTCTCCAGAGCTCCTGGTGCCGAGATGGTGAGAGGGCAGGGGTCAGGGAGGCCCTCGTCTCCAGAGCTTCTGGTGCAGAGATGGTGAGAGGGCAGGGGTCAGTGAGAGGGCAGGGGTCAGTGAGGCCCCGGTCTCCAGAGCTCCTACTGCAGAGATGGTGAACGGGCAGGGGTCAGTGAGGCCCTCGTCTCCAGAGCACTTGGTGCAGAGATGGTGAGAGGGCAGGGGTCAGTGAGGCCCTTGTCTCCAGAGCTCCTGGTGCCGAGATGGTGAGAGGGCAGGGGTCATTGAGGCCCTCGTCTCCAGAGCTCCTGGTGCAGAGATGGTGAGAGGGCAGGGGTCAGTGAGGCCCTCGTCTCCAGAGCTCCTGGTGCCGAGATGGTGAGGGGGCAGGTGCCAGTGAGGCCCTCGTATCCAGAGCTCCTGGTGCAGAGATGGTGAGAGGGCAGGGGCAGTGAGGCCCTCGTCTCCAGAGCTCCTGGTGCAGAGATGGTGTCAGTGAGGCCCTCGTCTCCAGAGCTCCTGGTGCAGAGATGGTGAGAGGGCAGGGGTCAGTGAGGCCCCCGTCTCCAGAGCTCCTGGTGCAGAGATGGAGGCCCCCGTCTCCAGAGCTCCTGGTGCAGACATGGTGATAGGGCGGGGGTCAGTGAGGACCCCGTCTCCAGAGCTCCTGGTGCAGAGATGGTGAGAGGGCGGGGGCCAGTGAGGCCCTCGTCTCCAGAGCTCCTGGTGCAGAGATGGTGAGGCCCTCGTCTCCAGAGCTCCTGGTGCAGAGATGGTGAGAGGGCAGGGGTCAGATCGTCTCCAGAGCTCCTGGTGCCGAGCTAGTGAGGCCCTCGTCTCCAGAGCTCCTGGTGCAGAGATGGTGAGCGGGCAGGGGCCAGTGAGGCCCTCGTCTCCAGAGCTCCAGGTGCAGAGATGGTGAGCGGCCAGAGAGCAGGGGTCAGTGAGGCCCTCGTCTCCAGAGCTCCTGGTGCAGAGATGGTGAGCGGGTAGGGGCCAGTGAGGCCCTCCTCTCCAGAGCTCCAGGTGCAGAGAGGGTGAGAGGGCGGGGGTCAGTGAGGCCCCCGTCTCCAGAGCTCCTGGTGCAGAGATGGTGAGAGGGCGGGGGCCAGTGAGGCCCTCGTCTCCAGAGCTCCTGGTGCAGAGATGGTGAGGCCCTCGTCTCCAGAGCTCCTGGTGCAGAGATGGTGAGAGGGCAGGGGTCAGATCGTCTCCAGAGCTCCTGGTGCCGAGCTAGTGAGGCCCTCGTCTCCAGAGCTCCTGGTGCAGAGATGGTGAGCGGGCAGGGGCCAGTGAGGCCCTCGTCTCCAGAGCTCCAGGTGCAGAGATGGTGAGCGGCCAGAGGGCAGGGGTCAGTGAGGCCCTCGTCTCCAGAGCTCCTGGTGCAGAGATGGTGAACGGGTAGGGGCCAGTGAGGCCCTCCTCTCCAGAGCTCCAGGTGCAGAGATGGTGAGAGGGCAGGGGTCAGTGAGGCCCTCGTCTCCAGAGCTCCTGGTGCAGAGATGGTGAGGGGGCAGGGGTCAGTGAGGCCCTCGTCTCCAGAGCTCCTGGTGCAGAGATGGTGAGGGGGCATGGGTCAGTGAGGCCCTCGTCTCCAGAGCTCCTGGTGCAGAGATGGTGAGGGGGCAGGGGTCAATGAGGCCCTCGTCTCCAGAGCTCCTGGTGCAGAGATGGTGAGAGGGCAGGGGCCAGTGAGGCCCCGGTCTCCAGAGCTCCTGGTGCCCAGATGGTGAGAGGGCAGGGGTCAGTGAGGCCCCGGTCTCCAGAGCTCCTGGTGCAGAGATGGTGAGAGGGCAGGGGTCAGTGAGGCCCCCGTCTCCAGAGCTCCTGGTGCAGAGATGGTGAGAGGGCAGGGGCCATTGAGGCCCCCGTCTCCAGAGCTCCTGGTGCCGAGATAGTGAGAGGGCAGGGGTCAGTGAGGCCCCCGTCTCCAGAGCTCCTGGTGCCGAGATGGTGAGAGGGCAGGGGTCAGTGAGGCCCTCGTCTCCAGAGCTCTTGGTGCAGAGATGGTGAGAGGGCAGGGGTCAGTGAGGCCCCGGTCTCCAGAGCTCCTGGTGCCGAGATGGTGAGAGGGCAGGGGTCAGTGAGGCCCTCGTCTCCAGAACTCCTCGTGCAGAGATGGTGAGAGGGCAGGGGTCAGTGAAGCCCTCGTCTCCAGAGCTCCTGGTGCAGAGTTGGTGAGAGGGCAGGGGTCAGTGAGGCCCTCGTCTCCAGAGCTCCTGGTGCAGAGATGGTGAGAGGGCAGGGGTCAGTGAGGCCCTCGTCTACAAAGCTCCTGGTGCCGAGATGGTGAGAGGGCAGGTGCAGTGAGGCCCTCGTCTCCAGGGCTCCCGATGCAGAGATGGTGAGGGGCCAGGGGCCGGTGAGGCCCTCGTCTCCAGAGCTCCGGGTGCAGAGATCGTGAGGGGGCAGGGGTCAGTGATGCCCTCGTCTCCAGAGCACCTGGTGCAGAGATGGTGAGAGGGCAGGGGTCAGTGAGGCCCTCCTCTCCAGAGCTCCTGGTGCAGAGATGGTGAGCGGGCAGTGGTTAGTGAGGCCCTCGTCTCCAGAGCTCCTGGTGCAGAGATGGAGAGCGGGCAGGGGTCAGTGAGGCCCTCGTCTCCAGAGCTCCTGGTGCAGAGATGGTGAGAGGGCAGGGGTCAGTGAGGCCCTCGTCTCCAGAGCTCCTGGTGCAGAGATGGTGAGAGGGCAGGCCAGTGAGGCCCTCGTCTCCAGAGCTCCTGGTGCAGAGATGGTGAGAGGGCAGGGATCAGTGAAGCCCTCGTCTCCAGAGCTCCTGGTGCAGAGATGGTGAGCGGGCAGTGGTCAGTGAGGCCCTCGTCTCCAGAGCTCCTTGTGCAGAGATGGTGAGCGGGCAGGGGTCAGTGAGGCCCTCGTCTCCAGAGCTCCTGGTGCAGAGATGTTGAGAGGGCACGGGTCAGTGAGGCTCTCGTCTCCAGAGCTCCTGGTGCAGAGTTGGTGAGAGGGCAGGGGTCAGTGAGGCCCTCGTCTACAAAGCTCCTGGTGCCGAGATGGTGAGAGGGCAGTGGTCAGTGAGGCCCTCGTCTCCAAAGCTCCTGGTGCCGTGATGGTGAGAGGGCAGGTGCCAGTTAGGCCCTCGTCTAAAGGGCTCCTGATGCAGAGATGGTGAGGGGGCAGGGGTCAGTGAGGCCCTCGTCTCCAGAACTCCTGGTGCAGACATGGTGAGGGGGCAGAGGTCAGTGAGTCCCTCGTCTTCAGAGCACCTGGTGCAGAGAAGGTGAGAGGGCAGGGGTCAGTGAGGCCCTCGTCTCCAGAGCTCCTGGTGCAGAGATGGTGAGCGGGTAGTGGTCAGTGAGGCCCTCGTCTCCAGATCTCCTGGTGCAGAGATGGTGAGCGGGCCGGGGTCAGTGAGGCCCTCATGTCCAGAGCTCCTGGTGCAGAGATGGCGAGAGGGCAGGGGTCAGTGAGGCCCTCGTCTCCGGAGCTCCTGGTGCAGAGATGGTGAGAGGGCAGGCCAGTGAGGCCCTCGTCTCCGGAGCTCCTGATGCAGAGATGGTGAGCGGGCAGCGGTCAGTGAGACCCTCGTCTCCAGAGCTCCTGGTGCAGAGTTGGTGAGAGGGCAGGGGTCAGTTAGGCCCTCGTCTCCAGAGCTCCTGGTGCAGAGATGGAGAGAGGGGAGGGGTCAGTGAGGCCCTCGTCTACAAAGCTCTTGGTGCCGAGATGGTGAGAGGGCGGGGGTCAGTGAGGCCCTCGTCTCCAAAGCTCCTGGTGCCGAGATGGTGAGAGGGCAGGTGCCAGTGAGGCCCTCGTCTCCAGGGCTCCTGGTGCAGAGATGGTGAGAGGGCAGGGGTCAGTGAGGCGCCCTCGTCTCCAGAACTCCTGGTGCAGAGATGGTGAGAGGGCAGGGGTCAGTGAGGTCCTCGTCTCCAGAGCACCTGGTGCAGAGATGGTGAGCGGGCAGGGGTCAGTGAGGCCCTCGTCTCCAGAGCTCCTGGTGCAGAGATGGTGAGCGGGCAGGGGTCAGTGAGGCCCTCGTCTCCAGAGCTCCTGCTGCAGAGATGGTGAGAGGGCAGGGGTCAGTGAGGCCCTCGTCTCCAGAGCTCAAGGTGCAGAGATGGTGAGAGGGCAGGCCATGGAGGCCCTCGTCTCGAGAGCTCCTGGTGCAGAGATGGTGAGAGGGCAGGGGCCAGTGAGTCCCCGTCTCCAGAGCTCCTAGTGCAGAGATGGTGAGAGGGCAGGGGCCAGTGACGCTCTCGTCTATAGAGCTCCTTGTGCAGAGATGGTGAGAGGGCAGGGGCCAGTGAGGCCCCGATCTCCAGAGCTCCTGGTGCAGAGATGGTGAGAGGGCAGGGGTCAGTGAGGCCCTCGTCTCCAGAGCTCCTGGTGCAGAGATGGTGAGAGGGCAGGGGTCAGTGAGGCCCTCGTCTCCAGAGCTCCTGGTGCAGAGATGGTGAGCGGGCAGTGGTCAGTGAGGCCCTCGTCTCCAGAGCTCCTGGTGCAGAGATCGTGAGCGGGCAGGGGTCAGTGAGGCCCTTGTCTCCAGAGCTCCTGGTGCAGCGATGGTGAGAGGGCAGGCCATGGAGGTCCTCGTCTCCAGAGCTCCTGGTGCAGAGATGGTGAGCGGGCAGGGGTCAGTGAGGCCCTCGTCTCCAGAGCTCCTGGTGCAGAGATGGTGAGAGGGCAGGGGTCAGTGAGGCCCTCGTCTCCAGAGCTCCTGGTGCAGAGATGGTGAGAGGGCAGGCCAGTGAGGAACTCGTCTCCAGAGCTCCTGGTGCAGAGATGGTGAGAGGGTAGGGTCAGTGAGGCCCTCGTCTCCAGAGCTCCTGGTGCAGAGATGGTGAGCGGGCAGGAGTCAGTGAGGCCCTCGTTTCCAGAGCTCCTGGTGCAGAGATGGTGAGCGGGCAGGGGGTCAGTGAGGCCCATTTCTCCAGAGCTCCTGGTGCAGAGTTGGTGAGAGGGCAGGGGTCAGTGAGGCCCTCGTCTCCAGAGCTCCTGGTGCAGAGATGGTGAGAGGGCAGGGGTCAGTGAGGCCCTCGTCTACAAAGCTCTTGGTGCCGACATGGTGAGAGGGCAGGGGTCAGTGAGGCCCTCGTCTCCAAAGCTCCAGGTGCCGAGATGGTGAGAGGGCAGTGCCAGTGAGGCCCTCGTCTCCAGGGCTCCTGGTGCAGAGATGGTGAGAGGGCAGGGGTCAGTGAGGCCCTCGTCTCCAGAGCTCCTGGTGCAGAGATGGTGAGCAGGCAGGGGTCAGTGAGGCCCTCGTCTCCAGAGCTCCTGGTGCAGAGATGGTGAGAGGGCAGGGGTCAGTGAGGCCCTCGTCTCCAGAGCTCCTGGTGCAGAGATGGTGAGTGGGCAGGCCAGTGAGGCCCTCGTCTCCAGAGCTCAAGGTGCAGAGATGGTGAGAGGGCAGGGGTCAGTGAGGCCCTCGTCTCCAGAGTGCCTGGTGCAGAGATAGTGAGTGGGTAGGGGTCCGTGAGGCCCCGGTCTCCAGAGCTCCTAGTGCAGAGATGGTGAGTGGGCAGGCCAGTGAGGCCCTCGTCTCCAGAGCTCCTGGTGCAGATATGGTGAGAGGGCAGGGGCCAGTGAGTCCCCTTCTCCAGAGCTCCTAGTGCAGAGCTGGTGAGAGGGCAGGGGCCAGTGAGGCTCTCGTCTCTAGAGCTCCTTGTGCAGAGATGGTGAGAGGGCAGAGGTCAGTGAGGCCCTCGTCTCCAGAGCTCCTGGTGCAGAGATGGTGAGAGGGCAGGGGTCACTGAGGCCCTCGTCTCTAGAGCTCCTTGTGCAGAGATGGTGAGAGGGCAGGGGCCATTAAGGCCCCGGTCTCCAGAGCTCCTGGTGCAGAGATGGTGAGAGGGCAGGGGTCAGTGAGGCCCTCGTCTCCAGAGCTCCTGGTGCAGAGATGGTGAGAGGGCAGGGGTCAGTGAGGCCCTCGTCTCCAGAGCTCCTGGTGCAGAGATGGTGAGCAGGAAGGGGTCAGTGAGGCCCTCGTCTCCAGAGCTCCTGGTGCAGAGATGGTGAGAGGGCAGGGGTCAGTGAGGCCCTCGTCTCCAGAGCTCCTGGTGCAGAGATGGTGAGTGGGCAGGCCAGTGAGGCCCTCGTCTCCAGAGCTCAAGGTGCAGAGATGGTGAGAGGGCAGGGGTCAGTGAGGCCCTCGTCTCCAGAGTGCCTGGTGCAGAGATAGTGAGTGGGTAGGGGTCCGTGAGGCCCCGGTCTCCAGAGCTCCTAGTGCAGAGATGGTGAGTGGGCAGGCCAGTGAGGCCCTCGTCTCCAGAGCTCCTGGTGCAGATATGGTGAGAGGGCAGGGGCCAGTGAGTCCCCTTCTCCAGAGCTCCTAGTGCAGAGCTGGTGAGAGGGCAGGGGCCAGTGAGGCTCTCGTCTCTAGAGCTCCTTGTGCAGAGATGGTGAGAGGGCAGGGGTCAGTGAGGGCCTCGTCTCCAGAGCTCCTGGTGCAGAGATGGTGAGAGGGCAGGGGTCACTGAGGCCCTCGTCTCTAGAGCTCCTTGTGCAGAGATGGTGAGAGGGCAGGGGCCATTAAGGCCCCGGTCTCCAGAGCTCCTGGTGCAGAGATGGTGAGAGGGCAGGGGTCAGTGAGGCCCTCGTCTCCAGAGCTCCTGGTGCAGAGATGGTGAGCAGGCAGGGGTCAGTGAGGCCCTCGTCTCCAGAGCTCCTGGTGCAGAGATGGTGAGAGGGCAGGGGTCAGTGAGGCCCTCGTCTCCAGAGCTCCTGGTGCAGAGATGGTGAGTGGGCAGGCCAGTGAGGCCCTCGTCTCCAGAGCTCAAGGTGCAGAGATGGTGAGAGGGCAGGGGTCAGTGAGGCCCTCGTCTCCAGAGTGCCTGGTGCAGAGATAGTGAGTGGGTAGGGGTCCGTGAGGCCCCGGTCTCCAGAGCTCCTAGTGCAGAGATGGTGAGTGGGCAGGCCAGTGAGGCCCTCGTCTCCAGAGCTCCTGGTGCAGATATGGTGAGAGGGCAGGGGCCAGTGAGTCCCCTTCTCCAGAGCTCCTAGTGCAGAGCTGGTGAGAGGGCAGGGGCCAGTGAGGCTCTCGTCTCTAGAGCTCCTTGTGCAGAGATGGTGAGAGGGCAGGGGTCAGTGAGGGCCTCGTCTCCAGAGCTCCTGGTGCAGAGATGGTGAGAGGGCAGGGGTCACTGAGGCCCTCGTCTCTAGAGCTCCTTGTGCAGAGATGGTGAGAGGGCAGGGGCCATTAAGGCCCCGGTCTCCAGAGCTCCTGGTGCAGAGATGGTGAGAGGGCAGGGGTCAGTGAGGCCCTCGTCTCCAGAGCTCCTGGTGCAGAGATGGTGAGCAGGCAGGGGTCAGTGAGGCCCTCGTCTCCAGAGCTCCTGGTGCAGAGATGGTGAGAGGGCAGGGGTCAGTGAGGCCCTCGTCTCCAGAGCTCCTGGTGCAGAGATGGTGAGTGGGCAGGCCAGTGAGGCCCTCGTCTCCAGAGCTCAAGGTGCAGAGATGGTGAGAGGGCAGGGGTCAGTGAGGCCCTCGTCTCCAGAGTGCCTGGTGCAGAGATAGTGAGTGGGTAGGGGTCCGTGAGGCCCCGGTCTCCAGAGCTCCTAGTGCAGAGATGGTGAGTGGGCAGGCCAGTGAGGCCCTCGTCTCCAGAGCTCCTGGTGCAGATATGGTGAGAGGGCAGGGGCCAGTGAGTCCCCTTCTCCAGAGCTCCTAGTGCAGAGCTGGTGAGAGGGCAGGGGCCAGTGAGGCTCTCGTCTCTAGAGCTCCTTGTGCAGAGATGGTGAGAGGGCAGGGGTCAGTGAGGGCCTCGTCTCCAGAGCTCCTGGTGCAGAGATGGTGAGAGGGCAGGGGTCACTGAGGCCCTCGTCTCTAGAGCTCCTTGTGCAGAGATGGTGAGACGGCAGGGGCCAGTGAGGCCCCATCTCCAGAGCTCCTGGTGCAGAGATGGTGAGAGGGCAGGGGCCAGTAAGGCCCCATCTCCAGAGCTCCTAGTGCAGAGATGGTGAGCGGGTAGGGGTCAGTGAGGCCCCGTCTCCAGAGCTCCTAGTGCAGAGATGGTAAATGTTCAGGTCAGCGAGGCTCTTATCTCCAGAGCTCCTGGTGCACAGATGGTGAGTCGGCAGGCCGGTGAGGCCCCGGTCTCCAGAGCTCCTAGTGCAGAGATGGTGAGCGGGCAGGCCAATGAGGCCCGGCCCAAACGTTAGTTTTCAATGCAAGGGAACATGTATCGTCATGTCTATGGCAGAACATTTCATAAGAAATTAAAGTAAATCATGACCCTTCCCATCCTCATCGTGTGTCGTCACATGGATGTCACAGATGCTGGACACGGTCACCTTCTGAGTAACCTTAGATTCTCTCCTTCACTTAACTGGTTGCCTTGGAATGAAGCCTATGCGTTTAATGACCGAGATCGCCAGCCAAAGGAAAAGAAACTCGCTTTCCTTGCCATCTTATTCTGTAAGTCCCACATTCACGGATAGACTGCAGGGTGTGACCGTGCAACGTGACGTTAGGTTTTAGGGACCCTATACCTGTGATCTGTGGGCCCGGCAGTGAGTTGGGCCCTTTTGGTAAATGAGATTAAAGGGTGAGTCAGGGTGAAGGATCTTCCTTTGCCAGGGGAGCAGATGTTGGACCCAGTGACTCCCTTCTGCCTCTTCCCGGATCGCCCACCTTCCTTGTTATCCTTAGTTACTCCATTCCTCCTATTCCTTCTTATATCTGGATCAATCTTTTTGCCCACATCTCTACCCCAGGATGCCCTTCTCTCCAGACATTGTTCGTAAAGACTGGCTATCTGATTGGCTCCTTCTCCATTTTGATCTTCTCTCCGATGATCTAGGCTGGTGTTTCTCTCCGAACCATCTCTCTTTGCAATTCCTTCCCAGGGTCGCTGTACTCTAGGCTGGTGTTCCTCTCCGAACCGTCTGTTTGCAATTCCATCCCAGGGTCGCTGTACTCTAGGCTGGTGTTTCTCTCCGAACCGTCTCTCTTTGCAATTCCTTCCCAGGGTCGCTGTACTCTAGGCTGGTGTTCCTCTCTGAACCGTCTCTCTTTGCAATTCCTTCCCAGGGTCACTGTACTCTAGGCTGGTGTTCCTCTCTGAACCGTCTCTCTTTGCAATTCCTTCCCAGGGTCACTGTACTCTAGGCTGGTGTTCCTCTCCAAACCGTCTCTCTTTGCAATTCCTTCCCAGGGTCGCCGTACTCTAGGCCGGTGTTCCTCTCCGAACCGTCTCTCTTTACAATTCTTTCCCAGTGTCGCTGTACTCTAGGCTGGTGTTCCTCTCCGTACCGCCCCTTTGCAATTCCTTCCCAGGATCTCTGTACTCTGGGCTGGTGTTCCTCTCCGAACCGTCTCTCTTTGCAATTCCTTCAGAGGGTCGCTGTACTCTAGGCTGATGTTCCTCTCCGAACCGTCTCTTTGCAATTCCTTCCCGGGGTCGCTGTACTCTAGGCTGGTGTTCCTCTCCGAACCGTCTCTCTTTGCAATTCCTTCCCAGTGTTGCTGTACTCTAGGCTGGTGTTCCTCTACGTACCGCCCCTTTGCAATTCCTTCCCAGGGTCGCTGTACTCTAGGCTGGTGTTCCTCTCCGAACTGTCTCTCTTTGCAATTCCTTCCCAGGGTCGCCGTACTCTAGTCTACCGTCTCTCTTTGCAATTCCTTCCCAGGGTCGCTGTACTCTAGGCTGGTGTTCCTCTCTGAATCATCTCTCTTTCAATTCCTTCCCAAGGTCGCTGCACTCTAGACTGGTGTTCCTTTCGTACCGTCTCTCTTTGCAATTCCTTCCCAGGGTCACTGTACTCTAGGCTGGTGTTCCTCTCCAAACCGCCCCTTTGCAATTCCTTCCCAGGGTCGCTGTACACTAGGCTGGTGTTCCTCTTCGAACCGTCCCTATGCAATTGCTTCCCAGGGTCGCTGTACTCTAGGCTGGTGTTCCTCTTCGAACAGTCCCTATGCAATTCCTTCCCAGTGTCGCTGTACACTAGGCTGGTGTTCCTCTTCGAACCGTCCCTATGCAATTCCTTCCCAGGGTCGCTGTACTCTAGGCTGGTGTTCCTTTCTGAACCGTCTCTCTTTCAATTCCTTCCCAGGGTCACTGTACTCTAGACTTGTGTTCCTCTCCGTTGCGTCTCTCTTTGCAATTCCTTCCCAGGATCGCTGTACTCTTGTCCCCTTGGTTCATCAACCTCTGTTCTCCTTCAGAGTAGCTCCTCTTTGATGTTGTGTGGATCACTTCATGACATTCAACTCAGCACCCGCCTCGTCATTGTTTACTGTCACTTCTTCACCCTTTCAATTTTCTCTCACCACCCTCCTCATTGGGTAGTGCATGTTCACTTATCTTCTTCCATAAGGATTTCTGTTACTTATCTTTGTTGTTATTGTACGGACTTACTGTTGACTCAATTCTTTTGCCAACGTTATCCCTTGAGTTTTCCTGGCACCAAAGTTATTGTGTTGGGATAAATACCAGGTATGCCAGAGGTCGTCTGGGGAGTAGTCCCACTCCCAACGGTCCAACAAATCTTTCCTCAGAATGAAAGGAGGACTCAGCCAAGCGCCAGTTAGAACTGTGGTTTATTAACAATAAAATCCACAAGGAATCATACAAGACAATGAAGATTCTCCAGTACATCTTAACTTTACAATGTGCGCTCCCCAGTTTTGATGCTACGTGTCATCACCTGGACCCTGCCCCAAAAACCTATCCCCACTACTGATTGGGTGCTGAGAGTGGTAACCCATATAGCTATCCCCCATAGAGGTTATTCTACTGGTCCTCGCATGTCAGGTGGCTGACCTTCCCCGTCCCCAAGAAACAATCTATTACATTGTTGCAGAGTAGTGGAGTTACCATTGGCCCCTGCCCCTTGCCATCCACCCCTGCATCACGTGGTTGTGGGCCACTCAATTAAGCTCTTGGGTCTGCATTTATGAGGATGTATTCCATGTTCCTGCAGCTGGACCCTTTGTCGTCTGGAGTTTGGAATGTGACTGTTTATCTATGACCTTGGCGTGTGCGCTCGGTCTGCACTTCGTGCAGCCTGAGACAACTCCTTTTGTCTGATGTTCTGTGGTTTGAGGCCTTCTGTAATTTTCCTTCGACTTATAATATGATTTCTACATGCTCGTACTATGCTATGTTTCCTATAAATTAGTCACACGTGGTCCTACCAGGCTCCATATATACTCCTGTAGTTCCATAGGGTTAATTGCCATACACATCTGCAAGCTTGCTCAGGATCTCTTGTTGCCTTGCGTTTCTGCGTTACTGCATTTGCCTAATGAGAAAAATAATAAAAGCCTAGACGGTATGTATATGTATCTGTCCTCTACCTACAGAACTGTGTAAGCATGTTCTTTGTATATGTGAGTGTGTGTTTGTGTGATGCTGTGCAGGGATGAAAGTGTTCTTCACGACTAACACTGCTATGTTGTGGTGTCACTAGTGACGTCAGCACTACGGTTTCTTGGTACCTAATCGAGACAGTGCATTATGGTGTTCGGGTCCGCGATCTCTGTAGGATTCTCTGGAAGGATATGCACTGGATATGGTTGAAATGGCTGTCTGAGGGGATATCTCCCTGCATACGTATCAGGCAGAGTTGCACCTGGGGTTCGTCCAAAATATGATGAGTGACTTCGAGTGTACTTGACTCTTCATCCTGTCATGTTCATGGAGGTGAGGAGGGCATTCTTGGGACCCTCTGTTCAGTTGTCTTGGCATCAGTGAATTGAATGGTTAGCCCTCTAACAATCAACTGTGGATACTTGCTTTGAAAATCCCTTTTCTGGTCTGGTTTCCAACATTTAGGAAGTACACCTTTCTGTAAGGGTGCTGAATGTTGCCGAAATGTTTGTTCACCAGATTGCTTACATTTCAGAGTACATGATAATAATTACATTTCTGGCACAGATGCACATTACAGGCTGAATGGGCCATTTATTAGCTCAGCCATACCCACTTCATGTGTCAGCCATTGCTTTTTTTCTTGTCTTTCATTGAAAAGCCAAACAAATAATAGAGTAAATGTTTGGTGGGCGTGGGAGCTACCCCGAGTCCTGGCCCTCCAAGTCACCACAGAAATATAAAAAAAGATAACTTGGATCCTGTCCGAGGTTACACAAGGAAGGTAATGTCAATAATGTCTAACCAATGCACAATAAATGTATTTGGGTGTGAGGGCTGGTATTACATGTACTTGCTCTGGCAATGTGTTAATGGGTTTTAAAGTGTTGTAGGAGAAGATGCACAATATGAAACCAAGATTCCTATGTTCACTCCTGGCTAATTGCAAACATCCACCAAAATTGTGTGATTCTGGGCAATTCGCCCTAAGTAGCTGAACCCACATCTGCCACAAAAAGCAATGACCACTATAAGAAGTAAGTGGCACACAAGCAAAGACATGGGAAGCACTGTTCTGACTGTGAGTGTTTCAGATAATTGCATTCAGTTGATTTTTACTTCTCTAGTCTTTTGCTTTACTGGTCGGTCTCCCTCATTCAGCCAACTTAGAGACTGCCCTGAAAACATTTGTGCGTACAGATCGTTATTCATGTTTGTGTTTCTTCTTTCGTATCTCACTCCTATTTCAAATGATAGCAATTAAATAATTATTGTCAAAGCTACCAGCCAATCACAAGCCTTCCTTTCATCTGACAAATCATGGAGAAGGCAGTGGCCACCCAACGCCTTGATCGGACCAACCGACAACAATGTGACTATCCATCAGGATTCAGACCTGGATGCAGCACAGAAACCACTACTATTGAGGTCATAGATGATGCTCTCCAGATCTTGGACAAAGGATACGCGTGCCACCTCATCCTCCTCGATCTCTCTGCCGAGTTCTTCATAATTGCCTACGCAGCACCAATCAACCTTCTCACTAACAGAACGGGGGTCACAAGCACAGACCTCAACCGGTTTGCCTCCTACCTCATGGATCACCACTAAGAAGTCCAAATGGGCAACTTTAGGTTGGAGCCCCATCCGGCCACCTGCGGAGACCCACAAGGCAGAATCCTCTCCCGAGTGACCTTCAATCTCTATATGGAGCTGCTGGGGTCCTTTCTCTCCGACCCAAGCATCTCACTTTACCAATACACCGATAATACACAGTTAAACCTCAATGTGAGCTGTGCTGAAGACATCTCACAGCTCAGAGAGTGCCTTGCTTCCATCCAAGCATGGAGGACAGGCACATGCCTGAAGCTCTATCCTACAAAAGCGGAATGTGTCCTACTAGGCCAACAAGCTAAACAGGAGACCATTCAAATGGGGATAAATGTTATCCACCAGGATGGATTCATACGGGTTCACTTTCGACAGTGACATCTCCTTCTGGCAACACATTATCAAAAAGATGATTGGGTACGTGGTATCAATTGTACTCCTGCAGATAATAAAAAGTTTTCTCCCTCCGGAGGACTTCAGAACCACGGTCCAAGACCTAGTATTCTCACAGAATGGAGGGTCCACCCCCCTCGTCAGCTTCTCGGTCGCACACCTATCCTCTTAAGGCCCGTTCAACATGCTGTTGTATATCTGATCACAGATTGAAAGAAAGTTGACCACATCTTCAACTGCTATTGCTATAGTGGGAGCCAAACTAGATTATTGCTCAAGTTTCTTGTATGGCAGTGGCAAAGGGGAAATTGCCCGACACAGACAGTGCAGAATAATGCAGCGCGGGCTGTTGAGGGTCTTCACAGGAGGGATCACGTTTATGAGGCCAGGAAAGCCTTGCATTGTCTTCCGTTAGCCTCTAGAATTACCTTTGACCTACTCTCTATTTCACATTGGTGTTTGTATGGCACAAGTCCAGCGTATCTGTCTGGCAGACTTTGCTGGCAACCCGTTGCGAGGGCACTAAGATTTAATGACTCGCCGCTTTTGTCTGTGCCCACAGTCAGACTGACTATGGTTTCTCAGTGGACCTTTCCTTATGATGCACCCAAATGTTGGAGAGCACTCCTGCCATATCTGAGAGCATGTCATTCTTTTAATTGCTTTAAGCGTGGTCTAAAAACTGTTCTGTTTTGCTGACTTATCCTAATTCGTTTAACTTTTCTGGCTACATGACTGGATGTGTTTGTCTTTTTCGGTTTTAGCCCTCCAATGACTGTGAGCCTGCCTTTAGCACCATATAAATAAATAAATAAATAAATAAATAAATAAATAACTGAGTAGATAAATAACTGAGTAGATAAATAAATAAATAAATAAACGTTTTTAGGATAACTACTTAGTTTCCAGCCAGGATACTATTCAGGCCAGACCAATGTTTCCATAGATATAGGACACAGATGTGTGTGAAAGGGAGGCATGGATTAGGTAACAGACAGACCATCTGAATGTCTCCTAGGAACAGTTTAGAAGTACAGGTATCAGAGTCATATCATAAGTCACCATTGTTGTTAGGACTGTGGGAATTGCACACTGGGTTGCAGATCAATCAATGGCTGATTCTGTATAGAGCCAATTGGCAGAGATCTTTATGTGAAAGCTAGATTTTTTTTTCTCACAAATTGATTTTGCTACATTTTATCCCAGGGAAAATATTTAAGGTAAAATGTGGGCAAGTTGTAGTTTGATGCAAAGTACAATTTGGGCCAGAATTCACCAAATTTGCTTTTGGGAAAACTAAATTCAACAAGTCCTAGTCCTGATTGCAATGTCAATGTTATCTTCTTCAGAACAGAACATTCTCCTCTGGACTATGGTGCGTTTTTGGAGGATTTAGCGGCAAACAAGGAATCATCCGAACCAATCAGACAAAGACAATCCCAGGAGAAGAAGTATCAATACTGCGAGGATATCTTTAAAGTAATGGCAGATACAGTACTGAATTTAAAACTCAGAATTAAATTACATTAGAGTCATGATAAAAATGTAAAAATATGTGGTCATTGATCGAAACAGTTTATCACGAGGAAGCTCAAAGGAATTGAAGTAATAACACAATCTCTCCAATTATTTGATTAGAATAAAAAAATGTTTTTATTATTTAGTAGGCAAAGGCTACCAAACGTCTGATTTTGGAACCACAACTAACGAATTTGCTAAAATGTTTCCTTCAAATAATCTGTAACAGACATATTTTTTTAAACATAATTTCGCAATAGCGGGCCAAAAGTGAGAAACACCGTGAAGTTCCTCAACCCTAAATATGAACTTTTCCTTGCTTCTCCCACATTCCTCACAGCTGGAAAATGGTTTCCTTTTTGTTATCGGCCATGACTAGATACAATCCCTATTTTCTAGGCTGAGAGTGTTATCTGTCAAAAATATTTCTGAGATGTTTCTTCATTGGGTGTCTAATAGTGGAAAACAAAATAGCATTCTGTGACTCAACCAAACATCCCATTGGGCACAAATAGATTGTATTTAGCCATTCCAAATCTTTAAGGTGAAGATGATATCTTTAAAAGAAACGATTACAAAAGTAATCACATCACAAATAATCTCATTAGAATGAGAAACCCCATGTTTTAGATCTATAAACAAGCAACCATTTGTTGCGGCGTGTGATTACTAATCAGTGGCTGTGTGACATGCATGTGTTCATTGTGTTGGTATGCTGTGTGGCTCCAAACTAAATATTTCTATATAATGTCATGCAGTGATGCTGATCTCATCTAAGAAAAACACGTGACATCACCTTGAGGTTATATAACTTGCTGAGATGTAATCCAGAACCGTCATAAAAGGAGCATGAGGGGTTACACTGGCGTGTTATAAATATAAAAGGACACTAATACACTTTAATATGGTCCTTCTTTAAGGTGTTTCTTTCCAGTGTTTTATGTACAAGCGCCCTGATGCCCCCGGGCTACCGGCGCTATATAAAAATTAAATACAAATACAAAATACAAAATACAAATACAAGGTGATCAGGTGACCAATCACTGGGTGTGTTGCATGCTCTATAAACCCCCAAAATAGTAAATGTATTAATCACAGGTACACACACTTTCCTGCCCTTCCTTCCATTCATATTTTATTGGCAGGGTGTTGTGAAATAAGTTCACAAATACTTTGACAGGTGCTATTTTTGATGGGACAGGCGAGGTTCAATTGTTTTGAAGGGCACTCCTGGTTATGCCTAGCCTTAAATTCCAATAACAGGCTCCTTCAAGAGCCCCACACTGCATTCTCCTCCGCAACTAGCTGACTCCCTTTTTAGTCTGCTAGCACCCTTACAGCAGACACACAGAACCCACACATAGGTCTCCGTTATGCCTGCTGATGCACCCCAACACATCACATTTTTATGGGTGGAGGCCCCTAGAGCCAACTGCATGTCCCTCTATCTCTATCATACACACCCTGCCCCCCCCCTCACCTCCCAGTCCAGCGGCTCTTCTGGTATCTGTGAGAAGCCAGGAGTGAGACGCGGACACAGAGGACTCTAAACGATAAAACGATAAAGGGGTTTGAACATGCCTCACTATCCCTAATCTAGGAGGCGTTTCCCTACCTCAACCAAAACTAATGGTTCTGTCCTTTGCCAAGATGTTCATAACAAAAATATGTCCTGTGTCTGAAACCCTATCCCGGCCCTCACACTTTAAAACTAACTCTAAGGTGCAAAGGATATTGGCTCTGGTTCTCAAAATGCACAAATGTTCAAATCCAATACAAAAGAATAAGTCCATCCAAAAAGATACAAATGGACAATGTTCACAGTTCCAGGGAATAGCTGCCTTCCCCAGATTCCTTTTCTTCAAATCAAAAAGTTCAAACAAAGAATATCCAAGTTCCTTGTAACCCAAGAGGATAATTCCCTCCTCTTGGTGGGTTCACTGTTCCTAAGAAAATGGCTCCTGTGGGTGCGATTTCTCGCCGTCGCCAAAACCAGTACAAAAGGGACCCTATAAAAACTCAAACAGAAAAGAGTTGAGTAAACATTGCTTTATTAACACACAAGCATTCGCGAATGGGCCACAAGTTCAACCGTCTCGCAAAGCAAGTCGTCAAAGTGCCGCCCTTTGCCCTGCACATCGTGGTCCTTTTATACCCATCTGTTTTACATTGTCATACATTGCTGCACATAGATTATGTCCACCACAAGGCGGTTCCTCCCAGTCATGACTTTGCATCAACGGTCAACAGTTCAACATCTGCTATTGTGGTTTCCTGTTATCTGTTATTCGCTCTCTCTCGTGCCCTTCTGTGTCCTTATCTCTGTGCACGAGGCTGTGCTTACTCATTCCTTCCCCACCCGTAATCTGCAGATAGTTTTAGCAGGCTCAACATGCTTCGACATACAGTGACCAAACACAATTCTTCTGTTAAAACAAGTTCTTGCCAGGTCAGCAGGTCTTAAATGTCGCTGTATAAAGAGAAGGCCTCTTCTTTTAACAAAGGGTACATTCTTTTAACACATATGGTGATTAGTACAAACTCCAAGTGTGAGCACAACATTACATATGTATGCGTACCTTCAATCCACCCTTTGCTCACACTTGAGCATCAATCTAAACAGTCCTAGCATAAGCAGATGGCAGGAAAGCAACATCATCACATACTGTATGTACCATAATCTTCTCCAGGCCTCCCATGTCAAAAAATTCCTGTTGTACATGGCTTTTATCCATTGGATTTAGGCGCGTTATGCTGGAAGAACACATGGAAACACAGCACGACACACATACCGGGAAACATTGGATGCAGAGACAAATTCCTACAACTATTGCCGCTAGAACCAGTATAGGCGTAAGAAGTTGCCATCCAATTTCTTTCAGGAGCTTCATCCACCAGCTATCTCCTGACCCTTCCTCCTGGTGGATGCTATCCGCCACTTTATGCAGTTTGTTTACTCCATCCAGGATTCCTGTACTCCCTTCTGGTATGTAAACACAGCATTGGGATCCCACCAAAAAACAGACTCCGCCCCTTTCTGCAGTGAGTATGTCTAAGACATACCTATTTTGGAGAGCCACTAGCCGAATTGCTTTCATTTCATAAGTAATGTTTTCCATTAGGTCTGCAGATTCTTCGATTACGAACTCAAGGGCCCTGTTTAGCTTTTGGATTTCTTGACTGTTCATAAAGATGCCCGCTGGAGGAACCAGGACCCCCATCAGATCTATAAACGTTTCCCATCCTGTAGGTTGATACGTAGGAATTTTTGGGTTTACTGCTCGTTTATTTCTGCTGTGTATTTCTTTATGCAGAGTAGACGGGGCATATACCATCACAGCCGGCATTATTCTGGCTATGTAACATACCCCAACAAAATCTTTGGCTAACCACAAATAAGCCCTCTTGTTACAGACGTAGGCATGTCCTTCAATCTGTAACAATCCCTTCGTGTAGTTATTTAGATTCACCATTTGACTGCACCCCGAGATCATTCTTTGATTACCTCTTGCGCTCCTCTTAAAACATATATTCTTTGGCCTAAACTCTTGTGTGATGGTGATAGGGGGAGGAGGTTCTCTTACTATCTGTACCATAGCAGGTGCAAGCCCGATTCCCTCAGTTTTGATTTTATAGCGTATCTTTTCCTTTAGAAGGGTTTTGTTCTCTCCTCTAACATAACAAGCGGTATTCGGTATCATGTATTGCTGTGCTGACACTATTCTCATGTAAATTAATGTACACCCGGCATCCTCAGTAACTGGCGATGCGTACACTGGGATGCCTTCACTGCTATGTCGGGGCATGTGGGTGCAGATCCAGCAATCAGTTTTATTCACTACCCCATATGTTGTGTTTATTATCTTCACGTATTCATTTTTAGCATAGTCTTCCGGGTCGTGTTGGTCATAGGCATCTCGATTCCTGCTCTTGACCCAATCTGTTCTCCCTGTTTCATTTGACTCGGGCAACAGGTTCTTTAATTCATATCTAGATGGATGTTCCAGATACCAGAATATTATGGCAAATGCTATTAGTACTACTATCGTGCATACAGAAAACAAAATTTTGCCTCTTGTGGTACAAACTGGTATTTTCCTCTTACCTTCTGTGTTTGAGGAGCATACACTTATCCGTTCAGGGACTAAACCAGCATACACGGGTGTAGACATAGTTCAGTATATGGCTCAGTATACAGCGTATATCAGTTGCAACCTAGCGATATAGCAATATCCCCTATTTAAAGCACCAGTGTCCTTATTACTCTAATAGTGGTAGGTCTCACTGAAAACCTTCATCCGATCTGTCCCACGTCTCGCAGTGCCTGTCCCAGGAGGGGAACGCCGAAGGCCCTTCAGGCTACAAGCCCGTCGTCTTCAGTAAGGCACAATTCTGCTAAAACCAACAAGAGAGTCCAAATGTTCATCTCCCTAATGATCAAAGTTCAAAACAGTGTCCTTACACGTTGCTTGGCACATACACGTCACGGGATCGGAGGCGATGGGCACACCTACTAGTGGCATCTGGCAGTACTGTTGCAACCTGGGGTTGGTTGGTTCCCTTTTCTGGATCCACGTGGTACCAGTGCGATTTGCCATCAACTTTTACCGCAGTTTGTGTTGCGAGGAGAACCTGAAACGGGCCCCTCCATCTGGGTTGCAGTCCGCTGGTGTGATCGAAGGCTTTTATAACAACCCAGTCACCGGGCTGCACGTCGTGACCTTCTCCTATCAGAGGAGATGGAGCTACTGCGTTCACCTGTGCATTAATAGAAATCAGTCTATTAGTTAACCCAATACAGTACTGTTGTAATGCAGGCCATGCTTGCTCAGACAATCTCTTAGGTGATTTGGGGGTCCCAATACTTGGTGGGCGCCCCATAACAATTTCGAAAGGAGATAAACCATGTGTACGCTTAGGCATAGTACGCATACTCAATAATGCAATAGACAATGCATCCGGCCATTTCAGTCAAGGGCATCCAGTGTTTCAATATGCATTGTGCTGTGGAGGTGGCACTATTGTCCCGCAGGGGATATGCTTCCACCCATCCTGAGAACCCACATTTCATCACCAAACAGTAGGAATGTTTATTTACAGGCTCCAGCTGTATAAAGTCCATATACACCACCTCAAAAGGGCAGGTGGGTAACTTACTGTGGCCCGCCGGGGCCGGTACACCTTTCCCCACATTATATAAAACACATATTTCACATTGTTTTGCCCATTGGCGACAATACATTCCCAATCTTTTGTTGTACCACACAGTACTTAAAACTTCTTCCATAGTTCTTGCGTTAACGTGGGTTGGACCATGAGCCACGCTCACTATCACAGGTAAGTATGCGTCAGGTAGTACCCAGGTGTTCGTTTTGGTATGTGCCCATAGCCCATCTACCGTCTCCTCATATTGATCATCCTTGTGCCAAGATAGTCTTTCTTCAATGGTTGCATCTGCTTGGATTTCCTTTACGCGCTCCTTCGTCCCTTCCATAGTCACATCCCTCCCCACTATGAGCTGTCGGGCTTCCCACCGAGTGTCCCTTGTGGCAGCTAGTTTAGCCATCTGGTCAGCCAAAGAATTTCCCTGCGTGACATAATCCAGTGTTTTTTTATGCGCTGAGCACTTCACTACGGCCACCATTTTGGGCAGCGTAAGGGCTTGCAATAATTCAGCAATCAATCGGGCATGTTTAATAGTATCACCTTGGGAGGTTAAAAACCCACGCTCTCCCCAGAGTTTACCAAAACTGGAAACCACCCCATGAGCGTAGGCTGAATCAGTATAAATTGTCACTTTCATACCGCTGCTTAACACTAATGCTCTCGTTAGCGCAATTAATTCTGCTGCCTGGGCCGATTTTTCACACACTTTCCCACTCTCAATCAACCGTTCCCCTGTAGTTACTGCATACCCTGCTGTTGTCTCCCCATTTGGCAGTTTGAAACAGGAACCATCACAGAATAATATACCCTCATTATCAACCAGCGGGGTGTCTTGCAGGTCTGCTCTACCCTTAGTGTGTTCTTCCATTTGGATCACACAATCATGCCTAATGTCATCAGGTGAGGTGGGCAAAGGAAGCAGTGTCGCTGGATTCAAAGTGTTACACCGTTCAATTTTTACATTACTGGCAAACAGGATCATCTCATACTGTGTGAGTCTAGCTGTAGTCAAATGCTGTGTATGCACTCTATTCAGAAGAACATCTACCGTATGTGGAACCTTTACTGTTACTTCACTCCCTAGGATGAAACCTGCACTTTGTTTTAGGGCTGTCGCTGCTGCAACTACTGCTCTCATGCATGGGGGTAGGCCTCGAGCTACTGAGTCCAGAGTGCTAGAAAAATATGCACATGGTCTCTGTTTACCCCCTTGTTCCTGTGTCAAGACTGACACAGCGCAACCTTCCTGTTCATCAACAAAAAGGCAAAATCTCTTAGTATAATCAGGTGTGCCTGTTTCCAGCTCCCGTGTCTACCAGACATCTCAAGTTTCGGTGGGGGCCGATCCTAATAGAGGCATAAGGCCCCCTTTGGTCTATAGGAACCTGCACCACTCCCGCTATCTCATTCCGGCATCCTCAGGACATATCGCTTGTGTTATCCTGAAAATCATTGTTATAGTATACCCCTTCTCCACATTCTTCACCCTGGCATACACCTTGTACTTGTGTCGTTTGTTGTGGCTGATACAGTAGATTGGGGGGAGGCGGGGCCGGCCAGGGAACATCCCCTCTTGCTTGTCCGTCAAAGGCATTGGGTTGAGGGGGTTTAAACATTCTATTGTCTTGGTTGCCGTACCCACCAGTCCTATTTCCTGGGGCAAATGTTGTCTGTGAAGGGGGCCGTACGCCCCTTCCTCTCCCACCACTCTGGGGACACTGGGATTTCCAGTGTCCGGGTCTCTTGCAGAAGGCACATACATCTTGGGGTAGCCCATCCCTCCTCCCATATAGCGCACCTCCTTGCACTGTACCTCTTCCTGTCCCTTGGCCCCCTATCATGTTGCTGCTATAGCCCTGTGACGGGCCGTTATTATTGTAGTTATACCTGCCTTGGGGCCCTTGATGCAACTGTTGCATCAACACTTTGGTTTTTAAATCCTTCTCTTGTCGTGCCTTTTGTTGTCCCTTTACTCTTTCCCCTCTTTCATAATACCTGGCCATTTCGAGGAGATCCCGGGGGTTTCTAGTCATCCATGTACTTTCTGCCCTCCTAATGTTCTCCTGAATTGGCCCGTGGAGCCCCTCTACAAAGTTTGTGGCAAAGTACCGTTGGCCCGTTTCAGACCCTATCTCTAGCCCACTGTGCGCTTTGAATGCTGCTTCATAACGCAGAAAGTACTGTGCTACTTCCTCACTTGCACCCTGTATCACAGCGGACAGTTTCTCCACATTCACATCAAATGGGGGTAACACCTTTTCTAGAGCCCTCAGGACTGCCATGCCATGCCCCCTTAGGGGTTCAGGATATTCCTCATGCAGTTTTCTATTTTTGCTCGCATCCATTACATCTTTCCATTTTATTGTTTCATTGTCTTTGGCACGAAAGGGGGTCCATATTTCTTCTGGGACAATGGCTAACAATATGTTATCTACATCCTCTACGGTAAATAACCCTGGTCTGAATAACTTTCCTACTTCTTTGTAGAATCCTGCCGGGTCTATACGGGGGTCGGGGATGGACTTGGTGATATGCATTAATTCAATTCGGGATAAAGGGACATACACATAGGTGCGCATCATGTTACCAGTGGCTGCCTCTATGGTGGGTTGGCACTCTCTCATTGGCATTAATAGTAACTTTTCCGTATTTGTTTGTTCACTCACAGGGGCCTGCGCTGGTGGCGAAACAGAGGATTGATGACTAAGAGCTTTCTCTTTTTTATTTTTCTATAATCTTTTAATAGTTTCTCCACCTTAGCCATCCTCCATTCTTCCGCCCCTGAATCATCCACTCTTATATTAGATAGCAGTTTCTTATCCAATTCCGTCCTAATCCTATTCCACTGGGACACATATCTAGGCTCCTTTTCCTCTTCTATATCATCCACCCTAATAAGAAGATATTTAATTACGTTTACTTGTATAGGCCAGCCAAGGCCCTCCATCAGACTCACCAGGGTGGACATGGACTGCGAGTGTATGGATGCTATCATACGATTAGCTACGTTTTGGCCCGCCTGGTCTGCATCTTTGAGTTTAGCCTCTCTTTCCCTCACCTCTCTTTCCCATGCCCTCTTTTCCTTCTCCCATTCAACACTGCCCCTTATGACTTCCTCTATTATGTCTGACATACATCCCCATAACTGAACACTGGACGCAGTCACTGGTAGTAACGCGACAGCGTCCTGATATGCTGAGGGCAGATCCGCAGTACTCTGTCCTCTCAATTTACAGTTACCCTCATGAAAGGTATATAGTTTAGTGGCCACTGTCCTAAATTCCAAAGGTGTCAAACGCCCCAATTGGTCCCGTAGGCTGTCATTGAGGGGTGTGCCATACAGCCCGGTCATAAGGATTTGCAAGTCTCCATCTCTATCCTTTTCTACAGTAGTCGTTCTCCTATGGTCTATCAACCTATCTGGGTTTCCATACTTCATTGGGAATTCCACCCTTTCACCCTCACTGTCTGCCGGTGGAGCTGTAGCTCCTGGAAACAATAATTCAGTCGTTGTTTGTTCTGCTTCTAGCCCTATCACATCTTCATATCGAGGCACCGGCACGGCAGGATACATACCCCCACTGTTCTTAATCATCATATGTCTATCCAACTGATCTAGCCTCTCGCCCTTCTCTTTTATCTCTAGATCATGTAATTTTTGATTTACCGTTCTCTTCTGCTCCTTTGCTTTTTGTTTGTTCTGAGCATTGCGCCTGCGCATTGCTTCTACCCTCCATAGTCGTATAGCCTCAAACTGTGCGGGTCTGACCCGTCTTTTACTAATTCTATTTCTACTTTGGATATGTGGTCCACATCAAAGGACCCGGTGTCTGGCCATTTATGCTCAATCAAATCTTTTGTGTATTCGGACCATTCTTTTAAGAACAATGTTGAATTCAATCCATGTTTAATCAACATATCAAATGCAGGGGTTCCTTCAAGAGGGGCATAGTGTCTCTTGCCTATACCACTCTTGCTGGAAGCCGCTTGACCCATTTTGTTGGTATACCACAATTGCCTAAAACACTCACCTTTCCCAAATATGCACCTATTGGCTAACAATAATAATACATCCTCCTGGCGTATCTAACATATCATATCATCATTTCAACATTACTTCTTCATAGACGGACTTACCACCGTCCTCTTCACAAACCCTGAATCATTATTTCCTTATTCCATCATGCATCCGTCCATACCACTTATCTTAAGGGTCCCGCCAGAGTGTTCCGGACCCGAAGGGCGACAGCCTGCTGTTCCACCGCCGACGGAGCCGGAAAAACAAGGATGACGCGTTGGTTGCAATCAAAGGTGCGGATTCAGTTGTTGGGGCCCCGTGATCAATTCCTTCTCCGGTTCCGCCGCGGCGTTCCTCACCCAGTGACGGACTGTCGCTCCTTCGCGTCCCACTTCTGACACCAAAATTGTGGGTGCGATTTCTCGCCGTCGCCAAAACCAGTACAAAAGGGACCCTATAAAAACTCAAACAGAAAAGAGTTGAGTAAACATTGCTTTATTAACACACAAGCATTCGCGAATGGGCCACAAGTTCAACCGTCTCGCAAAGCAAGTCGTCAAAGTGCCGCCCTTTGCCCTGCACATCGTGGTCCTTTTATACCCATCTGTTTTACATTGTCATACATTGCTGCACATAGATTATGTCCACCACAAGGCGGTTCCTCCCAGTCATGACTTTGCATCAACGGTCAACAGTTCAACATCTGCTATTGTGGTTTCCTGTTATCTGTTATTCGCTCTCTCTCGTGCCCTTCTGTGTCCTTATCTCTGTGCACGAGGCTGTGCTTACTCATTCCTTCCCCACCCGTAATCTGCAGATAGTTTTAGCAGGCTCAACATGCTTCGACATACAGTGACCAAACACAATTCTTCTGTTAAAACAAGTTCTTGCCAGGTCAGCAGGTCTTAAATGTCGCTGTATAAAGAGAAGGCCTCTTCTTTTAACAAAGGGTACATTCTTTTAACACATATGGTGATTAGTACAAACTCCAAGTGTGAGCACAACATTACATATGTATGCGTACCTTCACTCCCTTTCCCAAGTTTCTCTTCACATTCAAGCCAGTTCAAAATCCTAAAGGCATATATATTTCTTGTGATTCTCTTTTCGCTGTAGTTCAATTTGGGTGCGGGTTCCAGACTTGCAGGTCAGCTGGTATACTTCCCTGCCAGCGTCTTTTCCACAACCGCAATCTTAAGGGCATGTGTCTTCCTTGAGATTCTCTTATTACTGTAGTTTATCACACACACTTGGCTTTGCTGGTATACTCTCATGCCAGGACCAGCATACAGTTTCTGTCAAACATTTGGCATTGCCAGGTATACTCTCCTGCCAGGATGTGTATGCAGTTTCTTTCAAACACTTGGCTTTGCCTGGTATACTCTCCTGCCAGGACTTGTATGCAGTTTCTTTCAAACTATTGACTTTCAACAACGTGTGTTTGGTACTTTTACTATAATCCTTCAGCTTTGCTTTCCAAACACTTGGAAAAAAAAATTCTGTCTGGTTTCAACACATAATGCCTCTCTGGGTTCCCTTCTTGGTCTCCCCCAAGTTTGTACTAAGGGTCACATACCCCATTCTCACTGTCTAGGGCTTTCGTTATCTCACCCGACTTATGCTTTCTCAGCATTCCCGACTACAAGTCGGGTGTTTCTCTGTCTCCTGCATCAATTTAGCAGTCTGAAAGCACGACTTGCTTCCTCGCGCTTCGTTACGGTCTCCGCAGGGCCTCCCTGAGCAAGTCGCTCACCGAGCTGCCCTCTCACTTTGTGTAGCTGTTGGGCTTCCGCGTCGCCACCGGTGCCTTGGCTATGTCTGGAGCTGGAAAACTCCATGCTTCTCTATCCGGTATGGTTTAAACCATGTCAGACCAATCGAATTTCCCCAGTGACTAGACCGCTGATTGTAGTTCTCATTAGGAGTAATATCATTGCTCCTCGCCACTTCCTCATCTCAGTTGTTGTCATACCGTTTTTTATGGGATATTAGGGAATACTTAAAGTAGACATGGGAAGCGGGTGAGGGAGAGTGTTACAATATGCCATCAAGGCATGAGGAAGGGACGGAACATCCTTAAAAGGGAATGGTTTTATTTGACTTCCTCTGATGATGTTGTGTCATCCCCCTAAGGGTCACCTCCCCCCAGGAGGTCCTCCATCTTATTGTCGCCCGAGGGTCAGCATCAGGTAGCGGCCACCGTCCCCTGGCCACATGAGGAGAAGCTACCGCCAGGAAAGGATTGATGACATCATCATAATCATCAAAAACCACACGAGTCGGGGTTCCCTTCTTCATGGGCATCTGGGTATAAATCAACAGACTAGAAACAAAAGGAATGCCTCATGGAACCTCCATTGGGCCTGTATTATTCTACAGACAGGGAGTATAGACCATATAGGAAAAGGTTGAGAGCGAAAAAAGCCAGTTTGGGCTATTCAAATATCCACATTATTCATTATCAAACTTCTTTATTTAGTTGATATTCATTTTCTTAAAAATCTAACATACAAACTCATTACAAATAAAAACATTTACAACATCACTTTCTGTTAAAAATAGTACATATATCATAGTAGATCATCAAATGCTTTCATCTACACAAGATAAACTCTTTCGTGCAAGTGATCACTTGTATGGTCTTGTCATTTGTTAAAATAAGCTGGCTCTAGTAAGACAATCTAAGAGCTAATAGACCTATGGCGTTTCATTGACTCCTATTTTGCACATGAACTTGTTTTGCGCAAAAGAGTTTATCTTGTGTAGATAAAAGCATTTGATGATCTACTATGATATATGTACTATTTTTAACAGAAAGTGACGCTGTATATGTCTATATTTGTAATGAGTTTGTGTGTTAGATTTTTAAGATGAATTATAACTAAATAAAGAATTTTGATAATAAATAATGTGGATATTTGAATAGCCCAAACTGGCTTTTTTCACTCTCAACTTTTTCCTATATGGCCTATACTCCCTGTCTGTATAATAATGCAGACCCAATGGAAGTTCCATGAGGCATCCCTTTTGTTTCTAATCATCAGAATCAACACATATACCAGATCTGTCAACCAATAGATCTTGGGGTTTCCCAGATAAACATGTACCCAAGTGCCACTGCCACAAAAAACATAAACCCATTCAGTATTTAACTCAGGTATTTCTACCCTGCACCCATTGACACTGAGGTTGTTGTTAGGACCAGGCGCCATCTTTGGTCACTACTGGATAGATGGCGGGTCTTCCGCCAACCAAGAACAACAACTTGCCAATCAAGACATGGCGCCCGCCATGCTTTGCCAACCATTAGCTCAATCCTTTGAAGCCAAACACAACATGGTGCTACCCGAGAAACGCCAACCAACAGATCGGATCAGATCCTCCCTCCACAACATGGTGTCGGATCTCCAGTCTTGTACGGAGCCCTCGGGAGAGGAGGAACCTCAAACCAGCGTCTTACAAAACAGTCCTTCGGGAACAACGCATTGCATTGCTGCTTCTTCCCATTGCGGTAACGCTCCCTAGTCCTCTTTGGTTACTTTGTTTCCTGTTATTCCTACATCTCTGCATTCGCGCCCTCGTGCATACTTGCCTTCTTCTCTGCCTTCACATTCTTGGTTCCTTGCCTCTTCTGTAATTCGTGGGTACTGCCAGCCTGCGTTTGGTCCCATCCTGTACTCTCCAAGGAACTTGTGCCTTGGGCTTGTTCTCCATTCAGCCTTCACTACTGGATCAGCCTGCATCCTCTGGAGCGCCCTTCTTCTCATCCATCTGGCTTCTCTCCAACTCCACCAAGATTTGTTCACTCCCACTGGAGTTTTTCCTTGGGTTTTTCCTTCTCTGTGCCATCTTTGTCTGTGTCCATTCAGACAACCCTGGCCTCGAAAGAGGAGAGGCCTAATTTGCACCACCGTAAAGACTGCTGAAAAAGAACCGGATAAGCAAAGGTCTAAACATTGTGCACCTTCTCTTCCTCCCTCTACCTCACTAGCCACCTCTCTTTTTAGTTTTGGCTATTAAGTGGCACTGAAAGCGCTGCCTATAAGCCACAAATATTGTC
Source organism: Ambystoma mexicanum (assembly GCF_040938575.1). NCBI lineage: Eukaryota > Metazoa > Chordata > Amphibia > Caudata > Ambystomatidae > Ambystoma > Ambystoma mexicanum. Next base: position 167,023,841 of record NC_090940.1, read on the forward strand.
ATGGGACGTGAAGATAGCAGAGTGATGATGTGTGAGGAGGGACACACAGCTTGTAGGTGTTGTCTGGTTATTTACCCACCCATTGACCACACAGGGTCAGTGCAAGTCCATATGGTCATTGCTACTTATGTGATAAAAATGTCTAAACCAAGTGTGCCTTCATCCATTTAATGATTTAAGAGCAGCATGTGGGCCCTCTTCTGAATAAGTGTTGGCAAAGGCAACCATCTTGATTTGCTTGCAGGCATTTGCCAGGCTCTGCTACCGTATGTCCAGGTTTCCCAGCTGTTTCCATCTAATGGCCAGATAGTACCATTATAGCATTGCCTGGCAGATATGCGCTCCCTTCACATTGGCATTTCACAAGACCTGAGTCTTAATGGGACTTATTTGTGGTAGTAAGACTGATATTAACAGCTCAATGTCACCATTTCACACCCTTTTAGAGTTCATGTAACAAACTTTAACTTCCATGTTCAATTAATGATATTCTTTGGTTGTGGTCACTGGAGGTAAAGTTGTGCTTCATTGTAAAATGGGTGTGTTTGAAGTGTGTGTGTGTGTGTGTACAGAGTGTGCCTGTTGCAGGGTGCTTGTTATATAAATATATACATATATGAGCTGTGTGGTCATGCCTCTGAAGTTACCCTAAGTTCATTCCGTTATATGCAACTTTTCTGTGTATCTGAAGTTGCGGTATTGCAGTGAATCCATGTTGAAGTGTGCACCATGTGTGCATATCCATGCTGCATTGTGCTTTTTCTTTGTGTGCACCACGGCAGCAATGTCAAAGTTGCAGAATGTCCATTTTGTTTTGTGCTATATGACGTCACTTGAAGGTTCCTTTCTCTGCAATTATAGAAGCAATTTCCCCTATATTTTTTTTTTATTCTTTTACTACGAGTATATAATCACCGAAGTGATTTTTACAAGAGGATGAAAAAAAAAACTTCAATTTACAATTTCTAAAAAGTCATTACAGAATGTTTGAAGCAGAGAAGAGATCCAAAATCAGGAGAAGCTGTAGCTAAGGGAAGCATGAGCAAGTTCAAAGCAAGTTCAAAGACACACCCAGCCCTCCTGGTGAGTGGTCCATCCAACGCCCAACCTCGCATTTCACCCCTTGTGCTTGTGCTTAAATGGGTCCGCTCTGCCCAGACTGCGAATCTGTGTGTGGAAAGATTTGATCCAAAATTTTGGTGGCTGCTATTGTCCAAGAGGGTCTCAAGCCTCCTATTAGGCGATCCCACCAGAGTGCTTCGTCGACCAAGTAAGCTTGCTTTAAATGGTGAAGCAGATACGGCGATCTATATTTGAAGTGTGCCTCAAAATGCTATAACATCTCTGTGCATATCAACAGCAGATGGATGGATGTATTCAATGTAATTTAATTGTTCATTTATAATGCCTTTATACCGGAGATCAGTTTCTAAGCGCGAGATGGAATTACGGACAGCTGCATGGATTGTTGGATGGATGGACGGACGGGCAGACGAATGGATGGATGGATGGCTGGCTGGATGGATGGACAGACGAAGGAATTACGGACAGATGCATGGATGGTTGGATGGACGGGCAGACGAATGGATGGATGGATGGCCGGCTGGATGGACGGACGGATAGAAGAAATTACAGACAGATTCATGGATGGATGGACAGTCAAACGGGCGGGTGGGCGGATGGATGGATGGAGGGATGGATGAAATTACAGACAGATGCATGCATGGATGGGCAGACGCATGAATGAATGGGTGCATTGGTGGAATTACGGACAGATGCATGGACGGATAGAGGGAATTATGGACAAATGCATGGATGGATGGTCAGATGGACGGATGGATGGATGGATGGATGGATGGATGGATGGATGGATGGATGGATGGATGGATGGATGGATGGATGGATTAAAGGAATTATGGACAGATGCATGGATGGACGGACGGATGGGCGGATGGATGGGTGGAATTACGGAGAGATGTATGGATCAGGCATTACTAGGGGGGCTAAGGAGCTATAGCTGCGGGGCATTTGGTTTTAGCCCCGGGTAGAAGGTCAGGGGATACAACCAAAAGACTAGCTAGCCCCGAGTCCCGACAGTCCCGGCATTAGCCTTACCCTCGATCCTTTCCAGAGCTAACAACACCCCTGCGTGGGTGGGTGTATGGATGGATGATGAATACTGGATAGACGAACGGACAGGTGGGTAGACAGAGGGGCAGATGAATGGATGGGTGGATGATGGATGGGTGCATGGACAGGCAGATGGATGGAACTGAATAGACTGAATGTGAAGTCATGCTGTTGCTTCTTTGAGGCCTCAGTTATTTACTGCGATAAAAGGTGCCCTTGCTACCTCGTGTAATGACACCTGGTCGATGGAGTGCTCGAGCACACGCCTGGTGCGCCAGAATGGATGCTCTCTCCCAGTGTGTGGTGTACATGTGAGTGCTGGTTGTGCGTTCATCTGGGGAAGCTAATAGTGCGCCTTGAAGTGGACTGTCTGTGGTGCATTAAAAGGTGGTGTTGTTTAAGCAGACAAAGGTATTTTCCACCTTCCACATGAGGGAAAACCTACATCTCTGGACTACATCACGCAACAACACATAAGCTGCACCAACAGCACACAAGGACTGACATTGATCCGATACTCGCATCAAAGCTCAGCACCCGGTGTATACCGAATTGAAGTTGCCAAGAGAACACCACTCCTCATTATCCTACTCCCGCTTCACCTAACTAACCCATCCCACCTTCTCGTTTGCAGATCCGCCAGAGTGCCTGGGGACCAGCTCCGTTGGTGACGGTGCACGGTACAAATACCTTTAACATTGAACATCGCGACAGGGCTCAAGTCGGGGGTACACGCGGGTGGACGGAGTCCCGCCACTTTATTTTAGGGAGTCCACCACTTTTTTCAGAGGACACCTCGATATGCTAATTGTTGGTGACGCCCCATTCAATTGCTATGTTGATGAGTCCCCCCACTTTATTTGTTAGCACTTGACCCCCTGCACAAAAGCCTCTGTTGGGGACAGTCCAAGCGCTTACTGGTGAGACGTCAAGAGATGTAAAATGCAGCCATTAATCTGGGGTGTCCTCCTAGGGAAAGAAAAACTGGGGGCATCCTTGTGCTTATGCTAATGTTACATATTCCTCTACCGCTCCGCCACTCACTTTGGCCGCAAACCCACAAATTGTGACCGGCGGGTCGACGGAGTGGGCTCCCATTCACGAAGTCAGCGCATTATTCTGCCGTCACTAATTCCTCGATTTATTTTTACAGTGAGGTGAAGAAACCCTCCAGCCAAGTGCTGGAGTTTTTTCCTCCACTTTCCTTCCAAACTCGGAATTTGGTGGTGCATTAAATGTGGTGATAATTCTGTCACTGACAGTTTTTTTTACCACGTTGCCAAACTCATAATGAGGCCCCATGTCTCAATGGTCTGGATATTGTTCCATTATATGAACATATCATAGTCAAAACTGAGTTCCTGACATTTTAAGCTTTCGGGGTAAATCCAGCTCCTTGTAAGAAGGATCCTGTCACAGCCTTCAGCCTCCCGATCTTATAGGAAACCCCAAACTTTAATGAGATCACTCTAAAGGTAGAGGTCTGCAACCTTTGGCTTTGCAGATACTGTGCACTACAACTACCATCAGCCCTAGGCAGCATAGTCGACGGTGAGGGATCATGGGAATCAACGTCCTAAACATCTGCAGAGCCGCAAGCTGCGCATATCTGCTGTATAGAAAGGGCGTTTTAGAGTGTGGCACCTGCTACCATGAAACAGGCTCCAGAGGGCCTTGGAAAAGGGGTCTGGATATTGTTACCAATGAAGGTCGCCAAAGATTTGAAAAAGCTGCTATTCAAATCCCATCCTCTGGCAGGTGAATAGCGCCCCTGCTGGTCAAGTCATTCTCAAGGGGCCACTCACCATCCTCTGGCAGGTGAATAGCACCCCTGCTGGTCGAGTCATTCACAAGGGGCCACTCACCATCCTCTGGCAGGTGAATAGCGCCCCTGCTGGTCAAGTAATTCTCATTCTCAAGGGGCCACTCACCATCCTCTGGCAGGTGAATAGCACCCCTGCTGGTCGAGTCATTCACAAGGGGCCACTCACCATCCTCTGGCAGGTGAATAGCGCCCCTGCTGGTCAAGTAATTCTCAAGCAGCCACTCACCAATCCTCTGGCAGGTGAATGGCGTCCCTGCTGCTCAAATCATTCTCAAGGGGCCACTCACCATCCTCTGGCAGGTGAATAGCACCCCTGCTGGTCAAGTAATTCTCAAGGGGCCACTCACCAATCCTCTGGCAGGTGAATACCGCCCCTGCTGGTCAAGTCATTCTCAAGAGGGCCAGTCACCAATCCTCTGGCAGGTGAATAGCGCCCATGCTGGGCAAATCATTCTCAAGGGGCCACTCACCATCCTCTGGCAGGTGAATAGCGCCCCTGCTGGGTAAATCGTTCTCAAGGGGCCACTCACCAATCCTCTGGCAGGTGAATAGCGCCCCTGCTGGTCAATTCATTCTCAAGGGGCCACGCACCAATCCTCTGGCAGGTGAATAGCGCCCCTGCTGGTCAAGTCATTCTCAAGGGGCCACTCACCATCCTCTGGCAGGCGAATAGCACCCCTGCTGGGCAAATCATTCTCAAGGGGCCACTCACCAATCCTCTGGGAGGTGAATAGCGTCCCTGCTGCTCAAATCATTCTCAAGGGGCCACTCACCATCCTCTAGCAGGCGAATAGCGCCCCTGCTGGTCAAATAATTCTCAAGAGGCCATGCACCAATCCTCTGGTAGGTGAATAGCGTCCCTGCTGGTCAAATTATACTCAAGGGGCCACTCACCATCCTCTGGCAGGTGAATAGCGCCCCTGCTGGTCAATTCATTCTCAAGGGGCCACGCACCATCCTCTGGCAGGCGAATAGCGCCCCTGCTGGGCAAATCATTCTCAAGGGACCAATCACTAATCCTCTGGGAGGTGAATAGCAGTCCCTGCTAGTCAAGTCATTCTCAAGGGGGCCAGTCACCATCCTCTTGCAGGTGAATAGCGTCCCCGCTGTTGAAATAATTCTCAATGGGCACCTCACTAATCCTCTGGCAGTTTAATAGGGCCCCTGTGGGAAATTCATTCTCAAGAGGCCACTCACTGTCCCCTGGGAAGTGAATAACTTCCCTGTGGGCAAATCATTCTCAAGAGGCCACTCACTGTCTCCTGGGAGGTGAATAACGCCCCTGCTGGTCAAGTCATTCTAAAGGGGCCACTCACCAATGCCCTGGCAGGTGAATAACGCCCTTGCTGGGCAAATCATTCTCAAGGGGGCCAGTCACAAATCCTCTGGCAGGTGAATAGCGCCCCTGCTGGTCAAGTCATTCTCAAGGGGCCACTCACCAATCCTCTGGCAGGTGAATAGCGCCCCTGCTGGTCAAGTCATTCTCAAGAGGCCATGCACCAATCCTCTGGCAGGTGAATAGCGCCCCTGCTGGTCAAATCATTCTCAAGGGGCCACTCACCAATCCTCTGGCAGGTGAATAACGTCCCTGCTGGTCAAATTATACTCAAGGGGCCACTCACCATCCTCTGGCAAGACTGGCAGGTGAATAGCGTCCCTGCTGGTCAAGTCATTCTCAAGGGGCCACTCACCATCCTCTGGCAGGTGAATAGCGTCCCTGCTGGTCAAGTCATTCTCAAGAGGGCCTCTCACTAATCCTCTGGCAGGTGAATAGCGCCCCCGCTGTTGAAATCATTCTCAATGGGCACCTCACTAATCCTCTGGCAGGTGAATAGCGGCCCTGCTGGGCAAATCATTCTCAAGAGGCCACTTACTGTCCTCTGTCAGGTGATTAGCGCCCCTGCTGGTCAGGTCATTCTCAAGGGGGCCAGTCACCAATCCCCTGGCAGGTGAAAAACGTCCCTGCTAGTCAAGTCATTCTCAAGGGGCCACTCAACAATACCATGGCAGGTGAATAGCGCCCCTGCTGGTCAAGTAATTCTCAAGGGGCCACTCACCATCCTCTGGCAGGTGAATAGCGCCCCTGCTGGTCAAGTCATTCTCAAGGGGGCCAGTCACCAATCCTCTGGTAGGTGAATAGCACCCCTGCTGGTCAAGTCATTCTCAAGGGGGCCAGTCACCAATCCTCTGGCAGGTGAATAGCGACCCTGCTGGTCAAGTAATTCTCAAGGGGGCCAGTCACCAATCCTCTGGCAGGTGAATAGCGACCCTGCTGGTCAAGTAATTCTCAAGGGGCCACTCACCATCCTCTGGCAGGCGAATAGCGCCCCTGCTCGGCAAATCATTTTCAAGGGGCCACTCACCAATCATCTGGCAGGTGATTGCGTCCCTGCTGCTCAAATCATTCTCAAGGGGCCACTCACCATCCTCTAGCAGGCGAATAGCGCCCCTGCTGGTCAAAACATTCTCAAGAGGCCACGCTCCAATCCTCTGGTAAGTGAATAGCGTCCCTGCTGGTCAAATTATACTCAAGGGGCCACTCACCATCCTCTGGCAGGTGAATAGCGTCCCTGCTGGTCAAGTCATTCTCAAGGGGGCCCCTCACCAATCCTCTGGCAGGTGAATAGCGCCCCCGCTGTTGAAATAATTCTCAATGGACACCTCACTAATCCTCTGGCAGTTGAATAGCGCCCCTGCTGGGCAAATCATTCTGAAGAGGCCACTCACTGTCCTCTGGCAGGTTATTAGCGCCCCTGCTGGTCAGGTCATTCTCAAGGGGCCAGTCACCAATCCCCTGGCAGGTGAAAAACGCCCCTGCTGGTCAAGTCATTCTCAAGGGGCACTCACCAATACCATGGCAGGTGAATAGCACCCCTGCTGGTCAAGTAATTCTCAAGGGGCCACTCACCATCCTCTGGCAGGTGAATAGGGTCCCTGCTGGTCAAGTCATTCTCAAGGGGGCCAGTCACCAATCCTCTGGCAGGTGAATAGCGACCCTGCTGGTCAAGTAATTATCAAGGTGCCACTCACCATCCTCTGGCAGGCGAATAGCGCCCCTGCTGGGCAAATCATTCTCAAGGGGCCACTCACCAATCCTCTGGCAGGTGAATAGCGTCCCTGCTGCTCAAATCATTCTCAAGGGGCCACTCACCATCCTCTAGCAAGCGAATAGCGCCCCTGCTGGTCAATTAATTCTCAAGAGTCCATGCACCAATCCTCTGGTAGGTGAATAGCGTCCCTTCTGGTCAAATTATACTCAAGGGGCCAGTCACCATCCTCTTGCAGGTGAATAGCGTCCCTGCTGGTCAAGTTATTCTCAAGGGGGCCCCTCACCAATGCTCTGGCAGGTGAATAGCGCCCCCGCTGTTGAAATAATTCTCAATGGGCACCTCACTAATCCTCTGGCAGTTAAATAGGGCCCCGGCTGGGCAAATCATTCTCAAGGGGGCCAGTCACCATCCTCTTGCAGCTGAATAGCGCTCCTGCTGGTCAAGTCATTCTCAAGGGGGCCAGTCACCAATCCTCTGGCAGGTGAATAGCGCCCCTGCTGGACAAGCCATTCTCAAGAGGCCACTCATCAATCTTCTGGCAAGTGAATAGCGCCCCTGCTGGACAAGCCATTCTCAAGAGGCCACTCATCAATCTTCTGGCAAGTGAATAGCGGCCCTGCTGGTCAAGTCATTCTCAAGGGGCCACTCACCATCCTCTGGCAGGCGAATAGTGCCCCTGCTGGGCAAATCATTCTCGAGGGGCCACTCACCAATCCTCTGGCAGGTGAATAGCGTCCCTGCTGGTCAAGTCATTCTCAAGGGGGCCCCTCACCAATGCTCTGGCAGGTGAATAGCGCCCCCGCTGTTGAAATAATTCTCAATGGGCACCTCACTAATCCTCTGGCAGTTAAATAGGGCCCCGGCTGGGCAAATCATTCTCAAGGGGGCCAGTCACCATCCTCTTGCAGGTGAATAGCGCTCCTGCTGGTCAAGTCATTCTCAAGGGGGCCAGTCACCAATCCTCTGGCAGGTGAATAGCGCCCCTGCTGGACAAGCCATTCTCAAGAGGCCACTCATCAATCTTCTGGCAAGTGAATAGTGGCCCTGCTGGTCAAGTCATTCTCAAGGGGCCACTCACCATCCTCTGGCAGGCGAATAGTGCCCCTGCTGGGCAAATCATTCTCGAGGGGCCACTCACCAATCCTCTGGCAGGTGAATAGCGTCCCTGCTGGTCAAATAATTCTCAAGAGGCAACGCACCAATCCTCTGGTAGGTGAATAGCTTCCCTGCTGGTCAAATTATACTCAAGGGCCACTCACCATCCTCTGGCAGGTGAATAGCGTCACTGCTGGTCAAGTCATTCTCAAGGGGGCCCCTCACCAATGCTCTTGCAGGTGAATAGCGCCCCGCTATTGAAATAATTCTCAATGGGCACCTCACTAATCCTCTGGCAGTTGAATAGCGCCCCTGCTGGGCAAATCATTCTCAAGGGGGCCAGTCACCATCCTCTGGCAGGTGAATAGCGCCCCTGCTGGTCAAGTCATTCTCAAGGGGGCCAGTCACCAATCCTCTAGCAGGTGAATAGCGCCCCTGCTGGTCAAGTCATTCTCAAGAGGCCACTCATCAATATTCTGGCAGGTGAATAGCGTCCCTGCTGGTCAAGTCATTCTCAAGGGGCCAGTCACCAATCCTCTGGCAGGTGAATAGCGCCTCTGCTGGGCAAATCATTCTCAAGGGGCCACTCACCAATCCTCTGGCAGGTGAATAGCGCCCCCGCTGTTGAAATAATTCTCAATGGGCACCTCACTAATCCTCTGGCAGGTGAATAGCGCCCCTGCTGGGCAAATGCTGGGGAAGTTTATAAATAAAATAAACAAACAAACAAACACATAATTCTCAAGAGGCCACTTACTGTCCTCTGGCGGGTGAATAGCTGCCCTGCTGGTCAGGTCATTCTCAAGGGGGCCAGTCACCAATCCCCTGGCAGGTGAATAACGCCCCTGCTGGTCAAGTCATTCTCAAGGGGCCACTCACCAATACCATGGCAGGTGAATAGCGCCCCTTCTGGTCAAGTAATTCTCAAGGGGCCACTCACCATCCTCTGGCAGGTGAATAGCGCCCCTGCTGGTCAAGTCATTCTCAAGGGTGCCAGTCACCAATCCTCTGGCAGGTGAATAGCGCCCCTGCTGGTCAAGTAATTCTCAAGGGGCCACTCACCATCCTCTGGAAGTTGAATAGCGCCCCTGCTGGTCAAGTCATTCTCAAGCGGCCACTCACCAATCCTCTGGCAGGCGAATAGCGCCCCTGCTGGTCAAGTCATTCTCAAGGGGCCACTCACCATCCTCTGGAAGGTGAATAGCACTCCTGCTGGTCAAGTCATTCTCAAGCGGCCCCTCACCAATCCTCTGGCAGGTGAATAGCGCCCCCGCTGTTGAAATAATTCTCAATGGGCACCTCACTAATCCTCTGGCAGTTGAATAGCGCCCCTGCTGGGCAAATCATTCTGAAGAGGCCACTCACTGTCCTCTGGCAGGTTAATAGCGCCCCTGCTGGTCAGGTCATTCTCAAGGGGCCAGTCACCAATCCCCTGGCAGGTGAAAAACGCCCCTGCTGGTCAAGTCATTCTCAAGGGGCCACTCACCAATACCATGGCAGGTGAATAGCACCCCTGCTGGTCAAGTAATTCTCAAGGGGCCACTCACCATCCTCTGGCAGGTGAATAGCGTCCCTGCTGGTCAAGTCATTCTCAAGGGGGCCAGTCACCAATCCTCTGGCAGGTGAATAGCGACCCTGCTGGTCAAGTAATTCTCAAGGTGCCACTCACCATCCTCTGGCAGGCGAATAGCGCCCCTGCTGGGCAAATCATTCTCAAGGGGCCACTCACCAATCCTCTGGCAGGTGAATAGCGTCCCTGCTGCTCAAATCATTCTCAAGGGGCCACTCACCATCCTCTAGCAAGCGAATAGCGCCACTGCTGGTCAAGTAATTCTCAAGGGGCCACTCACCATCCTCTGGCAGGCGAATAGCGCCCCTGCTGGGAAAATCATTCTCGAGGGGCCACTCACCAATCCTCTGGTAGGTGAATAGCGTCCCTGCTGGTCAAATTATACTCAAGGGCCACTCACCATCCTCTGGCAGGTGAATAGCGTCACTGCTGGTCAAGTCATTCTCAAGGGGGCCCCTCACCAATGCTCTCGCAGGTGAATAGCGCCCCGCTATTGAAATAATTCTCAATGGGCACCTCACTAATCCTCTGGCAGTTGAATAGCGCCCCTGCTGGGCAAATCATTCTCAAGGGGGCCAGTCACCATCCTCTTGCAGGTGAATAGCGCCCCTGCTGGTCAAGTCATTCTCAAGGGGGCCAGTCACCAATCCTCTAGCAGGTGAATAGCGCCCCTGCTGGTCAAGTCATTCTCAAGAGGCCACTCATCAATCTTCTGGCAGGTGAATAGCGTCCCTGCTGGTCAAGTAATTCTCAAGGGGCCAGTCACCAATCCTCTGGCAGGTGAATAGCGCCTCTGCTGGGCAAATCATTCTCAAGGGGCCACTCACCAATCCTCTGGCAGGTGAATAGCGCCCCCGCTGTTGAAATAATTCTCAATGGGCACCTCACTAATCCTCTGGCAGGTGAATAGCGCCCCTGCTGGGCAAATGCTGGGGAAGTTTACAAATAAAATAAACAAACAAACAAACACATCATTCTCAAGAGGCCACTTACTGTCCTCTGGCGGGTGAATAGCTGCCCTGCTGGTCAGGTCATTCTCAAGGGGGCCAGTCACCAATCCCCTGGCAGGTGAATAACGCCCCTGCTGTTCAAGTCATTCTCAAGGGGCCACTCACCAATACCATGGCAGGTGAATAGCGCCCCTTCTGGTCAAGTAATTCTCAAGGGGCCACTCACCATCCTCTGGCAGGTGAATAGCGCCCCTGCTGGTCAAGTCCTTCTCAAGAGGCCACTCATCAATCTTCTGGCAGGTGAATAGCGTCCCTGCTGGTCAAGTCATTCTCAAGGGGCCAGTCACCAATCCTCTGGCAGGTGAATAGCGCCTCTGCTGGGCAAATCATTCTCAAGGGGCCACTCACCAATCCTCTGGCAGGTGAATAGCGCCCCCGCTGTTGAAATAATTCTCAATGGGCACCTCACTAATCCTCTGGCAGGTGAATAGCGCCCCTGCTGGGCAAAGGCTGGGGAAGTTTACAAATAAAATAAACAAACAAACAAACACATCATTCTCAAGGGGGCCAGTCACCAATCCCCTGGCAGGTGAATAACGCCCCTGCTGGTCAAGTCATTCTCAAGGGGCCACTCACCAATACCATGGCAGGTGAATAGCGCCCCTTCTGGTCAAGTAATTCTCAAGGGGCCACTCACCATCCTCTGGCAGGTGAATAGCGCCCCTGCTGGTCAAGTCATTCTCAAGGGTGCCAGTCACCAATCCTCTGGCAGGTGAATAGCGCCCCTGCTGGTCAAGTAATTCTCAAGGGGCCACTCACCATCCTCTGGAAGTTGAATAGCGCCCCTGCTGGTCAAGTCATTCTCAAGCGGCCACTCACCAATCCTCTGGCAGGCGAATAGCGCCCCTGCTGGTCAAGTCATTCTCAAGGGGCCACTCACCATCCTCTGGAAGGTGAATAGCACTCCTGCTGGTCAAGTCATTCTCAAGCGGCCACTCACCAATCCTCTGGCAGGTGAATAGCGCCCCTGCTGGTCAAGTCATTCTCAAGGGGGCCAGTCACTAATCCTCTGGAAGGTGAATAGCGCCCCTTCTGGTCAAGTCATTCTCAAGGGGCCACTCCCCATCCTCTGGCAGGTGAATAGCGCCCCTAGTGGTCATGTCATTCTCAAGCAGCCACTCACCAATCCTCTGGCAGGTGAATAGCGCTCTAAGGTGGTTCAGTCCACAATACAGCGCTATATTCATGCCCTTTATTGTGTGCATATGAACGTCCATATTAGACTGAACAGCTGTGTAATGGGGGAAAGTGCGAGTGCGCAAACAACACAAGCTTGTCTTAATATGATAACATGCATTTTTACTACCAACAATTCACAATTAATTGCACATTTCTGAATTAATAGTGTTATATGAATGAATGATTTTTATTTTCAAGTGAGAAGAAAGCACCGGTCTGGGTGATGAAGTTAGTCTGCTTTTGGGAAATTGAAATGTGCAACTCCTCTGCACCTGAGCTCTCAGATGATGAAACCCAAATGCCAGTTTATCTAGTCATTTGCTGGCAGTGCCCTTTCGCAACCACTTGCCAGGGAGCGCTTGCCAGTGTCCCCGAGCAGGCGAGCAGGAAGTGGTGATGTAAACAGACTTCTACACTGCGTCCTGGGCTCCACTCATTGCCACATCAGTGTCAGCACCAGGTGGACACATTCTGCTTCGAGTCATCCTCCGAGGTTGCAATCATCTCCTCGTGTGCACCTGGGAGAAGTGTCAGGAGCAATTGTGTCACATAGGAAAAATGTGGTCGTCGTGCGTTATGCAACGCGCAGTGTCATCCGCATGCGGTAATTAATAACAGGTGCAAGAGGCATCAGTACTTCCGGTCATTGGCCAGCAGCCATGGAGGAACCTGGGGTTCTCAGGTGCTGCTTGCTCCACCCTGCAGCCACAGTGGAACTTCATCATATGAATGTATGGGTCTCATCAGGTGTGTGTTGGAATTACCAGAAATGAGTCCACCAAACGTGTTCATTGTTACCACCATGTGTAATCTTGGTAAATTGTGGTTATTCACTACATCGGCAAATGGAGGCATTATTGAAGGTGGTAACTTCACTGGAGATAAGGCCTCCAGTTTCTGGAGGGAATACCTCTAGCCAAGTTCTGGAGGTATTTCCTCTGATTCATCCCAACCTCATAACATGCCGGTGTGGTAAGAACGGTGGAAAATTCACTGACACCATGTTTGACTGTCACCGCCCTACTCCTAAAGAGTCCCATTAAGATTTGAACAAAGCGCTTGTTGAAAAGTGTAAAGACACAGTGTGAGACGGTATATATAATATGTAAACCAGGGCTTGCCGCTCACTCCCTGTCCGCTTGCACTCGTCTGTCTTGTCCCTCCTATTCTATGGTGCTCTCTATCTCGCCTATCTTCTCTAATTGCTTCTCCATTGACTATCCTGCTCTCCTCACTAAATCTGGTAGGAAAACGTTTAAAAAGGACATCCTGGTCTCTAACCCAGGCCTCCCTATTGCTGACACCTACACCAGTGCCTCCTCCAAGGAAACTCTCACTGACATCCTCTTCTTCGTGCCTTCTCCTGACCTATGGACCCTTCATATGGTCTCTGTGCTCTCTCCTTTCTCCTCTTCTCCCATTAATGGTGGCACCCATTGGGATGTCCTCTTGGCTTCCTTCCACTCCTCTAAGGCCATTATTAATGTCTAGGCAAATGGGACCGTCTTGGTCCAAGGCCCTCAGGCCAACCTTCACCTCTTCGATAGACGCTTACCGCGCCTCATCAACTTCCTTTCCTCTCCTGCTGTCCCCCCTCCTCTGTCCTTCGCTACCTTGCCTCCATCCTCCCTCCCTGCCCCCTCTTGTGCTCCTTCACCGCCGCAGGGCGTACCTCTGATCTGTACCCCTCCCCGGAAGTCCTTCAAGGTTGGCAACCTTCTCCACATTGCCACTCTTAACTCTCGCTCTGTCGTCAAACATTACTCTGACATCTGTCGCCTTCTGGAGGAACTGGACCTTGACGTCCTCGGTCTCACTGAGACATGGTTCACTGACAGCTCTGTCACCAGCTTTGACACACTCCTACCTGATGGCTACAAGATCCTCTCCTTGCCCAGGCCCAACCGTGCTGGGGGGGGGGGGGTGGCCCTTATCTTCCCTGAGTGGATTCCTGCCACTGTCACTCCTACGCAGACTTACTCCTCTTTTGAACGGCTTGTCTGCCGACTCTCTCTCTCTCCCAGCCATTCCCTTTCCGTGGCTACTATCTATCGGCCACCTGGTCAAATTTCCCCCTTCCTCTCCGAGTGGGCGGACCTCTCCTCCTCACTCCTGTCCTCAACCACTCAACTCCTCTTTCTTGGAGATTTCAACATCCACCTGGATGCCTCCTGTCCCCCCTCTGGACTCTTTCGCAACCTCTGCGACTCTCACTCTCTATTCTCCCGTCTGGGCCGTCTCATTCTGCAGGGCACACTCTTGATGCTCTGATCTCTTCTGACCTTCCCCTCTCTGTCCCTCTCTCCACTCCTCTCTCCTGGAGCGATCACTTTCTCTTATCCTCCCACCTCACCTTCCCTACCCCACAGGCAATGCCACCCTAATCACTGCCACCCTCCTTCTCGGTCATCTGACCCATGAAGTGTGTGTCAGTTGAGGCTTTCGCTGCAACCTTCTCGCCCCACCCTCCCCCTTCGGCTGACTCCCAACCGTGACACAGCCCTCTCCACTCTTCACTCTGCTATATCTGATACTCTTGATGTTCTTGCCCCTGTCATGAGAATCCGCCTGAAGCACAAAGCCAAATGTAACTCCTGGTATGACTCGGATCTCGTCACCCTTAAACGCAAGTGCAGGGTGGCAGAGAGTAAATGGCGTGCTTCATTTTCATCCTCTGACAAACTGGCCTGCCGCCTGCTCCAAAGGCAATACCGGCTCTCCGTTCTCACCAAGAAGAAAGCCCTTATCCAAGCCTGCATCTCCGCGGCATCTAACAATTCGGCCGAACTCTTTAAAATCTGCAAGGAGCTGGCCAACCCTGCTGCAGTCTCTACCTCTCCTGTCCCCTCCCAGGCCCTCTGTACGGCACTGGTCTCTCACTTCATCTCAAAAACTCAGGACATCCTGTCCTCACTCTCCTCCTATCACCTCCCCCCCTCTATTCCCTGCTCTTCCTCTGGCCCTTCTGCAGCCACCCCTCCTCCCCCCTTCTCTGCCTTTCCCCTTTTTTCTGCTGACGAGGTTTCGAGACAAGTCCGATCTATGAAAGTCTTGTCAAAACAGGTCCACCCATGCTCCTCCAAAACTATCAAGGACCACATCGACTCCTTGGCTCCTGCCCTGGCTGACTTCTGCAATCACTCCTTTGCCTCTGGAGTCTTCCCATCCCCCCTCAAGCACTCCCTTGTGCACCCCCTTCTTAAGAAACCCTCTTCCATCCCCTCTTGCCCGGCTAACTATCGCCTAATCTCTATCACTCTCTTCCTAGGCAAGCTCCTGGAGAAACTGGCCATCTCCCAGCTTAATCTCCATGCAAAATCTGTTGGTAGTGTTCACGACCATCGATCTGGCTTCAGAGCCGCTAGAAGCACGGAAACTGCTCTCCTGAACATCCGTGAGGACCTGCTCTCGAACCTTGACTCTAATATTCCATGGGCCTCATTACACGGATGGCGGAGAACCATGGCGCTATTAGCGCCATGGTTCATGCCGGTAAAATACCGGCGCGGCCTTGGCGGAAAGGGGAATTACCGCCCCATTCCAAGGTTGGCGGGGCGGTAATTCCCCCTTCCACCATTGCCCTTCCCCATTCCCATTTTTGCCCCATAGGGCGAAATGGGAATGGGGAAGGTGCTAATTACGGTACCGCAAATTGCGGTACCGTAATTAGCTCCCTGCGTCCCTTTGCGGGTTGGTTTTTAACGCCTGCAAAAAGCAGGCATTAAATCCCCCAACCCGCTAAGGGACCTCGTAGTAAGGCGGTAAGGATTTACCGGTACCAGTATTTTACCGGTACCGGTAAATCCTTACCGCCATCCATGTAATGAGGCCCCATGTGTTCTCATTTTACTTGATCTCTCTTCTGCCTTTGATACTGTCAATCATGCCATCCTGCTCAACCGTCTCTGTGATAACCTGGGTATCACTGGTCAGGCTCTGGCGTGGCTGACCTCTTTCCTCTCCAATCGACCCTCCCAGGTCCAACTGGGGTCCTTCCTCTCCGACATCTTTTTCTCTACCTGTGGTGTCCCCCAGGGATCTAACCTCTCTCCCTGGCTGTTTAACCAGTTCCTGGCACTTCTTGCCCACCGCATCGCCGCTCTCTGCCCCAATTTTCAGTGCTATGCGGATGACACCCAGCTCATTTTCAGGCTACCCTCGGCCTCCTCTTCTCCTTCCCTCATCTCTGACTGTCTTTCTGCTATCCAGGAATGGTGTGCCGCCAATTACCTCTGCCTTAATGCCAGTAAGACTGAGATTCTACTCATCGGCACACCCACTCCCTCCTTCCCTGCAGCTCTCTGGCCGGCCTCTCTTGGCCCCCTTCCTGCTCCTACCTGCAAGGCAAAAAACCTCGGGGTCATCTTGGACTCCATACTCTCCTTCTCTCCTCACATATCTGACGTCTCTAAGAAGTCACACTACCAGCTACACCTCCTCAGAGGTATCCTTCCTTTCCTCTCCTTCCCCCAGAAGCTCACTGTCTCCAGAGCCCTGGTTCTCTCGAAGCTAGACTACTGTAACAGCCTCTATCTAAATCTGCCTGCCTCTACTCTCTGCCCTTTACAACTCATTCAGAACAGGACTGCGAGACTTGTCCTTGGCCTCAAGCCCAGGGACCGTATCTCTCCAGGACTGAAATCGCTACACTGGCTCCCAGTGGCTGCGAGGATTAAGTTCAAAACCCTCTGCATTGTCCACAAGGCCTTCTGGGGCCTTGGGCCAAAATACCTTCAACTCTCTCTTCCAAAGTATCTTCCTGTTCGAGCTCTCCGCTCATCCGCCTCCAACTCCATCAGGGTCAGCCGCTTCTCCAAGCAACGAGTTGGGGGCAGATCTCTTTCCACTGCAGGGGCCTCCCTCTGGAACAGCCTTCCTGCCTCCCTGAAACTTGAGGAGAACCATCTCCGGTTCCGGAAGCACCTCAAAACCTTCCTCTTTGCCTCCGCTTTCTCTCCCCCTCTACCCTGCTAAATTTACTGAAACTGCACTGAATCTGCTACTGGGCCACCCACCGAACTCGGTCCTTGGCCCAGCCACTCTCCCCCGCACTGCCTCCCTGGCAACCCCTGCACTGTGGGACTGTTTCTGTATCCCTACAGCCCCCCTTCCCAGCAATTGTCTGCACTTACCTTGCACTTGCCACCAGCTGGCTCTTATTATTTATTTTTTGCTATTCTACAAACCATATACTGCACTTCCCCTCTCCCTTTCCCCCTTGCACTTTTCCCCTCCCCTCTACCCTTGCACTTGCGCGATCTGAATGACACCTGGCCTAGTAGGATCGTTGTCTGTCTCCCCTTGTCCCCCCCTCTGCCTCGTCGTGCCTTGAAAGACTTGTGTATAGGCGCGTTATAAATGCCATATCATATCATATCATATATATATACATACAAAACACGTGCAATACCAAACTTTAAACATTCAAATAAATTAGGCAACGTGTGAATAGGTAGCACTGGTGTAACTCTTGAGGTTCGGTTAGGCACAGCTGTCCCGAGGAGTAAATGGGTGCTTTCCAATAGTAATGCTCATACCTCACAATGATTAAACCCCCAGTTCCTTTTCCTGCGGGAGGTATTTGGAAAAGACTAGAGTAGAAGTTTAATTACTATACAGCCAAATTTTAGAATCGTTTCAGTAGTTTGACTATGGCAAGTATTTATTTTATTTATTTAATTGTAAGGCGCTTTATACAGCAGAACTGTGCTTCAAAGCGCCACAAGGCTAATGGGAAGGAAACAGGGGAAATAATAACAATGGCAAAACAGTAAATATACAGTCGAGGTCCTACTAGGCTTTGTGGCATTCGGACGTGCAGTGCATTGAAGAGAAGTGCAGGGGATGGGGCTGGAAGGGGGAGCAGAGGAGTGGACAAGTGCAGGAGGAGGGCCACAGAGGGAGCCCCGCAGGAGAACCTCAGGATAAGTGCTAGTACAGGCGACTCAAAAGGGTGGGATGTGTAGCCACCAAGAGCTGTGCAGTGGGGGAAGGGGTGCTAGTATTGACTGGGAAGAAGGGCCTGGGATCCTGTGAGGTTCATGAGGATCAGGCCACTGGACACAGTTGCAGTGGGGTGATTAGCAGGGAAGGGAGAGAGGGAAAGAGATAGAGAAGAGCAGAGTTTTGAGCAGTTCCTAGAATTTCAGGAGGTCCGGCTCAAGTCTCAGTGGGGCAGGGAGGCTGTTCCAGAGGGAGGCACCAGCCGAGGACGGGACCTGCCCCCCAGTCTCTGCTTGGAGAGGCATTTGACAGTCAGGGAGTTTGAGTTAAAGGCGCGTAGGGCGAGTATTTAGTCAGTGAAATATGGAGATAGCATGGTCCCAGGCCTCAGAAGGCCTTGTGGATGATGCAGAAGGTCTTGAATTTGGTTCTTGCAACCACTGAGAGCAAGTGGAGAGATTTTAGGGCTGGAGAGATACGGTCCCTGGGCTTGAGGCCAAGGATAAATCTTGCAGCCCTATTCTGGATTAGCTGGAGTGAGTGGGCGAAGGGAGAAAAGAGAGAGAATGAGAACAAGGCTGTTGCAGTAGTCCAGCCTGGAGAGGACCAGAGCTCTGGTGGCATTGAGCTTCTGGGGGAAGGTGATAAAAGGAAGAATCCCTCTGAGGAGGTACATCTGGAAGTGGGAATTCTTGGTAAGGTCCATGATGTGAGGATTGAAGGAGAGAGCAGAGTTGAAGATGGTCCAAGGTCTTTGGCCTCACAAGATGGTGGGGATAGAGGGCCAAAAGAGGGTGGCTGGAGGGTAGGAGGAAAAAAGGGTGCAGGCGTCCTGATGAGGAGAATCTCTCTCTTACTGGCATTAAGACAAAGATCATTCACTGCACACATGCCTGGATGTAGGACAGACAGTCAAGGATCAGAGAGGAGGAAGAGGAGGTAGTAGAGGGAAGTTTGAAGGAAAGCTGTGTGTCCTCAGCATAATCCTGGAAATGAGGGGAGAAGGAGGAGATCAGGTGATCAAGAGGGGCGAGATAGATATTGAAGAGCCATGGCGATAGCATAGAGCCCTGGAGATGCCACAGGTAGAGAGGGTGGTGGTGGAGGAGCAAGGGCCTAGTTGCAGCTGGGAAGGGAGGTTAGTGAGGGAAGAGGTCAACCAATCCAGTGCCCGGTCAGTGATGCGAGGATGTCATGGGGTCGTTTTATGAGGCTGGAATGGTTGACCGGGTCAAAGGCAGAGGAGAGATTGAGGAGAATCCGAACAGCAGGAGAGTTGGAGTCGAGATTTGCAAGCATGGTTTATCAGTGTTCAGGAGAGCAATTTCCATGCCTCTGGATGCCTGGGATCCAGACTGAGGGTCATAAAGGCAACCAACAAGATCAGTGTGGAGGGTCAGTTGTGAAAGGACCATCTTTTCCAAGAGTTTACCCAGGAAGCGGATAGTAGAGATGGAGTGATAGTTAGCTGGGCAGGAGGGGACAGCAGACTGCTTTTCTAAGAGAGGGTACACAAGGGCATGCTTGAGAGATAGAGGGAAGGTGCCAGTGCAAAGGAGTGGTTACAGAAGTCAGCAAGAGCTGGGATGCGAGAGGAGATGTTGTCCTTAATGGTTCTGGAGGAGCAGGGGAGCACCTGTTTGGAGGAGGCCTTCATACAGCGGACCATTTTAGAGACCCTGTCTGGTGTAATGGGCATGAGGGAGGAGAGTGAGGAGTTGGGAGGAGGGGCCTAGGGGAGGTAGGACAGCAGGCGAAGGGAGAGGAGCTGGGGGTGGAGGAGAGGGAGGACAGGATGTCCTGAGTTTTGGATGTGAAGTGGGAGGCCAAGGCAGTGCAGAGAGCCTTGGAAGCAAGGAGACAGATGGAGACTGCAAGTGGATTGGCAAGTTCCTTGCAGATTTTGAAAAGTTTGGCCATGTTGTTAATGGCTCCAGAAATGCAGGCTTTGATGTGGACCCACTTCTTGGAGTGGATAGAGAAGCGATATTGCCTTTGGAGCAGGCAGCAGTCCAGTTTGTCAGAGGATAAGCCCAAGGTCTGCCACGTCCGTTCATCAACTCTGCATTTGCGTTTCAGAAATGCTAGATCAGTGTCATACCAGCTGTTGTTCTTTGTGGCAGGTTTTAGGGGGATCATCATGGTAGGGGCAATGATGGCAAGGGTGTTCGAGATGGCGACGTGCAGGTTAACAACGGCAGAGTCAGAGGAAGAGTCAGGAGTGGAGGTCGGAGGGGGGAGCTGACACTCGCTTCATTGGTCGAATGACAGCGAAGGAGTTTGGCAGTGCAGGGGGTGGCTCGGCTAGATGGCCAATGGGCCCCAGGTGGGAGGAAAGGAGAGAGTGGTCAGACCAGGAGAGGGGGTGGTGACCAGATTAGAGATAGGGATGTTACCAGAGATGAGTCCATCAAGAGTGTGGCCGGCAGAGTGAGTCGGGCCAGAAGGAAGTGTAGTGAGGGAGAGGGAATCACAGAGGACCTGGAACTGAGAGGTGGATGATTCAAGAGAGTCGAGGTGGATGTTAAAGTCACAGAGGAGGAGGAGGAGTTTGGAAGAAGAGGTTGAAAGGAATGAGGCATGATTGGCCCATTCAGAAAGGAATAGGGAAATAGGGCCAAGGGGTCTGTAGATAGTGGCAAGGGGTGAGAGAGAGAGAGAGAGAGTAGGCAAGACCCTAAGCCTACAGACGAGGCATTCAAAAGAGGAGTGGGACTGAGTTGGAATGATGAAGGCAGGGACCCACTCTGGGACGATCAGAGCCACTCCACCCCCAGGCCTGTTAGGCCTGGTTTTGGAGAGGATTTTGTAGCCCTCAGGAAGGACAATGTCAAGAGCAGTGACAGAGCTGTCATTGAACCACGTCTCAGTAAGAACGAGGACGTCCAGGTCAAACCCTTCAAGAAGGAGACAGATGTCAGAGGAGTGTTTGACAGCAGAGTGAGCATTCAGAGTATATATATATATATAGTCAGATCACCACATCCTCACCTTCACCTTCCCACCAGCTAAGACCTTTCAGCCCACACCCCACCCACTACCCCATGTGGATGCACAGTGACCGCATGATAACCAGAGACCCCATCAGCCCCCACCTCTCACCCCTGAACCCGTAGGCCCTTTAAGATGAGGTAACAGTATCTGAGATGGATGGGGATGCAGATCTTACTCATACATCAATAATCAGACTGACTCAGGAAGTTGGCAAAACACAACTGTTTAAATTGCAATTGTCTAAAACAGGGAGTACAATGGGCATCAACTGACATCGAACAATCATAAGTCTATCAACAATTTTCATGAAAAAACACACATTTATAGTAAAAACTTGTCATAAGTGATGTCATACTATGTGGCAAAATAAGAAAACCTACTAGGGGATGTGATAGGCTTAAGGGAAACATCTGAGTATACTTTATATGGGGGACTGGACTGTGATTGGATCTCTAAGGTCAGATGGTCAGCTATGCCCACCCCTAGTGCAAGTCATCTTCCGTGTCACACTAATAGACAATGTTTTATTGGCTTTTCAAACCATAGGGCTCATTTCTACGTGGCCCTCTACAATTGGTTGGCATGCTTGTACCCTTCTGGAATATTCCACTCGCTAGCAGCACGCAAGCTGGTACACCAGGTGCTCGAGGGTTGGCTTTTCACCCAATTAGCCCAGCATCCATCATCACTCCTGCTGTCTGCCAGTCAATTAGACTTTTAATTCGTCCTTGCAGAGGATCACTGTGCCTGAGAATAAAAGGGAGTGTGAGAATGGTCTTATCTTCTGGTCTTGGTGTAGCTTGCTGAAAGTCTATTTTCAACTTGACCATTACACCTCAACAGGGGCCCATCTTGCTTCTCATGTTCACTGTATCGCCTCAAATAGATAACCAGTTTCTTGGCTGCTTCAATCCTTGACACTGGGCCAGACAAGCCTTCTCGAATCTTCCTTCACTGTCAGCTGTTTTATTCTACTGTGCCACACTTTCAGCCCTTCTATTCACGGGGTCCAAGTTTGCTAAAATGCGTTGTGGAACATCCAGATTCTATACACACTTATATATATATATATATTGGCGGCACCACCTGCAGTCTATTCACTACGTATTTCTAGCCTTATGATTAGTCTACTTGCGTTACTGCATCTGTACAATTGTAAAACAGCTTTGCATTTTCTTCAGTGCTCTCCCGCACGTGCAATCTTCATTTTGCTTGTGAAATGTTACTCTATTCTGTACTTTGCCATCAGATTCTATAAGGTCTATTGACCTTCTTCATTGGCATCTCTTCTGAGTGCATCATTTCTGCTTCAAGTGACATCACCAGTCTTCTCTTTCACGCATCTTCACAGACTCTCATTTCTTTGCGGATACATCAGGTAGGGTTTTCTCAATGGATACCTTGTTTCAAGGACTTTTCGTGGTATAGGTTCCCTTATTGGCTTTGCGCATGTCACAATTTCCGGTTGCCAACATATAGGCAAAATGGGGGCGGGACTTCCGGTAGAGGCATTTGGCTCCTCCTCTACACCCCTCTGCCTTGACTACACCCCCTCCTCAGACTCTAATGTTCTAGCAGACCGCTACTCCGACACTTGACGAAGGCAGTGAATGCCATAGCAACACTGACCTTTCGAAAAGCCAAACCTATCATCCATAACAACGCATGGTTCTTCTCAGACCTCCAGGCCTTACGTTCGAAAAAACAACAAGCAGAAGCCACCTGGAAAAAACTCTAGACCAAACCAATAAACTGACTTTCTACAAGACTGCAGACAAATACAACTTTGCAATTATTGCAGCTAAATCATTAGCTTATCACACCTGAATTTCAAATGCCTCATCCAACTCCCAAGAAATCTTCCGCATCCTTAGAGGACTAGAAACCCCAGCTCCCCCTCTGTCCACCATCAAGAAAGGCAAGTTATGGTACACCAGCATCAAAGCAGCTGTGAAAGCCAACATGCATCTATTACAGGACAAGATCAACTTGAAACAAAGCCACATCAAGGCCAAGACACCTACCACTGGTATCTCATCACCTCCCCCCGTTAATCATCCAACAACACCTTTCCAATTCAGAGAGATCTCGGTCGAAGACGCAGTAAACATTATCCACAAGTTGAAACCGTCAAAATGCAAAGGTGACACCTGCCCAGCTCCTATTATCAAAGACCGGGCTGACATTTTAGCCCCATTCATTACCTGCTTCATCAATGCCTCCTTTTTGGCAAAATGAAAGAATCTTGGGTTCTCCCATCACTCAAAAAACTCAATTTATACCCTTCAACCTCTAACAACTACCGGCCGATCACTACGGTACCATTCCTGCTAAAACACTTTGACAGGGAAGCTTACAATCAATTACAACTCGTCCTGCAATCAAATGAAATACTAGGGAAACGTCAATTGGGATTTCGACCTGGTTATGGAACCGAATCCGCCCTATAAGACCTGAAAAATAAAATGGACAGCTTCAGAGACGAAGGCAAGGCTGCCCCACTCCTACTCCTTGTCCTGTCGATGGCTTTTGACCTGGTTAAACACAGAACCCTGTGCCACCACCACTCAACAGCAGCAAATTTCTTAGCGGATGCCATGATCTGAGTTACTTCATTCCTAAAAGGGAGAGCCCTAAGAGTCTTCTCGGACTTGGCAAACGCTCCAGCAGAACCCACACCATACGGCGTCCCCCAAGGCTCATGTGTCTCCTCTACCCTGTGCAATATCTTCACAAAACCCCTTTTAGACATCTTGGATGACCTTGGCATAGTCTACACCAACTTTGCCGACACCGCCCAAATCCTTCTCCCTCAGTCAGGATCATATTAGAAAGAACGATAATCAATGAGACCTACCTCACCATCCAGACCTGAATGGCTATGAACAACCTCTGCCTAAATGACGATAAGACAGAAATTCTGGTAGTAGGATCGCCTACAATGTTAAAAAAAGTCAACTATTTTACACATCATTCCAGATCGACGGCATCAAAATCCCGGTCTCGACCACCATGACAACACTGGGATTACACCTCAATGCCACACTGTAACTGACCAAACAAGTAAATGCCATTGTCTCGCCAGCTGCATATACGGCCACACTTCTCAATGCAGCTAGGCAATACCTCACACCAGCCAGTTGTCTGACCATTGAAAGATCAATAACGGAGCCAGGCTTGACTATTGCAACACCCTCTTCACAGTCACCTCTAAAAAAAAATCTGCAAAATGCAGCTAATCCAGGCAAACGCATTACGTGCTTCACTCAACATTTCCAAAAAAGACCAAATTCCTGCAGCTAGAAAAAGGGTGCACTGGTTCCTTATCCAAGAAATGTCCTAGGTTCTAAGGATATGCAATGTTTGATGATTTAAGTATATGTACCATGTAACCGGTTCGCAACAGCGCCCTGATGCCCCTCAGGCTTGGCGCTTTACAAATGCAAATAAATAAATGTAAAAAGAAAGAAAAAAAAAAAAAAATATATATATATATATATATATATATATATATATATTATATTGTCAATTCTACCTTCAGGTAGCAAGTTCGAGCTGCACTCTCCACTGTCCCATACTCGCCCAATTAACCAAAGAAAATCTGGAGTCCACACCAACGTTTTCTTGTTTGACTTTGCTTCCTTTATTTGTTCAGCAGGGAAGATTTGATCGCATTTAAAAAACATGGATATTCATTCCAAAAATAGAAAATGACCCCAGGCTGGGTCCTCCCAAGTGCAGTACTCCTCCTCATTCGAGGCGTTATATATATATAAAATACAAAACCCAGCCTGCGGTAGCGGCTGTGTAGTTATGGTTAAGATGCTCAACCCATAGGAAGAGCAGCTTTTGGGTGGCTTGTAACTATGGCTTCATTTAACGAATCCTACAGCCCAAACCGCAAACTTGTTTGAGGAGCTGCGGCTTGGTCCGAAAGCATGCAGAAGATATTTTTTTAAATGGCCCAAAAGTAGGTCAGAAAGAATTTGTGATATCTGCGTCCGGTCCACGGACTCACTTCCTGATTCGGTGTCCACGGACACCTCTAGACCAATGAGGGAGCCACGTGACATTCACTGACATCGAACGTGCCCGCTGATTGGTCAATTAAAAACGTGAAGTGCATCAAAACTTTTGAAATGGACGCCATGTTGGATTCGCGGACTGCACATGTAGTTCGCGAACATTGTGGTAAAAATATATTGAAAAATACATTACACTTGTCAACTAATTAAACAATCTCCGGGGAGGTAAGGGGTGATGAGGATGGGATGGGATGGGATATGGCCATAAAAAGCCAAAGATCTGGTGTTTTTTCTTCTCCAAAGTCCACGAACATCTCAGATGTTTGGGACATTACTTGGATGTTCACAAACTTGACAAAAGTTAGAGGACATCCATGCATATTTCTGCATTATAGGGTTGATTAAAAGCTTTTTTTGGATGGCTTATAACTATGGCGCCACACAATGAAACTGCATGAAATTTTGAAATTTTAGACTGACTGCAAATGGTTCTGCAAAGTTTGGTGCTGTTTTGCCAACAGGGGGCAAAATTAGAGGGGCGGTCCCACAATGTTTGAAAGGCTTAAACATTTGTTGCCGTTTGATGGATCTACATACAAGTTTGTAAAACGACTTTGGACCCAGCTTTGAATATTTTTTGAAAGTTTGGTGGGATTTTGTCAGGGGGGGGCGAAATTAGAGGGGGGAGGTCTCAACATTTTTTAGATGGCTTATAACTTTCGTGCCGTTTGATGAATATTCACAATGGTTTGCAAAAAAGATTATAGACGCAGACTTCATGATGTTACATCACTGTATATAAGTTATTAATAATTCCACATTTATCAAATATAAAAGAACTATAAACGTCCTTTAAGAAACATCTTTTTTGCAACTCATACTGATGTCCCCAAACATCTGAGATGTTCGCGGACTTCGGAGAAGAAAACACCTGAATTTTGGCTTTTTATGGCCATATCCCATCCCATCCTCATCACCCCATCCCTCATCTCCCCAGAGATTGTTTAATTAGTTTGACAAGTGCAATGTTGTTTTTTAATGTATTTTACCACAATTTTCATAGACTACGGGCGCAATCCGTGAATCCAACATGGCGTCCGTTTCAAAAGTTTTGAAGCACCTCACGTTTTAATTGACCAATCAGCGGGCGTGTATGATGTCAGCGAACGTCACGCGGTTCTCTGATTGGTCACTGAGTCAAGAAGTGAGTCTGCATGCCGAAGATTTCAAAAGTTTTAAGACTCCCCCTATAACTTTACCACCCCTTGATGAAACCACACAAACTTTGCAAAATCCTTCGGAGGGGGCCATATACTTTTTTTGCAAAGTTTGGTGAGGATTCGTCAAATGGCACCAAACTTATAAGCTGCCCAAAAACCGCTCTTCCTATGGGTTGAGCATCTTAACCATAACTTCACAGCTGCTACTGCGGGCCCTGTGATATATACTGAAGCAAGTAATATGACATACCATGCAGAATAAACTTCTCATTTAAATTTCTATGTCACCTGGCATTGTAAAGTCATCTAGAAACTTGGTCTCCCACAAGCTCGGGCTGGCCTATGGGACAATAGGGCAATGATCGAAACAAAAATGCAAACTGCTAGCGTGGGCCCATTTTTTGGGTCAAAGTGGGACACTTTGTTGGTCAAAGTGGGACACTTTTTTGGCCCATGGGGTACCAGTTTGATAAGTTACTTTACCATGCGGCTAGTAGTTTTGACCAGTGTTACTGAATAAATATTCTTCAAAATGCACAATTTGCATCACATTTTATCAAAGAACTCCCCTTTGGGCACTACTCAAACAGACTGTCGCAAAAGGAATTACTTCCCATTTGCAACTGTGGGCCACTTTTTCAAAGTGCCTGAGATAATTGTTTGCCCCAGGCTGACCCTGGTCACCCAGAGGGTGACATCCTTGAACTTTCAACTGATATACACACGCACTGTTTGCAGGCGTAGAGTGACATCAGCAAAGCCTCCCTGTGGTGTTACCTGTAAGGAAAGGATGAGAGGCCGCCCTTCGCAGCGTCACTGGTTCTCAATATCTGCTCTGGGAGAGATGCCCTCGCGCGCTGCTGCTGCTGCTTTTGCTGCTGCTTTTGCTGCTGCGTTTGCTGCTGCTTTTGCTGCTGCTGCTGGTCCATCGTGCTGCACGCGCTCTCCCTGCCTCCTACCTTTCATCTGAGAGATGGTTACCAGCAGGTGTCATATACATTGATTCTTGGTCCCACTCCTTAACTAATTAGAGAGGTTAAACAGGGAGAGAGAAACAACCCATCTCTTTTATCCTGGTTCCTCCATTCCCTTGGCCTGCTGCTGTCAGCAAAAAGAACTGGTATTTCCAGTCCTTCTGCCGTGTCTAAATATCTTTGCGCTTTCGGGCAACTGCTTACACCAGAGGAAGCATATACTCTATGCCAAGCAGTGATTGGTACTGATTGTCTGACTTTCATTTGAGAACTTGCAAGGTGCAGGATAGTGGGACGCACTGCAGGAGTTTGTCCCTTTTCCCCAAGGGAGCAGCCCCCGCACCCTGCCCCGCATGTGAGGCTAGGGAGGTGCGCAATACCCGCAATAGGTGTAGAGGCAAGAGGGACCTCACCAGGAGAGACCCCCCTTTTGGGAAAAGGACTCTGTTCTGGTGAGTAGTTCCCTAGAGGACATTCTAAAATAACCTCTTCAAACCCTTTCTGTGAAAATCCCATGAAGGAAAAAAACGATGTGTGTTATTGTCAACAGAAAATGGTAAATCTTCCTGTAAATATAAATCCCTGTTCAACAGGGACGTCATTTAGGGGATTCCAGGGGTCACAACTGTGACCCCTGCGGGCCACAGTTGCAACCCCTGGGACTCCCTGCAACCCCAAATTTAAAAAGAAAAAAGAAATTGAAAAAATAGAACCTTTTTTTGCCCCCCAAAAACACGGGTGCTCCTGTTGTAGCAGGCCCTCTTGCGGTGAGGGGGGACCCGCCACACCAGGTCTGGTGGGTCCCCGGCCCAGTCCTCACCCATTAGGGGGAAGGCTGGGCTGGGGAGGCCCTAGGTAGGGGTTGGAGCTGACCGTGACATGTGACACATGTCACATGTCACGTTCAGCTCCAACCCCTTCTCCCTTGGCTTTCTTGCAGCTCACATACAGGAACCAGGAAGCTCTCGCAGCTTCCTGGTTCCTGTGTGTGAGCAGCCCGTGGAGCCGTGGGGGCCTGGAAGATGGACCGAAGCTGCAAGAAAAAGGTAAGAAGCCTTTTTTTTTTGTAATATGTGCGTTTTGTATGTGTGAAGTGTGTGTCAGATGTATGTTTGTGAATGGTGGGGGAATGAGAAGTGATGTGTGTTTTTGAATGTTCTGAGTGGGTGGGTGCGTGCCTGCGTAGAATATGCAATGAGTGGATGTAACAGAAGGTGTGAGCGATTGGTGGGTGAATGAGAAGTGATGTAATTTGTGTTTTTGAATGTTCTCGGTGGGTGGGTGTGTGCCTTTGTAAAGAATGCAATGAGTGGATGTAAGAGTAAGTGTGAGTGATTGGTGGGTGAATGAGAAGTGATATGATGTGTGTTTTTGAATGTTCTGGGTGGGTGAGTTTGTGCCTGCGTAGAGAATGCAATGAGTGGATGTGGGGAGAGCATGTGAGGGAGTGACTGATGGGTGAATTAATATTAAGGTGATGCTGTGTTTCTGAATGTTCTGGTGGCTGTGTGCCTGTGTAGAGAATGCATTGAGTGGATGTAAGAGAAGGTGTGAGTGACTGGTGGGTGAATGAGAAGTGATGTGATGTGTGTTTTTGAATGTTCTCGGTGGGGTGTGTGCCCGTGCAGAGAATGCAATGAGTGGATGTAAGAGAATGTGTGCGTGAGTGACTAGTGGGAGAATGAGTATGAATGTGATAGTGTGCTTTTGAATGTTCTGGTTGGGGTGTGTGTGTGTGTGTGTGTGTGTGTGTGTGTGTGTGTGTGTATGTGTGTGTGTGTGTGTGTGTGTGTGTGTGTGTGTGTCTCTCGCCTGTGTAGAAAATGCAATGGGTGCATGTAAGAGAAGGTGTGAGTGAATAACAGGTGGGTGAATGAGCATACATGTGGTAGTGTGTGTTTGAATGTTCTGGGTGGGGTTTGGTGTGTGCTTGTGTGGTGAATCTAGTGTACGTGAATGCTAGAGGGGATGTATGGGTGAGTGACCAGTGGGTGGCAGGGGATGCATTTGTGTGTAAGGCCCTGGGAGACTGGGGATCACTGAAGCATTTTTGCCACATCCTTTATTGACCCTACATGTTTTACTGGGGTTTTTGGGCAAAGGCAAGTTCATGTCTGCCATTCCCTGGCTAGACTGGCATTTTGGGGCAGCCAGTCTTGCCATTGCTTACTGTGGCATGACATGTATTACTCTGCATCTTTAAAAAAGCAAGCATGATATGTATGGTTACCTCGCTAGACTGATGTTTTGGTGTAGCAGCCTGTATATCTTTAACTTTGGCATGACATTTTATTAGCTGGGCATCTATGATGAATCGAGCATGTTAAGTGTTCTTATGGATCTAGACTGCCTTACATTGGAACCAGTTTGGACAGGTTTTCCTATTGTGACATGTCACTTTTAATTGCCAAACCAACAGGAGTATCTACTTGTCTAGGAGTACTGCCATATATTGGCAGAGCCAGTTTTGTGCCCAGTGCCAGTAGTGGAAAAATGTCTTAAAGCAAACATGAGTATGGTCTTATTTGGGAATACTAGCATATGTTGGTGGAGCCAGCATGGAATGTATGGGCACAGCCAGCGTACAAATGTTTTTTATACTGGCATATATTGCAGGGACCAGCATGATAATGCATTGGGAAATGTGCCTGTGCACTTTTGGTGACTTGCATCTATTGTACTTTTTTCATGATTTACCTTACACCCTACAAAACCGATTGTTGACCGTTTACCCACATTGTTGGCCTTTTACCCAAATGTTCCCAGAAAAAGTGCTTTGTAATGCACCATTTGAACCCATTATTCAAACCATTCCCTCTGGGGAGGGAGAAGAATCCACCCCCCCGCCCCAACCCATTTTCGCTAGTTCGGGTTCGCTCGCTATGCTCAGTCGCAATCACATACTTGTGACAAATATTTACACCCTCCAAAAAAATAACTCACCATCCACCACTGGTGGCTGGTATATTTGTGGATCAGGCACCGCCCCATTCTCTCTATATTACGTTAAAGATTTAAGCTTTGATTGAAAAACATATTTACCTCTTTCAGTTGCAGTAGTGCATGCCCCTGCAGTGGCATAATCATCATGGACATTCTGCACACATGGTGGTCTGGACGGGCCCGGGGTGTGGCGTGCTCTGTGCTTTGTTAAGGAGCTTTGGGGGGCCCCCCACAGCATGGCTCGCAGGGGAGCTGCCAAATGTTGTGCTACACCATAGGGCACCACTGGGTCTGACAAAGGGGTAGTGTGCAGTGCGCGCCGTGAAGTCTGCCAGTGAGTCCACGGATCAGAAGCAACTCGTGGGTGTTTTCCATTTGAAATAACTGTAGCTTATTGGCAGAGCCAATAAGTCATAGCTATGAATTTATGTGTGCAGCAATGATATTACATTAATTGTGTTTTTTTTTTTAAAGTCCTCCGGCACCGAGTATTACGCTTGGATAATAAAAACTATGGGGGGTCATGGGTATATTGGAAACTTTCCCAGATATTATACTCCAGCAAAGATAACATTATCAGGTGCACTCCCCTCTCTGCATGCAGCCAGTCTAATAGGTTTCTTCTATCGTAGTGGTAGCTGAATCAAAAATACATGTATAATCAGGGAATTTTGTTGATACAAACTCCTGGTCAATGATTTAATTTTCAGGCCTTGCTCGTGCAGCATTTTTCTCCTGGTTAAACAGCAGTGCACGCCTCCGCAGGTCAGGGTGTTTTTAGCTTGTTCAACACATTAATGCCACAGATAACTAGTACTTCTGAGTCCATTGATCTATAGATGTTTCATACACTAGCTGTAGCCTGCATTACAGATTTCGGTTACCCTGTTAGAAATACTGCATTATGTATGTTTTACATATAGACCCCATGTCGAATCTGGAAAATGGCATTGCCCAAATGGGAAATCGTGAACAAATCATGCCTCCCTCTGTGCCTCGGTTCTTATATCTGGCTGAAAAGAGAGCACCTGGAAACACAGGTGCTAGATGCATCTAAAGAATCGAAAGGTCGTTTCCATCACTTCCTGCGATGTCACTTGGGTGGGGGGTCAAATTGCATCACTTTCTGTGATGTCATCAGGGGGCCATGGGTCGTGTGTCACATCCGCTACCGCTGGCATGTTGGTGAAATGAGTCCCTGCAGTTCAACTGGGACTAAGAAGACATACGGAGGACCACAGAAGCCACTCCAGACAGAGAGAAAGGGACAAGGAGTTGTGCAGTGGAAGCCCGACGGATATGTGAGTTCTGAAACAGGAGGAACCTGGAGACGCAATGGGAGAGCCAAGGAATTACAAAAAGGCTCGAATGCTGGATCGAGTGGGAGGTGAGACATACAGCGTCTAGCAGTAATGAGAGTGCAAGAAGCAGAGAGGCGCGCTACAACTTGTAGCGAGGAGGCAGAGGCAAACAGGGCCAGATGTGTGGCGTCCGAAACCAGAGAGAGGGAAAGAGACGGAGCATGGTGGCATGACCATAGAAGGCTCGTGGTGGACTGATTGTCTTATCAGGAACAGAAGGAAGGAAGGAAGAAAGAGAGGAAAGAAGGGAGGGAGCGAGGAAGGAAGGGAGGGAGGGAGTCGTTTCTTCCACTTTCCCTCCAAACTGTGAATGTGGTGATAATTCCCTTACTGACCGGTTTTTTTACCACATTGCCAAACTCATAATGAGGGCCCCATGTCTCAATGGTCTGGATATTGTTCCATTATATCATTTGAACATATCGAAGTCAAATCTGAGTTCCCGACATTTTAAGCTTTCTGTGGCTTAAATCCAAACAATTCGTAAGAAGGACGCTGTCACAGCTTTCAGTCTCCTTAACATATAGGCTACCCCAAACTGTTTTTTTTTGTTTTTTTTTATTTACTTGTTTAATTGTTTTACAATGTTTACAAGAAATCATCATTCACATCTTTAAAACTTTACAATCCAATAAAGTAAAATAAAAAAAAAGTTGATCTACTTTAAAGTCTTTAACTTCTTTTAGCTCAATGTGTCTCCTTTAAATTCTTTAGGTTCTTCTGGCTACACAGGAGTAGGGAAAGTAGGCCTTCGTAGAAATGGCTGGACCAGGAAGCCCAACTTCTCACGTTCTTCAAGTTCCAACTGTGTTGTTTCCCAAGGCCAGTTTTCGAAAGAACGCCACCACTGCTATTACCCATTGAGTTCTTTCCCCACTTAGCAGTCTAGACCCCCAATCTTCCTCAGTGTATGATTGGTATTTTGAAATTGAATGTCCCAAGTGCTGCTCTCGTTGAGGTGACAAGGCTCCACAAGATAGGAGAAAATGTCTTAAAGTCTCGGTTTGCTCTGTTTTAAGGCAATATCTACAATCTTTAATGAGTGATAGTCCCCTTTTTTTTCCAAGATTTAATTTGTTGGCAAAATATTGAGCCTGATCCTTAAGAGGAAATTTCTGTAGGTTTTATTTGGAAATATTTTCAAGTAGACTGCTACCTGATTCACTCTTTTGGTGTTAGTTGGCACGTCAGCCATTGATTTGTATTTACTAGCTGAATCGAATGTGTCTATCCAATCTGATTCCAGAAGTTTTTTTTGTGTTTTTTTTCAGATTTGTCCAAAGTTCATCTTCTGAGATGTTAATTCTTTCTAGTACAGACTTATTTTTCTCTCCCCAATTCTTGATGGTGTTATTTTTGCCCTTTTCTAATTCTGCACGAATTATGGCAAACACCGCAGTGCGAGTTGGAGCTATAATTTTCCTATATAGCATCAACATGTTGCGTTCCACTATACTTTGCAGGGACATCAAACCCAATTCGCGCCGGATAATTGGCATAGGGGTGGAGATTGGTAAATTTAGAATCCGGCGCCAAAAGTAGCCTTCAAATCTTAGCCAGATTTTCCGTGGTAATTGCGGTAGTGCTTCCGTTCCATATTTAATGGGATCACTCTAAAGGTATACGTCTGCAACCTTTGGCTTTCCAGATGTAGACTACAACTACCATCAGCCCTAGGCAGCAGAGCTGATGGTGAGGGATCATGGGAATCAAAGTCCTAAACATCTGCAGAGCCCCAAGCTGCGCACATCTGCTGTATAGAAAGGAGGTTTGAGAGTGTGGCACCCGCTACCATGAAATAGGCTCCCAGAGGGCCTTGGTAAAGGGGTCTGGATACTGTTGCCAATGAAGGTCGCCACAGATTTGCTGCTGTTCAAATCCCATCCTCTGGCAGGTGAATAGCGCCCCTGCTGGTCAAACCATTCTCAAGTGGGCACTCGCAAATCCTCTGGCAGGTGAAGCTCGAGGGGCCACTCACCACCCTCTGGCAGGTGAATAGCGCCCCTGCTGGTCAAGCCATTCTCAAGTGGACACTCACCGTCCTCTGGCAGGTGAATAGCGCCCCTTCTGGTCAAATAATTCTTATGGGGCCACGCACCAATCCTCTGGCAGGTGATAGCGCTCTAAGGTGGTTCAGTCCACAACACAGCGCTATTTTCATGCCCTTTATTGTGTGCATATGAACGTCCATATGTGCAGTAGACTGGACAGCTGTGTAATGGGGGAAAGTGCGTGTGCGCAAACAACACAAGCTTGTCTTAATATCATAACACGCCTTTTTACTACCAACAATTCACAATTAATTGCACATTTCTAAATTAATAGTGTTATATGAATGATTTATTTTTATTTTCAAGTGAGAAGAAAGCGCAGGTCTGGATGATCAAGTTAGTCTGCATTTGGGAAATTGAAATGTGCAACTCCTCTGCACCTGAGCTCTCAGATGATGAAACCCAAATGCCAGTTTATCTAGTCATTTGCTGGCAGTGCCCTTCCGCAACCACTTGCCAGGGAGCGCTTGCCAGTGTCCCCGAGCAGGCGAGCAGGAAGTGGTGATGTAAATAGACTTCTACACTGTGTCCTGGGCTCCACTCATTGCCACATCAGTGTCAGCACCA
Source organism: Ambystoma mexicanum (assembly GCF_040938575.1). Lineage (NCBI taxonomy): Eukaryota > Metazoa > Chordata > Amphibia > Caudata > Ambystomatidae > Ambystoma > Ambystoma mexicanum. The sequence continues at coordinate 167,057,778 of NC_090940.1, forward strand.
GGTGGACACATTCTGCTTCGAGTCATCCTCCGAGGTTGCAATCATCTCCTCGTGTGCACCTGGGAGAAGTGTCAGGAGCAATTGTGTCACACAGGAAAAATGTGGTATCGTGCGTTATGCAACGCCCAGTGTCATCCGCATGCGGTAATTAATAACAGGTGCAAGAGGCATCAGTACTTCCGGTCATTGGCCAGCAGCCATGGAGGAACCTGGGGTTCTCAGGTGCTGCTTGCTCCACCCTGCAGCCACAGTGGAACTTCATCATATGAATGTATGGGTCTCATCAGGTGTGTGTTGGAATTACCAGAAATGAGTCCACCAAACGTGTTCATTGTTACCACCATGTGTAATCTTGGTAAATTGTGGTTATTCACTACATCGGCAAATGGAGGCATTATTGAAGGTGGTAATTTCACTGGAGATAAGGCCTCCAGTTTCTGGAGGGAATACCTCTAGCCAAGTTCTGGAGGTATTTCCTCTGATTCACCCCAACCTCATAACATGGTGGGGTGGTAAAAACGGAGGCAAATCCACTGACCCCATGTTTGACTGTCACCGCCCTACTCCTAAAGGGTCCCATTAAGATTTGATCAAAGCGCTTGATGAAAAATATAAAGACATCGGGCCTTATTCATGGAATTTTGTGCGGGCAAAACTCCTTTTCCCGATTCATGGATTGGACTTTGTGTGTATTTCCGGGCCTCTACGCGGGTCTGTCACGTCTTTGCGTGCCGTCGAACGCTTTTGCGTGACACTGCACGCAAACTGAGGGACGGCCCTACATAAAGAAATAAATAGGGCTGGAACATGCCCGCTTTTCCTGGCAAAATGAGGAAGTACAAGGAATAGCGCGGGTGTGTTGAGGTACGGGCCACGCAAAGAAATTCCCAGACCACTTAAGCACAAACCCAACAGAATTCATGGATTTCAACACGCAATTTACCATCGGGAAAAGTCATACGCAAACCTCATGAACTCATCCCCACATCGGAAGGGCAAAGCACTATGCGCTTAGGATCCAACACACAAAGGTATGGCTAACATAGCAATTTAGGGGCGACGGCATGTAGTTGAGGTGCCGCGTGGGATTAGGGGTGATCGTATGCAGATTAGCAGAGTGCTGCCTTGAATTACGGGGGTTTGTGTGCAGGTTTACCGGGCGCCAGGGGAGTTGCTAGGTCTGGAAAAGACCCGGGGCTAAGCTGATGGCAGAACTGTTGGGACTGGGGGCTAGCTAGTCTTTTGGCTGTAGCTCCTGAGATTCTATTCGGGGCTACAACCAAAAGATCAGGGGCTATAGCCCCCTTAGCCCCCCCTAGCAACGCCCCTGCCGGGCGCTGCCTTTAGTTACGCGAAACAGTCTGCAGATTATCGGTGTGCAGTTTTAGGTTACTGGGGTGTGTACGCAGTGTCACCGGGGTGCTCCCTTGGTTGCAGAGGGGACAGACCGCAGTATTTCCGGGGTGCTTGATGGTGGAGATGATGTAGGCCCAAAGGTTAGTATATGTCACTGGTTTTGGTTTGCATGGGGGCGTGTCGTGGGTGTCGAGGTGCTACTCAGTTTTCTTGGCGCCTAGAGGTACTCTGCAGTTATTATTCCATGAATATGCGTAACGCACAAAACATACTTTTGCGTGCAGGTAGACACAAAGCTGATTTACGCACAGAGTACTTTGTGGGGAACTTTGCACTTTTTCTATGAATCGGGCCCATGGTGTGAGACGCCATATATATATATATATAGTGTGCAGGGTGGTTGTGCAGGGCCTTCTCTTGTCCAACACCTGAGTTTGCAACAGTAAATCTTTGAACGCCCATGCGCGAACCCTTTTTGTGAATAGGTAGCACTGGCGTAACTCTTGAGGTTCGGTTAGGCACAGCTGTCCCCGAGGAGTAAATGGGTGCTTTCCAAGAGTAATGCTCATACCTCACAATGAATGAACCCCCAGTTCCTTTTCCTGTGGGAGGTATTTGGAAAAGACTAGAGTAGAAGTTTCACTGTTATACAGCCGAATTTCAGAATCATTTCAGCAGTCTGACTATGGCAAGTGTGTCTTCACGGCTCAACCTGCGTCAAACTGGTCTACCCTTGACGTATCATGATTGAAGCATTTGATGCAAATTCTATTTACTACTCACTTTTATCTTATACCCTTTTCCAAAAAGGTTGGAGAGCAGCTGACCTGAAAATAAAGGTGGGAGTGGCAGAGAATGTGTGGTTAGAGCAGTGCTAGGGCCAAGCCGGAGGGGGGAGGGGGGATATTATTTGGCTCTAAGTGTCAGAAGCGAGCTGGGTCAGCAAAAGGATGGCTGTGCAAATCTAGGATGAATTATTTTGGAAATGGCACATATAACATTCAAGTTGTGAGAGAGGGTGGGGCCAGACAATGGGCTTAGAGGAAAATTTAAAAAGGTGTTCCAAATGATCACAAAATATCTGTTAGGTGTCTCCACAAACATCACCTTAACGTTTCCGTGAAGTGCTCTCACTTACTAATCAAGCAATAAACCCTGAGCTGGGGGAGCCGTTACCACGTCAGGTAATGCCCCGGGCCATAGTTACAGACCTGAGGAAAGTGAGGGCCTTAACGAAGTACTGGCGGATTACCTGAAATGGTAATGGCCCCCCAGCGAGGGCTTCATTGCTATTAGCATCCCGGCATGTTGTACCAGGCTCCTAATAGTTTGTAAGTTGTGAAATTTCATAACTTGCAAGAAAGATGCTTGTCATGGATCAGGGAGAAGGGACTATACGTAGTCTCTTCTCCCTTTCTATAGCAGCGTTGTGGACATCAGAGCTGCACCGGGAACACTACCGTTCCCGGCGCAGCCAATGGACAAGGAAGAAGAAGGTATGTGGGGAGGGGCTAGGGGTGCCTTATTGTGTGGAAAAGGGGATTGAGGGTTGCAATGGGACGCAGGAAAGCAGAGAAACACACTAATCTGCAAAACCCAGCGAGGAAAGATGGCGGCCTCCCATTCTGAGGAGGCTCAGAGCGGGGGCTGTACCGTGTGGTAAAGCCCCTGCTCCAAGCCTCCTCATTGGTAGTCACACCCGACCCGACTCCAGGGTACTAATGTCCCACATTCCCATATGCCATCATATATGACAGGGACCCCTTAATAGGCCTGTGTTTTGCCGCAACAGTATCTGCAATCGAAGTAGCATAAAATAACCACTGAGTATTGAAGTCTGAAAGCTCACAAAAAGCAAGCAATGCAGAAAACCCACTGGCCACTTTTTCCCCTAACATCACTAGAGATAAGCAGATGGCGATGAAACGCTTCACAGAGAAGCTTACACGTCATATTCTGCAGGCCCGCCTTCTTTTAGCACATGTCATTTTGCAATCTTGTACATTACTTGTAGTTTGTTCACATCAGGAATCAGTTTCACAGTTTCACAGTGCAATGTGAAGTGAGCCTAATAAGCAGGACTGGCTGATTATGTCATGCCTCACATGGCACAACTTGTTTGCTGAAAAATGCTCTATGATTTGTTTTTCTTTTAAGATAGGAAGACGTACGAGACAAGGCCAGGTTCTATCAGGACACAGGCATCCAAGGCACTGAGAGCAGTACCCCTCAAGCAATGGGTATACCAAAGCACCGGAAGAGCAACACAGCGTTAGAGGGTGGGGTGAAGGGGGGATGGTTAGTTGTTGTTACTAAGGTTTAAGTTGAAATCACAAATTCAATCAGAAGACAGGCGCCTGTCCGGAACATCGATGCCATTACAAAGTTGGGCATCGCGGTGTTCTGGCCCGCATTTGAGCAATGGTTCTGTTTTTTGTTTTTCTTTCCTACATGTAACTGCTCGTAAACTGTACCTACCTACAACATGCCAATAAACAGATTATACAAAAAAAAGAAGAAAAAAAAAAGATAGGAAGACACAGCTCAGAAACATGCAGCCATGCTCTTGAACCAATCAATGTGAATTTCTGCTGTCACTCTTTTAAAATAACACCTCACTAAATGCCGCAGCCTTGATAAAGACCCTTACGTCGAAACACGTGTTGTCTGTTATGTTCCTTCAAAAATGCACTACTGTTTCTATGATTATAATTGTAACCTGTCACAAGGACAGGTCTGACGCCGAAGCATTGCTACTTGTGTATACTTAATGTGCCGTCACATTGCTGACTAATAAAACACAGGAGAGAACTCCTTCACAGCCACTGCAAGCGCAAAGTTGCCTTTGGTCCCTCTTTTCTCACAGCTCAGAAGTGCCTGTGTAATAAAGTTCCATGCTTCAAGTGCTCGACACAGCCTTGCAACTTGTTGCTACGCATATTGTGAAAGAAATGTGCAGTGCCACAAAAAAGTGGCCTCATGCTTCTGCTTTTAAGAAGAAATCTATTGGAGGACCCTCAGTATTCCAGAGTTTGAAAAAGTGTTTGACTTTGTGATTCAGTTTTGCAGGAAGCAGATTGAAAGCCCCAGTGAATATCTGAAATTCATATGTAGCAATGGTGGTGCGTTTTACCCCTCATGAACACTTAATGGCAGATGCAACACGTGATAGAAGGTGTCCATTCTCGCACTTCATTCAATGCTGATCGAGGAGTCTGCTGCAGCCCCATATTACAGAAGCATTCTTTAGTTAAGGGAGTGTGTGGAAAAAAACAGTATTTATTCCCACAGCATGAGATGTGAGGAATGCTGAAGCGCAGATCTGGGACATCAGATTTAGGTTGTTTGTCCGTGTGAGATTTGATCGCTGAGAACTGACCGTAATAAAAATGCTCCAAGTAGCGGATTGTACGTACATTGAAGTAAACAATTGAAAAGGCTTAATACAATTAGAAATAACTGTTGTGCAACGAAACACAGTAAATAATACGTTTACAAACCCCAACCCCTCCTCCCCTGCTTGCTTGCTGCCGCTTCCCCTGCACCCCTGCGATCCGACGCTGCAGGGTCCCTTTTTCTTTTTTCATTTTTTTGTTGGGTCCCCCGCCTCCAATGCTGAGGAAGTAGGGGACACCCCTGCAACCTCCGAAGCCCAAAAATACCAAACACGGGGAGTGGGGGACCCAACCTAAACCCACGCTCCACATGTTTGGTATTTTTAAACATGGATTGAATGGTACTGGTTGAATTCAGTCAAATGTACCATTCAATCGATTTTTAACAATCAAATCGGGTATTTCCGGGACATCTGACTACGCTCTCTGCCTGGGGGCTGTCTGATAACATTGTTTTACCAAATGGCATTCGATTGAAATATGGGGTACTCAATAAATAGCTCAAAATAATAAAACCTGTGCTCTGGATTCTGCTCACTCAGAAGCGCCCTTAGCCCGGGATTTGGCGGCACGGGCAATATGTTTCATTTGTAGGGTGCAGGCGTAAAACCTTTAACTGAGTGCAGAACATTTTTCCCATACCACTTAGCTTTCTTGCTAGCAAGAAGGCTTTGGGCTGGACCGTGATTTGGGCAAGCACTGGCTTGACACCGGGGTTGAGCACAAGCCGTCAGCCCGGGCCCCCCAGGCTCTCCCAGCTACACCTGAATGAGGATGTACCATACAATCAATCCATGTGCTATTTTTACCTGATTGATGTTCACCACTTAATGTAAAGTTGAGGATTTTAGCAGCGATTAGTACTTGGAGGGGAGGTGCCAGGCAATCAGCTTGCACTGAATCTGGGCTTTCTTTCCCGCATGTAATCCCACGTTCAATGCTGGCTGCCTTCACATCCTACCTCTGCCTGTTGCCAACATTTGAAGAGTTACCGCCATTCACTCAAAATTGTAGCTTAGGTGTACCCTTGCCTTGGGTGAAAGGATGTTACCAGCCATGAAGGCCCCACAAGCAAGTCATTATCCGTGAATTAGGCATCATCTGCGAAATCGGTATATACAAAACACTTAGGTATGTTTCCATGCTCAGCTGATGCAATTCATCAGTGTTAGGTTTCCCTCTGCTGTCCAAATGGCAAAGTGCACCTCGGTGTGCCTTTCCACTTCAACAACAGCTATTATTTAAAAAAACAACATTAGCACGGTTCAACGCAGTCACCTTCACCTTCCACTATCACAAACATCCGGAATAATTTCAAGTTACTTCTTTCCATCCCCACTTCTCTTCACACAGGACACGGCGGTTCCAGTGTCAATGAACAGTTCATTACCGGCTCAACGTTACAATCTCTAAAGAGCGAAACACTGTAGGACGAATGCCTCCTCATGAGCTAAAACTGAAAGTAAGGGCTGTAATCATGCTACTACGCAATCTTATGCCATCACGGAAACTCTGCAATGGAACAAGGTTGAAAATTACGCATCTAAAAAGACACATCATAGAGATTTGGGTAATCAGTGTAATCAGTGGAACTTAGACGCTGTTCTTATACCGCGCATACCTCTCATTCCATCTGATACAAATACGCCTTGCAAATTTGAAAGAAGACAGTAACCCATATGTTTAGCCTTTTCAAGGACCATTAATAAGTCACAGGGACCTACGCCCCTTTCCTGGAAGCAATTAGTGGTAATTCTGATATTTACAAAGGGGGAAAGAATCACCCTATGAATTACTGACCGATATTGACCTTTAAGATCTGCTAGAATTGGGTATGTTACGCCGGGAACGGCTATAATTTGTGTAAAGAAAGAGGGCCAGGCTCCAGAGAGGAGGTTTCGGGTACTTGGAATCAAATTTTGATACTTCACAATGGATGTGAGGGGAGGGGGGGGGCGTTAAACATAACATATTTTAGATTTTGTAAAAAGCTGCACAGATGCTCCCACATTCATTTTAACCTTTTATCTATTGGTCTTTATTACTTTGCACCCTGAGTGAATCCATTTGTCAGGATTTGGTATCTTCTGCAGCCAAGTATTCGTTGGAGCAATTGTCCCTCCTTTACAGATTAAAGGCTGCCCGGAACAAGCATTGGCAATGCCAACAGCCTGGGCTTTTGTATAGGCAAGGGAAAGGCACTTGCCAGGCACTGCTATAGTGGTATTAACTGGCTGTCGATGGTAGCAGGTGCAGTGCCTGGCAAATGCCTAGTACTTTTACACAAGCAAAAACTGTTGGCTTTGTCAATGTTTGTGTTTAGCAGGACTTCAGTGAAGAACACTCAAAGTGCTCATACATCTTGCAGATGACGACAGACCTGGTTTAGATATGTTTATTGCACTATTAGCGAGTTTACAACTCCAAGTAAGTCATTTACTCTTTGAAAACAATGGCAGGCACTTTAAGTGCAAAGTTTGATGCTACAGCTTGATTAAAGTGAGCTCAAAGAGTTCCCATGAGAGGTGTTTGGGGGGTGGGGGGGCAGGAACTGGGTGGGAATGGTCATAAGGCTCAGTATGGCCATGGGCAGTCAATGGGTGGTAAATAACCAAGCAACACCTACAAGCGTTCGTCCCTCCTCGTGTGCCACGCATCCCTATCTGTACTCTAATGCAATACTTTCGGCTTTTAAGTGGCGCTAAAGCGCCACCTAATTACCAAAACTAAAAATGGTAATTGATGCTAATTGCGAAACAACAAGCCATAGGGCCTCATTAGGACCCAGGCGGAGTGGGTTTCCGCCAGCGCTAATCGCGGCGGACCCGTCCGCCGTACTACGAGTTCCCTTAGCGCCATGGAGGTTTTCTCCGCCTGGTTTTACCAGGCGGAGAAAACCATGGCGCTACGGGACCTCGTTGTTAATTACGCCACCGTATTTTACGGTGGCGTAATTAACTCCTTCCCCACTCCCATTATACCCTATGGGGCAAGAATGGGAATGGGGAAGGGCAGAATGGGGATTGGGGATTTACCGCTCCGCCGAGGTCGGAATGGGGCGGTAAATCCGCCAACCCCCATGGCGCTATCGACGGCTTTCCGCCGTGCTTCGCGGTGCATTTAGCACCGCGAAATCCGCCTGGGTCCTAATGAGGCCCATAGACTGATCATTTCTTTAACTAACGGCCTCAGGAACTGCCCACACATCAACCGTCAAAGAATGCAGTCCACACGTGAAAACAGAATCCCAATGACCTCATCTTAAAGACATGGAAACAGTGACCGGTCCCCAGTGCCCACGGCTTCTATCAGATGCCCTTCCCCGCCACGCAGAGAAAGAGGGCAACCGCGCCAGCTCCAGGAGGATGCTGAAGCTGGCTCTCCTGAAGTTACCTTTCAGAGGTATACAGGGGCAAGCGCAGCCTGTCAGCCCTTACCTTCTGAAGCCTGGAGTCTGCCATATGGGACCCAAATGTACCACTGTTACCTTGAAAGGCTATGAGCAAGCGCTTGTGTCATCCAGGCGCTCTGTCGCTGGATGATAACCCCTTCTTCCCCTCTTCCTCCTCCTTTCCTAGTGCCTTGAGGTGGCTATCGGTTTTAGGCACATACCATATGGGAGCTTCCTGCAGAGGGCTGTGGAAAGAGGAGGCCATGCTGTCTCTTATTTGGCCTTTTCATTATTTGCTATGCCATGTCATGCCCTGACGTGCATGAGTTCTTGATTTATTGCACCCTTACTCACCTGCTCACCATCCTACTCTCCACCTCATACTGCCGACATCGACTAGCCACAGGCGCGCCCTGCTGGTGAACACCAGCGAGTACCCCTTCATGCAAAACACGACACCCACCCCTCACCAGCTTGTCACACACAGCCCTCCAGCACCCTCCGGCCCACCCTCACTCTCAGGTAGGGTGACCAGACGTCCCGGTACTGACGGGCTCTCTGTACCTCCTACCCACATCCCGAGAGATATTGGTGTCTTAAAACCCGGTCACGGTTTTGGGGAAAGGAAGGGTGACCACTTACACCTTTACCCTCTGCCAACAATTTACCATAACATTTCTAAGACAAATAAAGACCTCACATCTCCAGCACCCAGTGATGGATCCTAACGCCTAACCTTTCAGGTAACAGTCGCATGCCTTAACTCATGCAAGTTGCGGGGAAAGAGATATATAGCAAGACCTATAATGGCATTGGGAGCAAAAGCCCCTTACACTGATATATTTAACCCGTGTTGCTCAGTGTCGTCTTGCTTCCAAGGCGAGCACATTGCCCCTGAGCTATCCTCCCGAGTAAACTATGACAACGTGGCATTGCCAGCCACATCTGCATAGTTTACATCCAGGAGCAGGGCTGGGATTGCAAACTATTTGATTGTCTGCTCACAAACTGCAAGTGCCCCCTTTCCCCTGTACACACTCCCGCCATCTGAACACTACGCCCATACCACCAGCCTTTCACACGCAGCTCTGCAGTCGCCCTCGACCTATCCTCGCCCGCAAGCTCACTTCTGGATACACAAACCTTCCCCGGACCCCACACACACACATAAGAGCACACGGACCATACCTGCTCTCGTCAACACTTCATGCTCTTGCAGGACAAAGCACCAAGAAGCTATCAAAATGGCAAAAGCGCTATGCAGGACCACTTTCTATTTCATCACGTTACAAATCACGCAGTTGAAATATGTATAGTTTAATATTGAACGTGTGTGTGTGTACATATATAAACACATGTTAAACTATATATATACACACACTAAAGCAAATAATATGACATACCATGATATAAATATCTACGCCACCTGGCATCACAAAGTCATCTAGAAGCGTGGTCACCCTGCCAGGGTCGGACTGGTCTATAGGGCACTAGGGCAATGCCCGAACCGAAAATGCAAAATGCTAGTGTTGCCCATTTTTTGGGAGTCAAAGTGGGCCACTTTTTTGGCCCATGTGGGCCAGTTTGATTAGTTAATTCACTCTGCGGCTAGTAGTTTTGGCCAGTGTTACTGATACACATTCTTTAAAATGCACAGTTTGCATCCGATTTTATCCAAAAACTCCTCCTTGGACTACTCAGTCTGTCACAAAAGGACTGCATTGCAATTTGCAACTGTGGGTCACTTTTTCATTGGTGCCCGAGATAATTGTATGCCCCAGTCCTACCCCGTTGTCACCCAGAGAGTGAGATCCTTGAAATATTACAGTGATGTACACAGGCACTCTATGTTCTATGCAGGCCATAGAGTGACATCAGCAAAGCCCCCCTGTGGTGTTACCTGGTAAGGAAAGGATGAGAGGCCGCCCTTCGCAGGGTCACTGCTTCTCAATATCTCCTCTGGCAGAGATGCCCTCGCGCGCCGCTGCTGCTGCTGCTGCTGCTGCTTTTGCTGCTGGTCCATCGTGCTGCACGCGCTCTCCCTGCCTCTTACCTTTCATCTGAGAGATGGTTACCAGCAGGTGTCATATAAATTGATTCTGGGCCCGCCCCCTCACTAATTACAGACGTTAAACAGGGAGAGAGGACCAACCCATCTCTTATATCCTGGTTCCGCCCATCCCTCTGGCATTTCCAGTCCTCCTGCCGTGCCAAGACATTTTACAGCTTGCCAGCCACTGCTTCCACCAGAGGAAGCCTATACTCTTTGCCAAGCAGTGATTGGCACTGATTACCTGTCTTTAATTTGAGGATTTACAAGGAGCCGGCTAGGTTCTATGCGGCATCAGAGGCCATAGGGCCTCATGAAGAGTTTGACGGTATTACCTGCGGTAGTATCATCGAATGGAATTACAGTTACCGCATGTGGTAAGAATGCATTAACCTCAAGGGCCCACATGACTCAGAGTCGTGAGGGCCCTTCACTTATTCCCCATTTCAGAGATTGCATATTACCGCATGCGGTAAAACTTACAGTAAATAACGGTGCTGTGGAGGGAATTGCCTCCACACAAAACGAAGTGGGTTATCGCCAGTTTCTGTACAAACTCTTAGGGCCTAATTCATGGAACGTTTAGCGTGGTACAAAGTGACTTTGTACCGCCAACAAACACGTAGAACCGGTGCCTAATTCACAGAATGGTGCAATGTGTATTTGTGCACAGAAAAGTCACTTTGCTCTGCAAAAGTGCTCTTTGCACTGTTCTAAATGGGCCCAATGAGAAAAAAGCACAAAGTCGCGTGGACTTAGTGCTTTTTTTGTGAATTAGGCCCATTTTGCCTGGTGCAAAGACTACTTTTGCAGAGCAACTTTTCTCTGCAAATATACAGTTTGCACAGCTCTGTTAATTAGGCCCGGTTCTACGTGTTTGTTGACGGTGCAAAGTCACTTTGCACCACGCTAAATGTTCCATGGTGTAGGCCCTTAATTTGGTGGTGCAGTGAAAGTGGCGGTTATTACCTTACTGATGCTTTTTTGTCGCACCACCACACTCTTAAATGACTTAGCAGATCCGGCAGCACATGGCGGTGTTGAATAAACATTTTGGCGCCAAGATAAAGGAAATATCGCGATAGAAAGCTGCCGATCTTGCAGGCCGTGTCTGTAGTAGGAGAAAGCACCTGAATGAAGGTGCAGAATTGCGCTACTGGTGTCCTTAGTGTGTGTCTGGATGGAAACCAAGCTCTTCCAGCCGTAAGTGGCTGCTTTTAAATGGTGTGCGGGGCTCAGCACTAAGACCCCCGCACATGAGAGATGCATGACCTATGTCATTACTGCGACCCCCAAAAGTCTAACAGCCGAAAAGGCAGACTTTATTTTGTTTTTTCGTTTTTTTGTTTGCAACCCCCTTTACACCAGAAACATATGCCCGAGGAGACCCCCCTGCAGCCCTCCATACTTGTTGTATTATATCTCATACCCCCCCTCCCACATATATATGTGGTGTAAAGGGGAACGGGAAAAAAAAAGTCTGAATTTTCGGCAGTTGAAGTTCTGGAGGCGACATTTTGGTATATTTCCGAAATGTTCATTGGTTTGTCCTTCAGGCTAATTAGAACGAGCCACAGTGGCCAATTTGTGCTCCCTATAGACTACATCAATTTGCTACCATAGCATTTTGAGCAACGGGTGACTTTGTCTGGAGGATAGCTCAGGGGCTACGTGCTCACCTTGGCAGCAAGGCGACATAGCAACACGGGTTCGATCCCCGGATCTGCGCTTAGAAACGTGTTATAAATAACCAATTATAAAAGAAACCAGCAATGAACAGTTTTTCTGAAGAAATGGTTATTTTTGAATGCATTACTGTTGAAACAAGACCAAGGCCAGCACGTTTCGACTTCTACACAGGTCTTTCTCAAGGCTACTGTTTTCCACAATAGAATAATAAAAGCACAAGAAAACAGAGGGATCAGTATGTCCCATTTGCTTTCAAACTGATAAAGGAATTTCTATTGAAAACACGATTAAGCTGTGTCCTTAAATGGCTTTTCCACCCGTGGAGGGGCAGGGTCCCCGCCGGGGGCTCCCCGGGGCGCTGCTGGGCTTGGGGACAATGAACACACGTGGGAGACAGGCACCCAAGGTCGGGGGCAGCACCCCGAGCCTCCTTGGCGCTATGGCCATGCCATGTTCGAGTTTTTCCCCTTTACGGACACAGCGTTACTGTTTTTTTTCAATAGAAACCCCTTATCAGCTTGAAAGCATAAGTAAAAGGATTAATTGATAACATATGGGACGCACTGATCCCTCTGTTCGCTTGTATCTTCATTATTCCCTTGCAGATAACATTAGTAGCCTTAAAAAAGACCTGTGTAGAGGTCGAAACATTTTTATTTCTGGTTTCGTGGTTGCTCATATTGCTCTGATAGCAAATTGAATTAAACTAGAGGACGCGCAAATTGATCAGGGCATCAAATATAATTGCCCTTTTGCAGTGGCGTCGGGCATCACCACGCCTGTGCTCGGACTATTGCGCACCCCATAAGAATGGTCCATATTGCATTGTATTGTAATTAGAACCTGTGGCAGATAGGGGGCGGGGGGGGGTACTACATTAGGCACTTTTTAGCAGCATTTCAGGAATGTTGGGGCCCATTTGAAATTGACACATTTTGGATTCGCTAGAGAAAATCGCTAGAAATGTAATGACTTGACTTGTGGAATGACATCAAAGGGAAAAATCCAGTGCAAAAAAGGCATTGCATGACAAGAGTTATTAAAGAAAGACCTGTGAAAGCTACCAAAAATAGCTCATATACCAAATCAGGTCCTGACAAAGAAAATTCTTAGCCACGCGGAGCAGATGGGGTGTGTTTAGCCACGCGGAGCAGACGGGGTGTGTTTAGCCACGTGGAGCAGGTGGGGTGTGTTTAATAGTTGGGCTACTGAGGGCCTCACCCCTGGATATTAAGAAAGGGACTATCTTGTGACAGAAATGAATTACCCTTTTCCTGACTCATACCCGCACCTTGAATTATCAACGACAATACTCAGTCTACAACCTCCATGAATTTGATAGTGTGTGGGTGAGTTGTTATTGCTAGCCTGATATCATTACTTAGAAAGCCTTTTTAGAGGCTGTATCTACTACCAGCAGAACAGTGCTGAATCAAAGGGGGAGGAGGGAGGGAGGCTACTCCCCAACTTCCAGGGTTAGGAGGAAAGGAAATACCTTCAAATATAGTCTCAGGTGCATGACAACTTGGACTGCAAGCATGTTAAGCTAACATGCTGATCAAATTGCCTAGTGGATTGTGGTTCATTGTCCTCTATTTTAAAATTAAGACAGCCTTCCACTGGCATTACAAATCAAAGGCAATATTTATTTATTTATTAGTTTCATTGTTTTTTTATAACATGCCTAATACCTAATACATACCTGAGTTCAGTTTCTAAGCGCGGATCCGGGAGGATCCGGGAGTCGAACCACTGTTGGTCTGCATGGTCTTGCTTCTAAAACCAGGGCGTTGCCCCTATTATGTGCAACTGGACACCTATAAAAGGAAAACTTGATCACATGGTGCAATACTCCAATACATATCAGCAAATGTGCATCCCATTGCTGGTTGCCAAAGCTCATAAAGGCATCTGTGTGTAATAGCAGACAAGCAAGCATATTTCATTTGACAATTTGTACAGAATGTTAGCTTAAGAAAGCTTGAGGTAGAGTGAAATCAATAAATAAATAATGTGCTTTTTAGAGAATTGGTAAGACTAACATTTCATAAGCTTTGCTTCTATTTACTGACACAGCATGACAAGACACTTGCAGACACCAGGTAGAACAATGGACGGGGCTCCCACCATTGGATTACGCTGAAGCTTTCATCTGCGTACTGGCGTGCATCTTGTCTTAAACAGGTGCCCCTCTGCCAGTCTACGGAGCCGTCAACCAACTGGAACCACTGTCATAGAGGAGAAGGGTTGCGGGCCACTGTGCAAGTCCACTGATGCGCCGAGCAACCAGAAAGCAGTGTAATTTAAAATTTTGTTTTTATTGTATTTTGATTCAAAAACAAGTTTCAAGTTTAACAAAATAAGTTCACACAACAGTCAAGAAAGAAAGAGAAGCAGTAAAATAACAATGCATGATCCAGAATAGCAAAATGTGAAACTTAAAATAGATTTGTACAACAAGCCAACAAAAAAGTGCTAAAAAGTGAATTCCCTGAGGCCACATTTGGTATTAACTAGAACCACCTGACCAGACTGCCTCCCTGAAGATTGCAAGAGGTATGAAAGCACTTGGAGGAGAAGATCAACTGGACTGTGGAAGGTACACCAAGCTGGGAACAAGAGTGCACCCCCTCGCAACCTCCTAGTTTAAAAAAGTGCAAACATACACAAAAGTAAAAACAGTTAAGGTGTTTACATTGTACAATTACAACTTGAGGTAAGATTAACTTGCCACAGAAAAAAAAAAAAGATAAAATGTGTCCAATTGATTTAAAATATTCAGGCCACGCTCTCTTTGGCTCAAGCTGTTAGCAAACCGAGCAACAGCTAGAACGACCGAAGGAGAATGAGCACCCAAACACCTCAACCATAGGTTTTCACTCCCAACAAAATTAGTAGTATACACAAAATCTCTAAATTACATAGCACGCTGTAGAATCAAATTTGGATAATAGATTAACAAATGCTTCAGGGCTTCTAGTTCTTTTGTCACTTAGCAAAAGTGACAGTACGATAATTGGGGATCAATCATATCGCGTCATTACAAGATCTCCAGAGTCGGATATAAATTCCATCTGAAACGGAAAAATTCAATTCTTACGTGTGGATTAGGGAAAATGTTCAAGTAAGGTTTAAGCATACCCATTCGATTGTGTTCATGTTTCAAATGAGACATGGGGCCTCATTACGACCCTGGCGGTAAGGGGTTTACGCCAGCGTTAGCTGCGCCGACCCCTTACCGCCAATTACGAGGTCCCTTAGCGCCATGGAGCTTTTAACACCCGCTTTTAGCGGGTGTTAAAATCCATGGCGCTAAGGGACCATGGAGTTAATTACGCCACCGTAATTTACGGTGGCGTAATTAACGCCTTCCCCACTCCCATTATGCCCTATGGGGCAAAAATGGGAATGGGGAAGGGTAAATGGGGATTGGGGACTTACCGCCCCGCCAAGGTCGGAATGGGGCGGTAAGTCCGCCAACCACCATGGCGTAAACGTAGTTTACGCCATGGTGGTAAAGTGACGGCCCAGGCGGTAACTTACCGCCTGGGTCGTAATGAGGCCCATAGACTCATAACCATGATAGTTATCTAAAGTTCAGCACCAATCATGTTGGTATAGAGCAGCGTAGTAGAATAGAAGGGCTGTGCGCCCCTGTGACAATTCACTAAGGCACCCAGCAAACAGAATCCATTGTTATGGAGGGGAATGGCTCTGTGCCCATGAGCTAATCCACTGAGCCACCTATGAACCAGAAACCAGTGTCATGCAAGAGAATGGTTGGGGGCCCTGTGACAACCATTGAGACACTCAACAAACAGACATCAATCACATAGAGAGAAATGGCTCTGCGCATTTGTCAGGCCATTGAGAAGCTGTTGCCTACCAACCGGAAATCAATGCCATAGGGGAGATACGTTGTGTGTCCTTCTGCCAATTCACTGACCCGCCAAGCAACTTGAAACCACTGTCACAGATGTGAAAGACTGTGATCCCCTGTGACAACCGGCTGAGCCACCCAGCAAACAGAATCCATTGTTAAGAGAGGATGTGCTAGTCTACTGAGCCACATGGCAACCAGAAACCAGTATCATAGAGGAGAATGGCGGTGGGCTGTGGGACAACCAACTGAGCTACCCGTCAAACAGAAACCGGTCTGGTAGAGGGGAATGGCTCTGTGTCCATTTGCTCCACTGAGCCACCTAGCATACAGAAATCCGTGTTATTGAGGAGAAAGGGTGGGCACTCCTGTGACAATCCACTGAGCCACCCAGCCAACAGAATAGATGTTTATAGAGGAGAATAGCTGTGTACCCATTTGCTCTTCCCCCAATCTAACTAGCCACATGGGACCTAGTCCTGACCTGCAGCAGTACCTCATGCTTGCCCAGTATGGTCTTCCACGCACTACATTTAATGCACCCACTGACCCTTACCCCCACTGTTCCAGTAAGAACACATGCATGGAAACACACTGTGCTGCCATTGCTCCTGCTGGGCCTTGATTTGGTTCTTCTGCTCCTGTGGCCACCTCTAGCTTCAAGCCTTGGACCTCTTCCAGAGCTTAATGCTTCTCTTGGAACTGTGGGATTTGACTATGTTTTAGATGTTTCTTCCAATTCAGATCCATTTTGGGATTGTGCCAGCCAGAGTTCTTTTTGGGTCCTTGCCACATTTATTAGAATTCCTTGAACATGGCCTTGTCTCTGCCATTGAAAGCAAAGGATGGGCGCAAAAGCATAACGTCTATGGATGGTGGCCCTGATTGGTCACACGCCAAAACATCTCAGCCTTGGTGAGCTCCAAACGCCCAGTTTACTTCTGGGGAGTGTTGGTAATGGACGCAGAGCACCTGTTGGTGGGTGGGCTTCTTTGTGCCTAATAATTCCTGGTTCCAGTGAACTCGGTGTTTCCTTGATTCCAAAGCTTACACTGTTTAGCATCCAACCTTTACTTCCTGCACCTGCACGGCTGGGCATTACGCTACGTTTCCTGACCCCCCCACTGCTTGTCATCGCATGTTCTTTCATCATCTACCACAGTTTGAGAATGAAGCCTTGTTTGGTAAGTTTGCCCTGCTTTCAATGGTGTCTTCTCTGTTACTGCCCTAGTTTCCTTACCCTTTCTTCTTCTCTTTCCTTTCCTCTGCTAACTATAAGATGTGCCCAGTGCTGAATGTGTAAAGCAATATGCGCCTGTCCCTAACACTTGTCTTCTTACCAGTGCCATGTACTAGCCCACTGGTGAGGGGTGGCTTACCAGTGCCATGTACTAGCCCACTGGTGAGGGGTGGCTTACCAGTGCCATGTACTAGCCCACTGGTGAGGGGTGGCTTACCAGTGCCATGTACTATCCCACTGGTGAGGGGTGGCTTACCGGTGCCATGTACTATCCCACTGGTGAGGGGAGGCTTACCGGTGCCATGTACTATCCCCCTTGTGTTGGGTGGTTTACCAGTGCCATGTACTATCCCACTGATCAGGGGTGACTTACTGGTGCCATGTACTATCCGAATGGTGACGGGTGGCTTACCGGTGTCATATACTATCTCACTGGTGAGGGGTGGTTTACCGGTGCCATGTACTATCCCACTGGTGAGGGGTGACTGGTCGGTGCCATGTACTATCCCACTGGTATGGGGTGGCTTACCAGTGCCATGTACTATCCCACTGGTGAGGGGTTGCTTACAGGTGCCATGTACTATACCCCTGGTGATGGACGGCTTACCGGTGCCATGCACTATCCCACTGCTGAGGGGTGGCTTACCAGTGCCACGTACTATCCCACTGGTAATGGGTGGCTTACCGGTGCCATGTACTATCCCACTGGTGAGGGGTGGCTAACCAGTGCCAGGTTCTATCCCACTGGTGATGGATGGCTTACCAGTGTCATGTAGTATCCCACTGGTGAGGGGTGGCTTACCGGTGCCATGTACTATCCCACTGGTGAGGGGTGGCTTACCGGTGCCATGTACTATCCCACTGGTGAGGGGAGGCTTACTAGTGCCATGTACTATCCCACTGGTGAGGGGTGGCTTACCAGTGCCATGTACTAGCCCACTGGTGAGGGGTGGCTTACCGGTGCCATGTACTATCCCACTGGTGAGGGGAGGCTTATCGGTGCCATGTACTATCCCCCTTGTGATGGGTGGTTTACCAGTGCCATGTACTATCCCACTGATCAGGGGTGACTTACTGGTGCCATGTACTATCCGAATGGTGACGGGTGGCTTACCGGTGTCATATACTATCTCACTGGTGAGGGGTGGTTTACCGGTGCCATGTACTATCCCACTGGTGAGGGGTGACTGGTCGGTGCCATGTACTATCCCACTGGTATGGGGTGGCTTACCAGTGCCATGTACTATCCCACTGGTGAGGGGTTGCTTACAGGTGCCATGTACTATACCCCTGGTGATGGACGGCTTACCGGTGCCATGCACTATCCCACTGCTGAGGGGTGGCTTACCAGTGCCACGTACTATCCCACTGGTAATGGGTGGCTTACCGGTGCCATGTACTATCCCACTGGTGAGGGGTGGCTAACCAGTGCCAGGTTCTATCCCACTGGTGATGGATGGCTTACCAGTGTCATGTAGTATCCCACTGGTGAGGGGTGGCTTACCGGTGCCATGTACTATCCCACTGGTGAGGGGTGGCTTACCGGTGCCATGTACTATCCCACTGGTGAGGGGAGGCTTACTAGTGCCATGTACTATCCCACTGGTGAGGGGTGGCTTACCAGTGCCATGTACTAGCCCACTGGTGAGGGGTGGCTTACCGGTGCCATGTACTATCCCACTGGTGAGGGGAGGCTTATCGGTGCCATGTACTATCCCCCTTGTGATGGGTGGTTTACCAGTGCCATGTACTATCCCACTGATCAGGGGTGACTTACTGGTGCCATGTACTATCCGAATGGTGACGGGTGGCTTACCGGTGTCATATACTATCTCACTGGTGAGGGGTTGTTTACCGGTGCCATGTACTATCCCACTGGTGAGGGGTGACTGGTCGGTGCCATGTACTATCCCACTGGTATGGGGTGGCTTACCAGTGCCATGTACTATCCCACTGGTGAGGGGTTGCTTACAGGTGCCATGTACTATACCCCTGGTGATGGATGGCTTACCGGTGCCATGCACTATCCCACTGCTGAGGGGTGGCTTACCAGTGCCACGTACTATCCCACTGGTAATGGGTGGCTTACCGGTGCCATGTACTATCCCACTGGTGAGGGGTGGCTAACCAGTGCCAGGTTCTATCCCACTGGTGATGGATGGCTTACCAGTGCCATGTACTATCCCACTGGTGAGGGGTGGCTTACCGGTGCCATGTACTATCCCACTGGTGAGGGGTGGCTTACCGGTGCCATGTACTAGCCCACTGGTGAGGGGTGGCTTACCAGTGCCATGTACTAGCCCACTGGTGAGGGGTGGCTTACCAGTGCCATGTACTAGCCCACTGGTGAGGGGTGGCTTACCAGTGCCATGTACTATCCCACTGGTGAGGGGTGGCTTACCGGTGCCATGTACTATCCCACTGGTGAGGGGAGGCTTACCGGTGCCATGTACTATCCCCCTTGTGTTGGGTGGTTTACCAGTGCCATGTACTATCCCACTGATCAGGGGTGACTTACTGGTGCCATGTACTATCCGAATGGTGACGGGTGGCTTACCGGTGTCATATACTATCTCACTGGTGAGGGGTGGTTTACCGGTGCCATGTACTATCCCACTGGTGAGGGGTGACTGGTCGGTGCCATGTACTATCCCACTGGTATGGGGTGGCTTACCAGTGCCATGTACTATCCCACTGGTGAGGGGTTGCTTACAGGTGCCATGTACTATACCCCTGGTGATGGACGGCTTACCGGTGCCATGCACTATCCCACTGCTGAGGGGTGGCTTACCAGTGCCACGTACTATCCCACTGGTAATGGGTGGCTTACCGGTGCCATGTACTATCCCACTGGTGAGGGGTGGCTAACCAGTGCCAGGTTCTATCCCACTGGTGATGGATGGCTTACCAGTGTCATGTAGTATCCCACTGGTGAGGGGTGGCTTACCGGTGCCATGTACTATCCCACTGGTGAGGGGTGGCTTACCGGTGCCATGTACTATCCCACTGGTGAGGGGAGGCTTACTAGTGCCATGTACTATCCCACTGGTGAGGGGTGGCTTACCAGTGCCATGTACTAGCCCACTGGTGAGGGGTGGCTTACCAGTGCATTTACTATCCCACTGGTGAGGGGTGGCTTACCGGTGCCATGTACTATCCCACTGGTGAGGGGAGGCTTATCGGTGCCATGTACTATCCCCCTTGTGATGGGTGGTTTACCAGTGCCATGTACTATCCCACTGATCAGGGGTGACTTACTGGTGCCATGTACTATCCGAATGGTGACGGGTGGCTTACCGGTGTCATATACTATCTCACTGGTGAGGGGTTGTTTACCGGTGCCATGTACTATCCCACTGGTGAGGGGTGACTGGTCGGTGCCATGTACTATCCCACTGGTATGGGGTGGCTTACCAGTGCCATGTACTATCCCACTGGTGAGGGGTTGCTTACAGGTGCCATGTACTATACCCCTGGTGATGGATGGCTTACCGGTGCCATGCACTATCCCACTGCTGAGGGGTGGCTTACCAGTGCCACGTACTATCCCACTGGTAATGGGTGGCTTACCGGTGCCATGTACTATCTCACTGGTGAGGGGTGGCTAACCAGTGCCAGGTTCTATCCCACTGGTGATGGATGGCTTACCAGTGCCATGTACTATCCCCCTTGTGATGGGTGGTTTACCAGTGCCATGTACTATCCCACTGATCAGGGGTGACTTACTGGTGCCATGTACTATCCGACTGGTGACGGGTGGCTTACCGGTGTCCTATACTATCTCACTGGTGAGGGGTGGTTTACCGGTGCCATGTACTATCCCACTGGTGAGGGGTGACTGGTCGGTGCCATGTACTATCCCACTGGTATGGGGTGGCTTACCAGTGCCATGTACTATCCCACTGGTGAGGGGTTGCTTACAGGTGCCATGTACTATACCCCTGGTGATGGACGGTTTACCGGTGCCATGCACTATCCCACTGCTGAGGGGTGGCTTACCAGTGCCACGTACTATCCCACTGGTAATGGGTGGCTTACCGGTGCCATGTACTATCCCACTGGTGAGGGGTGGCTAACCAGTGCCAGGTTCTATCCCACTGGTGATGGGTGGCTTACCAGTGTCATGTAGTATCCCGCTGGTGAGAAGTGGCTTACCAGTGCCATGTACTATCCCCCTGGTGATGGGTGCTTACCAGTGCCATGTACTATCCCACTGGTGATGGGCGGCTTACCAGTGTCATGTAGTATCCCACTGGTGAGGTGTGGCTCACCAGGGCCATGTACTATCCCACTGGTGAGGGGTGACTTGTCGGTGCCATGTACTATCCCACTGGTATGGGGTGGCTTACCAGTGCCATGTAGTATCCCACTGGTGAGGAGTGGTTTACCAGTGCCATGTCTATCCCACTGGTGACGGGTGGCTTACCAGTGCCATGTGCTATTCTACTGGTGAGGGGTGACTTGTTGGTGCCATGTACTATCCCATTGGTGAGGTGTGGCTCACCAGGGCCATGTACTATCCCACTGGTGAGGGGTGACTTGTCGGTGCCATGTACTATCCCACTGGTATGTGGTGGCTTACCAGTGCCATGTAGTATCCCACTGGTGAGGGGTGGCTTACCAGTGCCATGTACTACCCCACTGGTGAGGGGTGGCTTACCAGTGCCATGTACTATTCTACTGGTGAGGGGTGACTTGTTGGTGCCATGTACTTTCCCATTGGTGAGGTGTGGCTCACCAGAGCCATGTACTATCCCACTGGTGAGGAGTGGCTTACCAGTGACATGTACTATCCCACTGGTATGGGTGGCTTACCAGTGCCATTTATTATCCCACTGGTGAGGGGTTGCTTACCGGTGCCATGTTCAATCCCACTGGTGAGGGCTGGCTTACCGGTGCCATGTACTATCCCACTGGTGAGGGGTGGCTTACCGGTGCCATGTACTATCCCACTGGTGAGGGATGGCTTACCAGTGCCATGTACTATCCCATTGGTGAGGGGTGACATGTCGGTGCCATGTACTATCCCACTGGTGAGGGATGGCTTACCAGTGCCATGTACTATCCCACTGGTGAGGGATGGCTTACCGGTGCCATGTACTATCCCACTGGTGAGGGATGGCTTACCGGTGCCATGTACTATCCCACTGGTGAGGGATGGCTTACCAGTGCCATGTACCATCCCACTGGAGAGGGTGGATTAGCGGTGCCATGTACTATCCCACTGGTATGGGGTGGCTTACCGGTGCCATGTACTATCCCACTGGTATGGGGTGGCTTACCAGTGCCATGTACTATCCCACTGGTGAGGGGTGGCTTACCGGTGCCATGTTCTATCCCACTGGTGAGGGGTGGCTTACCAGTGCCATGTACTATCCCACTGGTATGGGGTGGCCTACCAGTGCCATGTACTAATCCACTGGTGAGGGGTGGCTTACCGGTGCCATGCACTATCCCCCTGGTGATGGGTGGCTTACCAGTGCCATGTACTATCCCACTGGTGAGGTGTGGCTTACCAGAGCCATGTACTATCCCACTGGAGAGCAGTGACTTACCAGTGCCATGTACTATCCCACTGGTATGGGGTGGCTTACCAGTGCCATGTACTATCCCACTGGTGAGGGGTTGCTTACCGGAGCCATGCACTATCCCGCTGGTGATGGGTGGCTTACCGGTGCCATGTACTATCCCACTGGTGAGGGGTGGTTTACCGGTGCCATGTACTAGCCCACTGGTGAGGGATGGCTGACCAGTGCCATGTTCTATCCCACTGGTGAGTGGTGGCTTACCAGTGTCATGTAATATCCCACTGGTGAGAAGTGGCTTACCAGTGCCATGTACCATCCCACTGGTATGGGGTGGCTTACCAGCGCCATGTACTATCCCACTGGTGAGGGGTGTCTTACCAGTGCCATGTACTATCCTACTGGTGAGGGGTGACTTGTTGGTGCCATGTACTATCCTACTGGTGAGGTGTGGCTCACCAGAGCCATGTACTATCCCACTGGTGAGGGGTGACTTGTCGGTGCCATGTACTATCCCACTGGTATGGGGTGGTTTATCAGTGCCATGTAGTATGCCACTGGTGAGGAGTGGCTTACCAGTGCCATGTCTATCCCACTGCTATGGGGTGGCTTACCAGTGCCATGTACTATCCCACTGGTGAGGGGTGGCTTACCAGTGCCATGTACTATCCTACTGGTGAGGGGTGACTTGTTGGTGCCATGTACTATCCCACTGGTGAGGTGTGGCTCACCAGAGCCATGTACTATCCCACTGGTGAGGAGTGTCTTACCAGTGCCATGTACTATCCCACTGGTATGGGGTGGTTTACCAGTGCCATGTACTATCCCACTGGTGAGGGGTTGCTTACCAGTGCCATGCACTATCCCCCTGGTGATGGGTGGCTTACCGGTGTGATGTTCAATCCCACTGGTGAGGGTTGGTTTACCGGTGCCATGTACTATCCAACTGGTGAGGGGTGGTTTACTAGTGCCATGTACTATCCCACTGGTGAGGGGTGGCTTACCGGTGAAATGCACTATCCCGCTGTTGAGGGGTGGCTTACCGGTGCCATGACGAGTGTGTAAGAGCAGAGGGGTGCTGAG
Organism: Ambystoma mexicanum; assembly: GCF_040938575.1. Taxonomy (NCBI): domain Eukaryota; kingdom Metazoa; phylum Chordata; class Amphibia; order Caudata; family Ambystomatidae; genus Ambystoma; species Ambystoma mexicanum. The sequence goes on from NC_090940.1 coordinate 167,081,387, forward strand.
AGCTTAGGGGTGCGTAAGAGCGGGTGGGAGCATAAAGCGGACAAGTACCTTGAGTGGACGAGTGCGTAGGATGGATGAGGGTGTAGAGCATGGAGAGTGGATGAGTGCCTAGAGCGGATGAGTGCCTAGAGCGGATGAACGGATGACGTATGTGGAAGGTACTGGTGTAATATGTGAACGGTACGGGAAGTATGTGGATGGCGTGCATAAAACAACTTAGAAATACACAGAACGGAGTACATGGAACAGATTCGAATGCATGGAACGATTTCAAGTGCGTGGAGCGGACTGGAGTGCGTGGAGCGGACAGGAGTGTGTGGAGCGGACTGGAGTGCATAGAGCGGTTTGGACTGCAGGCAACGTTTGAAAGAGCTTGTAACCCCCCCATTTCCCATCAGCACGCTTACTCTCTTATTTACACCACCATTCAACTAGAACACAGAGATACTATGACACCATTCGGTATAGGTGTTCTCATACCAACATCTGCCTCATACTCCCTATCACTCTAATTAAACACTATGGTTACACCCCCCCCAGCTAGGCGTTCTCCTCAGGCCTAACGCAGGCATAATCGTTCTGGATAAATCCTTCCAGAACGAACACATACTCTTGATCCCTCAACCACCACACCTACCGCTAAGAAGCAGCTATTACACGAATGCCACATCAGCTGCACACATATCTGGTGCACACACATAACTTTGACTCTCTCTACACTCTCTACTGACTTGAACTTCGGTTCCCAAGGGCCTTCAACCTACCAGCGCCTTCAGACCATACCAATGGTAAATAAGGCGGTATATAAATGCAAAGTAACATAACATCACCCTGGTGATGGGTGGCTTACCAGTGCCATGTACTATCCCTCTGGTGAGGGGTGGCTTACCGGTGCCATGTACTATCCCACTGGTGAGGGGTGGCTTACCGGTGCCATGTACTATCCCACTGGTGAGGGGTGGCTTACCGGTGCCATGTTCAATCCCACTGGTGAGGGCTGGTTTACCAGTGCCATGTACCATCCCATTGGTAAGGGGTGACTTGTCGGTGACTTGTACTATCCCACTGGTGAGGGGTGACTTGTCAGTGTCATGTACTATCCCACTGGTGAGGTGTGGTTTACGGTGCAATGCACTATCCCCCTGGTGATGGGTGGCTTACCAGTGCCATGTACTATCCCACTGGTATGGGGTGGCTTACCAGTGCTATGTACTATCCCACTGGTGAGGAGTGGCTTACCAGTGCCATGTACTATCCCATTGGTATGGGGTGGTTTACCAAAGCCATGTACTATCGCACTGGTGAGGAGTGGCTTAACAGTGGCATGTACTATCCCACTGGTATGGGGTGGTTTACTAGTGCCATGTACTATCCCACTGTTGAGGGGTGGCTTACCGGTGAAATGCACTATCCCGCTGTTGAGGGGTGGCTTACCGGTGCCATGACGAGTGTGTAAGAGCAGAGGGGTGCTGAGAGCTTAGGGGTGCGTAAGAGCGGGTGAGAGCATAAAGCGGACAAGTACCTTGAGTGGACGAGTGCGTAGGATGGATGAGGGTGTAGAGCATGTAGAGTGGATGAGTGCCTAGAGCGGATGAGTGCCTAGAGCGGATGGAACGGATGACGTATGTGGAAGGTACTGGTGTAATATGTGAACGGTACGAGAAGTATGTGGATGGCGTGCATAAAACAACTTAAAAATACACAGAACGGAGTACATGGAACAGATTCGAATGCATGGAACGATTTCAAGTGCGTGGAGCGGACTGGAGTGCGTGGAGCGGACTGGAGTGCATAGAGCGGTTTGGACTGCAGGCAACGTTTGAAAGAGCTTGTAAACCCCCCATTTCCCATCACCACGCTTACTCTCTTCTTTACACCACCATTCAATTAGAACACAGAGGTACTATGGCACCATTCGGTATATCTGTTCTCATACCAACATCTGCCTCATACTCCCCATCACTCTAATTAAACACTATGGTTAAAAACCCCCCAGCTAGCCGTTCTCCTCAGGCCTAACACAGGCACAATCGTTCTGGATAAATCCTGCCAGAACAAACACATACTCTTGATCTCTCAACCACCACACCTACCGCTAAGAAGCAGCTATTACACGAATGCCACATCAGCTGCACACATATCTGGTGTACACACATAACTTTGACTCTCTCTACTCTCTCTACTGACTTGAACTTCAGTTCCCAAGGGCGTTCAACCTACCACCGCCTTCAGACCATACCAATGGTAAATAAGGTGCTATATAAATGCAAAGTAACATAACATAACATCACCCTGGTGATGGGTGGCTTATCAGTGCCATGTACTATCCGGCTGGTGAGGGGTGGCTTACCGGTGCCATGTACTAGCCCACTGGTGAGGGGTGGTGTACCGGTGCCATGTACTATCCCACTGGTGAGGGGTGACTTGTCAGTGTCATGCACTATCCCCGTGGTGATGGGTGGCTTACCAGTGCCATGTACTATCCCCCTGGTGGTGGGCGGCTTACCAGTGCCATGTACTATCCCACTGCTGAGGGGTGGATTACCGGTGCCATGTACTATCCCACTGGTGAGGGGTGGCTTACCGGTGCCATGCACTATCCCCCTGGTGATGGGTGCTTACCAATGCCAGCTACTATCTCACTGATGAGGGGTGTCTTACCGGTGCCATGTACTATCTCACTGATGAGGGGTGGCTTACCGGTGCCATGTACTATCCAACTGGTGAGGGGTGGTTTACTAGTGCCATGTACTATCCCACTGGTGAGGGGTGGTTTACCGGTGAAATGCACTATCCCGCTGGTGAGTGGTGGCTTACCGGTGCCATGACGAGTGTGTAAGAGCAGAGGGGTGCTGAGAGCTTAGGGGTGCGTAAGAGTGGGTGAGAGCATAAAGCGGACGAGTACCTTGAGTGGACGAGTGCGTAGGATGGATGAGGGTGTAGAGCATGTAGAGTGGATGAGTGCCTAGAGCGGATGAGTGCCTAGAGCGGATGGAACGGATGACGTATGTGGAAGGTACTGGTGTAATATGTGAACGGTACGGGAAGTATGTGGATGGCGTGCATAAAACAACTTAGAAATACACAGAACGGAGTACATGGAACAGATTCGAATGCATGGAACGATTTCAAGTGCGTGGAGCGGACTGGAATGCGTGGAGCGGACTCGAGTGTGTGGAGCGGACTGGAGTGCATAGAGCGGTTTGGACTGCAGGCAACATTTGAAAGAGCTTGTAACCCCCCCATTTCCCATCACCACGCTTACTCTCTTCTTTATACCACCATTCAACTAGAACACAGAGATACTATGACACCATTCGGTATAGGTGTTCTCATACCAACATCTGCCTCATACTCCCTATCACTCTAATTAAACACTATGGTTACACCCCCCCCAGCTAGGCGTTCTCCTCAGGCCTAACGCAGGCACAATCATTCTGGATAAATCCTTCCAGAACGAACACATACTCTTGATCTCTCAACCACCACACCTACCGCTAAGAAGCAGCTATTACGCGAATGCCACATCAGCTGCACACATATCTGGTGCACACACATAACTTTGACTCTCTCTACTCTCTCTACTGACTTGAACTTCGGTTCCCAAGGGCGTTCAACCTACCAGCGCCTTCAGACCATACCAATGGTAAATAAGGCGGTATATAAATGCAAAGTAACATAACATCACCCTGGTGATGGGTGGCTTACCAGTGCCATGTACTATCCGTCTGGTGAGGGGTGGCTTACCGGTGCCATGTACTATCCCACTGGTGAGGGGTGGCTTACCGGTGCCATGTTCAATCCCACTGGTGAGGGCTGGTTTACCAGTGCCATGTACTATCCCATTGGTGAGGGGTGACTTGTCGGTGACTTGTACTATCCCACTGGTGAGGGGTGACTTGTCAGTGTCATGTACTATCCCACTGGTGAGGTGTGGCTTACGGTGCAATGCACTATCCCCCTGGTGATGGGTGGCTTACCAGTGCCATGTAGTATCCCACTGGTGAGGAGTGGCTTACCAGTGCCATGTACTATCCCACTGGTATGGGGTGGCTTACCAGTGCCATGTACTATCCCACTGGTGAGGAGTGGCTTACCAGTGCCATGTACTATCCCACTGGTATGGGGTGGTTTACCAAAGCCATGTACTATCGCACTGGTGAGGAGTGGCTTACCAGTGGCATGTACTATCCCACTGGTATGGGGTGGTTTACTAGTGCCATGTACTATCCCACTGGTATGGGGTGGCTTACCAGTGCCATGTACTATCCCACTGGTGAGGAGTGGCTTACCAGTGCCATGTACTATCCCACTGGTATGGGGTGGTTTACCAAAGCCATGTACTATCGCACTGGTGAGGAGTGGCTTACCAGTGGCATGTACTATCCCACTGGTATGGGGTGGTTTAATAGTGCCATGTACTATCCCACTGGTGAGGGGTGGCTTACCGGTGAAATGCACTATCCCACTGGTGAGGGGTGGCTTACCGGTGCCATGTACTATCCCCCTGGTGATGGGTGCTTACCAATGCCAGCTACTATCTCACTGATGAGGGGTGGCGTACCGGTGCCATCAACTATCCCACTGATCAGGCGTGACTTCCTAGTGCATTGTACTATCCCCCTGGAGATGGGTGGCTTTCCAGTGCCATGTAGTATCCCACTGGTATCGGGTGGCTTTCCAGTGCCATGTAGTATCCCACTAGTATGGGGTGGCTTACCAGTGCCATGTACTATCCCACTGGTGAGGGGTGACATGTCGGTGCCATGTACTAGCCCACTGGTGAGGGGTGGCTTACCGGTGCCATGTACTATCCCACTGGTGAGGGGCGGTGTACCAGTGCCAAGTACTATCCCACTGGTGAGATGTGGCTTACCAGTGCCATGTACTATCCCACTTCTGAGGGGTGGCTTACCTGTGCCATGCACTATCCACCCCGGTGAGGGGTGGCTTACCAGTGCCATGTACTATCCCACTGGTGAGGGGTGACTTGTCAGTGCCATGCACTATCCCCCTGGTGATGAGTGGCTTGCCAGTGCCATGTACTATCCCACTGGTGAGGGATGGCTTACCAGTGCCATGTACTATCCCACTGGTGAGGTGTGGCTTACTGGTGCCATGCACTATCTACCTGGTGATAGGCGGCTTACCAGTGCCATGTACTAGCCCACTAGTGAGGGGTGGCTTCCCGGTGCCATGTTCTATCCCACTGGTGAGGGGTGGCTTACCGGTGCCATGTACTATCCCATTGGTGAGGGGTGGCTTACCGATGCTATGCACTATCCCCCTGGTGATGGGTGGCTTACCAGTGCCATGTACTATTCCACTGGTATGGGGTGGCTTACCAGTGCCATGTACTATCCCACTGGTGAGGGGTGGCTTACCAGTGCCATGTACTATCCCACTGGTATGGGGTGTCTTACCAGTGCCTTGTACTTTCCCACTGGTGAGGGGTGACTTGTCGGTGCCATGTATTATCCCACCGGTGAGTGGTGGCTTGCCAGTGCCATGTACTATCCCACTGGTGAGGGGTGGCTTACCGGTGCCATGCACTATCCCCCTGGTGATTGGTGGCTTACCCGTGCCATGTACTATCCCACTGGTATGGGGTCGCTTACCAGTGCCATGTACTATCCCACTGGTGAGCGATGGATTACCAGTGCCATGTACTATCCCACTGGTGAGTTGTGGCTTACTGGTGCCATGCACTATCCACCTGGTGATGGGTGGCTTACCGGTGCCATGTTCTATCCCACTGGTGAGGGGTGGCATACCGGTGCCATGTACTATCCAACTGGTGAGGGGTGGCTTACCAGTGCCATGTACTATCCCATTGGTGAGGGGTGGCTTACCGGTGCCATGCACTATCCCACTGGTGAGGGGAGGCTTACAACTGCCATGTACTATCCCACTGGTGAGGGGTGGCTTACCGGTGCCATCTACTATCCCACTGATCATGGGTGACTTACTGGTGCCATGTACTAGCCCCCTGGTGATGGGTGGCTTACCAGTGCCATGTACTATCCTACTGGTATGGGGTGGCTTACCAGTGCCATGTACTATCCCACTGGTGAGGGGTGACTTGTCGGTGCCATGTTCTATCCCACTAGTGAGGGGTGGCTTACCAGTGCCATGTACTATTCCACTGGTGAGGGGTGGCTTACCAGTGCCATGTATTATCCCACTGGTGAGGGGTGACTTGTCCGTGCCATCTGCTATTCCACTGGTGAGGTGTGGTTTACCGGTGCCATGCACTATCACCCTAGTGATGGGTGGCTTGCCAGTGCCATGTACTATCCCACTGGTATGGGGTGGTTTACCAGTGCCATGTACTATCCCACTGGTGAGATGTGGCTTACTGGTGCCATGCACTATCCCCCTGTTGATGGGTTGCTTAGCAGTGCCATGTACTATCCCACTGGTGAGGGGTGGCTTACCGGTGCCATGTACTATCCCACTGGTGAGGTGTGGCTTACCGGTGCCATGCACTATCCCCCTAGTGATGGGTGCCTTACCAGTGCCATGTACTATCCCACTGATCAGGGGTGACTTACTTATGCCATGTACTATCCCACTGGTGAGTGTGGTTTCCCCGTGCCATGTACCATCCCATTGACCTACCATTGCCATGTACTATCCCACTAGAGAGGGGTGGCTTACCGGTGCCATGCACTATCCCCCTGGTGAGGGGTGATTTGTCGGTGCCATGTACAATCCCGCTGGTGAGGTGGGGCTTACCGGTGCCATGCACTATCCTCTGGTGATGGGTAGCTTACCAGTGCCATGTACTATCCCACTGGTGAGGGGTGGCTTACCGGTGCCATGTACTATCCCACTGGTGAGGTGTGGCTTACCGGTGACATGTACTATCCCACTGCTATGGGGTGCCTTACAAGTGCCATGTACTATCCCACTGGTGAGGGGTGGCTTACCAGTGCCATGTACTATCCCACTGGTATGGGGTGGCTTACCAGTGGCATGTACTATCCCACTGGTGCGGGGTGGCTTACCAGTGCCATGTACTGTCCCACTGGCTAGGAGTGGTTTACCGGTGCCATGTTACTATCCCACTGGTGCGGGATGGCTTACTAGTGCCATGTACTAGCCCACTGGTTAGGGGTGACTTGTCGGTGCCATGTACTATCCCACTGGTGATGGGTGGCTTGGTGTGCAGTTATATTTTCGAATGTAATCATTTAGAAAGTCATAATGTCGAAAATATTAATTCGAAAATATAAATGTCGAATATACAAAAAGTCAATTTTTTTCGATTGTTTTTCGAATAAATTTCCATATAAGGTAAGTTTTTATACATATTGAATATTTTATTAATCAGTAATATTGGTTTAATAATAACATTATAAATATATTTATATATAAGTAATATTGGTTGAATAATAACATTACAATATAAATATAATAATATATAATACCATAAATAACTACAATAAATATTTAATCAATAGATAAATCATTTTATAAATAATGACAAGTGTGTTTTGCAACTTTTAATAAACAGCAAATGTTTTCATCGCTAGATGGTGATATTGGATTACAAACGGTAATGTAGATTTTGTTGTTATTTGTTATTGTTATTTACGTAACGTAGCGTAAGGGTACGTTGGCGTGGGCGCCATTTTTAAAGTCCAGTTCGGAACCGTTTGCGTTGCGTTCGCGTCTCCGTGCTGTGTGTTCCTGGATTTTTTGGTTTTGGATGTTTTTTTTTCTTGGATTTCTTGGACTTTATGGATTTTTGTCATCATATGGACTGTTCCTGTTGGATCGTTGATTTCTTCTTGGGCTTTTTGGATTTTTACACTTTTTTTTGGCTGGATCTAACTTTTTCACTGTGGATTTGGATATATTTTTTTTTCTTTTTCTCCTTGGCTGGCGTTGACATTGTTTATGGATTTCAACTTTGTTTTCAGCGGATTTCATTTTTATTTTCCTTTGGATTGGGATCTGGATTTCGGGATCGTTGGATATGTTGGGTTGGTGTCTTTGGTTACGTTTGGATTGGCCATGCCGGATCGTGGACTCTTCAAAACCTTGAGTATTTTCAACATTTTAAATTGTATGCAATAGAATCTAAGTAGTTTTCTTTGTCTTCTGGGTTAAACTGTTTTACTATTTGCTCAATTTTTTGGTCATAGTCTCTGTATTTTTTCCTTTTTAAATGGGCGTTTGTAAGTTAAATGTTCTGCGATAGGCGAAATTCTTGATGGGATTGTTCACATATTAAGAGGGTAATTCATAGAATTTCGCACAAAAGTGGCGCATGCGGCTGGCGCACAGTGTGCGCGTGCGAATGTCTGCGCCAGCCGCGTGCGCTAAAATCGATTTCCACGCACAGCGTATTCATGGATTTTAGCCTCCAAAACCAGCCGTGGCGCAGAGCTGCGCAGCGACCCTGCAGCAGCGCCAGTTACGCCCCCAAGAACACCCTCGCGCAAGGAAAAGCCATCAAAACGTGTATTACTGGGGTGCGCTGGAAGTTCCACACGCGATTTCAGCAGGGCACGTGTATTTCTGGGGTGCGGGGAAGTTTAACACGCAATTTCAGCAGGGTACATTTATTACTGGGGTGCGCGGGAAGTTCCACACGTGTTTTCAGCAGGGTACGTGTATTTCTGGGGTGCGGGGAAGTTTAACACGCGATTTCAGCTGGGTACGTGTATTTCTTGGGTGCGGGGAAGTTTAACACGCGATTTCAGCAGGGTACGTGTATTACCGGGGTGCGCGTGAAGTTCCACACGCGATTTCTGCAGGGTATGTGTATTTCTGGGGTGCGGGGAAGTTTAACACGCGATTTCAGCAGGGTATGTGTATTTCTGGGGTGCGCAGGAAGTTCCACACGCAATTCCAGCAGGGTACGTGTATTTCTGGGGTGTGCGGGAAGTTCCACACGCGATTTCAGCAGGGTACGTGTATTTCTGGGGAGCGGGGAAGTTTAACATGCGATTTCAGCAGGGTACGTGTATTTCTGGGGTGCACGGGAAGTTCCACACGCAATTTCAGCAGGGTACGTGTATTTCTGGGGTGCGGGGAAGTTTAACACGTGATTTCAGCAGGGTACGTGTATTCCTGGGGTGCGCGGGAAGTTCCACACGCAATTTCAGCAGGGTACGTGTATTTCTGGGGTGCGCAGGAAGTTCCACACGCGATTTCATCAGGGTACGTGTATTTCTGGGGAGCGGGGAAGTTTAACACGCGATTTCAGCAGGGTACGTGTATTCCTGGGGTGCGTGGGAAGTTCCACACGCAATTTCAGCAGGGTACGTGTATTCCTGGGGTGCGCAGGAAGTTCCACACGCGATTTCATCAGGGTACGTGTATTTCTGGGGAGCGGGGAAGTTTAACACGCAATTTCAGCAGGGTACGTGTATTTCTGGGGTGTGCGGGAAGTTCCACACGCGATTTCAGCAGGGTACGTGTATTACTGGGGTGCGCGTGAAGTTTCACACGCGATAGGCCCTGTGCGAGTGGGGTAATTGTATTTCGGAGGTGCAGGGGAGTCCTACACGTGAACTACCAGTGTGGGTCCTCCCAGGTGTTCCCTCTACACCCTCCACGGCCCCTGCAGGCAGCCCGCACCACAGGGGACTACCCTGCACCCCTAGTCATGACCCGCAGGCAGCCCATCCACCATGGGCATGCCCCCCCAGCCAAACCACATGTCACCTTGCACTAGTGATCACCAACGCATTACCCCCTTAAACCCCCACCTCCCAAGCAGTGCAGGGCACCTGCCAGCAGGCCCCCACTCATGTCCCCTTGCACCCCCAACCCCCAGCACTGAGGGGCACCTGCCAGCAGGCCCCCACTCATGTCCGCTTGCACCCCCACCCCCCAGCAGGCCCCCACTCATGTCCCACTCATGTCCCCCTGCACCCCACCCCCCAGCAGTGCAGTGCAGGGCACCTGCCAGCAGGCCCCCACTCATGTCCCACTCATGTCCCCTTGAACCCTCACCCCCCAGCAGTGCGGGGCACCTGCCAGCAAGCCCCCACTCATGTCCCCCACAACATGTCATCACGATCCACAATCATGGGTCTAATGGACACCCAAATCCCAACCCACACCACCCCAGTCGAAACACACAACCAAGTATTACATACACCACACATTGAAATCCCCATCACATGAAACATCCCAAATGGCAAGTATGCACATCAATACATGTCCATCACACACACACAATGGGTGCAAGTGAATGAGAAAACATGCATTGTGACATGCAGGAAACCAAGGAAAGCATACTACACAATGAAGTATCAAGTAAAAATGTATTAGACACAAAAGCAAGGGAATGAAATGAAATCACACAATAATGTAAATAATAAATAAAAAGCTGAATGTCCAAAATATGAAAAAGAAGATGTTTAAAACCAGAATAAAAAATGAACAACTATATACAAAAAGGTGGGGCATTGTCCAAGCGCCCCAAATGAAAAGAAAAACAAAAGGAAACCTAACACTATATAACTATTTACAATGGCAGTGGGCTAGTCCAACGGCTCACTTTCTGATTTCCCGGGCCAGGGCATCATCAAACTCCTGCTCGATGTCCCGGAGGCGTTCCTCTTCCTTGGCCCTGAGGGTTCGCAGGCACGATGACATCTGGACCTCCAGGTCCCTGCGAATGGCCTCGAGGCACTCGGCCTGCCTCAGGGCCCTATGCATGGAGTTCTCCGCCCTGACCATCGTGAGCCGTGCCTCTTGCGCCCGCTGCCGCTCCACATCTATAGCATGGCCCAACCACTGCCACACGGAAGACGCTTCCCATCCTGGGTCCTCCTGCCCTCTGGCCGATGCCTGCCCCTCCGATGTTGAAGGCCCCGAGCAATCATGGCTCCTACCTTGTTGCTGCTGCTGCTGTGCCTCTGCCTGTGCCCTGGCTCCTGCTGCCTGCACATCCTCCTCCGGCTGGGGTGCAGTTGTTGATGTGGCCACCCCTGCTGGACGTCCGACTCCCGACTGTGGCAGGGATGTGTCCTCCACCAGCCTGGCCGCAGGGTCAGAGGCAGCTCCACAGGGCACCCAGGTGACACATGGGTGGGAAGATGGCACGGAGGACGATTGGCGCATAGGGGGTTCAATAGAGGAGGGGGTCGGAACAAGGTCCAGAAAACGGAGGAATCCAGCCCTGGTGAGCTGTCCCAGTGGGTCAACGTGGTCAACGAGCCATGCAAGAAGACGTGCAGTCTCCTCATGAAAAGACTGCAGGTCAGCTCGCATGGCACGTTGACGCAACGCCACCCCACCCAGGACAGGCTCAACCCGGTGCCGGATAGCCACATCCGCAGGGAGAGGAAGGCCAGTTGGTGTAATCCGATCCCCTCCCTGAGAACGGGTCTGGACGTAGGTATCCCTGCTGGTGCAAGATGATGCAGTCGCAGGATCGGGGACAGGATTACACACAGGCACCTCCGCGGTGGCCTGTGCTGCCTCCTGTCCCTGCCCCTGCACTGCACCACTAGCACCAGTGGAATCCCCACCTCCAGACCCCGTCTCTGTCTCTTGCACGGCCTCCTCCTCCACCAAACCCCCCACCAACCTGGATGACTCCGTGCCATCTTCCTCCGTCGGGCCCTGTGGGGTCTCAGCTGCCCCTTCGTTTGCCGAGGAGCCCAACTCCAACCTCCGCCTCTTGGACCTCCCCTCGGCAGCTGCGACCTGGGACGCGGCACCAGACTACTCAATCCCCGACGAGATGACAACCTGGGAGGCGAGCCGGGCCTTGCGTCTCCGGCTGGCGGTGCGATCCCTGCAGCTGTGCTCCACAGCACCCTCTCCGCCCTCTTCATCAGTCGACGCTGCAGACAGGGAGAGATATGACACAGGCATCAGGGCACTGTACAATGGACTCATACACACATGACAGTTGCACACGAGTGTCATTGTCAAACTTCAGACATGGCATCACAATCCCCAACACACATGTCATTTCAAATCACACACATGAGCCATTCCACAGCCATATCGCAACAGCCAGCACCATCCATACACATACAACAGCATGAGCAGGCAAAGGTGAGCCAGACATCACATGAGACACAGGGAGTGCACTAGACATGCACACACGCCACCACACTTACATGCATGTGTACACCTCCACCAAGTGTCGCAGTGATGAGATCGGCATCCATGTCACATCTGGCAATCAGTCTTCTACATATCAGTCTCACATGCATCCATGTTGCATGACAGTTGCACACTTGTCAGATACACATACATGCACATGTACACAGTGCAGATACATGCAGCTGGAATCAACATCCATATGTGACACCACAACCTTGACAACTGACATACACAGTCATTCAAACATGTGTGCTCACACATCTGCATTTGGCCTGCATGCTTACCCACAAATACACCATCCATGTGTCTCACACATGAAAGGACTCGCATATGTCAGCCTCACGGCCCTGTACATACACATCCATACATGGCCCTACAAAACCACATGTGCAACCTGCACACTACTGGCACACCACCACACGCACAGCTTCCAATCAGTATGCATGTACACTTACCGCTCGACTCCAGGTGGGTCTGCCTCTCAAGGACCTGGACGTGGAACGCTGGGCATACGCGTTCCAGGACCCTCATTTGGTCTTCCGACAGGTGGCCCCGGCGCCCCTTAGCATCCGCTGTCTTCAAAAGGCACCGGACCTTGTTGAGGGTCCTGGACCTGAAGTCCTCCCAGCGCTTCTTGACATGATGGAATTCGCGGACTGCCAGCCCCTCCGCGTTGATGGCAGTCACGATGTCCGTCCAGATCCTGGTCCGTCATTCCTTGTCGGCGCGCGACCTTTCGAAGAGGGCATCATACTGCCCAGGACTTGCTCCACCAGGACACCAACTTCGGTGGCAGTGAAGCTGGTGGCCTTCTGCCTCTCTGGCTGGGGGTTGCCAGTGCCGCCAGATGGTGTAGTGCTGGACATGGCAACCCCAGAGGCAGGAGTGGGTGGGCAACTGGGACCTGGGGCTGGGCTGTGGAGCGATGGAATCCCAGTCGGGAGTCTTCGGTTCCAGCAGGGGTGGTCACAGCAACAGATGGCAGGTGGGAGCATATCTGGGCTCTGGGGGGCAGTAATTCGGCACGTGAAAATCTTGCACGTCATTGTGTAATTCGAGGAAAGACCGTTAGCGCGTGAGCCACGTCAGCGATTTCATTGGACCAAAAGCCCTTTGCGTGTAAGCGCTTCTGTGACGTGAGGAGCGGGGGCATGCGCGGGTGTTTCCCCCATGACGTGGGCATAGTGGATTAGCGCGCGCGCGAAAAAAATGCACTTCCCCGTGTGAATGCGTGTAATCCGAGGAAAGGGCCTACGCGCGTAAGTGACGTGACACGCGCAGGCTTTTCCCTCAGCATGGGTTAAAGGTGAGCGGGGACAGCAGTTTGCTGTACGTGCCTTTCTGGAGACCGATGTGTGTTGCTGCTTTCTGTTGTTTCGCGCACCATCACAACTTCACAGCTATCAAGGACGTATCTCTTCTTTTGGCGGGGGGATTGGCTACGCATGTTTTTCTGCATCACGCTAGTCAGACGGTGAGTCGCGCACGCTATTTTTCCCACTGCGGGTGCCCCTGTGTATCGCACCGTTTTTGATGTCATAGTTGCCTGCGTGTCCCACGAGTACGCGATTTTCGTGTTACTGGGTGCCACCGCGTACTGCGGGAGGTTGATTCCACGCACATAGGCTGCAGGGTTGCGTGCACGGTTTTCCAGCAGTTTTGGGGTGCCTGAGCGTTGCGTGACCCGTCACTACATCACCGGGGTCACATACAGCCTTGCAGGTGCAGGGGGGCTGTTAACATCTTGCTTCCCACCCCCTTCACCCCAATTGCCCAGGTCAATTGTGGTGTACACCTCCCATTGGCACAACTCCATCTGTGCCGGCACTCCTACATCTGTGCCATGGTTGGGAGGCCACCAAAGGTGAGGGGCGCCTCAGCTGGGCGTACTCCTCGTGGTGGGCGTGGTCAGGGACGTGGCCGGGGTGACCAGGGAGTAGGGGGACTCCAGGGTGTCCAGGGCAGCCGCAGAGGGGGAAGAGGCAGGGGTGCGCCACTTGAGCACGATGTCGTTCCATGTGTCGGTGCAGTCATGCCACCACCCCCTGTGGTTCCGGGAGATGCAGCTTCTGCATCTGGCACTGGCGCCCGTGTGACCCGGCAGTCCGTTCCATCGACTGCCACTGGCCCAAGGGTAGGGGTAGCTGCAGGTGCAGCTGTGGACACCACCACCCAGGCTCAGGGTCTGCCAGCGCAGCCTGCGTTGGCACTGGAGGAGCCCTTGGAAGATTTCCAACAGGCCAGGAGGGAAACCGTAGGGGCACGCAGGGCTGCCCTGACCAAGACACGTGTCCCTGGGGCAGTTATGTCATCTTCTGCCCCAAACAGCCGGGTGTTGGCAAGTGCAAGGGCAGATGCACCCAACAACACCCCGGTTGTGAGTCTGCCTACCAGGACAGTTGCGGTAAATGACCCTGCCACAACGGATGTTGCTGCGCAGGGTCCATTACAGGGCACCCAGCTGCCACTGACAGAAGTCAGGCCTTTGGTCGTCCCTCCACCTACCACTCCCTTGGCTCAATCCACCGAACCCACTGGCCATACTGTTCAGGGCGGCATTAGCCTGCCAGGGTCTGAGCCACATTCCAAGAGGAGGAAGGTTGCACCTGCACCACAGGCTGGGACCTCACACACAGCCACGACCTCCTGCACGTCGAGGAAGAAGCCTTTCTGCCACCAGGAACTGGACTTCCTCGTGGGCTACGTGCGGGGCCACAGCCGTGACATGCTAGTGGGTGCCAATAGTCAGACTACGGCTGCCCAACGTGATACCCACTGGAAGCATGTTGCGGAAAATGTCAGTGCATTCGGCCATGAGGTGCACACGGCGCAAGAGTGCAAAAAGCGTTGGAATGACATCAAACGCAGCGCTAAGGCTAAGCGTGCCTCTAATTACAACTTGACTCTCGTGACTGGCGGTGGGCCTGCACCAGAGGAGGAAGTGCTCACTCCGCATGAGTCACTTGTTGCGGAGTTCATACCATCTGAATCGGTCGAAGGAGTGGGAGAGATGCCGGACTTTGATGCCCAGTCCAGTGAGTGTTGATGCGTGTTTGTTGAGGACGTGTGTGTTTTACTTGTGGGATGTGTTGTGCATGATTGCCACTACATGTGAGGTGTTCATGGTTCGGATGTGCAAGTAATGCAATGCTTCCGTGATGCATGTCTGCTCTGCTGGATGGTGGACACGTGGAGCAGACGGGGACTGTCGGCATCAACACTATTGCATCCTACTCACATGCTGGTTACCAGGATGCCCCTCCGGTCCATGTCCCAGCTCACTGGCCCTTCTGCATGTAGCTTGGGGTGACCTTCCTCTCAGCCCAGGCACAATGTCATAGCATGACTGATGTGCATGTGTCCTCTGCCTGCATGCGGGTACTCCATGTAGGCATGCTCCCTTGCCCCTCCACCCGCCGCTCTGCACCCCAATTCCACCTTTGCACTGCTCTGCTTCAATATTGCCGTTGGGTACTTCCCTGTTAATGCTTCGTGTGTACATGCTAACTTCCCGCAACCAATCTGCCAGACATATGCTGTGTGGTACAGCCTTAGTTCTTGATGCAGGGAATCTCACTTGTACTGTGCAGAGGTCAGATGCCCCGCAGGGACATAAGTGCCCATTCATGCTCCATGTGCATTGCACGCATGCCCCTATGTGTCCTTGACTGGATGATCACTGTAATACAAGTCCTGGGTGACATACAATGCATGGCAGTTCATCAGCCTTCCCATGTCTACTGTGGCTCAGTACTGCGTTGCACACATGTTTAGGGTCTGACAATCTGGGTGGGTCACAGGCCTCAGCCTGTTTATTGGCCAATGACTCTGTCCAACTGGTGTAGTGTCCTCTTCATACGTGGGTGGCCTCCAGACGTTTCATCATGTGTCCTGCTTACTGTCCCATCATCATTTGCAGTATTGTCACTTGACTCACATGAAGCTGTTGATGCTAGTCAACACTGCCTGTCAATACACAGGTGTATGGTCAGCCTTTTGATACCAGGCTAGGCATCCCTGCTTTTGCACTTGGGTGGAGGGGTGCTTTGCTTGTAGATATGCTACCCATTGAATGCACATTGCACGTGATGCCTGAAGTTGACCTTGCAATGCCTTCACATTTTCTGACACACACCATAGAGTCCTTGTACATGTAGGTAGTGAGTAACATACATATTTGCTGCACTGCATAGACCCACTTCAATGCAGACTGCCACCTTTCAACAGGTCTAATCACAGAAGCAATTCCAAGTTGACCCAGCATGCATGCCAGGGTCTATTTTGTGTGTCACATGTCTGCCTGATGTCGGTGTGTGTGTGTGTTGTGTGCTTCTGACATGTGTAGTGACCTTTTTTCTCTCTATTTTTCAGATGATGACGCAATGGAGCCAGAGGATGGTGTTGTCATGCCAGGCACAGGGTTGGTATCACTACATCAACCCGGCACAAGTGGGGGTCGTGGGGTGGAAGGCCACGAAAACCCCCAAGTGCTACAGGCCATCTTGTCTCTGGCTGCCTATGAGTCCAGCCCTGATGACGACTCTGACGTCCATGTCGAGTTGGATGAGCATCAGGTCCATGTGTCAGGGGTGAGTGATTCTGATGTGGACACTCCTCTGTCCGCGACACCTGCACTGAGGGGTCAGACAGTCTTGGAACCTCCACCCGTGGTGGATCGGGACGCAGGGTCAGCCTCCACACCAGTCACTGATGTGCCTGGGACATCACGTCGAAGGGGGCATGTAGTCGTGCAGCCGCGGGCGGTGCCAACACGACGAGGACAACCGGTCCTTGGGTCCCGCAGGGGTCAAGCCCAGCAACGCGGTCGCCGCACGCAACCGCTGTGTATTGAGTGGGAGCAAGACATGACTGCCAATTCAGAACGGCAGGGGGCAGCAATGGAGAACATCGCTGAGAGCATGGAGCGTGTGTCCTGATCCGTGCTCCCCCCTGCTAGGCAGGTGCTTCTCCAGTAGCAGGCGGCACGGTCCACGGCCCGCTCGCTCGCTCAGGCTGGGCATGGCGGCCTCAGACAGGGCACGCCAGGCTGAAATGTCATCTCTGCGTCAAGCAATTGCTGCTCATGCAGAGGCACACATGGAGGCCCTGAGGGAGGAGTATGCTTCCCTCAGATCCACTCTGGGTGTCCTTCTGATGCCCCAGAGGGAGCGGTCAGAGGAGAGGTTTGCACAGCTTGAGCGTACCATCTCGGCTGAGCTACAGGCTTGCCGGGAGGAGCAGCGGTTGTCAAGCCAGGCCTTGCAGGAGGAACTCTGTGTTACACGTGCTACCTTGCAAGAGGAAGCACGTGTATCACGGGAGGTTCTGCATGCAGACCTACGTGTCATCGCCACACAGAACCAGGCTCACCCGTCCGGCAGACTTGCTGACGACGAGGGGCAAGCTGCGGCTAGGTGTGGCCAGGCTACTGTGCCACGTCCTCCTTTCCAGGATGAGCCAGACTCGGACGACCATCTATCTCCCACATAGGTGGGGCTGTGCAGGCGTTGAGCCCATGGAGGTTTTTTTTTTGGCTCAGCATCATCATATGTGGGTGTTGAGCAGCACCCTGTACCTCCCCCCTCCTGGGTGCCCCCACCCCGGTTTGTATGTGGCCATTTTTGATTTTTCTTGTAGTTTAGTTAGTTAAGTTTCTGTTTGATAGTTAGTTTAATTAGGTAAAGTAGGTTTTTCGTAGTTAGTGTAATTAGTTAATATAGTTTAAAATTGCTTGTCTATTGTGCTTTCATGTGACAGCGTGGTGCTTTGTGGCTTTTGAAAGCATCCACTGTCTGTTCCAGCTGGGCCCTTCAGGCTTGTCTTGTGTATGTGTTTGCTGCTTGGGGTCCTTGACTCATATATGCCACTCCTGCTTCCCTTATCCATGGGCTCGCAAGGATGGTTCGGTGTAACAGCCTATTACACAAGGGCTTTGGACTGTCATATCTGTGGCATGTCTGATGCTGTGGAACTTGTGTTAACACCCCTAGTGGGGATGATTGGGGTGTTATTGACCACTGTTCTGCTTTTGCTAGATGGGGTGTTTCATGATTCATGTGTACATTCATTGCCTTGCATAGTGTAGTATGTTTCTTATCTTTACTGTACATGTGCTTGTTGCAATTCATGCCATAGATAGTGTGTTCCACACTTTGGCTGTGAAAGACGGACTGTGGTGTGATTTCTGATGTACATCTCTGACATGGTCCAGTGATGCGATGCCTGAAGAGACACACACAGATTAATCTAATGCATTCATCATGTGTTTCATGCCCTTTCTGCAGGGGGATGAGCCTCCAGACCACCTTTGCCAGCAGACATGGCCCATTGGACGTCTGGAATCTGGACACGTTTGGTGGTGCCCACATGCACATGTGTGCGCAAGCAGAGGCACAGGGATTGCAATCATGCATCCGAAAACTGCTGACGTGTTTCAAGGGACTCCAGGCAAGGTGAGCAGCACAGGGGGGTCACAACACAGCAAACCTTCCACCAGGCCAGTTGCACATGCATGCTTAGTAGCAGCACTGAGGGTGAGCTTGGACGAATATTGGTGTTGAAAAGCACAATACAGCTCAGATGTGTTGGTGGACTCATGGCTATTTGATTGTAAGGTTGACTGGGGCACCTGCAGGGGCAGTGGCACATTCCCTCCGGTCCACCATGGTCCATTGAGGCACTTGTATCACCCAAGTAGCGTTCCGAGACATGGAAAGAAGCAGCTGACAGGGACAGACGGGCAAGGGACAGACTTGGGTGCAGTGCATTTCATTTCCATGTAGAATTTGAAACATGCACTGCCTACTTTATTTGGGTCATGGTGGAACACGACTTGTTTGGAAGTCATACCTTGCTATATGCATCTATCTGCTTACCCAGGGAACATTGCATTTTGTGTGATTCGTGACACATTGGTGTTCCATTTGCCACGCACCCGACGGCGCCTGAATTACTGCATTGACTGTGTATGAACCATCACAGGGGTAATGTTACATATGGGTATGAAGCATCCACACCAGATTGTCTGTTGTAGAGTAGTTTGTTACTTTGGGGCATATTTGGTGGTGTGTTTGTGTGTTATGGGCACGCACAGATTTTTAACTGTGGCTCTCTTTGCAGCATTGAGGTGCTCCTGTTACCGGACCTGAGAGTGCGCAGGCAGGAGGCCAGCACTCACCCCAGAGATAAGTTTCTCTTTGACTTCCATTTCAGTGAATTGCTGCTATGTTTATGATGAACAAGTTTGGTATGATTGTGTATGTGTTAATGTGAGTACTACATTCTTGGCCATTCCCTACTTTCCTGTGTCAATCCTACTCCCCTCTCCTGTCCCTCATTCCGGTTATCCAGTACGTCAATGCCTGTCCTGACTCCATATACCTGACCCTCCTTCCCCACCAGGGTCTCAGAGGCCTGTGTGAGTTTCACCTTGCAGCCACCCAGACCACGGTGGGGGTGGTTGGTTTGTGCCACTCCTGCACCTGTACATGGGAGCAGTGACAGTACACATCCGTTTGTGGTGCCTCATTCTATGTTATGTACCACACATGGTACACATCCTGTTGTGACATTGTTTTACTGTGCTACCTTGGTTGTTACGTCATTGTGGTATTACTTGGCTTTTGTGAGGTACTGCTACTTCAAGTCATCTACTGGAAGCTGTTCTGGTTAGTTTTTCTGCCTGCAAGCTTTTTGCTTGGCTTCTGTGTTGGCCTGCTTTGAGTTCTCTTGGATGTAGTGTTTTTGCAAATCAAGGTGGACTCTGAGGGTGCAGGCAACTTTTTACACACAAGGTGGGAGATGGTGACAAAGGGGAAGGGTGATACTGTGGCCAGGTGAAATTCAAGGATGTAGGCTCCATAACCCGGGGCAGTTGTTCAGTGGGTCATGGTGATTTGTGAGGGAGGGGTGGTGCTTGGTTGGTGATAGTTCCCTTGCCCTGCAGTGTGATGGGCACCCTGACATTGTAATTGTGGTATCCTATGTACATGATGTGTTCAGCTGATCAATGCCTGTTCATGTGTTGTGATTACCTTTCAGGTGTGAGGGGATAGTTGTGGTTTGACATGCTGGGGTGTACACATGGTGAATTTTCACATGTGATGTGTAGAGGACACTGATGGTCACTTGATTGCACATGCATATGTTGAGTGCATGTCCCTACTGACCCACACACTCGCACTATAATGCACTACATGTACAACCACCCTTCCATGTCCACGTGTACACTCTGTTTTCCTTCTGGTGCCCACTGTGTCCCTGCAGCACATGTCCTATGACCAATTGGGGATCCTGTGCATGCCTAATTTGCTTTTTGATGTGGTTTGTCGCTTAGATGTGATGCTCAGGGTGTGCATCACACGCAATGGCTGTTAACTGTGCTGTGCACTGAGCAGTGTGTTGCAGGAGGTGGACACGGCACACAGAAGCTGCAGTGTTGATTTTTCAATGCACAATGTGCATGTAGACAGGCATTCATTGTTATGTTACAACTTAGACTTTTGGAATGCATTTGGGTATGACTTCTTTTGGGTGGGAGGTTGTTGGTCAGTCATTTCATCTGATTCCCCCCACTATGGCAGTAGTCCGCTGAAATGACCCAGTGGCCAAAAAATGCAGGACATTGAGCACCTTCTCCAAGGGGCTCAATGCTTGGCAGCAAAGGGTGGGGGATGTAAGGTCATCTTCCCACTCCCTGACCAGGTCTAGGATGATACGGGGTGGAAACCTATACCTGACGTAGATCCGGTCGTCAGGCATCCCAAAAAGGCTTGTCCGTGGTGAAAAAATGCGTGCCCTGGCTATTCTCCTCCTCCTGCGGTGTCCCACAATCAGTGCTGCGACAAATGGGGCATTCATCGTAGCTGTATATACGTGTTTGTTGTTTGCGCGCACTTTTAAACTGTGCGCGGGGACGCTTCTGCCTGCCTTCGTGTGGCGGATGCATTCACGCCTGTGTGCGTCTTTTGTCATGCGCGGGTTTCCCGTATTCGTATCCATGAATAGGGGTTGTTCGCGTGCGTGTGGGCGTTCAGTGTAGTTCCCTGCAGTACTTCCACAGTTACGCCTTCTTTTTCACGCGTGATTCCCCATTCTGCGTCTTACCCCACTGTTCCGCCTACTTTTGTTGTGTGCGCTGCGCTATGTGCGCTTTTGCTGTGTGCGTAGCACACACCGTTTGATGACGTGTGTTCCCCCGTGCGATATGCACCGATTTGGCACACAACCAGTGGGAAACAAGCGCAGCGCCTTCTTTGAATCGCACGCGTGCGCTTGCTTTCTCACGCTTGCGCCACCTTGCGCCTGCTTGCGCTGGGATTTTCGGCACACGTTTGTTCCATGAATCGGCCCCTAAGTCTTTTAAAAAGTGCCATAAATTTGGGTTTTTTGTGTTAAAAGTCTTGTTAATTCTCTTATGCCATCCCTCCAATGTATTATTAGTTTTTGATCTCCCTTCCAATATGGCTTGGTAGCAATTCCACCATTTTATATTATATTTAGGCCATCGTCTAGTGCCACTTCTTGTCAACTGTCCCAACCAAGTGTTTTCCATGTAGTCTAACAAGTCCGAATTTTCCTCTTCATAATTTTTGAAATATTCACTGTCTATTAGATGTTCGTAAAATTGTATAACGTTTTCCTCCTTTACAAATGCTAATGCGAAAAGGTTTTTCATGTTATGCTGATATGCACTGTCCTCTGTGTATTTTGTGTGGAGTCCCAGTTTTTGCAGTTTTTTCAAAATGGCCTGCGTGAAATGAAAAAAACATCCTTTTATGTATGTGTCTGTATTTACTGCTGAAAATGCCTTAATTTGAGCCATTTCAAAATCCATGATGATACTTGTCGGTTTTGTGTCTGGTACTGCATCCTTAACTTTTTGAAACACATTTTTGTAAGTATCTTCAGTTTTTTTGGGCATCAATACGTATACTAGGGGCATGAGATGGTTATTTACAGATCCATGTATTGTAAAAAATTGATGAAATGGCTGGGAGCATGTCTTGAAAGTCACGTCACTTTGCCACATTTCGCATTGACTAAGTTGTTGAAAATTGCTTGCTGTTGAAAATATTAAACATTTTTCATCTTTCATTTCTATTGTTGCATGATGAAAATTTTCTCCCTTTTCCGTTGTTTTAAACACATCTGGGATGTTTATTTCGCTGTAAATCCTGGGTGCTGGTGGAAGATTTTCTTTCTGTTGCTTTGTCCTGTTCACTGTATGCTGCATGTGCTTTTCTGCAGGCATTTGTGCTGAGATGTGTAATGGCATTTTGTCAGATATTGTCGCAATTACAGACCCGCTGGCCTGAGTTGGGTTTTCTATTGCCTTTCTCTTTACTTCATTCAGAGTTTTTAAAATTATTATATTGGTTCTATCTGGAAGATGGTTGTGTTCTCCTTTTACTTTTATAGTGGAAGTCTCACTTATCACCCTTGCTGTACATTTTTTTTCCCATATTCCGTGCACTTCCAATATGTTCGTTCATTTTTGTGGGATTCCTTATTATAAACGTATCCATT
This sequence comes from Ambystoma mexicanum, assembly GCF_040938575.1. Taxonomy (NCBI): domain Eukaryota; kingdom Metazoa; phylum Chordata; class Amphibia; order Caudata; family Ambystomatidae; genus Ambystoma; species Ambystoma mexicanum. The sequence continues at coordinate 167,103,998 of NC_090940.1, forward strand.
GTAAACTAGTTGTTGTCCTCCCTTCTGCGAAGTTATATATTCCACGTTTTCTGTCATTGTAAATCTAAAATAACGAAAAAAACGTTTCACTATTTCTGTCACACATTACCGGTAGTATACTATTCGAATTGACTATCTAGTTACATATTTGTTATGGTAATATTACCTGTATTTGCCTGAAGTAGTTGCACTGATCGTCCTTTAGTCTGCTCTGACGTTAGGTTCTGTCAGGTAATTAGGTAATAACGGTTTGTCACAACCGTCATCTGTTCCTTGGTATCTAGGTAAGGTTCTTTACTCTTCGTTTTCATTTATTCGTTTAACCCTTACTAATCTTCATTTTGTGGGTTTTTCGTTATTCATAATGTATTCTATTCACGGATGGTGACATGGTTCTGTTGGGGGGGAGTGCTGGGGGGTTTCGGGTGGGGGAGGTTAGGGGGGAACTCCCTCCCATAAAAACGTTACTATTTCTGACATTTTCCATCGGTATGTTAGCATTGCCTTGTCGAGTTTTTTTTTCAACATTTTTTTCCGAATAAGTGTCTTTTTCTATTCTATGTATATGATTTCGACATATTTACATTCAACATTTTTTTTCTTCGACATTTTTGTTTTTCGGCATTATGTTTTCGATATTATCACTATAAACCGGGTGGCTTACCAGTGCCATGTACTATCCCACTGGTGAGGGATGGCTTACCCGTGCCATGCACTATCCCACTGGTGAGGTGCGGCTTATTGGTGCCATGCACTATCCACCTGGTGATAGGTGGCTTACCAGTCCCATGTACTATCCCACTGGTGAGGAGTGGTTTACCGGTGCCATGTTCTATCCCACTGGTGAGGGGTTGCTTACCGGTGCCATGTACTATCCCACTGGTGAGGGATGGCTTACCAGTGCCATGTACTATCCCACTGGTGAGGGATGGCTTACCAGTGCCATGTACTATCACACTGGTGAGGTGTGGCTTACTGGTGCCATGCACTATCTACCTGGTGATAGGTGGCTTACCAGTGCCATGTACTATCCCACTGGTGAGGGGTGGCTTACAGGTGCCATGTACTATCCCATTGGTGATGGGTGGCTTACCAGTGCCATGCAATATCCCACTGGTGAGGGGTGGCTTACCATTTCCATGTACTATCCCACTGCTATGGGGTGGCTTACCAGTGCTATGTGCCATCCCACTGGTGAAGGGTGTCTTACCAGTGCCATGTACTATTCCACTGGTGAGGGGTGGCTTACCAGTGCCATGTACTATCCCACTGGTGAGGGGTGGCTTACCAGTGCCATGTACTATCCCACTGGTGAGGGGAGAACTGTCGGTGACATGTACTCTCCCACTGGTGAGGTGTGGCTTACTGGTGCCATGCACTATCCCCCAAGTAATGGGTGGCTTACCAGTGCCATGTACTATCCCACTGGTGAGGGGTGGCTTACCAGTACCATGTACTATCCCACTGGTGAGGCGTGGTTTACCGGTGCCATATACTATCCCACTGATCAGGGGTGAATTACTGGTGCCATGTACTAGCCCCCTGGTGATGGGTGGTTTACCAGTAACATGTACTATCCCACTGGTATGGGGTGGCTTACCAGTGCCATGTACTATCCCACTGGTGAGGGCTGACTTGTTGGTGCCATGTACTATCCCACTGGTGAGGGGTGGCTTACCAGTGCCATGTACTATCCCACTGGTGAGGGGTGGTTTACCAATGCCATGTACTATCCCACTGGTGAGGTGTGGCTTACCGGTGTCATGCACTATCCCCCTAGTGATGGGTGACATACCAGTGCCATGTACTATCCCACTGGTGAGTGTGGTTTCCCTGTGCCATGTACTATCCCACTGGTTAGGGGTGGCTTACCGGTGCCATGTACTATCCCACTGGTGAGGTGTGGCTTACCAGTGCCATGTACTATCCCACTGGTAAGGGGTGGCTTACCAGTGCCATGTACTATCCCACTGGTGAGGGGTGGCTTACCAGTGCCATGTACTATCCCACTGGTGAGGGGTGGTTTACCAATGCCATGTACTATCCCACTGGTGAGGTGTGGCTTACCGGTGTCATGCACTATCCCCCTAGTGATGGGTGACATACCAGTGCCATGTACTATCCCACTGGTGAGTGTGGTTTCCCTGTGCCATGTACTATCCCACTGGTTAGGGGTGGCTTACCGGTGCCATGTACTATCCCACTGGTGAGGTGTGGCTTACCAGTGCCATGTACTATCCCACTGGTAAGGGGTGGCTTACCAGTGCCATGTACTATACCACTGGTATGGGGTGGCTTACCAGTGCCATGTACTGTCCCACTGTTGAGGGGTGACTTGTCGGTGCCATGTACTGTCCCACAGGTGAGGTGTGGCTTACCGGTGCCATGTACTATTCCACTGGTGAGGGGTGGCTTACCAGTGCCTTGCAATATCCCACTGGTGAGGGGTGGCTTACCAGTGCCATGTACTATCCCACTGGTAAGGTGTGGCTTACCGGTACCATGCACTATCCCCCTAGTGATGGGTGGCTTACCAGTGCCATGTACTATCCCACTGGTGAGGGGTGGTTTACCGGTGCCATGCACTATCCCCCTGGTGAGCGGTGGCTTACCGGTGCCATGTACTATCCCACTGGTATGGGGTGGCTTACCAGTGCCATGTACTGTCCCACTGTTGAGGGGTGACTTGTCGGTGCCATGTACTGTCCCACTGGTATGGGGTGGCTTACCAGTGCCATGTACTATACCACTGGTGAGGGGTGGCTTACCAGTGCCATGTACTATACCACTGGCGAGGGGTGGCTTACCAGTGCCATGTACTATCCCACTGTTGAGGGGTGACTTGTCGGTGCCATGTACTATTCCACTGGTGAGGGGTGGCTTACCAGTGCCATGTACTATCCCACTGGTGAGGGATGGTTTACCAGTGCCATGTACTATCCTACTGGTAAGGTGTGGCTTACCGGTACCATGCACTATCCCCCTAGTGATGGGAGGCTTACCAGTGCCATGTACTATCCCACTGGTGAGGGGTGGTTTACCGGTGCCATGCACTATCCCCCTGGTGAGGGGTGACTTGTCAGTGCCATGTACTATCCCACTGGTGATGTTTGGCTTACCGGTGAGATGTACTATCCCACTGGTGAGGTGTGGATTACCGGTGCTATGTACTATCCCACTGGTATGGGGTGGCTTACCAGTGTCATGTACTATACCACTGGTGAGGGGTGGCTTACCAGTGCCATGTACTATCCCACTGGTATGGGGTGGCTTACCAGTGCCATGTACTGTCCCACTGTTGAGGGGTGACTTGTCGGTGCCATGTACTGCCCCACAGGTGAGGTGTGGCTTACTGGTGCCATGTACTTTTCCACAGGTGAGGGGTGCTTACCAGTGCCATGCAATATCCCACTGGTGAGGGGTGGCTTACCAGTGCCATGTACTATCCCACTGGTGAGGGGTGACTTGTCAGTGCCATGTACTATCCCACTGGTAATGTTTGGCTTACTGGTGCCATGCACTATCCCCCTGGTGATGGGTGGCTTACCGGTGCTATGTCCTATCCCACTGGTATGGGGTGACTTATCAGTGCCATGTACTATCCCACTGGTGATGTTTGGCTTACCGGTGCCATGTACTATCCCACTGGTGAGGTGTGGATTACCGGTGCTATGTACTATCCTACTGGTATGGGGTGGCTTACCAGTGTCATGTACTATACCACTGGTGAGGGGTGGCTTACCAGTGCCATGTACTATCCCACTGGTATGGGGTGGCTTACCAGTGCCATGTACTGTCCCACTGTTGAGGGGTGACTTGTCGGTGCCATGTACTGTCCCACAGGTGAGGTGTGGCTTACCGGTGCCATGTACTATTCCACTGGTGAGGGGTGGCTTACCAGTGCCATGCAATATCCCACTGGCGAGGGGTGGCTTACCAGTGCCATGTACTATCCCACTGGTGAGGGGTGACTTGTCAGTGCCATGTACTATCCCACTGGTAATGTTTGGCTTACTGGTGCCATGCACTATCCCCCTGGTGATGGGTGGCTTACCGGTGCTATGTCCTATCCCACTGGTATGGGGTGGCTTACCAGTGCCATGTACTATACCACTGGTATGGGGTGGTTTACCAGTGCCATGTACTGTCCCACTGTTGAGGGGTGACTTGTCGGTGCCATGTACTGTCCCACTGGTGAGGTGTGGCTTACCGGTGCTATGTACTATCCCACTGGTATGGGGTGGCTTACCAGTGCCATGTACTATACCACTGGTGAGGGGTGGTTTACCACTGCCATGTACTATCTATCACACTGGTATGGGGTGGCTTACCAGTGCCATGTACTACCCCACTGGTGAGGGGTGGCTTACCGTTGCCATGTACTATCCCACTGGTGAGGGATGGCTTACTAGTGCCATGTACTAGCCCACTGGTGAGGGGTGACTTGTCGGTGCCATGTACTATCCCACTGGTATGGGGTGGCTTACTGGTGCCATGCACTATCCCCCTGGTGATGGGTGTCTTACCAGTGCCATGCACTATCCCCCTGGTGATGGGTGGCTTACCAGTGCCATGTACTATCCCACTGGTGAGGGGTGGTTTACCAGTGCCATGTACTATCCCACTGGTGAGGGGTGGTTTACCAGTGCTTTGTACTATCCCACTGGTGAAGGGTCTAGAAGCGGTTTTGCGTTCAATTCCTAGTGTGTGAACTAGTGACTACTTCACCTGTTAAACCTTTAGATAGCAAAACAAGTGTTTGAAAAAGGGAAACAAATTGGTGCATTTAAATTCACGGCCCATTTCTTTAAAAAAAAGAAAGGTCGTTGCGACTAGGGAAACACATAAGCGCCCCATACGAAGTTCTCTTGGCCGGCCCTTTCTTGATATGCAGCTATGGGGTTGCTCTGCACATTTTTTTTTGTGCATCTGTGAAACTGAGGGTAAAATAGAGCCACTGTGCTAGTGAGCAGAAGGGTTCTAGGTGACTGAAAGTAGATTTCGTCGAATATTTTTTCATTTTGCCAAAAATATATGCCGGGGTGGGGTGGGGGGCACCCCCTACATCCACCCCTTAACCCCCCCCATTAAGTTTTAGTCTAAACCCACCCCCAAATATATTTTCTTCAAAATACATTGACAAAAATTCAACGAAATCTACTTCGACGAATTCTGCTGTGGCCAAAACTGCTTTTACCAGCAGAGGAAGGAAGCTTCTAGATAGTTGGGAACACTTGGCCAAATACTGCATTTTAAAGTGCTATAGAATTGAAGCCGTATTATTGAACTGCAGGGTAGGGCTCAAGCCGAGGGTACATGCGGGTGGACTCAGTGGACTCACCCTTTTTTCAGAGGGTGGACTCAGTCCCCCCCCCCCCAGCTAAAATGAGAAACATTGAACATCGTCTTTGCATGTGATAATTAGAGCCAACCTAACCGCAGTTGTCAGGTTTGGAGGCTGGACTCTTCACCACTGCACTGTATAACCTGATGAAAAATAACAAGAAACTAAAGGTGAAATGCTACATTTCGGTACTGCAAGTTCCAGGGAAACATCGGTATTGGTTCTTGGAGGTTGAAAGATGCACATCTGTTAACGTTTTCAAAAACACTATTAGAAGAAAATATTCTCGGTTTTGTGTGTGTGTTGATTTTATGAAAGGTAAATGCCATTCGTCCTGTGCAATTGGGGTGGTCATGCAAAGCCAATTTAATGAAACGTGCATATTTCACCTTGATATGCTAATTTCTGGAGACTTCACATCCCATTGCGTTTGTTGATGAGTCCCCCACTTTTATTTTTAGGACTTGACCCCTGATGAAAAGCAAGCCCGAACCGGGACTGTGGAACTGCCGGTAAAGAGACAGAAAGGAGAGGAAGGAACCACATGACGCCTGGGAGCCATCAAGCCGCACTACAAGAAAACATGGAACTGCAACCGATTTCGACAGCCTATCGCCTGGAAAAAGGTTGGCGGCCCGACGTGGTCCAAGCACATACATGCCAACCCTCCCGATTTAGGCGAGAGACACCCGACTTTTTGTGGAAAAATATTGCTATTTTTCACGTTCTCCCGCCTAAAATACTTCTAATCCTAATGTATCCCTATGGGAAAATGTGCAACTCCCGATTTCTCTGATGAAATCTCCTGCCCAGGTGAGTTGGAATTTGGCATGTCTTGCTGACTGCTCTTCTCTCTGCTGTGTCTTACTCTCGTGGTGACCCAGTGTTTTTTTCCTCTCATACCGATTTGCTGTTAACGGGCCATGCTCTTGACCATCACCAACTCTCCTATGCTCAGTCTGTCTTCATGGACTCTCTCCAGAGCTTCCCTACATAGCGGACAGAGCAGCCCAGTCGAGAACTTCCTTCTGATTGGTTTCTCATTTCCTCTCTCCCACTCGCAGAGGTTAAGGTCACATGACTATGATAATTGAAGAAAGACTCAGTACTGTGTGTTTTGCTCGATGCTGTTGAGTTCATTTTACCACACTTATTAAAAAACGTCTTCCTTTGTAATCGCCGTTAAGGGCTCAGGTGATGTTTTCTATCCTACTTTAATGTTACAATTGATTTGCTGTTTATTATATCACTTAGGCGTTCGGCATCAAAGATTCAATCATTTCATATCCAATGTGTGGGCTTAATGCAGACAGGAGCTATGATGGCAATTGTGGTAGCTGGAAAGTAAGAGTAAATACGCCAGCTCGGGAAGTGAGGAAACAAAGTAAAACAAAATGTTATCGTTCACTGCTAAGTGCCTGTGAGGAAGTAACTTTGTTCCACTGCTGCCTGACTGCCACCACTGAACGGTGCTTGCTCATATTGAGCCCATCTCAGTTTATTTATTTATTTATTTATTCATTCATTTATTTTGTACGGTTAATAATCAAACCTTAACAATACACACACAAAAAACTGCTCAATTCATATAAATAATACAGAATCAATCAATTATTTACAAGAAATAGACTAGAACAAGCAAAGAAGAATCAGGAATAAAAAAATAAATAAGCTAAAAAAAACATATCAAATTAAAACAGAAACCAGCCAGTAACACTGTCTCAAAAAATAAATTCATTTAGGAGGATATTTCATTGCAAGAATCATGCTGCATGTTCTATGGGGAGGGAATTTCGATCTGACCCAGGCGGGGTCACATGTAATCCTTAATGACATCCTTATTTCATTACACATCTTGCCAAAGACATGTCGCCCTCAATCCACGTACCATTTGCAAGGAATAAGGGGCCCTAAAGAGGAAGGGCAGGCTCCCCAATTAACCGTCGAATATAATTACATTATTTCCATGCTTTTAATAAATGGCGACACTCCCATCCCTTCTCGGGGGAAACTGGATGTTCAGGCAGCTGAGCCATAAAAAATCATCACCCAACATGGATTCTAGCACATGAAATCTCTCCATGTATTTCTTTCTCAGAGGCGCCAGGGCCTTACACTCAAGCAATAAATGCCTAATTGTTTCCACAGTGGAGTTACAAAACCGACAACAGCATTTATCCACTGTAATGATATTCCTCCACAATTGGATCTCTCTTGTAGGGAGTAGATTCCACCGTAACCTCATCAAGATATTCCTATATATTCCTATATATTCCTATAGTTCATTTTGGATTATATGTGACCCCCCCTTTCTCTAACGACCCTAACGCCTTAACTGACATTTACAAAGAGGCTCTATCCCGCTAGCCATCAACTCCATAGCTCCACTTGAACCCAAAAAAGGCAAAAAAACTCTACACTCTAACTCGTGGTTCACCGATGAACTATTGGCCCTAAGCTCCCGTAAAAGGGAGGCTCAAAAAAACTGGCTCGCACACCCGAGCGAGGATAATGCCATCACTAACGCCAAAGCTAAGTCCTTCAATATCCGTATCACCAATGCCAAATCACAATCTAAAGAAATCTTTGCCATCTTCAATGAACTAATATCTCCCCCCAATACTCCAGACGAGATTACTGAAGACGAAGCCTGGTGCTCCAGTATTCAAGCCACCACGCTTAACAAAATCGAGCTCCATCAAAACAAAATTAAGGGTCATCGCACGGCTCTAGCCCACACTCCTGGTCCCAAACAATCTGACCCCCTTCCCCTCTCTACCAAGTCCATAGCAGGCTTCACCTTTAAAGATATCTCAGAATTGGAAGTTACCAACATCCTCAAAAACTTAAAACCCTCTATGTGTAAAGGAGACATTTGCCCTCCCAAACTCATCAAGGACTGCGCAGACCTCCTTGTTCCTCTTACAAAAGTGTTCATTAATGCCTCTTTTAGAACTGTATTCAACCCTGCCAGCCACAAAGAAGCGTGGGTATGCCGCCTTCTAAATAAAAAACACCCTTGACGCTACTCAGCCCAACAACTACCGACCTATAACCACTGTGCCATTCCTCCTCAAGATCCTGGATAAAGCTGCTCACTGCGAAATCCAATACTTCCTTGAAACCCACTCAATTCTTGGATCTAGACAATCTGCGTTTCGCAAAGGACATGGCATGGAAACAGCACTGGTAGACCTAAAAAAACAGAACACCCAAATCATGGATAAAGGCAAGACAGCCCTCCTGCTCCTCTTAGACCTCTCAGCTGTCTTCGATCTGGTAGATCACAAGACACTCACATCTCACTTCACACACTCAGCCAACTTCTCCAAAGAAGCTGTGCACTGGATTACCTCCTTCCTACAGGTCAGGGCCATGAAAGTATTCTCAGACATAGCCCATGCTGCCCCCACCACCATCCACTGTGGAGTTCCGCAGGGCTCGTGCACTGCACCCACTCTTTACAACTTGTTTACGAAGCCTCTCTTCGACAAGCTTGATGCATTTGGTATCGCGTATACCAACTATGCTGATGATACTCAAGTACTCTTACCACTCACTGGCTCTTACACCAGAGATGCCCAAGCACTCCACACAATATACACCACCATCCAGGCTTGGATGGCAGACAATGGCCTCTGCCTCAATGGAGAGAAGACCGAAATCATCATTCTAGGACTTGAAACGACACAAGCCAAGCTAGACAACCTGTACTCCAACTTCACCATCGATAATACCATCATCCCTGTTTCCACTTCGGTAAAGAACCTAGGCGTCTACCTAGATTCCACGCTATCCATGTCTAGGCAGGTTAGCGCTATCACCCCCGCCTCAGCACACACTACTAAACTCACTAATGCAGTAAAACCTTACTTATCCAAGCCCAGCTGTCTTTCAATAGCCAGAGCAACCATTGGTGCCAAACTGGACTACTGCAATGCCCTCCTAGCAGGTACCTCCAAACATAATCTAAACAGACTTCAAATCACGCAAAATAATGCGCTCAGAGAAGCATTAAGCCTTCCCGAAAGGAACACATCACTCAGGCTAGACAGGCAGCCCACTGGCTCCCAGTTAAAGAACGCAACAGCTTCAAAATCCTCATCCTCACCCACAAATGCCTTTCCTCATCAGCTCCATCGTATCTTACACAAACCTTATCCAAACCCACTCACTCCAGACCGACCAGAACACAATACACCAACCTTCTACACACTCCCCACATCCATAGAGCCAAAGCGGGAGGAATAGATTTCCCCTACATAGCCTCCAAGCTCTGGAACACCCTACCCACAGACATCAGAACAGAAAATTCTCTTTTCACCTTCTGCAAATAACTCAAGACTTTACTCTTCATCTGACCCCCTGTAAGCCTGCTAGATGCCTGTATATATGATTTAAATTGTCTCATCACTCTGTAACTAAGTAAACTGTCTGTAACTAGCGCCACGATGCCTCCGGGCTGATGCGCGCTTAACAAATGCAAATAAATAAAAATAAAATAAATATTTGGAAACAAAATAAAAATTGGCAGGAGCATCCCTCGTCTTTTATGTTCATGGGATAAATGACCCTTCGACGGGTAAGCATGGAAGGAGTCAGTTGTTTCGCACCAACCATGATCTAACAAGTTTCTTTTCACTCTAGTTGGATTCTTTAGGAGACAGTCCCCATCACTAGCTATACCATTAAGGATAGCTTCACATCTCCCACCAAATTCAGCTATGTGGTTAAGAGCCACCAAAGCTCCCGTCCTCCCTGGTAACGACTGGCTCGGGCCTCGTAGATCACCCCGGGATTGGGGAGATCAATTTTGAATGCAAAGCCAACATACTCCAATCAATTCTGGCCCTGAGGGACAAAATACTCAGGTTGTATCTTATGGCCGCCCCTGGGATCGCATTCAGGAACCTCAAGGTTTTGCGCCACAGCCTGGCCTCTATCGGACCCAAAATGTTAAACATTGAGGGCCCACAAAGCTCCAAACCATAGGTAAGTTTTGGGACGATATTGCCCTCATTGAATAATAGGGACGGTTTTAATGAAAATCGGCCATATTTACTATTTACCCTCACCAATTGTTTTTGCAGAACGGTTGCTGTTTGGAGTGTGATCTCTTGAGATTTGTGTAGTCCTGGGTTGGCACAGAAACGAAAACCCAAATAAGTGAAGCTAGGAGTGGACTAGGAGTGGACTCTCCGTAGGGAATTTCCCAAGGACCATACATGCACATTTTTGGGTTTCCTTCCCATAGAGAACGCTAATACCCTGGTTTTCTCTGGATTGATAATTAACCCATTCTCATTAGCGAATGCAGCAAAGGCAGATAAAAGTCTCTGAAGGCCTACGTTTGAGTTATCCAGAAGAAGGAATTCATCCGCGTAGGCTAGCCAAGGAACTTCTCATTTGCCCATGCTTGGGGTAATCAGGCCTGCTTTATCTAAATGTTCCCCAGCGCTGACGTATATTGGTTATAGAGCCAAGATGCCAAGACACACCCTTGTCTTAGGCCTGTAAATGTATTTATTTCCACAGAGAGATTTCCTTCTCTGTTTAACCGAATCCGAACACTTGGGTTCTGATATGAACTCACCGGTAGCCGTCGGAGACCATCTGGTAGCCCCCAATCAGCCAGTTTAGACCTAAGGTGATTCCGATCTTCTCGATCAAAAGCGATGGCATTTGTTTTTATTTTTCAAGTAAAATGAAAGAGCCATGTGAAAAGCGGCCTACCTGTCATTATCAATGGATGAGCAGCATTTTCATTTACAAAAGAAGAAGGAATCACTGTCACATGGTAAACAGGGTTTTTAAACATTGACAACAAAAATGGCCTGCACATGTGTGTGCAAATAAAAACATTTTTTGAAAAAGTAAAAGTGAAAAAAATGTCACTGCTCACTGAAAAATGTCAGGAAAACAAAACATGATGTGTGGGTTGACAAATAGCAATGTATGTTATATTTCACCTACAAAACTCCAGTGACATTTGAAGAGCCACTTTGTCTTCATGAAAAAAATGTCAGCCCAAGACAGACCCTTTTCTGGCTGTAGGCAAAACTTCACAAGGACATCGCCCACTTCCAGCCTGGAGATGTCACATCTCCCATCTAATGACCCACCACAATAAAAGTGTCCTACTAAAGGCGTTGAAATTCACTGTTCTTCAGACCTGCTGGCTCTGAACGCAGGGGCTTCAAGAAAAGACATCCTTGGCTGGAGCACGACTAATATGTGTGAAAATGGGGGCAACAACTTCAAAGGGCAAGCTTCCAACACAAAGGAGACTGGTAAAGGTACAGGCTGACCCAGTGAAAACAAATGGCCGAAGCACAAGCAGGAGCATTTGCCCCACGTGCACATTCACAATTTATTTAAAAGGACTATTATCATTTAGGCCTTTTTCTCAGCCATCATAATGCGGATGGATTTCATCTATGTACCATTTTTTATGTCATATCCAGGCGATTTTAGGGATATAAAATTCATCTTCCTGTGACTCTGGGAACTGTAAGGGCCAGTTAAACTAGGATTCCGGCTGGTCTGAACTTGTTCCAAATGTGAGAGTTGGTGATTGGGTGGAAATTGAAATTAGGGATATGCTTAAGAACTTACATATTCACAACTGTTGTGCTTTTCAGTAAAGGGGGGGTCTGAAATCCCAAACTCTGCAAATCATTACCAATTTTCTGGCTGACTTCCCAACATAGACCAAAGCAAGGTGGGGGTCTGAAAAACAAACCGCTAAATCATCCTGTGTTTATTTTAACCAAAAGTGTGGGTGAGATCATAATTGCCATATGTATTTGAACCAATCTTGAAATCCTACTGCTAGCCTTTTAAGCCCGCAGGACAATCAAAATCGCGCATTACATAAGTGCCTTCTTTATTGATTAGTGTAATTATTTTGTGAAGTGAAATATACAGAAAGGGAAGAATTGGGGTGGTGTTCTTTTTAGCTCACTTTTGTGATGTGTTTAAGCTGAGAGAAGTTGATTGTGTTGTGCCACGGATAAAGTGGTGTTCTGACCTTTTTGTGCTAATTCCTATTACTTTTAATTTAAATAAATACCAATTTATTTCCTCTACACCGGTCTGCATTTTGGCTCATTGTTAGCTCGGGCAAGAGGGATACAAGGGGCATGATATGTGTCTGAGATAGGGCTAAAAAAAGAATCTGTTTAACATTTTGCTGCATAACCACTTAAGTGTGGAGGGAAGGAACTCCCTGTGTTGAGGATGGCTTCTCAATAAACCGTTACAGTACCCCATGCTGTTTCCAGTATACTTTGTAGCAAGAGGCCATTGATATTAGTGTAGTGACCTCTACGGAAAACAGTTTGAAGTTTGTTCAACATATGCCTAATTTTTGACCATTCCTCCAAATGTTCATATTTCGTGTTACGGAAACATGTATGTTAATGAAGACCTCAGGTTTTAGCCAGCACCCAGGCCTACTACCAGCTTCAGGCTGTGTGACCCTAAAGTGATTAGTCAGGGTTGCAATCAGGTCTACTTACCGCATTGCTGCTTAGATCACGTGCCTGCTGTCTACCTCACTGCAGCACCATCCCTCCGACACCAGGATAAGCCTAATGTTCCTTCAAGGACGCCGCTGATTGGCTGCTTCTGTGTCTCTACTGCTTTGAGCTCCTCTTATTGCCTAATACTGTTTGTTGTGACTTAAGCATGTCAACACCAGGGTGCATGCAGTTATTTGTTGAGGTTGTGGTGATCACAGCATGTCACCCACAGGGCCAGCTGTGATCAAGTCTGAAATGCAATCTCCTGCTTTGGCCCTCAGGGAAGAGGGTGCTCGTACGGCTAGGCCATCAGAGAGACGTGGGGGCTCCCAGTGTTCAAACGGAAGGTGCCATACACCTCTAGAACTGCAGCTCACACCATGAACCAGGACCCCTGATTTAGTGGGTATAGGGGAGGTGAAAGGGCCAGGGGGTGGCCACTTGCCACACCTGGTCCACACAACTATAAGGCCAGTGTGGAAGTGGAGGCCATCATTGCAGATGGGCTCACAATAGGGATCACCCATGATTCCCTGCATGGCTCATATTAAGGGCCCAGAAACCCAGGATTCGCAGCAAGCCTGCAATGAAACAGATCCACCTCCAACGTTGTGCAGAGACGGGAGAATCAGAATGACCACCGCATCATCTAACTTCACATGTTTGGTGGAGGCGCTTTGGTGGAGGAGAGCAAAGAGCAGATCAAACCCAGCCCAGCCTATCCCATAATTGCCATTGCAGCTCTTCCCAAAACTCACTGAAGACAGTAACAAAAATGGTATATCACTGAACATAGAAACATATATGCAGGCAGTGGGATGAGGCTCATGACCTGAGTGCATCCCTCTTAGACATGTATCACCAAATGACTTTAATAAAAGACTATTTATTTTTTTATTTTTTGGGATTTGGGTATTTTTATTTTGAATTATTTTCTAAAAAAACAAAGTTTTTGCAGAGCTTTGTTGTTTGTCATAAAAAGGCTGTCCTCAAAGTGAAACAATATAAGCTTTATTGGGTTTCCCTTGAGGGCAGGTTTTTCTTAAAAAAGGCCCACTGTTCCCTAGTCGATGTTTTATGGCATTTTCACCACTGCAAACGTGGTGCTGGGGAGTGGGTATAGTTAGTGCATCTTGGACCAGGGGTCCTCATGTCAATTTCTTTTTGTTCTTCTTTTATTTTTTCCTCTTAATAATGAAGGTTTGGAATTTCTTTCTTTTCTATGTCCCTATGTATTAGATACACAGTGAAGATCCTTGATCAGTCCTTGTCTTTGTTTGGATCGATCAAACTGTAATCTGGCATGTTACATTCAATTTAGTTGTGCAGATAGAGTATTGTGATAAGCCAAACACCGGCTGGTCAGATATTCAACCAATACAACAAGAAACCCATACAGCGCCCATGAGCAAGACCACAAAATTGGACCTTTTCAAGCGGAAGTTCTAATGGAAGCAACCAAAGCTTTGCAAGTACAAGCAGTGCTCTACCATCGACGTCAAATATGAATGTTCAGACTGCCCCGCAGTTTTTTCACAGGGGACAAGGAAAATCCAAAAACAAAAACAAAGGCCAATGGAACCAGCAGTGGCAGAACCAGTCCTCCAGAGTCACGAGGAGCAAAGGATGAGGAACAACATCAAAACTGCCCTAGTGAGAAGGAAGAAAACAGTGACATGGGAAAACTTGGAAACAGCATCCACAACTGAGGCCATGACCAATAGCACCCACAACATCCATACCCCTAAATCAATTCAACTGCGAGACTCTGAGCAAAATATACTGGACAAACTGGCAATCTCCTTAGTAATGAATCTCTCCCAATATGTACTCAGTATGGACCAACATATACTACTAGAAAAAGGTCTGAGTTTTGTACCTACTACACATCATGACCCCTTCAAAACACGCATAGAGGTGGCAAAGAATAATACGGTTAGAATAATACATCTAAAACAGTACTTTAGCACGAGAACACAAAGGGAAGAAGAAAAATCTGCAACCAACCTAAAAAACAAATCAACCTTCTACCCACCACCCAATGAAATCTCACCAGAATCCATCACCTTCGAAAAAGCCCTCATAAGAATAATTGAGGATTTTGAGAAAGAAGAAAAATATACATTCAACAATTTCTAAAAAAAAAAGACTGTCTAGCCTTAAAGACTCTGATGGAAAATGATGACATCACAATAAAATCTGCAGATAAGGGAGGTGCTATAGTGATTCAAAACACAGTATATTACAATAAAATGCTTCAGACGCTCATGGATGATCACAACAGCTACAGACAACTTGGAAAAGACCCTACAGAAGATATACACAAATGTATCCTACCTATCCTAGAGGAAGCTATGGTTGAAGGCCACATCAGCCTGAAAGAATACGAGTACCTTAATCCCAAAACACGTAGGAAACCAGCATTTTATTCACTTCCAAAAGTGCACAAAGGAACAACACCGGTACCAGGAAGACCAATTGACTCTGGTATAGGATCCATCTTAGAGCCTCTATCTGAATTTCTTGACTTTTTTCTTAGACCTATGATAAGCAAAATGAAATCACATCTGAAAGATACGACGGCAGTTTTAAAACTGCAGAAAGACCTTCCTTTTGACCCTGAACAACATATTTTAGTGACAATGGATATTGAGGCCCAATATACAAAAATTCCTCAGATGGCGACTTTGCAAGTTGTAGACAAGGCACTGAGAAACGCACAACCACCTGTTGAAACACCTGTTACTTTAAACATGCAACTGGCAGAGTTAGCACTTACAAAAATGTCTTCCTCTTTGAGAAAACATTCTATGAACAGACCTCTGGGACTGCAATGGGGACAACATTTTCCCCAAGTTTGGCAAACCTGTACGTGGCAGACTTCAAGGAACAAAAGATTTATCCACCAACTAATCCATGCTAGGCAAAATAGACCTGTGGAAAAGGTACATTGATGACATCATCATGATCTTTAAAGGAACAGATGGGGAGCTTGCAGCCTTCCTGAAATGGCTAAACCAACAGAACCCATATTTGTCCTTCACTGAGACACATAGCCATACAACCCTACATTTCCTAGATCTTAGACTGGAAATACGAAATAATGTTATATCCACCTTAGTATTCAACAAACCTACGGACAGGAACTCGCTGATGCAGTTCTCCAGTTACCATCCAGCAAGCCTGAGAAAAAAACCTACCCTTTGGACAATTCTTAAGATTTCGTAGGAATTGCTCACATGTAGCAGATTATGAAACACAAGCAGACCAAGTAAGCCAAAAACTGAGAAATAGGGGATACCCCAGACGGATCATAAAGCAAGCTAGAAAAAGGGCGAGAAATATCCCACGAGATGTGACTCTAGAACAACACACTAAAGAGAAAAGCCCCCCTGACAACAACATTACAGTCGTCTTTACCTATTCCCCTCTAACCGACAAAATCAAAAAAGAAGTGCTAAGACTTTGGCCGATCCTAAATGTAGGTGAATCTCAACTTCAAACACCGAGGTTTGCAATTAAGAGAGGCAACAATCTGAAAGATTCCCTAATGCATATCTACAAGGAACCTGTAACTCAGATGCAGCTATAGTTGTGTCTGTACATTCATGTTCCTTGTGAACATTGCCAATCAAAAGTAATTTATGTGGCCAAGAAGTTATGTCATATAATTAGGTACCTTGATTGATGTAAACCATATTTTGGTCTACATCTAGGTACTCTGTGCAGAAGGCTGAACAACGTCAGCATCTGCAGTGGGACTGAAGCTCCACAGTCACACATTCAGGACCACTCCGAAGAGAGAAGACACCTAAGTTCTAAGTTGAGGGTAAGATGTCACCCACACAAGGGAACCTAAGGACACATTATGTATCCCCGCCACAACTTATGTTTGTGTTTTCTCTTTTCCCTCCCTTCTCCTCCCTTCCCATCCCCACCCAATTCTGTATCATTACAGACTGGCCCATTCAAAATTAATGAGCTAGATTTAGCTACTTTTAAAAACAACAGCGTCCATCTGTCAGCTGTCCCAGCCCTGATGAAAGTGGTCTTCACCACTGAAACCGGTCCGCTCATCACAATACTGTATCTGCACAATTAAATTGAATGTAACATGCCAGATTACAGTTTGATCGATCCAAACAAAGACAAGGACTGATCAAGGATCTTCACTGTGTATCCAATACACAGGGACATAGAAAAGAAAAAAATTCTAAACCTTCAATATTAAGAGGACAAAATAAAAGAAGAACAAAAAGGAATTGACACGAGGACCGGTGGTCCAAGATGCACTAACTATACCCACTACCAAGCACCACATTTGCAGTGGTGAAAATGCCATAAAACATCGACTAGGGAAGAGTGGGACTTTTTTAAAAAAAAACCTGCCCTCAAGGGAAAACCAATAAAGCTAATATTGTTTCACTTTGAGGACAGCCTTTTTATGACAAACAACAAAGCTCTGCAAAAACTTTGTTTTTTAGAAAATCATTAAAAATAAAAATACCTAAATCCAACTGTGAAAATATCATAACTAAGGGAAGAGTTGGGTACTAGACCGCCCTTCAGGTCCAGTACGTGGATACCCTTTAATAAAAGACTACCAGGGCTTTAAGTGGGCCGGGACCAGCCGAGCCCCAAAACGCTTCCAGGGCTCCCGCTGTTGCCTACTAATAAGCGCCAGATATTTTTGTTTGAAAGCGCTCCCAATCAATTTACATGAAAACCCATTGTGTAGTAAATAATTGCAGGGAAGCGATCACTTTACAAGTGGCCCTCCCTCAAGCGGAGCGGCGGAAGTCTTATACCTGTAGACTGAAGCTGTCCAGCTGAGTACATATGTCTCATGTTTTGCAGACATTTAATGGTTAGGGTGAATGTTGTGGCAAATAAAATGAGAACTGAACCCAGTGTGCATTACCTGCTCAAAAGGTGTCAAGCTTGAATCACTAAAACAGACCGATTTGCCAAATTGAAACATCTGTATCATTCTTATGTTCCCAATATGCTCTTTGGTTTTATGCACCGCAGGTAGGAGCCCACATTGGTGCTGTTTGTCCCATTCCACTTTCTCATAGGTGATTTATTTACAAAATGAGGATAATTTGCTCACTGATTAAATTCCTTCTGTACCGAGTAAGAGAGCGATTTATTTACAGACAGTGATTTATTTACAAACCGAGCCAGAGAGGCTTTTTATAATCTGTGGGCTCTATACAAACATGACCACTTGAGTCCCCATTTAGTGACCCTAAATACACGTTTGCTGGGTCTGAAGATGTATTTTTGTTTGGCCAGTCTGAGCCCTCTTTAAGCCACACCCAGCATTTAGGCCGTGTCCCCTTGCTCAAGCCCCCCCCCTCTATTTTGCATCCCACTCGAAGCACTGAAGAGTGCACACAGCAGTATACGGAACCAATTACACCGTTGGCACCTAAAAAGGATCTAGAATGATTTCCCGATTTTCTGTTGTTGCCAAATTATATTTCACCCAATGTTTTTTTGCCGATTTTACCACTTTGCTAACCACAAAAAGCAGTGGGAATCACCCTCTCCCCAAAGCCCCCAGCCCCTTCGATATACCTAAACCAAACCCTCTTCTATATTTTTGCAGTAACAAAATAGTAGTAAAATGTGTCAAATATTTTTGGGGTGAAAATGTGACTCGCCAAATGTGGGTAATATCCCTAGAAATAGGTCCCATTGCTGGTATAGGACTGTAAAAATGTCAATCCTATTGCCGGAGAGTATGGATACAAAAGTAAAAATCCTGTGAATACTCAACATGAGTGGGAGTTATATTATGTTGTGTTGTGTTAAAGGTTCTCGTACCACGCACTGTTGTTGCTCTGGCAGATCTGTAATGCAAGGGCGGGGGTGGTGGTATTTGTTAGTCGAATTGAGTGGGAAAAGAACAAGGGAGCTGTCATTATGCAAAGGGAGTATACATCCACCCCAGATCGTGATGTGGGTGGTCCTCAGTTGAGGCATTATCAACCTCCAAGGGAACTGTTGGTCTAGGGAGGAGGGCGGGGCCAGGGGATCACATGGGTTAAGGAACGGGCAGTTGGCCATTATCAGTGACTTAATAAAGACATATTTTTCCCTTCTTGGTGAGCGCGTAGTTCTTGCTCCCTCACTGCCTGTGTGCCGCGTTGAGAAGCGGGCCCGCGCAACATATGCTAGAGGGCCCATGGCAACTGGCGACGAGGATGGGATGTGTCTAAAACCCGCTTTGTGAAGAAAACATTTGTCACAGAAGACAGAAACTGACAGAGAGGGTGCGGTCGAGCACTAAACGGGTGTCAGCGCGCCTTTAGCCGTGGTGAGGTAAACTGGACTACAGGTATTTTTTTTTTATTACCTTCGCTGGCTTGACTGCACTGTCAGCAATGAAAAAGAAAAAAGGGGAAACCTATTTTAATTGGCAGCACTGAGGGCTCGCTAGATGCACACAACCTCTCATATCTCCCATAATAGCAGGAAGCTAAAAAGGAAGGGAGAGAGAAGGAAGCAAGCTTGAAGCCCAGCACAGTTATTATTAAAAATAAGAAAAAAAAAATAAGGGGTTCTCAAGAAGTCTCATTATTCAACGTGGAAAGGCAGCAGAGCCCGTATGAGACAGCCTAAAGAAAACACACGGTTGTAGACATGTAATAGCACACTGAAGTCATGATTAAATAAAAGTAAAAGTACGGCAGACGTACACAAAAAGTAACAAGGTGAAAACACAAGCAAACCATCTATACTGTGGAACAATAAACCAGTCAAAATGAAATGTCTGAAGAAACTCCCACATCCTCAACCGAAAATAATCCACCAAATGAAACACAGGCTACCAGAAATGAAGGTTCACAGGTATTACAAATGCCACATGCTTTTGACATAAGATATACCAGCAATCTAGGACCCAGGTGGGCCACCTGGTTATGGGATTTCAAATTTTATGTGGGAGCCATTGGTCTTAAAGATGACCGCGGGGCCATGGCCGTGGGGCCTGCAGTGAGAGACATAGTAGGGGAATTTATTAATCTGGACACCGCCTCATATCAAGAATTACGCTCAAAGTTGACAGAATATTTTACACCTTTAACCAATGTGGACTATGAATGACATATCTTTCACACCACACACCAAGAAAAAGGAGAGACCATAAACAACTTTGTGATGCGTTTGTGCATTAAATCAAAACATTGTGAATTTCATTGTTAAATGAATGAGAAGGCACTTCGATCTCAAGTGATAGCCGGGTGTGAATAGCCTACTTTTCGCAAGAAACTTTTACTAAAACAACGTTCATTGGATGAAATTCTTGCTTTAGCTCGCATGGAAGCTGCAGTTAAATCTCAATTAGACAATCTCAACAAAGTCAACATACAAACAAAATCTTCTGATCAAGAAGTGGTGCATGAATTAACTTCAAAGGGTAACTCCAGTTCAAATCGCAATGAAGCTTCATGTTATAGATATGGTTATGAGTACCCGCATGCTGGGGAATGTCCGGCCAAGGGTAAAAAATGTGCATCTTGTGGTGGTTATGACCATTATAGAGCCATGTGCAAAAATGCTCCTTTTCAACCAATTTTACGGAGACATTTTAGAGAGCCCCTTGGATTAACTCCACAAGATCACGTGAAGAAGGTCTAGACCCTGATTAGAGGGTCATTGCGAGATAACCGAGAATATAAAAGAAAAGATTGGAGGGATGAACCCAAACCTGTTGACAGCTCAAGACGCAGCAGGAGAAGAAGTCACCTTCATTACATTGAAATAAAGTCACCTTCCAGTAGTGAACTATACTCTAAGGGAGGTGAACAGCGTAAAAAGGGATATGTTTGGGCGTTAAATAATAACAGCGCCACACAGCATACTCCTATCCTGAGCATTCAAGTGAACAACACACCGTTCGATTTCCTTATTGACACTGGTGCAACTGTCAATATAGTAAGTGAAGAAGCTTATGATTCAGTACCTAACCCTCCAAAGCTCAAAAAGGCTATGGTTGACATCTATCCATATGGCTCCACTACGCCCCTGGCCTGTAAAGGAGTAACATCAGTTACATGTGCACACCAGTCGCATATTGCGAATGTCACACTTACCTCTGGTGCCCTGCAGGAATGCATGGTCCGGACTGTACTGCAGGGTGGCCCCCACACTGGTCCCCTTCGCCCTGTCGTATATCCCAGCCACACCTCATCCGCTGGCCGGATGGAGCGAAACCCCTCAAGAGACCGTGAGGTTGGGAGGGGCCTGGATGTGTTCGGGACTTCTGGTAGTGATGTTCTGGGGGAATGTCGGGTCCACCTAGGGATGAACGCAGGGTAAATCTACTGTAGAATAATAAATGGGGTTCCCCACCTCCCTTCTATCCCCTTATGGAATGAGGCTGGCAGGAGCGCGTGGGCACGGCTCAACTGTGATTCTGTAATGATGACTCCGGCTTTTGAGATGGAAATTGCCCAGGTTATTCGTCGAAGAGATGCAAGCAGGGAATGCAAAACAGGTAAGTGTCTCTGTGATCACCACGGCGTGTTGGGCGTGACACCGAACAGGTAAGTCTCTTTGCCGATCAAAGGGGGGCTGGCATTGATGTGAGATGGTTCTCCTGATGTGGATCCACCACTAACAATCTTGTGTCCTTCTCCCAAACTAGGAGCAGAGCAAACAGTGTCTCATCAGCGGCGGCGCACTGAGAGAGGAGGACTAAGTATCAAAACACAGGTGAGTTCTCGAGTTCTTAAGAGGAGGTTTAAGGTGCGAGGGGAAGGAGGCTGGATTCAGATGCTCACCCTGTTGCTTGCTTTTTTACAGGGCATCGGGTACAAGAAGTGGGACTGGCCTCAGCGACGAAAGACAGGATCAGAGTCCGAACGGAGGTGCAAGGAAGAACCAGAGATCACAGTGGAACTGTGGCAGCCAGGATGCTTAAGGCAAGCAGGACGGGAAACCAGGATACTGAAGATTGCTGAGGATGCAGGAGAACCAAAGGGTCCCAACAGGATACTGAAGGATGCAGCAGACCAAGAAGTTCAACGTAGAAAATGCTGAACACAGGAGCGGTAAGTGGAACAATACACTTGGTAGGAGCAGACAAAACGCTAATCACAGGGTGCTGTCCGGGGCATGGCTTTATAGCCCTGAGCCACACCCTGTCAGAGCTAGATGCATAGGGGTATTGGCTTCTTGCACATGCCAGGTAATTCGCAACAGGGTCGCACCCACTCATACGTTTGAGCCAGCCAGCCAGCATCCCTGTCCACTGCCTCCCTAGTGTACTAGAGGGGAATCCCCCCTTCCTTTTGACCTGCCACCCCAGGGCCCTCAATGGGCTTGTGACAGAGAAAGTTCAAGTACATGTACTAAAAACAGAGGCCAAAAGTGGATGTATACTCAGCTTCAAAACTGCTGTAGAAATGGGTTTAGTGCACATAATGTATCAATTGATGGCACACAAATATTTCTCACGACCAGAGAACATTGAGACTAATTTTCTGAAATTATTTAAGGGTCTAGGAAAGCTCAAGAATCGGAAAATTCAACTTCATATTAATCCAGAAATAAAACCCATTGCTCAACACTACCATGGCATTCCTATAAACATACAACACCAAGTAGAAGATGAAATCAACAAATTATTGAAACATAACGTCATAGAACCAGTAACAGGACCAACTCCCTGGGTATCGCCAATAGTACCAATACCTAAAAAATCAGCAGAGGGATCAATTAGATTATGCGTGCACATGAGAAGAGCAAATGAGGCCATCGAAAGAAAAAGACACCAAGCTCCCAGAATTACAGATATGATTCATCTTTTACACAGAGGCAAATGTTTTTCTAAACTAGACCTTACAAAAGGATACCATCAAATTGAGATCGCTCCAGAATCCAGATACATCACCACATTTGTGACTCACTTAGGACTTTTTCAATACAAACGACTCAATTTTGGTATTTCTTTGGCAGCAGAGATTTTTCAAGACGAAGTACATAAAGTAATTTGCCATGTCCCAAATTGTCTCAACTACTCAGATGACGTGCTAGTTAATGGATGCAGCATTGTACATAGTATGCTCAACTCTTGAAACAGCAGGTCTAACAATGAATCGATCAAAGTGTGTGTTCCGGAAGGACTCTCTCAGGTTCTTTGGACATATATTTTCAGAAAAAGGAATGAGGCCTGATCCGGAAAAAGTTGCTGCCCTGAACTCAACTCAACCATTGCATCACATCTTGGAACTAAGGTCCTTTCTGGGTTTCACGAGTTACTGTCCAAGATATATCCCATACTATGCAACTGTGAGCAACACACTGCGCCTGAGTGGTCGGCAGAATGTCAACCAACATTTCAAACCATTTGTGACAATATCACAAGAGCAGATAATTTGGCATACTTTGATTCAGAAAAGAAAATTGAAGTCATAGTAGATGCCAGCCCCGTGGGTTTGGGTGCCATACTAACTCAATATAACCCTGCTGAGCCAGATGAAAAGTTTATAGTGGCCTATGCAAGCAAGTGCCTTACCACAACAGATGAAGCCTACTCTCAGGCAGAGAAAGAAAGCTTGGCAGTGTTATGGGCATGTAAATATTTTCATATTTTTCTTTATGGCAAACCCTTTACAGTAGTTACTGATCACCACGCCCTCCTTAGCATCTTCGGTGATCCCAAATCAAGAACACCACCAAGAATTACTAGATGGGGTTTACGTTTGTTGGACTACACATTTAACATAACACACTGTCCTGGAAAGGAAGATAACCCAGCAGACTACAGGTCGAGACACCCTATTGAGTCACCTGATGCCAGTCCCCTTATTGCGGACAATTATATCAACTACATAATACACAACCTTCAACCATTACCCGTAGAATGGTCCACTCACAGTAAAGAATCAGAAAATGATAAAGCACTAGCCACAATAACACACTGCCTACGTACATAAAGGATGTAGTTTGTAAAACAACAAACCAGATTTGAAAAAGAGACCGTGAAGGAAGACGTCAAAGCTTTGGAACTCGTGAAAGATGAATTGACAGTCATTGAAAACCATATACTGGTGAAGGGATCAAAAATGGTCATACCTTCAACACTAAGAGATCGAGTATTTGCACTCGCTCATGAAGGTCATTGTGGTCTAGCTTCAACAAAATGCCTCCTGAGAGAAAAGGTGTGGTTTCCAAAACTAGACACCTTAGTGCAACAAGTGGTGGGAAATTGTGAACTCTGTTATTAGTGACTCCCAAGCCAACCCCAAATCTGTTGCAAATGTTGAAACTACCCGAAGGTGTCTGGGAAGAAGTAGCAGCTGACTTGTTTGGTCCTTTGCAAAATGGAAAATATGTCATTGTGCTGATCGATGAACATTCAGGATTTCCAGATGCACAGATCGTATATTCCACGTCTTCAACCTGTGTCAGTCCTGCACTAGATCATATGCTTTCTGTGAATGGCATACCAAAAGTACTGAAGACAAACAATGGACCACCCTTTACGTCGCGATTTTGAAAACTTTACTAAATACATGGGTTTCATACATCGTAAAATAACGCCCCGATGACCCCAAGCCAATGGCATCGTGGAGTGCTTTATGGTAAACATCAAAAAAACTTTACAGATAGCACATCTGAAAACAAACGTTTTGAACAAGCCCTATACTAATTACTATGTCACACTCTTCATAGCTCTACAGGCATGAGCCCATCGGATCTTATGTTTCGACGAACCATAAGAACACACCTACCAGAAAACCCACTCAAAGAACTGGCCACACCCCTTGAGCAACAAGTCAAGGCTCGTGATTCGGTACAGAAAGAAAGGATGAAAAATAACACGGACAGGAGAAGAAGAGCACAAAAGTGCAAAGTAGAACTAAGAGACCAAGTTATAATATGTCAACCAAAGAACCGAAAGGAGGACTCGGCCTTTGCGCCTGAAGTGTTGATAGTAACTGAAAACAAAAAGGGATGGTGACGGCATGTGGGGACCGCCAACAAGAAGTCACAAGGAACTCTTCATGCTTTCAAAGGTTCCCTGGTTACATTCGTGATAGATGGGATCAGTCAGTGACAGGGATAGTCTGCCAGATTCGGATTAGTTCTATCAAGGAGATGGTGAACCCTCTGATGAGGAAGAACAACCAGAAGACATTTGTTTACCTGCCTCAGAACCTTTAGCCCTAGGAAGACCTCAGCGCAGCCGTATAAAACCCACCAGACTAATTGAGGAAATGGGATAAGTGTGAATCCAGTTGAACTTTTAAAAGGGGACGAGATGTCATGATGCAAAGGGACGTATACATCCACCCCACATCGTTATGTGGGTGGTCTTCAGTTGAGGCATTATCAATCTCCAAGGCAACTGTTGGCCTAGGGAGAAGGGCGGGTCCAGGGGATCACGTGGGTTAAGGAACGGGCAGTTGGCCATTATGAGTGACTAAATAAAGACGTATATTTCCCTTCTCCATGAGCACGTAGTTCTTGCTCCCTCACTGCCTGCGCGCCGCGTTGAGAAGCGGGCCCTCGCAACATATGCCAGATGGCCCATGGCAGGAGCTTTGATGTGCTTTTGGCAGTACTCCTATTCTCTTATATTTACATGAAATAACTACTTTGGGAGTGTGGTTATACAGCTGTTTTTAAAATATAATTTACTGTCTATGGACATTCCAAATAATTGGACCGTTTAGAAGACTGTAAGGGCAGGAAGGCGGGGCAGTAGAACATAAGAGCCTCTTGTAAGTGCATCTGCGACACCTCCACTAATTCATTGATGTGAATTCACAGCTAAGAAGATTTTTTTTTCCAGACCACTAGTGGTTGTCGAGAGATCATCCTTAACACTTTGCAAACTATAAGAGACAGGTTAGGACTGGCACATAAAATTTGCTCAGGCGCCAATCGTCGTAAATGGCAATTAATTTCTTTTGTAATGTGTTGCAAATTGTCTATTTTAAAGACAATTTGTTCAGTAACACTGATCAAAACTACTATGTGCATAGTGAAGTAGCAACCAAACTGCTCTCCTTTGGCCAAATACAGGCCCATTTTCACCAAAGAAACTGGCCCACACTCGCATTTTGGGGCTGCAATTCCGCCATTGCCCTATAGGCCAGTGTAGGCCTGATAAGGGATAGCAGGGCCATGTGACTGCAGGTAGTGTCAAGTCTTTGCACAGACCTTGCGAGGGGGGCCCACGCCTGAGCGTTCCTCTCACGTTTCTGTGGCGGCCATCTTGCTTTGAGGAATGTTTACCTTTGATCAAAGGGGACCAATTGCTCTGGCCAAAAGCACTGTTTCCATCACAACTGGAGACCGAAGAAGCAGAGCCACAGAGGGAAGGAGACGAAAGGCGGAAACGTCACAGTAGGACACGGTTATGGGGCCTGGTATGGCCTGACCCCCTCCTGAATACTTGGTGGACATGGAGGCAGGAGTCAGTGAGTTTGGTTGTCAACTTCCACACGGGAAGCTGTGCAGCTCTTTTATTTTCAAGATGACATTACGTGTCACATGTCTCTGCACACGTGACACTGCACGAGCCGTGGGAGGAGCCCAGACACAACATCCCATGCCAAGTATACATTGAAAACAAAATGACATGATTCAACATAATGTGGTTCGCTCCCACCATTTTTATTAAACATAGTTACTTTGATGACAACATCATGAACACATTGGGGATTTGAGGAAAATGTTCAATAGGGCGATCAAACAAAATCACAAACATTTAGAACTGCACCAGTGGGCACTGGGTATTGCACATATAGAACACTCTTTACTAGTTCAGGAAGAGGTGGAACTCGCCTGGCATGCCCTCACACTGGATCCATCTTAAGCATTTGGAATAGATGGAAAATACAGCTTTTGCTGCGCCCGCTTTAAGCATGCGGAACATGCAGGACCCCAACTTATTATTATACTCATTTTGATCAATGGGCACATGCGGCATCACAGCTTGTGTCATCACGTTACAGTAATAGTTCACTGGACCACCCACTTGGATGATATCACATTCTTAGTGTAAGGCAGGAGAAAAGCTTGATGCACTGACGAGGGACACCCAGGCCACATCGTCTACAGTTCATTGAGGCCAAACCCTGCGGTGGCATGGCCAGATGATAAGTCCTCTCACCTGGGAGGGAGCTTTCACGCTTGTTCTTCTTCTTGCTGATAGATTTTTATCCATCAGCGTGATCTTTGGATACCGAGGCTTGAGCCTCATTACTCCATCTTCTCGGGTTGAGTATGTAGTCATGGGTTTGTATTCTTCCTGGTCTGTGTGGTCTTGTCACAGTATGGCTGGTTCCACAGGGTCTTCGCAGTGATGGGCCACGGGTAGCGGTCGAAGGGGTTTGCAGTGGTGGCAGTGAGTCTTCTGATCAGAGGGTTCGGGTTCTGATCCAGTCCTTGGCAGAAGTTCTTACTCAGCTTCGCTAGATGTTCGTCCAACATCTCGATGTCCAGGTCTCTGTGAAGGTCTGCTATCCTTGTGAAGATTGGGGCTCCAGACGATATCCGCAAGGCCTTGTTCTGGACTATCTGAAGACTCTTCTGGTGTCGCTCATGACAGGTCATCCATGCTGGGGAGGCATACGTCAGGGTTGGTCTGATGATCGCCTTGTAGACGTTGATCTTTGTCCGCAGGGGCATGGACTTGGTCTTCAGGAGTGGGTACAGCGCTGCCATCTTTCCTGTTGCCTTCTGCTGAGTATTCTCGATGTGGCTTTCCCAGTTGAGTTTGCTGTCCAGGGTCACACTGAAGTAGCGGCTGCTGCTCTCCCATTTGATGGTCACCCCTTTGAGGCTGATGTGTGGGTGTTCCTTGATCTTCTTTCTGGTGAACAGCGTTGCGGTTGTCTTGCTGGTGTTGAGTTCTATCCGCCAGTCGCTGTACCACTTCGCAATGGTATCCAATGAAGCTTGCAGGTTCTTCACCACTTCCTTTTCACTGAATGACTGGGAGATGATTGCAACATCATCTGCATACAGCGCCAGGTCAGTCTTGTGGAGATCTGTCGGGATGTCATTGGTGAAGCGGTTAAACAGGAAGGGTCCAAGGTTCGATCCATGTGGCACGCCTGCTCGGTGGGAGGAGCTTTCGTTAGTGCAGCCACTTTATATGCCGGGCCGCGCAGGCACCCTCTGGAGCAAGGGCCGCTAGGCCGTGGTTGTCAGGCTGCGTAAGTGTAAGCCCCTCTTCTTTGCACAGTGGAGTTCGGGTTGTTTCTGTTATACTCCTGCAGCAAGCACTCTCCTTAACCAAGTGGCAGTCGTGCCGCATGGTGCTCCCCCAGACTGGAGGTTCTCTCTCTCTGCGGTGGCAGGGTGCTGCCCATGTCAGTGCAGCCTCACGCCGCTTAGATGCCAGACCTTGTCCCATGCACAATGTTCGGCTGTCACATCTCGGCGGCATCCATGCCATGCCTTCTCCACAATCACAGCAGTGGAAGCCGCTCCACTCACTGCCCAAACAGGATATCAAATTGGCACAACAGTGCCACCAGCATTGCGCTCGCCCTCTCCGATACCGCAGAGGCCGCTCCTCCACTTCACGGCCACAAATGCCCCCTTAGGTGGGAGCGGTATCACGTTGGCGAACCGGCGGTTGTCAGGTCTGCCCCCGACACAGTAGGGGTAGGAGCCAAGTATGGCATGTGTCATATGCCAGTGACACGTGCCACTGCATGTCACCACTACAAGTGACACGTGCCACTGGCAGGTGTCACATGCCATGCCCCAAAAAAAAGGTTTCACATGCCACGGTAAAACAAATATCAGATGTGGTGTCTGTCTCTTCGTTTTTCAAATTATAATCCTCCTTTTTATGAATAAAAATGGGAAGCGTCAATTATAATTCTTTTTTTGTAAAAATAAAATTAAGAGCCTCCACGGCGATTCGGAATCAAGACTTCGGGCCTAGCTAGTTAACCACTACACCAATACGTTTCAATATGTAAACTGTTTAAATTCTACCTCTAATGTGAAATATCACATGGTTCAATGATGGTCTCTTTTTTATTTTAAGTTACATCTTAAAACAAACTGCATGTGCTTTCTGAAAGTTTGCAGGATAAAAACAATTTACTGTAAGTATTTGCATCTTGTGCTTTTCTAGTATAATACTAAATTTAAAAAACAGTTCAATCCAAAATCTGCTACTGTGTAAGGCTTTAAATGTGAAACATGTATTGTATACATGTTTTCCAAAACAGTATGGTCGCAATATTAAAGTGTGTGGGCCTCATTACGACCCTGACGGTACGGAGTGAACCGCGCCGTAAAAGGTGCCGGCGCCGTTCACTCCGTACCTCCGCATTATCAGTTCCCCTTGCGGGACACGGTAAGCACGCCTGGGAAAACCAGGCATGCTTACCGGGTCCCGCGAGGGGAAGAGGGAGAAAACAATGGGCCATCTCATAATGGCCCGTTGTTTGGTCCCTCTCCCATTCCCATTCAGCCCTATGGGGGCTGAAATGGGAATGGGGAAGGACCGGGTCCAAGTCCTTGGAGGGAGGAATTACTGGGCCTTCCGAACTCGGAATGGCCCAATAAGTCCTCATTCCGAGGACCCGGACCCCGACGCGATTTCGGCGGCAGCCATGCCGCCAATAGCGGCATGGTTACCGCCGAACTCGTAATGAGGACCTGTGTGTTTGTACATTAATTCATGCATTTCACACTTGACTGTACGAACTGTGATAAATACAGTACAACCATGTCCTACTGATAATATTTATAACTTATATATCAGAGTAATATGCACGATCATGAAAACATAATTTACAAATGTGGCTAAATCTTCATATTTAGGGCCCAATTCATAGAATCCAGCACAGAAGCAGCGCAAACCAGCAATTGCGCAGCACGCGTATTCATGGATTTAACGAGGCATCAGTAGCCGTGGTGCAATGAACACCAAGCAGTGCCAGTAACGCCCCAACATGCCCCCATGCGCAGGAAAATGCCAATGAAATGCCCAATACTGTGCAAGGCCCCGTGCCATCCGTGGCCCAGCACACAGCCCCCCCCCATCGTAGTTGTGTCAAAAATCAGAGCATACCCTAGTCGCGCCAGCCAAATCGTGTGGGAAGGCCCGCGCATACCCCGTCCACACCCCCGCAAAATCGTGTACCCTGCTCGCACCAGCCAAATCACGTGGGAAGGCCCGCACGTACCCCGTTCGCACCCCAGCGAAATCGTGTACCCCGCTGGTACCAGCCAAATCGCGTGGGAAGGTCCGCGCGTACCCCGTCCACGCCCCAGCGAAATTGCGTACCCCGCTTGCACCAGCCAAATCACGTGGGAAGGGCCACGCGTACCCCGTCCACGCCCCAGCGAAATCGCGTACCCCGCTCGCACCAGCCAAATCACGTGGGAAGGCCCGCGTATACACCGCAATACACACATAACTCCCCTGGCAGCAGATGCCTCCTCACGGGACAGCCAAACCCCAGCAGTGGACCAAAACCCGCAGGCAGCCCACACCACATGCCCCCCCATCACCTGTGAACATACCCCGCAGGCAGCCCACACCCCATGGGACCCCCACCATCACCCGTGAACATACCCCGCAGGCAGCCCACACCACATAGTCACCCCATCACCCGTGACCATACCCTGCAGGCAGGCCCCACCTCATGTCCCCACCTGTGATGGCAACCTGCAGGCAGGCCCTGCCTCATGTCCTCACACCCCTCCAGTGATGTCAACCTGCAGGCAGGCCCACCACATGTCCCCACCAGTGATGGCAACCTGCAGGCAGGCCCCACCTCATGTCCCCACACCCCACCAGTGATGGCAACCTGCAGGCAGGCCCACCACATGTCCCCACCTGTGACGGCAACCTGCAGGCAGGCCCCGCCTCATGTCCCCATCCCCCACCAGTGACGGCAACCTGCAGGCAGGCCCCCACTCATGTTCCCAACCCCACCAGTGACGGCAACCTGCAGGCAGGCCCCACCTCATGTCCCCAACCCCCACCAGAGACGGCAACCTGCAGGCAGGCCCCGCCACATGTCCCCACCTGTGACGGTAACCTGCAGGCGGGCTCCGCCTCATGTCCCCACCCCTCTCCAGTGACGGCAACCTGCAGGCAGGCCCCACCTCATGTCCCCCAACCCCCACCAGTGACGGCAACCTGCAGGCAGGCCCTGCCACATGTCCCCGCCCCCTACCCCAAAACACATTGGACCAACATACAATCACGCAGCACATGCAAACTAAAAGGCTACCACACGCTGCACCCCCCTGGTGCACCTCAACACCCATCCATTGGTCATGCTCCCTAATACATGCCACATGTCATGTGAATCCTAACATCACACATGCATGCATGTGTGCACACACATGAACAACATTGGTGAACAGCAGGGACATGCAAATGAACAATGGAGGAGTGAAATATCCACTAAACCGTTGAGACCAGACACCACTTCTATTTCAATGTTAAAACATTATATTAATAAATATGTATCTAAGTCACACACACAGTAAAAACATCAAATTAAAACATTTTCCAGTCTCCTTCTAGGTGTCGCTCCGCCCAGTTCCATGCCTCCTTGGGGTCTGTGAAATGCACAGTCATACCATTATGGTAAATCTTGAGTTGCGCAGGGAGTAATAGTCTGTACTTGACATTGAGAGTCTGGAGGCATTTTTTAAGTGGGTCAAAAGATTGTCTTGCCTTCTGTACTTCCCTGCTAAAGTCCGGGAAGAATGCAATTCTAGAGCCATTGTACGTTATAGATCCTTTAGCTCTGGGCATTTGGAGCACAGCATCTCGGTCTCTGTAATTCAAGATTTTGGCAATCACTGTACGTGGTGGCAGGGAGATGGCATGGCTTCATTGGATGAGGTATGGTATCCCCCATTTGCCATTGAAGATACTCCTCACATTCCTAAGATCCTTTTAGCCTATTGCTAAACGTCTACACCTCACCCTTGGAAGAATAGGGGAAACCTTTCCCCAAATCAAATAGGCCAAACCTCCAACCTTGATCTATCTTGTTATATTACCATTTACAAACATTGAAAGTGATAATTCGAGCTTTGGAAATCAATTTGCAGCAATGGACTTCCTAACCCAGAATCACTCAAGTATTGGGACGAGGAAGAGGGAAACAGTAGTGCAGAGCAGAAGAAGCCACAAGTCCAGAGAGCGCTCTAGTCTTTTTCCCCAAACATCTGTGCCCAGGAAATTTAAAGACAGAAAAGTAAGGTGCTAGAGGCTGCTGTTGGTGAGAGAACATTTCACCTCTCTGTGAGGCTCAAAGGACCAAAAAGCAGAAGCTGGAGCGGTGGAGCTCGGTGGCTCACCATAAAAGAATAGGGGAGATGATGCAAGAGTGGGACATGCTGCTAAGATGCCAGGAGCCAGGGAAAGACTCCTGGGTGTTCACCCACTGCAGAAAGCAGCACCTGGGAGAGACGCTGTGAGAGAAGGGAGAACGAACAGGAAGCCGCCACGAATGGAAAGCAGGCGGTGTACCTTCACCGGTCGGCCGCTAACAAGCCCGAGAACGCCAGAAAGACCTGGTGAGTCATCCCAAAGACAGTGGGGACACCAGGGCATGTCGGTGAATGCACCAAATACCCATAATGATAACCAGACCAGCAGAAAGTGGGAAAGCAAAGAAACTAATTGGAAAAAGGGAAAGAGAATTAAATCCCTTGCCTGTATGTGAATGCAAGGAATGCAAATGTGAACGCTGAATCGAATAATATATCAAGAGTATACATTATCCGATAAAGTAAATATACAATTGTGGAAATGGATAGACATCTCATGTTCATGCAAGGAGCCCTTGCTGGAAAATATACCAGGCAATTACAAGTTTGTGAAGACAAGTAGTCCTGGCAGGGGAGTATACCAGGCAATCACAAGTGTGTGAATACGAGCAGTCCTGGCAGGAGAGTATACCAGGCAATCACAAGTGTGTGGAGACAAGAGGCTCTGGCAGGATAATATACCAGGAAATTACAAGTGTGTAAATACAAGCCCTGGCAGGAGAGTATACCAGGCAATCACAAGTGTCTGAAAACAAGAAGCCCTGGCAGGAGAGTATTTAGGCAATTACAAGTGTGTGAATATGAGAAGTCCTGGCAGGGGAGTATACCAGGCAATCCCAAGTGTTTGAATTCAGGAGGTCCTGGCAGGAGAGTATACCAGGCAATCACAAGTGTGTAATTATAAGAAGCCCTGGCAGGAGAGTATACCAATCAATTACAATTGTGTAAATACAAGTAGCCCTGGCAGGAGAATATACCTGGCAATCACAAGTGGGTGAATACAAGAAGTCCTGGCAGGAGAGTATATAGGGCAGTCACGGGTAAAAAAAAAACACTGTGGACCCTAATATCCCCACCAGCTAACGCTTCATCACCACTGTCCCCTTTCTATCAGAAATCGTGGATCGAGTGGCCTACATTCAGATCCAGCACCACCTGGAATCCAATAGCCTCTTGGGCCTGTGCCAATCTGGCTTCTGCCCAGGACATGGCACAAAATCAGCATTACTGGACTTAAAGAACCAATTGGATGAAATCAAGGATGCTGGTAACTCCACCCTTCTCCTGCTGCTGGACCTCTCAGTGGCCTTTGACTTAGTGGACCATCAAATTCTCTGTTGTCACCTTGCATCAGCAGCCCACTTCTCGACACATGCCGTCGCCTGGATATCCTCCTTCTTGTCTGATAGGTCAATGAAGCAATCCTACCAGAACCGGTCACTTTGTGCGTCCCACAAGGCTCATGTGTTTCTCCTAACTCTTTACAACATTTTTACAAAACCCCTTTTCAGCCTCCTCGACAACAAAGATATCTCTTACCGGGGATTACAATACTGTCAGTACCAATTTGCAATCAACCTATCATACCATCCAGGCCTGGATGGTGACACACCTTTGTCTGAATGACGAAAATAAGGAAATCCTTGTGGTCAGTTACCCCCACTCACTCTCCAAACTGAACCAATGTTACAAATCCTTCACCATTGACGGTATCACAATACAGGTTTTCAGTAAGGTGAAGACCCTGGATGTCTACCTCAATGCCACCCTATCACTATCTAGGCAGGTCAATGCAATCACCTCATCCGCCACACACACCTCTAAGCTAATTAACACGTGCAAACCTTTCCTCTCAGTGGAAAATTGTGTCACTGTTGTCAGAGCTCTCAAAGGTTCAAGAATGGACTATTGTAATGCCCTATTTGCAGGGACCTCACAACGCAACTTTAAAAAACTGCAAACTATTCTAAATAATGCTCTCACAGCTGCACTCAATATCCCCAAGAGAGAGCATATTCAACCACAAGAAACAGCCTACACTGGTTGACGATCCACAAACGCATCATCTTTAAATCCTTAGCGATAACTCACAAATGCCATACCAACAGTGCCCAGAGATATCTCTCCCAGAAATCTGCCAAATCACAATCCACCAGACCCACCCGCTCCTCTTACACTCCCCAACTTTCTGTCCCCAGCTACAAGCGGAAAAGAGCAGGGGGATCTAGTTTTCCGGTTAAAGCCTTCAAGACTTGGAACTCTCTTCTGCCATGTCTCAGGACTGAACAATCCTACTGGACATTTCAGAAACAGCTCAAGACTCTACTTTTCTCTGTGAATTCACCAATTGCCTGAGCTCCACTTTTCTCTAACGTACTCCGTTACAATACATATGTAAATAAGCTATCTCGACTGCCTTACTGTCATGTACCTGCACTCATGAAAACAAGTCATCATGTCTGCTTTGTCGACTGTACCAGCACCTTGATGCCCAAGGGTTTTGTGTGCTTAATAAAAGTATAAACAAATAAGTGTATAACTTCAAGGAGCCCTGACAGGAGAGTACACCATGCAACTGCAAGTGAGTCAGGAATGTGAACTTCTAAGTAAAGGAATATCAGAACTGTGTTGAATGGATAAGGAGAAGTCAAGTCCTGGCAGAAGGAACTACAAAGCTAGCTTTGGTTGTGAGAGTGCTATTGTTGGCAAAGAAAGACAAAAGGAACTGTTGCATTTGTTGAAGAGAAAAAGAAACCTGTCCAAATGAAGTATTTCCCTTACACTAACAGTTGAGGTTTGTTTTTGTTGGGGAAATACTTCATTTGGATAGAGTTTTGCTACCTCAACGCTAGCCTTCCCAACTTTGGTCAACTTTACATTTTGTTACCTGTTGGGTGAGTTTCTGTACCTTATTTACTTAATGCTACTCAGCTTTCACGGTGAACTAACCACCACAAGACACAAGGAACTGTTGTATTTGTTGAAGAGAAATCCAGGAGAAGGAAACATTCCCACCCCCCACCCCTTTTTGGAACAAGAACTCTTCATCCCTGAAGACCTTTTGTGTTGGAACTATTTATTCTTCTTTAAGAACATTTTTTCAAAAGCTTCAAGGTTGTAAACAAATCCATTTCCACCTTTATAGTTTAGTTTTAGTGTGAGGTTCAGAATAGAACCTTTGGACTCAAGGACAGTTTTCATGTTGACATCCTGACACAGACATATCCTTAGTTTTGGTTTAGGTAGGGAAATTCCTCTTAGAGCAGGGTCACTAGGCCTGTTCCCAACCCTTGTATTTTTAATAAAAAGCTTTAACCAGAAACATGGCTAACTTTTGTCTGAGTTTCATTCCTGGCTCCTCACAGTAGGTACTGGAACTGTATGCATCAGGCTGTTTAAAAAAAGAAAAAAGGTAATTCAGGGTACGTAGTGTTTTTCTGTGGGATACTGTTGAGATGTACTCAAGCGGGCCTTTGAAGTTGGATGGCTTTTTGCCTGGGTTTACCTTATTTTTTTCAAGGGGCAAACTCTAGAATAATTCTGAGACTATCAAGCCCAGAGGTCAAATGTGCCCCAGACAATAATAGATTGTCAGCAAGGTAAATATTTGGGTAAATAACACCATTCAGATGTTTGAAATTCCGGTACTTGGTGTAAGCCTTCCACTCTTTAGCATGTGGGCTTTACCCCTCAATAGCGAACAAGTCCAATCAAAACCTCAGCATCGCAGAAAAAAAACACTGTTTCGAAACAGCATCGACTGCTAACAGTATTTATTCTGAAAGTGAACAGTATTCATTGCGAATACAAATAGTATTTAATCTTGTTCAGAGGAGAATTGCCCAACATTTTGGTGCCGGACTGACCATGTGGCGGGACCAAACTGATATGAAAATGGGTAGTTCTCTTCTGAGAAGGGTAGAGTGAGCTAAAACGTGGTTGCGGACACTCCCGAGTGGGAACAGTGATGAATCCCAGGGTATTGTGACTGTTTTA
The DNA here is from genome assembly GCF_040938575.1 of Ambystoma mexicanum. NCBI lineage: Eukaryota > Metazoa > Chordata > Amphibia > Caudata > Ambystomatidae > Ambystoma > Ambystoma mexicanum. The sequence continues at coordinate 167,140,154 of NC_090940.1, forward strand.
GATGGGGAAGCCCCCTCCCCTCATGAAGCCAGGGTGGTGAGGCCACTACCCGATAGTTCCCCTGGGGGTGGAGCTCAGCAGGAAGATCTCATGGGTAGGGAGAATCCATTGAGGACAGTGACACAGGAGGGAGAGCGCAGTATTCCCTTAACCCTCCCACCTTTACCCAAACCACTTCTCTGTACCCTTCATCCAGTACCATAATGTACTGTTGTCATGCTGTTTCAGTAGAATCCACTGAAGAAAAGGACACTCACCCAACAGCTAATGGCAGTACTCTGCCGAGGAAGAGGACACAAACAATGAAGATTACTCACAGGAACATCGGCATACGTTTTAGTCCTTGCCTTAATTTAATTGGCTGCCTCTCATTTAAAGATCCAGCGGGAAGGGAAGGATGGTAGCTTGGATCTCAGCTCAGTACCGACAGAGCACTTTGCCGCACAGAGGAAGCAGCCGACGGAGCGCCGAGGAGAGGCAGGCCCACAGGAAACTGCCAACACAAGAGGCAGAGCAGGAATGTCGAGAATTACTTGCTGGTTACCCTAGCTGCTACAGAGACGCTGACCCAGGGGCAACGGCATGGGAATGACTGCAGAAGACTCTGCAGAGCCAGAGAAGCCATCCCGATATCTTGGAGACCAGCATGCAAACGGAGAGACAAGGTCAAGGCCCATCAGCTACACAGGTGGCCAGTCGGATGGTTGGGGAGATCCAGACGGGATGAGGAATGCAACCCAAGGGAAGAAAGAAATACTTTCCGAGTCAGAGAGTCCCAGAAGAGAGCGCCTGGGACCCAGTGCAGACAACCATACCCCGCACAGGAATAGGGGAGAGTACGAACTTTGAAAATGTGAAGAACATTCATAGACCTTGGCAGGAGAGTGAACCAGGGCTATGGTTTGAAGACAGAGTGAGGAGAGATACCACTGTAATCAATCAAGTGAAGGGGTCTCGGACCTGTGGAGAAAAAGCAATCCCCAAATTATTACAAGGGGTATTACAATCTCTACAGAAACCAGTGAGAAACACAGATCGTGGCAGGGGGGTAAACCAGGACCAAGGAACAGAGAGAGATTGGAGCAAAGAAACACTGAGAGTGAACATGTGAAAGAGATTGAGAACCCAGACTGAGGAAGTGTTCCCCAAACAATACTACAGAAAATGGGGAGAACAAACCCCATAGAGACCAGTAACCGTTACAGACCTTGGCAAGGGACTAAACCAGGGCGGTGGAATAGAGAGGGATTGAGGCAAAGAAACGCTAATAGACAACACGTGGAAGAGATTGAGGATCCAGGTTGCGGAAGTGATCCCCATACAATACCTGAGAAGGATACAGACTTTGTGTGGACCAGTGACACCCAGAGACCTTGGCGGGAGAATAGATCAAGGTTAAGAACCTGGTGTACCCTACGTGGCAAGCAAGTGGGCCAAAGAGGAGAGCAAGTGCAATATCATTGGAGAAAGAGCCAAGCTGTTGTGACTTCATTGCAGCCTTAAGAGGCAGGTCTGCATGTGAAAGGTACACCTTGAATAAATGCTGGCAATACCTTGAGGAAAGGGAGTCCAGACTCCGAGTCCTATGGAACGTTTGTTTGCTTCCCTGCACCGGTTTAGAACCTCAATGTTACATCCCTGGGAAGCAGTTCTGCTCATCAAGAATCAAGCTGGTAGAATGCAAGAAAGGCTGTGGGTAAAAGTGAATCGACCCCAAGCCTTGTGAAACTTACATTTACCTTTTTGGCAACCTTATTAAACTCTCATTTGGAACTTCTGTGTTGAATATAAGATCGGGCTGCAGGTCGGCAGTCAAAGAGACATTTCCCCTTTCACCTTTTCCTAGGTTTACCATTTGAGGGATAGGGAAGGTTTTGGGCACAGGGCAGTGGGCTATAATTTGGACATCCGGACACTGACAGTATCCTTAGTTAGTTTTGTTGAGGCAGAGAAACCCCTCATAGAGGTAGGGCTAATTAGGAATTTCTCCAACCCTTCTTATTTTGTCTCCAATGAAGGTTTCTATCAACCAATATGCCACCATTGTGTCTGTCTCTTCCAGACCCTCCCAGAACCTAACCATAGAACAGCTTTTTTGGTTGTGCTTGTTCTCAGTAGAGGAGCTCCCTATGTATTCTGAACAACTAAGAAGGAGAAAGTAGTTGCGCGAAGTGGAGTGCACGGAGGGAGGTAAAGCGGGTGAATGTGACATGATGAGCCACAAGAAAACGTCAGCCAGACAAAAGGGAAGAGGATTAACTGAGAACATGGCAGCTGCCAGGAGAGGGTCAGACAATGACAGGCACCAGGTGGAAAGTTGGAGAAGGGCCAGGGAAACATTTGCGTTATATTGCAGGGTCACAGGCAATGCGGTAGAGGTGTCTACGGTGAGGGGCATGAGGGATGGATTAGTGGCAGCAGCAACATCCTTATTGGGATACTGCAGGGGTAGAGGGCAGGTGGGCTTGTGGAGTGTCAGCAAGTGGAGGGTTGTTCTAGGGGGTTTTCCTCGAGACCTAGCATGGTATCTCACTGTGCTGCTGTTAAAGAAATCCCTCTCTGTTTTTGTTTCTTATAGTCACTGGATACCCTTTCAAACATATGTTTACTTAAGACAATCTTCTTGGATATTCCATTGATATTTTTGTGCTGCACCCAATGTCTGGAGTCCAGAGTTAAATGTTGTTTTCTGATTTTGGTTGCATCCCAGTTGTTGCCAATGTCATTGCTGTCCAAAATGTACCATTTAGATCTTGAAGATTGCAAAGCGTAGGGGAGTGCAACATCTAATACATGCCTCTGTGAGCAAACCTACAAATCAGGTACACAGACAGGTACAGATAGGCTATTCCCAGGAGGGGCCATTTAATGCTGTAATGTTTTTCAAAGGCTTCATTCCATCTCTGCCTGAGGAACTTGAGGAATTCGATGAAAGCTCGCAAATGTGCAAAAGAAATTATTTTATTAGCCTAAGGTGGCAACTTGTCTTCTTCTGGATCAACATTCTAAATATATGGGGGGGAGAGAGAGAGAGAGGGAGAGAGAGAGAGAGAGAGAGAAAACACAAAGTTATGGTAGGTTTAAAAACACTTGACAAAATCACGTTCAGCAGAAATGTGAAAGTAGAATAATCAATTTGAGCCAAGTCACACATACCACATTGCCACGCTGTAAGAGATCACTGTTAGTTCACCTGCAGTTCAGTGCTACATGAGCTTGGCATTGTGGGTATGCAAATTAGCGCAAATGCAAGCCTTTCTCTCCAGAAAAAAAAAAATCTTTATCCTTCAGGGCAGTGCTATTTTATACACAGTTTCTTCAACCCAAGACCGTTCTTAAGACTGCAGAAAACTGCATACCAGTTTCGCTCATCTGAAAGGACAGGGAGTGTAAAATATGCCAATTGGTCTCAGAATCTTCTCAAACTCAAAGTAAGAAGGTGGACTAAACAAGGATATAGCTCCTGATGAGCCATAGCCTCCCGGCTAACAGCGAGACTTTGGCCATGTGTCCTAGAAGGCTTGCAACTTCCAAGGAGATTTGTTTTACTATAAGGGGTCATATGGAAAATCCTCACCTTCTCCCTCTATGTACCCCCTGCCCTACATTATTCCTCATAAGAGGATCCTATCTCCTCTAACTCTCTTGCATGTAAGATGCAGGAAAGAGATTGTGCTAGGATATAAAGGGGTTAAGAGCTTACACCACGTTTATTGGCCGGGGTGATGGTATTTACGCCGTAGGTGTAGAGACGTGTGTGTGTGCGCACCTGGGTGCGCCTGTTCACGGGACCTGCCCTTACTATGAGATGCCATGGAGGTGGACATCATTTAATGGGTGCTGTGCGATTGTATGTGATTTTGGTACCTACCGTCTTGGTTATCCCCCTTGTAATGTTTTTATTACTTGTGAACTAGGCATAGTCCTTGTGTGTTTTAGTTTAGTGCCATCCCTTGACTATCAGCAGCTGCTTTTGTAGTGCGTTTTATCTGTGCGCCATGTTTAGTGGGCATCTTTGCTTGACCGGCACCATGTTTTACTGTTCACTCAGCATGAGCTCCATGTTCCCACGGCATCACAACTCTGCATCCAGTGACTAAGCTTGCAGGATTTAAGCATGTTAGTCTTAAATTGTCTACAAGCCATGCAGTCAACCTCATCGGTATTGTGCCACGGAAAGTGTGTATTGCAACCGGGATAGAACCTAAATAGAGTTTTGTCCATCTTGAGAAACTGTGCTGGCAGACCCAGTAGGTGCAATGAATATGAAAGTGTAAGCCATTCTGTAATGAGTCTTTCCCTACTGTATGCTGCGGCAGGCCGGCATTGATGTCTTTGGCACCGTGGGATGTGTGGTCGCCCCTATCAGATCTTTTCTCAGCCTCCAGCTCTTGCTGGACATTCTCTAGTAATTGGTGTACTTTCCAAGTCTGGTCTACAAAACACAGTATTATTTTTAATTTTATGAACGTCAAACATTCACAAATAATTTCACCTTGCTGTTTGATAACTATTGGGGAACATTGCGTTTATGTGCAAGATTGCAGTGTGTGATCTGGGCAACTCATTCAATCGCATTGCACTGACCTGTCAAACCTGCTAAGGCCCTGTATTATAAATTGTCATTCCTCTTAAAACAATCCACACCCACGATTTACACGTCTATAGTGTTGCTTCAAATATAATGTTGGCCTTTGGTATATTGCACACCACAATTAGTTTCTTGGAACACTCATGGCAACACCACTTAAAAAAACATGGCCTCTTCTAATCTCAGTCTATGTCTGTGTAGATGCAACTTTCTGGTAAATTCTGATCTGCATCCTCTCTCTATGCTGTGGTATCTGTGGATTACTCCATGCTTCCAATCGTTTGCCTTCATCCATGCTTCAGCAATTGTACAATCTGTTAGGATGCTAATCTGAGTTCTCTACCTATGCTGGCGTATCTGTATCCTTGCCATGCGGCTACTGACCAGTGCCCTGCTTCTATGCTACACCCTTCATACCTTACTCGTGGCTTTAAAGGTGCCCTGTACCTCTGCTAGAACACAAGTACCCTCATCGTAGACAGCTAATATTGCCCTTGTAATGCCAATGCATTTATTATTCTCATTCCAGCACGGATGACGCCAGTGAAGTGACTTCAAAGGTGTTCCCACACTTATTTTAAGTTCTACCAAGGCAACACATCAAGCAATCGGTTGTGATTGTGCAACAGCAGTGGAGGAGAGCGAAGATAACCAGAGCGTGTTGGGGTCCCTTCATTTTTTCAGGTTCGGTGGGACCCCAAAGTTGTTCGTGCCGTGCCCTGAAATACTTTAAGATGGCCCTGACTTAAAAGTATCAGACACAAACTCAGGAAACAGATGACTGAAATAAACCACGAAGGCCCCATCTGCACCACGGGTGTTACACTCCATAAGATAAAATACAAAAATGTCACCAATGTCTGTGCCTTCCATGCATGCACATGGAGCCTGGCACAAGAGTCAAAATCTTGATGTTGACTCTACAACGGACATGTATGCACAGAAGCCCCACCACACCCATAAGAGCTCTTTCCCACCTGGAGTCCTGAACCATCAAGAAAAGCACTGGGGGCCTCTGCATAAAACACAAACATAAATAAAGCCCAGTAAAATCTGTGATATTTCCAGCTCCGACACAAGCAGGAGGCTTTGCCCGGCCATCTGCTGGAAGGGATTTAACACCTTGAATTGCAGATTCACAAATGTCATGCCTATTATGCATAGTACCAAAATGCTTAAATGCATCAAATAATGACTGCAAGCAGCTGACTAGTGTACAGACTCTTTCGAGTAGGTCCGAAAGAAGTACAGCCATACATGGGGTACTTTATAGCAATCACAATTTGTGCCATGTCTTGTGTGAGATAATAAACCAGTTCTGGCTTTTAGGTTCACTTCATATTACATTCTGGCACATGTAGTGCTGCATTTACAATATGCAGAGGAAAGCAAAATGAAATGCAATGCAAATGGCAGGACTTCTAGACCATGATCTCCGAGCTCTATTTTGGCATATTTTTCAGAAATAGGACTGTGCATAAAGGAATGTTAGGTGAGATAACGTGACGTGTCTTTTCTGTATTTACATGTTTTTTCTGCATTTCTACATTTAACAGGCTTATGAATGTTCATCTTTAGCGGTCACTTTACAAGCATTTTATGTTCTGTGCCAACATGTATAGGACTGAATTCTGCCCGAGCCAACTATTCCTTTTATCTTAACAGAGTCGATTGAATAAATACTGTAGTACCAACAAGCATTATTTATGAAGTTATGAAGCTACTGGTACTCACTATAATGCAGTGTATGTTGTTACCATTGCCTGTGACGATTATCTCTGGTGAGTGTGAATGTTTGAGGCATTCACACTGCAATAGGTGCTACTGGTTTCAACGCCCCTGCATGCCAGGTAAAGCAATCTCATTTTCTAAACCAGCAAATTACATTGAATCACAAAGTAAATGCCTTTCCTTTTTTTGTAGCACTTCACAACACAGCACACAAGTTGCACGCCGTTCTGAATGGCTGCTAGCAAGTACTATTATACAGTTTCTTTTGACATTTATCTTGAGAGTGCAGTTGTAAAAACTCACAGGAGATTACTTTATGTTCTAGGAGAGTGGAAGTGGGCATTTGTTTGAATTGTGCCTTTTTCACTAGTTAAAAGTATTCTGTGGCCTAGTATAGTTTGAACAGTTCCATGGTCTGACGGAGGATATGAAAGAAATGGTGCCTGCTGGGTTCTGTGCGCTTTATAAATGTAAACATAAATAAAGAAATGCCAATAAAATGAACATATCTCCTTCAGTTGTCCTGGGCCTGCATGTATGAGGGGCAGACTTGGCCTGGCAAGACATTCTGGATATACCACTGACTGTGGCATAATGAGGAGCTCCTCCCTTAATGGAATAACAGCCACGGGCCTCAAAACTACACCAAACTAAATCTAAGGTCTGTTCTTGGATAACTCCAGCTGTGCCATCCGTGATACATCTGTTGATTGCACAATTTCTTACAACATGGCGGAAAATTGCCATAATGTAATTATTAGTCAGACACCGAGTTGTAATCGTACAGGTCTCACTTTGCTCTGTCACCCGCAGAGAAACTGTACATTTTGCAATGGGACTTTCCCACAGTCTGGCTCCTATAAGAAGCCAAGAACACAACAAAGCAGACACATCATCATTGTAATTATTTGCAGTTATATCTCGCCTTTGCTCAGCGCGCGGCATGCCAAGTTGGACAATATGCCACACATAGAAAGGATAAAAGAAATCAGAACACTAGGAAGAGGTTTCAAAGAGACACAACACAAATAATGACACTGCTGAAAAGTTAAAAAATGAAAGAGCCCTTTAAAGGCAATGAACGCACAAATGAGAAAATGGGTTCTATGTTCTTAGAGCTCCAGTTCTTTTTCCCTTAGAGTTTTTCCCCTGAATATTTTCAGCCAAAAAAACGAATCAGCATTTTGTATTTTTATTTGGGGGGGGGGGTTTATTTAAGGGGGTTGTCCCCAAACCCCCCACTTCTCTATTATCTAGTCCCTATAACCCACACGCCCATACCCCTTATATCCCCTTACCCCTACGCCCCCCATATTTTTCGGCCTGGCGATGTAACAACATTGAACTGAGACAATGAAGTATATAGGTGACAGACGGCCTTTGATCAGCTTCACAACTTCCACATTGACTTTGGAGGCCCAGCCTAGAAAGCAGCTTATTTTGTATGTGTGAAGCTGTGGAAAGCCAAGGTGCATGCTGTGAGAAACCAGTTGTCTCACCCACTAGTTCCTGGGGATCTGCCATCTAGGTAGCCAGGACATGGTAATCACTTTTGGTTCCAGTTCCTGGGGGTGGTTCGGCAACGGGTCAAGCAAAATCCTGTGCATAGTCCAAAGTCTTCGATGTTGATACATTAAAGAAAGTTTGTGTTAAAGTAGATAAATCGCTCCAAGCCCAGCGGAGGGAGACTGATTGAAGGTGATGTGTTAAAGAGGGTCTCAGCTTTATGCATTTGCATTTGCATTGCATTTTGCTTTGCTGTACATATTGTAAATGCAACACTGTGAAACACCCCAGACAACTGAATCATTGTGACATCTTCTCCTGTCTAGCCCAGGAACCGCTCACTTCAGGTCTCCATACTTGTCACACCATCTGGCTAAAGCCCATATAGTTGAAGAAGAACTCTGGTGGTACCGGTTGATTAGTGGAGCTCGACCATCATGGGCTATTGCAGCGACAAAAATACTGGATCAGATTTTCTTGGCCAATGGGGAGTCGAAATAAAAGGACTTGCATTTTTTGTGGCGAGCAAAAACACAAAGAAGAAAAACTCACAGACTCATTTCTACATCGCTAAAAATTGCTTGTCTTAAATAAATCTTGACTCATTTTTTGTTTTCAAAACTTCTCAGAAACCTTGTAAAAATTGCTATCGGCGATTCAATCTCGTAATAAAAAAAAGGCAACACTACATATGTCAGAATGCAATATGAAGTGAACCTAAAAGCCAGAACTGGTTTATAACTGGTTTATTATTTCACACAAGACATGGCACAACTTGAGATTGCTGTAAAGTACCCCATGCAAGGCTGTACTTCTTTCAGACCTACTCGAAAGTGTCTGTACACTAGTCAGCTTTTTGAAGTCATTATCTGATGCATTCAAGCATTTTGGTACTATGCATAATAGGCATGACATTTGTGAATCTGCAATTCAAGGTGTTAAATCCCTTCCAGCAGATGGCCGGGCAAAGCCTCCTGCTTGTGTCAGAGCTGTGAATATCACAGATTTTACTGGCTTTATTTATGTTTGTGTTTTATGCTGAGGCCTCCAGTGCCTTTCTTGATGGTTCAGGACTCCAGGTGGGAAAGAGCTTTTATGGGTGCGATGGGGCTTCTGTGGATACATGTCGGTTGTAGAGTCAACATCAATATTTTTACTCTTGTGCCAGACTCCATTTGCATGCATGCAAGGCACAGAAATTGGTGAAATCATTGTATTTTATCTGGTGGAGGGGGAACTAGGGTGAACAGTGAACCACCCGAGAAATTGGACATGTGAAATCCTGATAAGAAAGGAACTTTGATGTCTGTCATGTTGCATCAGGCCCTCTGAAAGAAGAGACTTGGAATGGCAAAGAGACTGTGGCACAGAAGGCCATGATGTTAAAGATTTGAAATGCATCCTCGTGCCAGAGACTGTGCTAAACTCAAGTGTGCCGCCTTGTCCCGTGCTCAAAACGTGGGGAAGGGAAGCCAACGGCTTGAATATCCTGACATATCATTTCTTGAACACTTTTCTTTGGCATAACATTGTTTCCCACACTATTTGTGTTTAGAAGTAAGGATTGGCAAAAGGTTTATTAGTAAAGGCCCTTTTATTTTGACGGACTCGACTAGGACTGCGTTAATATTATTTGATGGTCGTAGCGTGCTCCCATCTTTAGATTTAGGATTAGATAGGCGTTTTTCAAACTCAATTGAAGTTCAATAAACCACCTTGCTGTGGTCACTTGTGTCTGTCATACTGTTTGATACCATGCCTTCCGTTCAATGCAGGGAAAAGAGTTTATGATTTGGAAGTGCTGAGGAGTCGCATAGAGATAGAAGCATATGTTTTTTCGGCGCAGTCTTGCACATGGCGGGCACACCAGAGAGGCTCTTGCTGCACAATGATAGCGGGACGGTATGATAAGGAAAGTGCTAGAGAAAGTGTGCAGGCAGCTGTCCACAGTGGGTGTGGTACCTCTATCTAGGGTAGAACATAAGGTAGGCCCTATAGGTGGGCAATTGTATGCAGCATTGGCCGCCAGCACCATTAAGTCAGTCCTACAGTGGCTGTGCTTGCCTCTTCTGAGTGAGACATTAACAGAGGGAGTAGATTCTGCACAGTTTTTATCTTGCGGAAAGAATCCCACAAAATATACAAATATATGCCAAACCTATAACAATTATTTTTTCACCTTAGTCAAAGGCGAGACTAAGGAAAAGAAATAGAAGATCGAACTTAAAGGTTAATGCATTTAAATTATTTTTTAAGTATTTGAAAAATATCCTTATTTCCTTCTAAATCTGTCCACACAGTGATAACATATTGAAATAACCAATAAGTAACGTCCAATAGAAAACATCCATCCAAACGCATTAGTGTCCCACTCATACACAGTCCACCAATAACCTACACCTATTCAAAACAACTGGTTCAAAGTTATTTGCAAAGACGTTTAAACAAAAGTGATTAGAATAAATGAAAGAATTTCTGAATTTCCCGTGTTTTCCTGAGTGGTTTTTCCTAAGAAAATATAAACTACTACATAATTGTCCAGGCGCAAATAGTTTTAATTATATTGTCAAAACCTCATTTTTAATGTAGAGGCTGCTGCCTAGTACATTATTTCACTAGCTCGAGTATCTATACCCAATGTATAATATGTTTGAACAGTTAAGCTGTTCTTCATCAGGGTAAACAAATTAGAGAAATAGGGACTTTCATCTTAAAGTTAATGGCCAGGAAAACCACCTGAAAATAACCAATACCTGATGAGTGAGCAAAGACATACATGCAAGGGAAGAAGAATGAATCCTATTTATAGGAATAAACAGAAAAACATATTATACCTAGAAATCCTAAAGCTTTACCTCAACTTAAGTTCTGGGGACCAAAAAGAACACTAGATTGCCTTATTTCTTCGGGGTAAACAGTGTCTTCCATTGGAGAGCAAATGGTGTGTGAATCAGAACACAACAGTGGCAATAGCAACATTGTTAGAAGTATTGGAGATCCCCTGTGTCCCAAACACTATAGAAAGTAGAACTTCAATTCCAAAAAGGACCAATGAGATGACAAAGGGAGAGGATCCCCCTCCCCCGCCATTTGGTCATCCATCACACAAGAATGTATAGAAGTAGCTGCGATGGCACCAACCAGTCGATTGGAGCCGTCATCAGCAGAAAGAGACACATGGAATCTGCTGGATCAGATGCTTGAATCCTTTGACTAAGCGCTGGAGATTCATGCGCTTAAACACAGGAATCAGCTGCAGCAGTTGCGGGGCCAGTTTGGGTGAGTTCAACACTTAGGAGAAAAGACAGAGGTATACACCCTAAAAGTAAGCAGAGTACCAGCCACGTTTACTCCATAAAAAAGGGGAAATTCTGCCATTAAAAAAATAAGTAACAAGTAGCACAGAGGGAACTGCCTCCTGCCTCCACCCACATCTCCATGGAGATATTCAGATCAGTTGCGCCCACACAGCAGTGCCGCAGGAAGGCGTCTAACATTATTACTGCCTGCTCTGAAGAGCAACTTTAAGGTAACAGTGCATCCCTTCATTGGAAAGAATAACTGAGCGCAAAGAGATAATATAATTTTACTCAGGAAAGAAAATACCCCTTTTGGGAATGAGAATTACTTTTTTTACTCTCGAAAATCATTTTCCACCAACCTCAAAAAATAGGGAGTAAAATGCTCCCACGTCAAAATCGTATCTGGAGCCCCAGATGTACCATCTGGTCTACAGACATGGGACCCAGAAAGTGTTTCAAACAGTGGTAGAAGTGTACCGAAAAAAGTAGTGGACCTGTGCTGTTGGCAGGGGAGTGGGTAGGCGGGAGCATAGTGCAACATGTGACAAGGTGTTGCGGTCGGGGCGTTGCAATAGTCTAAGTGACTCGTAACTAAGGCTCCTACTACAACTTTACACTTGCGCAGGGACATGAACTGACAAATCCTCTGTATAGAATGGGGAATATGGTCATAAAAAGTATAAGAATGGTACACAGAAACAAATAAAAGTAGCAGAACACCGCTCTGGACCGTTCCCGCTCACTTCAATCTCTAGTTTCAAGTATGAGGAGGTGTCACAGTGCGGTTCGCCCCTTTAGAGAAGCAGTGAATTGGGTAAATATAAGATGGATGTGGCTGAGGGTTTTATAGGTCAACATGAAGACATTGGCCGAAAACAAATATCGCCCCACCCTTTGTGGAGGCAAGAGAATGGGAGGTGGAAGGAGCCCCTTTAAGGGAGAACATAGAAAATTGTGGTTTTTGAGTGAAGGGTGGACAAATATGGAGCTCTAGATTTTTCACTAAATGATGAGAGCCCCAACTATGCTCTCCTGATAGCTTGCATTGATTGGTCAAGACGTGGGGGTGCAGCAAATGTGTATTAGGTAAACAGAAAAATTAGAGAATAACAGTGGCTTCCCTACCATCTACCCCTTTCATGCCCTCCTGTCCATGCACTAATTTCCGTCTTAGATCGTTTTTATATTTTTTTTAAATTTATTTAGACGTGCTTCAGCAATAAACTTTTCACACCATTTATCAAAATGTAAGTCAATACAAAGATAAAAGGTAAAACAATCAGTATGACCCGGGAGGGTAGCTCAGAGGCAATGTGCTTGCCTTGTAAGCAAGAGATTCAGGTTCGATCCCTGGGCCCGCGCTTAGAAACCACTGGGTATTAAGTGCGTTATAAATAACCAATCATATCATGCAGCATAGTAAATATACCCAACAATCACATACCACAATGAACTATTTGTAAATTCATATAAAATGTAGTTAATGTCATTCATGATTCTATCATGGATTCCAGTTTTAAAATCCTAATAAAGTGCAATTTTCCTGATTACCCCATACACCCTAGCGGCGCCCATTGATCAAGGGTAGTATAGCTTCCCAGAAATTCATTAAGGTGACACAGAGCTCGCCATGCATCTATCCCAAAACATCAGTGTGGCCAAGGTGTCACTATTGTGCACAAAATAAATGTCCCAACAATTGTGTGCGCTTATTGAGCTGTGATGGGCATTGGGTAAGTGCCTAAGCGTTTCCACTCCGCTTTTGACTTGACATAGGCGACAAAATCTATCGTCCCATATGTATTCGGGTTGTGCACCTGTGCCCGCCAGGCACTGCAGCTGGTTAAAGCTCGCGAGCATGAATTGCCTCCTAACCCGGAAGCAGGGAAACTTTACTAAATGAGGATGAAGTCTCCCTGGGATATAGGTTTGTTTCAAATCCAGCGCAGCCCGGTAGTTTTTTAACAAATCCATGTTAGTGCAGAAGTCCTAGCTTGTAGCCTTTGTATAAAGTTGGGCGATTAATTTGTGCAATTCAGATGCCCAGTCAAATTCATCAGATAAATGCTAGGCAGGTGTCTCTGTATCTATTTAATCTTTATTATCCTTTTCACTGATGTCTTTGCCAATCAGGGCGTAGATCAGGATTGGAGGGTGTTTGTCAATGTTGAGCCACAAGACCAACCTTCTAATGTTGAGTATTGTGTATAGGGAAGTTACTCCTAGATCCAACCTGAGAATGCAGACAGGTACATTACTGGAGGTCCCTAGTCTGCATCTTAGTATCATCCCTTCCAATCTAATGAGCCACTTGGGTCTAATCCCCATACCGGTTTCAAGGCAGTGCAGAACTGTTGGGACTATGCTTTGTTGGTATATCATGAAAAGGCCATTTAAACTAAAGCCATTGTGCGATCTAATGAAATCCATGATAGCCCCCAGCTTCCTGTGAGTTTTTATTTCAACATTGGCCATGAATTCCCTTCTCCTGCTTGTAATAAGGGAACCCAAATAGATGTATGTCAAGGCAAACTCAATCATACTATTGTCTAACCACCATACATCCATGGGAGCACGCTTCTTGGTTTCATAATATGAATTTGCATAGTTCATAGATTGTTCTCCGTGGCGTAATTCATAAAAGTTTTCATTGTTGTTAGAAGTCTGATCTGAGTATGGTCCATGATTATTATGTCATCCGCGTATGCGAGCACAGACAGGTGCTCTTTGCCCCATTTTGGAATAACATTTCTGGTCTTGCTCAGGGCGTCTGGCAGATCGGCCAAACAGAGGTTAAAAAGCAAGGGAACGCACCCCTGCTTTAGACCCCTGTTGACTTGAATCGGTTTGGTGAATTGGCCCAATACGTTGATGCCGAACCCTGGATGCTGTGTCCGAGTGAAGCTTGAATAGCATATTTAATCATTTCCTTCCTATGCCCAGTTCTCACGTTTGTCAGAGTTTTGCCCTGCTTACACAGTCGAATGCTCAACTGTAATCAATGTAAACATCGAATAATAGTGGCTCTTTGCTCTCGCTAGCTCTGCCTGAGAGGGCCCTCCAAACCAACATGTTATAGGCAGTCAAGCAATGCCTGGGGAAACCAGGTTGCACCATGTTTAATATGTTTTTTTCCTTCTACCAATGGTTGAAGGCCCTGAGTACTATTAAAGCAAATACTTTGCTAGATGTCTCAAGCATTGCAAAGGGCAAGTAGTTTGCAAGGTTCTTTCTGTCTCCTGTCTTGAATACTGGAATCAAAATCAAATGTGTCCTAGAATATGATTTGTCTTTGTGATAAAAGTGAAATATTTATTTATTTTTACATTTATTTTTACTTTTTACATTTATAGAGTGCACAGAGCCCAGGGGCATCCAGGCACTGTGACATGACCAGTTACTTTCATGATAATACAAGCATTGTAAACATACAGTGTGAATAGATTGTCAGTTAGGGTCTGGCAGTATTGCTGTGCTCCTGGGTGGTGATCTGGTTTTGTCACGGGAGGATAGCTCAGGGGCAATGCGCTCACCTTGGAAGCAAGACGACGCGAAGCAACACAGATTCGATCCCCGGGTCCGTGCTTAGAAACCTCTGGGTATTAAGCGCGTTATAAATAAACAATCATATCATATCATATTGTCTGTTGAGGTTAGGTGAACAGCAATGTTTTTAGAGCTCTCCGGAATGTACAGTACGAATGTCCTGCTAGCAAGGTGGGCTGGAGAAGGTTCCAGTGCTTGGCTGCAATAGCCGGGAAGCTAGAGCCTCCAGCTTTGGCCTGTTTAAATTTTGGCTGGGCGACTCGGTGGCCATAGGCAGATCTGGTGGGTCTGGAGGAGGATACCTTAGCACATGTTTGGGATAGGTATGGGGGGCATAGAAATAGTTCTCTCTCCTTGCTCGATTAAGGAATTCAAGTGATCTTTTCTTTCTCAAATGGGCATCTGCTTTTGGGAATTCACCAATGTTCAGGTCACTCTGAGGAATCACTAACGCTGGAACATGGATCAATACCAAGGAACACATTCCTCCCCAATCCTTGGGCAGCTTCATGTAGGCTCTGGACCCCCAAGCCCATTAATGATCAATCAAGACGACTGTCCCTTCCTTCCTGCTTGGTACATCAAAAATTCGGCCACACTGGTGATTCTCTCCAACCTTCCTCGTACCATTATTTCTGAAACACAAGGATGCACTCTTTAAAGGTAGTATCTGTAATGGTCCTCCTTTGTCGTTGACCCTTGTCAACAATTTCATAATCTTTGAGCATTGATCCTTGCATTCCTTTTCTGCAGTTTCTATAACTGGCTCGTACTGTCCAGTCAATGCTGCTGCTCTGCACACAACCAGGCCATCAGCCCATCCTTCTGGAGTATGCACCGTTCCTTTGATTTGCAGTTGACCTCTTTTCCAGCATCTTCGTACGTCTTCATTATTCTTGCCTTGACAATTTAGCATCTTATTTTCTTCAACCTTCATTCCAGCTCCATTTATTCCAGGCTGTTTATATCTGATTATGCGATGCCTTGTTACTGGTTTCTCTCTTGTCTTTAAATTTTGCAAATAATTATCTTCTCTTTGAGATGTCTCTTTATTTATCCATGCCAAGGATGCTGTTCTGCCTTGGAACTGTCCTCTTGTCCTCTTGTCTGGCAAAGTGCAAGATGCGTTAGGCAATGGGCTTTTTGCACTGGTACTTCTGTAGCTATGAATATCTTGGAGGTTCCCGTAGCATACAGTAGCAGGGAACACATTGTCAAACCGGATATTAAATTATGGCTCTTATTACAAACGATTTGTATGTATATTGGCCTACGCCAAGTTGCTTAAAAATTGTACGCGAATAACTCTCTGCGGCAAGGTCTTGACCTTAGAAATTGATGTAAGCCGCCATCTTGAATCAAGACTCCATTTTAGGTTAGAAACCGCCATTTTGGGGTGTTATACAAAGTCACCCTGTAATCTAAAATGGCCGTCTCGTGTGTCCTTGTTTTTGCCTTAACCTCTCCAACCTCTGTAGGGAAGTTAATGTCCAACCTGCCCTCAGGCTACATGTTAGGGTCATGTAGACCTTGTCCTTTGTTGACCTCGGGAGTAGGGGATTACTTGAATTAGCAATGTTAAACTACAAGTAAACAAGAACAGTAATGCTATCCAAATATAATATGCGAAACATTGTTTGGTCTGTATTAAAGCAATATATAAAGAGTGTAAATGTTAAATTGAAGAATAATGGAGTGTGTTAGTAAATGTACTGAAAAAGTAAACCACAAGCACGGGATATGTAAATTAGGAAAGTGAACCTGGCGCGACCCTAGCCCAGTGCATGATTAACCTGTAAAGGGGCTGGACATCATTTTACAAATTGTATAAATGCGTCGGTGTCCAGCTAGGAAATTCCCTCACGGCTCATATTGAACCCTGCTGGTGGTCTCTGTGATGTATTGACGGCCAAATAGCTAATTGTGTACTTTGTTGAATACTGTTCAGTTTTGTAATAAAGATTCTGGGAATCTTTATAAGCCCGTGTCGGTGTATTTTCCTTTGCTCGGTGTAACAGCCGTAATATTGTATTTTTCCTGATTCCACAGATGGCGCCCGAATAGGGACCCTCAAGATTGACTTTGTCTCGTTGAAGGTTGGCTCGGCTATCGGACCGGGATCGGACGGTGTCAACAGAACCGGCCACTCTAAGACGAGAAGTGAATTCCTCGACGAAACTGCACGATCCGATCCCTGGACGGTGAGCTATAGCCCGAGACGACGTCTTGACGAGGGTCCATATATTTGAGGTGGGTAAATTTGCCGAAAATCACCAGACACGTGGGTCCTTTGCATTGTCCTTAGAAACCCGATCGGGCCTCCCAGACCTTTGGTCAGGTGAATCGTGTCCCGATTCTTAATTTAACCCTGACAAATTTGAATTTGGAGCATTGTACTCGCGAGCACAATTATTTAACCAGGTAACACCAGAACTTTGATATGCCTGGGAAATTGTCTGCCTGCTTTAGGACATTTTTCCGCAGTGACAGAAAATATTTGGAAGATAGCCGTTCCGCACCACAGGAGGGGTCGCCGGCATGTACTATGTACTGTAAGAAAGGCTTTGGTAGTATAGCCTTTAATGACATTTGGCACAGACAAACCAGACATAATTCTAATCTACGGTGGCCAACCAATGGTAGTTTTGAAATCCCTCGTATAGAATATTTAGAGTCTGTATTAGTAAAGAAGAAGGCTAGGCCTGCAGCATTTGACGCGTTGCACAGTTGGAAAACAGAAGCTTTGCAGCAACAAAAGAGTAGAGAGAAACATATGCGTCGACATATGACGAGTGTCGAAAAGGCACGGTTATATGATCAAAATAAACAATTGGAGTCAGTTAGGAACACGGACAGGGCATTTCAATTAGGCATTCAGAAAATCTACCCTTCAAAAGATTTTCATACGTCAGACGAATTGATTAATAAACTTTTGCATGAACGAAGGCCCGATGCCTTCGTGCCACCTCCATATGTCCCTCCTCCTGGCGCTTTGCCCCTTCCTGTTGTGGTTCCCCCTCCCATAGTTCCTCCGGTCCTCCCTGTTGTTCTTCCTGTTGTTCTTCCAGCCGTCGCCCCTTTGTCTGCCCCCTTGCCTTCACCTGTTGTTATTCAGAATGTGCCTACTCTTCCTCTTCCAAGTGATCCTGCATCGCTTGTAGTAGACCCGGGAGCAAGACCAAGGGCTGTGACTCGTAATACTGTGACGCCAGACAAGAGGAGTGAATTGACTGCTTGGGCTAAACATTGTATGGAGAAGGGTGAACAAGCTGATGTTTTTTCCACACTTGAAAATTTAAAAGATATTCCTGAGAAAAATGTTTTTATCGAAGGATTAGGGACTCATTTAAGTATAATGTGGAATAGACTAAATGATGTAGATTTCCCACAAGGGTTACGGGATTTAAACGCCTTAGCGTTGTCCAGAGATACTGCGGAGAAGGTATATGAGCATGTTGAGAGGATTTTTGAGTATAGGAAGGAGTTGGAAGAGTTACAGAACGAGGAAGTAGATGGTGATAGTTTAGGTATTATGTACTTACAGAAACGGTTTTCTCCTCGTCGAGAATTAAAAGGTGAGGAAGCACGAATTCGTACAAAGGACGCGATAAGATGGATTTTGGATATGTCGATAACTCCAGATGAAGTATATTACACATACAGTCAATATACGTTAGAAATGCAAAAGAAAGTTATACAGGTGATGGTAGAGCACCTGCAGAATGAGTGTGTAAGAAGAAAGATTTGTTGTCCCGCAGAATTGTTGAGTGTTTATAAGAGAGCTTTTTTGATTGATACTTCTTCGACTGACTTAGCGCTTGACTTGGCTCTGTTGCTTAGTAAGCGTTCGGAGCTGCCTACTTCTCAGTTGCCTATGAAAGAGGTCCCTCTGACATTTGTCCCAAAAGTTGAGATTGCGGTTGATGCTGCACGAGGTATAGTAGCCGGAGAAATTCCTGCACATTACGTTTCACAGTTTGTTCACATCCTGTTTTCAAGACAGGAAGTGAACACCATAAAGCAATCTATTCCTGATATACGAAAAAATCCGACCAGATTCTATAAAGAAATAGAGTCGGTCTTACAGTCGTCGGTATTCACTTTAAGTGATATTGACCTCTTATTTCCCGTACTCCTGCCAGTTGATTTGTGGAAGCAGATTAGGACTATAGATGACATACCTGGGTTGGGAGATACATGGGATAACATGACTAGGCTGGACAGAGAAAGACCAGCTGGCGAACGACCACCTCAAGTGATATTAACCTTGCCTGATAGAATTATTGTAAAATTGAAAACTATGGTTCCAGAAAAAAGAATCATATGGGACAAGCTTACGGCCTGTGTCCAAGGAAAGTCTGAGGGTGCTACCGATTTTTTCAATCGGTTCGAGCAGGTATTCTCGGATTTCAGTGGACAAGACTTGGGCACAGAGTCAAGGAAAAGGTTGTTTGTAGACAAATGCGTACGTGGATTGCTGCCTGACATCCAGTTACAGATTATGTCCTCTGAAAGCGCTTGGCAGGCGAAGTCCCAATCAGAAGTATTGCATATGGCTCAGTATTATGAAAATTGTGTAAACACTGAAAAAGAGAAACTTGAGAAAAAAAGGGTGACTTGAAAACTAAAGTTTTATTGCAGCAGATTGTTAGAAACCCTAGAGGGGGTAATCAATTTAGAGGTCAGTACATTCCACAGGGAAGTGCGCCCTTGGCTCCGGTAACCATTAACCAGTGTGCCTATTGCCGGCAGGAAGGCCACTGGTGCGCACAATGTCCGACCTTACAGCAAAGGTCATTTGGGAACATGGGTAGATGATCCAGAGGTCGCCCAGGTGCAGGGGGCCCTGGCAGAGGTCAGTTTGCACCAGAATCACAGAAATCTCCTTCACAAGATAAGCAAGTTTCGAATGTGGATAATAGAAACATTTTTGATCACCCTTCTGCCACGTACCTCTCCGAAGAACTTCCTTTTGATAATATTTTGTTCCGCTAGGATTGCCTGAAGCAGGATTTGGAACCTACGCCTATTCCCGTTCATCAGAAAGGCCCCTACGTTGAGATGGCGGTGGGAAATAGGAAGCATCTATTTTTAGTGGATACAGGAGCACAGAAATGTTCCATTGACCATTCACGGGTTCCAAATATTCCCCTGTCAAGACAATCCAACGTTTCCGTAGGGTTTTCAGGCACACCTGTAGTTTGTCTGGTCTCTTTGCCGGTACCGATAACACTGGGTCCCTTCACAGAACAGTGTCCATTTTTACTTACCACAAACTGTGGGGAGAACTTGCTGGGGCTAAATTTATTGAAGGCATTACACGCAGTAATTCATTGTTCTCCAGATGGAATTCGGCTAACAATTTCACCCCAGCAATCACTCGCCTCTCAGTTTTTGACTCAACCTTTACCGCCAGAATTTAGTAATGTTCCAGGATGCTTATGGGCAATTGATGATAATGATGTGGGCATTCTCCAAATTGAACCTGTTAAAATTATTTTGAAACATGGAGTAAAATTGCCTCGCATCCCGCAATATAAGATCTCAGTTGAAGGCGAACAGGCTTTGAAATGTATAGTTTCTGATTTTGTACATCGTGGAGTCATTGAGGAGATTACGGGTAGCATATGTAACAGCCGCATTTTGCCAGTATACAAAAAAGGTGATACTGCGATTCCCTTTCGTTTTATAATTGATTTACGTGCTATTAACAAAATTGTGGCTCCTCAATTTCCTATTGTACCTGATGTTACAACGATATTAACCATGATTCTGGCTTCTGCCACTCACTTTAGCGTTGTTGATCTTAAAAACGCGTTTTTTTAGTATTCCCATACACAAGGATAGCAGGTATTTGTTTGCGTTTACCCTAGGTGGACGCTCGTTTACATTTACTCATGCACCACAAGGGTACACTGAGAGTCCAAGTATTTATAGTAAGGCATTGAAAGAGCAGCTTGATACCCTCGAGTTGCCTACTACTTGCACGTTAATACAGTAAGTAGATGACCTCTTCTTGGCCGCTGATTCTGAGAGTGCCTGTAAAGAAGGCACCGTGTTGTTGCTTTGTCATCTAGCAAAACATGCCCACAAAGCTTCACTTAAGAAATTCCAATATTGTTGCCAGGAGGTCGCCTATTTAGGCTATCTCCTGTCAAAGGAGGGAAGACGGATGACACCTGAATGAATAAAGACCATTTCTGGTATGTCTGTCCCAAATACGCAAAAGGAAGTTAGAGCCTTGATAGGTATGGCTTCTTATTGTAGATTGTGGATCCCAAATATTTCGTTAACGATTAAACCAATGTTGGCTTTGACAAAGAAGGGCATTTCTTTGCCACTGCCGTGGACCTTGGAACACCAGACAGCATTCGATTTGCTCAAATCTGCGCTGTGTTCGGCGCCGGTTTTAGGAACTCCGAATTATGATAAGGCCTTTGTATTGTTTGTGCATGAACGTGATGGATGTGCTTTGGCTGTGTTAACGCAGGAACATGGAGGGAAGAATAGGCCGTGCGGCTACTATTCCTCCGCCCTTGACCCTGTAGCATGCGCTTTGCCAAGATGTTTGCGTGCTGTTGCTGCTGCTGCTGCGTCTGTAAAACAGAGTGAGGGAATGGTCCTGGGTCATGCGTTAACCCTAATGGTACCTCACTCTGTAGATATTCTATTAAATAGAACTCAAACGCAACACCTCACTTCTGCACGATTAACAAGATATGAACTGATCTTGTTTGCTCCCCACATTCAAATTCAGAGTTGTTGCGTATTAAATCCAGCTGAACTTTTACCTGTCTCACAAAATACTGTTGATGATGACGATATGTCACACGATTGCCTTTATATGACAGAACAAGAGACTAAAGGCAGAATTGATTTGAAAGACACGCCTTTGAATAGCCCTCAAGGAGAGCTATTTTGTGATGGCTCTTGTTTTAAACTTCAAGACGGTACATCCACGGCTGCTTATGCTGTCACTACTTTAAGCACGGTTGTGGAAACTAAAAGAATTATGCATAACTCTGCGCAGGCCGCAGAAATTATAGCGTTAACTCGAGCTTGTGAGCTTTCTGAAAGGCGTACAGTGAATATATATACTGACAGTCAGTATGCCTTTGGGGTGGCCCACAATTTCGGTAGACTTTGGAAAGAACAAGGTTTCTTGACCTCGCACGGAACGAAAATCCAGCACGGCACTTTAATAGTGCGATTGCTTTCAGCACTTGCACTCCCTGTTCAGTTAGCTATCATAAAATGTTCAGCACATCAAAAAGTTACAGATGATGTAGGAAAAGGGAATGCCTTCGCCGATCAGATAGCTAAACAGACTGCCACTGATTTCAGTTCAGAAATGTACGCTGTAAAAGAAGTTGTAAATGTTTGCACTTTGGGAGAAAGTATCGATGTTGTAAAAGATATTCAAGCAGATGCTACCATAGAGGAAACTAAGAGATGGATCAAGGGTGCAGGAAGATTGGATGATGATGGGTGTTGGGTAGACAATGTTGGAGGGAAATGGTTACTCCCTGACGCCTACATTACAATGATGGTTATTATGGCTCATGGTCCGACACATGTGTGTGCGCAGAAACTAACAAAAATTCTACACAGTGTATGGGCCAATGATAAGATTTTCAAAATTGCGGAGCGTTTTGTCCAGAACTGCATGGTTTGCTTGCAGCACAATGTAGGGAAAGGTACCTCGACTCCTAGAGGAAGTTTCGCTCCACCTTCTGTCCCGTTTGAGGTTATTCACTTTGATTTTATTGAAATGGAATGGTGTAACAATCTTAAATATGTATTGGTTGTTATTTGCGCCTTTAGTAAGTGGGTTGAGGCCTTCCCGGTTAAAGATGCAACGGCCATAACCACGGCAAAAACTCTGTTGAAAGAGTTTTTCCCTAGGTTCGGGCTGCCGAGAGTCATCTGGTCTGATAATGGGCCACACTTTATTGCCACTGTAATCCTGCAAATTTGGAAAGGACTACAGATTGACAAGCGGTTCCATTCAGCTAGACATGCCCAGAGTGCCGGATTAGTGGAAAGGCACAACCGCATTATAAAGAACAGACTCGCTAAGACGTGTGCTGACACCAAGCTAAAATGGCCGGACGCCTTACCGATCGTGTTACTATTGATGAGAAAGACCCCTCAAACTAAGACTGGGCTCTCTCCCTTTGAGGTGGTAATGGGGAGACCTGCTAATATTTGGGGTATGCCAAAAAGTCGCTCATTACGGGATATAGAAAATGTGCTTCTTTCAGACTACTGTAACCAGTTGACTAAAAATCTGTTTTCAATTTATCACCAGGTACAAGAGGCATTACCTGTGCACTACGAGGGCCCCGGTCACAGTCTACGACCGGGGGACTGGATCCTCACAAAGGTTTTTGAGAGGTCATCTTGCCTTGCACCTCGGTGGAGGGGTCCCTACCAAGTCCTGCTAGTCACCCAGACTGCCGTGCGGGTAGCGGGTCGTAAACACTGGATCCATGTGACGCACACCAAACGGATCCCACAGCCCGTGCCATACGATACAGAAGACACAGAATCTCTTCCCACTGCTGTAACTCGCATGCCTGAAACAGCAACAACCGACAAGGGAGAATCGGAGACGCTTCAGAATCCGCAAGGCCGGACAAAACGGCCATCTTGTCTCCGCACTCCCCAACAGTGGAACTTCCGGATCAATCCTTTCTTGATCCCATTCCCGTCCGTTCGCCACTTCCAGGAGGAAGTGACGACACTTTGTTCTCACCAGAAACTGCAAAATATAATTTGCGCCCAAGGAAATAAATGTACAGCATGGTCTGACTGTGCGACTGAAAAAAATCATTGAGGGCTTGTCTTTTTGACCGATTGTACGGAAAGATTCTGTTGGCTAAGGGTTGTGGGAAAGACATTAAGAAGACGAGCGACTGGAGTCGCCAGCAAACGAACAATTGGTGTTTTTTTCGATTGAAGACTACGATGCCTGCACCTGCTACCGCTCGTACTGAACTTTTAGATAAAAATGTGACTAGCAGAGACAATGATCAAGTATGTAAGTGGACCCCCAAAGTGTATTGTTACCTCCTCGTACTAATTACTAGATTTGTAATGACTTTTGGGTTTGGGTTATGGTATCTGGAAGAAGCATATCTATTGAAAATGTATCTGTGATTCCCACTCCTTCTGTGCAATTGCATACTTTGTCGCCTAGGGATTCTTTGCATAGACGGAATTATCAGAATAATACCCTTTTATTAATAATAAATGCCACTCATGCAATTTTTAATAAGACCAATTGCTGGATCTTTACACATTTACCGCAACATGGGGATAAAGGGCTAGGTTGGTATATTTACCCTTTGCCTCTGACAACTGCCTGTTACGCTTCTCTTAGAGCACTATTTTTTGGTCGATGGAATGACAGCATCTCAGGGAACTTTGATGGTACAAATTTAAATAGTTTTGAAAAGAATGTTTTGATGCCCCTGGGATGCTCGCTTTTTGCAAATAGAAGCAAGCCAAACGTTGCTTCTGTTAGGCCCTCTGATAGATTGTCTCGTCCTTTTCAGTCTTTAATCTCTTTCAAAATAGCTCCTATAGGCAATAAGGATGCCACGCCTCCATCGTATTCTGTTAATCACAGCCCCAATTCAGTATCCTTCTGCATACAGAGGAATGGAACACGGTCAATGGGTAATTTTAGAAAGTGCGCCAACGTTGTGAATTTGACTAGTGAAAACAGACCTCTGTACGTAGGCAAACCTGTCTATTTTGTTTGCAGTAATGTGGCATTTCCGTGGTTGCCCAGGGATTGGCAAGGAACCTGTTATTTAGGGATTCTATTACCTGGGGTATTTATTGCCAGTACTACAGAAATTTCAAAGACTCGTCCACAACGAGGTGTAAAAGGGCATACTCCAGCGCAAACTTTAGGAGATATTATGAAATCTTTTGTACCATTTTTTGGGCAAATTACGAATTCAGAAGATATTAGGGGACTAGCGAGAGTATTGGAGAGAACCATCAATCGGACCACTGACATACTCTATAATATGATGCTAGAGCAGAGAGCGATAAGATTAGTGGCTCTTCAGAACCGGATGGCATTAGATGTCATCCTGGCAGAGCGAGGAGGAGTATGTAAATTAGTGGGGTCCGCTTGCTGCGATAACGTTCCAGACTCCTCTTCAACAATCTTTAGGGCGATCCAAAATCTACATGATCTTAGTTCAGAAGTACATGTTCCTGAGGGAAATTGGGAACTTGGTACATGGTTTTGGGACCTCCTACGGTCATGGGGATGGAAGTTGTTCTCGGCCCTACTGATTATCTTGGGAAGTTTTCTGTTTCTTTGTTGTTGTATACAGTGTCTCCCTGGTATATGCTCAGTATTAGGGGGATGTTGCGCGCAAGCAACAAGTGTATTAGGGAATAAAATATACACCCCAAAGGAGCTCTCCAAAGAGTATGTGTTGAAGGAAACTCTGGTATCAGACCTAATGGCAATAGATATGTCCGACAATGATTCGGGGTGTCTGGACGATGACGCATGGAGTTACTTGCAATCAAATCAGAAATAGTATTAGCACTTGGCATAGACCAAAAGGAGGGTTTGTCAAACCGGATATTAAATTATGCCTCTTATTACAAACAATTTGTATGTATATTGGCCTACGCCAAGTTGCTTAAAAATTGTACGTGAACAACTCTCTGCGGCAAGGTCTTGACCTTAGAAATTGATGTAAGCCGCCATCTTGAATCAAGCCTCCATTTTAGGTTAGAAACCGCCATTTTGGGGTTTTATACAAAGTCACCCTGTAATCTAAAATGGCTGTCTCGTGTATCCTTGTTCTTGCATTAACCTCTCCAACCTCTGTAGGGAGGTTAATGTCCAACCTGCCCTCAGGCTACATGTTAGGGTCATGTAGACCTTGTCCTTTGTTGACCTCGGGAGCAGGGGATTACTTGAATTAGCAATGTTAAACTACAAGTAAACAAGAACAGTAATGCTATCCGAATATAATATGCGAAACATTGTTTGGTCTGTATTAAAGCAATATATAAAGAGTGTAAATGTTAAATTGAAGAATAATGGAGTGTGTTAGTAAATGTATTGAAAAAGTAAACCACAAGCACGGGATATGTAAATAAGGAAAGTGAACCTGGCGCGACCCTAGCCCAGTGCATGATTAACCTGTAAAGGGGCCGGACATCATTTTACAAATTGTATAAATGCATTGGTGTCCAGCTAGAAAATTCCCTCTCTGCTCATATTGAACCCTGCTGGTGGTCTCTGTGATGTATTGACGGCCAAATAGCTATTTGTGTACTTTGTTGAATACTGTTCAGTTTTGTAATAAAGATTCTGGGAATCTTTATAAGCCCGTGTCGGTGTATTTTCCTTTGCTCGGTGTAACAGCCGTAATATTGTATTTTTCCTGATTCCACAACATAGCAACTCTCTTAGATGTTCTCTCTCCTACCCTTCTCATCTGCTGATACCAAAGGGAATCATAGTCCAAATGCAATCTGCATTTGTCAACAAGTTGATTTATCGTCCTTCTTTGTCATCGATCGAGTCTGCACATGCTGAAATTATTCTTCTTGTCTTGCTTCTGAATCAATGGCTGAGGGTGCTGCGGTCTCGCAGGTGTATACCTTGACGTCATTCAGGTTTATCCACGCTCGTCTGCCTTGGACTTTTACTGCTGAGGGAGTAACATTTTCTACAATAAAGGGCCTGCAAAATCTCGGCTCGTGCCACTTCCTAGTGAAGGTTCTTATTAGGACGGTATCGTCAACAAATAGTCTTGGTCCTGAAAATAATTGAAGAGATCAGGTTGCTGGATGGTTTTCATCTCTGTTCTGAGACCGACCCCCCTTAAACTTGAGTTGATCTGAAATGAGAGAGATACTAGCGGTCATACATGTCAAATATGCAGGTAACTCATTTCCTAACATTTCTGCTGTACTCTGGGCATCACTTCTACTCCTCAAGGGAGATGTACAAGGTGTTCTCATTCGCCTCCCAGTCACTAGACCATGGGGTGTAATGTGGTGGTCTGAACCGGGCTGATTCCTTAGAGCATATAAAGCTAACGGCAAGCAATACAGCCATCCCATTTTCAACATAAGCTTAAGTTTGGCAATCCTTTCCTTAAGGAGGCCGTTGAGTCTCTCACATTTTCCATTTGCTTGGAGTTGATAAGCAGAAGAAAACTTGTGCTTTATGCTCAGTAAAAGCCCTATCTGTTCAAATACTTCATTGACAAAATGTGGCCCATTATTGGTTCTCAGCACTTCACACACATCCCATCTTGGAAGGACTTTGCGCACTAGAAGCTTCACAGTGCAAGTGGCGTCAGGGTGTGTACATGGACTTGCTTCAAACCACCTATAGAAGGGATACACCACCACTATCAAATACCTGTATCCACTACACACCTGCAGCATATCAACATAGTCAATATGTAAATGCTGAAAAGGACCATTTTGTCGAGTGGAATAACTCCTCTAATTGTTCGCAGTGTATGCCCAGTGGTAAACCTTTGACATACAATGCAGTTTACTACATAAAATGCAATGTGTTCTAACAAGTTTGGAACAAACCAGTCTTCTGCAATTGTTGCAGCAAGACTTTCCCTAGTTACATGCGCAGGGTAGTGCAGCTGTTCAAGCGCTACCTTTAACAATGCTACTGGCATCACCGGCTTTCCGGTGCTATCCTGTCACCATAAGGCTTCTGAGGGGGATAAAGAACACCCCCTTTATTTCCATAACTCCTGTTCTTTCTGCGGTGCACTCCCTTGAATCTCCATTAGTTATGTTTTTGGCAAATTATTAAATCCTTCTTTCACTATCATAATCATGGCTATCTTCTCCTTGACATTCAGAGTGTCAGAATTTGAAATATCTGGGAAATATGCAATTCTCTTGGCTTCTGCGTGTGCGTCTTCATTTCCGCAAGAAATAAAGTCTGTGTGCTTAACATGAGCGGCACATTTAACGACCGCTATGGCTACTGGGAGTTGCAGTGCCTTGATAAGCCTGTCCAATAAGGATGCATGCTGCACTGGAGTGCTGTCCGCACGGAGGTAGCCCCTCGTTTTCCAACACGCTAGCCCTGCATGTACAGTTGACGTCATATAGGCGGAGTCACTGTACACCATCACTTCCTGCCCTTCGTGTTTCTCAAGCGTGACAATAAGCGCTACCAATTCTGCTGCTTGTGCCGAAAAGTGAGATGTAGTCTTGCACTTGCTACAGTTTCAAACTCACCACTTGCTCTATGCCTTTTATACAGCTGCACCAGAATGCCTTTCTCCACTAGTTTGATCAGTTTTCAAAGAACCATCAATAAAGAGAATTTTGTCTCTGACTAACGCATTTTCCCTTACGCACGGTACATCATCATAGAGTTCAATGTAGTTTGCACAGTCATGCACATGGTCATTCTCTGCCACTGGCTCAGCTACAAATGTGGCTGAGTTCACTATTTTACATCTGACCATTTTGTTTGTTGGGTTAGAAATCAGCACTTCATAAGCAGAAGCTCTCTAAGATATCAATGTGCCCTTGGGTTTCTCTAAAATAGCAAACAAAGCATGCTCCACGAAAAGAGTCATAGAACAAACCATCACAATACTTGTAGACTTGTCAATAGTGAATGTAGTAGCTGCCAATGACTGTTCGCAAGGAAAGTGTCCTTTCATAACTGGGTCTAACATCCCACTGTAATACGCTAGAGGTTTGTACCACAATGAGGTCCTCTGTGTAAGCACTGCTGTCATAACTGTCCCATCCGTGTGCGAGAATAAGAAAAACTCCTCCACATAATTGGGGATTCCCAAAACGGGGAGCTGTACACATTGCTTTT
Source organism: Ambystoma mexicanum (assembly GCF_040938575.1). Taxonomy (NCBI): domain Eukaryota; kingdom Metazoa; phylum Chordata; class Amphibia; order Caudata; family Ambystomatidae; genus Ambystoma; species Ambystoma mexicanum. The sequence goes on from NC_090940.1 coordinate 167,168,697, forward strand.
TTCAACTCTTCCATCTCCTCAGTCCATTCTATTGTGACCTTATTCACTTGTGCCTTTTTTTAAAGCTTGCAAAAGGGGTATCGTGTATGAACTATAATCAAACACCCAGGCTCTAACATAATTACATAATCCCAAAAACTCTTGTATTTGTTTTACTGTAGGCGGTTTTGCATTTTTCATAATCGCCTCAGTTCTTTCAGGTGTCACCTTTTTCCCCCCATGCGAAATCAACTGTCCTATGTATAACACCTCTTCTTGACAATACTGTAGCTTCTCTTTGTCTACTTTGCATCCCTTGTCTGCTAAAACAGTCATCAACTGAATCGAATCTTGCCTGCATTGATCTTCTGTAGTGCTACAGATTCAAATGTCATCTAGGTACTATATCACATCACTTTTCAAATCAATATTGCCTAAATCCATCTGGAGGACTCTATTAAAGATCGTTGGAGACTCACAGTATCCTTGGGGCAGCTTAGTACGTTTCAGACGAGTCTGGTGAAATGTAAATGAAGTCAAATCTTGTGAGTCCTTGTGTAACGGGATTGAGAAAAACACATTTTTCAAATCAATCACCATGAAATATCGAGCTGCCACCATGATACTGCATAGTATCGTCGCCGGGTTAGGAACTAAAGGAAAGTCTGCCTCCACAATCTGGTTAATCCGTCTCATGTCCTGTATCAATCTCCATGGTTCGCCCTTGGAATTTTTCACAGGGTACACCGCGGTGTTACATGATGATTCTGATGGTACCAGAATACCTTGTTTCATCAGTGCCGAAATGGTCTTAAATATACCCTCATCAGCCTCTCAAGACATGGGACACTGTTTTGCTCAAGGTAAAATCGCTCCTGCATTCAGCTTTATTTTGACTTAACCTATTCCCTTTAACAGACCTACGTCATAAGGGCCTGTAGTCCATAGGATGCTTGGCACCTTGTCCAAGCCTTCGTCAAAAATGCTGGACGCTTTCGCATTATCGCCATTCACGGTGGGACTTCCCTTTTCTCTATTCTAATCCAATATGTAATGCTCATGTGAAACACTACTTCATCATCTGTTGAGTCATCTCTAAACATATCATAGTCAGTAATATCAGTCAATCTACACCCTTCATCAATGGCTATCACTGTTCTCCATGGTCTACCTTCACCATCTGTTCCTTCCAGCATTGTCATTTCCTCTCGTACTAGGCTGCATCTAATTCTATAGGGATAGTCTGTCCCCCCTCTTCGTCCATAGGTATCTGTGGTCTAAACAAGAATTCATCAGGTATCCTCATAGTCTTCCCCACTAAGCCAGGTAACCATGGTAATAGAATGCTCACCCCATAAAGGAAAACTCTGACTCAACTGGAACACCTCGTAGAGCCACTTGTCCTGTGAATGCTAGTATAAATTTGCCACATTTAAGTAGTGTATGCCAGGAGTAGAACACAAAATACCTTTGTCAGTAAATTAAATCTTCATATTAAGTTTTGTCATCAAATCGCTTACTAGAATATTAACTGGTGTCTGCTGTGAATACAATAATGGAACAGGCATATCACACTCTCTTATAGAGACTGGTAATTCATCAGTAAAAGGAACTCGACTTGTAGCTCCAGAGAACCCTTGAGCATTCATGGCATTTCCCGACATTGGATATTTTTCCTCTCGTATACATGAACGAGTAGCTCCAGTGTCTACTAAAAAAGAAAAGGATTTGCCTCCTATTGTCACATCGACCCTTGGTTCCTCTTGGGGGTCTGGTGTCACAGGTAGTACTGAACATATCAAGTTACCCTGTGAGCTGTCCTATTGTGGATACATGCATACCCCTGTACCGGGGAAAGGATTCCCTCCTACTACAGTGACACCCCTATCATAGGTGTCAACAATTGTCCCGTGTTTGCATACTGCTGTGTCTGCATGGGTGCGTGCTTCGACTGCCCTTGTGGCAGATTCATTTGCGCTTACTGTGGTTGCTGTGGCAGTTGCATTCACGGCGCTTGTGTCTAATACACTGTGTGATTTTGGACAAACCCTTCCCTAGCTTGTGACCTATATGATGGAGGATAAGCTGCCCCCCATCTTGAGAATTGACCATTCTGTACATTTCCTTGGCTCCCAAACACGCGCGCAATGTGCCCTGTCATCCCACAGGTCCAACATACAGGGGGAGGTCGCCTAAGTAATCCCCCATGGTTAAAACCTCCTTGCGTATTTTGATTCTCATTCTGCGCATTTTGAAATCCACCTTGATTGTTTTGAAATTCCCCCCTTCCTCTCTAACCCATACCTCTGCCTCGTGGCACGAACCCATAACCACCTTGGTCTATTGGGCGCTGTGTTTTGCCTGCGATGCTCCTACTGCTTGCCGTATTCCCAGTCCTTCTACGCTTGTCAATACTGCCCCTATGGCGTACTTTGAAAATGTTTTCTGAACTAATTTGGCATCCTCAAGTTTCCTAACATCATCTTTCTTCTTATCTTTCTCTTGTAATAGACGGCAGTGATGCACTATCATTAACTGTATCTCAGCCCATGGTTTGGCTTCCATCCCTACTTGATTTTTCATTTGCCTCTGTACATGCTCAGACAACCCTTGACATAGAATGTGGTAAAATAGTGCCACCATTTTTTTCTACGGGTCTCTTTCGTTTCAAGAATCCAACTCTCTTGAATATCCTGAATATAACCAATAGGATCTTCATCTTCCTTCATCTTTCGTGTCATAATTGCACTCATGTCTGACATGTCGGGATATTGTACCTTGAGAGCCCCCACACATCTGCTCTACAATTATTGAACAGCGTTCCATCATGTGCTGTGTTTTGTGCAGTCACACTTGAATAGCCTGCTCTCCTCAATATGTCATCAGCTCTTTGGCCAATGACGGCTGCCAAGAGACTCTTTATGTCCCCTATGGCCAACGTAGTTCCTCCTGTCAATTTTTCTAATTCATAAATCCATTTCCCACACCCGATGTGAAACTCGGGAGTTTGCATCTTAAATTGTCCTTATCCATATATGGCCATGGAATGTACTGTGGTCTTGCTCCCCCTTTTTCTAATAAGAGAAACTACTTAAAGCCTAACCCGCAGTCAGCTCCCATTGTCTGTCTATCCATGGCAGGGGCAATCGTTCCTGACTGTTTTCTCCCTGTTAGCAATCTAAACCTACTCACATATGGCAGTGACTCTCCCCTATGAGGTTGTCCTCGGGGACGCTCTTGATATACTATGGGATCTGGCGTCCTATTCTTAGGCTGTTCTAAATCAGACCATCTTCATATTCCATATTAGTGCCTTTCACTTCACGCAAGGTAAGGGGAGCAGAAGGCTCAACGCCTTCCTCCTTACTCTGATTAAGCATCCACTCCTCGGGTGGTGGATCCTCTCTCTCTTCCTGGTACATTTTCCAGAGCTCTAAAATAGATAACCTTTTCTATCTTCCACGTGTACGTAGCGTGCAAGTATCTAGTCATCTGTTGCAATACCGCGTTTGACAACGATCCCCCTTGTGGCCATGGCATGAACATCTTATCTGCCGTGCCTTTAACCCATTCCGCACTATACTGTTTGAGCTTGGGCATATGCTTTGGCAGTGTCTTACATAAATGCATCAAAGAGGTAATATCTCCCATTGTGACAAGTCTCAATTGGCTGTCAATACTTACCAGATTTTATAAAAGTATCTTCATCAAAAACAAGAATTATGAGCATACTCCAACAATCGCCGCTCAAGCCTCTACCTTTACGCTGATCTCTGTCTACCTCTGGATTGCTACCAACCACTTTCCTAGATAGACAATATAACTGTTTTTTTCTACGGGTCTCTTTCGTTTCAAGAATCCAACTCTCTTGAATATCCTGAATATAACCAATAGGATCTTCATCTTCCTTCATCTTTCGTGTCATAATTGCACTCATGTCTGACATGTCGGGATATTGTACCTTGAGAGCCCCCACACATCTGCTCTACAATTATTGAACAGCGTTCCATCATGTGCTGTGTTTTGTGCAGTCACACTTGAATAGCCTGCTCTCCTCAATATGTCATCAGCTCTTTGGCCAATGACGGCTGCCAAGAGACTCTTTATGTCCCCTATGGCCAACGTAGTTCCTCCTGTCAATTTTTCTAATTCATAAATCCATTTCCCACACCCGATGTGAAACTCGGGAGTTTGCATCTTAAATTGTCCTTATCCATATATGGCCATGGAATGTACTGTGGTCTTGCTCCCCCTTTTTCTAATAAGAGAAACTACTTAAAGCCTAACCCGCAGTCAGCTCCCATTGTCTGTCTATCCATGGCAGGGGCAATCGTTCCTGACTGTTTTCTCCCTGTTAGCAATCTAAACCTACTCACATATGGCAGTGACTCTCCCCTATGAGGTTGTCCTCGGGGACGCTCTTGATATACTATGGGATCTGGCGTCCTATTCTTAGGCTGTTCTAAATCAGACCATCTTCATATTCCATATTAGTGCCTTTCACTTCACGCAAGGTAAGGGGAGCAGAAGGCTCAACGCCTTCCTCCTTACTCTGATTAAGCATCCACTCCTCGGGTGGTGGATCCTCTCTCTCTTCCTGGTACATTTTCCAGAGCTCTAAAATAGATAACCTTTTCTATCTTCCACGTGTACGTAGCGTGCAAGTATCTAGTTATCTGTTGCAATACCGCGTTTGACAACGATCCCCCTTGTGGCCATGGCATGAACATCTTATCTGCCGTGCCTTTAACCCATTCCGCACTATACTGTTTGAGCTTGGGCATATGCTTTGGCAGTGTCTTACATAAATGCATCAAAGAGGTAATATCTCCCATTGTGACAAGTCTCAATTGGCTGTCAATACTTACCAGATTTTATAAAAGTATCTTCATCAAAAACAAGAATTATGAGCATACTCCAACAATCGCCGCTCAAGCCTCTACCTTTACGCTGATCTCTGTCTACCTCTGGATTGCTACCAACCACTTTCCTAGATAGACAATATAACTTCTTAACTTTATCTCAATTTTGTTCTACAACTCGTGGTTGCTCTTCGACGCCTTATTTCAACACAAACACATAAACAGACAGACTAGTTGGCTCTTCACATTTAAACAACGGTGATCACCGTCTATTTCTTCTCTGCCCCTAATCAATACTCTGATCACAGAGTTTAGGTTGTCTCCTTATGTGGACCTGTGCAGCACATAGCCTACTTTACTCCAACTGGAGTGTGAGACAACCTCTTCTGAACTCCTTGAGGCAGGTCTCTCGGGTGCTATATCTCTCTCTCTCTCTTTATACAATATTTCCCATTACCCCATTACGTTTGTTACTTTCATTACTTTTAAAATGAGCACAACTCTGTTCCCTTGATTTGCCATTCCCCTCAGTCTACTCATCATTTTATCGTCTTGGCTAAAGGCCTTTGGTATCGTCTCCTCCTCCAATCCAACCACTTTTGCCTTCTGTCCGCAAAGCACCTGTGGAAACCAGGTAGGGATTTCATCAGAGGGACCCAGGCCGCCGTCTCGATTTCCTTGCAAGTTTTTCTATTTCAGCCGCTCTCGACAGGAAACCCTGGGATCTTCTGGCTAAATGGCGGAGGATGGGCGGTTGTCCTAAAATGTAGAGTTTTAATAGGTCGATTGGTCTTTTTCTAACTATCTGACAATGCTACCACGTGAACATAAGGTCCTTAATTAGTAACATATCATACACGTATAGGATGCAGAATAACTCTTACACCAAATAATAAGACCGACTCAGGAAGTTCGGCAAAAGTCTCCTCTGACTGTTTTAATATCAATTGTCTAAAACAGGGAGTTACAACAGACATCAACAGACGTTCACTTAAGTTCTCTCAAACATTTCACATAAAAAACACAGCTTTATACTAAAAATTCATCATACGTGATGTCATGCTATGTGGCAAATACGAAAAACCTGTTGGGGAGTTGTGATTGGACTAAGGGGAACATTTAAGTATATTTTCTATAAGGGATCAGGTTGTGATTGGGTCTCTACAGTCAGGTGGACCAATTATGCCCACCCCTAATGCAAGTCATCTTCATCAGCTATTAGATACACGACATATTATTGGCTCTCACAATATAAGGCCCTTCGCTATATGCACCTCTATAATTGGTTGTCACGCTTGTACCCTTCTGAACATTTGGCTCAGGAGCAGCACATAAACTGGTACCCAAGGTATCAGTGGGTGGACTTGACTTTTGCTTCCCACACAATTAGCCCAAAATCTCTCATCACTCATGCCTTCTGCCATTCAGGTTGTCTTTGAACTTGGCCTTCCAAATTATCCTTGCTCCTGAGACTATATGGGAGTACAGGCACACTCTTATCACAGTTCTGGTCTGCATAACCAACTCCTATTTCCATCCTTGGCTCACGTGACAGGAGACTGTATTTTGACCTGTTTTGCAACATTTAATTGTCTTTAATTAGTAAACTTGGCACTCATGGTGTTCTTTCCTTGTACCTTAACATGAGACGATTCAACGTCTCACGGTTCCTGTTCTTTTCGGATAGATAACCAGTTGGCTACTTCATCCTTTGACACCAAGCCAAACCATCCTTACAGGCCTTTCCATGCTCTTAGCTTCATGTTGTTGCGACACAGCTTTTCGATCCTTATTCTTTTGTGGGTCTGACCTTAGTAAATATGTGACACCGATGTCCAGTTTCTACATAATGTCGACACTGCCTGCAGTCTATTCACTACGTATAGCCAGCCTTTATGATTACTCAGTCTACTTGCGCGTTGCTGCATCTGTACAGTTGTTAAAAAGCTTGCATTTTTCTGCAGTGTTTTTCACACGTGCAATCTTCTTTCTAAATATGAAACTTTACTCAATTCTTTATTTTGTCATCAGATTCTATACAGTTCCTAATCCTTTTTTTCAGCCACTTTTCTCAGTGTGTCACGCTCGCTTCTTGTGATATCGCCAACTTCTCCTTTCTTTCTTTTTCATATTCCTTCGGGGACCTCCTCCAAGATATTATCACCTCTACAGGGATCCATCATATAGGGTTTTCTCAATGGATACCTTTTCTCGAAGGCTCTGCGTGAAATAGGCACAATCACTGGTTATCATGCATGGCACGACTTGGTTTCCAACATATAGGAAGTATGTGGGGCAGGACTTCCTACAGAGGCATTCAGCTGCTCCTCTACAAAGCGAACATGAACGAAGAGACAGAAGGTGATGGCTGTCATGATCCACAGAACACACCCCTTTTGGACTTCCTGGTCCCTATCACAATGGGGCTTGCACTCCTTGGTACTCCCAACGTGGCCGTCTAAAGCGGTACATCTTCCACCAGCCTCCACGTCAGATGTAGTGCATTCTACAAATAGACCACGCACCCGCTGCCCCGCGCGTCTCAACGCTATCGCTGGTAGTGGCTAGACGTGTGCTCCGTAGTTCGCTGAACTATTCTCCTGTTCCTGGTTCCCAGACCCACTAAATCCCATCTCCCTTCCTCCCTCTTCTCTCTACCTTGCTTCCCGGATTTCGTGTGCCGTCTTCGTGTACACCTTCCTCGTTTCCTGGACTTCCCGGAGCCTCCGAGTATCCCGGAACCCTGAATGCACGCTGGAGCCAGAAGAGGCTCACGCGGGCTTGTACAAAACCCGATCCGTGCGCAAGAAGACTCCTCCCAAGAAATCCTGCATGGATCGATCTCAGGTGAGAAAGGGGGAAATCCGTGACAGTTTGAGACGCCAAATGACCGAAGTTGAATTTAACATGGAAGCGGCCGTTCAGGATCTCATGCGTGGCATGCAAGAATTAACGACCGAGATGCAGAATTGAAAGGTGGAAAACGCTGCATTGAAACAATTAGTTTTGTCCCGTGATTCTGCCACAAAGGAAAGCTTACTACTGGGCGGCATTGTAGACAAATACGATGGGTCTGCAAAAACCCTTTGTGGATTCCTTGATTCCTGTTCAGTCCTCTTTACCTTTAAGCTTTAAGCCCTACTACTTTTCAACTCCCAGGGCTAAGGTGGGCTTTATCATCTCACACCTCTCCGGAAATGCACTAACCTGGGCTACACCTTTGGTCAATTCTGGAGATGCTTTCCTGGATGATTACGACGGATTTATACAGGCCCTTAAAACCATGTTTGACCGCCCAGAACAGGTCTATAGCGCCCAGGAACGTCTACTTGATTTTCAGCAAGGATCCCAGGACATGCTTACGTATGTGACTCAATTCAAACAATTGGCTAAGGAAGCAGATTGGTGTTCAGAAGCAAGTTTTACTCTTTTCCGAAGGGGGTTAAATGAGGAGATCAAGGACGAATCAGCCAGAGTGGCTCGCCCAAGTTCATTTCAGGCCCTTATGGATCGTGCCATGCAGATAGACTTTCGTATCGAGGAAAGGAAGGCAGAGAAGAAAAAGTCCAAGATGCTCTTCCAGACGGTGTCCTTTGAGACCTCATCGAAACCTGACCCTACTCCAGTCACTGTCAACGATCCAGAACCCATGCAAATAGGGGCTTTCCGTGGACCCATATCCCCGAAAGAGAGGATGAGAAGGATCCATACGGGGTTATGTATGTATTGTGCCTCGGATAAACACCTAGTTAGAGAGTGCCCTCTAGCCCCTCCACAGCGTTTGGGAAACACCAGTTCCCGATCCTAGATGGAGGAAAGCTTCGGGAGAGAGATGTTTGCTCCACATCTATTCCATCCTTGAATTCACCTGGACAGAACAACCTTGTGATTCTACAGACCTTCCTATCGCCATCCAAGAATGAGACCTACCCCATTTTGGCCTTGGTGGATTGTGGGGCTATGGCAATATTCATTGATCAAGATTGGGTCTTTAGCCACCACATTCCATACGAAACACGAAGCATCATGCAACCTGTGGAGGCGATCGACGGAAGACCCCTTACTTCAGGACCTGTAACCTTGCAGAGCAAAGAGATCCAACTCTTGATAAACCATCACTAAGAGGTGATCAAATTTGACATCAATAAGTCGGCTCATTACCCCATGGTACTGGGCATGCCCTGGTTACAGAAACACAATCCATACATCAACTGGGCAGCAGGATCCTTGTTTCTTGGTTCTGAGTTGTGCATGTCTCACTGTCTATTCCTGGATTCCTCATTGACATCTTCCGAAAACACAGCAATAGACCAGCAAGGCCCACTCATGGTTTCCAATATCATACAGGTTCCTAAGGCCTATCAGGAATACGCTGATGTGTTTTCAACTGCTATAGTCCAGGCCCTACCCCCTCACAGACCTGAAGACAGCGCTATAGATACAGAACCTTCAGCAGTGATTCCATTTGGAAGGATGTTCATTCTATCCAAACCGGAAAAAGGGCCCTTTGAGAATACTTGGATACTAGCCTTGAAAATGGCACCATAAGACCATCTAAATCCCAAGCTGGAGCTTCATTGTTTTTTGTTCCCAAGAAAGACACTAAAGAGCTTAGACATTGTCTTGATTATCGTGGATTAAATCAATGCACCCTCAAGGACCGCTACGCCTTGCCCTTAATCTCTGATATCCTGGAAGCGGTGAGAGGAGCTGTAATCTTCATGAAATTGGATCTCAGGGGTACCTACCATCTAATCTGTATTAGGGAAGGAGACGAATGGAAAACAGCCTTTAGAACACCCTTTGGTCACTTTGAATACTTGGCCATGCCCTTCGGACTTGCTAATGCCCCCGCGGTCTTCCAACTTTTTATGGATAGGGTGTTTTCTGACATGCTGTTCCTCTACGTCATCGTTTACCTGGACGATATCTTGATTTACTCCAAAGACCTTCTAAAGCACGAAGAGCATGTAAAGGCAGTCTTGCAACGGCTACGTGAACACAAACTCCTAGCTAAACTCGAGAAATTTCTTTTTCATATCACTTCTGTTCATTAGCTAGGATTTGTCCTTAGTCAACAAGGAATTGGAATGGACCATTCAAAGGTAAAAGCCATGCTATCTTGGCCGGTTCCCACTTCCGTGAAACAGATTCAATCCTTCCTGGGGCTTGCCAATTTCTACCAGAAGTTTATACCGTCCTTTTCTGAGATAGTTCAACCGATCATTGCTCTCTTGAAGAAAGATACTCCATTACTCTGGACCTCAGCTCAAGACAAGGCATTCCAACGATTAAAAACAGTTTACTCAAGCCCCCATCCTAGCTCAACTCGATATTAATCGACCATTCCTAGTGGAGACGGATTCCTCTAACTACGCCATAGGAGCAGTGCTAAATCAGGAATTAGAGGACAAATTGGAGCACCCCATTGCTTACCTTTCACGAACCCTAACTCCCAGCGAGACTCATTATTCCGTCTTGGAAAAGGAGCTGTTAGCTATCCGCCAAGCCTTCACAGAATGGCGACATCTACTTCTGGGAGCTAAACATCCGGTCCAGGTCCGTACGGACCATCGAAATCTCCAAGTTCTCCAATCTTTGGAGTGTAGGAACAGTCGTCAAGCCCGTTGGGCCTTCTTCTTTGCCCAGTACCAGTTCCACATCCATCATGTCCCTGGATCACAGAACATAATAGCTGACGCCTTATCTCGACGTCCTGATTACAAAACTCTTGAAGATCGGGCCTACCCAAAGATATTTCCCCACACAATCTTTGTAGCCCAAGCAGTCAGTCTCCTCGAAGATATTCGAGTGCAAACCCAGTCCTCTGAGATCTGGAAAGAATTCACGGGGAAAAATCGGTGGAGTCTTGGAACTAGAGACGGGTACCTGTTCAAGCACAATGCCCTGGTCATTCCCACACAGAGACTGCAAATATGGATCATTAACCTCTGTCATGACACTCTTCACTCCGGGCACCGTGGCGTCACCAACACCCTCTGTCTAATACAAAGACAATTTTGGTGGCCTAAAATGAAAATTGACGTTCAACGATACATTCAAGCCTGTGCAGTCTGCAATCAAAACAAGCATGATAACAAGAAACCAGCAGGTCTCCTATTTCCACCTATGTTACCTTCTAGGCCCTGGGAATTCATCGCTACAGACTTTATTGTGGAATTACCACCATCTAGGAGCTATACGACTATTATGGTCACCATTGATTTAATCACCCACATGGCCCATTTTACACCCTTATACAAGTTGCCATCTTCCTCAGAACTCGCTGGCATTTTCCTGGAACATATATTTCGCCTTCATGGACTCCCTTCCAAGATCATATCAGACCGCGGACCTCAATATGTCTCACAGTTCTGGAAACATCTATGTCGCATTCTAGGAATCCAACGTGCCCTCTCATCAGGATACCACCCACAGACTAACGGAGCTACGGAACGTATGAACCAGACCCTGGAACAATACCTTTGTTGTTTCGCCACCAAGGTACAGGACGACTGGTCGCTCCTTATACCCGTGGCTCAATTTGCCTACAACAATTCTGATCACTCGGCAGTCAAGACCAGCCCTTTTTATTGCAGCCAAGGATTCCAACCGTCAGTTCTACCGTCCATTCTCCCACATCCCACACCAGTACCAACCGTCGACTCCTGGATTGAAACTCTCATCAACGTACACAAGGAAGCCAAAGAACATTTAGAAAAGGCCCGAACACACACTAAGCGTTATGCGGATACCAAAAGAAGACCAGGGCCTTCTTATGCCGTTGGTGATCAAGTCTGGCTGTCCTCAAAACTACTGCCTCGACATTTACGACCAAACAAACTGGCCCCCCGATACTATGGCCCCTTTTCCATAAAGGAAATCATAAACCCAGTCTCATTCCGGCTCAAGTTGCCAGACTCCTGGAAAAAGATTCATCCAGTTTTTCATACTTCTTTATTAAAACCTTTTATCCGATCCTCCCGGAAATCCTGCAGACCCAACCCCGTGGTTGTGGACGACCAGCTGGAATATGAAGTTTCCTGAATATGCAACTCCAGGTATAAACGGGGTCAACTCCAACACCTGGTCGAGTGGAAAGGATATCCTGCTAGCGAAAGAACCTGGGAACCAATTTCTAATCTGAATACCCCTCGATTGCTCAGAAGGTATCTGTCATGCCTGCCAAAACTGCCAAAACCACGTGTGCTCGGCACCCTGCACACACAGCCCAGAGATCTGCCAGACCTTTTTATACATGGTGGCGACTCTGGGAAAGCTCCCTGGCAAACGCTTTTTATAAACATTGTCTGACCTTTTTGCATTCTCGGTATTCTACCTCAGGTAACGAACATCATTCTTTTATTTCGCGTACTTCCGATACCATTTTACGAATATACGCGAATGGCACATGACCTGATGCCATCGCGCTACCCACGCGATCTCATCAGCTGACCGGTATTTAATCAGAAGCATTCCGTAGTACGGTGCTTCTGATCGTTGTTCCTGTGGTCTTCGTTCCGGAGCTCGGAATCCTTCCGTACCGCTCTTTCCAGCGGTCTTTTCTAGCTGTTCCTTTCCATTGGCGGTCACTGCTGGGACCGTGCCGCGTCTACGGCAGAAACTCCAGCTACCCCAAGCCACAGATTTCCTGGCTTACTCAGCAGTTAAGAGCGGTTCATCCCGCTTTCCTCCAGTTGCCTTAGCTAACCCCGTAGCTGCGGTTTTCCCGGCTTACTCTGCAATCCAAAGCGGATCTATCCGCTGTCCTCCAGTTGCTTATCCAATATACCAGGTTATGGATCTACGACCTTATTTTGCTACATGAGTGTTCCACCCTATTCAGTTATGCATTTTTCCCACCAGAGGGAACGTCACAGATGCGAGTGGTATTTTGGGGTGGTTCTCTGACTCCCTCTTGTCTGTTTATCCAGTCAACAACTCACACTAAAAGGGACTTGCCAGTCTTTGCCTAACCTGGACTCCTCTGATCTACGGAATACATTACAACTGTAAAATCCTTACCTGGATCTGCTTCCTCTACTTCTTTGTTACAAGAACAGTGCACTGAACTTCATGGACGCTACCCAGTGTGCACCAACCCGACTCGAGTGCGGCCCTCATTCCGTTCGGGTTAGTTTCCTTACTAACATTCCTTTTCCTATCATTGTTTCTTTGTTTTTTCCTTTGGATTTCCTGGGTTACAGTCCTTCAGTCCGTCAAAGCAGGTCAGTGTATCTCTAATTAGACCTATAATTAGTCTGCTAGTTAGGGGGCAGTTACTAAAACTCATTTGTGTTTGTTCAACAGGCTGGTGTATCCCTACCATAACTCGCCTTTTCCACTGATTACTCTCTTTGACTGTGAATATTAATAGTCTAAGAGTGACATTAGTTGGAAGGTCTGTAATCAACTAAAGGCAATTTGCTCCGAGTCATCCGGACAACCCAACTTGTATCCTTTTGTATACCAGCGTATCCTTTTCTGGTGTTCCAATATATCAAAGTATATCGTATCCTTTTGGTGTTCCCATATACTTAATACTTAAATCCTAACAGTATCATCTCATACACCCAGGCAAACCTGATAGAACAGGTTTTCAGAGGAGGCATGCTGTCATGATCCACAGAACACGCCCCTTTTGGACTTCCTGGTCCTTATCACAACGGGCCTTGCACTCCTTGGTACTCCCAACATGGCCGTCTAATGTGGTACGTCTTCCACCAGCCTCCACGTCGGACGTAGCGCATTCTACAAATAGACCACGCCCCCGCAGCCCCGCGCGTCTAAACGCTATCGCTGGTAGTGGCTAGACGTGTGCTCCGTAGTTCGCTGAACTATTCTCCTGTTCCTGGTTCCCGGACCCTCTAAATCCCATCTCCCTTCCTCCCTCTTCTCTCTACCTTACTTCCCGGATTTCGTGTGCCGTCTTCTTGTACACCTTCCTCGTTTCCTGGACTTCCCGGAGCCTCCGAGTATCCCGGAATACTGAACGTACGCTGGAGCCAGAAGAGGCTCGCGATGTCTTGTACAAAACCCGATCCGTGCGCAAGAAGACTCCTCCCAAAAAATCGTGCGAGGATCGAACTCAGGTGAGAAAGGGGGAAATCCGTGACAATGGCGCAGTTATTGGAAGCAAAACATCTCAATTGCCCAAAAAGTTAGAACAGTCCACTAGCTGTAATATTAGTGTGGGTCAACAAACGGAAAACCCGAACGAAGTGAGGATGATACCTTTACGCCTGCTCCAATCTTTCTCAAAGAGGTAGCTAAACATGGCTAAGAGCAGAAAAGCACTGACAAAATCAATTTGGGCTCTACAGTAGCAGACTCAACGACCAGATGCAGTTTGAAAGGGCTAAGCGATATTGGAGCCAGACACATCGCAGATGATGACTTACAGATCCTGGGGGCGAACTGTGCACCCCACTCTAACGAGGATCTGGCTGACGATGAAAAACTACCATGTAGGAAGGAAGCAAGTCCCTTTGCCCTACCCAGAATATGGCTGAAGAGAATTGATCCAATTAAGGGCCAAGCTAGCCTGAACCGGGAAAACATTTTGGCTATAATGAGACATATCTCATACCTCCATTTACTCTCTTCCCATGATATTGATAGTATAAGCTTCCTGTATGATCAGATTACTCATATAGTGGAGGTTGAGATTAAATCTCAATTTGGTGTAAAGGCTATGCTGAGTTCGGCGAGGGTGATCTGGAGTTGCAGGTGTCTCCTATATTGCTGCATATTCCACAGAATCAAAGGACTGGGCTAACCCATGATAATTTGAAGGGAAGAGGCTGGTCTCTTGATAGAGATAGCCAAGTTGGCAACCGAGGATCAAGTAATGGGGGGTGACGGTGGAATTGTGAGGAAGGAACAGGGAGGTGACCTTTGTTGACCTTTTATGGGACATAGACAGACCAGGGACCAAACGAGGACCCATGCATGGGCTTCATGCCCATAGCTATGATTTAGAGACCACGGAGCGCAAACGAGCACTGCATAGCAATATTCGATTGCTGGCAAGGGATGGGTTTGAATTGGAGGAATTCCTTTGAGAAAAGAAGTGTCTCTGTAACAAATATACAAATTGGTCAAGGAACAAAAAGTTTGCGAGAAGCCACTCGGATGGTCTGTTTATGCTAAAAGCAGATACAGAAGGCAATTTGTGCAACTTCTGGGGACTCATAAATCCACAGACTCAACATCAAGCCACAATCCAGTCGAATACCATCACCAAATTGACATGGAAAAAGTATTTCTCTTGGTATTTGAGGAACAGAACCCATGGAGCTGCAGACTGAATCCTAGAGTGAAGTGGGAAGTCAACTTCGATGAAGAAGAGATTGAAGGCCTAATGCATAGCTCTTCAAGATCTAGGGGTGTGGGGCCAAATGGCCTCACAAACGAAATGCTGTGGTCCTCAGTAGGTCTATGGACCTCCATTCTGTTTAATCTTTTCAATAACATCATGAAAACAAAATGCCCGATGCTTGGTGTAGAGCCATAATAATTCCCATATATAAGAAAGGTGACCGTGGGAGACCTGGTAAACACCATCCAATTGCTCTGATGGATATCAAGAGTAACATCTTCATGATAATTATCCTGAAGGAACTGGAGGATTGGGCTGCACAGGCAAATATTATGTCAAAGTTTCAGACGGGTTTCTGGAAGGCACTGCCCACGACTTTGAACGGCCTGGTGCTCAATATTCTAAACACTAAGCGGAGTAAAGATCATCAACTCTGCAGGGTTTGGATAGATTTATCCAGGGCTTTTGACACAATCAATAGAGGTAATCTCTGGTGTAAACTAAACGATTGGGGCATTCCAGGGGGTCTTTTGGCTATCTTAATTCACCTACATGACAAAACCGTGATATAGGCGAGACTGGAATTTCAAGGCTATTTGTCCTCAGCTATTTCTACTGAGAAAGGTTTAAAACAGGGATGCACTGTAGCACCCTGCCTTTTTAACCTCTTTCTGGTGGATCTATGGAATAAATGTACACCCTACTCTTTAGCTGCTCCATCGACTGGTATTCTTAAAATCAATGGTCTGGCCTAAGCGGATGACATGGTTCTAATGGACCACACCCCGATAAGTCTTCAGCGCTTGATCTCAGCCTTTGAAAATTACGCACTTTCGAATGATCTCATTATTAATCCCAGGACAACTTTCATCATGACCTGCTATAACCACTCGACTAATAAAAAGATAGGAAGTTTCAAGTGGAAGATGACAAAACCGAATTTGCCTGTGGTAAAAGAAATACATTATTTGGGCTTTATGATTAGATCAACTCCCTCCATGGTATCCCTAGAGGCATATTTAGGGAAAAAGTTGACTCAATTTATTTGCCAAATGAAAAAAATCCTCTATGCTTATTGTAGATTCACCCTTCAACCATGAATTAAATTCTAAAAGGGCAAGGTGATTCCAATTCTAAATGTATGGAATTGAAATAGAGAAAATGGCCCTAAAAATGAATTGGGTACGAATTGAGGGTCTGATTTGGAAAAAGTTTTCAACTTGCCATGTTCACTGCCTATGCCCAGGCTACGCCATGAGCTAGGTCTTTAATCCTTGAAATCGTATGTAGAATGGAGGAGGATTATGTTATACAGATAGATCATAAACCCATTAAAGAACTCTGTTTATGTAGACATAGGTGGTCTGATGGAAAAAAATACCAATGACTGTCTCAGTGAGTTGCAACAGGATGCAACAGTCCTGTTACTGAAATGTCAGCCGTCAGAAAAAGAATTGACTGATAACCCGCTGAAGTTAAAAATAATGCATGTCAGTGTCTAGAACAATGTGGATTTCTAACTTTACATTTTTTTGGGTGAAATCACATAAAACAGATTAAGTAACTCACTGTGCTCGAACTTGGTGTGATTTAGCATTGCACACTAAGGGGCCCAGCACTTTGATTTCTAAATTACAATGCCAAAACAAAAGCAAGCTTTTCTCTACTTTTAATAAAGGTAAATTAACCTTAAAAAAAAGGATCTTTACCCTTTAGCTTTCTAATGTTTTGGACTACAACTCCTGCCAGCCCTAGCTAGCACTGTCAAGGGTGATGGATATGGGATTAATAGCCCAGAACATCTGGAGAGCATCAGGTTGCAGAGGCATGGCCCAAAAGGACCAACTATTAACATCCAGATTCCATTGTTGGGTGATGCCAAAGACTAAAACTAGGAACACCTGTGTTTTGGGACCTCGCCTGAAGTGACTCAGTGGCTCTCCTTTCGAAGGAAGCAGCGTCACAAAGGAGGAAATGTAATCCCTGACATTCTCCTGACAAGTTAAGGCATTGTCTGAAGGAAGGCAGGCGGGAGCGCGGGATGCGAGCATTCTTTGAGTATGCAGAAGAACAGGTTTCTGGGAAATGGAATGCCTGCGACTGTCAACACAGCGCCCAGTGCACGCTCCCCTGCTGCAAGGTCACGTGATTCCATTGTGTTTTTTTCTCTGGCAGAGGAGAGGCGTGATTGCAGGAAACGTGGCCAGCTACTTAGCAGATCAAATGTCGCAATACAACATCATACTGGGCGTTATCTATTAACGTTAGTCCCCTTGTGCTCAACTGCAATGAACAGGGACTGTTGCGATATGAGACTTCAAAAATAGTTCACTGCAATGACTAAGCTTCTCAACCAGCCATAGCGTGTGTCCTTCAACTACTCACAGCGCTGGGACTGCGCTCAAGAGGAGCTAGGAGCTCAAGCCATAGTTCCTTGTTGATGCAACATCTTATCTTCGGCAAATCGCTATGTTGTCTTATTGCGTATCATACCAAAATACTGCAGCTCATCACTGCGAGGCCCAAAGTACCGAATTTCGAGAGCCCCATTTCATATATATATATATATATATATATATATATATATATATATATATATATATATATATATATATATATATATATATATATATATATATATATATATATATATATATATATATATATATATATATATATATAGGGCTAAGTTAATAAAAACGGTGAAGGGGTATGTGGGGAGGCTGTAGGGGATGGGGTGTTTCCCCCGCATATGTATGTGGTGAAATGGGGTAAATAAACAATAGATATTTTGAGCTTTACAGTGATTTTTACGACATTATCACATAGATCAGTCTTATTGGGTCCAACAATTCCTATCAATAGGAGATATATGCTATGATAATTATAGGTTATTTGTAACACGCTTAATACCCAGAGGTTTCTAAGCACGGACTCAGGGATCGAACTAGTGTTGCTTCCAAGGCGAGCACGTTGCCCCTGAGCTATCCTCCCGAGATATAGCTAGAAGCAATGCCAGGGTCACGCCATTGGCACAACCTGAGTCCCAAACCTGAACCCCTGAAATGTTCCAAATATCAATGAAACGATGTTTAGGAACTGGTCAATAATCCAACTAAAACCGAAAATTATTTGAGATAGATTGGAGAGTGTCGATCGAGCAACTCGATTCATTCTCTTTACTCAGAATACACAAAATGCTTCAGGGACCCCACAAAATGATCCAAATATATAGATTGTTTTCCCTGCAATAATGAAAGGGGCGTTTTCCTGAGATTTAAACTGAATCAGGTCCCCACACTGGGATGTCTTGGACCAGGACAGGGCTGAGTAAATAGGAAAGATCTTGTCGACATTCTGATATTTCTGACGTAGCCGAAACAATAAAACATTTAACCATATAATTTCCAGGTAAAAGGTATTTAAGATACACGTACACGTACTTCGAGAAATGTATAGATCCCAACCTGCCTAATTTGGAGAAAGTGATGCTATAGCTTCTTGACACGGGACCATATAGGGTTGTTATTAGCGCTATTTAGATTTCTGTAATACTATATGATCTACTGGATCATTTAAACCCTGATATGAAATGATGTCATTCTTTTTAATGGTTGTAACGTTTCTGTGTTTGTTGTTTAACCATTTCTTTTTCCAATTAAATGTATTGTACATTTTAAATTGATGAAGTTGCGCAAGGTTTTATTTTAAAAGCAACTCACAATTTAAAAAAAAAATCATTTAGTTGCTTTCAAATACACAATAGAAGGCAAAAGTCTTATAAAACAGGCATTGGCAAAGCCATTATGTTTGACTTTTTGCGCTGCTCAGATGGGTCAGTGAATTAATCAATTCCTGTACTCGCCAGTGTTTAACCTGCCTTCATACCTCTGCATGGCTCTACACTGAGTGTAATAACATTTACAGTGTTACAAAGTGGCAAAACATGTGGTAGCAAGCGATACCTCAAATACAAGTTGTTAGTTGATTAATGAGTTTTTGAGTATATGATTAGTGTGTGTATATATATATATATATATATATATATATATATATATAATGTTGCGTGAAGGAGAGTGTCAGTGTTGCAATGTACGGCTAGCACCAAATGGCCAGGTAGTCTCATCACATAGCCAGGTACTTCCCTCACTTACCAGATACTGGCCATGAATAAAGGTGGGAAGAGGCAGGGAATTCATTGGCTCTGACAGGACAAAACCAGCACCAGTCAAACGTGCACAAGAACCACACTTGGGGCCAGATTACAGAAATGTTGCCCCTACACAAGTGCAAAGTTTGCTCGGTATTAGCACTAGGGCGCTAGGGCAAAGTTTGACCTATTTTTTAAATGGGACACATTAGAAAACGACTGCACCATGACATTTTTCGCCCTGGTGCTTATAACATGGCAAACTGCACTTGTCATGGTGCAATAGTTTTCTAATGTGTCCTATTGTTTTATAAATAGGGGCAATCTTTGCCCTAGTGCTAATACCGTGCAAACTTTGCATTTGCACCAGTGCAACGTTTCTCTAATATGACCCCTGGTTTCCTACTAACACAAGACATATATCTGGAGTTCTGCCTCCCCACCCCCTAGCAAAAACAAAGGTCTGGTGTCATACCTACCCGCCGCCAATAACACAAAACCCCTATCGTTCTTCCCAATTTCGGCAGACACTCCACAGTGAGATAAAAATGCTTTGCCCAGAATCATACACTTTATTTAAGAGTGGAAGCCAAGATTAAAGCCTAGCATTCACTTCAGAAACTTGACCACATATCTTCTCTAAAGTAAGGCTGTTTTTTATAGCAATGACTTGAAAAGTACACAAATCACCAAACCAACCTGATAGACATATGCATTATTTTGGAAACATGGTCTGCCAAACAAGCATGTTTGTAGCATGACTTTCGCCATCTTGATTTTGAAAACTGCCAGTGCTAGGATTCAAAGTAATGTCAGACTAAATACATCTCATCCAGGTGCACTGTGTGACAAAGTATAAACCGGGGTCAGTGGGACATTGTGAAAGAAAATGCTGGGAGCAGCAAGGAGCCTAAGGTGTGGACACCAGGAGAGAGGAACACTTCTCCTTTCTGCTGTTGGTGGCAGAAGAGCCAGTTATCTCCAGAAAAAGCTCTTTGTATTGGTATGTGAACAGAATCTCCCTAATTACATTTTTCTTATCAGTTCAGACGAATTCGACAGGCTTTTTGAGAAGATATTGGGTAGTTGCAATGTTCATTTTAAAAATGCAAGTGCATTTGCAGAGGTCCCAGGCTAGCTTAACTACACAGACTCCATATTCTTCAGAAAGAGGAAACAGACAAGATATTCTCTTCAAAAGATGACAAATTGATTAATACTCTCAGCTTGGCCAGGGGCATACAGGCCTAAACTGCCATACCATAGGCTGAGGCTCTGTTCACCTTATAGCTTCTGACTTGCTGCCCATCATCCAGAACCTCCCTAGTTAGTGCCCACACCAAGATCCCACAGGACTTGATGACACAGGTTCCCCGCCTGAAGGGCACATCCCGTATGACTTTGCCACATACTCATCTGATGGACCCTTCGAACCAACTTGCGGCTTCCTCTAATGCCCTGCACTAACATCCTCAACTTCTATGCTCAGAAGCACTATTTGCAGACTAATTATGCCACCCGCCCACAGCGATCTAAAGCTCCCTCCCATCAAACAACATAACACTACACCAGTAGGATATGGGGCCCCCTAAATGTTAGATTTGTGACAGGTGGGAACGCCCCCTGCTTCCTGCCTTAATTCCGCCTTCCCATTTTCTATATGCTATTTCTAGCCATTTAATATATATTTAATAGAAAATTGATATCGAAGATATTTATTTTATATTAAATGAATATTTCTTGATAGAACATGTTTTTGTAGTTTGATATGATGTTGATATGATTTGATATAAAGTTTATATAAAAATGTGTTTGGGAGCGCGCGTGTGTGCTGCTGCCTGTGGAGGCCGAAGTGAGTTGTGAGGAGATAGACTGCGAATATAAGGATTTTGTCATGGTGACGCGTTGATGACGCAGGAGCAGGTTTGGCTTTGTATGTATTATTGATAGGCCCTTTAAAGTATTTTATATAAATGTAATGAATTTTAATCATTTTATATTATTTGTATATAAAGTTGGCAGACATTTGATAAGACTTTGAATAATGTTAATATAAACTTAATATTATTTTTATATAAAGTGGGGGTGCATTTGATATGACCTTTATTACATTTTATATGAAATGGATATAGTTTAAGAATTTTAAGAATATTTGTTATAAATTTTGATTGAAAGGGCCGTCTTAAGGCTGTGATGGTGTCAGGGGCAGACTTTACAACCCGGATATATAGCTTTTGCAGTGGGTTTGAAAACACTGCACTTTTTTAGCTTTACAGGGGCTATTCAGGAAACAGCTATTATGAACAGCTACAGTTATGACGAGGGGCGAACACCCCCAGGAAGCCCCATGGATTTTATGCTGTATGACGGGATGGAAGATGGTCAGGGTTTGATGGCCGACTTTGAACCCGAAGAGTTTTGGGACAATGAAGATGCGGTTGTGGAGCAACCATTTACGTCCGATGCAAGCTCTGAAGACAAGGACTGTGAAGCTATGGCTCTGCAGGTGGATGCAGCAATGATGCCGGAGATTGATTCTGCCCCCCACAGCCTTGATGAAAAACAGGGTCATGTGTGCGGGTGTGAGGAGAACAATACTGCGGCAGAGACTATTAATATTTATTGTGCTTGTAGTTCAAACCAACTTGAAAACCCTGGGTATTTTGAAAGTAGCCTGTGTAAGGCCTGTCTTTCGCTGATGGAGACCGATAGCCTTAAAGACCATGCTATTATTCTTTGTGCTTGTTGGTCAAAACGAATTGACACCCTGGAGCATAACAGTCTGTGTAAGGAATGTATTATGCTAATGGAGACCGATATGGACACAACAGCTTCTCTTCACGCCGATATTTGCGCCACCCAGGGCATTGCGGCCATAGTGACTGGGGCGTGTTTAAAACAACATTTTTACAGATGGTGCTATGGACATAAAATTAATGATCCCCAGCAGGATGCTCAAGAATGTTTGGAAATATCTTACGCAGATAATTCGCTACGTAAAATATGTTTTGTGTTGAGCCCTAAATGCATTGTTGAAATGATGCGCTTGACACAACCGCTGACACAGATAAGGATGGGTGCAGGAACTGAACGATGCGTATGTAGAACATTATGGCCTGTTGAATCGGCATATAACCCTCTTTTAAAAATGAAGCAGTTTAGATGCATGTGTCAGATTGGTGTTAGAAACATAATTGAAAAAACAGTTCCCAAATGGACATGGATAAAGTATATTTAAATGAGTGCCTATTGGAGGTAACATGCTTGCTTAACAAAGCGGCGGCATGAAATGTGTTTGTGGGGTATTCACATGTATTATGAAATCTATAACATGGCTGATTGCTTTTAATGTGAATATATTTGGAATAAAAATTGTCCTTTTAAATGGGAATACAGATCTGTTTATAAATACTTATTGTGTTTTTATGTTGAGCTGTTTTGGGCAAACATTTCTGGCCTGAAGCTGTCGAAAATATATTATGATGAAGGAGGTGTGAGTAGTTATGGAGTGCTTCACAGCCTGTTCTGTAAACTGCAAAGCGATGGTGAGAAGGTGTCACAGAGAGCCATCAAGAAGTGGCTGGCAGTGGAGGAGGCTTATACGCTAAACAAGACGGCCCGCAAACATTTTAAATGGCGAATAACCGTGGTATGTGACATCGATCAACAATGGCAGGCAGATATTATGGATATGAGTCAGTTTTGCAAAGATAACTACAGTTTTCGCTTTATTTTAGCCGTCATCGACTTTCCATCCAAATACACCTATGTTGAGGCTTTAAAGAACAAGACGGGCCACAGCATGGCGATGGCTTTTAAGTGTATATTTAACATAGGCAGGGTCCCGCTAAACTACAGACAGACGCTGGTAAGGAGTTTTTAAATAAGCTGCTGCAGAATATTCCAAAGCAACATGAGGTGCATCCTTTGTTACACACTCTGAAGTTAAAGCCTCCATTGTTGAATGTTTTATACACACCTTTAAAACACAGCTTTGGTAATTTTTTATGGATAAAAACACCCATAGATATGTGGAGGCGCTACCCGCATTTATAAATGTGTATAACAACCTGCATCATACATCTATTAAAACCACTTCAGCAGGTGTAACGCCAGTGAAGTCTTTTGAGGTCTGGCAAAAACTGTGCGGCGAAAGACTTTTTAAAAAGACAAAATGTACAACCCTTAAAAAAAGGGGTTCACGTATGGATCACAAAACACAAGGCCATCTTTACAAAGGGGTGTGAGCAGAACTACAGCAACAAGATTTTTATTATAGATGCAGTGGCTGACCGGGAAGGCATTTATATATATATACAGATTAATTGATTATTCAAGGGAGGCTGTGCAAGATGTTTTTTAGAGAGATGAGATCCAAAAAGTCGGAAAGGACCAGCAATGAGTTTAGAAAATAGAAAAGTCATAAAGAGTAAAGGTTGTGGTGTCAAGAAGCACTATTTAGTTAAATGACTGGGGTGGCCTGACAAATTCAACAGTTGGGTGCCAGCCAGATCCCTAGAGACCACGGGTGTTTAACAGCGGTTTCAAAATGGAGTCTACAACTTTTTATATTATGCTTCCCAGCAACGCCACAGCCGAGACATTTCCAGGCAACATAATACATTTGGAGGTTCAATTGGCGGTTGCGTTCACTGAAGTTCAGTATGTCCAATCATAGGATATGCTAGTCCCAGTAGAAGCCACCTTTATCATAAAACGAACAAACCCTCTGCGGCTCTGGCCGGGCGGATTTCCCGAGGGGCATTATGCAAATATACAGGAACTTGTGAGAGTCATCAACAAATCTGTAACAAATATACACGAGTACAGCGATACACTGCTACACCTTGACCGGCAGCAATGGATTTTTTTTTTACAGGGCCCAGACCCATCTGTTAGGTTTTCAACAGCAGGGAAACTGCGCAACATATTGGGGACTGTGCAACACATTGGAAGTAAGGAACCATGGGATAATACATGTACCGACATTAACAGTTTTGTTTTATAGCTTATTGCTTTAAAGGGATATCATGCAATATCAACGGCCAGGGGATAGCTACACACCACTAGTTAGAACTGTGGAGATTAAAGGAAACAAACATGATATTGTGAACAATCAATTCAACAAATCTGATTATGTCTCTGTGTGCAAAATCCATTTTGATACCATTAACATACAGATAACTGACGACCAAAGACAGTTTGTACAATTAAATACGGAAACATTTGCACTTTAGACCACTCGGGCTGAAAGACTAATAAAACAGCGTTGTAATGACTGTAGTAAAGAACTATGGTGACCTCGGGTCCTATATGGATTATATGAACCAACCAGGCCAGTTATGGTGATCAGCCATATCTCAGTGGAACACCCGTGATCTATAAGGCGGCACGACTCAGCAGTATCTTTAAAAGTCTTATTAGATGCGCGATACCCTTTCTACAACGCGGCTTTGAACTAGCTAACCACACATGAAAAGGGCAGCCAGCAATATTGCAAAAGACATTGTTGCAAGCCGGACAACGGCGGTTGCTCATTAGCTCACCAAACAGAAAAAGGAGGGTCAGGACGGATCAGGCCTCATTTATAAACCACGTAGGAGCATTAAGAGGACAAGGTCAGCCTCTCTGCTGCACGGGCTCCCGAAACCTACAAGGAACAGAAGATCAAAAGCTTGACGCGTACAGTCGAGTAGGAAGATGAAGCGTGTTATTTAAAAAATATCATCACCCTTGTGTCTTTTAGAAAGAACAATGGCTTTCTTACACAGATCCTCCAGAGAAAGTTTAAAATTGGAGTTTGATTTCTTTAGCGTACCCCTGACCCAAACAAGCATCAATCACAGTTTCTTTATCCAGGTCTCGTCTCTGGTGACTCTATCACTGCTAGACCCCATAGAATTGTTTGTATCGGGCTCGACCGACATGCATTTGGATTTGAACGATACGCTGCTACATCTAACCTGTAAAATAACAAAGGCAGATGGAACCGACATTGCGGTTACAGCCCGAGTGGGCACGATCAATTACCTTATAGCCACCATGTTCAACCAGGTGGACGTGACCATGGGTGACCGAATGACAACGCAAAGTGATAATATGTATGCCTACCAGGCCTATATAGAGAGCATATTAATTATGGCCATGATGTCCTGGATAAACGGCTCTCAGCCGACCTCTTTTATCGCGACAATGCGGGGCATTTCGACAACACTGCTCTGGACAGCGATAAGGGGTTCGCGCAGAGAGCCCTTCACGCCAGAACCAGTAGAGTATTCGATTTATTAGGCTATACACACGCTGATCTTTTTTTCCTGGATAAACTATTGATTAACAGCGTTCATCTTAAAGTGAAACTATACAGAAACACAGACACTTTTGCCTCATGAGCAGGGACGCTGAGCAATACAAACTAGTCATCATAACGGCCAGTTTATTCATTAAAGGTGTAAGCATCTCTCCATTAGACTGGTACATGCATAGGCCCTGCAGATATATAACGTAAAGTATACTGTGGAGAGAGTCGCTCTTAAAGTCTTCAGAATTTCTACCAGCAGCCGGGGTACCAGTCAAGACAACCTGTTTCTGGGGCAGCTCCCAAAAATAATAATCATGGGAATTGTTGAAACAACGGCACTCAGCGGGGCATACGATAAAAACCCATTCAAGTTCAAACAATGTAACATGAACTATGCAGCGCTGAAAAAGGACGGTGTTCTGATTCCTGCCAAAGCATATACTCCCAATTTGGACTTCTGAACATAATCATATAATACATGGGGCTGGTGGCTGTCACAGGAAAGCAAATGCGTGATGTGCCGGTTTTATTCACACACAACGAGTATGCTCTCAGCTATACTCTACTAGCCTTTAATCTAAGACCCAATGATGCATCAGTGCGGCATTTCAACCTCATGAGGAGCGGAATCCTATGCACTGAAATAAAGTTTGAAAGAAAACTAACCGCCACACACTGCCTGCTAGTATGGAGCGTTTTTGATAGTGTTCTCGAGATCAACACACAAAGAAACATACTTTATGATATTTAATGGATACTCTGCAGCTAAAAAGATTTCTGCACAAGCAGAGACATGCTCAGAAAACATTTTACGGTGTGTATGCAGGCGAAACATTTCCCAGACACCTACCCAGAAATCACCCGGTTAGCCTAGTGGTGAACACGGATCCTCAGGCCCGGGGTGGAACACATTGGATAGCTCTGTGGCTGGAGGGAGATGTGCTGACAGTTTTGCGCACTTTCCACAACACCCCATATAAGCCAGAGTTTTAACAGACTATGCAAGAAGCATAGCAAAGTGTTTACGCTATATCACTGTACCGGTTCAAGACTCTAAAGCCATGACCTGTGGTCAACACTGTATATTCTTTTCAGTCAAATGTGAGAATGGAGATCGCTGTCGGCTGTTTTGAAAATGTATTCGAGCAATCGCATGCAAAATGATCAAATGGTTTGTTTTGTTAGTTTTGTTTTATTCGTATTTATATAGCGCACAACAGCCCGAGGACATTGTGGCACTTGTTACAATACAAAGCTTAGTTACTTAGTGACATGGTCATTAGCAGTATATACACAGGTTACAATATAGTTATATTACATTTGTGTTATATTACAGTATACATGGCAGAAGTGATGGAGGCAGTCCTCCACTTGCTAGTTGAGGAGAGTGGCCTTGAGGTTGTTGCGGAAGACAGGGATGGAAGTTTCAGCTGTAAGGGTGGCAGGGAGTGAGTTCCAGAGTTTTGGTGCAATATGGGAGAAGCCTAGACCTCCGGCTGTGGCTCTCTTTATGCGTGGTATGTGTAGCTGGTTGGTGTACTGAGCTCTGGTGGGGCGAGTGGATGTGGTCCTTGATATTGCTTCAGATAGGTATGCTGGAGCAGTTTTGTTGATGCACCTGTGAATGATGGTGAGGATTTTCAGAGTAATACGGTCTTTGACCTGGAGCCACCGGGCTTCACGTCTGGCATGAGATATATGATCTCTTCTAGGGATGCTCATGGCAGCTCTGAGGGCATTGTTTTGTGTGGTTTGCAGTCTGTGAATGTTTTTGGCAGAGGTGCCAGCTAGAAGGGCGTTGCAATAAGCGAGTTTGGCTCCTATAGTTGCTCTAGCTATGGCCATGCAGTTGGGGGCGGATAAGTAGGGTTTAATGGCATTGATGAGTTTGGTGCTGAACGCTGATGCAGAGGCTATGGCGCTGACTTGTTTGGTCATCGATAGATTTGCATCAATGTGAACATCTAGAGTCTTGACAGAGGATGATACGGAGATGGTTGAGTTGTCTATGTTGAAGTTGTTGTTTTGGGGGCTTAGTTTCGATAATGTGTTTGACTAACCCAGGATGAGAATTTCAGTCTTCTCCCCGTTAAGACAGAGGCCATTGATTACCATCCAAGCTTGGATAGTGGCATAGATGTTGTGAAGGGCCGTGGCGTCTTGGTGATAGATTCCAGATAGGGGTAAAAGAACTTGAGTGTCGTCTGCATAGTTTGTATATGCAACACCCATGCAGTCAAGTAAGTCGAAGAGGGGTTTTGTGAAGAGGTTATAGAGGGTGGGAGCTGTACAAGATCCTTGGGGGACACCGCAATTTATAGTGGTAGGACCTGCGTTAGCTGTGTCGGAGTAGACCTTCATGGCTCTTCCTTCAAGGAAGGAAGTGATCCAGGATGCTGCTGGATTAGAGAAATGGGCTGCATGGGTGAGGTGGGTGGGGAGTGCATGGTGATCTACCAGGTCAAAAGCCACTGATAGATCGAGGAGGAGGAGCAAGGCAGGTTTGCCTTTGTCCATGATCTGTGAGATTTTATTTTTTAGGTCTTATAAGGCGGATTTTGTTCCATGCCCGACACGGAAGCCAGATCGTCTTTTGCCTAGTATGGAGTTAGCTTCTATGTATGATTGGATCTGGATGTGAGCTGCTTTGTGCAGGATTTTTAGGAGGAACGGGACTGTCGTTATCGGTCTGTAGTTGTTGGGTTGCGCTGGGTCGTGTGTGGCCTTTTTTAGAAGTGGCCGCACCTAGGCTTCCTTGAGATTGTTTGGAAAGATGCGTTAATGAAGGCAGTAATCAAGGGTGCTAGGTCATTGGCGCATTCCTTGATGATTTTGGGAGGGCAAATGTCTGCTTTGCAGAGGGATGGTTTGAGGTTTTTGATGAGGTTAAGGACCTCAGGTTCAGTGACGTTTCTGAAGGAGAATTGAGCGTGATTGAGATTACTACGCTTGTCTTGTGTAGGGCGGTTGGTTTTTTGGTTTGGGAGGGCTTTGCAGTGGTTTTGGATTTTGTTCCGGAGGAGTTTTATTTTGTTGAGCATGGCGGACTGAATGCTGGCACACCAGGCTTTGTCTTTAGTTATCTCGTCAGCGGTAGCTGGAGGAGTGACTAATTCATTAAGGATTGCGAATAGTTCTTTAGCTTGGGAGTTGGCCTTTGAGATCCTATCATTGAAGGAGTTGGATTTTGCTGCTAAGATGGCTTTTTTATATTGGAGGGCTATTTGTTTGATGAGGCTCTTATTTAGATCACTCTGATCCGTTTGCCAGTTTTTTAGCGACTGGCGCTTTTGAGCTCAGAGGGTTTGGAGTTCTTCCGAGAACCAAGAGTTGCAGTGAAATTATTTTTTTTCCTTCTTGCTTTCAAGTGGGGCTATAGAGTTTATGGCATTGGTGAGAGTATCATTGAAGATAGCTGATAGTATATTGGGGTCCTGAGAGAAAGGTGGTGCTAGGCAGGGGCTTTTAAGGTGGGGACACAAGTTGTCTGTGTTGAGTTTTTTAGAACTTCTTATTGTGGCAGGTGGTGCGTGGGTGAGAGTCTTAGGTTTAGGGTTGGTGGGGATGAGGAATTTGATGCATGTGTTGTCCGTCCAAGGAAGGGCGGAGTTTGAGGTAATGTTGGATGCACAGTTGTGATCCATGACCCAGTCAACGGTGCAGCCTTTGGAGTGAGTAAGGGTGAGGACTCTTTGGGCGAAACCTAAGTCTGCGAGTTCTTTAGCTAGGGTTGCGGCCGATTTATCCTTAGGATCATTGTATCCTAAATTTAAGTCTCCTAATAGAAGGATTTTGTAGGACCTTTTAATGTTGTTGCTAAGTGAATGGGAGAGGTGCTCTTGGAAGTCAGCTGGGAGTCCGGGAGGTCTGTATAGGATGTGGATGTTGATTAGATTATTGGGGGAGAGTGTAAGCTTGGCTGATAGCATATCAGCATTACCACCCCATGTACTATGGTCTGCTAATCTGATGGATAGTGAGTCTTTGTGGATAAGGGTGACTCCCCCTCCAATCTTATCACATCTATCTTGCCTAAGGATGGTGTAGCCTGTGGGTAGGGCTAGTGTGATGGCTGGGCAGGAGGCATCATTGAGCCAGGATTCGGTGATGCAAAGTAAGTCCAGATTAAGTGTGGATAGTAGATCATTTATCTCGAGGGCATGTGCAGGTAGGGAGCGTACATTCAGTAGTGCACATTTAAGAGGTGGATGTTGTGTGCCTTTGATGTTTTTGTTTGTACTACTATGGGGTGAAGTGTGCTTGTTGTGGTGTGTGGTAGTGAGGGTCTTAGTGCGAAGTAGTGTAGAGGCATGTTGGGGTGGTGGGCGGAGAGGGGCAGTGCCTATGCTCATCTTAGTATGGGGTAGTGGTGCAGTGCGGGTGCCTAATCTGGTGTTTCTAGTCGTGATGGGTGTGGGTGAGCAGAGTAAATACCTAGGAAGGGAATAGTTTCTTACCTGTAACTCCATTTCTCCAGCATTGGTATATTTCATGGATTCACATGCTTAGAATATTCCCCGTCGTCAGACTGGGACCCCTCGGTACACATATATAGCCTTTTCCAATAGGAAAACTTCCGACACTTTTGTGTCCTATCTACGTCCTTTTAGGACCCGCCTACGCATGCTCCGTAGGCCGTCCCCGTATAAGAGGACCTCCCCTTCAGATTTCGGCCCCTCCAAAGTAGGAAGGGTTAAATTTATCAATTAAAGGTTGGCGGGCGCATGTGAATCCATGAAAGATACCAATGCTGGAGAAATGGAGTTACAGGTAAGAAACTATTCCCTTCTCCAGCATTGGATCTTTCATGGATTCACATGCTTAGAATAGATTGTATAGCAGTAACACTTGAGACAGCGGTGAGAATGTAATGTAATATACCCTCAACATACTACACAATGCATATGTACAGTAGGAATAAGTTACCTCATATAACCTTACCCACATAAAATAAACTGTCATTAAAAAGGTAGACAACAGATTCTCCACAGCGTGGAGCTTACCTTACTGAAACAGATGGCGCAGGACAGCTCTTCCCATCTGCACCTCGTCCGCATGCTGCCTGGCAAGGCAGTAGTGGCGGGTAAACGTGTGGGGCACTGACCATGCCGCAGCTTGGCATATGTCCGTCAACGGAATTCCTGCCCATAAAGCTGTTGAGGAGGACATCGATCTTGTAGAATGGGCTCTAGGATGTCCTTGCAGTGGCCTTCCGGCCTTAGAGTGACAAAACGCAATCGTCGATGAGACCCATCGAGCCAATCCTTGTTTAGAGATTGCTTTTCCTCTCGTCGACGGACCATACGCGACGAACAGTTGTCTAGTAGACCTGAATTCCTGTGTACGATGTAGGTAAAATTTCAGAGCCCTCTTAACGTCCAGGGTATGAAGAGCTTTTTCTGCTGCCGATGATGGTGTGGCGAAGAAAGTAGGGAGAACAATGGACGAGTGTTTGTGATACACTGTCGGAACTTTTGGGACGAACATAGGATTAGTTGCCAGGACTACTTTGTCCTTAAAGAATCTTAGGTATGACGGGTCTACGACCAGCGCTTGCAGTTCCGAGATTCTTCTAGCTGATGTGATAGCAATCAAGAATGCCAACTTCCACGAAATGAATTTTATGTCGGACGTGGCCATAGGCTCAAAAGGCGGTTTCATTAAGCCTGCCAACACTGTGTTGAGACTCCAACTCGGGGGGAAACGTTTTTCCGGGGGAAAAGCTCGAAATAAACCCCTCATGAAGTGTTTTACAAGTCTGTCGCTAAATAGAGGAGACGACTGCCTTTTCCTTGTGAACCTCGAGATGGCCGCCAGGTGCACCTTTATCGATGTGAAGGATAATCCCCTCTCCGCTAAGAGGAGCAGGTAAGGTAGAACTTGTTGCGGCGTCACCGACAATGGTTGTAGGCCCTGTTGTCCCCTACACCATTCACAGAACCTCCGCCACTTATAGGAGTAGGATTTGTTTGTAGAAGGGGCTCTAGCCGCTTGCAGAATTTTTTGACAATCCTCCGAAACGTCTAAAGCACCGAACTCCGAAAAATCAGGAGCCAGGCTGTAAGGTTGAGACTGTCCGGGTCGTGATGCCACACCGTGCCTTTTTCCCGGGATAGTAGGTTCGGGGCTTTGGGAAACCCTATGGGATGTTCCAGCGACAGGTGAAGCAGGTCGGAGAACCACGGTTGCCTTGGCCAGTATGGTGTCACTAGAATTACCCGGCAATTGTATCTGCATATCCACTGTATTGTCCTCCGTATGAGGAGGAACGGGGGAAAAGCATAGAGGAACATGTCCGTCCATTGGAAGGAGAATGCCTCCCCCCTGGAGCCCTCTTGAGGCCATCTGCTTGCGAATTGCTCTCATTTCTTGTTGTCTTTGGTCGCGAAGGCGTCCAGAGGGGGGTGACCCCATTTCTCGAACACTTTCATCAGGTGAACTGTGTCCATTTCCCACTCGTGTATCTGGGCCATGCTTCTGCTGAGGGAGTCTGCTTGGGAGTTCCTCACTCCTGGAAGGTGATGAGCCACGATGGAAATTTCGTGCTTTAATGCCCAATGCCATGTTTTCTGGGCTTCTATGGAAAGAGTTCTTGATCGCGTCCCTCCTTGTTTCCTCAGATAAAACATGGCCGTTGTATTGTCGGTCAGTATTCGTACTCGCGAGCCCTTGATGTGTGGTAGGAATGCCTTCAAGGCCCATCGTACTGCTCTGAGCTCTAACACGTTTATGTGTAGGAGTGACTCCGTTGGAGACCAGCGACCTTGCGTTTGGAGAGCACCCATGTGAGCTCCCCATCCGGTTAGGGACGCGTCCGTGACTATGGTTCGCTGAAACTCCGGCTCCTGTAGGGGTACGCCGTTGTTCAGATTGTGGAAACTCTGCCACCACTGAAGGGTCCGAAGCAGCTTGTCGTCGTCGATGGTTATCTTGTCTGACCACGATCCTTGAGCCTGCGTCCATCGGTCCGCGAGGAATTCCTGGACTAGCCTCATGAATAGGCGACAGTTTTCCACCAGATGGATGCAGGATGCCAGGCCCCTAGGACCGAAACGTATTTTCTCACTGAGATCTTGGTGTTTCGCCGTAGTCGGCATGCTTGTTGATTGATTTGAAACAAAATGGTGGCGTCCTGCCACATACATTTACGTCAGTTTGCATTATAATTTCCTGCAAATGTTATCTCATTTGTCATGCTGGCGTAATGTATGTGGCAGGACGCCACCATTTTGTTTCAAATACTTACAGCTCTGAAGTCCTACCACTTGCTTTGAGCAGTCCCTTCTGTTACCCATGCTTGTTGATTGAGTCTTGAGGTTCTGTCGAGAGAAGGTTTCACTAGCCCTAACTGGGTCTCGAACTGTGCCCCCAGGAATACCAGCGATCTCGATGGCTGCAGAGAGGATTTTTCGAAGTCTATGGCGAATCCCAGCTGTTGTAGAAGCTGCATGGTGGCTTGTAAACTTGTGTTGGTCGACGCTGGGGAGGATCCCCTTACCAGCCAGTCGTCGAGGTATGGGTATACATGGTGGCCTTGCTTCCTTAGCCAGGCCGCTACTGGAGCCAGGCATTTCGTGAACGTTCTGGGGGAGGTCTTGAGCCCAAAAGGAAGAACCGTGAATTGGTAGTGAGTCCGCCCTATTACAAATCTTAGGAATTTCCTGTGTTTCCGACACATTGGAATATGGAAATACGCGTCCTGTAAATCCAGGGACGCTAGAAAATCCCCCTCTTGAACGGCGCGGATCACTTCCTGCAGAGTGAGCATCTTGAATTTTAGGCTCTTTAAAGACTTGTTGAGATCGCGTAAGTCTAAAATGGGACGCCATTTGCCGTTCAGCTTTTTTACGACGAAATATCTTGAGTAGACTCCTTGACCTCTCTGTGATGTTGGAACTAATTCTATCACGCCCTTTGCTAACATGAGTGTTACCTCTTGTTGCAGTATCTTCAGATGGGAATGAGCGGTGAACGCAGGTGGAATTTGCGGAGGGCTGTGTTTGAATTGTAGAGAGTGTCCGTTTCTTATAGTATCCAGCACCCATTGATCCGTCGTTATTCGTTCCCATTCGTCGACATATGCTGAAACTCTTCCCCCCAGAACGGTGTGTTGTATGTCACTGCTGATCTTTATTTTGCTTGTCTCTCGACGACGACGGATATGATGGTCTTTTCCTGGAAGTCTGGAAGTTCCGGCGACGGTTTGCCGTTTGGGAGGCACGTCTGTATCCCTGGGAGGGGTAAGCTGATCTGCCAAAGGATCTGTCTCCAGATGCAGAGAATCTTGTATTACCTGAAGCCCCTCTAAAGGGACGAAAAGACTTGTAGTTTCTGCCACTCTGGAGGGCACCCAATGAACGTGCCGTGTCCGAGTCCTCTTTCATTCCCTTTAGGGCTTCGTCCACCTTCTCACCGAAAAGAAGGTCTCCCTCAAAGGGCATATCTAAAACTTTGTATTGTACTTCTGGCCTGAAGTAGGTACACTTAAGCCATGACTGTCGACGTAATACGACCCCATTATTGACTTGCTTGAAGCCTGACTCAGCGAGGTCCACCGCGATGTTTATTATGTGATTTGAGGCTTCCTCACCTTCTCGGACGAGTAACATCGCTGCCTTCCTATGCTCTTCCGGAAGATGATCAAGCAACGGAGCTAGCCTGTGCCACATCTCCCTATCGTATCTGGCAACAATTGCCAGAGAGTTTGCGGCCTTTACTGTGGTCGCTCCCACGGATAGCACTTTTTTGCCAAAGGCATCTTGGCGTCTCGCTTCGTTCTCAGGAGGAGTCGTGCACTTGTGCTGGGCCTTCGCCTTCCTCGCCGCTGCCGCCGACACCACCGAGTCTGGCGTTGGTTGGGAGGATAAACACTTGGGGGTAGACTCTGGAGCCCTAAACTTTTTTTTCCAGGCGTCCTTTCACTGCCGGCTCTGAAAACGGGTGATGCATTGTCTGCAACCCCTCCTTCCATACATGGTCTAGTATTGGTATCGAGAACACAGACCTCCTTCTCTTACCCATGTGGTCGAACAAAAAACAGTCCTTTTTCTGTTCTTCCTGGGACAAACCAAATTCTTTGCATGCCTTCTCCATCATAGAATGGAATGACGCAATGTCGTCCGGAGGGGACGGGTGAGCTGGGCTTCTAGGGGTTTTCAACTCCACCTCTGACTCCCAGGTTGGATCCCTGGAGGGGGATGATGAGATATCCGACATGGCTCCCCTGTCAGACTCCGAATCTGGCAGCTCACCTTCCTCTTGTTCCAGCGCTGAGATTGGCGTGCGTAGGTGCGTCGGTTGACGGGACGGGCCCGGCTCGTCGACGGGTGACTGTGGTAGGTTTGCCTGAGGTAGTCTCTGGTCCAACGACTGTAACAACGACTGAAGCGTGGACAGAATTTCCAACGACAAAACAGATTGAGGATTGAGAAGAGGGGCAGATACCGGTATAACGGATCCCCTCGTCGACGACTTGTCAGCCACTCGTAGCCCTAGGTCTGCTGGGCCAGCTATTCTCTCATTCTCGTCCTC
This sequence comes from Ambystoma mexicanum, assembly GCF_040938575.1. Taxonomy (NCBI): domain Eukaryota; kingdom Metazoa; phylum Chordata; class Amphibia; order Caudata; family Ambystomatidae; genus Ambystoma; species Ambystoma mexicanum. The sequence goes on from NC_090940.1 coordinate 167,203,838, forward strand.
CGAGGACAGCAACACAGCCTGTTCTTGTAGTAAAGTATCCGGGGGGGTCGGATCAAAAACTTCAGGCCTCCAGGCCTCCTGTAGAACCCCCGTCGACGAGGCCATCGTCGACGTCGTTGTCGGTGGGACGGTGGATGCCACCTGCGTAAGTGGCAGGGTGGATGCCGATGACTGGGCCGCCGTCGACGACGGTGAGTTAGCAGGTGGTTTTGGCGGTCCCGCATTTTCCACACTTGGCTTGCTTTTACTCGACTCTCGACTCTGGTCGATCTATGATGATCGCCTGAGGAGGATTTCCTTTCCTTTTCATGCTTTTTTGATGAAGATGATTTCTTTGACGAGGAGTCTCTAGTTGAGTGACTTCCAGACGACTCTTTTTCCGTCGGTCGAGATTTCTTCGCCGGTGGTTCCGACGAGGTAGCGCGGCGTGATGTTTTCGCCGATTGTGTGGAGCCTACCTCCGAAGGCTCCATCATTCAGCCATGCCACCAGTCGTTGACTGCGGTCTTTGAGGGTTTTTTGAGAAAACCCTTTGCATATGTCGCAGTTATCCGCCGAATGATGAGGGTGGAGGCAATATATACAATCCATATGTCCGTCCCCCTCGTAAACTTTTTTCAAGCCGCACGTCGCGCATGGGCGGAACAGCGCTTTTCCTGACACGGAGGACATTTTCTGTACTCAAATTCCAGTAATGCAACCTTGTACAAAATAGTAAGACAACGCGAGGAGATCCCACTACTTTGGAGATGGTTGAAATCTGAAGGGGAACCGCGGGGGCGGGCCTCTTATACGGGGACGGCCTACGGAGCATGCGTAGGCGGGTCCTAAAAGGACGTAGATAGGACACAAAAGTGTCGGAAGTTTTCCTATTGGAAAAGGCTATATATGTGTACCGAGGGGTCCCAGTCTGACGACGGGGAATATTCTAAGCATGTGAATCCATGAAAGATCCAATGCTGGAGAAGTGATCGATTTCTGAGATTGCGAAGTCTGGTGGCTAGGCTAGGTGGCCGAGACTGTGTGATGTTGTAGTCTGGTGTTGCAGCATGTGAATTTAGTGCCGGGCGCTGGTGAGGTGTGCTGGGAATATGTGGGGAGGCGTAGAGGCCATTATAGTGAGGGCTAGAAGGATGGCTGTTAGGCTGGCTGAGCGGAGTGTGGCAGGGAGAGTGCGGGAGAGTGAAACTATGCTATGATTGGGAGGTGCATTCTTGGGCATCATGATCGTGGAGAGTGGCTGTGTGTGTGTGTGTGCAGCTGGTGTGTGCTGCTGGTATGTGACAGAAATAACAGGGGGATTGTGCGACTAGTGCTAGGAAGTTCAGAGGCAGGGCATAATAGGTAGCAGTTCAACAAAATACAATGCCTAAATTCGATTTTCTAAGTGGGCAGAAAGAGGATAAATGGTGGCAGGGCATAATAGGTAGCAGTTGGCTGCACAAGAGGAAACAGTACAAGCGGATAAGCAATACTGGTATATGCGCTAAATAGTATAGTGAGATATTATATATCAACAATAGACCAGGTGATAGCAAGCAATTGTCCAAAGTCAGTGAAAATCAGAGGCACCCATAAGGTGTACTGCATGAAGGGATTAGGTGGAAAGGTTAGGTTCTGGGGAGGTGTGGGCAAGCTGCAGGGTCAGGGCAGGCTTACCAGAAAAGGGGCAGAGTCCTTGGCCCAGGCCTCAGGTGCCTCCGGACAGGCTCCAGACAGGAAAAGTTCCTTGTGATGAGGATCCTTTGGATGAGGGGGCCGGCGTTTGCCTGCCGGCGCCTGATTGGCCTTCTGTAGTTGCAGTTGGCCAATGGGGGCTCTCCTGGATGTTATTTGGTCGCCTTCTTGGCAAGTAGGAGGTCGGCGGCCATGTTGAAGCAGGAACACCTCATGTGTTCCAATGGAGGCACACAAAAAATGCTCGAAATGCGCTGTTTAGGTCTTTTTTTCAATAAAAATATCATTTACACTGCTCATGTGTAATTATGAGGCTAGGAGGAGCACTTTTCAGTGGGTGGGATTTCCGAGCCCAGGGGGCTAAAAATAACCAGATTTGTTAACAAGATGTTATATAATGTGTATAGATCTAACAAAATGTTTACAGTGTGTCCAAAATGTAAATGTGGATTGTCTATACAATGATACATTGTATCACTACATATTATCCCCACCAAAAATATCGCCGTATATATGGTCGTCTGGAACGGCCATAGACAATATTTTTGGGGGGGGGGGTAATTTTTGGGGTTTTTGGGAGCAGGGTTGCGTGGGTGTACCCCGCTCCTTTAAAAATAATGCATGGGTTGCTGGGGTGTCCCCCTCAGGTTCCATGCCTTAATATCACCACAAAAATAGGGCGATATATTTGTATGGGGATATTATCACATGGAACCTGATACATGTATCAATAAATTATTATTTTTTTTTTTAAAACAAGCAATGTGTGTTATTGTACATACTAGATAATATAATGTAATAAAGAACACGTCGGTTTTATGAATTGAATACATTTATTGATTAAAAAAAGACATACTTAACACAGAAAGAAAATGTTTTATACCACTATATAGCAAAGAAAAAACGTATACATTCAACAATGGGGGCCCCCACATTATTCGGATAACCATACAGGCCTGTCGCGTCTTCGGCGTGGCTTGAACGTTTCAGAGTCATGCATGACAGGGGAAGGTAAAGATTCTTTAAATCAGCGGAATTCCATTCCTTTCCGGGCTTGGGGAGATTAAAGGGCTGTGTTGTTGGCAAGGAGTTGCAGTAGTCCTAATTTGTAGCCGCTCCAGAAGGTGTTGTTGGGCGACATTACCCACGACCAAAGTCAGCATATTTGAATCAGCGACCTCTTGCATTAACTGGTTCCAACTGATGGGGGCACTTATGATAGACGTGGGGTGTTGATTCGTAACACCCCGTACTAGATCATACAAGTTTGAGTCCCTGACCACCCTGCCTTCTTAAATAAACTCTCCCATGTCGGTCCACGTGGCAACATCCTTTGCAAGCTTCATCCTATGTAACATTAGTTCTGCGTTAGGTTTATACCGTTGGCTAAGCATGTTTACCAAATCAGGCACAATCGGATCTGTCTCTGGTAGAGTCTTCACACTGCTAGATTCTTCAGGCGGCATGTATAAAGTTAGTTTGTTTTTCTCTGCATCGCCGTGTCGGGCATGGTTTAAGTATTTATACAGAATATTCGACTATAAGGCTGCTTTATCATGCGCTGCTAAATCTGATCTGTTTAAAACATTCATCATTACCGAGTCGAGACGCATGGTAACAACTTTATGTTTCTTAATGGCGTTCTTTTTCTTTTTCAATACACTTATTTGACGGTGTGTTAGTGGGACGTGTCCCTTTAAAGTGTTCTGAGCAATCTCCAAAATAGCAGCCACCAAATCCTCAGAGGACGTGGCTAGAATGGACTTGCGTTGTTGAGGGGTGGCATATACGCATTCTCAGAAGTGCAATGTTTCTTGCAGGAATACTTGCAAGTAAGTCATAACCTAAAGCCAGGCGGAATAGCAGGTTCTTGAGGGTAAGGTGGACTGCATCTGTACCAAGGAGCTGGAGAAGGTGAACCCAGGCCAGGCAGTGGCCTTCTCCGGAGGACACCAAGCATCCAGCAGGGAGCAAGCCCAGAGACCAAGTGAACCAAGAAGTAAGCTTGGCGCTATTTCCTTAGGACTCTGAATCCTAGTTTAGGGAACCTGGACAGTAGATCCCATTAAGCTCTCAGAATGAACACTTTGGTTTAGCAACTCCCCTTGAGTTATAGTTGAGTCCACCAGCCCCATTAGGTGTTCATCCCTTGCCGTCCCCACAAAACAGTTGGGGGCAAGAGAATAAGTGAACAGTTGGGGGCAAGAGAATAAGTGAGACTTCTTTAGAAATGGAACTTTATCCGGGAGGAGCAGGAAAACGTCAGAGAGTTTAGACAGAGCCAAGTAGGTAATCCCATGCTTTTTAAGTCCAATTTACCATGCCCTACCACGTGTTACTCCAATACTCTAACTTCTTATGCTCAATAAAGGTGGTGAATTACATTATCAGTGTTTCCAGTGTTTTGTGGAGCTCTTGCTGTCACATTAAAAATACCTCAGTTGACAAAGAAAACTACCTTTCTATTCCATGCCTGAAAATTCATTTTACTCCCAACTTCCAACAGCACGGAGTAGAGCAATACCATCTGAAAATCTCACCTGGATTCCTCCATATATTTGGAGGGTATATCCAATAATGTTTTACATTATGCAAACAGATTTCTAACAGTTGTTACTCTTTAGTGTTACATGGGTTATTAATTGGGTTTCTATGCTATCATTAACTATCATACAAAAAAAGCGATAGAATCCTAGCAGAAAATTAGACCCCAGATTCAAAACCAATTCCTTAAAACAATGCGATGTTGTCCTTTTTTTGTTTGGGTTCGAGGAGTGCTTCCCCTATGGTTGTGTATAGCTCTGTTTGCTGACCTCTTGATGAGTTTCTTGGAATACCCATGATTACAGAGTTTTTGTGATAGAAAGTGGTCTCTTTTTCCAATGATTCTTTTGTGCTGTACTTTTTCTCTCTCCGGAGTCTCGAATTCAGCTCACGGTGATCAGCAGCCCAAATCGATGCAATTCCTAACTAGCCCATGAAACGGTTCTTCAAGCCAGAGACAATTGTGTCTCATTCTGGGTAAGCCAGTTGAATTATATGATGCCAAAAGTGGACTTTATCGTTTATGTTGGTCTTGGTCATATGAGCATATACATTTCTATGTGTGTTGTGAAGGCATCATGAAGTAAGACACAGACAACAGACAAAGTTCAAACAAAAACATTTTTATTAACTTAAATATCAGGATGGCTGAAGGCCTAACTTGCCCCATGCTAAGATGCGATTTCTCTACCTGAACAAAACCAAGGAAATTCTGAGCCAAAGAGTTCAACTTAAAAGTCAGTCTGTGTCCACAACCTATGCTTGCCTTCACAACTAGAACAAACAAATGTGTAGGGATGTCAAAGTCAAAACAAACAGTGTTTAACATAAAGTTCTGAGCTTCTTCCAGCTCACAACTTTACCTTAGCTCCCCTTCCCCAAGCACAAATATGTTCCATGAAAAAGAGTCTTTAGGTTTACCTTTCTCCAGTTCCAAAGGCAATATAGTTCAGAACCACTCTTGGGGTTCCCTTCCCCAAGCTTCAAATGCCACAATCCAAACAAAAGGGGGTATTGAGACTCCCATCCAAAGACCACAAATATAACCTTACCATGCCTCAGGGTTCCCTTCCCCAAGACTTCAATATCTTACACAGGCTCCTTGATACCTGTGCCTCAAGTTATCTTAACTGGCCTCCCTTCATTGTTTTCGGGACTTAGGGCATGCCCGTTGGGCTCCTCTCGTTTCTCCTTAACTGCCCGATGCTCTGCCCAGTGGCGTAACACAAAGTGTGGGGGGCCCCCTGCGAGCCATACTGTGGGGGCCCCCCCCAACTCGGCAAAAAATCATAGGTCGTGCCATACTCTGGGGCGGCCAAGGTTATCACACTTGCAGAATACGCACAAACGTGCTGCTGAAGGGGTATGCCGCACACTGTACTAGGAGAAAGATATAAATATGTGTTTAATGCAATATACAGCACACGTTCTGATAATAATTGGCTAAAAAGCCAGAGTGTTTGCAATTGTTTTGTAGGGTAACGCCAATCCAATACATGCAAGTCACCAACTGTGCACAGGAACATTAATGCTTTGCTATTAAAAATGCTGTGCCTCATTGCAAACATGTCCCACTGGCTGCACAATGTAGACCAGTGTAGACACATAATAACATTACAGTAAAGCATGCCAGGCCACATTTAGTCATACCTAGACTGGTTGCACCAAAATGTTGGTTGAAGCAATAACACTCATCAAGAAGAGAGCACACATTCAAGCCCGGGTCTCTGTGGCCTCTAACAACACAGCCAAACTCTTTAAAATCTGCAAGGAACTGGTCAATCCTGTAGCGGTCTCTACCTTTCCTGTTTCCTCCCAGCCCCTCTTTATGGCTCTGGCCTCTCACTTCTCTGCTAAAACTCAGGACATCCTGTCCTCTTTCTCCTCTGCCCCTCCCTCTTCCTCACTCGGCCCCCCTTTGGTCATCTCTACCTCTCCTCCTCCTTTCTCCTATTTCTCTCTGACAACAACTGACAAGGTTTCTAGACAAGTCCGATCCATGAAAGTGTCGTCCAAACAGGTGCTCCCCTGCTACTTCCGAACCATCAAGGACCATATTGACACCCTCACACCAGCCTTGGCCGTTTTCTGTAATCACTCTTTCGCCACTGGAACATTCTGCTCTCCCCTTAAGAATTCCCTTGTGCACCAACTCCTCACGAAGCCGTCTGCTGATCCTACCTGCCTGGAAAACTATTGCTCAATCTCCATCACGCCTTTCCTGGGCAAATTCTTGGAAAAGCTAGCCATCTCCCAGCTTACACTCCACACTGATTCTGTTGGTTGTCTCCATAACCATCAGTCTGGCTTCAGAGCTGGCAAAGGCACGGAAACTGCTCTCCTGAACACCCATGAAGATCTGCTCTCTAACCTTAATTCCAGCATTCCTTGTGTTCTAATCCTCCTTGATCTTTCTAATACTTTGGACATAGTCAACCACGCCATCCTGATCAATCGACTACGTGAGAACCTGGGCATCACGGATCAGGCCCTGGAGTGGCTGCCCTCCTTCCTATTGGACTACCTCTACCAGGTCCAACTAGGTCCCATTTTCCCTTCCACCTCTCTCTCTACCTGTGGTGTTCCCCAGAGCTCTATTTTCTCACCCTGGTTCTACAACCTCTACTTGGCCCCTTTCGCCCACCTGATCTCTGTCTTCTCTAACTTTCCGTGTTATGCAGATGACACTAAGCTTTCCTTTAGGCTCCTCTCCTCTCTCGCTCATTCCTCACTGTCTATCTGCAATTCAGCATTGGTGCACCTCCAACGATCTCTGCCTTAATGCCATTAAGAGAGATCCTTCTCATTGGGACTCATGCCCCTGCTTTCCTCTCTCACTCTGGCTGTCCACCATGGGCCTTCTTCCTTCGCCTTCCTGCGAGGCAAAAAACTTTGGTGTCATTTTCAACTCACTCTCTCTTTCTCTCCCCTCACATCTCGGATGTCGCCAAGAGGTCCAACCACCAGCTGCTCCTCCTCAAAGGGACTCTTCCCTTTCTCACTTTCCCCCAGAAGCTCACTGTCTCCAGGGCCCTGTTTCTCTCTAGGCTGGACTACTGCAACAGCCTCTTTCTCAATCTGCCTTCCTCTACTCTCCGCCCTCTGCAACTCATCCAGAACAGGACTGCAAGACTTATCCTTGGCCTCAAGTTCAGGGATCGTATTTCTCCAGCCCTGGATTCTCTCCACTGGCTCCCAGTGGCTGCAAGGATCAAGTTCAAGACCCTTTGCATTGTTCACAAGGCTTTCTGGGGTCAGGGCCCACACTCTATCCAACACTCTCTTCCAAAATACCTTGCTTCTCGAGCCCTTCCCCCAGCTACCTCCAACTCTCTGAGGGTTAAACGCTTCTCCAGGCAGAGAGTGGGGGGTAGATCTCTCTCCTCTGCAGGTACCTCCCTCTGGAATGGCCTCCCTGCCCCTCTCAAACTTGAGCGGACCACCTGAAGTTTCGGAAGCAGCTCAAAACATTCCTCTTCTACTCTGCTTTCTCTCTCTCACTCCCCTGCTGACCTACCTGACCTACCTGTCTGCTGTACCAATTGGTTGCTTGGCTACCCTCAAAGTCTCACTGAGTCCAGGCTCTTTCTTGATCAGTCACCCTTGCACTACCTCCGGACCTACAACGCACTTAGGGGCTGTAACTGTAACCCTACAGTCCCTTGCACTACCCAGAGCCGCGCTGCCCTGACTGCACTTACTCAGAGCATTACTGCCCTGTTTTCCCCTCCCCTCTGCCTTGCACTTCCCCTCCTCCCTTTCCCCTTGCATTTCTCATTCTCATACTTGAACGATCTGAATGACACAAGGCCTAGTAAGATTGCTTGTCTTGTCCTCCCTCTAACTTCCCTCCCTTGTCTTGTCGTGCCTAGAAATACTTGTGTACTGGCATGTTAACAATGACTTATATCATATCATCTTTTCACAGATGCCCAGAAAAATATACAATGCTGCAGTTAGAAATGGCTAGACTGGCAGTACCCAAATGCCAGTCTAACCAGCTAATTAGACTTAGCAGGACTGCTTTATCAGAAATGCATGGTTAAAAAATGTCATACCAAACTGAGGAATGATTAGACTGGCTGCACCAAAATGCCAGTCTAGCCAGGTAATTACACTTAGCAGGACTGCTTTATCAGAAATGTGCGGTTAAAAAAAAAGTCATACCAAACTGAGGAATGACTAGACTGGCTGCACCAAAATGCCTCTCTAGCCACTAATACCACATATCATGCCTGCTTAGCCTGGACATGGACAGCCATTATGATTTATCGCACAATCCCACCCTCCACACATCCCCTCTTCCTCCCACCCCCTACCCCAACCTCCAAAATCAGCTCCTTGGCCCAGAATTAGCTTCACCTCCCTCTTTCTTGTACCAGAGCTTAAGTATGAGGCTTCTTGCCTAATAGGGAAGTACTGGGATGAGGAAGAGTTTGACTAGGAGTAATGAGGATTGCATGTAGCTAAATTGGGCATTACCTCCATGTACCTCTACCTCATCCCAGTACTTGTGTATGAGGCAGAGTGCCTTATACACAAGAACTGCCTCATACACAAGTACAGGGATGAGGAAGAAAACGGCCAGGAGTAATGACGATTACCAATAAGTAATCAAGGCATTAAACACAAGTAGTGGTGTAACGCTATTGAGTTGGCTGGGCTTCAGCACTCCCCTCCTGAAATTTTGGGCTATGTTGACTCAATCTGGTTTACCTTCAGAGCAGCTGCCGGACAGAACAGGACACAATGCTCAACGGCATCTGGGTTTCGCTGTTAACAAGAGCCCAGCAATTACTAACATAAAGCATTTCACTGTTAGTACCTGCATCAAATACCACATTTTTAGGCAATTTAAATCGTGGTGTGGTTTTAGTACTTGCATGCCATGGGAGTGACTGGAAGGTTAAGCCGCTCATTCTCACAGCAGTCTATAAGTGGGTGCTTTCAGATTTAAAGGAGAGAGTTAACTGCTTGTAACATTGAAGCTGCACTTGAATAGTCTCATTAAATAGTCGCAATATTTTTATATTCTCTGGAGATTTCATACTCAGATTGGGCGGATATGAATGAAGGACTGATATGGAGAAGAATATTAGGGCTTACTAATTATACGTCGGTACAGACGGTTCGCCTTGAACTGGGGCTTATGTCCTTGTCCACTCAAATTGAACATAATAGAGCTAAACTCTATGGTAAAACTAAATTTGCACGCCCAGAAACTTTGATGTTTATCCTCCGTGAAGGGCTGGAAGGAGGTAAAATGGACGCCTTGACTAAATTCCAGGCAAAAAACGATCAATTTCTTGATAAAATTGGATGGTGCCCGAAATGGGAATATGGCGAAGGCACTGTGCTAAAATCTCTGAACGACTCAATAGAAAAGTGGGACTGGTTGGCCAGTCATGATAAGGTATCAACTATGAGTTCTTTGAGCATGTTTGCTAAATTGCCTTTCTCATATAAAAGCCACAAAATTATCTGAAATTGATTGCCTCTAAGGCCACTCGTAGAATGTTCCTACACATTAGACTTAACCGTCTAAATGTTCCAGGGGTCAGAGGTGCCTGGACTGGTATCCCAGCCGAAGGAAGGTGATCTGTAGACTTTGCCTAGCAGATACTATGCTCGAAACTGCTAGACATGGACTAACCTGCTGTCTGATGATGAGCACAAATTATGATAAAAACTTTATTAAATTTGAGTTTGAGTAGGAATATATTGAAAGTGAAAGCTTTTGGCTGAGATGCCTCTCTGGGTTTAATAAAAGTCTGATCATTGCCATCACGCAGATCTGGAAGGTGGTTAATGAACACTTGCGAAGGTTTGAGGAGGAGGTCAAACAGGTAATGGATCTGGATAACTAGCCCTGCTCAGGTGTTGATAGAGGTGTGGGCTTTCTGATATTGATGATATGAGCTATCGGAACCATGTCTTTTGCTATCATGTCTTTACCATTATGTATACCATTTGTTAATAAGACTATTATTCGCCTTGACATTTCTCCTTTTGTATGTATGGAATATTCAGTTATTTACTATGTAAGTCTGCTGTGCCTTTGCATGATATGCCTTATGTTTTAATTTGGGTCTAACTCTAACTTTTAATCTAGTTCTTGATCTTTTTTTATTTTATTATATGGCTGTATACCTATTTTGATTATCTTAATTGTAATCATATCTAATTTTGCAATTTTATGATATGTAATTACGTTTGAAACAAATTTGTGAAAAGTTCAATGAACTAAAACACAATAAATAAATAGTCTCATTAAAATGCGTAAAGAAGTTAGATGCCCCCACACAAATGAGTTTGCCCCTCCCCCACCACCCGTGAAGTTAGCGCCTCTCCCACCATTTGAAGGATTAGCCACCCCGAAATGAGGGTTTTGTTGGACCCCTGAACACAAGCACACACACTATTCACCATGTACACACACACACCCCCAGCCATCAATACATTTAAGTGTGCACTCTCACACCATACAGGCACACCCAGGCAGCCATCCATACATTTAAGTGTGCACCCTTTCACCATGGAGGCACACACACCCAGGCACCCACCCATACATTTAAGTTTGCAACCTTTCACCATACACTCACACAGGCAGCCACCTATAAATTTAAGAGTACACCCTTTCACCATGTAGGAACACCCAGGCAGCCACCCATACATTTAAGTGTGCACGCTTTCACCGTACATGCACACACACACACCCAGCCACCCATATATTTGTGTACACCCTTTCACCATACACTCACACACACACACGTCATGTGGTTGAGGGGAGCCCTATAACTTCAAGAACAAATTGTTTCTTTTTGAAGTCACTTGGACTTCATGAAGAAATTACTTCCGTTAAGGACCGAACCATTATGGAAATAACTTCTTTATGAAGACAAAGTGACTTCAAAAAGAAATTATTTATTTTTGAAGTCATAGGGCTCCTCCCACCCCATGACATGGAGTCCTCTAGCTTGGGGTCTTCCATGTCATAGGGTGGGAGAGCCCTCAAACCTCATAAAGAAATCATTTCTGTTACAGAAATAATTTCTTTATGAATGCAGAGTTAATTGAATTAAAAAAGAAACAATTAAAAAAAAAAATGTTTAGAAAGTTTTTCATTTTTTTCTCTCCAAGTAGGGCCCCCTCCCAGGACATATGCTAGCGTGGCCCCCGGCACTGCGGGGGCCCCCATTACGCCAGTGGCTCTGCCACCATGTGTCACACACTCTCTTCAAATGGCAGCTCAGTCACACTTTATTCACTCCTTAAGGTTCACTGTTTATGCTTTCTTCATTGTGCAACAATCATTCAATGTTATTCAATTACAGTTCAGAGTTTAATGCAGCCTTAAGTTGCTTGATTATATTCAGCTTCAAGATTTGAGTTAGTTTGTTGTGCAAAATACATTTAGTATTCAGCGTTTTTCTTGTTTGCTTCAATGTTAAATTTCCCTTTTAGGTCAGTATTCAATATGCATTCACGTCTAAGTTCAATTGGTGTGTAATATGCATTCAACAATCAGCTGGTCAGTTTTAGAGTAAAACTTCCCTTTGAGCTCCGTGTTCAGTATACATTCACTTCCTTCAAATTTCCCTTTAGTTCGGCTTTAAATGTACGTTGTTCTTCAGTACTTTAATTCTGTTGTTAAAGACTTTCGAAAACATTCCTTTAAGACTTGTGACCATTTCAACAAATGTAATTAGTTCAAAAAGGGAGGATTCATAACACTTGGAGACTTTCAAAAACGTGCTTGTTTCTTTAACAAGACATGCAACTATTCTGCTACATTGTTGCAGTCTCGGGCCTCATTGACAATAGCGGTTCACTTTATGAGATTTACGGTTACAGTAACACTGGGTTTACAACTCTATGTGGTGCGCGGGCCGTTGCGCCCGGCAAGTCTGACCTGCAGGGCGCAACAGCACCCACTCGCAGAGTTTTCACAGAAGCACCAGCAGCATTAGCAACGGTGCTGGTGCTTCCGTCTCCCCACTCCCATTGAGTCCTATGGTACTCCATGGGAAGGGGGACTAACATTTTCTGGCACCTGACTTCCCGATCCGCTGGGACTTGTAATGCTCCAATGGCACCGGGATATCAGGCGCCGGAAAAATGTGATGAGTCCGGCGGCAACCCGCCGGTAGCACTGGCGGGTTACTGCGGGACTCGTAACGAGGCCCATTGTCTGGCCCTGAAGAATGTTCTGCATTTGCAACACAAGAACAGAAACATGCCATGTTAAGGCTGTGCTGTAAGTTATATATGCAACAAAAAATGGTTGACAATTACTTGGGAATGCTTTAGTTGCTGCTATTCAGTTGAGCAATGCGAATGTATTGAGAAAGTGTTCAAAAGAACAATAATTTTGAATGTCACTTAATTAGTATGTAACAAGGTATATGCTTGTACACACTGCACAGGCACGAATGGGAGATGATTGAAAGCCTTCACGTTTTGGAGTCCCTCGAAATAGAATGGGATTCCCGATTTCTTTTGAATTTGACACAATTGGAGATCGAATGTAAGGTGGAACAGGATTAGGATAACACAAGATGGGACAATAGGTTTGTCTGTTTTTAATATGTACTAATGAAAATGAAAGACATTTTTTCAAAATTTCTTGTTAATAAAATGTGTAATTAGATATGTAAAAACTAGGAGAAGCTCTATGTGCAGGAGTACACGGAACACCCCCTCATAGTTTTAAGGCATCATTAACTATTACCTGTTTTATTTGTTTTGATCATGTGGATGTTTGTATTGTAAGGATTATTTTTACCATATACAGCGAGTATTTTGATTGGGTGATTTAAATATCTCATTTTACAAACAACACAGGGCCTTTAGTTGGTCTTCGAAGGCAAACATACAAAAGCCCAAAGTGCCATGAAATATTTGGGGTATTATTTTTCTGGTACAGGATCATCTAACTTTATTAAAAATCAACTGAAATTAAAAATCAGGAGTCGCTTTACAACAAATGAGATCGGTTGAGAAAAAATGTGGAAAGTTCTCTATGACACCAATTAGAGAATACTATACTAAGAAAGTGATACCTCGGTTGGCATATGGTCTAGAATTCTACGCTCATGATTTTATGGATTTTTTGAAGGCCCTTGAGGGAAGTATCTGGAGAGGCATACTTTTCTGTCTGCTTAGGTGTATTCCTCTAGATCTTATAAAATACGATTTGGTCTCCAATCACTTCCATCTCTGGTGATCTGGAAAAATTGTGGCGAAAATGTTCAATTAAAAGAGACAAAGATCTCTATGTATGTGCGGTCAACGATGCAGCCAGTGATTTCATGAAAAACTTGAAGACGGATGTTGATAAATGTCTAGGGACTTTGGGCATGTCTGTTTCAACCTTGCTTAACAAACCCGACAAAATTAAACAAATTATACAGGGAAATGATTGGCAAAACACTCTAAACAAGATATGAGAGTCAATGTTATACAATCAAGTGTATTCAATCTGGAAATTCTTTCCCGTAATGGAAGGTTATTTGATGAAATATCCATGTAGAAGGGCTTGCAATGACTTCATGCATTTTAGAATGAATGTCTTGCAAACCAATCTAATAATACACATCAGATCCAAGTTATTTGAAGGATGGAAGTGGTGCAGATATTGTAAAGAAGAGGGTGTCGTAGAAACACTTCAACATATTTTGCATGTATGTCCGGCCCTCCTTAATCAAAGGATTGATTATTTTGCACAATTCATAAGATCGACTCACTCTGTTAACAGAGAATTTATATGGTACAGAATGATGCATGAACATTCTACTACTCTGAACATACGTGTAACAGCCTTTTTGAAAAACATATGTGAATTGTGCTAATAAGCCAAACAGAAATCTGTCTGATGGGAGCGAATAAGGTTTCGCATTAATTAATTATTTGACTGTGACCGGATCATGATTATATGTACATAGTGGCCATTTTATGTTGATTCTCTGACTTGTGCTAACAATTTGGTTTTCCTTTTTAACAAAATTCGTGGTTTATGTATATAGGTTTGATTTATATGTGCAAAATTTTAATGATATATACTGTAAAGGTTTTGATTGGATTTGAATATTGTTGTATATGTGATTTGTTTTACTCAAGGAATTTTGTAAAGGTTTATAATAAACCAAAACAAATAAAGAAAAAAATATACATATCTCATCATTGTTCCAGCATTACCGGAAGAGGACATGGGGGGGCACCGTCTGTCATTCTCTGATGGCGGTGGAGCCAGAGGTAAACCAAAGCAGATTTCTCAAATGGGACTTTTAAAGCTGTACTTTTCACATTAATAATAACTTGTAATGTAATCTAGTTAGTCATTAACATGGATCAGGGGTTTGCAAGATTTTTTTATCCAGATGTTTTGAAATACAAGTCCCATCTACCCTAAGCAGCCCAATCAATACTTAGGTATAATGGGAGTCATAGTCCAAAACACCTTGCCAGCCCCAGGTTGCATACCCCCGACATGGACCATCATTTTGAGCAATGTTATATGGAATGGGAATCAGCATGTGTCCATCGTTGCCTTCCTTATCCAGGGCACAAACAAGCCATCAAGACCTATCAATCAGATTCAACAATGCCAGCGTGAGTTATTCTGCTTGTATTTTGGGGCGTATCTGTGAACATGAAGGAATACAAAATAAACGTGTAAAGACTAAAAGGATGAAGCAGTTGACATGTTTAGGATGTCCAGGAAAATGTATAGCTAAACAGCGCCTCCTTGTGGGAAGCAATATTTCCAATTAGGCGATTGGGTTAAAGGATGTTGGTCTTAGTTGTTCAACATTTTCCAGACATTACACATTTATGCTGTCAAATAACTTCACACTTTCAACATTCTCGTGTCCACATATTATTTTTATAAGAACAAATAATGAAACTTCCTGCCCTCCCCAATTCCTTTACTGCTTTGTGTTACATTTGTGGCACGAACTGTGTTACTATATACTAAGGGTCTCCTTTCGGAGGGGAGGATAGCCTAGGGGCAACGCGCTCACCTTGGATGCAAGATGACGCAGAGCAACAAAGGTTCGATTCCCAGGTTCTCTGAGTAATAAGCACATTATAAATAACCAATTATATAATAATACTCCAACTGAGCATAAAAAGGGTGCGTACAAATACACATATAAGTGGCATGCCTGTTTTAACACTTTTTTTTTTGTTTATCCGGTGGATTTTTATTTTATTTTTGCAGTTTGAGTGCAGGTATGGAACGGGATGACTGTTTCCACCGCGCAACTGAAAAACAATGTGGTTATACGCCCGCATATTTTCATGCTGGCGTGTACCCAAAGTTTTCCTATGGAATCTTCCTGCTTTTCGCACCTGCCTACAGCCGGTGGTTACCCCAGGAGTCCACTGGAAAAGCCTCCCACAAGTCTAACTTTCAGGAGGTCTTTGCACTTCCTTACAACACGAAGGGCCTCATCACGCGGTAGGTGGTAAGGGATTACCGGCACGGGTAAGGACACCGGTGCCGTTAATCCGTTACCACCCTATTCCGAGGTCCCTTAGCGGGTCCCTTCCTCAACGCCTGGTTTTACCAGGCGTTATGGATGGGACCCGTTAAGGGACTTCAGAGCTAATAACGGTATCGCAAATTGCGGTACCGTTATTAGCTCCATCCCCATTGAGCCCTATGGGGTCTCGAATGGGAATGGGAATGGTTCCCGGAATGGGGACTTACTGGGTCCTCCAAGTTTGGAATGACCCAGTAAATCCCTATTTCGGGAACCCGGAATGCGGTAAGGGGGTAGCCATGGTGCTAGTAGCACCATGGCTACCTCCTACCGCGTAATGAGGCCCGAAGTGTATAACAAAGCGCTAACCCGGATTTACCAGGTTTAACACGTTTGTAGTGCAAATATCCAAAATTGCACGGAAGAGATCCAAGTACACACAAGTGCAAAAGTAGATGGTCCCCTTCATGCAATTTACACTTTGGGAAAATTACCCCCTAAAAAGGCAAACGGAAACAAAAAAAAAGTCTACCCTTTTCCCCTGCATTAGTCATCCATTTTAGGAAGTGAATTTTTAGCACCGTAACATCCCTGAGCATAGTTAAGCAACGGGTAACATTATTTTCTTAACCATAGTGTCACGCTCTGTTGTCAAAGTGCCAATAATTCGACACCCTAAAAATACCTCTGTATTATTAAGGTTTCAATTTTTCAAATAAAAAATCATTTAGGTGTCATTTTCTAATCGGCCATAGAGGTGAATAGAGGCAAAACCCAAACGGAAAAGTTTTCCGCATGGTTTTCATCTAGTTTAGCCCTTTTGGGTTTTGTCATTGATTAGGGATTGGAGCCGCAGCACAGAATGAAATTGATGTTTCCGCCTCTCCCTTCAGCTCCACCTGCTAAAGGCAAACGCATTTACGCCAGCATCCGATTGTGATGCTGCACTGAATCCATTGTATTCCTATGGAAACCCCCAGCTTTTACTGCCTGCTTCCATAGGAATCCATGTTTAATGGCTCCCGCCATGTGTACCTACCGGTAGGCATTTAGGAATGGTTTCAGAGAAGGGTGTTGAAAGATTGTGAGGAAACGGGATCTGAAGGTAAATAAGTTTTTATTTACGGAGCCCGCCAGAGCCTCAACACAGTGCTCTCTATCTTGATCTCCACCAACCTGAGAGTCCGCGAGACCAGCACGAGTGCAACGTTCTACTCACGAGCTCTACAGGTGTTCAAGTGGTACGACGTTCTTTTATTGGCAGGCTTTTAAACGTGGAAAAAATTATTAAACATGTAATCGTTTTTTTTGGGGGGGGTGGGAAAGGGCAGATAAGGGATTGGGGGGGGTTGGGAATAGTTAAAAACGGGTGGATGAAAGGGGGTTGAGGGGGATGGAACACACCCCCAAAAAAAATAATTCGATGAACGTTTTTGTTATTCTTTCCACATTAAAACAGCAGGTGTTAGAAAGCCTGGCGATGAAAGAACACAGAACCGTTCAAGTAACACGCAAACCCAGGAAACTCAAGTCTGCCTGCATTTTCATGCTACATTAACGCCCTTCACTGAAATGATAAAATTGCCCAAAGACAACAGCAGTGCACTTAAGTGCACACGTGAGTGGTAACCTCTGTGCAATTAGCACTTGGCAGAAAATGAGCCCCGTAAGATGCAAATATTACGCCCAAATTTGCTTAACATGCTTTGAGGATATTGCCTCTTTGTCAAGTGTTGACATGAAAAACAAATAGCACAACAAGACAAACTTCATAAACCTAAAAGTAAAGCACTTCAAAAACGGAGCAGACCCAATTGGGCCCTTACAGGACAGAATGCTGCAATTTCTCATTGTGATAAACACCCCGAGCCCAAGGAATGGACCATTGAAAATGAAAGGGGGGAGGCCGCTCTGTACTTCCAGACAGATGTAAGGAACTCATGGTGGCAACAGTAAAGACAGACACACGTGATCACAGTTCAAGGGTGTTTATTAAACAGTATAATGGGTGAGAAAAACGTCTAATCTAAACCTAAATCTAAGATAGGAGAAAGCTGCGACCATCAAATAATAATAAGGCAGTCCTAGTGGCGTCTTGTCAAAAGGAAAGGGCCTATACTAAAAAAAAAAACTATTGCCAATCTTTACTCCTAAATACTGAAAAGTGTGGGATAAGGTTTCTTGAGAAAGAAAGAAGTGTTCACAAATGATAAGTCAGGATGCATGGGGTCTCCCTTCCCCATGTTTTCAGCACGGGACAAGGTGGGATTCCGGAGCACAGCACACACTCGAACCTTTATCAGCATGATCCTACAGTTTGTTTATGTTTATTAGGTTTATATATCGCTTTAAACAAAAGCGCTTTACAATACAACAAGGTACAATAATGGAAGAAGCATATTTACAATCATGAAACAACCAGTGAAACAATATGTAGAACAATTTCCTTAGATGGAGGAGGTGAGGGAAGGGTGAGAAGGAGGGAAGAGGAGGTAGTCAAGGGAAGAGGAACAATAATTCAGTTATCTGATTTAAATTCCAGTGGGTGTGAGAAGGAAGGGGGACGGGAAGGTAAGGGGATATGAGGGGACAGGGGAGATGGGGAGGAGAGAGGATAGGAGGAAAGTCAAGGGGGGGGTGAAGAAGAAGGGCTTTCAAGGAAGTATGGAAGGAGGTGTAGGTGGGGATGGAGCAGATATAGAGAGGTAAGGAGTTCCAGTGTAGGGGGGCCAAGAGCTGAAAGGAACGGAAGCGAGAGGATGCACATGGTGACATGGGTACAGCGAGTAAGAAGAGGTCAGCAGAGTGGAGAGAACGGGACGGAGTGTAAAATGAGAGGCTAGAGGAGAGGTAGGGGGGAGCAAGGTCGTGGAGACCTTTGAAAACCAGACAGAGGAATTGAAATTTAAGTTGGGAGAGGAAGGGAAGCCAGCCAAGGTGAGAGAGCGAGGAGGAAATAGAGTCGCGAGGACCGAGGAGTCAGAGAGTGCTGATAGAGGAGTGGTAGATGGATTTGAGGGGGGATTAGATTAGAGGCAGGGAGTCCAAAGAGGAGAGAAGAGCAGTAGAAGGGATGCTTTAGAAGCGTGAAAGGTGAGGGAGGATTGGATCTTAGGAATGTTGAAGAGATGGAGATGACAGGCAAGAGAGGTGAGAGAAATGTGGTGGGAGAGAGAAAGGGAGGAGTCGATGTGCATGGGTAGAGATGAGGAGATTGAAGTGGGGAAAGTGGATGGAAGGTGGAGGGGTAGGGGAAAGTGTGTTAGAAGGAATGAAGAGGACTTCTGTCTTGGCAGTGTTGAGGGAGAGAAAATGGGATGACATCCAGTTTGTTATAGCCGTAAGGCAGGAAGATAAGGAGTGATGGAGGTCAGGGGTTAAAGAGAAGGAGAGAAATAGTTGGGTGTCATCAGCATAGAAGTGGTGAGAAATGCCGAAAGAAGAGATAACAGGGTGAGAAGGGCAGTTCCATTGTCAGGTACCAGGACCTCTGGCGGTTAAGTCTCTTTTCTACAAAAAGACTCTTGCCTCGGAGGACCTGCTGTATACAAAATAATAAACAAAGAGTTCCTTTCTCTCCATACGTTGGGTGATGACATTTCACCCCTGGAACACCCTCTTCTGGAGTCAGAGCCTTAAAGAGTTTCTATCAATATCAGGACCTTCGGTGGTTACGTATCTTGTGGTTCCGAGGGCCTGATGTGTCCAAAATAACAAAACAAAAAGTTATTTCTTGATTACACTTGGGGTGGGACCTCTTCACCCCTAGTGGCCCTCCTCCGGGCTCAGGCCCCTCTTGAATGATAGCCTCCCTCCACCAGGTTCACTTTGGCTTATATGTTAAAGATCTTTTCCGTTGCATTCATATATTGGTGGGGTGATAGTTTATCACTCTTGGGTCCCTCTCTTCCGGGCTCAGACCCTTCTCGGATTTTGGCCTTCCTCTTTTGGGGTCACTATGGCCTTTTCCAGTGGGTGATGGCCTTTCACCCCTGGATTCCCTTATTCTGGGCTCAGACCCTTTCTGAATGTTTGCTTCATTCTTTGGGTGATGCTTTTTCAACCCCGGGACCTCCCCTCTTCCAGGCTCAGACCCCTCTTGAATATTAGCCTCCCTCCGCTGGGTTCACTGTGGCTTGTATTTCAAAGGATTTCAATCTTCTTTGTTACGTTCACGATTCTTGCTGTCTCTTTAAACAGTTCAAGGTGAACCTCCCTTTATCGGGTTCACTCTTCTCAACACAAATGTTAAAGAGGCATCAGGCTTCACCCCTTTTTATCGGCCTCCCTCCTTCGGGTTCACTCTT
Source organism: Ambystoma mexicanum (assembly GCF_040938575.1). Lineage (NCBI taxonomy): Eukaryota > Metazoa > Chordata > Amphibia > Caudata > Ambystomatidae > Ambystoma > Ambystoma mexicanum. Next base: position 167,223,855 of record NC_090940.1, read on the forward strand.
GCCTATATTTTCTCTGACCATGCAGGATTAGTTTTCCTTAGCTTTCCATTACTGGCTGGTCAAAGACTTTCAGCTGTACAGCGGATTTTGCTAGACCTCTGTATGACAAATTTGACACTCTAACAGCTCTCTCACGGTCTTCTGGTATTGGTATTGGTAGTTTCAACAAAAAACGGGGGACCAACTAGAGTCTCTCGCCGTACACCCACGTGGTGCTGGACTTTTTCAGATGGCTTTCCCCTGTGACCTTCACAGTTCTTTCTGCTTTCCACAACTTGTAACTCTCTTGTAACTTTCATTGAACAAAGTTCGGGTTTCTCACCGGTTCTCCCCTCGACTCACCGGCTGTGATGAACCACTTGGCTTTCTTTGTATGTGGAGTCGAGGATGCTACCATGGAAGCAAATGCCTTCCGTTCTTCTGCTTATCAGCGTAGGTGCACTCTGTGTACCTTTGACATCTGCTGAAGCACACTTTAGCTTTTGTTTGCGGTCTTACGATTTCTTCCACAGAGGAATTGCGGGTCTGGGTCAGAAAGGGCAAGGTCACTTCTCTCCTTGTCACCCCCTCGATTCTCACCGCCTTTCTCCTCTTCTTCAACTGCCGCCCTGGGAAAGCTCTCTCATTGTGCTGTCCACCTTGCTCGTAGTGTGCTCTCGTGCTCCACCTTTTATCCCTGTAGGGAAGCTAAAGGTCCATCAGGTGTGAGTGATTCTGGTCAATTGCCTGACTCTGCCCGACTCTTGTGTCGGGACATGTCAGGTGAACAGTTCTAGTACTTGTTAGTTGGTTTTCACAATGTAAGAGACTGTTCATGTTGGAAAAGGAGGGGTGTTGGAAAACTTAAAAGGGTGAGTTTGGTAGGATTGTTGAAACAAACAGGAATGATCAGGATTTTCATTGTGAAATGAACCGGGGGATTGTGGGAATGGAAGTGTTTTGTCAAAGTAGACTGGGAGTTCAGGAAAGAATAATCAGAGGGACATAAAGAAGAAGTATGAGGAGTATTTGGGTGGAAACCAGGACAACAAGAATTCTGGGAGTTGTAGTTTTCGAGTTTAACAGGGTGTGGGCTTCTAGTTGGTTTACCAGAGGTGTAGGGGTGGTTGAATTTTGATTAAGGGAGAGGTTATTTGGGTGGAAGGGAGGTAGAGGTGGAATAACCAAAAAAGACTTCAGGGACTTTGTCCCTGGTAGAATAACGCGTCTCTCCTGGGGCATTCCTCCAAGCATAACCCCAGGCTCCCTCACCCAGGGGATCCTCCCTCGCTCGTCCACCCCCAGAGTTGGGATCTGAGAGTACCAGCCCTTCCCTAGCCCCTGAATAAGGGAAATCAGAGGTCTACCTGGGAGAATACTTTCAGGTTTCTCACACAGCCCACAGAGCTGGAAGGCCATACCAAAACCATGGAGTCCTCTCAAACAGAACAATAACATAACATTATTCTGTAACCTCGACACCATGAATATTCTTTACTATCAGCAGTAGAAAATGTTTGTCTCTCTGTGGTTCTCTTATATACCCTATACATGTATGTTGAGTCAAAAGAATGCTGTTTAATTGACATCATATGCCACAGTTCATGCATGTAAGCATGAAATCTATACCTGCAATTAATTTAATTCTGTTCTCCATGTGCACAAGTACTTGAGCCTCCATACAGCTTCTATTTATATGAATAGACCTATACTACCATCTATAACTTTCTCTTTCATGATGAGACTTCCATGGAGGTTTCTCAAGGACTTCTGAGTGCATGGTTTTTAGGACAGTTTTTCTTTACCTGTAGTGATTGTGTTGCTTCTACCACATAGCCTCGAACTCCACTCTGCTGATTTCATCCATTGTGATAAACGTGTACAGCCTGCATGGGTCTGTTAGGGTTTTCAACCCAATGCTTTAAGCATGCCAAATAATGGGGCATAGGTATGTGGTATTAATGGCGACTAGATTAACGTCTCAAGTCAATGGGTGATTTTATATAATTAGTCCTGATGAAGGCTCATCTTCCTTCGCCATCTTTATTTAGCCGAAACTTAAGGCGACCTTTCTTCAAGTATGGGTACTTTGAATTTTGCAAGTGCAAAAAGAAATCAGAAATCTTTTTTAAAAGATGCAACTACTTTTTCTTTGATTTTATATCTATTTCTCTGTTTATTGATGTCTTGTACTATAACTTCATGTCATTTTTCGTTTTATATGAAATGTGTTGGATTTGTATAATCATGTTATTGCTCTGCCTATGGGCAACTGCATGTTTTGTGATGCGACTAAGTACACATCATTTTATGTTGTTCCACATCTCGGTTCTCTGTAGAATGTTATACATAGCTTGTAAAACTGTCTGGTGTAGAACATGGCCTAGGCTATGTTCTTAAATGATTGACACCCATCACTGATGCTTATCCTTTACCACATTATCAATACCATAAAATTATTGAATAATGCCATTTTCCTTCCTTTTCAGAATAACTACACACTAGATAGCTTTGTTTTGTTATTCTTTTTTTTAATTCTGGTTACTGCATTGTTGAGGCTGGTGCTTTTTTTCCAGGTCGTACGACAGCAATCCCTGCAGAGGCAATCAATGTTGTTCCCACCTCCCCCATAGGACAATGTTGCTGTGCTGTCTGCAACGGCTGGAGTGGCTCCAGCAAAAGCTTACTTTATATTACAACTCTCTCCCACAGAGAGACACACAAAGTCATAGGAGCTCATTTTCAAGGAATTTGTTTGTAAAAACCTGGTACAAAGCTGGTGGATTCCCGGGGGAATCCATGTAAATGGCTGCAGCTGTCTGTACATGGCAGGGGGCATTTATGAATCCTTTCTGAAAGAGATGTAAGAGTGACACACTAACATGGGTCCATACAGAGTTCAGTGTTACTTGTTAACCCTTCTTGGAAAAGATTCCAAATTGCAAGAATAGAATAACATGCATGGAAAGAGTGAAACTGAGTCAGAGAGAGAAAGAGAGCGAGCGGGCAGAGAGAGAAAGAGATAGACAGCACTAGAGTGGCATACGATTACGGCTAGATGTATCCAAGTGGTGTACAGAAGTTAAGGTGAACACAGCAGGAATCTTGGAATCAAGGTAATCAGTGCTCCAGATAAGATTTGGAAGTAGGAGTATTTTACTCCCTATTTTTTTAAAGTTGTGAGTGAAATGATTTGTTAGCGAGTACAAATGTTAAGTTCAATTCCCAATCAGAGTATTTTATAAGCGAGTAAAAATATGTTTTAACTGGAAAACAGAAATGTAATGATGATTTCTTTGCACCCAGTTATTCATACATATTAAAATATACATGTGTCCTTCTTCTGATCAGGCCGTAAGAAACAATCATAGTTTCTTCCTGTGGTACTACGTGCATTACTGGCCCAAACATATCTGTGGAACTGTGTGAGTGAAAGCCGAGCCACAAGGTCCTATGTGTTTTCTATTTTTTGTTGGGAGTATTTTTACTCCCTATTTTTATTTTTTGGGAGTATTTACCTATTTTTAGGGCGTAAAAGTAGCTGATACAACCCTTGTCTGTAGGGCTGAGGGTAATTTCAAGATAAGATACAGCAAGTACATGGCATTCATAATCCCATATTTCTTTATGTAAAGACTTTATTAAATACAGTTTTATTTATTTTTGTATATTCACAGATAGGGTTCATGCTAATATATTCCTTCATTAGGCTGAACCCTAGTCAAGCTGGGGCTGAAAATGAACAAGAACTTATCAAAACACACCTGTTGCTTCATTTGCATTGATGGTTATGAGGAGTTCACAGCTCCAAATAACCAGACCACTCTGCATTAGGGTAAAGAAGAAGAGCATAAAACCCTGAACACATCCTGAGAGGCAGGACTGACACACAGAGGAAGCGGGAACGGAGCCCTGTGGATCCAGGTGCAGGCCACAATCACCTCAACCCCCAGCCCACAGTCACGATCATCTGTAATCAGACCACCCAGCATTAGGGTAAAGAAGAGCAAGAAAACCCTGAAGGGTTTGGGTGTGTTTGACCGAATTTTGATTGTGGCAAACTGACACAATTTATCTGATCGGAGCGCAATTGAAATGCACATGCATTTTATTTATTTTTTTTTGTCCCACGCCTCCAATTTTAAGTAAGTGGGGGACACCCATGTGCCCCCAAAATTGCAAAATATCAAACATGGGGACCAGGGGACACCCCCCGCAACCCTTGCTCTCCAGGGTTGGTATTTTGCAATATAAGCAACCAAATTGCCCCAAAGGCCAAATCACCCATGCAAAATTTGTTCAAATTGGTCATTAGGTCAATTGTTTTAGGTCAAATAGGCTAATACCCCCTAAACACATCCGGAGAGGCAGGACTAACACCCAAAGGAAGCAGAAAATGGGCCCTGACTGTTGCGCACATCTAAGATGGCCGCCTAGGTGGAGAGCTCCAGCTCGATCGAAATCCTTTCATCTATAAATCCTTCCAGTTCTGAATTGGCAGACGTACGGTTGCAGAATATCATGGGGGAAGGTTCGTAGAAGACACCCTGTGAAAACGGAGCGCGTGGACCCCGGGCTGCCGGAGATATCCGCAGGTGCAGGTGCAGCGGCCGTAGAGCCGCGGACTGACCACCCGTGGGCTCCAGGCGACTTCCACTCGAACCCGGGGCTCGCAACGGCGGGTCGGCCAGGTGGGGGAGGGGCAGCCCGCCAACACACAAGCGCTGCTGGAGGGCGGCGGCGCTCTGCTTACTCTTCTCGCCTGTGCGAAGACAAGTACTCCGACCTTCCTGCACCAGGCTCCGGGTGAAAATATCCTGCCAAGTGCTCGAGGATGCGCCGCAACGGCAACGTCTTCCCCCTCGGATTCGGATCCCCCCCGCGGCTAAGTCCAGCTGGGACGTTGCTGGTGAAGTAAGTGGGCCGCTGGGGAGGGGGGATGCCAGGGACCAGTGTCCCTGTGCACGATACATCTGGATCCTCACGGGGGTGAGGGAGAACGTTACAATATTGATATAGAAGAAGCTTCCCGCCACAGCACCATTTGCGGGAGGGAGCTCAACCTGGCGCCGATGATCATTTTTTGAAACGGTACACCCTGCCCCCGGTGTCTCCAGGGGATAAAGATTACTTGCCGCTGTGGATGAATACTGCGGGAGTCTAACAAAAATACCCCTGGGGGTAAGAGTGTACGTCTGGGGTAAGACTGAATCTATCCCCACACCTGCATTGCGGTGCGCCCAGAGCCTGGATGCGGGGCACAGGCTGTGCTGTCACCATACAGCATAATCCGACACTGGTCGCCAGCAGCATACATACATGGGAGAACACAGACCACCCCAAAAGTGACAACGTCGCCTAATGGGCCGCACTGAGAAGAACGCTGTAGGGGGAAGAAAGACCGGCCCAATGGATTCCTTTACCAGCTCCCAGCCACAGGAGGCATCAGGAGGGGCGGCACAAACATCCGAAAATCGAGACGCAGACCCTTTGGACCGCTTGGCAACAATTGTGCAAAATGGGTTCCTTGCTGTCAACGTCAAGTTGGACGATATAGTGGCAACGATTGGGTCCCTGAAGGCCCGGGGTGGAAAAGGAAAGCGCACGCATTTCGGAGGCGGAAAACAGAATAAGCTCAAATGAAGATGTGATTTCTCAGCATGGCCGAGACATAGCCCTGCTTCAGACCGAACTGCGCAAAACCCAGAGCAAGTGCGAGGATCTTGAATCTAGGTCCCGCAGAAATAACATTCGCATTGTTGGGGTCTCGGAATCATTTAGCAAGGGCTCCATGGAAAGACAGGTTGAAGAACTACTGAGATCGGCGCTGAGAGCGGAATCCCTTTCAAACCACTTCCTCGTCGAGCACGCTTGCACCCCCTCCGAAGCCGGGAGCTCCACCCCGCACCGTCATTGGGCAGCTTCTAAACTACAGGAATAGGGACACAATACTCTGTCTATCCCGAGAAAAAGGAACACTACATTTCGAAGGGAACAGAATTCATATATATCCTGACTTCTCCGCGACCATACAAGCGCAGCACAGGTCCTATGCAATGGTTAAGAAACAACTACGGCTCTGTGGTGTCCCTTATGAGAATGAGAATTCAGCACGGAGGGAGAGCCCAATTCTTTGAAAACCCTTCCAAGGCCATGGTGTATGTGGAGGTCTCTATTCCGCTGCCCCATAGAGGCCGAATGAGGGATCAAAATGCGAGACCCAATCCTGGCGAGGACTGAACTGATTTGGCGGGTAGATGAGTCTGTGCCTTCCCTGCAGTGACTCTTGGGGGTCATTCCGAGTGAGGAGTTAAGGGGAAAAAGATTCCGGAAAAGGATTATCGCCATCGTTTCCCGTTACGGACTATTCTGCCCTACCAGACCGTTATTTACGGCGCCATAAAGTACGAGGTCGTAAATAGCAGTCTAGTGGCGCGCACCCGACACTCCATGCCGAAATAAGCAACATGGCGTAAACCGGAGCTGATCCCAAGTAATGCGGATATGCAAAACACGGCCTCCACAAGGCTGCAAAGTACCTTACCGGCATGGAGTAAATAACAACATTGCCGAGAAGGTGTTAAGAACCATGAGCAGTGTACCCAAGAGGCACAGGTGCACTCAATCAGCACAGGTGGAGGCAATGGAGTCTGGCACAGCACAAAAAGAGCGCACCCACACACCACACCCCCTCCCACACCAAGATGATACCAATTGTAGCAGCATTCCTGGAGCTGGAAGCTCTGCTTGCAAGGCAGCAACTACAACAGCAACAACAACAACCACAGCCCCCACCACACAGGATACACAGGAGGAGGAGGAGGGTGAGACAGGCCCAGCATGCCCTACCGGTGCAGCCACCATTACCATGCCATGCCGCCAGCCCCCAATCCCCCGCAACAGAGCCACCCCCTTCAACCTCACACCAGAGCAGATCCACACCCTGTACCGGCTTGACTGGGACACCATTACCACCATAGTGGACCTGATACATGACGATATAGTGAGCCTCATAGAAATCAGCACTGCCATCCCCCCCTCTACTGAAGGTAGTGTATGTGCTCCACTTTCTTGCCACAGGCACCTACCAGCATACAGTCGGACACATGCATGGCATTTCACAGCCCATATTTTCCCGGATACTCAACCAAGTGCTGGATGCCCTCCTCAACCACACAAGGGACTACATATCCCTACCCCGGACTCCCCAGGAGATATATGATAAAAAAGTTGCCTTCCATGCACTGGCAAGCATGCCAAATTGCATAGGTGCCCTGGCTGGGAAAGGGGGGGAGATGCCTACTTCACCTGGGTGGGAATGTTGACGCCAGTGCACAATGTGCACCTCACAGAACACTGTGCCCCAAGGCAAGTGACACGGCACATGACTACCTAACCACACAGTGATGATTTAGAGCTGACACCTAACACAACATGACTAACAGGAAACCTGCCCAAATACCACAACACATGCCACACTCATCGGCGGCCTTTACACACCGTAAGGGCATCCTGCACCATGCAGTGCAATAGCACCATGTCGCAGACTCCTGCATCTCACCACACAGGACAGTCATCCCTGGTAGTGCATAGAAGTGAGTCCAACAGGGATCCCACAGCGTGTGACTGGTCCTGCACACCCATAGGATTGCTGCAAGTCACCATGGCACAGATCAGTGCAGAATGATGAATATGCTACTAACTACAGGCAACCCCCCTTGTCACCAAAACTTGCACAACACATCAATGAATGCAGTCCAACACTGTTGCATGCATATACGATGCACATGCAACAAGACGTGAGTGCACACCATAACCCATCATGAAGAAGCTAACCCCTCCATCATTCCATTGCACAGCACTCATAGCCGGGCCAGTAATGGGGTGAATGCATCCTGGGACATGTGTGTTTGGCCAGTAATCACCTGCTGACATGTAAGACTAGTACAGTTCTCCAAAATGAATTTACAAACACTTACCTTCATTCCACCCTTATGCAGATGATGCTGGCTACCCTTTGAAGCTGTGGCTCATGACCCCGGTCCGCAACCCACAGAACAGGCACGAGGAGGACTACAATAGATCCCATACCCGTACACGGGTGGTGATAGAGCAGACCTTCGGCCTGTTGAAGGCACGATTTCGCTGCCTCAGCCGGTCGGGTGGGGCACTCATCTACAGCCACGAGAAAGTGTCCAAGATCACCATGTCATGTGTAATGCTGCACAACATGTGCATCCGTCGGAACGTGCCACTGCCCCCTGACGTGGAACTGCTACTACCAGATGATGATGAGGGGGAGGATGAAGGAATGGCAGGACAGCATCACGGTGCCGATGCACAGTAGGGACGTGCTGTGCGGCAATCATTGATCGGACAATATTTCTGACTCACTAGTTAGCTGAGGGTGTGAGGATGACAGGACATCAGGCACTGGGTGTGGGGATACATGTACACCATGCACCGTGGAACATTAAAAGACACATGCACAATGATCAATGTCCACTCTTTTTTTTGGATGATCAACCGGTGTATTGAATGATAAAGTTCTAACGTGTACAACAAAACCTACACTACCACCCCCTCCCCCACCCCCTCAACTCTCACACACACCCTCCCCCTTCCCCCTCCCCCCCAACTCCCACACACCCTCATCCCCCTCCCCCCCAACTCCCACACACACCCTCACCCCCTCCCCCTCAACTCCCACACACACCCACATCCCCCTCCCCCTCCCCCCCAACTCCCACACACACCCTCACCCCCTCCAACTCCCCCCACAACAACCCCACAATAGTTCAATTGGGGCAACATAGGCCACATGTGTGTGCCGGGATGGTCAATGTGCACTCCCAGAGCCAGGGGGATCCATGCCGTGGCGACGCAATGTACGCAGTGAACGACGGACTGGGCTGGTCTGGGTGGAGGAGCTTTGTGAAGGTGGCTCCTCCCGCTGGAGCTGTGGTGTGGGGTGTGCTGCTTCCAGGGCATCTGCGATCCGGCCAAGGATGTCACAGAGCTGGTTTGTGTTCGCTGTGATCACCTCGCCCAGAGCCTGAAGGTCATTGCGCCACTCCACCCTTGATTCGCGATTGTCCCTGATGACCTCCTCAATGAGGCCTGTGAGATGCTGGGAGCGCACTACATCCATGGCCGATGTGGCCGATGTGCTTGGCAGGCTTGGTATTGGGCCTGCAGGCCTTCGCAGATATTCTGCAGGGGAAGTAGATACAGGACAGGCAGGTTGTACTCCTTGCCCTGTGAGCCCCGGGGTTTCACTCTCCCCGGAGTCGCTGTGTGCCACCTGGCTGTATGATGGTGTGTCAGGGGTATGGCCAATGTCAATGGTGTCCTCCACGTTGGCTCTCGATATTGATGGGGGGCTGTCTGGCACATCGAGGAGGCACATGGCTGCATTCTCACCAGCCACACTGGACTCCTCAGAGTGCAGCGTGGGACATGTGTCCAGCGGCACAGCAGGCATGGGTAGGGGTGCGGGTGGGGGTTGTGCACCCTCCATGGGGGTTGCTGGAGCAGGTGGTGTTGCCTGTGTTGTCTTCCTGCTTGCAGGTATGCGGCGGCCCCTGACTCTGCCCCTGGAGGTACTGGCCCTGGTGCTTTCCTGGTCCTCGCTGTCATGCTCGCTGCCTGTGGGGGGGGGGAGAGAGAGACGGCATGAGCAATCATTTTGGGCTCAGCATTTCTACATGCCTATGGTATCACAATGGGATTGCAGCGGTTTGTTGACATTTGGGTGGTGAGTGGCACAGTGATCTGGGCTTGGATGGTAAATGCATGCAGATGTGTGGGTCACTCATGTTGGCGGAGTACTGTGATGACTCACATTCACAATGTTTACAATAACTGCCCTGTGTGCCTCACAGATTCGGTGGTATGGCCTATATGGGTTACAGACTTGCACCAGACATCGGCCTGGGTCCCACTTGTTACAGCATGATTTCATTGGGGGGGTTTGGGGGGATTGACTAACCATGACGTGACACCTTGCCAAGCCCTTGGCAGTGACTTACTTTAGGAATGCATGTCTGTCTTTACTCATGACACTCACCTCCATCAGCGGATGACGCTGCACCGCAATCCATTTCTCCAACACCTTCTATGGCTTATGTGCCCATCATGGCCGCACACGTTTCCTCCCACGGCATCATTTTGATGGGGGAACCTGGCCCTCCTCCTGTCTCCAGAGCCTGACTTCAATTTGCCGAGAGGATGGTCCGCACCCTGAGACGGAGGTCATCCCAACGTTTCCTGCAGTCCTTGGTGGTGCGGGGGGTGTTTCCCACGGCACTCACCCTCTGTGCCACCAAGGCCCAGATCTCTTTCTTCCTGACGACAGTGGCCCTCCGCATATCACTGCTGAATACAGTGTCTGCATGTTCGTGCAGAGTGTCGACCAGTACCTGGGGCTCATCCTGGCAAAGCGCTCCTTTCTTATGTGTGCAGCACCCTTTTTTAATGCTTTGTGCATGATGCTGGTCTCCAAAGCCTATTTCTCTGATCACTGTATGGCTGGCGGTCCTGTATGCAGAGGGTGGCAATGGATTGTGATTTTAAAGATGGCTGCCGTGCTCCATCCCGTTCCTGTGCGATGACGCTTTTTCCGGTTCCGTTTTTTAACGGTGACCGTAAATAGCGGTGACCGCTATTTACGGTTACCGCTAAATTCTCTATGTCGGTAGTGTTATGTACGGTGCGCTTGTTGCCGGTAAGGGCGTTTGGGGCCCTTTTACGGCATGGCGGTGAGGTGCGTTAACGGCATGGGGCAAAGCGCGTGCACGCGGAGTCGGAATAGGCCGATTTTTACGGTTTTGTGCCAGCACGGACACGCTCTTTACGCCATGCCGGTAATCGCCTATACTTACCGCCCTACTCGGAATGAGGGCTGTCTTCATAAGTTAGCACAACTGAACTGGAGCAAGATCCATTGTTGTCGGGCTGTGGAGCCTCCTCCGTGGGTGTCCAGATGGCAAAATTAGCCAACCCTATGGAAAGGTCCACAAGGTTTTGAGTGTTAATGGGCAGCATCGTCAAGTTGGGGGAGATGGTGCGGTTGGGGGGCCGAGATACCAGGTAATAGTTAGCTATGCTGAGCTATCGGCAAAGTGGGGGAAGGGAGGAAATTGCATTGTTCTTAAGTTTGGTTTGAAGAGTATGTGGTCTCGCGGTTGCGATTGCTGCTCCCGTAATGTGAATATTGGGAACAGTGGATGACATAGCAGGTACTAATCCATATGGAAATAACGGTACAGGGGGGCTGAAAATATCATTTCTGTCTTGGAATGTAAGAGGATTGAATAACCCAATGAAGGCCAGGAAGGTTGGCAATTATGTTTCTAGACATCACCCTCAAGTCGTGATGCTGCAATAAACTCATGCAATAGGTGCAGTGAACGAAAATGTGATGCCCAAATGGGGGAAGACACGGTATTATACAAATTACTCGTCTCAGTCCAGGGGGGGTTATCACTCTCATACATCCCTTCCTGGGTTTCCGGGTAGCGGAGCACAAGGTGGACGTGCAGGGCAGATATGTTCTGGTATGGGGGGAAATGGCTGGGAAACATGTTACATTGGTGAACACATATGGCCCTAACATAGACAACCCAGACTTCTACTTAAATATATATGAAACCCTTAACAAACTTGACGCTTTTTTCCATAATATGGGGGGACTTTAACATGGCCCTGGACCCTACAACAGATAGATCTAGTGTGAAAATGAGGACACCAACTAGAATGGCGCTGACGCTGGGGCAGCTTCTTTCACAAATGGCACTAATAAATGTATGGCGCACATTACACCCAGACGTTAGACGGTACACCTGCTATTCATCCGTCCACGACAGTGAGTTGCGAATAGACTATTTCTTTACATCAAATGGCCTTTCCGAGACACTACACAGCTGTGAGATCTTACCTCGTACACTTGTCTGACCACTCCCCAGTCACACTGGAGCTTTGGTTGAGAGATGTTGCCAGACCAGGTAGGAGATGGAGGATGCCGGGTGGGATGCTTGGGGACCCTGGGGTAGTAGAATCCCTACGCAAGGAAATAACAGAATTCTTTACTAATAACCTTGGGTCGGTGACGCGGGTCTCCACTGTCTGGGAGACTTTCAAGGTCTGGGCTAGGGGGGCACTCCTGTCGAAATCTACTGGCCTCCTGAGGGGAGTGAGGAGGGAGCTGGAGGAGGTGGAAAACGCCCTAAACAACCTTGAGGCAACCTATAGTCGCACACACGATAGGAACACCCTAGCGGAAATCCATGTACACATCCGTGATTTTAATGACCTGGCCACCAGAGAAACACAGTATATGGCAGCTCCGTCCAGAGCACGCAGGTATGGCGAGGGCAATAAGGCGGGTAAAACACTGGCTATCTGATTAAGCAGGAGCGACAGCCACAACCTATTACTAGTATTCAAGATGTGAGTAGCGAGATCAAAACAAGCGAGGTGGATATAAATGATGAATTTGCCCAATTTTATCAAACACTGTATTCCAACAGGGTTAGCAAAACGACCACTGAGATAATGGCATACTTAGCATCGTTAGGGCTCCCACAACTCCCACTTGAAAACAAACTCGCCCTAGATCAACCAATCACTGTGGAGGAAATGGAAGAGGCAATCATGGGGCTTGCGTCAGGCAAAGCACCGGGTTCCGATGGGCTGGGGGCTGAATTTTATAAGGAGTTCCGCAAGGAGCTAACTCCTGTGCTACTGGGGACCTGGGAGGAAGCCCTAGAGGGAGGCATACTACCTCCGACAATGAGGGAAGCCATCATAACCGTATTACCTAAACCCTGACGCCCACCTAGCGACATGTCATCATACAGGCCCTTATCACTTATCAATGTCGATGCCAAGATATTTGCCAAGGTTCTGGCGAACCGGATGGCTCCATTGGTCTCGACATTGGTCCATCCTGATCAGAATGGGTTCATTCCCCTGCGATCCACTGCATTGAACCTCCGTAGATTATTTGGTATAATGGCCCAGATTGATCCCGGGAGGAGTGCAGATGCCATTGCCCTTGATGCCGAAAAAGCGTTCGACTCTGTGTCCTGGAAATATCTCTTTAGTGTATTGGAAACATTTGGGGTGGGACCTACTTTCATTGGGTATGTACGGCTGCTCTATGCCGCTCCAGGAGACAGAGTATGCACCAATAGAACCATCTCTGAGATTTTTCAATTAGGGAGGAGCACAAGACAGGGATGCTCCTTCTTGCCCATTTTGTTTGCCTTAACTATCGAGCCAATGGCAGATGCTGTTAGACTAAGGCAGGCTTGTCCAACCTTTCTGAATGTGGGGTCGAAGCATTAACTTTTTGTCACCCAGTGGGCCGGCGAGCCAAAAGTCAACAACATCACCCAAAGCAGTATATTAAAAAGCGATATTGTGTGACCTTTGACACAATAGCATCACAGGCAGTGATAGCCATGCAGTCCCAAAGATAGCTTTTGGTGTCATGGGCAGTGATCAAAGGTTAGTTGCTTGTGATTTCTTTCAGTGTCTATGTGTTAATATTTTTCTGAAATAGTGGGGGCGACCGAGCGTAGCGAGGGAGCTATAAGGTTCTAGGGAGGGTTTGGGGGGGTGTAACGCTCACCTGATTCCCACGGAGGCGCTGGTCCCGGCTGAACTGTTATAGTCTCTTCAATTGAGAAGCGTAGAGCTCGGATGACTCTCTGGACTGGGCTTCCTCTTATTGACTGCCTGGCTTGCAGGGTAAGGTTTCTGCAGGCGGAAGAAAAAAGGGTTAATGACCGTTGGCTGGACTTCCTCCTCACTAATCGTCAACTCTCCGAAAGTCCAATGTCCTGGTGAGCTCTCACCTTAGGCGTATAAATGCTGGGCTCTCCATCCTGCGACTTATGCAGGGGTGCGTGGGTTCCAGTTACGTCACTGGAGGTCCTCAAAGTCTTTTGTGGCCTTAGAAGTGGCACAGGTGCTGAGATGCCAAAAGGTGATGCCGCCGTTACTGCACGGGCGGATGCCAGTAGGTATAAAGAGTTTATAGTCTTGAAGAGATGGGCACCTTTAATGAAGTCTTTGCATTGTCTTTTTCAGGTGCCTGGATGCTGAGGACGTGGTCACTGAGAGCGCGACACGTGCGGTTGTACGTAGGTATGGGAATTTCAATGACACCTCAATAAAGTCCCTTGTTTTCTGTTTTCAGGTCTTGAGATGTTGCGGGCGTTGCTCGTCCGTTGCCGTTGCACGTGCGAAGTACGTGAGTATAATGATCTGTGACCTTATTATAGCACCTCTAACAATGTTCTTTTCTTATTTGCAGGTGTCGGGACCTTGCGGGCGTTTTCCCAGTCGCGGATGCACGTGGGGAAACACGTAAGTGTTAGGCTTTCTTGCAGTCTTTAATGGCACTTAAATAATGTCTTTTCTTGTTTTCAGGTGCCGGGCTGCTGCGGTTGAAGAGATCCTAATACGCGCACAAAAGCAGGTAAGAAAAGTAAATGCGGCCGCCTTCACCTGATTCCTACTTAACAATGTTCTTTGTCTTTACAGGTGCCGTTAGGCTGCTGAAGAGAAGGCCGCGAAGAATCCGTGAAAGCACAGATGGATCAGGTAAGCGAGCGCGGCTGCGAACGTGTTGCAACTTGCTAACCTTATGTTTCTTTTGCTTGCAGGTTCTGCCGGTGTCTGGATTCCTGGATGGTAAGTATAGTTCTCGTGTCTTTCTTCCACAGGTTGCTGAGCTGAAGCTGGAGATGTCACTGGAATGCTGGAGCTGACTCGGTGAGCGTCCTGCTGCAGATGCAGAATAACGCGAAGCACGTTTTCCCAATCGGGTGTGGTTTAAATAGTATTGGAGTGATTGGGTGTCTTCTTCCTCAGCCTCGCCTAGGTAAAAGAGTTCCTGTGTTCCAGAGCTAAGGAGTGGCACCAGCCCCACCCAGGTAAGAAAGTAGTCCCAGTTCAGGGAATAGTTCCTCCCAGCAGAAGGCTGGGGACTTCATCCTGCCAGTATTTGCAATGGTGAGTATGCAGCATGGTCTGCTACAGGTAGGTACACCCAAGCACCTTTGCAAGAATTATGAGCCCGGCGCCCCTGGCGCCGGGACTGAGGTTCCTTATGAGCCTGGCGCCAGAGGCGCCAGGACATGGTCCAAAGGGCCCCAATAGGGGTTTGCTGGAGCCGGGGACGAGGGTCGTGAGCCTGCTTCCGGGGATGCTGGGCTTGACTTGGCTTCTCGGGAGCAGTGCTCATGACAGGGGGTTCCCCCCAACAATTCTTTTTCATATATGGGGTTGAAATGGTGCATTTTACAGCAGTAAAGGTGACCAAAAGGCCATAAGTTTACAATCAGTTCTAAAGGGGAACATGAAAATTCCGTGTCACCAACAGCAGAAAAGAACATTTTACAACACAACACATTTTAATGATCAATGTGTCCACAGTGTAAGACAGCACTGTCACTGATGTAACACATTGTCATGCTGGTTGTACCCAAAATATGCCTCTGTAGCAACATGTCTATGCTGGCTGTTCCCAATTTAGGCCAGCATTGTCCTGTACAAAGCATGATTGATGCTGCCTGAGCATGTGCAGTGTGCCCAATACATATGGTAGCTTATCTCTGTAATACACATTACTTCTGTGGTGATGAAAGAAGCATAATTCAATTCAACAGATAAAATGTGGAAAAGCGATCACCCAAAGGTGAACCTAATTGAAGAAACGCAATGTGAGCACAGTCTTAAAGTATGCAACCTAGCAGGCCTAGTGCACACTTTACCTTTTCTTTCACCAATAAATCGGGGGGAGAGAGCGAACGCAGTCCCCCACTACCAGAAATAATGCAGTTGTGTATCCCACATTTGTGAACATAGCAGGGGTCAGCAAATCCGATGTGCAATGGGTAAGCCTCACCCTGGGAGATCTGCCCTTGAGATCAGATTCTCCCCTGCCAGCTAAGTATGAGTTGCATGCAAGAGGGCAGGGATTGGGCCAGTTCTGGGAAGCCCCACTAAGCGAGGGTGAGAAGGCAGGCCCTGACCTAGCCCCAACCCCCCGGAAGCTCTGAGCATCTGCAGAGCTGCCTGTCCAGCGTGTAGGGGGAAGCTCCACCAGAAGAGCAGATTGTAGCGCAGTTCCTTTCTCCCATCAGGCCCTGCTCGGCCCGAGATTTGTATAAATAGCAGGATGGCTCGAGCCGGCCTGTTGCAGTCTGCCCACTTGCCTGTCGGCCCCACACGGGCCCATGGCCCTCCTGAGCGGAGCTGCTCACCGCTGGCCCCATTGACACCATTATAATCATCCTGGACCTCGATGCTCCTCCACCCCTGAATCTCAGAGTTCTGCTCAATGACAATGCTGAAGCTTTGACGTCTTTGCCGTAACCATATGCCGTGTTGTGTCAGCCAAGCCAGCACAGCACCAAAGGCAAGTATTCCCTTGTCCGGGCCCAGAGGTCACTGAGTCTTCCAGTGCCATCCACTTGGCACAGCCTACTGTTTTCTACCCGCAAATCAGCACCACTGCCAAACAGAACTGCATCATTGGGGCCCATCGCTGCTGCTCTCCGACTTGACCCCAGCCCAGCGCAAAGGCACCCATGCTTCTGTTCTGATGCTGAAAAGCCTGGCTTTGCTGAGATCCGAAAGACAAGAACTAAGGTATTTTGGGAACATAGTACTATTGTTTTTTGTCTTGCAACTGCAGCTCACACCTCTCCTGAAGGGTATATGCTGCCCTCAGACTGCGCTACCAAAAGAGTGAAAAAAAGTTATACCTGTTGGGCTTGCCCGTTTCACTTTTATGATTGGGATCTCTACTGCATGGGTATTAAGCGCGTTATAAATAACCTACCATATCAGATCATATCATAGATCACAGATCAAGATCATAAGCCACTTCCAGGAACCTTGGCAGGTGGTCCACTGAGGCCCATTTGCAGGTTGCAGTGTGTTATTGGGGCACTACTAGGGTAACATATTGTGCTGCACATGTGGTATTCGCCATGCTTTGATACCCCACTGGCCACATCTATAATGTCCAATGTACTTGGTATAATTCTTGGACATTTTCATCAATCCGCACTGTGCTTAGAGGTAAACGTAACCGAGCTCCCGCTGTTCTTCTTTGTCTCGAGACGAGGAAAAAAAGCACTGCAAAGGTTTAGTTTCTCAGCTGATAAAGGTTCATCTTCGGTGACATTCGCAATTCAAAAGAACGATTTTTGGGGAATACAGGCTGTGTCGCCGCAACCCCTGCTAAACATATGTCCAGAGATGACAAACTTTGAAAGTAACTCCACAGAATGGCCCTCTGAGCAGCGGCCCACCGCTAATCAGGGGTTCAGGAAACCGCTGTGCTGCCCATGCCGAGAGGAACTCCTGCACAGCACCTGTCCACATAATCCTTCGCCCGGGCCAGCACTCTCTTCTCCTCACCTCGCCACCTCCTCCCTTCATCTCGGCTCGCCTTTTGCCCCTCAGAGCACCATGCAAGAGAGGAACGGGCATGTCTGGGCCAGAGCCCATTCCTCTCTTGCATGGTGGGTCCTACTTGCCTGAAATGGGATATTTAAATGCAAAGTAATTGCTACTATATTAATCCCATTGTTCATAGTTTGTGGGAGTACTGGGCAATTGTATGGACCCGCGCTCACTGAAAATGAATGGTATTCCCGAGGTAACCCTCACTATGCCGTGATACAAATTAGTCTCTCCTTCCTCCATCATCAAGTCCCAAGATCTTCTTGACTAATTTATTTATTTCTGCAATGTTTGTCGGATATCCGGCAAACATTGCATAAATAAATAAATTAACGCTTCGTGGCTGAGGACTGTAACTACCTCTGTTGACCTCATGGGGTCACCAGAGGAAGTTACAGCTTTGCGCACAGGCACATTTAAAAAAAAAAACTAAAAAAGAATGTAATTTTTTTTTTTTTTTACTCAAGAGTTGTCCAACATACGGCCTCGCGGGCCACATAAAATGGCTTGGCGGGCCACATTGTGGCCCACGGGCTGTATCTTGAACATCCTTGGACTAAGGCATAGGGACAGGGGAATAAACATGAAAAGTGCGATCCAACTGATTTCGCTCTATGCGGATGATACGCTCCTATATGTCCGCGAACCAGAAAAAAACATAGAGCCCATTATGACAGACATACATGAGTTTGCGGAGTATTCGGGGTATGTCATCAACTTAGCCAAGTCGGAAGTATTTCCGCTCACGCCCTCCACTGAATGCCCTACGAATATGTGCGGCCTGAAATGGTCAGAACAGAATATCAGATACCTTGGGATGCTAGTGTCCAGAGATAGGCAAACCCTTTACACGAATACCGCGAGAAGGCGCTGCAGACGTTGAGCACTAAGCTACAGATCTGGGGACGCCTCCCCATATCCTTATATGGCCGAATCGCCTTGCTCAAAATGATAGTCCTACCCAAACTATTATATTTTTTTGTAAACATTCCAATATGGCCGGGAAGAGACTTTTTTGCTAAGCTACGGTCGTTAATAGTAAGCTTCATATGGAATGGTAAGGCGGCGAGAATTGGGTGGAAAAAATGACAGAACCCTATGACACTGGAGGTAAGGCTGTTCCAGACTTTGAGCTTTATTACCTGGTTGCCCAGGCGTAATTTGCGAAGTATTGGTATGAGGACTCTGGGGAAACACCACATACGTGGGTGGAGGCACACACTATATCCCCAGTGGACATTAGGTCAATCATATTTAATACACAGGGACACTTGCGATTTTGACCCGGTCAGCTGCACGGTCCGTGCTTGGGGCGCATTGTTCAAGAGGCTAAAGCTAGAGACACCATATAAGTCGGAGGTCACCCTGTGGAACTTTCCGGGTATTCCCCCCACGTTTGATGTGGGTATTCAGGAGGTCTGGGACCCCCACATGGAAATGAGGGTGGGCGATATGTTTAGAGATGGCAAATTTGCAACTCAGGAGGACTTCGTGAGAGCGATGGGGGGTGGACCACTCAAAATATTGCAATACTATAGAGTAAGGGCCGCCTTTCAGAAGAGGTGGCCAATGTTCCCAGATGAACCTCCCCAAAACCCCTGCACACAGCTCATCAGCATGAATGCCGGGCTGGGTATCTTTAAATTGTATGCAGCAGTGCAAACCCACACCCCTACAATAAACCAGGTCAAAGGTAAATGGACCTGCAAATGCCCATCCCAGAAGATAAGTGGAGCAGATATTGTGCACTGACGAAAAAAGTTTCATTAAATGCGGGTCTACGCGTGATACAATTTAAACTCTTAAACAGGTTGCATTACACGCCGGCTAAGCTGGCAAAATTTGGTGCAGAGCATGGGGGAGAGTGCCCCAAATGCGGGGCTCAGTCTGCGGGCTCCTTTCACATGTACTGGGAGTGCCCTGCCCTTCTGAAATTCTGGGGGGAGGTGGCTGAGCTATTGGCTGAAATCACGCAGATACCCCCGCAATTAACTCCCCACAAATACTTGTTTGGAGACATTGGCAAGTGCACGGAGAAAACCAGGAGACTATTTAATGTGGCATGCGCAGTGGCGAAGAAATGTATCCTACACACCTGGAAAATGTCCACACCGCCAAGCATGACCACTTTCCTTCGTGAACTGACATATGTCAACGAGTGTGAGGAACAATATGTTTTGACCCTCCCGGGGGCAAGCCGGCCTAAGGACATATGGGGTCCCTTCCGTATGTATCTATGTGATTTGCTCTCAGATGATGATGAATCCGTATAATGTCAATTGTAAATGTCTTTTTCTTTTTCTGCTTGTCGATTTGTGTGAATTGGTGGGAGAGAGTTGTTGTAGCTGTCGAGACCACTGTTGTTGAACAATAAAAAGAGTTTAAAAAAAAAAAGAAAATAGGCCCTGACTGGATCCAGGTGCAGACCACAATCACCTCAACCCCCAGCCCACAGGCGCGATCATCTGTTCTAGCTAAAAAGAGTGAAAGACAGTTAGTAAAATAGATTTTTATTATATATCGATTTCATGTCTCTTATTACATTTGCAGCAAAACTCTTCATTACAAAACTAACAAAATGATATCAGATAATTTTTTGGCACGATTGTTTTGATTTCGGCGGCGTGGTGGGGTGTCAAGGGGTGTATGGCTGTCTTCTAGATGTTTGCTGCTGGGGGTCCATTCTTTAAAGCAAGGCATTTGTGTAAGCTGAATATGATTTTCATGTGAGACTGTTCAATTAAAACAGTGAATACTGATACTTAATACCCAGAACAGGTGTGTGCATACTCAGTGTACACCCTAGAAAAGCAATACACCCCAAGATCCTTCACCCTGATATTTTTCTTCTACCAACACGCCCTTTTCTATCCCAGAAATTGCCAAACAACCGTGGAACAGGAGCACTAATGCCATCACCATTACACATAATATTTACCCATTAATTCATGTAACCGGAAAAGTTTCAGTGTAAAATGATGATCGGAGATGTACGGTTGCCAATGACAACAAATACATGTGTAGGACAAGGGATCCATGTGATTCCTGCGCACCAATCACTTTCAATGCACAAAATATCGAATATTTGCACTTATTCTCACATATCAATATGGGGGAGACCCCCACAGCCTCCTCTGCCCAACCCCCATTACTAATTAATACCCCTACCCCACAACCCATATATATTTGTGACAATAAGTACAAACATTCAATTTAAAAAATCCCATGTTTTCGGCCTTGCAATGATGGGGATTCAAAATGTTTGTATGATACCTAAGACAAGTGGGTAAACAGGGGAGAGATGGACAGAAATGTTCGGTATTCAGAGAGGACTGAATGGGTTGGGATGTAAACTCCTTTAAAAAAACTGGGACAAGACATCAAATATTTAGTGAGATTCCCCGATTGTAATATAAGAAAAAAAAATCCTCAGACTGAGACTGAATATAGCACAAACTGGGGATGTGCTTTCAAGAAGAGGTATGAGGGATGCTACCAAATTCTGTTGTTCAAGATGCAAAAACCCAGAGAACCAAACCTTGAAACATCTCCTTACAGACTGTGAAGGAACCTAGGATTTCAGATCTCGTTTGTTCAACAGATTTGGTGTGCATTCGGGTAGATCAGTACCACATATGTTCTGGGATTGGATAACAGCATGCCACAACCAGGTGCTCACAATTGCAGTGGCACATGTGTTGGAAGGGTTTAATCTGATGTTTTAGAGGTACTTTACCCTCAGCAAATACCAGATGCCTAATCGGAGGCTCACATTTTTAGATGGGAACTATGACGATAGAGAATGTACCATCATTTGCTTTAATTTGTTTACTCTGCGCTCTGATATTCTAAAAATGTATGAATGATGATAGGATTGTTAAGTCTAATGAATAGGGCACGGTTGTGTTGATGGTTATGTCAGTTTACTGGTTTTCTTCCTCTTTTTTTCTTCTATTTCTTTCTTCTTTCGTTTCTTTTTTTCCGATTTAATGTTGTCTGAAGTAGGAAGAAACCTTGTTTGTAAATGAAATTATCTTTTTTTGATATACATGTATATGTAAAAGATTACACTAACCAAATACAATAAAAATAAAAATAAAAATTAAAAAAAAGGTTGGGTTTGCCAAAAACCCAAACTGCCGATTTGATGGAAATTGAAAAGGAATGTACGCAGGGATTCAATGGGTCAGATTTTAATTATCAATGCTTATGCCACCCCTAACATATTTGAAACCAAAACACAGCTATGAGAAGGATCCAATCAGAGAGTGAAACCAAGAGGTGAGACCGCAATCACTGTCTGCTTACGCAAGCAGCCTAGGTCAGAAGTCCATCACTAGTAAAGGAAGTTGGCAGACTCCTTTCTTCGTATAACTAATTATCAACTTCATTAACAGATCAATGGGCATCATTATGTATTTGGACTTGCGCTAAAATGTAGAGTAAAATAATTATCGGTAACTCTGTTACCTCTGGTTTTGGCATCCACGGATTTACTGTCACGTTTACCGTACCATGAAATTCCAAGATTAAAGGTGAAGTGGAGGAGTTACCCCCTACATATAGCTGGGGGTAACTCCTCCACCTTACCTCCAAACACAGAAAGATTTATTGCAGGTGGAATTACCATCCACAGTAAATCCACAAAACCCTAATGTGAATCCACCAGACCAAGTAGCGTTCTTAGTATAAGAGTTTGGTGGCAATTCCTATGTAAATACCGCCAAACTCATGATGAGATCCTACTGCATGTTTTTACTTGCGGTCCAGGGTCAGTGCTAGGCCAGAATTTAGCTGTATACAAATTCTCAATTTATTCTGCGAGTGCTTGTGGCGTAAATAGTCTCATGGTTGAGTCTCGTGCTTGCATTGTAAATATTTTGGTTTCTTTTTGCAGGGCCTTCTGTTAAGTGGCATCACTTGTCAATCATCATAACTACACATGCAAAAACTCAAAGTGTATCACCACATTACACCTGCTGCTAGACAACTGCCGAAGAAGAACGCTAGAGCTCAGAAAAAACTAACACCGATAGAAAGTAAAAGGACGCTGCTGCAAATCAAGACTGTTGACGGAGTCTAGTGAGGTCTGTGAAGCTGACAATCGAAAAATACATCCACAGCAAACCCTACAGAGAACATGAGCGCGGCAGTCTTAAGAGTGGATTGCAGAGAATTGGGAAACAAAGATAGAGTGGAGATACTTTGAA
Organism: Ambystoma mexicanum; assembly: GCF_040938575.1. NCBI lineage: Eukaryota > Metazoa > Chordata > Amphibia > Caudata > Ambystomatidae > Ambystoma > Ambystoma mexicanum. Next base: position 167,246,531 of record NC_090940.1, read on the forward strand.
GAGCCATACACTGCAAGGCTTACTTCTAGGACTGTTATGCATGTCCGATGCAGAGAATACAAATGATGCAGAGTGGAGTTGAAATGGAGATACTCAAATCATTCAGGCATGCTATGAAGGAAGAACATTAATTCCATCATGTGGAAAAGCTTGTTGTACAGTTGGATTCAAATACAGATACTAGGGCAGTAATGAGCCATTAATGGTGCAATGAAAGGGGTTGCTCATTACCCCTAATTACTGGAATGGCTCCATGATTTAGTAATGGAAAGACGGAGGAGGTTGCTCTAGTGACTTGCATGAGTTAGTGTTACCTACGTGGCATTCCAGTGCACACTGTAACCATGAGCACACTACCCACTACACTGGTGTTCTTTGCATAGGACTTGTAGATGCCCCCTTCAGTTCAATGGAATCTTCTCTGTACTGCAGGCGAAGTGCAAAGTTTAAGCAGAACGCCTGTGCCCGCCGGATTGGCCACCAATGCGGTGCCAGTCCTTAAGGTGCTTCATAAGAGTTGCCATGGATACAGTACAGGATCAATCATTTCTTGATCTGTTTCCTCAGAACACAAATAGTTAGCCATTGCCTAGTTATTGCTCGGTTGTAATGTGTAAATTAGTCAGATTGCTCAGGGTTCTGCAGCCTTTGTCCCTCCGGTTGTGTTGGACGGAAACTCCCATCAAACTTAGCCAGCCTAGTTGGTGGTGAGGGAAGCAGGTTGCGGGCCCCTGTGCTAGAACATATGCATAATATTAATAGAGGGCACACCTTTTTTTAGTCTAAAATAAAAAATACACATTTGGTCGTTTGATTTTTTCCATGACGCAATAGGAAATAAACAAACACAAAATAAAGAAATAAAACAAGATTGACAGAAAGCAGACTTAAATAACAATATCATGTGTCAGTTCATGCTCAGTTACAAGCCTACTTTTTTAAAAATTACTGCCAAATCGAAAAAAATGCGTATAGTGTCCTACAAAGTCTCGCCTGGTGCTGGCCATCTGATGCAGAACACGGAGTATTCTCGTAGACCCAGTGTTTCTCCAGAGATGTATGGTCACACAGTTTTGGACAGCTTAGCCTCTTTCCTGTTCTTAAGTGTCCTCCGGTGAAGTGCTATCTTGAGAGCGTCTAGGATGGTGTCTCTATTGTTGAGGACATTGTAGCGGCTGGCTTCCAGCAGCCTATCAAAGTCAAGCGGCTCAAAGGTGAAGTTTGTGGATCGGTAGGGCGAGTTCTTCCCGGAAATCAAGAAGTTGCCAAATGATTTCTCCTCTTCAGTTTCCCGCTTCACACCTAGTCAAAGAGAAACAATTGAACGTAAGCCTTCGGTTTGTGTAAGAATCGGACATATGCGGTGTTAACAGCGGTGACGTGACCTAAACGAATCCCGCAGACCTCCTGCATGCACTCCACCTACACCCAGTGATATTCTTCCAATCAGTGCTAAATCCTAGTCCCAGATGACTGATGGGATCCACTGAGTAATTATGAAGGACCTGTGTTGCTTTCGGCATTATACACAAATTCAAGTCTGCTAATATTTCCAACTGACTGGAAAAAAAACAACTTTCGATTGATAAGGTGAACATTTGAAATGACAGACTCATCTTATACTTGAGCTGAAAAACTTGTGTCAGGAGTGTTCTCCATCCTCTAGGATAGAGGCTGGGCACTTTCCGGGCTTAGCAATAGAAAGCTGTTTCAGCCATCCTCTGCTCACCTATTTGGAAATCTGTGATCGTGCAGTTCGGCCTAGCTCTCAGGATTGGAGTGGGCTGCTCCAAGTTGCAGCCTGAAATGTAATCACAGTGAATAAAAGCAATGTCTTGAAAGAAGTCGTTTTTATGTGTCTTACCCATCACTCATTAGCAATGAACAGCAGTAACAGCCATGCTCACAAAGCACGATGCCACCGGGATGCAACCGTTTGGGGCTAGTCTCACCAACACATAACCTGGGCCTGCCCACAACATCTCAAACAGACTCCGCTGGGTCGGTCCCCCCTGCTCTCTTGCCTTAAAATAGAACTTTAAGTGGTAAGAACTCTCCTTCCTGATGGAGAAGATGGAGAAACCCAATCACAGATCAACAACAGCCCAGAACTGTAATGGTTTGGTTTGGTACCAAAACTCCATAAGCAGCCTCCCCAATTACTCCAATCCTCCTGTTCTCCCCAACTTGCCGACACCTTCTAAACCTATCACCTTATTCTACATACACACCCCAACTCGCACACAGTAAGCCAGGCCTGCGAATACCACATGATCTGTGACAGAGACATGCCAACGCTCATCTTTTCAGCCCTATCTCCAAACCCACAACCCAAAACTTTCGGCTAACCAAATATCTCCGCCCAATGAATTGTCCGATTTTGGGTTCACCCTTCTGGATAAAATACATACCCTGGTTTTACGTGTTTTAAGGATTTTTGGAATCCGAAATAAACTTCTTGACTGACTGAAAAAATACATAGCCAAATGTGACCACCAAAACAGATAGAACGCCACCCACATTCAACAGTTAGCTACTTCTGGTTTTTACCCATGAACATCCCAGGCTTGGCAGCTACCCCCCTCTAGCCTACTAACAAACCCCAGCCCTCCTCTTTCGTAGCACAGCCACATGCAACGAGGCAGCCAAAATGGAAGAGGTACGCTATGCACGACCACTTTCAATGACACTACAGATCAACGCCTGGGATCAAAACGTCACAATCCTGACCTGCATTAGCATGAATGCAGGCTCCCAATGTTTTCCCCCAACTTCCTTCCAGATCTTGCCTTCATGTGGGAGGTCCCTCCCAGCACTCCACCTTCTTCCCCCACCGCTACCCCCTTTTGCACCAAATCGCTCTACATATTTCCCCCAAAACTCTTATGTTTTCGAAAATGTGTTCATATTGGAGCACAGTTCCTTAACATGCAATTAGGTAGGATGCATGATCCAATGGCAGCATCGCTACACTACATTACATGGTGACCCAAGGTGTCGGACAGTCTGGACTCGGTTTGCACTCAGCCCACTGTTGAAGGCATCGAGCCTGTTGAGGCAATGCACAGTGCCAGGCCCAATGGGCTGCATCCATTCCAAATTGGGGCAGCCATTAGTTTAGTGGCAGTCGACACATTCAACGTTTGTGTGCTTCTTCCTGGCTAACGGTCAGGATGTCGTTTAAATCTTAGCAACCCGGTCATACTCGCCAGAAAGCATCCTGGCTCACCGTGCCTCAACACATTTCAGGCAATCAAGCCAAGCCAATACAAAGCCAGAACTGTAACCCATTTACACCCTGGTGTGGCAATGTCCAGCTTCAGGTTACTAACCTAGAATTTAGAAAGGAAAGCGGCATTTGGCGCACCTGCAAAGTCCAACCTTGATGCTCCCCCTGAACGGGTTTAAAAGGGCTACCACCATCCAGGGGGCTCCTCATAGTCAGTTTTCAAGGATACCCACCCAGTGGAAATCCTCTTGATCCTTGCCGTCCAGGTCTCCATGTAATAGGTGTGCAATGCATTGGTGGTTTGAGTTTAGTCCTCGGACAGTGTGCCAATTGGCACCCTTGTTGGCATGCTGTGTAGAGAGACCAACAAATGAAGGGTTGTGAAGTCTTTGCACCCACCGATCTCCCTGATTGTGGAGGAAGAATAGCTCAGGGGCAACGCACTTGTCTTGGAAGCAAGACAACACAGCGCAACACAGATTTGAATCCCGATCCCACGCTTAGAAACCACTCCCTGGTATTAAGTGAGTTAGAAAATAATTATTATAAATATAATCTGAGCAGCTCTGATCTAAAATTGTGGACAGTGTGAGAGGCTGGATACTAGATGTCAAAAAGCTCAGGAAATGTCCATTAAGCAATCTGTGGCTGGTTTTCTACTACATTAAATCATATTTATAATAGTCACAGTTTTCTCTAGCATTATTTAAATTGCTTTCCGTGGCTGCCATATGGTACAAGGGATGGTCTGGTCTGACTCACTGAGTATCCAGTGAAAATGTTGCCAACAAACATGTAGTCGTTGAAAAAGCTGTGGTGAAAAAACCTCTGTAGTGAAAAAGTTGGCAAGCAAAAAGTAGTCAGAAAATGCCTCTGAAAAGTAGCCAAAAAGGCAGTGCTGCTAGGATAATTGCCAGGATTAAGGAGGGTTTAGTGGGGTTGTGATTGCCTAGTTTAGGGTTCAGATAGGGGTTAGGGTAATAGTAATGATGTTTGTTAAAATTAGGGTAAATTAGGGTCTGGGTGGGTGCTGCAGCGCTGGTGGTGTTGGGGTTAGAGTAGATTAAGTGTCAGGAAAGTGTTAGGGTAGAGGTTATGGTACGGCTAACAGAGCAATGGTTTGGGTAAGTGTTAAAGCGATACAGAGGTTCGGAGAGGGCTGGTGATGTTGGCGTAGGATAGAGGTTGGGATAGGCCTCGTGGTTAGGGTGAAGTAAGCATTAGGCTTAGTGTTAGAGCTGCAGTTAGGGTAAGGCTAAGGTTAGGATTCTATTTATTTTGTATTTAGTAACATGCAGATAAAATGCTTTAATATTCTGAAGAGTTAGTGTTCTGTAAGGGTTCAGGGAAGAATAGGAGTGGAAATTACAGTTAGGGGAATACTTAGGAACGCAGTTAGGGTGATTTTGGAGGTTGTATTAGAGGTTTGGGTCAAAGTTAGGATTTCAGCCTTGTACTTTTGTGTATTTAAACATAGATTGATTGCAACCTTATCACTGGCAACATGTTCCCACTTTGCATTGCATTTATTGAATTACTACATTTTTTTAAACAACTTTTTGCTAACTACATTTTCACATGACTACATTTTCCTGGAGACATTTTCACATAGAACCACTCACTGCGGTGGGCACCTTTATTGGTGTGGTCCTTTAACGATCGTATGCACAAAGGGCATTTTTCAGGCGTTATCACATGCAGGACTGGTAACAGAATGCAATTAAGGCAAGGGGAAGGAGAACAAGCAACTCTTACTTTGCACAATTCTGCAGAGATCCCATGTGAGCTATGGAACATGAAAGAACATTGTGCAGAAAACACTGTTGGACAACTAAAGATGGGCTAGAAGGAGATGCAATCTGCAGCCCAATTGCAAACTGTGCAATCAGTAAAGCTGGGATCAAATCCCGGTCACCCATTTCACCAAATGGTTTCCTCATGATCAAATGTCTTTACCTCACTTTGCTGCTAACACTGTGAGCAGCAAGATGTGATACTCTGTGCATAATACACATATCCTCGCTCACACATTTTGTAATACACTACAGTGCTCCTTCATATATGGCCATATGTAGAGTGCACAACAAAGACTGAATTGTCTCTTAGCACGCTCATGACAACTTCATTTGTGAGCAGGATTTCTCTCAAAGAACAGTCAAATAAATGGTGGACTGCTAAATGGGTGGTGGGTGAGGGGGCATCGTTGGGGCTGTTGCATCATGGGCCATTGTTTTGAACTTGACCCCCAGCCAAAGGTCACCTGTCCTCCTTTGCTTGTCAGTCTCTAAGTGCGCGAGTGGCCAGAGCCTACAATGATTGCTTACGGGAATTCAGGACGAACATTTATTTATTTATTATGAATTTTTATTCCATCGCACCACAAGCGCCCAGGCCTCAGGGCCCACAAACAACAGACAAGGACACATGACCCAAACAAAAAATCCAAAATGATGCACAAGGAAAGCCAGGGTACCGAGCTCAGCAGTCAAGGAAGGGCATCACCTTGGTAGAATAGGATACCTAGTCAAGTGAAATGTTGAAGAGGAAGGTTTTCAGATCCTTCTTAAACTTTGTGGGTGTTTCAACAGCTCTGCTACTAAGCGGTAGCACATTCCATGTGCTGGGGCCTTGAGCATTAAAACTACGGCCACCTGCCTTCAGCAGCTTAAACCTTGTTGGGTCAATCTAAGATGATGTTGTGGTCTAAGTGGGCGATTTGGGACAGATGGCGGGAGGCGCGCTTTAAGATATTCAGGAGCAGCATTCACCACACATTTATGTGTCAATGTGAGAACCTTGTGGGTAATGCGATGTTTCCCTGGTAGCCAGTGTAGGCCCCTTCTGGTAGCAGTAATATGGGAGCATCTAGCCAGGCCTGCAAAGGCCCGCACTGCACCATTCTGGTTAACCTGTAGCGCAGCTATAACAGAGTTAGTGCAACCACTAAGCAAGCTGTTACAGTAGTCGAGATGGGTGTTTATGAGAAGTGAGGCTAACCTTGCCAGTTTTCTTGTGTGAGAAAAGGTTGTGTAGAAGCTTGTTTACCAGACCGCAGGTAGATATAACAGAGGCCACATGTTGACACAGAGTTCCACGTCCAAGACCACGCCAAGAGTTTTTACTTTTTTTTTTAACTGCAATGGACATATCCATGATTTGAAAGTTTGCATACTCAACTGGAAAGGATCTCAACTTTTGACTGGAGGCAACAATAAGCAACTCAGATTAACTTGCGTTTAACACAAGGGAATTTAAGGCCTTATAGATGGTGTTCAATGTTTCCAAATCCGCAAGATATGAGCCAGAGAGTTCAATGATGACTTGTGTGTCATCGGCATAATTAGCCACTAGTACGCCCATGCTAATCAACAAAGGTAAAAAAGGGATCATATAGATGTTGAATAGCATTGGGGAGATGCAAGACCCTGTGGAATGCTGCAGGTGATGAGAGATGGATCACAAGAGACGTCACCTGCATTTACTCTTAAGTTCCCTTGGGCCCAAAAAAGAAGAAATCCAAAGGGCCGCTTTAGGCGAACAGCCAGCAACTGACTGAAGTCTGTCTGCTAATAGTACATGGTCCACGAGATCAAATGCCGAAGATGAATCTAGAAGCATCAAAACTGATAAAAGCCCTTGGTCCATACTCTGGAGCAAATTGGCCTTGAGATCCAGCATAGCTGTCTCTGTGCCAAAGCCTTTCTTAAAACCAGATTGGCAAGGGAGCAAGATGTTATGATCCTCTACATGGTCCTGGAGTTGCAAGTGTGCTACTTTGTCCAAAACTTTCAACAGACATGGCACATTAGTAATGGGACCATAATTATCTGGAATGAAAGGGTCCAAGGATTCCTTTTTTAAAAGGGGGGTAACCCAGGCCTCTTTTAAAGAAAGGTAGACATTGCCTTCACGAAATTATTAATTGATGTACTTGATAACCCATGGGCAAAGGGTTTCCCGACATTGTATAAACAGATTCACAGGGCAGGTGTCATCCTGACAAAGAAGTAGGCTTCATAGCCTCAATAGTTTCTTAGACAAATGATTCAGTACAGGGAGTGAAGTCAAAACTAAAGATTCAGGATGGGGAGAGGCCACTGCTTTGTGAGCTAATGCTTCCATTTCCTGAGGTGAGCACAAATCCCTAACCTGCAGAGTATTCATTTGATGCATAGTGACCTTCTTGATAAACACATCATGAATAGCCTGGCACCATAGCTTGTCTTTTACTGGAATAGATGCGGGGGGGGGTGGTGAGGATTCAGGAGGGGCTTACTCTTGAACTCGCTCAACATAGAGAACAATTCCTTGGCCTTGGAGCTAGACTTGGCACTTTGAATTCTGCTCTTGTAAATATCAGACTTTGCTTTTGTGTTTGCCTCTTAAATATTGTTTGACGAAGGTCTTATAAGTGGATTAAGTGGTGTCAGATGGATTTTTATGTCAGTCACGCTCCGCACCACGTTTCTTTTGTCTGATGAGAATAATGGCATCATTGAACCAGGGTTTCTTTATGGCTTCAGATTTAATGATTCGAGTCCTGAGAGGCGGCAATAAATTTGTCGCATGAGTAAGAGATTTAAACACGCCCTTAGCACTCAAGGGTTTAAGCTTGGTGGATGGGGAAAAAATTATTGCTTTGTAAGTTTGCAACTTTGTATCCTCTGCAAGGGAACACTCTGCCAGCAGACAATGTGTTAATACGTTTTCATCATTGCAGGGTAAATATACTGCTGGAAAAACACAAAGTCGCAACATTGCATCACACACCGGCATTCAGAGTTCCGGGAGCATCTGTCTCTCTGAGTCCTTGAAAACACTTCTTTTGTATCTGTGGGATGTTTTGCAACAGTAGCAGCGTCCGTTTTAAAAGTATCTTTAGGTAAAGATGCCTGCAATTGATCCATGTGTTCTTGCGTGTGGACTTTGGGACTGGCTAGAAGAAGCTTTATGCTCTCTATTGGGGAGGGTGTGCGTAGTCATTGTTTCTGTGACTGGCCCTGCCTCAAGATGGGGGCGACGTGAGTATGACCAGGGGACTCCTCACATTCTCCTGCCCCAGGCTCATCATCATCGATCTTGGGAACCACCCAACCTCTCTAGTCACCCCCACGAACAGTACAAAGGAACAGGCAGAGGACTTTGTCGCAAGCTGTATGTAGTTTGTCCACATAGCACAACTGAACATGATGCACAGATGGAGATTGAACTGGTTACAGCATGAGGTTATAATGATTATCCTCCTTAATCCTATTATTCTTCGTCAGCGGTCTTGGTGTGGTATATTGATCAGATAAGAGAGCTATCTATTTGCTCATTCAATTTCTTGAGACTCATTATGAGTATGCCGACCTGGAAATAAGGTGCAGGTAACAACGTGTACTGACACATTTCCAGACCGGCAAACTCCAAGTCTGCCGGTAGGGGCTATGATCTACCGGCAGGCAGGCCTGACCCGCCGATAGTTCTGTCCCCTACGGCAGACAATTGCCACAATCACCGGCACCAGTATTTCTGGTGCCGGTGATTGCGGCATCCCATGGAATACTATGGGACTCCATAGGAATGAGGAGTTACTGTCGTCTCAACCATCCTTAGTATGCAGGTAATACCGGGATATCAGGTGGCAAAGACGGTACGACTGTCCCCCGGTATCCAGTCAGAACTACCAGCGCGATACTGGGGACTTGTAATGAGCCCCTTTGTCTCTATATCAGGATCCCAGAGGGAAATGTACAGAATGAAAGCTAGTAGTGCATTGTTTGGAGGACTTAGCAAAGAGGATGAACCCCTTTTGTACCGTCAGCACAAAATCCATGAGGAAATGAAAATAGACATTCCATGCAGGCAGCGACCCATTGACATCTGAACACTGAAACGATCAACACTGTTGCATGGACAAAGCACACTTTTAAAACAGCACTTTTCTTTTAAAAATGGAAAATTATCTTCCATAAACAACACCTCCTCACAAACAAACACATAATTGTTCACCTGAATTGTACTCCAGCCTACCAAATTGGATACTATAGTATTTAATTTATTGCTTTTGAGAAAGAATATTCCTGTTTGAAAGAATCACATTTTTTCTTTTCATGGTAACCTAAACCAAACCCACTGAATCTTAAAAGCAGATCAAAATATGTGTATTATATAGTGTCATAATCCCATCTTGAGGTTCTGCTGAAGAAAACACTCTCAGCATGGCTGTTTATTATGATATCACCAGAACCCATCCACGGCATCATTGGGCCATAATGCACAGGCCCCCGATATGTATCATCCAGTTACATCATGCTGTTTGGCGGCGCCCTTGAAGCACAGATGAACCCAAGGGCTATTGTTGAGGAACAACTGCTCTTCGACCTACCTGGCTCTTTGTATTTGCAGAATGTGTGATTGACTAGTGGGAAGTGAATCACTATTGGGGCCTTTGGATTCTTGGCATCCATGAACATATAGCATTCCTTCGGCTTCTTCTCATCTTCCTCGTTCAGCTCAATCTTCGGGAAGGGGATGCCTCGCTCCCGGCAGTACATCTCGGTCAGCAGTAGGACCTGAGGTCAGGGGACACAAGCGGCAGAAGCATTTTTGGAGTCTATTAAAAAAAGGTTGATGCTGGTCATTTCCCGTCCCAACACAATCGACTCGCCCAAAATTTATTCTGACAAGGACGCCAAAACAGTTTGAAATGGGGTAATCATTCCACACTGCAGAAAGTAACCGAGTGCTTCCCACTTTCTCCTCTGCACAGTTTTAAATTCCATTAACCTTATTAACTCAAATGCAGTACAACAACTAATTCTCATGGTTATTTCTTGATAATTATACATACAAAAGGCGCATCCTACATTAAAAGAATGTTGTTTTATAATCTGGATTTCAAATCACAAAAACAAACCTATATATGTTGATAGAGCTTATATTCTTTAGATAGACTAAGAGGAATCCGGAATTACCAATATTTTAATAAAAAGGAATTCAATAACATGAATGAAAACTGTTTGTTTAGATTGATACTACAACTTATTTTGTAGAAACACAATAGGGTGGTGGGGTGGTCTCTAGATGTGATTTATTTGCCCTCTAAGTTGATGACTGAATGCCTTTCTGTTATATCCAAAGTAGTTTTAACTTGAAGAATTGCATGAATGTAGTGGGTTTGGGTGAATTAGGGTTTCTTTCCCACATGGGATATCATCAAGCAGCAAGCAGCAAGCAGCATGCCACATGCACTGAACTGTGCGCGGAACACCACAGAATGTCATTCACAATCCTGCTGGGATAACCCTGTGCAACATTATCCTGTGCGCATATGTTCAGCAGATCTGACTATAAAGATATGCGGAGCAAGAGAATCCCGCTTCAAAAGCTTCCCAGAAATGCTCCACTGAGGAACTTCACAAGAAGCAGACGTTACTTACCAGCATTCTGCTCAGAAGGTGTGCGACAAACAGCAAGGTAAACTTAAACGTCTTATATATTTCATATGGCGCGTGGCTGTTCTATGTGAATTTATTGAAAATAATTCATCACATTTTTTTAATTGATCGATTTAGCCGCAAGTATAAGCAGGGGGAGACCACCACCACAACCCCCACACCCCTCACCACCCAGCCTTACCCCATACATTTTTTATTTGCCTAAACCCACCCCAACATATATTTGGGGCAAAATTCAATCAAAAAAATTAGATGAATTCTCCTTCGATTAATTCCACTGTGGCAAAACCTCCTGTTACCGCACGTGACACTGCAGGTTGGTATAACTGGAAAGACTCTTATGTTTTGCAGCTAAGGAATAAGGAAAACATTCTGATAAAGAGGCTCCCGATTCTCAAACAAAAATGCAGACAGTGCAAACTGCAGCACCCATTCGCAAACAGGATGTATTTCACTGAGGAGGCCCAAAAAGACCAACACATGTCTGAGGTGGTGTGTGTTCATGTGCAGATGTGACATTGCCTGTGGTGGTGTGTGTTCATGTGCAGATGTGACATTGCCTATCAGTTTATGCTGGACTCTTCCCATTGGTGGAAAACCAAGACTGAATTGCATATGGTCGGTCCCCTCCTGCATTGGCATAAACAGGCTAAAGAATAATGGTATGGACCACTGCCCAGAAAAAAAACACAGTAATACGGCATTATTGTCACAGGGCCAGGCCATACCAGATGCTAGTGACCCGACTCCCTGAGGGATCGGTCTGAAAGATGCATCCCACTTGTAAGCATGGTTTTACTGGGCCACAATGGCTACATACACATTGGTGATTGATAGTAGGTAGTTTTACAAAGTTAGAAGAGTAGGATGCTGGGTATCTACTCCACAACTTTATTGCTAATATTAGCAACAGCATGTTGCTTTGACTATTCTATTTTTTATGAGTGTAAAAGACAATTTATTACAAGTGCAAAACCGTGTTGGTTTAGTGATAAAATTGTGTAGGGAAGACATTGGTACCGTCGGTTCTATGGGATTTGGTGGAAGCTTTTTCAGCAAAGTAGATTTTTACAGGAAGGGTTTGCGGCAAATACGTGCAAGGGAGACCCCCTGCAACTCCCCCCTTAACACTCCTACATTAATTATTCTCCTAAACCCACTCCCCCCTCCACTCCGGCACATGTCGCTGAAAATATTAAATGAAATCTACTTTGAAAAATTCTACTGCAGCAAAAACTCCCCATCCCTGTACCATCGAATGTTTCTCATACACACAAGGTTAACAAGCATTGAAACATAGATTCACCCAGAAAGTGGACCCATGACAATAGTGCTGTCCCATAGTAAGCCTGCAAGGTTCTCAGGGTGAGTAGTTTCTCTTGCACTAATGCACAGAGAACAAACCTTCTCCTGAGTCGTGCTTCAGGTACAGCAATGCCTTCTGCCACAAGACATGCCACAGCTCCAGGTGGGCATTTAGACCACATTTGAGGTGGAAGGTAGGCTCTGACCTGCAGGGTATGATTTAAATCCTGGCAGTTGGCACCTATAACGTGTACAGATCTTGGAAAGCTGCCTCAGTTGTCACTCACAAGTTCAAGCACATATTCTGGGTCTTGGGAAGCCACAACAGTTGGCAATCATTACCTTAAATAGCAGCTCTAGTTAGCCGTGAAAGGAGGCACCCTTTATATTTAAAAATATAGGTCACCAAGACCATACCAGTTGGCTCCCAGTGCCAAGACAAATATCACTGGAGCTAAAAATTTAGAACCTAGGATAAAAAGATCATTTCTCTTTTTTTCCTTCCCACAAAAACGGTTAGTTTTTTGTAAACGTAATAGGCTTTTCAAGATTGAGAATAAAAGAGAAATATATCAAGTAAAAACAGACTACAAGGGCTAATCTACCACATATTGATGTTGCAATACCTGCTGAATGCCATCAAGTAGTCAAGAGATGACAGATGGATCGAGGGGTTATCAATCCGAACACTCATTTTACAGTGGCAGAGGCATCTGGAGGCCTCCCTAGAGAAACACTTTTCACATTCGTGAAAACAGCTGCTCTAAAAGTAGGAAGCGTATTTGAAATCCTTTGCATAATGAAGGATTTAGACCAAATAGAATTTGCATCATGCACATATTTTGAAACAGCCTTAGAAAACAGACCATCAAAATTGGTTTGAGGCAATTGAAGATATCTTGAATATGCTACTAGACATGGGCCCATAACATCCCAGGGATTAAGACTAGAACAGCCAATTAGATCTCACCCAAACAGGAAGCATACTGATCCTTATACGCAACAATAGTAAATGATCTTGAGGAGACACTTTAACACAGTAGGAGCACTTGCTATGGAGATTGCAGCTCTAAGAAGGGGGACTTTCATTCGGCACCCTCAAAGCCATGGTAGGAGAATACCGAACAAAGCAAGAAGAGATACCCAGATGGTACTCCACTAAATCGAGTCAACTTGAGGCAGCATTTTCTTAGATCACGCCACACAAAAAAGACAAATCACTAGCGAGAATCATGCCAGCAGGATGACATTGTTGAGAGAGTGAATAGAATTATAAAAGGGGCAATGAATAAATGCATTCTTTCCTCTGGGGCTAACTGGGAGGATTGCTTGACTTTCGTAATGAGAAGTAGAAATATTTTACCACGCCATTCACAACGTGGTGGTAAAGCACCATTTGAATGAAATGGTGAAATTCTATTTGACATGCCAAGGTATATGCTGGATTTATGCAACCCTTCCAGGTTTCCTTACCAGGTCCAATCATCACACTACTGAGAGATTCTCTGAAGGCAGAGAAAGAGCTCCTCACTGAAAAGAACATTATTAAGGAAGGGTACGTGGGTTTTTGAGAAATTGCATGATGCAGATATGTTTGGTCCTAAGCACAGGCAACAAGTGCAGGTTATCAAGCTGGTTGGTACAAGAACCGCAGTCCTTCCATCTTTGCTCCTCTGGTCCACAAGAATGGCTCCCTTCTTCTGGATGGTCGACCAATGTTCATCTCCAGATGATGAAAACTCTAGGTTCCTCACAAAAGGGTTAAATCAGAAGTCACAAATGTTTTCTCAGGTTGTTTCTCCTCATCAGCAAGTATAACAGAAAGTCTCTTGTATTCACAAATGTTAGGGGGGTGACTCCCCTTAACCCTCTTCAGGTTATTCAATGGGTTTCACACTGTCAGGGGGAATTACTCCCTTCCCCTGGCCTTTCCCAGGATTCAAACTGCAGTTCGCAATGCCCAAGTAAATTACTTCCTTCCCCTGGCCTTTGTCAGGCTTCAAACTGCAGGACGCAATGCCTGGTGTGAGACACCTCAAGGTGTCTCACCCGCTAGTCACCAGGGATCTGTCCTCCAGGTGGCCAGGACACAGCCGAGGCACAGTATCCCCTTCTCTATAACACCATTACCCCCATCGTACCAGGCAGGGTATTTAGGAACTCAAACCACCGCCCACTTCACAACACTAACACTTTCTTACAGACAGTTCGCTATGAGAGAAAACAAACAGGGTCAGGCAATTACTGACCATCACACTCACCTGACTTCCATTACACTTCCCAACAAAGATTATAGGAGGAGCACAAGAACACATGCCAAGCAAGGCAAAGCACACAAGGAAGCAGCAGGTGAAAAACGGCAAAACAGAGGGGGATCGCCCTTCACCTTTTCAACGAGAAACTGTTACTTTCATGAACCTTCGAGAATAGAAAATGTAAGACCAGGAAACAAGGCTGAAGAGTCCTGCACTGTGTGTGGGAGGTACCTGGGGCCCTCCCTTGTCGACAGTCAAGGAGGGAGAGTTGCTTGCTGCTGTGGTACTGTCCTTGGCTCCTACAACAAAGCAGTGACAGTGAATTCAGCACAGCCGGTGAGTTGGAGAGACTGATACCAGACAAGTCTGTGTTGAAGCCAAGTTTGCAAGCAGCAACATTGTATGGTGAACGCTGAAGCGAACAGTGTATGAAACGCATCAGATAGCCAACGCAAGCAAAAGTGAAGAACAGATGAGTGAATGAACTTTGAAACCGATAGATGATGCCCTTGAAAGAGATGTCCAGCACCGCATGGGTGCTCATTTGAAAGGCTCTGTAGAATATCCAATAGAGAGTTAAGAAAGGTGAAATATTGGCAAAAGAACTGTACATTGAAGTAGTCCTGTGATGGGTTCAGCAAAGTCCTATGCACATTTGAAAGTCTTCAATGTTGATACTGCCAAGCAAGTTGATGAGAACATAGATAAAGTCGGTCTGAGCCCGAGGGAGGGAGACTGATTGAAATTACAAAGTAGAGAAGTTGGTCCAAGCCTGAAGGAGGGAGATCAATTTAAAGCTTCTGGGATAAAGCAAAATTGTGTGAAAGTGAATCAAAGTTGGTCCGAGCCCGGCGGAAGGAGACTGATTGAACATTGTGTTGAAACGGATTTGAGCCCAGGTGAGGGGGATCTGGGGTGAGTCATGAATCACCCGAGAAATTGGATACATGACAATCTGATGAGCATTGTATTAAGTGGGATCTGAGAGCGGCTGAGGGGGATTCCGAAGTGGAAAGTGAATCACCTGAGAAATTGAGTAAGTGTGAAAACCGAAGAGGAAAGGAACTTATTGTTTGTTTGTCGCATCGGGCCCTCTGAAAGAAGAGACTTTGAAAGACAAAGAGACTTTGGCACAGAAGGCCCTGATGCTAATGTTTGAAATGCACCCTCGTGCTAGAGAAGCCAGAGACTGTGCTAAGCACGAGTGTACCGGCTTGTCCCGTTCTGAAAACGTGGGGAAGGGAGGTCAATAGCCTGAACATCCTGATATATAATTTCTTGAACACTTTCTTTTTGCATAACATTGTTTCCCACACCATTTGTATTTAGAGGTAAGGATTGGCAATAGGTTTATTAGTATAGGCCCTTTTATTTTGACAAGACAGCACTATCACTGCATTATTATTATTTGATGGTCGTAGCTTGCTCCGATCTCTAGATTTAGGATTAGATAGGCATTTTTCAAACCTTTTTTGAAGTTCGATAAACACCCTTGAACTGTGGTCACTTATTCCTGTCTTACTGTTGATATCATGACTTCCTTACATTGGGGAAATGACTTACTTCCCCTGACCATTCTTAGGCTTTTGGGCCCCGGACCCAGGTTCTCCTGCTTACCCTTTTGGGCAGACTGGTTTCACTAACTTGCCCGGTACTGCCACAAGTATGAAGCACCAAGGAGGCACACCTCTGACTCTCGTTGCGGGTCCCAGACCCAGTGTCCTTTATGATTTGGCTTTCTTAGTTTACCTGGTTCACTATCCAGCCAGCTAAGGACTTGTATGGCAGGGTAGAAGCTCTGTTATCCCCCCTCTAAGATGTTTGCAACCCCAGTACCTTCACAGCGTCCTTGGGTGCTTCTCTGCCGGTCTCGGAGGCCTTGGAGGTCTTTGGCGGCTTCCCTGTCGCCTTCTCCTGTTCCTGCTTGTATGCCGCCACTTTGCAGTGTTCTTTCTGGTTTCGTCCGGTATGCCTTTCACGTGGTGTGTGGTTTGCCGCCGCATTTCACTGGTCTCTTCTCTTCGTTTGTGTTTGCCTCTCCATGGCAAACCGGACGCCAGAACCTCCAAGTTAGCGTACCAGGCAGCAGCTCATCTCCTCTCGACAGCAAGACCTCCAGCTTCGTAGCAGTGCCTCCAGGGAGGTTCTGCTCCAACGGCTAGTCCTTCCTCTCTCCTTATACTCAGCCTACTACTTTGTCTAGTATGCCAAGTGTGACTTTGCAGATGATTATCTAGGGCTACGCGTCTGTAACGCTCACCTGGTATCCACGGGGACGTCACTCAGCCTGTTCTGATCTCTTACGACCTTGAACCCTTCCCTGGAGTCTACTTGACTGGAGACTGGGCCTGAAACACAGGATTGGTAGAGTTTAACTCCCTATTGTCTCTGTGTGCTTGAACCCCTTCTTCCCCGGGGTCCAACCCTTCCCTTTGATCCACAGCTCACCTTGTTTTCTTGGAAAGTGTGCTCTCCGTCCTGCTTTCAGCGCAGGGGCGCGTTGATTGATGCTGGTTCGTTGCTGCCTAGTTACGTCACTGGCAAGAGTCTGACAGGTAAGTATAATGAGTCTTTTGAACAGTTCTCTAACTTCGTTCCTTTCCTTCCTTAGATGATGGCCGGCGTCCGGGGATGGTGACGTGCTGCTGAGATGAGTAGCGCTGAAGGTGAGTGAGAACGCGATGCGTGATGCGACCCTTTCGTATTTGTATTGAACTGAGTTCTTTGTCTGTGTCTTTTAGGTGCCGCGACGTTTTCAGCGTGGATGCCGGTTATGATGAAGAAATGCGGTGACTAAGCGCGGTATGCAGCGCCTCTAGATGTTTCCACGCTAACCTGGAGTGTCTTCTCCCTCTTGCAGATGGATGAGAAGTTCCGGAGACAGAGTTCCCCCAGAGCGGCTGGGATTCAGGTAAGCGTTTGAAGCTCGTACAGTCTTTAAAAATAAATGAAGATTTGCTGAATGCTTACTAATGCCTTTTTTCTGTTCTTTTCCCTTTTCCTTAGGAAGCGGCGTGCCGGGATGGGAATGACACCGCCAAAGATGCCCGCAGAACAGAAGGAGCGATGAATGATGGGCAGAAGCACCGCAAGGTAAGGCTGTTCCTAACAGTGCTCTTGTTCTTGCAGGAGCTGAACGCAGAAGAAAGATGCAGGCCTACTGGAGACCGATCCGAACACGGTGAGTGTCACGCTGCAGGTGCAGAAAACACAAAGCATGTTTCTCAGCCTGGGCGTGGCTTAAATAATCTCTGGGTATCCCAGGTGTCTCTGGGCTGAACCACACCCAAAAGACTAGACTGCACATGCAGTTCTGGGAAACGAAATATGTGGCAGCATCCATCTTGTCCCCATCAATGCACTACAAATCCAATCCCCAATGTTATCCTATGGGAGTGAGTGAGTTTGGTGCCACAAGCGCCAAGTCTGACTCCAAGTGGGTCTTTGGAGGGATGGAGAGGCCCTTGAGGGCCATGTAGGTGATCGTGGCCTGGCTCCAGCCTGACATCTTGGAGGGCTGGTGACATGAGGGGCAGGAATCCTGACAGCGTCTCTCCCTTGTCACAGTATTTTTAGTTAAGACTTTTGTAGGTCATTCCTGCTCTTCCTCGTCTCAGTACTTGTTACAGGAGTGGATGTGTAACAATACATGGCAGAGAGTAGCAAGGATGGGCAGTGTGGAGGTAAAGGAGAGGTGTGAGCATGTTGTGGCTACCTCATTCTCCCATGATGTCCTCCCTGTATCCCAGAGGGGGAATCCCTCCCCCTGAGATCAACCTGCGAATACCACCACCAGGGGGAATATCGAGTAGCAGCCTCACCTCTGTGGCCTCATGGGAAGGGTCTACCCCTCAGGGAGAAGAGACGACATTATAAGATTCGTCACAGTACATATACACATATCAAGCCACTTATGTAAATAAAAAGGGCAGATGTACAAGAAAATATAAATAGAGCACCAACGCAGAGCTAACGCTTAATTGCAGCAAACTGATAGCCAAAATTGTTTTGGATAAAGCACTGCCATCTTGTACCATTTGACCCTCCTTGTTCAAAAAATGCCAGTGTCTATGTACATTATCAATAATGACAAGCTGGCTTTATTTCAAAGGTAAACAAATAAGATGGTAGTTCTGTTTCGGCTGAATACATGAATGACATCAACATCCTGTAGGATTGCATTGGCATCAACATCCTTTAGGATTGCATTGGCTAAAAGGGAAACAAGAGACTAATTCTTTATAAATCAGCTTTTTTAGCAGGCTGGAAGGAGTTCCTAAAGGGTCGCCAAAGGCTATGGCACTGTGCATCCGGAGAGGCAGAGCATGTAGGACAACTACTGACACACAATGCGTGATCTTGCATGACTAGACCAAGACTGTAATTCTAGTCTAAGAGCCTAAAAATTGGTACTTAGGCAATTTTTCCAAATTCTGATTTGTGATGCATGCGTCAAAAAGTTGATGTGATAATTAAATGTGATGAATCCTACAGAGACCTCACAAAAACCATACCTAAAGTCTCCCCACAGGTGGCCAGGGAAAGGCAAATGGTTCCTGATCCTGACCCTGGGGCGGTGTTAGCGGGGAGGATCACTTGGGAGGAGAAGGGCCCCAGGGGAACAGGAGGACTTCATGGGATGAGATGCAGTATTTGTCTTCCTCAAGGAAGGCCATATCCTTCATGCCAGAATATGTAATGCCTTGCTGTCAGAGAGAGCTTTTATTTCAAACTGATTGTCAGAATGGGGGTGAAGACAATTATAACCTACCATGTATTAGAAGTAAGAACATTCCTTTAAAAGTGTCTGACAATAATAGAAATGAAAGCTTCTATGAGTCCCAAAGAAATAACGAAGAAGAGTCTTTAAGTGTTACCAATTTAATTATTGAGCAAACCCATTCTTCTATAGAAAACCAAATGCTTCAAGGAATCCTTATGGTACTCCTTTGGGGATTATGTATAAGGAGAGTTATGAATTTGGTGATGATAAATTAATGCAAAAAGCTGAATTTGACATTGTGGACATCAAGTCCCATAATTCCTAAAATACTGGGACGAAGAAGAGGACTGCAGAGGCACAAGACTGTAAGGGGCAGTCAATTAGGAATGGTGACCCACACATGAGAGAGACTGGGAGGCATAGAAAGCCCCTCAGTTGCAGGCCATAGAGAAGAAGGTGAAGCAGAGCAGTAGTAGAAGGTGGGGGATGTTCTCAGACCTCCTTGTGGCAGCAGAAGCAGAACTAAGCTGTAAGCCGAAACGGCGGGACTACAAAGGCATGTTAGGTGAATGCCGGTCCTGAGAGGGTCTCCTATGCTCGAGTTTTCAGCGGCAGAGGTTGCGCAGCAGAAAGCACACCATTTCACAGTTTTTGCCACTGTAAGCTCAGCACCGGGGGCAGGCGCGCTCTGAATCGCTGTGGGAGCAAGGAGAGGTCAGACATTAGCAGATGCAGGAAGCTGCAAGGAAGAGGTTGCCGGGCCGTGCGGGAAAACCGAAGCAGAATACCTGGAGGCAGCGAGGTGAACGGACATGCACGCCAGACCTGGTGAGTTCTCTGTTATATTGTGAACCCAGAGCGCTCCTTAACCGCCCACTGGCCGAGTCCAGGAATCTAAACTTTAGCATTGTAAACTGTAACAAAGTAACAGTAAAGAGAAGGAAAACCTCTGAATACTGAACTAATGTGAAGCAGGTTAATTCTTCTGTTATGAACCGAGCTGATTTTAAGAGACGCAGATGGCAGAATAGGAATTTGATTATCATAACAGAGGAGTGTGATTATGATATTGTAAGGCATAATAAGAGCCAGCAACCAAAAAGGGCAATATTCATAGAAGAGAAGACAAACTATCATTGCCAAAACCAAAAAAGAAATATACCCAAGCAATTAAAAAAGAACCAGTGTTTTTAAAAACTATTGCTCATATGGAAAAGAGGTCTTAAAAAAACGGCTTAAACCCACATTGTCAAAAATTTGTCAAGGTGAAACAGATTCCTTATCAGGAGATGGTTAATGCTAAAGGGGAAAAACAAGACTGGCAAGAAGGCTGCCCTTCTGACGGAAGAGACTCGGGGAGTGAAGCATAACTTTCAGAGAGTGTGGCAACTACCCAAGTGTAACAAACAGCAACAGTGTGGTTCTTGTTTCCCTTGAAGAGTTTCTTATATTTTATGTTGTAGAGCAAAGGACACTGCCAACCAGTATGAGTTTAACCATTATCCAAAAGTACTTAAAAATAGTAGTTTATTCTGGCCCGGCAGGGGAGTACACAAGGTCAGAGAGCATTGTAGTATTTTCATCTGTTCAGGCAGGAGAGTACACCATAGCAGAGAGTTATATTCTAGTAGGCATGGCAGGGGAGTGAACCAGGTGGATGCCATTGAAGTACTGTGGTGTGTTACAAATCCTGCAGAAGAAGTTGGAGAACCACTAAATTGTTTCTGTGGATTAACACAGAATCATTCTGACAAAATAATATTATTAAAGCAAGTGTGGTATGAACTTCTGCAGAAGTATTTAATATTGTCAAACAAGTGGTTTTGTGAACTGGTGCAGAAATAACCTGACAAAGACCCTTTTGTTGAAACCAAGGAAGTGAATAAACATTCTGTGCTGATGAGAAGAGGTTCTTTAAGGAACTGTGTCACAAGTATAAGAGAGGAAACTTTGTTGAACACTTGTGAATTGTTGGTTGAAAACAATCCTGCTAGAATCTGGGGAAGGGGAATTCCCCCAGATTAGAAGGAGAAACAGGTATTAAGTTGTGAATGTAACTGTTATATTTGTGGCTGTTGAACTGCTGTATATTACCTTATTAAGTTGGTGTATGTTTACGTGTGAGGTACAGAAACCTTTTGTTACAGTGTTTCCTTTAGTTTATTTTAGGCAGGGAAACCCTTGTCAGGTTAGGTATAGTGAGGCGTTTATCCAATCTTTTCAGTTAATAAAATGACATCTTTTGAAAAACCTTCACAAAGTTGTCTGCCTCACATTTCTGACCCCTCACATAAACTAAAAAGGTTAACTGCATTGGAAATAAGTGGAACCAAGCTTTCACATGCTTGCACCCTGAGTATTATTAATGCATTTGTATTTATGGATGTAAAAGACGCTACTATATTGCAAGTGCAAATATTTGATGAGTTACTGCAAAATGGTGCAGGGAAGATATTGATAGCATCTAATGTTTATCATACAATCAAGGGCAATAAGTACTGATACATAGATCCACTAACAAGGTATACCAATGGCAATATTCCTGTCCAATAGTAAACCTGTCAGTTGCTCAGGGGTAGTAGTTTCCTTTGCACTAAAGCACAGAGACCCATCTTTCTCTGGGGCCTTGCTTTGGCTACAGCTGCAAAACCTGCCACAGCGCCAGGTGGACATTTAGACCACCTTTAGGGTGGAGGTTAGGCTCTACCATGCCAGGTATGATGTAAGTCATGACAGTAGAGAGATAATTGATAGGGAACAGCGCTGATCAAGAGGTTTAGAAAGAAAAGGAAAAAGAGAGAGAGGGCGAAGTTTTGATAGAAGAGAAAGCTTAAATGAGAGCTCTGACAAAATCGCCAAGCCTAACATTGGTGACCAAATAGGACGGTCAAAGGGGCAGCTCTTAATTTCCCTTGGCCAGTTATACAACACCCAGGATGCAAGCTAGTGGATGCTGAATCTCTATGGCCTGTATGGATCCATAGACACACACCAACCCCACCCATGGTAGGGGGGATTAGCCACAAGTATCTTGAGGAAACAACTTGTCACAATCCTACTTGCCAGCAAGAGGTGCTCCTGAAGTGCATATGGCGTCCAGTCATCAGCTGGTTATGCTGCTGAAGTGTTCCAATGCCCTGTGTTAGGGGGTTGTATAGTATACAAGTACTGTCTGTGACAGAACTTAGGAAAGCCCACCTTGGGTGAACAACGTTACACTTCTTAGGTTTGGCCTGAACCACACACGTGTTTGGTAGAATGGTGAGCAGCCACGCTTAGCCTGGGGATGGAGGGGGGGATGTAGTGAGGTACAAATAATTCAGAGCATACACTTAGTCCAAGAAAACACTAATACACTTAGAAGTTATATAAAAATAGTTATTTAGTCTATACACAACAGCACACTGTTGTAACTTTCAAGTCAAGTAAGTACTATATCACAGTAAAACAATTGAAAATAATAGCTTTTTCATTGACAAATCACATAGTAAAAACCATATGCAAACTTTTCCATACTCATAACTTTTAGTAACTTTGTTCAAGCCTGTCTTAAAGAGTCCAACCCTATCTTATGAGAGTCTCACAATGTACAGAGGGGGCACTGGGCCACCGGTGACCAGGTGTTGAGCAGGTAAGGCAGGAAAACAGAGTTCAAGGTTCAGAGTGGCAGAGTCAAACAGTATCTCTTCTTGGTTTGCAGGTAGGTAAAGGTTAGGTTTCGCAAGCCAAGAAAATCAGCAGGTTTCCTTGAAGGATTGCCCCAAGGAGGACCAATGTTATGATTAGAGTACAATGGTTTATCCACCCCAATGTAGCTCTATGGAGACCTGGAGCGGTGTGAGATACACGCTATCTGCAGCCCCCAGGATCACAGGATCAAGCAGGCAGTCTCCAGGTAAGTTGTACGAGAAGCAGGGCAGTACCTTCAAGTGAAGGAAAAGTTGCTGCAGGACGGTTCAACCTGTCCCAGGTCTCTTGGGCTGGGTGTCAGACAAAAGGGACTTCAGTGGGTCTGGTGACAGCCCTAGTGCAGATAGACACCCAGCAAAGGATCTTTGCAGTTCTGGCTTGTTGGCGCCTTTTTAGGCTTAGTTGAAGGATTATTGTTGTGGTGGGTAGACTCGTCTGTTTCTCAGTCCTTGTCTTGGGTGAAGGGACTTTTGGGAGCTGGATCAGGTCACTGCAGGCTTAGAAGGATGCCCTCAAACTTGCAGACAAAACCGTGCTACAACAGATGATGCACAACGATGCAGTACAGGATCTCAGGTATTGGTGAATTGCAGGCCATGGAGGTTGCAGCTCTTCCAAGGATGGTGCAAATTGTAGTTCATCTTGGGACCGGTTAGGCCCACCTGTCCAAGGAAAGAAGTAATAGTCCTTGGATATTCCCGAGGTCAGGATGTCAGCGGTCACTCAACAGGCTTTGTCGGTCGTTGCAAGTTGTTGGCTGCTTCTTTGTCCTCCGCTTCGGATACTTCTGTTCCAGTAGTCATCCGTCAGTTTCAGCTGCTGGACCTCGGAATGTATCCAGGAACACCGGCTGAGTACACCAATCATGACCCATGCACTATTCAAACTTGGAGATGGCTGTCCAATGGGGAAAGCCAGCCTCCCAGTCTGAACTAGTTTCACTCAGGCACACTACAGGACAAAGGACAGTGGAGTTTCAGTCACTCAAACAAGCTTTGCAGGCTTTCCAAGGGAAGCATGGTGAGGACAAAGGGACAAGAGGACCCCCCCCCCCGCCTAGCAGGGTAGAAGAAGCCAACACTAAGGGCAAGCCATCAAGTTCAGGGTTTAGAAAAGGATTTGTTCAGAATGACCGAGTCCAAATGACCTACACCATCAAATTACCGAAAATAGATACTACTAAATGGCCTACTGACTAAATGTTCGTAGGACATTTTGTAGCATCTATTTGGTGGTTTAGGCAATTTTTCTTTTGGGTCGGAACAGCTGCGGGGTATCCCCCGCAACACTGGGGACAGCCCTGCAGCTGACCCGACCCTAAAAAACAAAAGGCTGCAGGGGTGTCCCCCGCAACACCCTGCTCACTATACTATACTATACTATACTATACACCCCTGCAGCTGACCCGAAAAAAGAAAAAAAAGAAAGAAATGGACCCTGCAGTGCTGGTTCCCGATCATGGAAGTGAAAGGGAACTGGCGTTGCAGGGATCAGCGGGACGGAAGGAAAGGTAAGTAGGAGGTGGGGGTGTAGGCAGGGGTAGGGAATTGGAGGGGGTTTAGGCTTTCTAAAGATTTGGGATTATTTTACCTTGAAAGACCGAATAGGAAATATACAAACAATTTAGCATTACGTATATTTCTCATTCGGTCATTTCTGTCCCTAACTTTTCAGTCGTGGTAAAACAACCCCAAATCTTAGAAAAGTGTTTTTTTTAGTACATTTGCCATATGTGACTATTTTTATTGAAGGTTTTAATGTAGTTGTTTTTTTTACTTTACTATGTATTTATGATGTATGTATTGCATGAATTGCTTTGCTTTTTGTTGCACCTAAGGGTATGATTAACCAGAACACTGAAATAAAAAAATTATTTAAAAAAGTAAGACCACCATTTTGGCTTAATGGTGTGCCTTGGGAACTCTACCGCAGCTGCAATGGCGTCCTTCGACAAAAGTCCATAAAGGGTTGTGTAGTAGGTACACTGCCACCAGCCTGAATCAATGCCCGGTCACAGTAACTCAAAGGTTATTGGAGAGTCGAGAAAAGGGATACTTTGGATCCCCTCAGCACTCCACATAAGGTGGGGTGTGCTGATCTTGCAAAAGAAAATACAGGTAGGATAAAAATGCATCCGCCTGCCTTGGTAACTATGAGTTAACCAAGGGAAAATCAATAAACAATGCAGGAGAAGCTCTAGGAGCTTCCAACAGCACTTGACACCGTTTTTTCATTCAGAAGTTATAGTCATACAGTATCCTCCAGGCAGGCTTGTGCACGACATTACTGTGAGATACGATTTTATAATGACAATCCTAATACTCCAAAATGAGCCTCTGAAGAACATAAACATCGACAAGAGATGGAAAAACCATCTAATTGAGATACAATTTCCCACCGACCGTTCAAGGTGGTTGGACTAAAACAGGTCTTCCTTTATGCCAAGAACTAGCAAGTGTGTCACTAATCGGTCCAATAGCCAATGAGGAGAGGGGAGCAAGAGGTCCTAGCAGAGAGTCAGACCTACCAGGGTATCGGGGGTTCACTGCACTAGTTAGTATTCTTAATGTTACAAAGAAAACTTTCAGAGTAAAAGGGCCATACTACAAGGAGAGAAATGCGTGCGGGTGGGATCAAGGCTAAGCTTGCAGGGTAATTACAAGGAGCTGCTGCCTACTGCAGTGATGGCCTCGCTTCGTTTAAATGCTATATGATCTTTCCTTCTCATGATCTCATGGGATCCACTTATATCCTGGTAGGTCAATGGGCAAATGTGGCCACCTTTGGGTTGAAGGTGAAGATGAGAGGAGAAGCCAGGGTCATTGGATGGTGGAGGTGTCTCTCTGAAGTGTGGTTTGCTCAAGGCTCCAGAAGATTGCGATGAGGATATAGGTGAAATATTAAGCACCATTGTAGTTGCACTTCTGCAAATTTAACACTAGCAGATCACTGCGAGACCGTCAGAGGACAACAACCCAACCGGGAACGGATCCTATCCAGCCAACCACCTACCAATATCTAATTCAGAGAACCGCATGGGACATCCAAATACAATCAACTGCCTTGATAAAAACCATCGGTTGAAACACGTGTCTGCCCTTAGAAATACTAAGTATGTAGCTTTATGATTTGTATTGAGAACAACGTACGCACTTGGATGTATGTCACAGAAGTGACAACCAATGTCAACCAACAAACGTGTATAAACAACTGATACAATAAAATTCAATAATTGCTCAAAAACCTAAAAGGTGTACAATATTATTGAAGAAGAACCTAATGTACTGTCAATTGAAAACGGGTTAACACCCGATCCAGCGCCAATGTACAGTAGGGTTCCAATCCCAGCAAAAACAGATAACCACAAACAATAGTGTCCTTACATAGTGCTTCATGCCAGACTTCTGCAGCTTCTAAGCCTTGTCATAACAGGTGCTATTATTAACCCATTCATTTTTTATGGCACTTGATTTATCGACATTGAGAGGATGAAAGGCTATGTCAGCCCTACCACTGGATTCGATCTTGAGGACTGCAGGCTGCACTCATGTCAGAAACCAATGCTTTTCTTGTGTAGCTATCCACTTATGCCTAGAGCTTGAAGTACACGTCTTGTGGTACACTGTGTAGAACATGTCTGGCCCCTTCTGTCCCCTCCTGGTTTCCTCACTATTGGGCTCCCATCTCCTGCCCCATATGCTCGTCAACATGCTGTAATAATGTGCCCCCAAGGCTGCCCCCCCCCCCCAACTCCCTCTGGAACCGGGCCCAGTAAGCAGGCACCTGTATGTGTTGGTGGGTGATGCCTACTAAAAAGGCAACACCTTGAAAAAATAGAAACCTTGCCTTTTCTGCAATTTCTCCAACTGATGATAGCAAATGACCATATGGGCCTCTTAACCAGTTCGGTGGTGCAGGTAAAATAGGGTGGTCATTTTGTTACTGCCACTTTTTTGGGGGGTAGCAGAATAACTGCTGTTTTTACCACACTGCCGAAATATGGGTTTGGCCTTCAAGTGGAGGATTTTCCTCCAGCATCACAGTGAAATTATATTTGCCACTTTCAGGCCAAATTCTGGCAGAATTACTGCCGAAATCCCAATGGAGTCCTACAGACTCCGAAAACGGCGATTACCACTGCTCTGCCACCACGTCTAATCCTGTTGATAACACTGCAGGACCAAGCGACAGCAACAACCATTGAGTTTAGCGGAAATACAGCAGATTTACCACCGAATTACCACAAAAACCCGTAATGAGGCCCCATGTCTTCTTGCGGTGGAAGGGGAAGGTTTTCGAGCGGTCTTGTCCTTTTTATTACTTTTTCTAATATTCGCTGTTCTACTCAGAGCAGATGGTGCACAGCCAGGTGATCCTCTGCAGTACAAAATGGAAGCCAATGTGGAGAAAGGATGCACACAAACATGCCAAGTGCTATGCAGGAGAGGGCACCTTGAAATGAGACTCCCAGGAGTAGTTGAAAGACAGAATGACGTCCACGTCGCGCTCTGGCTGCAGCATTAAAGGGAAGGGAGAGTTGATGGAAAAGCCTCCGTCGACCAAGTGCAGGCTCTCCTCCATGGGGGTCAGTTTATTAGGCGAGGCGTCCAGGTGGTTGTCTGAAAAGATCAAACAAACCCTTCAGGTTACATGCATACATTAACAATGACGTAAAGCTCACGCAAAAAGACACACCTACATGAAAGAAACTGTACTGCTCAAACAACATGGCCAGCAATGAACATGCACTGTGCTAAACACCAATCACTCTCGCTTCCGTTATTAAACACTTCCCTTTCATCTGTAAACCTGATGTTATTTCCAAAATGTGTTTATTTCTGGTGAATATAATTGATGCCCATACTTTCCTCCACAACAACACCCCCTGATTTTCCTTCCCTACCATCTCTCCTCCCCAGCTCCCCTGTGCCCTTCCCATTCCCTTTCTTCCCCCCTTCACCTTCCTTCTCTCACCCACTTGATTTTGAATTTTGAATATTTTTAAATAATTCCTTCCTCCCTGACCACCCTCCCTCACCCTTCCCTCTTCCCCTCCATCTATGTAAATTGTTCTACATATTGTCTCACCGGTTTGTTTCATGATTGTATATATGCTTCTTTCATTATTGTACCTTGTTGTTATATTGTAAAGCGCTTTGGATTAAAGCGCTATATAAACCTAATAAACATAAACATAAACATTAACCATCTCCTTTTTTGAGGTACTGCTATTGGTGGTTGAAAAGCAAGGAAAGAACAGGCAGCCGCGCATGGTGGAGAGGGCAACAGGATAACCAAAACATCACTTTCCACAGGGTGGCAGGAAGCCTTGAAGCAACATAAGATCTTGGCTGAGAGAACACGGTGCATTTACAGATTGGTGGCGCCAGGCTTATTCTAAGGTAGTCTACTGAAAGGATATGCACCAACAGCACTGTGACAGATGCAGAACTGTAACAGCGAGAAAAGATGAACACAGGGCAACTTTAGGTCCTGGTATTTCTACCTTTGCCTTAGTGGCATTGGCAAAGGATTTGCCGTAAAGGGCTGAAAAAACTCTTTCCGGAAGAGTCCAAATGTATTTGACCAGGGCAATGGTACCCATGACGGCACCGTTTGCCCTTTGCTCTGGAAGGGGCATGCAGAGAGCTGTGCCACAAGGGAAAGCATTAGCTCCCAAAGTGCCACTTTATGGGCATTAAGGACAAAGAGTGGTAGAGGTTGGCACAGGTGTGCCCCAGTGGCTGTTCAGTTTGACTGAGCCTCATTAATCTCCTCTACCCTTGCACGTTACGAGCTTGATGGATTCTAACTGATCTATGATCGCTGGAGAAGGAGAAGGCTTCTTGCCTGTAACTCCTGTTCTGCAGCATTGGTATCTTTCATAGATTCACATGCGGCCCGCCTACCCCGCATGAGGCTCCATAAGGGAAGCTGTCCCTGCACTACAAGAATCTGAAGATGGCCTCCAGCGGTGGAGCTGTTGGTTGAAGGGCAACTGGCGCAAAAATAAGTCTGATAGAACAGTGAAGTGAGTGCAGTTTCTGGTCTCGCAATTGAAATTGCTTTATTAATGTACTGAGGATTTCCAGCCCGACGATGGGGAAAGATCCAATGCTGGAGAAGGCAGCTCTGTTTTACGTCTATTTTTGTTCCTTTTATACATTAGATCGTTTTTAAATTAATACGTTTAAAAATCATTTTCTAGTTCTATCTGTCTTTGTACATACCATGCACGCAGTTCTGTTGTACAGTTCTGCTCGGAAGGATAGCTCAGGGGGAACGTGCTTGTCTTGGAAGCAAGACGACGCAGAGCAACACAGGTTTGATCCCCGGGTCCGCGCTTAGAAACCTCTGTGTATTAAGTGTGTTATAAATAACCAATTACAATTATAACAGTCTTTGTATGTTCATTAATTCAAGAACGTTGATCAGCCTGTAACATAGCTTATCTTTCTCTCACCTCTAAATCTAACAAGGTTTCATTGCGCAAATTGTAGATTCCATCCACATTGCACCACTCACAGTCTAAGGTACCATGTCACGCAAACATCCCCTTGTTAAACATCACCTTTCCAGGGCACAAACTCTTTGGTGCCGACATAGTTTTTGTGCAGGTATAGCCCCCGGGTGAAGTTGTAGCTCTCTGCGGCCATGAAACGAGACTTGAAGACGTCCTGGTAGAGCTGCGAGAAGATCCCATCTGGCGTCACCACCTGCGTCTTCAGCCGCGAGCAATGTTTGAAGTACTTTCTCCGGGATTCATCTATAGAGTGAGAAAGTGTATATGTTCAGGGCTTGGACATGCAAAGTCTAATAAACACTCTTGCTTGAGGGTCAACGAAGAAGAGGCTTTGCCGACTGCCTTGGCAGTTTAGCAAGTTACAAAATACTTCCTTCAGGAAGAGACTCAATGAGAGGTGATGCGGTCCAATGACATCAACGGTGGCCTTGAGCAATACTGTTAGGCTGCTCTTAACTTGAATCCTTACTTGAAGTAATTTTACACAGACCATCAGGCTTAGAGTGCTTTTGAGCTTGCATAAAAAAACATAACATTGATCATTTTCATATGTCCTGGGACATATTTCTCAAGTGTTCCATAATTTTGCATTTTACCTATCAGCCACTGATTTTCATTAGCCTGAAGGACATTTTATTTAGTTTGAAGGACAATTGAAAGGCAATTTCTGCTAGCCAATTACTACAGCCCAAAGCACCAGTGTTACCCAACCCCTTATATCATTTAAATTAATTGAACAATTCTATAAGAGTTTGTTTTCAATCGGGGTACAATAAGGACCTAAGCAATGGAATTGTGCAAGTTTAGTAGCTACCTATCACAATTTTAATTATTCATGAACGCTGCAATGTTCCCTTCTCCTTGCAGCAGAACTTTGATGCCAATGGCACTAGAACTTACGGGCACTGTTTAGGGAATCCAGCTACAGGATAAGAGTCTACATTGGAGTAAAATAGCAAGCAAGTTCATTGTAAAAGTATAAACACCCCAATAGTTGCTGCTTCACATATACTCGACCACATCAGGGAGTGGGCACGAGTAGGCATAAATAGAAAGCTCAGAACATAACATGATGGGTAAGAAAAGAGTACAATAGAGAGAGGGAGAAAGAAAGAAAGAGAAAAATAACAGGAAGAAAGAGTATAGTAGAGAGGGGGAAAAAGACGGATGGAGAGATGTTAGGGAAAATTCTCCAGAATGGCTAATTTCCCTTAGCTACTGAGTCCCTCAGCAGCTTTGCTGGATTTCTAGGATTTATTTTTTTTACCTGGTAAGAGTGTTAGCCTTTTTTCCCACTCTTACATGTGTTTTGCTGTGAGTCTCACCTACTCCATATGCATCATTTTTTTACTGTGTGTCACGCAGCACCTTTAGAGCAGTGACACAGGGTTGTCTTTTTCAGGCTTCCCACTTTAAACTCCATTTTCTGGGACTGACTACTGTCTCCCAGAACATGTAAAGTTGCCATTGACTTTATTAGTCTCTTTAAATTCACAGACCCAGTACAAACTATCTTCCATAGAGTACCAGAAACGGTTAATAGTTATCCCTTTTGTCTGTTTCTCATGGAATATTATTTCATTCCCCTTTCTCTAAGATTTGGCTGGTGGCAGTGGTATCTACCATTTATTTTCCGACCGCGGACTATGAAAATAGCCTTGGTACTGTTTTAGGCTATGTTAGTAGCCTCGAACTTTAATCCGCTGGACCCCTTTTTAATTTTATTTGGTTCCAACTGGGTTTATTTGCCATTTCTTTTTGTAAAGGTCTTTCTTGTGTTTTACTCTGCGTGCCAAACCAGGTTTGGTTCCTTTGTTCACCATCCTTTGGCGGGCTTCTGCACAGAAGCCCTCCTTAGGCGCCTGAGTGTCTTGGTAGACAGGATGTGAGGGAGGGGATTTAGGCCCCCTGCACAGGGTCTCCTTGGAGACCCAAGTCGCATTCTTGTTTGATTGGCTAGGTGACTCTCCTGCCAGGACAGCCACCCTGCTGTGTGATTGAGAGCCAAGCTGTGTGAATGGGGGAAAACTGCATAAAAAGCAGGTCTCTGGGACTTGGAAGGCAGAGTCGCCACTGGATAGAGAGAACCGAAGATAAACTGAAGGAAGAGGACTACTACAACTACTGAACCTCCCGGTGAAGCCCTTCTGCAGGTCCAAAACTTCAACGACAGAGAAGATCTGCAAGGAATCTTCTTCCCTTGAGCTGGTGGGACCAACCAGATCGCCAAACACCAAGCAAGGCCTCCCTCCCCTGGTCGAATTTGCTGTGCATCGCTGCAGTGAACCAGGTAGCCAGGAGGACCGGACCCTGTTTGGGTTTTAAGGAGCGCACCTTTTATTTGTCGCTTTGCTCTGCTGCTGGCTTCTTCCCTGGGAAGTGCAGGACCCTCCAGTCTTCCTCCTTCTTGTCAGTCCGACAGTCGCTTCAGGAACCGTGAGTCTGCAGGAACTTCTGCCTCAGCTACAGCATTCTTCTTCTTCTAAGATCCTGTTCAAATCTGGTCGTTCGTTCCGTCCGACCGCGATGAAAGTGTTTGAAATCTTTTGCTAATCCGAGGGCTCTACTCTTTTAAATAACTTTTCTTCCGACCAACATCGTTTCAAACTCTTGGCAAAGACATAACCGCGAACTACTCTGAAATGTGTGATCCTCTGCAAAGACTCTGAACCATTAACATTGGCCCAGGCCTATTGATTTGAATCCTAGTTGTAGCAAGCCTTTTCTAGATTGCCCTGCCTACTTACTTGTTGGTGCTGCTTGATTTTGAATAACCTTGTCTTTCCCTCCCTTTTTAAATTGCTGGAGTGCCATTTTGTTCACACTTCATTTTGAGCTTAACTTGTCCAGAATTCATTGGGTGGTGTGTAGTGTATTAAGATTGTGATGTTCTGCTGCTTTGTATTAGTAAACTGTTTTATAACTGATGGTGTAAATAATTGTATATTCTTTTACTCTGAAACCTTGAGTCAGTGTTTGTTTGAACCATACCAAAAGTGAATTTGTACTTGCACTTGTAGTCTTAATTGTGTGTGGTGTTCCCAAAGGGTACTGCATATGATTGTGCCTAACACTGGTGTACAGTGGTGAGGATAAAGTATAGTGATGACACAGTGCTGCTATTACCTTGGCTCAACTAACCACAAGGCTAAACACCACTAAAAAGCAATTTTAATCATGTCTGATATGGAAAGCTGCAGTCAGGAGACCCTCCTTAGCTACACTGTTGATTATCTGAAAAATCTGTGTAGAGAAAGGAATCTCTCTGTTAAAGGCAAACAGTCAGAATTAATTGAAAAGTTGTTAGAGAAACAAAGTCTGGAGAGTCGGTCTGAAATACCTATCCCTCCAGCAAATGTGGAAAATAATGAGGATGATAATGTGCCAATTATTATGGATGAGTTAGATGAGGCAGATGTGTCTCACAATGTAGGCCTTACTGCTCCTCTACCTGCTCAGCAACCTCAACCGTTGTCCACTGGGACCCCATCACGTCCTACACTCAGTCCGGAATTCATTTCTCTAGAAAAGATGAGGCTTGAATTGGAATTCAAACGTATTAATGCTCAAACTGAACAAAAGCATCAAGAACTTAAGTTCAGAGAAATGGAGATGAACCATGCCTCAGAAATGAAAAAGTTGTCTATTGAAAATGCTTCTCTCCCAGAGTCTTCTAGGTCTTCCAGTACTAAGAGAGCCCGTATTCCTAAAGGAATTGTTGGTATGTATGAGGCTAAGCTTGATATTTTGGATTGGTTGGCAATGTTCGAGTATAGTCAACAAATTGGGCTCCTGGTTTGGAGCCTATTCTACCCAGGAGGGTTACTCAGAAAACAAAAATACAATTGAATAGGTCCAGAACAAAATTTGCTCAAATATACTCCTACTCCTTATCACCCTCTGCATATGCAAAGAAAGAATCACTTATTCATACTCTGTTTGAAAACAAATCTCGGTTTTTTATATCTAGAGCTGTATAACTCAACATGAAAATGGACATTTAAGAGAGATGACATCAAACGGTTAATTAACCGGAAGTACAGACAAAAATATTCACAGGCACACAGAGCCAAACATTTTTTGGTCAAACAACCAATTTTTGTGTGTGGGACAAACTCAATCTCAATCGTTGTTTGTCAGGAAATTCACAAAATACAATGTACAACAAAAACAATTTGATGGAGTAACAACATATAGAAATGTTAAAGATAATAGTTCTCTTTGTGTTGGACAGTTTCAATGCACTGTAGTTGGGGGTAGTGCATCTACACCGGGGTGTTTCAGCCGTTTAGGTGGGCTTGTTGTGCCTCATCTTGTACATGGCCTTCATCAGGACGTGGAACTGTACAGTATGATGTCTGTGTTTGGGTGAATTGCTTCAACAGGCACTAGTTAGGAGATCGACTAGCCGTGATGGGGGATCTCTGTATGGTCCTCTCAACGGAGGCTTGTGTCGCTGAAATGTCAGCCTGTTCAAACCTCGATCGGGGGCCCCACAAGGAACGTGCTGTGTGGCTGCAGAGCTCACCCGCCGTCAGCCGCTCGAACGAGCGGATTCGACTCAGAGTGCTGAGTCACTGAGGAGCTCACGGGGGCCTGGCTGCAAAGCGCATATGCAGAGAATGTTTGAGTATAACCATGGGATTCAAGACATTACAGGGAATCAGTTGCTTCCTTGGCTCTTCTCTAGACTGCCCACTGTTGCATCTGATATTGTGATGGAGTTGGGGGAGGTGAATAGATTATGAGTGTGTGAAGCTAGCTTTAATTGCTAGATTTGGGAAGACCCCTCCCCAGTACCTTAAGAGGTTTAGGACCCTCAAAAAGAATGTTGGTACCCCTTGGGCTACCTGGGAATGTGAATGTTTGAAAAACTTAGATGTTTGGGTTAAGGGTTACAGAGTAAACACTTATGAAGTTATGAGAAATCTTGTTATGTTGGAGTCAATTTATGATGCCTGCTCTCCTGAGCTCAGACAACACTTGGCTGATTCTAAGGAGATAGATCAAAAGAAGTCAGCTAAGGCTGCTGACTTGTGGGTTGTCAACAGGGCTACTCACAAGGATTCTGTGGCAACTCAGAAGAACGATGAGGGAATACAGCCAAAGAAAGATAACAAGGAGAATTCTAATACCTCCAATCCAAAAGAGGGCCCCAAACAAAACAATAATGGTAAGCCACAAGGGAAACCGAATCAGGCTAGTACACCATCTAGACCCACACCAGATGGAGGTCAGAACAAGCCCCCATTCATCAAAACATTTGGGAAATGGTATGTTTGTGGGTCAACTGACCATGTGAAAGGGGATTCCAGATGTAAGGGTAAACCTTCAGGGGTCCACACTGTCTCCTTAGCCTTCTCCCCAGAGGAAGAAGTACCTATGGCAAGTGGAACCTTTCACCTACTGACTGATGAACCCATGAGTCTCAGCTAGAGTTTCTTTAGTGTCCCTGGGTTTGTGGGAACAACATAATTTAGATGTCTATACTTCCATCCCAGATAATACTAAAGAGTATTATCAATATAGTGTTCTTGTGAATGGCCAGGAGACTACTGCCATCAGAGACACTGGAGCCAGAATAACTATGGTTGATTAATCATTTTTCAAGGTACAGGATGTTACTAAGGCACCCAAACACCTAACCAAGTTAGCTGGAGGCCCCGTGCAAATACCTCCCCAGTTACCAGCTCTCATCCAGTGCAATGACATGACTGTCAAGATACCTCTTAGTGTGCAGAGTGAAGTGCCTGGGAGAGTCCCGTTGGGTAATGACCTGACAACTCTTGGGGGGGTGTCCAGTACCCCCAGGCCTCCCAGTAAGAGGACACAGGAGCTCACTAGGCCTGCAAGGGAGAAGACCTTGAGAGGCTCTCCAGGGGAATTGATAGAGGAAACTATCACCCCCAGTCCACAGGAATTGTTCACTGCTATTTCAGGAAAGAAAGAGGCAAAGGGCAAACCTAAGACCTCCAGGAAGAAAGCAGATAGCACCCCTGTGCTACCAACAAGGACATCCCAAAGACTGCCCAAAGTCACACCTGTGACTCCTCCACCTGCTGAGGCTGAGTGTGAGGTACAACCCTGTGTGGTTGAGCCAGTTTATGAAGAGTCAGATCTGGAAGAAGACATTACTCTAGTTGGAGATCTGGATCCTGTTGACCATCCTGAGCTGCAGTCTTTACTGGCAGAAGGTGGACCCAACAGGGCAGACTTCAGCAGAGGACAAAGAGTGTTTCCTACTCTTGAAGGTCTTCGACAACAGGCAGCTTCTCAGCTTGATGGGAAAGAAGCTGGGAAGCATAGGTTGCACTGGGAAGATGGCCTCCTCTACAGTGAACCGACTGAGTCTATCCCTGGGGCCTGCAAAAGACTTGTAGTGCCCCTAGAAAACAGACTCTAGTTCCTACAGTTGGCCCATGAGATACATTTGACTGGTCATTTAAGTTACAAAAAGCCAAAGGAAAGGCTCTCTTTATACTTCAACTGGCCTAAAATGGGTTCAGAAGTTGACAAATTCTGTAGGAGCTGTCACACTTGCCAAACCTCTGGCAAGAGTGGAGCCAAGAATGTGGCACCATTGGTGCCTCTCCCAGTGGTGGGAGTTCCTTTTGAGAGGGTGGGCATCGACATTGTTGGTCCCCTTGACCCTCCCACATCTTCAGAAAACAGGTTTATGCTGGTTGTAGTAGACCATGCTACTAGATATCCTGAGGCAATACCTATGAGGACTGTTACAGCTCAGGCTGTGGCTAAGGCTCTACTTGGTATTTTTACCAGAGTAGGGTTTCCTAAGGAAGTGATATCCGACAGGGGATCCAATTTTATGTCCCACTACATGCAAGCTATGTGGAAAAACTGTGGTGTCACTTACAAGTTCTCTACAGCCTACCATCCACAGACAAGTGGACTGTTAAAGAGGTTTAATTGTACTATGAAGAGCATGATAGGTGCTTTAGAAGAACCCCTAAAAGAAAGTGGGCCCTTCTACTGCCATGCCTTCTCTTTGCTTATAGAGAAGTCCCTGGGAGGGAGTTGGATACAGTCCCTTTGAACTTCTTTTGGCCATCCAGTCAGAGGTCCTTTGGCCCTGGTTAATGAGGGGTTGGAGAGTGCTCCTTCCCCCAAGCCAGTCAGAGTGACTAACTATGTGATAAGTCTCCAGAGGAGAATGTCACACATGATGGCAGAGGCTAGTGATAACTTGAAAGCAGGTCAGGCTATGGTCAAACATTGGCATGATCAGAAGGCCAACATGGTTGAGTTCACTCAAGACCAGCTTGTACTAGTTATGGTGCCAACAAGGCAGAGGGCCTTGCAGGACAAATGGATAGGACCCTTCAAGATTGTGGGCAAACCTGGAGAGGTGAACTATCTCATGGACTTAGGCAGACCTAAGGAGGCTCACAGAGTCTTTCACACCAACCGTTTGAAGGCATATGTCCCGAGACAAGAAGTGGAAGCTTTGCTTCTAGCTTCAGCTCAAGAGGAGGAGGAGAGTGAACCTCTACCTGACCTACTCAGAGGCCAACCTTTAGATGAGAAGGTAGAAGGAGTTAATCTCTCTTCTAATCTGACATCTGAACAACAGGATGAGTGCAAGTTTCTGTTAAATCAGTTTGCCTCCCTGTTTTCACTTTCACCAGGCTTGACCACTTGGGACCAGCATGACATTCTAACTGGTGACTGTTTACCTGTGAAAAGCAGAGGTTACAGAATGTCAGGCCATGTAAGAACCCACATAAAAGGAGAGGTCGACAAGATGATTTATCTCAGGATTATAGACCCATCTACAAGTCCATGGTCTAGTCCAGTTGTTCTAGTACCAAAGGCAGGATCCAAGGAGTTGATATTCTGTGTGGACTATAGAGCTCTAAATGCAGTCACTAAGACTGATGCCCATCCTTTACCAAGGACAGCTGAACTGGTGGATAAACTTGGTGCAGCCAAGTACCTCAGAAAATATGATCTGACGTCAGGCTATTGGCAAATAGCCCTGACAGACCATGCCAAGGAGGAAACTGCATTTTCCACCCCAGCAGGCCTCTACCAGTTTAAGGTTATGCCTTTTGGAATAAAGAATGCACCTGCTACATTCCAAAGGATGGTCAATCAAGTTCTGAATGGGATGGAGGACTTCTGCATGGCATACTTGGATGACATTGCTGTATTCAGCCCTACTTGGAAAGAACATATTGCTCACTTAGGATATGTTTTGCAGGCTCTTGAGCAGGTCCATCTGAGCATAAAGGCAACCAAATGTCAAATTGGTCAGAGCAAAGTGGTCTACCTTGGTCATGAGGTAGGAGGAAGTAAAATAAGGCCATTGCCTAGCAAAGTACAAGCTGTACAAAACTGGGCCTCCCCTACTACGCAAACCCAAGTGAGAGCCTTCCTAGGTCTCACTGGGTACTACAAGAATTTCATAGAGAACTATGGGACCATAGCTTCTCCCTTGAATGTGATCTCCTCTCCGAAATTCCCTAAAAAGGTTAGATGGAATGAGGAGTGCACTCAAGCCTTTGAAAACCTGAAGAAAGCCCTCTGTCAAGCTCCAGTCCTAAGAGCACCTTATGATCACCAACCCTTCATTGTGCAGACAGATGTATCCAATACAGATATAAGGGCAGTCCTTAGTCAACTGGATGAGAAAGGTAGGGAGCACCCCATTAGCTTCATCAGCAAGAAGCTGAAGGAAACAGAAACAAGGTGGGCAACCGCAGAGCATGACTGCTTTGCTATTGTGTGGTCTCTGAGGAAGTTTAGACCATACTTGTATGGATCTACTCTTGTGATTCAGACAGACCACCAACCCTTGAGATGGTTAATGCAAATAAAAGGGGAGAACCCAAAACTATTAACTACTAAGATGGTCAATCTGCCTGCAAGGGTTTGATTTCACCATTGAGCAGAGGTCAGGATGTCACCACAAAAAAATGATGGTCTCTCTAGGATGTTTATAACCGACTAGAGTGAAGAGATTCATCCTTGAGTGGATTAAATCCTCCTGTCCCTTAGTCTGGGGGTGGGGAGGGTGAGTGTTAGGGAGAATTCTCCAGAATGGCTCATTTCCCTTACCTACTGAGTCCCTCAGCAGCTTTGCTGGATTTCTAGGATTTTTTTTTCACCTGGTATGAGTGTGAGCCTTTTTTCCCACTCTTACATGTGTTTTGCTGGGTGTTTTATATTTTTGTGTTCATAGACTGTGGAGTCTCACCTACTCCATAGGCATCATCTTTTTACTGTGTGTCACACAGCACCTTTAGTGCAGTGACACAGGGTTGTCTTTTTCAGGCTTACCACTT
The DNA here is from genome assembly GCF_040938575.1 of Ambystoma mexicanum. NCBI lineage: Eukaryota > Metazoa > Chordata > Amphibia > Caudata > Ambystomatidae > Ambystoma > Ambystoma mexicanum. The sequence continues at coordinate 167,285,003 of NC_090940.1, forward strand.
TAAACTCCATTTTCTGGGACTGACTACTGTCTCCCAGAACATGTAAAGTTGCCATTGACTTTATTAGTCTTTTTAAATTCACAGACCCAGTACAAACTATCTTCCATAGAGTACCAGAAAGGGTTAATAGTTATCCCTTTTGTCTGTTTATCATGGAACATTATTTCATTCCCTTTCTTTAAGATTTGGCTGGTGGCAGTGGTATCTACCATTTTTTTCCTACCGCGGACTATGAAAATAGCCTTGGTACTGTTTTAGGCTATGTTAGTAGCCTCGAAATTTAATCCGTTGGACCCCTTTTTAATTTTATTTGGTTCCGGCTGGGTGCATTCGCCATTTCTTTTTATAAAGGTCTTTCTTGTGTTTTACTCTGTGTGCAAAACCAGGTTTGGCTCCTTTGTTCGCCACCCTTTGGCGGGCTTCTGCACAGAAGCCCTCCTTAGGCGCCTGAGTGTCTGGGTGGACAGGATGTGAGGGAGGGGTTTTAGGCCCCCCAAGTCGCACTCTTGTTTGATTGGCTAGGTGACTGTCCTGCCAGGACAGCTACCCTGCTGTGTGATTGACAGCCAGGCTGTGTGAATGGGGGAAAACTGCATAAAAAGCAGGTCTCTGGGACTTGGAAGGCAGAGTCACCACTGGATCGAGAGAACCGAAGATAAGCTGAAGGAAGAGGACTACTGCAACTACTGAACCTCCCGGTGAAGCCCTGCTGCGGGTCCGAATCTCATAAACTTCAATGACAGAGAAGATCTGCAAGGAATCTTCTTCCCTTGAGCTGGTGGGACCAACCGGTTCACCAAACACCAAGCAAGGCCTCCCTCCCCTGGTCGAATTTTCTGTGCATCGCTGCAGTGAACTGGATAGCAGGAGGACCAGACCCTGTTTGGGTTTTAAGGAGTGCACCTTTTATTTGTCGCTTTGCTTTGCTGCTGGCTTCTTCCCTGGGCAGTGCAGGACCCTCCAATCTTCCTCCTTCTTGTCAGTCTGACAGTCGCTTCAGGAACCGTGAGCCTGCAGGACCTGCAAGGAACTTCTGCCTCAGCTACAGCATTCTTCTTCTACTAAGGTACTGTTCAAATCCGGTCGTTCGTTCCGTCCGATCGCAGTGAAAGTGTTTGAAATCTTTCGCTAATCCGAGGGCTTGTCCTTCTTTACTCTTTTGAATAACTTTTCTTCTGACCAACATTGTTTCAAACTCTTGGCAAAGACATAACCGCGAACTACTCTGAACTGTGTGATCCTCTGCAAAGACTCTGAGCCATTAACATTGGCCCAGGCCTATTGATTTGAATCCTAGTTGTAGTAAGCCTTTTCTAGATTGCCCTGCCTACTTACTTGTTGGTGCTGCTTGATTTTTAACAACCTTGTCTTTCCTTCCCTTTTCAAATTGCTGGAGTGCCATTTTGCTCACACTTCATTTTGAGCTTAACTTGTCCAAAATTCATTAGGTGGTGTGTAGTGTATTAAGATTGTGATTTGATTTTCTGCTGCTTTATATTAGTGAACTGTTTTATAGCTGATGCAGCAAATAAATGTATATTCTTTTACTCAGAAACCTTGAGTCAGTGTTTGTTTGAACCATAGCAATTGATGTCCTTTGTGTAACTTCTGATACTGCTCACTTTACTCTTGAGATAAGTCTGGCTGCTCAGCCATCGCTACCACTTTACTGTGTAGTACAGGCTTGTACCAAAGGTGAATTTGTACTTGCACTTGTAGTCTTAATTGTGTGTGGTGTTCCCAAAGGGTACTGCATATGATTTTGCCTAACAAGAGAAAAGGAAAATGTCAGGGTGAGAAGAAAAAAAACAAGAGCGAGAAGAAACTATAAGACAATTAGAGCAAGAGAGAGAAAAAGGGGGTAGAAGGGAGCGAGGAGAAAACAGGAGAGGCAATTAAAAAGTGAGAGAAAGTGAAAATAAGAGACAGCGCGAATGAGAGAAAGTTACCATGCTACGGCAAACCGTCTTTGCAGGCAACCCGCTCCCACTGATTTATTCGGCCATCTCCCACTTTCCAGAAGGGCCATAGCCACTCTGAACATGAAAGGATAGTCTCTGGGTTATGCAGAAGCATCTTATTTAACAACCATTGCTTTGGGTTTCTTTGACGTTGATATGATTAGATTCCTTTCAGACAATAAGAGACATGGAACGTTTTCCTATGGGATTGCATCATCATAAAACACTTCCATGAATCAGGCCCAGTATCTTGTGATGGCAAGTGGCCTTCCTCCTCTTCAGTAAAACCCCTACTCAGGAACCACCAGAATACTTTGCGAGTCCAACTCTCAGGTGGACTAGAGTCGCATGGATAATTCCACATACTTAACAAGCACTGACAATGCCAATAGTTTGGGTGTTTACTGTTGTTCTTGGCATTCTGCATTTATAGGCACCAGGGTACAAGGAGGAGAGTGCAAGGTTTTAGAGGAGGATGTGATAAGGGGGAGGGTGTGCAAAAGAATGAGAAGGAAGGAGAGTAGAGCAAGGGAGGAAATGATTAAGAGAGGGTGCCATTGAAGATGAGAAAGAGGAAATACGAGTGAGAAAGTTTGAGAGTGAGAGGTTAAGAAATAAAACGACAGTGTGACAGGAAGGATGAGAGGGGTAGGGAGTGGGGGTGAGGTGGGTGAGTGGGTTGTAGAGAGAGTTGGGTGGGTGGTGGTAGAAAGAGTGGGGTAGGGTTGGTGGAGGTAGAGTGTGGAGGATGTTGGGTGGGATTAAAGAGTGTGGGATAGGGTGGGTGGTTGGGGCAGAGAGAGAGTGGGTAGGGTGGGTGGTTGGGGGTGGATTGAGTGGGGGTAGAGAGAGTGAAGGTAGGGCGGTGGGGGAAGAGAGTGGAGGTAGGGTGGTGGGAAAAGAGAGTGGGGCTAGGGTAGGTGGGGATGAGAATGGGGTAGGGTGGATGGTGTTAGAGAGAGTGAGGGTAGGGTGGGTAGGGGAAGAGAGTGGGGGGAAGGTGAGTCAGTGGTGGTAGAGAGAATAGGTGATGAGAAAGAGAGAGTGGGGGTAAAGTTGATGGGTGGTGGTAAAGAGAGTGGGGTGTTAGGGGAAAAATCCCAGGCAAGCAGGGCGAATTGCTTGGTGTCCACGGACATCGAACTCATGGAAGGCCTAACTCTTTCCCATCGCCAAAGGAACTTAAGTCCAGGCAAGTAGCAAGATCAAACTGGGTTTATTACAGCCAATAAACACAGGGATCAGATGCACAGAGGCAGTTCCAGGCACAGCTCGAAGAACTCTGGCTCGCAGGTCAGTTTTGATGATGAATTGCGTCACAAGTGCGTCACACTCTGGGCCATTCTCCAGAAAACCTATTGCCACTCAGGATAGGTTGCTGTGAGTTAGCCCCCCTATAGTAGCCCTTATAGAAATGAGTGGATTGGATGCTGCAATGTCAGGTCTGGACCAACCTTGAAAAATGCTACATACTAATTGTTACAGTGTGCAAACCCACTGATTGGTTGGTGGCCCTCAACTACCCACCCGTGGGACCATGACCTGTGATTGGCTGAGTTGTGAGCCTCCAGGCCTGGCGCAAAATCAATTACCGGCTCGGACTGCATCTGTTCACTGTGCTATGTGCAACTATGTGTCTGCGAAGTAACAGTGAATGCCCCATCATAGCGTGAGGGTGTTCCTTTCTGACTGAATAATTGAATCTCACGTTTAACAACTTCATTGCAACCACTGTCTGGTTCTGTGAGGCGGCAGGGTTTCTCATCCACCATTTCTTGGCTCCCCCTTGCTCGGCTGAGTGACGTGCTAGGAGACCATATTTGTGAGCTCTGGAGCCCTGAATTATTCTGCATTTAAGACGAATTAGGTTTCTCCACGGCAGGTATTATTTCAGTTCAGTGTAAAGAATGCCACTTGCAACATTGCGACCTTGGTGGTGGCCTCGTTCTCTGCTGCGGCAGTTTAGCTTTGCTCAGCAATTAGCAGCTCCAGATTACTGAGCTGGTTATGGCCTACTATGAGCTTTGAGCCATTGCCAGATTTATTTTTTTTACGGGTGTCTTCCGTATTGCATCCATTAGTTAGGGCATATGGTTTGTCAGGTCCCTTGGGTGCTCCTGTCATTCCATGGGGTTAGTTGCATGTAAGCATCTGCAAGCATGTACATGGGATCCTCTTGCTTCTGGCAGTTTCCTATGTTGCAGCAATAAGCTAATGACAAAATAACAAACATGCAGACAGCATGTACATGTCACTGTCCGCTATCTCATAGAACTGACGCATGTGTTCTTCATGTTTTGGTGTGTGTGTGAGTCCTGAGTGTGCGGATGGACCGTGTGCTTCCTGTCTGACGCAGCTAAGTCGTGTGGTCTCTAACGACCTCTCATTGTGTCCCAGAGCATTAGTCGAGTCTGTCCATATAGCTCTCTCTGGTCCCGTTCTGTGCTTCTTCATCCACTCGGTGTAGTGTTGGTGCTGCTCCCGGGTTATATGGATGGCTGAGAGGGTACTTATCCACCGCAGGTGGAATGGGACTTGGCATGAGCTCATGCGATTGGCGGTCATGTTCTTTCTTGTTCTTCTTCTGGTTGGGGTGTCTTCCGAAATGGGAGGAATAGTTCGATCTCCTCTCTTCAGGGCGTAGGGAGGGTGGGTGCTGGTAGAGAGAGTGGGGATAGCGTGGGTGGGGTTAGAGAGAGTGGTGGCTCTGAAGAGCTCACCAGAAAAGTGCAATGCCCTAAGGCTAAAGTGACATCCTTAATGACATATACCTCAAACCAAAACTGTTGGCTTTGTCGCTGCATGTTTGTAACAGGACTTGATTGCAGAGAACAGAAGTCAAGTGGCTGAAGGCACACTTGGTTAAGTCATTTTTATTACACCAGTAGCCTTTTACAGCTGCAATTAAGCCATTAACTAGGCAGACTGCTTAGAAATAACCGACAGGCCAAAGTCTGATCTTACTGCTTGAGAGACAATATGAGATTGTCTATTGACTCAGCTATGTCTTAAAACGGTACTGCACGAAATGCCACATTCTCATCATGCAAACATGCCAACTTACCCAAGTTCCATTACCCGCTTGTCACCTTCACTTTATTACAGGAAAGAGGGATTCCATCCTTTCCTGTAGTTGATGAAGATTAATCCCCGTAATTAGCACATTCCTCAACCTCTTCACCCACCTATCCGCTCTGTGCCGCAGTGCCCTTGTCCCTTTCCCGCGCCTCCTTTTTATCTATCTTGTAGACAAAAACAACAGTATGCAATAGAAAATGGCTTGGCCCACACTTAATCATCCCAGTATACCGCCCTGAATCGATTCAATAGATGAAAGCTGCCTGTTAAATAAGGAGGGATTAAAACGAAATAACAAAATTCATGTCAGAAAGTGGACGCCCCTTGTTAGGCGTATTGCACGGAAAATTGAGCGATTAAATAAATGTTGTAGGTGTTCGTTCACGGTGGCACGGACATGTGAACACCAAGAGAATACAAAAAACAGGGAACCTGCGGGCTCCTTTTCTGTGCACTTCCCTTCTTGGTCCCTTGGATGACAAACATCTTCTCCTTTCATCGATGAAAGGGAACCGAGCCCACAGAGTTGTGCTTTAAGGTCAAGTAGGTGGCTCCGAAGTGCGAAACATCTACATTTTACCATCTTATTATTTTATCTTTACGGAAGAGAAAGCGCGGGGCAGATGCTTCTAACACAGCTCTGCTGGACACCCATCGAGAACTCCTGATACAACCTCTGGCAGATTTATGAGAGGGAAACAGCACTCCTTGAACCACCGTTGCCACATTTATTTGAGGAGAGCCGAACATATATGTGATGGGAGCTCACCCAGTGGGGGAAAGGTCTTGAGATAAGGATGCGCTTTTAGGACATACAAGAGATGGGAACTTCAGGCCCACTGCAACACACTTAGCTGTCTGGAGTGGGACTTGGGCTCCTGCGGTTTGAAGCCAGAATCGGGCAGCTTCCTAAAACGAATGGGCATGGTCTGCAGCAGCCCCCATGTCATAACACCAGCCCGGTTCCCAATCCTTTGATATTCTCCCGACTTTATTTAATCTCATGCAACAAAAACTTCTGACCCAAACTTTTGTTTTGTACGTTGTTCCAGCAGTGCCCTGTCTGGCCGCAGCCTGAGTTGGGGGAAGAGGCAGCGCTCTTCTCTCCACCCCATGCTCCCGGTGGGGGACCTCACACGCCGGGAGGGTGCACTCTTGTTAGCTTGCCGACGGAGCTTTACAGTGAAATAATGAAAGCCCACAAAAAACGTCAACGTTGCCATTACAACTTTGTATTCACCCTCAACGTAAGGTGGGGCTGCTTCTGCTCCCTCCTTCCCGTTTTCACAACAGAGAAATGCCTGCCACCCCAGGCACCACCTCCCTAGTGCTCTCAAACCACCTCCTTTGGAGAATCGTACTGGCCCAACTCTCGCCTTTTCTGAAGTAACAAGAGCCTGGCCAGAAGCAACCGACGGCTCACAACATGGTACAAGAGATCACTCTGCTCCAGACTTTAAACATATTCCACAGGAGTTCAACTGACTAAAAGGACTGGTGCATAGAAAATCAATATATAACAGGCATCTAGTTAAGTGCAGTCATTTTGCTCCTACTTCGGAGAGCCGCACAGCTGCCCAGCAACAGTGATCTATATGGCTTTTTGCACATAGTGGTGATTATGTTTTGGAGTTGTTGTGGTGAAGTAAAAAGGGGTGGTTTAATACATTCAATGTGGTTTATTTTGTAGTATTTAAATAACCCGATTGTATTTACAAGGAATGGGCTTGGCTAAACTGGAATAGCTTTAACATGAGCTTGCATTGAGGGTAGTGTAAAATCAAATGATTTCTCAGTATTAAAATGACCGCCTTTCTCCATGTTTTAGCTTTCACTTTTTGCGTTAAAGTGGATGTTGCTTGTCATGTTGAAAGTGAAGTGAAATAAATCCTTGTAGAGGTAACGTCTCGTTGAAAGAAGTCATACTGGAAAGTCGCACTGCGGTTTCCTGGATGGAAAGGAATGCTTTGGGCTGTTTCCTGGTCCGCTTCTGAGATCTGAATGCTCAGAATGCAGTCGATAACTGTGGTTATTGAATGTTTTCTGATTGTCTCCTAGTGGATCAATAATGACTTAAATGTGCTAATGCTAAATACATGGAGAGCTCCCAACACAATACATCACCTCCTGGTGGGAGATAGGGATCACAACACGTTAAAAGCCTTACCTCTGCAATACTCAATTAGCATTGGTGCTGCCCATGGCCCATGCTTGCACCGGTTCAGGCTGAATTTTGCTATGTATTTATTAGCACTAAAGCAAAAACTACCGTAGTGGAAAAACATTCTTTCAATGTTTGCCTAATACTAATATGGAATGGTGTTCACTTTGACTGGTGCAAAGATTCCTCAATGCACTCTGTGCTCGCCTTGCACCCTAGCAGGTCTCAATGGGACTTGTAGCAAAGCCCACCCAGCACCTCAAGACCACTCAAAGGCCAAGAACGATGGCTGTGGCACCAGTTCATTTGCATGGGATTTGGCCCTATGTAAATGTGGTCGACCTGCGAAGGCGCGGCCACCATACCATATGCCTTTATAATAAGGGGAATGGAAGCTGTAGCTCTCTGCCTCTGCTAAAGAGCCAGTCGTACATCTGAATTCTTTATTCAACATATCTAGGCTGTACGTGCTCGGACCCTTCTTTTGGGGCTCTAAAAGGGCAGGAAACAGTGCTTGTCTACCTGTCTTATGCTAAATATCCTGGCAAAAATCACCCTCGTTCTCTCCGATTAGTGCTGTGATTGGTTACCAGGTGAATAACATCCAGTCATTTTTTGGCATATCCACTACGGGTAAGAATGAGAAAAATGTACATATACTGACTTCAGAAGGTATTAAGGGGAATATTGGGGGTCATGCTGCAAACCTGAATGAATTTCGGTGGCTCACTGGACCCATTCCCCATTAACAGAGACCTTTCATTGGTGGGATGTGGCCACGGCACTGGGCTTTGTGAGCAGCTGAGCAAGAATACATTGTGACACTTAATGCTCCCTTTTGTTTAACTGTGTGTCCCAACCATGCAAATAAGGCATTTACCCTGATAGGGTAGTTCTCAATGGAGCAAATGACCCCCCCCTTACCTATGGCATTGATGGCATCTTTCAGGGAGTTGATCCAGTTCATGCCCGAAGTGGCCATCCTTGCCCATATTTCATCAAGACTGGCGGCCAGGATGCTGCTCCACACACCTGCAGAGAGTTAGCAATGACACATCAGCTGTGATCAAGCTTGCGGCTCAACACGCCAAGTGCCCTAGCATTGTTTTACTTTGAGTTTGGAATGGTGATGTTGATGCAACAATAAAGAAATCTTAAGGGAAAGGCATGGCCAAACCCAATATTGGAAATCTAGAAAAGCTATGGGAATCAGGAACAGTATATGTCAGCTCAGCTTCCACGCCTTCTTCAATAATGTAGTGTCCAGGATTAGCCAAAGCAAGGGCACACTGACAGGATCCTGCGTTACTGTAACTCTATGATATGATATGTGACATTTATAGCGCGCCTGTATACAAGTGTTTCAAGGCGCGACGAGGCAAGGGAGGGGAAACAAAGGGAGGACAAGACAACGATCTTACTAGGCCTAGTGACATTGAGATTGTGCAAGTGCAGGGGAGAGGGAAGGGGAAAAGTGCAAGGGGAGGAAGAGCAAGTGCAGGACACATGATCAAAAACAAGTAGTGCAGCCAGCAGGTGGCAGGTCAAGTGTTAAGTGCAGACAACAAGAGTCTGATAAGTGCAGGTAAAGAGACTTTAGGGTTGCAGATACAGACCCAAGTGCAAGGGTTGCCAGGAGTCAGTGAAGGAATGCATCTAGGTGGGCAGGGACCTGGGCCCGAAGTTCAGAGGGTAGCTAGGTAACCATTGCAGTATCAGACAGGACATCAGCAGGGAAGAGGAAGAGAGAATGCAGAAGCAAAGAGGAAAGTCTTGAGATTATTCCGGAACCAGAGCTGGTTCTGCTCAAGCTTCAGAGAGGCAGGGAGGCTGTTCCAGAGGGAGGAGCCAGCCCGAGAGAGAGATCTGCCCCCAACTCGTTGCTTGGAGAAGCGTCTGATCCTCAAGGAGTTGGAGGAGCAAAGAGCTCGAGTAGGAAGATATTTCAATCAATTAATGTGTCTGCTCTCACTGGCCTTACCCTATGAGCTTTGGGTTTATATGTTGCTTTTAATTATTGTATCTATAGATCTGGAGTCACAAAGACTTTTACATTCTGAGAACTGGTTTTGGCGTGTGCATACTTCTGAATTGCTACCAAGGAGGTTTATGTACACTTCACATCCAACACTCAGAAACTAGGCCACTGGATCAACTGGAGTGATGATTGGAGCAGACGTTGTAATGATCAGGGAATTGCAATCCCTGGGCTCTGCCGAGCAGAGGTTTCTGATTTCTAGCTCACATCAAGATGATGATGATTGCTTTTAAAGACAGCCAAAGATACCTAGAAAGGAACTGTCTCAGTCCCTATTGTTCTTCACACAACAAACCCTCATCAGATGGTCAAGGGAGCCCTACCCTGCAGGTAGCAGATCCGGAGCTCCGGACGACGGTGTATGAGGTGACCCATAAAGAACTCGCTTCCAAAATCTTCTGTGCGGATGAAGGCCCCGTATTTACGCAAACCGACTTCATGGGGTGTGAACTCGCACCACTCTGCAGGATGGGGGGGAAAGGCAAATAGAAAGAAATACAGAGTTACTGGTGAAGTATGATTTAATAAAGGTGATACGCTTAGCACACTAATTTGAAAGAAAAGTACTTATGACATAGAATGAATGAAAGGGAGAGAAATTATTTTGGAAAAATTAAGTCAACCTGTATGGCCACCATCTGGTGGGCACGTCCCAAGGAATGCAATGGCACAGACAGGCTAAAAAACGATGGTGTGGAAGGTTGCCCAGAGCAATGCCAGTGGTTCAGATTAATTTGAAACCTTTCACCCATCACTTTTTTTGGTTTTAGCACGTCCCAAGGAATACCTGCAAAGTCGCTCCCACTGATGTTGGATCTGACATTGATGCTGGCGTAGACAGGGTACGGGTTCTGTGCCCTCTCTACCGATTCCTGCTGTTCTGACAACTTGCATGGATTCTCCTGGAACATAGGAAAGCATGTGTTAGGTGGCGGAAAACAATCGTAAATGAGGATTTGGGCCAAGGGATAATGAAAAGGATTCAGGAAATGTAATTCTACATAGCAGCATTATTTCTGTTCTTAGATTAAATGATTATGTAATCTGCCACACTGTGTGACACGTGCAATGGGCCTTGTCCAGTTACAGAGAAATAGGTACCAGCAAGGTATGGTGGTATTAAATGCTGACCACAATCAGTAAATGTTCACACTCAAATCCATATTTAAAGGGTACTACCATTTATTTGCACAGCAATAATGGATAATCATATGTGAATGTCTTAAATAGGCAAACACAAACATGTGCCTCAGTGTTTTCATTTTAACTAGAAACTTATTTTCAAAGATACTGCCATTTTCTTCTAAAAAATTATTATGTGGGAGATATTCAAAAATTAAACATTTACAATAAATAGTTTGTTCTGCGAAATGCATGGCTGGATGTTGGAGTTAAGCATTCACGTTGCAAACTAAGTGTCCCAAATCCACTCCTACAAGATCAGCTACTAAAACACATGTGTTTCAATTAATTCCGACCGTGGATAATTCATGCTGCCACCCCTTTGCTTTCATCACCATGGTCTTAATCCATTCTTTATTAAATCATCTGATTATAGTCCAGGACAACCTGGCAGTGCCTATTCAGACTCCTTGAAAAGTAAGGGGCATTAACTTGTCATAGGTCATTTCAGACCTGCTAGCCATGCGAGTGGACTGACTCGTCATGATTCACATCATACGCTGCATGCAAGAGCCGAACCACCACCCCAAATGTGGTCTAAATGCCCACATGGGGCATTGGCAGGTCTTGGTGCCGGGGAAGAATAGTGCTGTACCTGAAGCAAAGCTCTGGTGAAAAGTTGGGTCTCTGCACTTTAGTGCAAGAGACACTACTACCCTGAGCACCCAAAAGGCATACTATTAAACAGCAATATTGTCATGGCTCTGCCTTCTGGATGAATCTATACATTAACGCTTATTACATTAGATCCTATCAATGTCTTCCCTGCACAGTTTTATCACTAATTCAACAAGTGTTCGCACTTGCAAAATAGTGTCTTTGTACTTATAAATAGACAAACATGAATAATGTTCTCACTCTCTGTTTAGTATATGTGGATATTTATTATCTTTTAGAAATAAAATATGAGCATTACAAATCAAAAAGTAAACAATATAGTGTGTCTAAAATTAGCAAAAAAGTACTTCAGCATCCTATTCTTTTATTCACTTCTAACCAACAGCAACCAACAACCAATCAACAATGTGTGTGTGTAGCCATTGTGGCCTCGTAAAAGTTAAAATCATACTCGCAATAGTGATGCTGTTGATTGGCGAGGTAGGGTGAGGCTATAGAGAACCAACCTCTGCATAAGCCATTAGGTGGAAAGGGCTAGAAACGCTGTGGAAAGATCTATAGCTTATATTGGTAGTTCACTGAGAACAACCTAAAAGCAATCTAGAGCCATGGCTCAAAAAAGATGACAGTTAAGCACTTTGAATCCCCTGCAAAGGATTCCTCTTGCCCTTCCTTTGTGCTTTAATGGTGTCACGTATCCTGGCCAGAGAATTACGAGGCGCAACCCCGGTTATATATGGACACTGCACCGAAACTCGGTACCACTCGGTCTAGGAGCAAGAGATGGGGGGAATGTTTATTGGCAAAGACTTCTATTTTAAAGCAAAATGGGGGAGTTGGAGGAACGCCTAACTAGCCCCATCTCTAAGAGTGGGTTCCCTGCCTCAACAAAACAAACGAATGAAGCGGGCTGCGTCAGAATGTCCAAAGTAAAGTTCACCATCCTCTATCCAAAGTCTACTCTATCCTCACAAGTTAAACTAAGTATATTGTGCAAGGGGAAAAGGTCTCTTAACTGCCAACCTGCAGCCCGATCTGGTCAGTGAAACACAAAAGTTCTAAAATGTGTAGAAAATCAAGAAAACGTTCCACAGGATTCAAGGGCTGTGTCCCTTTCCCCAGAGTCTTTCCAGCATATGACAACAAGAAAAAGTTCCACACAGATTCAAGGGTTTGGGTCCCTTTTTTCAGGGTCTTTTCACTATATCTGTGCCTCTATTCGACTGCCTTGTGTGGAGGAGACTCGTGTCCCTTCCCTAGCACCCCTTCCTTGGTTTCCTCTCCTGTCAAGGTCTTAGGGTGTCCCTTGAATATGCAAGCTTCGTATTTAGGCTTTGGGGTATTTGTCCTCCTTGTGGGTCCAGACCCCCTTCACTTGATTACATTTCCAGCTCTCTTCTTCTTTGAACCACGACCTTAGTTCACTCTCCTGCCAAGGTCTGTGATACTTTCTTGCACACACAAATCGTCTGTTCCCTTCTGAAATGCTCAGGGATTTGTGCCCCCAGTATAGGTCCCAGACCCCCTTCAGTTGTACATTTTCACAGTTCTCTTTTTCTGCACCCCGCAGCCTTGGTTTGCTCTCCTGCCAAGGTCTATGGATTTTGGGCTTAAATAGGCAAAGTTCGTATTTTCTGTAATTCGTGGTTTACTTTTCAAAAATGGGTCCCAAACCCCTTCACGTGATTGTCATGTCTCTTGACCCTCGCCTCTTGCTACCTCTGGGTCTCTCTGTCAGGGTTCCATTTGATTCCTCTTTGTCTGGTCATAGATCGGTCTCACACAGGAAGAAACGTTCCCGAATCCCCAGTAGATTTAACAGTTTATGTTCAAATTTGTGATTCTCATTAGAACCTCGGAACCCTGGTTCGTTCTTGTTTATGTGTCCCTTCAGAGAACGCTATGGGTTGCCTTGGAGACGCTTGCGCCCTTTGCATTCACGTAGGCGTTCAAGCCTACGGCGGCGCGTTGTGCATGCGGTCAGCTGACCTGTATGTAAACCCCGCCCCCGCTGCACGTCGGTGCTTCTGAATTTGTCATTTCAAAGCTACGCATCTTGTTACCTTGTTTTCAAGCTCGTCAAACCCCTGGTCTGCTCTGTGACCTCCCTTGCCTCGTTCTTGTCAGTTGCCTACTCATTATCTGTTGTTGACTCGGAACGTCCACGGACTGCATTCGTCTCATCCCTGCATGTCTTACCTGCTTGCTGTCAAACCGGAACGTCCACGGACTGCATTCGTCTCATCCCTCACATCATACCTGCTTATTGCCAAACTCGGAACAGCCACGGACTGCATTCACCTCATCCCTGCACATTTTACCTGCTTGCTGCCAAACCGGAATGTCCACGGACTGCATTTGTCTCATCTCTCACGTCTTACCTGCTTATTGCCAAACTCGGAACGTCCACGGACTGCATTCGCCTCATTCCTCACGTCTTACCATCTTGTTGCCAAAACTGAATGTCTATTGGACTTCTTCAACTCCAACCATCATCACGTCTTCCCTCTCTTACAGCTCAAAGACTCTAAGGAACTTAAAGGACATTAGCGCAACGGCGCAAGGATCAAAGGACATTAGCGCAACTGCGCAAGGATCAAAAAACTCTTTAGGCGTCCTCATGCCAGCGGGAATAGGAAACAAGACACTGTGTTCCCAGGACTACCACTCCATAACAACAATTTCATCTTCAGAATTCATCCAGACCACTTATTGGTAAGCACACAACTGTCTGGTTCTTCCTTTTTTCTTACTATCCTGTACTCATGGTAATAGCCACCTCTCTTGTTTCAGGATACTCACCAATCTAGCTTGGAACTTATCAGTCCCAGTCTACATTTCTAGCTTGTGAGTATCTGCTCATCACCTTGCTTAGTTATTTCGTTGTCTTGAGTCATATGTTTATACTTGGTGAATTTCTCTTGCAGCCAGCTGTCTGGGTACCAGGGTGTACCAATATTTTCGAGCAATACTCACCTCAATCTGTCCTTTTGTACTCTTGAGGGGTAGATTGTCAGAAAGACTCAATTGCATCACAACGTGTCAAGCCACCACTGCTGGATTTAGCCCTTGGGCCCTAACACTCTCCAACCTTGGGATCAGCCACCTTGTTACCTGTAGGGTCTGGGTCATCCCTTTCTGGTTTCTTGCGCGTCTCCCAGGTCTTTCGGCAGCTTCCGGGGCTTTCCGGCCTCCTCACCGGACTTCTCCATGCTTTTTCCAGTGCTTGGCATCCGTCTCCCTGCGCTCTCGCGGTTCCATCCCGCATCAGGTGGCTTGCCTCTGCTTCGGCCTGCTTCCCGGTTGGCGAGCCTTCATCGAGTGCAGTTCACTGTGGGACATGCTGTTCTCCTCTCTCTGGCCGGCCTCTGCATACCTGCAGGCCTCTCGGTGCTCCGTGCGGACCAAGAACGAAGACACCATTCTCCCACTGCCTCTCTGCCTCTGAACGAGGCTGGGCCAATCGGGTCCCAGCAAAAGCGAGAAAGCGCTGTCCCTCGCGTTGGTGATCATCGTTCCTTGCGTCCTCTTTCTCATCCCAGCAGTTGTTAACGTACATTTATTGCAGTAACACATGGGAGTCTTGGGTAATGCAGTGAAGGATGGGTTTAGAGGGAAGGTAGGAGGAGGGAAAAGGGTGTAATCTGTTTTCCAATGCTGGTCACTGCTCTCAATGGGGTTCTCCCTCCCCATGTGATCCTCCCGCTGAGCGCCACCGCCAGGGGGAATATCAGGTAGTGTTGTCACCTCCCTCGCCTCATGGAATGGGGCTCCCCCATCTACACTAGTGACAATCTATTGGGATTCGTCACACACAATAAAACTCAATGTTTCACCAGCACTGGGGAGGTTGAAGTGCCAACCTAACAAAAATACATCATAGTGTCTCTCAATGGTTCTCCCATGGGAAAGAAAAATAGATGTTAAAAAATGTTTTTAATCAACCCCAAAAATATTGAATCAGTCCAGAAATTAGACTTTGGAAAAATTGGCAAAGTGACAGTTTTTAGCCCCATGAGCAATTTACTGTTTTATGGTGAAGGCACCTGAAAAACTGTTTGCTGCTTGCAGTTCAGCTTTGTAGTTTAGCTTGGGCTCCAAATTCTGAAGAAAGCATTAATCAGTTTGAAAAAATTGGCAAAGGGACAATTATTAAGTCCAAAAACTAGAATTACAGTCATTGCTTAGTTTCTGCTTGCTTCCTTACCAAGGCAGGTCAAGATCTTCTGGGTTAGCAGTCCTCCAGATTCTTGCCCCTTCTGAATTCAGAGGGCCATAGCCATCAGTGGAATTTCAGAAGAGCATCCTGATTGCATGAAACAGCTGGTTTATAAAGGCTAAGTCCCACTCCTGTTCCGCTGTTAGCCAATCCAATTCTAACCGATAATTATGTCATTCATGTAATTAGTAGAAACAGTAGAGCTGACCATTGTGTTTGTTTATATTTGAAATGAAGCCAATCTTGTAATTATCAGTCTCTTACGTATTAAGCAGTATGTTTGAACAAGATGGGCCTATGCCAAAAGGTGTAAAATGTGAATTTTATTCAGAACAAATCATTTTAGCTATCAGGTTCTCAGAATTAAGTTACCACTGGTTTGGCTTATTAATATTAGCTTGGAAGTGTGGCTTTATTAGCTACATAGAGATCTTTGGATGTAGGTATGTTTGCCATCTTTGTTCTCCAGTTTGTAATTGCATCTTTTCCAAATATTTCTCTTGTTTAACAAATATTGTGTTTGTTTTGAAAATGCTGTAGTTCCCATGTTTTAATACCAATACCAGTAAATTGCCAGCTGAGCAGAGAGCTCCTATGTTTAAAAACAAAAACAAATTGCAAACGGGTTAGAAATGAGGCCTGTTGGTTAGGCCATCTTTTATCTTGTGCTTTTCGCATATAGGAAAAAAAAAGTTTTTTAAAAACACCAAGCTTTTTGTGGCTTCCAGTGAACACGTTAACCCCATAATGCATTCTGAAAGGTTCGGTATTGTTCTTGAAGAGATGGCTGTCAAAGTCAATAGTTGGAATGCACCTTTGTGAAATGTATCTCTGTCCAAGTCAGTAGGAATATTCCATTTGTGAAATGCACCCCCATCAAAATCAATAGGAATGTTTCATGTGGCTGCAGGGCTATGTGGCCTGGCTTGGAGTTCAGAGCTGTTCAAGTTATAGGTATATAAGGAAGTTTCTGAAAGGCTGTTGCTGCATATGGATGTCACCAATGTAATCCCTGGAGACTCAGGAGTCTTATCCATATAGTAATTAATGACATATTCTGTCCCAACACTACTGTAGAAAGTTAGGTACGAGACCCAGATGTAAAACTCTGGAATAATAACCAGTTAGTGTGCCAAGCAAAAGGTGCCTGGAGTCCCTGTGTAGACACACCATGAAAATACATGTCCCTCTGTCTGTTAAGGTAATAAATATTGCCAGAGCAATGCAACAGTTCCATAGAATGCCAAGGGCTTTAGTGGCCTGACTCTTGGGTAGCACAGATATCCATTGTTCTATCAAATTCAACAAGTGCCCCTATGAGAAACAAATGTGCCCTGAAGCAATGAAACGTAAATTGTTCAGCGATGACTGGAGATTGACTTTGCAAAATTTGGGTCTATATTCTTCCTATCAGGAACATGCTAGGTTCCCCAGGGGAACATTCCTACATATCTCAAATGTTTTCCATGTAAAAGGGCACGCACAACATACTTGCATTTTAGGTTGAACCAAATCAAGTCCCAATAATTGATTAAATATTGTGTTACTACCACCACACAGGAGATGTTTTTTTCTAATCTGATGTGCTGACACCTGCAGAAAGCCTGTGTAACAGTTACGAGGGCTACCTGAGGAGTCGACATGGCTGGGGCTAGTCGGGGATGGGCTCCGGCTCTGGAGCACTTTCTGGAGACTGCCGGGACCTGGCCTGGGCAAGCCCCGGCCCACTTAAAGCCCTGCCAACTGGGGACGGTGGTGAGAAAGAATAGAGCTATGATCACGACTAGAAGAGAGGATGGAGAGGTGACCAGGAACTGTGGCTGGCTTTGGAAGCTGGCACAACCAGAAGCTACTGCAGATAGAATCATGACCTATGATAACATGAACAAAGATGGAGATGTCGAGAACGAGCACCTGCAGATATGCCCAGAAGAAGGCGGCTGATGTACCAGCCAGATCCGAAGATGAATCCTGGGAATCTGGGACAGATGGTTCCAGACAACACCAGAGTCAGAAGTATCTTTACCCACCAGGTGGCGATTGCCAAGAACGGAGACACGCAGCACGCAAACTCAGAGACAATAAGATGTATAAGAGGATATGTCAGCAGTAATGTAACCATATACAGTGCCCGCCAAAGGTCTGCCAGCGCCCTATGTGAGATTTGTGCATCCCTAGCCCCCGCAAATGTCAGCCGAGCAACAGAACTGAGCCCCCTGCTGTTCTTGTAAAGTGTGTTTAATGGCACCTTGCCTCCAGCATAGTATCATGTAAACAGCGCCTATTAAAGAATCAAGAATCACACTGAGATTCTTTAAAAGGTGCTGTTTACATGACACTGAGCTGGAGGCAATGTGCCCTCTATTTGCTGCACCGGGAGGGGGGGGCCTTGTGTGGCCACACCCTCTAAACGCACCATGAACCGGCGCTGACCATATATGGGGGAGTTGTGACATCCTGCTGCGTCATGTGTCGGATATGACGTGTGTGTGAAGGAATAAAAGGACACTGCACTGCACTTCTGGCCGGACCCATAGAGATCAACCGGTGTTGTTGATTTATTGTGCCTGCGGGACCTTGATTAATGCACGTTGCGTCCCCCATGCCGAAAGATCCCTGCCAATTCAATATTAAAGGTGCGGCTCAAGTCGAGGCCATGGAAGCATACCGTCCTAACCTCTGGGTTTTAGCCGGAGACTCAGGGTTTTTACACTCTTCTCCAGACTCCACGGAAGAGTGTGGAGTTTCCGGGTTTTCCGGCCGTCCCTGTGTCTCCACTAGGTTTGTATGCTTTGATCCCTTTCCTGCCATACATGGCATACCGGCAAGTAACACTGTGTCCGTCGGCGCTTCCTAACTGCACATTTGATGGGATTGAATGTTTCTCTGCTGCCCTAAATGCCACCACCCCCAAATGCACTCATGTTTGCCTTCAAAGCAAGTTAACTGAAGGGCAGACATTACGGTCTCCGCTATGGCAAGCGTGTGCTATGCCACATGTGGATTTTAAAAAAAAGCTATTGCGGGGTGTTGGAGAGATTTCATTATCACATTGATAATGCACTCAGTTCACATACACGTTCACACTTGAATATATATGCATATATATATATTCAGTAAAAAAACTTTGTTAAAGGGACGTTATGGTTAAGTTGCGCTACTAAAAACCTATGAAATTCACTAAAAAAAACTTTGTTAACGGGACGTTATGGTTCGAAGTAAAACCGAAAAACCCTTGAAATTCGCCAGTTATGGTAAGCTAAGCAACCATAACCCGCGCCACCACTGTGCACTGCTAACACTAACACCCAGGACATCGAAGATGACATCAGAAATGTCATTGATGACATCACTGATGACATCACATGTCTGGCTCTCCCTTTTTTCCTTTACTGACATATCTAGGCCACATGGTTTTCTTCAGTAACAGTCAGGAATTAAAAATATAAAAGGTAGTATATCTGTAGACCTATCCTTCAAGTAAATTCCCTTAGGGTCCAGTCAAATCATGTGATACATATGCATAGGGTAAGTAGTGCCTTTGAAACAGAGCCATCATTTCTCTGCATAAAGATAATCAGTTAGGTTATGAAGACTTACTGCTACTACCGCTGTTTTTTTCCTTACTTCAAATTTCGTGTATATACTCATATTTGTATGTGATGTTGTCTCTTTGTGTTTTGTCTATAATAATGCCATTATGTAGTAAGTGGTTTTCATTAGCTACTTATCACATGTTTCACACTACCCAAAACTCTAATAAGAAAACAGTTATCATTTCACTGTCTAACATGGCAAGCTTATGGATATTGCACCTCCATCATGTATGCTGCACACAATGCCTACGTTTCTACATGAGTACCTTAGTTTACTGCATAGAACTTCATAATAGGATTCTACGTATAACAACGCATTGCTTAATGCACTAATTAGCACTTGATATTTATTCCAATGATCCTTGACACTTTTTGGTCAACATTGTAATAAGAATACCTTCTACAGAGTTTTCATTCACAGTAAATGTACATGTGATGTCATCAGTGATATCATCAATGACCTTTCTGATGTCATCTTTGATGTCCTGGGTGTTAGTGTTAGCAGTGCACAGTGGTGGCACGAGTTATGGTTGCTTAGCTTACCATAACTGGCGAATTTCAAGGGTTTTTCGGTTTTACTTCGAACCATAACGTCCCATTAACCAAGTTTTTTTTACTGAATTTTATAGTTTTTTAGTAGCGCAACTTAAACATAACATCCCTTTAACAAAGTTTTTTTGCTAAAGTTGATCGGTTTGTAGTAGTACCACGTAACCATAATGTAAAGTAACATCTGACTTCATTGCACACCTTGCGGAGAATGCCACATGACCATATGCTGGCGCACAGCACAGTGACGTGTCCGAGAATCTGTATGCACTTAACAATAAGATGTATGCCTCGTGGACAGTGTGGAAATACGTTTGTTACTGATGTAGGAACTTCCACCTTCAACATTTCCCTTGCACAGCTCGAAGTCAGCCATTAACAATTTAGTAGACAGTACCTACTTTTAGCAAAAGTACTAGTTATCTGAAAATGACATGAGCTAAGGCCATCCCTCCTACCCAAGAAACAGCACCAATGCTGTAATGAAGGAGCATGAGAAACACTGCCCCTACCTTACAAATAACACACGCACAACATTTTCCCCGTCCACCTACCCCTCCATATTACTGTCTGATGCCTCTTTGCTCATTTCCGTCCACAACTTTCCTTTTCAGCTGTCCTCCCAAAAAAGAAAAGCCATCCGTAAACAAAGTAAATGTTCCTTTAAGAACCACCTTTCACAGTTTAAAAATATATATTTTTTTAAAAATAGCATGCACTCCATCTACTTTATATTTCTCAGTAAAGGACATAGACGCAATAACATTTGCCATTAACAATCTAGATTTGAAAAGCAGTAACGTGTTCTACTGAAAAAGAGGATTTGTAGTTCTAACACGGGACGCCTGTGTCTTGATTAGAAAACAAAAACCTTTTCCAAGATGACCACCATAGAAAGAGAAGGCGGTTGTTCCATACATGGCCCCTCTTCGCTTTCCATGGAAAACTGCAAAAAGCAAAAAGGAAACGCTGTTAACATATTACCACCAGCACTTTTTTCCTCCCTTTCAAATGTATCATAATGTCGAACAACTTTACCACAAAGCCAGTCCCAGGTGGACAGGCCACTGTAACCGTATCTTTTCTCCCTTCTGGTCATGGCCAGTAGCCACATTGAGCGGATCATGACATTATACCATGACCCTGACATTCTGACCACTCCCCATGGCTGCAGCCTACCCCTCAGTCAATAAACGTATACCGCCACGTTTTTTAACTACATTACGACACTTGTGTAACACGAAAACACTCCCACATCTTGTCACATAATCAACCCTAATGATATTGTACCCTTTTTTGGATGACGTTCCTCTCCAGCGTAGCCAAATGCGCACATAAGCACCTACGTGCTGTGACGCAGAACCTGCAAATGAACACACAGCGACGTAAGCGAAGCACGTTACATTTTGAAATACTAAACTGTTTTTTAAAGGAAAACATTAACAATTTTAGAATTTGTAAAGTACTTTAATTTCACAATAAACTGTCCGAGACCATCGGACTATTCCCATTTTCAATCAAATAGTAACTTTGTTTGTTCGGTCGTCATCGAAAATGTTAATCGTGAGGCACACGTTGATCTTTTCGCATCCACAAAGTATTGTTTTCGCTTTCGATAAAGCAACCGCTTCAGTCGCACAGTGATTTCCAAGACGTCGGCATGAACTTTGGCCTACACCACCATAAAAGATGTTATGTTACTCCTAATGACCACTCCAGCGTGTGGACAAATGGAGCCGGGCCGGTCGTCCTACAATACAGTGATGGTTAGGCAGCCGGTCATGAGTACGTGCATCTGGCGTGCAAAGAAGCCATCACTTGGCATCTGGAATCCATGGCAATCACAGTACGGCAGAATGTAGCTGTTCAGAAAATGTAACAGAAAATACGTATCAATACCCAACCTTTACCAAACAATTTCAAAAATGACAAAAAGAACGTGGAAACTGATACACAAATCGATGTGGTCATACATGACATTTTAAAGAAATAATAGCGTTGAACATGGGTGAACCTAATGAAAGCCTACAAACGGCGAGAATCTGCACTCTCCATAAGTTTAAAAAAAAATGACAATTACACAGAAAGATAGTACCTCAGTTACAATGCCAGAATTATTGTTCTGGTAATAAAAAATTAAAACTCGTTCCGGTGTAGAGTCGTCAAAAGTAAACCTACACGATATTTACAGTCTCCATTGTCTTCGTTAAACCCAGACAGCGATGTACTTGCAGCAAAGAATCTTCTTCAACTGATATTACATGTGTTTACAAACGTTTTGAATACATAACCTTATCAAATGGTATTTTTTCCAAACTTGCACTCCCTGCATTCTTACTGAATTTTCCCTTTCGCTCAAGGTCAAAAAACAATTGACCCTTATGGGTTCAGTCGGATGCGTGGGCCTACTGAGCTCGCAACCAAAAAGGCAAACCAAGTGACCTTCAATCAGAATGAAAATACATTCTGACTTTGCAACAACATATCTGAATGCATGCATGAGAACTGCTACTCCCATACACTTGAAGAACCGCTGTTTCCATCAAACAGTGCAGGTGCCTGCCTCGGTTAAGAAGTGCAATGGTGTGTTGTTTTATGTGTTTTATGTGTTAGCGGCGATGTCCAAAAAAACACGAACGAAAGATGGCGGGCGCAGCGACAGAATCTAACGCACTTCACGCCGTTCAACATCCAATCAGTGAACGCACCACATGTCCGCGAACATGATGCTACGGATTAGCCAATCGGTATCTTGTCTGCGGAGCGAACAGGGAAGTGTGTCCGCGGAGCGGACATAGATATCACACATTTTTTCAGACGTACTTTTTGGTCATTTTAAAGAAAACTACTGGACGGATTGGCACCAAATTTACAAAAAGCACGCTTTCGGGACCAAGCTCCTGCTCCTGCCGCAAATTTGGTGAACATCTGTCCAGCGGTTTGGGCTGTAGATGTGCGCAAAGTTTTTCCCCCATTCAGTCTATGGGAAAAAAAGACGTTTTGGGACCCCCCCCCCTATAGCTTTCCCCCCCGGACCAATCATCAACAAAATTTACAAAAAAATTCACATTGGCCCATACACTTTATTTGTGGATTCGTCCAGGGGGAGCGGAGTTATAAGCCGACCAAAAAGTGCTCTTCCTATGGAAACAGCAACTTAACCATAACTACGTGGCCACTACCGTGGCCGTATAATATATATAACCATTTCTTTTCGAAGTAATGGGACTCCCCTCCACCCCATGACACAGGGGCCTCCCGATCCTCTGCAGATGACGGGAACAAGCATTCCTGTCTACTGCAGGGAGCTGAAGGTGTCGTTCCCTGGACCAACGGGTTAAAGGTAAAAAAATGTCATTTTCTTTAAATGTGTTGTGCCACTGCTTGTGTTTAATGCCATGATTACTTATTGATAATCTTCATTACTCGTATCCCCATTCTTCCTCATCCCAGTACTTGGATATGAGGCATTTTGCCTCATAGAAAAGTACTGGGATGAGGTAGCGGAACACGGAGGTAATGCCTAGCTTAGTTACCTGTAATCTTCATTACTTCTAGCCCCACTCTTCCTCGTCCTTGTACTTATCTATGAGGGAAGGTACCTCATACGTCAGCACTGGGACAAGGAAGAGGGACGTCGAGGTAATTCTGGGCCGATGTGCTGATTTTGGGGGTTGGAGCAGGTGGTTGGAGGGAGTGGGGATGTGTGGGGGGGCAGGGATCGTGGGATAAATCATAAAGTCAATCCATATCCAGGCTAAACTGGCATGATATGTGGTATTAGTGTCTAGAGAGGCATTTTGGTGCAGCCAGTCTAGTCATTTCTTAGTTTGGCTTGACTTTCTTTAACTGGGCATTGCTGATTAAGCAGTTCTGCTAAGTGTAATTGCCTGGCTAGACTGGCTTTTGGTTGCTGCCAGTCTAGCCGTTTCTTACTGTGGCATTGTATATTTTTCTGGGCATCTGTGATAAAATAACCATGATAAGTGTTATTGCTTTGACTGCCATTTTGGTGCAACCACTCTAGGTATGTCTAAATGTTGCCTGCCATGCTTCACTATAATATGTTATTACGTGTCTAGACTGGTCTGCATTGTACAGCCAGTTGGACATGTTTTCATTGTGATGTGTGATTTTTAATAGCAAAGTCTTCCATTAAAGAAAGCATTAATGTTCCTGTGTACTGTTGGTGACATGAATGTATTGGAGTTTTGGACTAGTGTTACCCTACAAAACAATTGCAAATGCTCTGGTTTTTTGGGCAATTTATCTTAGAAAGTGTGCTGTTTAATGCATTAAAACACACACGTATGCATGCTGCTCCAAGCACAGTGTGCAGCTTACCCTTGAAGCAGCACGCTCGTGTGTATTGCGCAAGCGTGGTAATCTAGGCCCGCCCATAGTGTGACGCGACCCATGATTTGTTGCCGAACTGGAGTGGGCCCCCTCAGCATGGCTTGCAGGGGGGGCCCCCAAATGTAGTGTTACTCCACTGCATGTAAGCTTGCATATGTTAAAGTAGTTCAACTTTTGCAAGCTTACAGTAGACTGACTATCAGCAACTTCCGCTGCTGCCCCGCGCCTGCACATAATGAACATACCCAGTCCGGGGAACAAAAACTGCACGTGCCCTGCCTGCGCAGTGCAGTGCTGCGCAGCCTCAGCCTTCGTTTTTCAGAACGAAGGAGAAGCCAGGCAGCGGCGCGTGCTGCAGTGACTCTGTGCTCATGACAGCGTGTGTGTTATCGAGGGAGACAGAGTGAGAACAGGCTGAGCAGGCAGCAGCTACCGTAAGGTAAGTCAGTCAAGTGCCCCCCTCCTCCTCTCCCAGGTGCAGGGAGGCATGGGGAGGATTTCTTGGAGGGAATGTGCGGCTGTGCCAATGTCAGATATAGTTTCTAAACACATGCAGCGCATTGCAAAACTGATCAGGGAATCCTGGCCTCTTAATGTTTCAATGAAACATTAAGAGGCCAGGATTCCCGCATGTTTATAGACTGTATATCTGACGTTGTCAGTGGCACACTTTCATGAATTGAAAAACCTGAGACCCTGCCAGTGCCGCCTTCATGTTTTTCAATTCATGAAAGTGTGCCAAAGCCCCTGCCAAAGAGGAACATCACATTTCGGAAACAGCTCTTTGTTCGTTCCTTACTGATGGGCAGCAAGCTCCAAGCATTGGCCAACACGGGCTTGCAAGGCCGCACAAAAAAATACGTAGGCCATTCACCTATACAGCAGAGGATCAAGGGTGCACAATAGGAGCCGATATATATTGATATGATATGATATGATTGTTTATTTATATAGCGCCTATACACAGAAGTGTTTCAAAGCGCTTCAAGGAGGGAGGGAACATGGGAAATACAGTACATTCAGTAAAGTCCTTGAGCAATATAGAATGTGGAAAAATAACTACCATAATAGGCCTGACGACATTTCTGATAGTGCAAGTGCCAAAAAACACGTAGGGTAAGAGGGAATGGAGAAGGAGAACAAAGCAAGCAGTAACATTACTATGTCTGACGACAATTTACGCAGTGCAGGAGGAATACAAGAGGAGGAGGGTTGGGGGGGGGGCAGGGATAGAGGCGGTGAGGAGGAACGAGACAACTGCTGAGCCAAATTCATCAGGTAAATTTAGAAGCAGGGGGGGGGAAGGAGTACAAAGGGTAGGAGGGGGGGGACAGACAAGCTGATATCATCGGTCAAGAACAGATGATAGGAGTAAGTGCAAGGAGGAAAGAACTCGAGGAAGAGTTTAAGTCCCAAGAGGAGGGGGGAGATGCAAGCAAGTGAGAGTAGGAAGTAGAGGAGGGTGGAAGGGTCAGAGCAGGTGTACAGGGAACAAGTATGCACATGCATATTGACATGCACATGCAGTTTCTATACAAATGCCACAACACAGTTTAATATATTATGTATTGCCTTTTTTAAGGAGAAGGGCGTGACAATTATGTTTGCTGCTTACACTATACTAGTGCCCCTAAACCGTCAGGTTACTTTGAGATTGTTTCTAGTTTATTTCCTTAGAGCTGGATCACGCTGACTTCACCTGATACATTTCTCTGCAAAAAAAATTACACATTCTATGTATCTACAAATGCTTCCCAAAATGACACCCGGTCCCCCAGCTGGAGGTGACATCTATTGCTGTGACACTTTGTCCTTCTTCACACTCACTCAAGATGCTTAGCATACATGGAGAAACAAGAAACGATTGAGGCATTTCGTTATATAATGTGCACTGCCAACTGAGTCACTTCTAGGTGATCCCAAGTAAACATATATAGACAATCATGCACAATTGGGGGGTCACACGATTCGCCCAGGATCACACAATCTGGCGAAGACTGAATTTTCTCTCTGATGTCCCTGTACCCGAGGCCTGGCTTGCAAAGTACAGACACTACCTGAAATATCAGCCTGACATTATATACGAAATGCTCATGAAACCATATAAAGTAAAATGAGGATGAGCCAATCTCAAGAAGGGCCGCTACGTGGGATGTGTGCTCTTTTCCATAGTAATGTCTAAGGTAGGCTAGGGAAAACACTTGATGTATACTCTAATATCGGTAGGCCTCACTTGAGGCACACCCCTCCACATCTTCTCACCAACTCATACCTGCTTGAAGTTTGGATGGTACCACATCTAAAGCTTGGTCTCTGACATGAGGGCTACCTGCATTTCGCTAGTTCAAACCCAGCAGCAGCTGGGTCCACTTAACCTTTCATGAATTCAGTGTTGTTCAAATGAGGGTAATAGTACATGTTATTACATTGCCTAGAAGCTGAAAGCCTGTAGCATGACCAAAGTGTTATTATATTCCATAAAGCAAACTATTACCAGCACAGACCTGAACTCTGTCCCTGCCCAAAATAAACCATTTGTTCGTGCGTATCCTGCGCATCTCTTAAAAGAAATCAAGCACTAATCTTCTGTAGGTCTTGGCTAAGCTTCACCCTGTTTTATTCAGCCTGGCTGTTTCTGTCAGCGTACTTGAGTGGTCCCAGTGCGATCAGATTTTGGGGGTAGAGCCACGGCAGTATGTGGATTTAGTGACTTCTGTGTCTGTCCCCCCTTCCAAATATCCATGCTCCTGACTATTTCTCAAGAGTTAATGATTGCAGGTATCAATGGGCCCTTTTAAGGTCATGGATCTGGCATGCCTGTTTCAGCTTATTCTGAGCAGCCAAATGGAGTGGTTGGTCATGCAAAGCGTGCAAGAGAAAACCTGTGAAATGTAAGCCAGGATATCGCGGGTGCTCTGAAGACTGAGGAGAAAAGGCTGAGTACGTGTAGATGAGAGTTGTGGGGTGCTGGCCATGGGGGAATAGGAAGCGATGGACTGGGGTGCAGTAGAGTGTGGGACTGCAAAGTTGAAAGGGGTAGAAAGGGTTCAGAGGACAGAAAAAAAGAGGAGCAAGGGAGGGGAGAGATGGGGACAAAAACGGAGTGCAGATGAAAGATAGGGATGGTTTGCAGCGACCAGTGTGTGCAGGGGAGAGAGGGGTGCAGGAAAGACCAGAACACAGGTAGAGTGGTGTAGGGCAGAAATGGCATAGGAGGTGCTTCAGGTTTTGCAAATGAGAGAGAAGTACAGGCAAGTGAGAAAGTGCAGAGGGCAGTGTGTCAGAGGAGTGACTTGGTGTGGGGTGCAGGGAAGGGACTTGGTAGAAAAGGTGTACAGCAGATGAGAATGTGGAGTAGAGAAGGGTACAGAGGCGAGATTTGTACAAGGAAAAATGGTGCCTCGCCTCATCTTCCCAGCTAAAGGGTGTAGTCATGAATGTGTCTTCTTCTAACGCTTGATACATGCTCACGAGGCCTGCACAAGGACAATTAGAAGTCGTTTGTTGAAATAATTGTAGATATATACACTACACCATATCTGTCTGCACATTGATTGGGCCTGATTGGGCCTGATAATACACAAAGTGGCCCCCCTCTCCCAGGTGCAGGCCGGCTTGGGGAGGATTTATTAGAGGGAAAGTGGGAGCTCGGGCTTGGCGCTCTCCCACTGCCCCAGTGTCATCTGCGCTGCTGTCTGGTTCCTCTCCAGGGTATTCACGCATTTCGCCAAATGAAATGTCATTGTGGGACATTTCATCGCTGGAATTCTCATCGCCAGAAACCCTTTTTTAAAAAAATATTTTTTGGGGGGTGTTTTGTGCGGGTTGGGGTATGATTATTAAAGTAGGGGGGTCTGGGGGGGAAACCCCCCCATAAATAAAAAAATTAAAAAATACAGGGTTTCTGGCGATGAGATTTTGGCGATGAAATGTCTCACGATGACATTTCATTCGGCGAAATCACGTAGAACCCTCTCCAGAAAGAGACAGTCGCAGCAGGCTGTTCCTGCATTAACTCCCTTTTCACTCAATCCCACATGCAGCCTAGGTCTCAAGTCAGTAGTAACCTTAAATGAGGTATATATTAATCTCTGACATGTCCTGTAGTGGGAGCTGGTGCCAGGGTGCGTGGCATCTTGCCTTGCGACACAGCATCATGTTATCTGGGCTATCATAGCAACTTTCATGGGTTTTCGGTGGATGGATGCCACATGGGCCGCAGAATCATTTTACGCCATAACCTATTGCTTTAAAAAAACACTGGAATGATCTATAAAGGGCACGTAAAGTGCCAGTTCTGGTTTAGATAAAGCCACTGATGTAGGGATGTTTACTACAAAGCCCTGTGTAGTTAATAACTTAATTGGAGCTGGGAACATACTACTGGTGTAATACAAATGTCTTATCCAGGGATGCCTTCATCCACTCCTTTTCTCCTTAATTGTTCATTGCACTCGCACTATCTGAAATGTCAGGCTGATTATGATAGTTATTCTTCACATTCTAAAAACAATCAATCAAAAATCAATCAATCACTCTATTAGCACTTTGCATTTCCTTCACTGAAGTCCTGCTAAAAACCAGCAATGACAAGCGTTTGCTTGTCTATACGTATTGGCCATTTGCCAGGCACTGCTTAAATGTTCAGGTACTTGCACCATTTTGCAGCTGCTACCATCAGTGGGTACCTAATACCACTAAGGCGGTGCTTGGTAAGGGCCTTTTCCATGCCTACATTAAAGATCAAATGGTTGGCGTTGCCAACTCTTGTTTCAAAATAGGCATGCAACTGCATTTTTGGTACCCACCACCAGCTGAATAATGAGTTGTAGATAAGTTTTAATAGAGGCCACCATAAACCATCTGGGTGACCCAGAAAAAAATAAAGCAGAGCCTTGAGATTCCAAACAGCGCGTGTTCCCCAATCCATTTAAATCCAGTGAATACCCTGGTGCCGAGAGATGATTGCAGACCATGCACTGCTGTAAAGGGGCACACTCATGTTCCATCATGGAGGGTTCAAGTGGAATAGGATTGGAAGGGTTGGCGAAACTCCATAAAGCATCTGCACTTAAAGCGCAGATGAGAGTATTATAAAAGATCTCTCTAAAGGTCCATCGTTGTGAAGATTTTATATTCTGAACTGCTTTTCTTTTTCTTAATTTTCTTCAGTTTTCGTTCCTTCTTTTCTCTTGTATTATACAGTGATGATATATGTAATTTAATACATCCTGCTATTTTAATTTTGTGAAAAGTCGAGTTCTTTGACTAAAATACAACAAATAAATAAAAAACAAAGTCCCCAAGGTGTCCCTTGTCCCCCCAGATTTTATGGGTCTCCTACGACCCTGAGGGGTAGTGCCAGATTGATAAGACCACAGCCAGAGCATTGAAGCCCCTATGAATATCTGTGGCAGCAGGAAACCATGGGTAGGTCACGGATAGACACAACCCCACTGAGGGCAATGAAACCCCTATGAACAGACAGCTGTAACCAACAGGAAACCATGGGTAGATGCCCGATTTATGCAACCCAATTGGGGTACTGAAGACCCTATGAACATCTGCAACCAACATGAAGCCCCGGGTAGTTGCCAGATGGATACAACCCCATGGAGGGCATTGAACATTTTATGAACATCTGTAACCACTAGGAAACCCTGGGTAGCTGGTGGATGGAAACAACCCCACTGAGGGCATTGGTGCCCCTATGAACATCTGTAATCAACAGGCAATTCTCGGTCTGTGCCAGATGGATACAAACCCATTGAGGGTTTTGAAGCCCCTATGAACATCTGTGGCCAATAGGAAACGTTGGGTAAGTGTTGGATGGATACAACCCCATTGAGAGCATTGAATCCCCTCTGAACATCTGTGGCCAACAGGAACCCCTGAGTAGGTGACGGATGGATACAAACCCATTGAGGGTACTGAATCACCTTTGACAATATGTAGCTGGAAGAAACCAGGGTTCGGTGGTGGTTAGAAACAACCCTATCAAAGTCATTGAAGCACCTTCAAAAGTATATGGCAGGAAAACCACAGGCGTATGTGTACCACGACCCCATCAAAGGCAATGAAGCGCCTGTGAAAATGTATGCCCTGAACAGGGATGCCAGGAACACCAGGTGGGAAAACAGCACGAGCAAAGACAGATGAAAAGGCAGCGTGGGAGAGATTGGGCAAGTGTATTTAAGATGGCAGTGGTGAGATTAATGGGAAAACCATCATAGGTGTGTATTTAGCAGAAACAGTACTGGGATTACTGGGAAAAACTAGTGTGTATGATATGATATATGATATGGCATTTGTAACACGCCTACACAAGTGTTTCAAGGTGCGACGAGGCGGGGAGGGGGGAACAGTGGGGAAAGACAGACAACGATCCTCCTAGGCCAGGTGTCATTCGGATCGCGCAAGTGCAGGGGTAGGGGGAAGGGAAAAAGTGCAAGGGAGAGGGGGAAGTGCTGAACAGGGTAAGTAGAATAAAAAATAATAAATAATAAATAGGGCCAGCTTGTGGCAAGTGCAAGGTAAGTGCAGACAAGTGCTGGGAGGGGGGGGCTGTAAGGGATGCAGAGACAGTCCCACAGTGCAGGGGTTGCCAGGGAGGCAGTGCAAGTGGAGAGTGGCTGGGCCAAGGACCGAGGTCGGTGAGAGTGGCCCAGGTGCAGGTTCAGTGCAGTTTCAATGAAGAATTAGCAAGGGAGAGGGAGAGAGAGAAAGCAGAAGCAAAGAGGAAGGTTTTGAGGTGCTTCCGGAACCGAAGATGGTTCTCCTCAAGTTTCAGGGAGGCAGGTAGGCTGTTCTAGAGGGAGGCCCCTGCCGCAGAGAGAGATCTACCCCCAGCTCGTTGCTTCGAGAAGCGGCTGACCCTCAGGGAGTTGGAGAAAGATGAGCGAAGGGCTTGGGATGGAAGATATTTAGGAAGAGAGAGTTGAAGGTATTTAGGCCCCAGGCTCCAGAAGGCCTTGTGGACAATGCAGAGGGTTTTGAACTTAATCCTCGCAGCCACAGGGAGCCAGTGTAGAGATTTCAGTCCTGGAGAGATAAGGTCCCTGGGCTTGAGGCCAAGGACAAGTCTCGCAGTCCTGTTCTGGATGAGTTGCAGAGGGCGGAGAGTACAGGCAGGCAGATAAAGATAGAGGCTGTTACAGTAGTCCAGCTTCGAGAGAACCAGGGCTCTGGAGACCGTGAGCTTCTGGGGGAAGGAGAGGAAGGGAAGAATACCTCTGAGGAGGTGCAGCTGGTAGTGAGACTTCTTAGAGACGTCAGTTATATGAGGAGAGAAGGAGAGGGTGGAGTCGAAGATGACCCCGAGGTTTTTTGCCTTGCAAGTAGGAGCAGGAAGCGGGCCAAGAGAGGCTGGCCAGAGCGCTGCAGGGAAGGAGGAAGTGGGTGTGCCGATGAGTAGAATCTCAGTCTTACTGGCATTAAGGCAGAGGTCATTGGCGGCACACCATTCCTGGATAGCAGACAGACAGTCGGAGATGAGGGAAGGAGAGGAGGAGGCCGAGGGTAGCCTGAAAATGAGCTGGGTATCGTCCGCATAGCACTGAAAGTTGGGGCAGAGAGTGGCGATACGGTGGGCAAGGAGTGCCAGATACTGGTTGAACAGCCAGGGAGAGAGATTAGATCCCTGGGGGACACCACAGGTAGAGAAGAAGATGTCAGAGAGGAAGGACCCCAGTTGGACCTGGGAGGGTCGATTGGAAAGGAAAGAGGTCAGCCACGCCAGAGCCTGACCAGTGATACCCAGGTTATCACGGAGACGGTTGAGCAGGATGGCATGGTTGACAGTGTCAAAGGCAGAAGAGAGATCGAGCAGAATGAGAACACACGCAGTGTTGGAGTTGAGGTTCGAGAGCAGGTCCTCACGGATGTTCAGGGGAGCAGTTTCCGTGCTTCTGGCAGCTCTGAAGCCAGATTGATGGTCATGAAGACTACCAACAGATTTAGCATGGAGGTTGAGCTGGGAGATGGCCAGTTTCTCCAGGAGCTTGCCCAGGAAGGGAGTGATGGAGATTGGGCGATAGTTAGCCGGGCAGGCGGGGTTGGAAGAGGGTTTCTTAAGAAGAGGATGCACAAGGGAGTGCTTAAGGGGGGATGGGAAGACTCCAGAGGCGAAGGAGTGGTTGCAAAAGTCAGCCAGGGCAGGAGCCAGGGAGTCGATGTGGTCCTTGATAGTTTGAGGAGCAGGGGTAAACCTGTTTAGATGAGACTTTCATAGATCGGACTTGTCTGGAAACCTCGTCAGCAGAAAAAAGGGGAAAGGCAGAGAAGGAGGGAGGAGGGGTGGCTGCAGAAGGGCCAGAGGGAGAGCCAGGAAGAGATGGAGGGAGGTGATAGGAGGAGAGTGTGGACAGGATGTCCTGAGTTTTAGAGACAAAGTGAGAGGCCAGTGCAGTGCAGAGGGCCTGGGAGGGGACAGGAGAGGTAGAGACTGCAGCAGGGTTGGCAAGCTCCTTGCAGATTTTAAAGAGTTCGGCCGAGTTGTTAGATGCAGCAGAGATGCGGGCTTGGATAAGGGCTCTCTTCTTGGTGAGAACGGAGAGACGGTATTGCCTTTGGAGCAGGCGGCAGGCCAGTTTGTCAGAGGATGTACATGAAGCACGCCATTTCCTCTCTGCCACCCTGCACTTGCGTTTTAGGGTGACGAGACCCGAGTCATACCAGGAGTTGCATTTGGCTTTGGGCTTCAGGCGGATTCTCATGACAGGCATAGGATGTGTATGTGTGTGTACTTGCAAACAAAGCATAAGCAAAGCGCATATGCAAAGGATATGCAGTCATGTAGAAATTGCATGCCCACTTGAAAGAGACGTTGCACATATAAATAGGACTCTTCATCTGGTTGCTACTGGTTACGTGAATAGAGACATGGGTCAAATTTGAGTGAAAGTTGCAATCATTAACCTGAATATGGCTTAAGAAATGGTTACAAATTAACTTTGCTGCAGGTAACTGTGGGATGCGAACATTAATCTTCTATGGTGCAGAACATGTGCAGGCCCATGACCCTGGTCTCCTAGACCAGCTCAAGGCGTAGGGATTTTGCGTAGCTTGTTGCACTTGTTTTCATCTTCCAGGATGTAGGTGCCAGGGAAACACAGTAGTTGAGCAGGCAACGCTTCTTTCTCGTGGAGCAGTACTGGCTTTCTCAGCCATTTCTCTAATCCTATGCCTTCCACATCAATCAATACCTGATCTGCATCGTTACCAGCCACTCAACCTGTGCTTTTTGTAGGTGATCTCTCATAGGACATACATAAGGTAATACATTCAATTTTTCTGAGAGTATCCCGGATTGTAAATGTATACTTGAACAATATCATTTTTTTCTTTCCATCAATGTAAGTCAATAGGAGTTTTGGAACTCTTACCTTACATTAACCCAAATCTCTTTTGTTTAAGTTCCCAAATATTGGCATAGAACAAACTGGATCAGGCACAATTAGGGTGTTAATATTTAGGATTGAAATTGTCTTGAAAACTACTCTTCTTTAGAGTGACATACCTTGGACTCCACAAAAAGTCGAATTTTTAATCGGCATGCCTGTAATTATAAGGTCGTATTTCTGCAGCCATGGAAGTGGTGCAGTGTCCCGGCTCTGGACCTATATAGCAAGCAGGTTCAGCCTGCGGTAAAGTATGGGTCAGTGAGGTGGGGCCATGCAAAGGCTTGCTAACTGAATATAAAAGAATACACATTTTTAAAACAACTATTGCTTCTTCCCAGGAGTGATCCTTCTGCCCCGACTCATTTGGAGTTTGACATCATTCCCATGGGCACCCTGGCCATATTCAACCCTGCCTTCTTTTGGATAATGGTCTGATCTCAACCAGGCCTGGGAGTGCAGGGAGGCGTTATCTCACCCTATGTCGCTTAGCCGAGGCAAAAGCCTCAAATGGTTTGCTCAGCTCAAGAAGATGCTGCATAGGCTGGGTGTCAGTGAACTCTGGAGTGATCAAGGGGGAGTAGTAGCTCAGCCTTGATTAAAGCAAAGATCTCTGCTAAGCGGATTGTAATGGAGCTTCTCCTTGAGGACACCACAAAGTGTAAGCTTGGTCATGTCTATATTGCCCACATTAGCAAGCCAGGCTTTAGGCAATACCTGGATGAAATGTCTCCCCCATTCGAAAAGATTTCTATATGCGTCTGCAACTGGGCATCTTTCCAGTTGCTGTGTGGACACAGGTTTGGTGCCCCTCAGTGTCTGACATCTGTCCTATGTGTGGCAGCATAAGAGAAACAGTGCCACACTTCTTTCTGTTCTGTGAAAAGTCAAAGAGGCCGAGACTCCTGCTCGTAAAGCTGGTTCTTAGAGACTCCAGAATCCGCAGATATGATCAGGCGTGGTGTTTTTAATCTATTCTCTCTCCCCTACTGTGATATTTGCAACAGCTCAATACAGACACAGGGTATGGCTGGTAAGAAAGACATTTGAGGCCAGCAATTAGGACAACAGTGCCTTCCCTCTTTTACTTTATCTGTACACGTCAAGGCTGCGAGCACAGCTCTCCTCCTTTTAATAATTTCTCAGTGAATGCTGTTCGGCACACCTCACAGAACTTGCAGTATTGCTTGGAACAAACGATTTGGAAGACCTTCAAATGAGTAATTGCTGAATTCAATTGGCCACGCCCCTATAACGCCGGAAGCAGCACAAAAGGAGACGGGCGCATGCATATGCACGCACGCATCCCAAAGTGCTCCGTGAGTGCTCTTCGGCTCGAATCGCAGTACTCACAAGATTATTTGGAAGAAACGATTTGGAAGGTATTTCTGAAGACTAACGAGACCGTCGCACTTTCCATCCTACGAACTTATATAAGGACATATATACTATGAGAAACCTGAAGGTGTCTCACCCGCTAGTCCCTGGGGATCTGTCATCAAGGTGGCCAGGACACGCCCATCACTTTCGGATCAAGTTCCTGGGGGTGGGCAGTGCGGGAGGATCACCTGGGTGAGGGGACTTCAGGGAGTGGGAAATCAGATGGTGACACGTGGTATCCCCTTCCCTGTAACACCTTAACCCCATCCAACCAGATAGGATGCTTAGGAACTCAACCCCCCGTCCCCTTTCCCAACATGAACACTATCTCACGGTCAGCTCACCATAGGAGAAAACAGATTAACACCCGAGCCGTATACCTGACATGTCTTAATAAAATGGTCAGGCAGGATGAGGCAATTACTGACCATTACACACACCTGACTTCCATTTCACTTCCCAACATGGATAAAAAGCGGAGCACAAGAGCACAATCTGAGCAAGGCAAAGCACACCAGGCAGCAGCAGTTCCAAGATGACAGTTTAATACAAGGCAAAAGATGGCAAGACAGAAGGGGATTGCAAGGAGAGAAGTACCCTTCACCTCTTCAACAAGAGACCGTTATTTTTATGAACCTTCGAGAATAGGAAACTTAAGACGTGCAATCAAGCCTGAAGAATCCTGAATTGTTTGTCGGACGTACCCAGGGCTCTCCCGCACCGAAAGTCAAGGCGGGGAGTATCGTTTGCCGGCCTGGTACTGTTCTTGGCTCCTACAACAAAGCAATGCCAGTGAAGTCAGCACAGCCGGTGAGTTGGGGAGACTGATACCAGACCGGTCTGTGTTGAAGCCAAGGTTGCAAGCAGCAACATTGTATAGTGAATACTGAAGCAAACAGTGTATGAAGCGTATGTGGTAATTGACGCAAACAAAATTAAAACAAAAAATGAGTGATTAAACTTTGAAGCCAAGATACAATACCTTAGACAGAGTGGTTAGGCACCACATGGATGCTCATTCGAAAGTCTCTGTTAGGTATAGAACTGAAAAGTGGCGAAAGTGAAAGAGTGATAAAGTATTGTGAAATCGAATTGGTCCTACAACAGGTCAACCAAAACCCTGTGCATATTCAAAATTTCTCGATGTCAATGGCATAAAGAAAGTTGATGACTAAGTAGATGAAGTTGGCCCGAGTCCGGCGCAGGGAGATCAGCTGAGAGCTTTTGGTTAAAGCAAGTTTGTGCTAAAAGTTAAGTTTGGAAGTGAAATCGGTCCAAGCCCGGCAGAGGGAGACTGATTGAATATTGTGTTAAAGGGATCTGAGCCCGGCTGAGGGGGATCCAAGGTGAATAGTGAATCTCCTGAGAAAATGTGTACTTGTGAAGTCTGAAGAGGAAAATACCTTATTGTTTGTTTGTCACATCAGGCCCTCTGAAAGAAGAGATTTTGAAAGGCAAAGAGACTTGGGCATAGAAGGCCCTGATGCTAATGATTGAACTATATCCTCATGCCAGAAAAGCCAGAGACTGTGCTAAGCTTGAGTGTACCACCTTATACCGTGCTGAAAACATGGGAAAGAGAGGCCAACAGCCTGAACGGTGGGTGGTCATAATTTCGAAAAAAAAATGTCGACAGACAAAAATGTCGAAAAAAAAATGTCGAAAAAAAAAATGTCGACTTTCGTTTTTTTTAATTATATATTTATTTTAGGGGTTCGGGAGTTAAAAAAAAGGGAAAAATACAAAAAAAATTAAAAAAGGGGGGATGGGGGGAACCCCCCCATTTAAAAAAAAAATGCATTGAAAAAAAAAGTCGACATTTATTTTTTCGACATTTTTTTTTCGATATTTTGACTTTCGACATTTTTGTTGTCGAAATTATGACTATAAACCGCCTGAACATCCTGGCATATTATATCTTGAATACTTCTTTCTTTTATGTGACATTGTTTCCTACACTATTTATATTTAGAGGTAAGGATTGGCAATAGGTTTATTAGTATAGGCATTTTTATTTTGCCAAGACATCACTAGGACTGCGTTATTATTATTTGATGGTCGTAGCTTGCTCCCATCTGTAGATTTAGAATTAGATAGGGGTTTTCAAACCCTTTTTGAAGTTCAATAAAAACCCTTGAACTGTGGTCACTTGTGTCTGTCTTACTGTTGAGGCAAAGATATCTTTTTTTTCCCTATTACCCTGTAACATTTATTGTTATATTTCGAAAAAACACTCAACGCCTAGAGGAAATCACACCCTAATTAAGGCACTTTTGAAACTTGGGTGACTTTACAGCCATTTTGTTCTTTTTCAGATTCATCACAAAGTACTTATGTATTCACATAAGCATGTATATTACCTGTGCCAGTGAAATAATAATTGATACTTGTCGGTATATTAACTGTACAGTATTTTATGTTTATTTTGTTGTATATAATATAATTTTTTTGTTCTTTGATGCCACTGTCAATTGTTATTTTCCACATGTATATCGTATTCCCTAGCATTTTTTTCAATTTATGTACATGTTTCTTATGATTAGAAAATAAATAATTGTTTTCCAACATTTGTATTTCCTAACACAGTGAGTGATTAGTACTCTTAGACTCAATCTCTGGATTTCTTATTTAGGAGACCACACCTCTGAAAAACTTGTGAGAGACAGGCCTAAAATTCTGTATCTGTCCAACCAAGCAATTGCTCATAGCATTCATTATCAGCAAGGGTACACACATTTGTGTACATGTCATACTGTTGATACCATGCCTTCCTTATACTACTTAGAGCTTGCTTTTGTCTTATTCATCTAGACAAAAGGAGTTGCGCGTGTGCATCCCGAGTGCTCCGTGAGTACTGTTCGGCGGTCTCGGTGTTGGGGCTCTGGCCTCTAAGAGCACTATTGTAGATAACCTTTTTATTTGTTTCTGCCTCTTGATAGTACTATACAGTATCAACATGCGGAAAAAGGAGAGGGCAGCCCCGGATGTTATTTCAGCCCTGCTGGTTTTCTCGTCTCGAAGAGGAGGCATGTCACGAGCCGTCACCCTTCCACTGCCTCCTTCACCTGTTAACATGTGTTCCCAGGGGCTATTGGAGAAGGACATAAGAGGGGAGCACAGGTTGTTGATGGATATCCAAGGCCCTGGTGAAGTATTTACCTCATCTATGCCGTTGGTAATTGAACTAGGTACATTGCCCCAGGAACTATATAACCAAATAGTAGGTAACGGTCCAAGCGAACGTAATAACAATCCCCATGATACCCTAAACAGGTCTTATTTGAATACTCCACCCCTTTTTTCCACATGGGAAGTTACGCTCCTCGCACTTTCAGATCATTTACAGGATGAGGGGGCAGAGGAACAGGGTCCACTCCCAGCGCAGCCTTATTTGGCTTCTCCCGTCCTACCTGAGGACGATACAAGTGTGGTGGTCACAGCCTTAGTGAACCTGGGCCACGATTTATCTTGTGAGCTGAAAACACAGACAAATTATCTCAAATATTTTTCTAGCCTCATACTTACACCGATACAACTAGTGAGGGAACGCCTGCATGAGACTGGACTGAGGGTGCGGGGTAGCCTTGAACAACCAAGCTTGCCTCAAATGGATACTAGGAAAAATGGGTTGGATGGGAAAGACTTAGGTGTTTCCGACACCTTTGAACTTAGGGTTAACAGACCAAAAACAAAAAGGGCATGAATTACAATAAAAATAAGAAAAACTACAAAAAGAAACTTACCAAAAAAGTTAGCAACACAGCATCAAGAACATTTTTGCACTAAGCAGCATTGGAGAGGGCAAGGGAGTTTCAAGACGAAGGGGAGGGTTTGGATTCCCAAGCCAAGGAGAATGAAGTCGATAAACAGACAAAGTAACCATATAGTAAATCGCAGTTATGAGGGTACCATTACATGCATCAAGGTCAAAACTAAAAGAGGGAGATGGACACATCGAGCTAGAGGGGATACATGTGCCGCCTGACCTTAGGGTGGTTAATGCTTTTAAGCAAAGGGGAGGTGCAAGGGGCCCGAGAGGAGATTATTGGTATTAATCATCAAGGAGATCTATTTGAAATATTTAAATGATCCCCGGCCCCCCAGCTAGGAATGAAAACTACACTTTTGCTACCAGGTGATGCGAAAGCAGCAAGTAACATCCGTAATATAGAAGGGGGGGAAAGGAGAACTTTCCAGAGTGGGACCCCCAT
Organism: Ambystoma mexicanum; assembly: GCF_040938575.1. Classification (NCBI taxonomy): domain Eukaryota; kingdom Metazoa; phylum Chordata; class Amphibia; order Caudata; family Ambystomatidae; genus Ambystoma; species Ambystoma mexicanum. The sequence continues at coordinate 167,323,750 of NC_090940.1, forward strand.
ATTTTGAAAATGGACCCTTTGAGAAACCTGAGGGTGTTCTCCCAAGTAAACCTCGGGAAACCCTTATTCAGGTGGCCTGGGGAGGGCTGGCGTTCTCAGATCCCAACCCTGGGGGTTGATGAGCAAGGGAGAATCACCTGGATAGGGGCATCCGGGGTTATGCTCGGCTGAACGCCCCAGGTGAGACGTGGTACAATGCCGAGGAAGGAGGGGCGAATAATATATCTATTAGGCCTTTATAGGCTATAAGACATCTGCCTCACCTCCTCCCATTAAATCTCTTCTACTTAGATCCAATGTCCCATCCGTACAGAAACAATCCCCTAAGATTTCAAACCCGCTTGCACCCGAAGATGATCCATCCGAGAATCTCCATGTGTCTGTTCCCTACCTGAATACTCCTGGTCATTGCCCTTGCCATTCTACCCCACGTCCCTCTAATTATTCTTCCCCTAAAACCCAGTATATTGTATTTACAGAACACTATGATTCCCACAATCCCCTCTGTTCACTCCATGATCCCAGTTCCTCTAATAAGCTTCACAAACCCTACCAATCCCGTCCCTCTGGTTGTCATCTTTCGAATCCCCAATCTACTATGACAGAATACTACCTTTCCCACAATCCCTTATGTTCTGTCCTCCGTCCCGGTCATCCTAGTCCATTTCCCAAACCTTCCCCATCACATCCCATAGGACAATCCAACAATACCTTTTCTCCATCCTAGCCCGTGGGACACTCAGGAACTCTACCACCATCCTTTTCCACCATGAACACTTCCTCACATTGTGACAGACAACAGACTTGTAATGCACCGGTTTACCTGACATGTCCCGACACAAGGGCCAGGCAAAGCCATGCTATTAATTTAAATCACACACACCTGACGACCCTTCCTTTTCCCCGCAGGGATAAAAGGTGGAGTAAGAGAGCACAGGGGGAGCAAGGCGAGCACGACAGACAGCATGACGAGACAGCTAATCAGGCGTGGCAGTTCAAGAGAAGGAGAAAGGCGGCAGGAATCATGAGGGTGGCGAGAAGAGAAGTGACCTCATCTTTTTCGTCCCTAGCCTGCAGAACCTTCATAGAAGAGATTCTAAGACCGCAAACAATAGCACGCGTGTCTTGCAGCAGATGTCAACGGTACACAGGGCAAGCCTAAGCCGATAAGCAGGAGCAAGGGAATCTCCCCCGACCGTGGTACCGGCCTTGACTCTAGTAAAGCCGAAAGCCAAGCAGTTCAGCACAGCTGATGAGCCGAGGGGCGAATCGATAAGTGCCGGGCAGTGTTGAGAGAGAAATGCAAAGTGGCAAGTTTGAACCAAGTTTAAGGAACTGTGTAAAGAACTGTAAAAAGTGTTAAGGGGAGACCAGCTACAAAGGGAAGCCGGCACCACGTGGGCGCTAAACTCAAGAGACTCTGGTCGATACCCATCAGAGCGAGACTACAGGTACCAGAAGGCCGTAGGAGAGTCATCGAAAGAGGTCAAAGTGGTCCTAAAGGAGGTCTAGTAAATTCCCTGTACAATCGAAAGACTTTGTTCTGCAAATTGTGTGACAGCAAGGGAAGTGAATCCCACAAATTCAAGTGAATGTGAAGTTGACAAGAGTGATCCCTACCGAGGGATGCTGACGGCAAAGTATAAAGTCCCAAGAAACAGTGTGTCAACAGAGGTAAACCTGGCCGAGGGATGTCCACCATGAACTGTTTGAAAAGACATTGAGAAACCAAGGGAAGTGAAACCCGCTAAAAAGAAGAGAGGGGTCCGAGTCCAACCTAGGGCGATTCGGCTGAGATTTGAGATGGGTCCGAGACCCGACGGAGGGAGATCCAGGAGTGAAGCTATCACCCAAAAGTTTACTGAGAAAAGAACTGTTATATAATTGTGGTAAAAAAGTGAGCAGGGTCAGCGCCCAGAAGAGGGGGACCCAGGGGTGAATCCATCACCAGGCAAACATTGGAAACAGACTTTCATTTGTTAAAGGAACTTTATTTTGGAACCTAAGAGGCCCTTGAAAGCGAGAGAACATAGCCCTCCGGGGACTTGATCTCATTAAGGAACTTTCTAGGGATTTGCGTCCAGAAGAGGGGAATCCTGGGATGAAAGTTGTCACCCAAAGTCCATGGAAAAGAGACTGTTTGTTTTGGTATTTGAATTCGTCAGGTCCTCGAAGGCAAGAGACTTTCAAAGAAACAAGACTTGCCCATCAAAGGTCCTGAGTGTTGCCATTAGAACTGTTGTCTCGTGCTGTGCTCCAAGATCCCACCTTACTCAGTGCTCAAAACATGGGGAAGGGAGACCCAGGCTACCGCATCCTGACAAATTATTTGTGAACATTTCTTTCTTTTCTTGAGAACTATCCCACACCTTTTATTTGTATTAGTTGTAAGGTTTGGCAATAGGTTTCTTAGTATAGGCTCCTTTTATTTGAAGCGATGCCACTAGGACTGCCTTATTTTTCATTTGATGGTCGACGCTTCCCATCTTAGATTTAAGTTTAGAATAGGCGTTTGTCCAACCTGAATACAGAATTCATTGTTCAATAAACACCCTTGAACTGTGATCACTTGTGCCTGTCTTACTTGTTGCCACCATGAGTTCCTCACACCCTACCAGGGGCTGAGGTGGACACTCAGCATGGGAATAGCTTTGGGGATGGTATAATCTTGAACGAGTGTGCAATAAGAGACCTCATAAACGTGGTAATTACCCAGGAAAAACCGAATGATGTGCGCAGGGAAGTAAGGGAAAGCACAGCGATTGGCCCAAATCGGGAAAGCGGCCCTCAGGTGAACACAGATGAGGAGACGTGTGGGCGGGTATCTCTGGACCCATTTGCACCAAAGGCATCACATAACCATTATACATTCCATCTGGAACCCCAGGAATGCGGGGCAGTTGCAGGCTCACATAAGAAAGGGGACATAATGAATAACAAGGGGCCCCGTAATTTGGAGACACCAATTTCCACCCCCTTTTGGGTCTAGCCCAGACAGACTCGCGAATAACTAGGGTGCCCATGGTGAATAGGCATAATACGGTAAATACCCTACAGGAATTTAGAGATTGTCTTAGTGAGATGCTTAACGAAATACCTGAGGTCTATAAATCCGAAATTAAAAATGATGATTACAGAGTTAAGGAGGTTAAGTTCCCCCAATATGAGTGTATTGGCCCAAAAGCAATATTCATAAGGGGTAAGACTAATTTTACTAAAATACAAAACTATCTTCGAGATACTGCATTTCCTGGAGAACAAAGTTTAATGTTGAATTATATGTTTAACACAGGGGGTCTGGACTCGTTAAACAGGAAGAGAGTCTTGTCCCTCTTAAGCGAAATACCATCACCACGCCTAATAACTTCTAGGGATATTAAACTTGTGCACTTCATCCACATCGCCAGATATGATCATGTGAGGATGGACATCCCCTTGCGGATGGTTTATGAGGCTCTTAACTGGAGTCCAACAATTCCAAAAGAAGGGTTATGATTTGCGACTCTATTTAAACTCACAGCCTGATTTACAGCTAGGTTGAGGTGGGGGTGGGGTATCTGACATCCAAATGGGGCAGGAAGACCCAAGTGGGCAGGGATAACTCATACGGGGGGAGAAAAAGCAAGGAAGGTGAGGACTCGGATTGGAGATGGTTGGCCCTCTCCCTTAGAGTCTCTATTATCCAATTTAAAGAACTGAAGAGTAATCTCTAGCTCTGATCATGGTTTGTCATTAATATTGTGGAATGTTAGAGGTACATCAGCATTATATTCGAATGAATCTTTGTGCACATTTTTGCAAACCTATCCCATTATATGTTTACAAGAAACTTGGCTGAGAGGTCCTCCTGTGTTGGACGGATATGATTTAATAATTAAACCTGCATTGCAAGGGGCCAGAGGTAGACCTGCGATGGGACTACTTATTACTGTACGAATGGAATTGGCTTAACCATCTTGAATTATTCCATCCTGATTAAGGGGGTCCTAGCTGCTGCAATACATATTGATAAGGGTGTCCACTTTAATCAAATATTACTAATAAACATCTATTGGAACCCAGTTGGAAATTTAGACTACAATTCGGAGTATGAATGCAAAAATCAGAGATTGGCTAGTGACCACCCGAGGGGGACAGGTCACTGTCGCAGGGAACTTTAATTGGGATTGCTGCGACCCAGCTGCCCCATATTGTGATCATCAACTTACTGATATACATCAAAAACTTTTAGGAACTGGGACAGAAGGTATATAACAATTAACTCAAGAGAGGAGAGGGATTACAGGCCTGGTGAATAGCGTCGCAGGATGAAAAGGGATACAGGGTCAAATTTGGCGATCTATTATGGAGAGTTTTTTGGATGACTAGGCTATGTGAGACCAGAGAAGGGCCAACTAGAGGCTCGGCCACATTGTATGGAACAAAATCTTCCTACAAAATTGATAACATATTTGCCTCCAAAACAGTACTAGACCACACTTTAGCTTTTGAAGTACTTCCAAACCATTACAGTGATCACGCCATACTATTAATGACCCTTGGGGGTTTAATAACGGATTGTAACCATGATATGTATAAAACAATGGTAATTGTAAACCAGAACTGTAATCAAGTAAGGCTACATGGAGGTAACGTTGTTAAATGTAATATGCGGATGTTAAGGGACTTCAGGAGTTTTTTTCTGGAAGGTAAACTGACAACATATGCCCCTACCTCCTTCAATAATTACCTTATTTCTGTGATGGTGATATTGGGGAAAGGAAGTAATAAACTAAAGAAGGCAAAAACACATGCTCATAAATTTGGCCCTGATGTACAGCCTATGAAAAGACTCATACGCAAAGAGATAAGGCAGGTGAAACTATCCCATAGCGGCGGGCAAGTAAAATTGAATAACACCAACAAAGTAAAACACAAATTAAGAAATTGCACACATTCTCACTGGTACTTTCTGTTTATAACGGATGCTGAGGCAATGATGGCAGTGCTGCAGGAGGGAACATCTAGACATTTTTGCACATTGATTAATGATCTTGTACTAAGACAGCAATCAGTGCAAATGAATCCTATACCTGAACATGTTTGGTCTGTGCATTTTAAAGAGCTGTATAATACAAATGATGCGATTGAACATTAACCCTTTGAATGTAATCCTGAGCAATGGAACTTGAGTGTCTTCATTGAAGAAATAGGAAAAAGTATGTCAGCGAGTACCTCTAGAGGTGGACCGATTTATTTTTAAACAGAATATTATGTTACGGTCTAGGTTATTGTTTATTTTATTTATTGAGGTATTATCAATACTAAGACTACTCCCAATTCCTGGAAAAGTTCAGATGTAATTCTACATCTACAAGAAAGGAGACATGATGGTACCTTTAAACTATCAGCCCATAGCAATTATGGATGCAGATTCGAAAATCTTTGCCTCCGTGATACTGGGACTTATACAAGAATGGTGTGTAGATAACATTCTACATATGTTCCAGGTGGGATTTAGGAAATCCATGGGAACTGACTGTGCAGGTTTATTGCTGGCACTATACAGAGGTTGGCTCGGAGAGATAATACTACTGCAATATATGTCGCCTCCATGGATTTGTCTATGGCGTTCGACTTGGTGGATCACCATATTTTCTGGGCAACATTACAAAAACTGGGTCTTCCCAGTAGTCTATTGAGTAAACATTGGTGTTTATTGGCATTTTCATAAGGAAATACAAGCACACAAATTAAACAATAACAATCACCAACCCTCGTTGCACGCATCCCCTCCTCGAGACCCACCCCCTGGCTTGCACTACCAGGACCATTACACATGACAGGACATTGGATCTGCTACTTAAGGCTGAGTACAAACATTGTTGGTGGAAAGGGGTCCGCGCGTGTAGCAGACTAGTACCACGACAGCTTGTGTACAGTGTAGGGACCAGAAATGCACAGCTGTTAGGTCGTAAACCAAAGTTACACATTTCCACTCCCCCATTTCAACATAAAAGCTCCCCACTCAAGAGAAAACGTTTCCATTGCAGTCATTAACCACTGCTGCCAATTTCTCATACATGAATATACCCCACAGTTTGGTCATCAGTTCATTCCTCGATGGAGAAGCCTTATCTTTCCATTTCTGGGCCAGGGCCACCCTCCCCGCTCTCAAGAGACATAGTAAGTTTCGGGAATCTGGATTCATCATAGTCGGCACCTGGGACGCCCAACAACATCTGGAGGGTGTCCAGGCCTGGGGATATTCCGACTGTGTCTTTGATCCAAATAAGGGCTTCGGACCAGTATATTTTCAACTGTGGGCATTCCAACCACATGCAATACCATGACCCCGTCTGACCACATTGCCTGGGGCAGAGAGGAGGCAGAATCCTTAGAGATCACCAATGCCTGGTAAAGGGGGAGAGGCCCTGGCATGTGCTGATCAAAACCGTGGTCTACAAGGAATAAAACTCTATTGCTTCCAACCCGTAGGAAGTAGTGAAGACCACTTGCACTAGGATTGTTTGAAAACATATTTGTTTCTGTCACCTTGGCTGATCCTAGTGAGGGATAGTTCAGAAGTCCAAAAATAAACAGGACAGAAGTTCCTGTTCGAAGGGACTATTAAGTGACCACAAAGCACAAACAGATCTGCTTTTGTACAACTTTATAGTTTTTATTCTTGATTCTGTGATTCTGTATTAGTCATTCCTTCATGGAATATTCGATTTTGTAATTATTGAAGCTTTTTCTTTAAATCGAAATAATCTTGTTTGTAAACAATGGCCCCTTTATCAACCCTAAGGAAAAAACACAGAGGTCCTGATTCAAAACCTCATGCAAAATACCTGCCATTCCATGATGGAACAACACTTTTCACACAAGCTCCACACTCACTATCTATATAAATAGAGGCACATAATATAGAGCATATAAGAATAGTGTTGTTCCATCACAGAATGGCGCTCTATAATTTTAGATGCAGTTCAGAATCAGGCCTAAATTGTTTTTGGGGGATCTAAGCTGACGGTCTGCAGGTGCCTGGGCAAATTACCTCCCACTAAGCCATCATAGCAACTAATCTTGTGTCAACAAAACCTGTGTTTACTCTCGTTGGAACCCTAGATCCAATGTGGGAATGGCAGGGCATGACCGATATCTTAATTGGAGAATTGGCCCCTGCGATTCAGTCCTTTAAAATTTTGAAAAACAATCTTACGACATGGGTTTATTTAAGTATGCGTCCTTAGTTCCAACTTCCCACATCTGAACAAGGGACGGCAATCAAACACACCCTGCCTGCAACCCCATAATCACCACAATATAACAGGCGGATGTGGGGCAGCCTCACCTTTTGTAATGTCTTCTGCATGGTATTAAGGTATTAAGGGAGGAAGAAAGTTATTTCACCTTCATGAGAAAGTCTAAATATTCATTGCTGCTGGGCGTTATGGTCAGGCAGCAAGACAATGTCTACCACAATTCATGAAGGGCACCTTTAAAGCTGCGCAAAAGGAGCTTTGATAAGAACATGATGGCTGATGCTTACTTGCACTGAAGAAGGCATGCCCTCGAGGACTGTCCTGTAAGGATCTCATGGTTGCAGCAGTAAAGACAGACACAAGTGATCACATAGTTCAATGGTGTTTATTAAACTATATGCAGGTTGGAAAAATGCCTAATCTAAATCTAAGTCTAAGATGAGAGCAAGCGCCAACCATCAAACGAAAAATAAGACAGTCCTAGTGGCACTGTGTCAAATAAAAAGGGCCTATACTAAGAAACCTATTGCCAAACCTTAAACTAGCACAAAAAGGGAGTGGGATAGTTTTCAAGAAAGAAAGAAGTGTTCATAAATAATATGTCAGGATGCGGTAGCATGGGTCTCCCTTAGACACATTTTGAGAACGCGGTAAGGTGGGATCTTGGAGCACAGCACACGCTCAAGCTTTCTTAGCACGAACCGAGAGTTCCGTTTCAGCTAGCACAGTACACGCTCAACCTGTCTCAGTACGAGCCGGTTGTTCCGTTTCAGCTGTCAAGGCCGTTGATGACCAAGCCTCGTTTACTTTGAAAGCCTCTTACCTTCGTGGGCCTGACATGTTCAAATAGTAAAAACAAAGGTTAATTTAACCAAATGAAAGTTCTTTAGGATGATAATGGTTCAACCCTTGGTCCCCCTCTTCCGGATGCTGATCCTTCTCGATTCTTAGCCACAGTTCACGTTGCGTGACGGCTTCACCCCTGGGTCCCCCTCTTCCGGGCGCCAACCCCATCATATTCTACAAATTATATAACTGTTCTTTTCTCAATGGACTTTGGGTGATAGCTTCACCCCTGGATAATCCTCGTTCATGCTCGTACCCCTCTTGACTGCCAGTACCTTTCTGCTGGGTTTACTATGGCTTTTCCACATATTCCTTGGGTGACAACTTCAACTTTTTGTAGGTGCTGAAGCCGCTGGACGAGACCTTTTGGCTGAGCAAGATGGAGAGCATTACAATAGTCTAACCGACTCAAGACCAGTGTGGCTACGACTGGCGGTCTAATATTAGAGGGTGTAAGGAGGAGTACTTTCCTCAAGACCCTCAAATGAAAGTATCCCTCGAGTTAGCACCCACGTGGTGCCGGTTCCCTCTGCAGGTGGTCTTTCCCTCACAGATGTACAGTTCTTTGAACTTCTTTCAACTTGCCACTTTGCGACTTTCATTCAACGCAGCCTGGTTCTTATCGGTCCTCCCTTTGACTTACCGGCTGTGATGAACCGCTTGGCGTTCCTCTTTACTGGAGTCAAGGCCGGCTGTGGGTACCGCTGGCATCTGATGCAAAACACTCTGTCTATTGTCCTCGGTCTTAGGATTCCTTCTGTGGAGGTTTTGCGGGTTTGCGTCAAAAAGGGAATTATCATGTCTCTCCTTGTTAGCCTCTCAATATTCGCCACCTTTCTCGTCCTTTTGTACTGCCGGGCATGGATAGCAGTATCGTTGTGCTGTCTGCCTTGCTCGTACTGTGTTCTCTTGCGCCACCTTTTATCCCTGTGGGGAAAGAAAAGGGCCGTCAGGTGTGTGTGATTCCGGTTAATTGCCTGACTCTGCCTGACTCTTGTGTCTGGACATGTCAGATATACAACTCTAGGGTTAGTCATTTGGTTTTCATGTCGGGGGAAAAGTGTTTGAGTCGCAAAACGGGGGGGTGGGGAGGTTGGGTGTTATAAGGAATTACAACCCTCATGTCAGGAGGTTTGATGACTTTGGAAGGGGGAGATTGGTAGGGTTTGTGAAGTGAAAGGAAATGTTTGGGACTTTTCTCATAAAATAAACAAGGGGGATTGTGGGAATGGTAATGTTTTATCTGAGCAGGTTGGGAGTGCGGGAAATAATCAGATGGTTGGGAAGAAAAATGACTGGGAGTATTCGAGTAAGATATAGGAGAACAGTGGTTCTGAGAGAGGTAGTTTCCTGGTGTATCAGGATTTGGGCTCCTAGTTGGTTTACCAGGGTGGAAGGGAGGTAGAAGTGGAATAACCAAAGAGAACCTCAGGGACTTCGTCCCCCTAACCTTCCTCCTTGGTGCAATACTGTGCCTCACCTTGGGTATTCCCCCTAGCACAACCATGGTCTCCGTCACCCAGGTGATCCTCCCTCACTGGTCCACCCCCAGGAACTGGATCCAATACTGATGGCCATGCCCTGGCCACCTGGATAAGGGATTCCTAGGCTCTACCTGGGAGAATACCATCAGGTTTCTAACACCTTCAAAACTCTGTTTCAGCCTGTGGTTTATGCTTCCAGTTTTTCAGCAAAGCCTGGTACTTTGTCAAAGTGTATGCCAAAGTGCCCTTGGTGGCTTGTACCTTTGTTAAGGATGCTCTAAAAAAAAACTGTGCATTGTGCACATTCATTATTGGAACAAAGGCCATTTCCACCTCCAGAACCTAAGCCTCCTGATGTGCATCCGTTTGCCAAACCCAAGATCAGGGCACTCAGCCCTAGTCTGTCAGCACACAATAAGATGTTAAAGCACAGCAGTAAGGACACCAAAGTCTCAGCTTTGAAACAACCTTATGCAGGTTATCAGGGCTGAACCAAATTACTGGAAATTAGCACCTGGATTGTGACATCATTTAGCGTCTCAACAGCTCAGTGGTCTCCAAAGGCTAGCTTTTCCAGCCCCTAACTGGTCGAAGGCAGAGGAGGCTACCATTTCCCTTCCTGCGCACCCTCCTCCTTCACCCCCGAGATTTCTGTGAGCTCTGTCCTCCCTATCCCTTGCTCCCCCTGCCAACAACACATACCAGAGACCCCAGTCCCCTCTCACCATTCTTAGACTTACCTCTTCCAATATGCTTCCAGTTGACCCATCCTTTTCAAGGTGGCCATCATGAAAAGGGAGAAGGGACTTGGCTTCAAACCCTTCTCCCTTTTTCCATCGCAGTCATTTCCTTTTGTAGTTTTATTTTTAAATGTCTGCAACAGACACTGTGGAGTTTCAAAAAAAGCTCCAAGCATCCTGAACAACATTTCAAAGTGCTGACAGTTATAACCTTCTTGACGGGTCGACATTACCGCTTGGTAACGGCACGGGGACCTGCTTTAAGCCACTAGCGACTTGAGTCCTGGAACATTATCAAGCTACAATGCCCTCCATATTGGCAGTTATTCCTTATTTCACGAAGGAGCTAAAAAACGCTTATTTTCATCTATAACTGACTCTGGAGGACCACTAACCAACAACTCCTTGAGGGTCCAGAGCGCGTCGCTGACTGTATCGCCCTGTTCCTATATGTCTCCACTGTTGCTCACCCACAATGAAAATGTTACCACTCTGATCAACATATTCAGAACACCACGGTATACTTAATAAGAAAACCTCGTTTTGGGGACTTTTGGACTACAGCATTCTCAAGTGGCCATGTGACACTATAACCTAACAACTTATAAGAACCATACCTAAAAAAAAACAAAAGCAATCAAATACACACAAAGCCAATTCTGCACCCCAAATTATAAGGCTGTGCATGATGAAAGGTGCGATTCCCACAGACACAGATTGTTTCCTACCTTCTGGTGCAGAAAATACTCAATAACCAGACCCCACAGGTCTGTGTAAGAGACGTTCCTCCCGTCTTTATTCATTGAGCCTAGCTCTTGGAAGTAATACTTCAAACGGCTCTTAGAAAAAGCCCCGGTCTTGTGGCTGATCACGGAATCCCTGGCGTAGTTGATTACATCTTGGAGGTCCTTCTGAGACCATTCGGGGTCTTTGTAAAGGGTGGACATAGACCTGGGGAAATATTTTAAAATTGGGTCAATCACGTTTCTGTAGCAGTTCTGTCATGTTATAAGGAAAATCAGGTCTACAAAGGCCATAAACAAAGCCTCATGAGCAGACTTGGAATTGTGCCAGCAAGGAATTGTCCCGAAAAGTAGCCTTTTGACCTCCATACACTGGTAGATGGTCCCCCTACCACACCCAAGATGTGTTTCTTATGTTACGTACCATAAAAGGAAAGGCACATTTTTCTTGTTGTTAATGCTTATGCCTGTGTGAGAAAACCTGATTTCATAATGCGCATGAGAGAAGTTAGTGCAGCCCTCTTTCGCCTGGTCAAACAGACATGGAATACCCCGATGGTCGCTATAATAACGGTATAACATGTGAAAGTAGTAGGGTAGGCCTTCTATGCAGCTGGAGTATAGGGATAGGCAGACATACCAATGTCGTCTATAGTAGAAAATTCATTCCCACATCACATTCTAAATCTGCCCCAGTCAACATCATCATTTATTCTCCATGCAGAACTTGCCCCCACCCCCTCTTTGTAGAGGATTGCATTAGAATACCACTATTCCTGGAATGGTGTTCAATTTGGGGAAATAAGGGAGAATGCGAACTATCAAGAAATTGATAGCAGATGTTATGAACAGAGAAATAGAAAGTAGAATAGCCTGGCTCCCCTATGTAAACAGAGGTTAACAAAAATAGGACTTGGCCACTGGTTTACAAATTCAGCTTTAATACACAGTAGTTATAAGAAGATTATTAAAACTTCATATCAGGGCATATGCCTGCACACAGGAGAAGGAAGATATTTAGCAATGAGATCGGTAAGAAAATATTACCCATTAAGAACAGTTTCGGGAATAGAACAGTATTTAATATGAATAAAACACATCTGTTCCCAGTCAGCAATGCATTAACTATTCTTTTATTATTGATTGATGCTTTAGTGTGTTGCTCAGTGGAAAAGTTTATATTTATCGCCTCAAGACTCCATTTCAAATTCTGATTGGAGATATTTTTACATTATTGGTTTATGATATAATATGATAGGTTATTTATAATGCGCTTAATACTCAGAGGTTTCTAAGCGTGGACCCAGGGATCAAACCCGTGTTGCTCTGCATCGTCTTGCTTCCAAGGCGAGCATGTTGCCCCTGAGCTATCCTCCAGAGACATTTACTGTTCATTGGTGAATTTTGCAATGACTGTACTTCTATAGAAATCAGGAAATGTCAGAAATAAAGTAAATTAAAATTGAAATGGATTTGATAATGATCAAAGAAAAAAATTCATGTTTATTTTTTGCATTATTCAAAACCATCCGATAATGCATAAAGTCAATAGGTATCAAGACAAAAATCAAACATTGGCGTTTACGATAGGAATGTACTACTTGGGCAATAATCCCTTCAGTAGTGGTCTCTATCAGGTAGTAGCACCCACTCAGGGGACTGAGTAAAGTGGGGGGGGATGGGGAGGATTTAACCACAGGCAGCAAAATTATTGCCCTTATCACTGTTGATAACGTCTTAGTGCTCTTTTTTGTTTGTTTGGCAGAGAATAAAGCAGCGTGCTAGAACCACAAGACCTTTTCTCGGTCAAAGAAAACTACAAAGACGGCTGTCAGGAAAATAATAAAAAGAGCTCTAGAAAGAGTTCCAAGTCTTGCTGCATTTCTGTGGCAGCAGGATAAGGTGCAGGAAGAGGCAAGAAGAGGAAGAGAAGTGGTAGGTAAATCAAAACAAATTTACTGACTCCATTTTGTGGGCATTTAGGTTAGGATGGAGGGAGGAAAAGTAGGCAAAGCGTCCAGAGCAGCCAACAACTTGCTCAGAGCTCAAGCTTAGACAAAGCCTGCAAACCGAGCAACCTTATTGGCTGTGCAACCATCACCGTGTGTTATAGGATATTTTGCACTGATGAGCTTTTCAGGTTTCTTGGGCGCGTTTGCAATTTTAATTTTACACACAATGGGCCTCATTACAAGTCTCGGCGGTACAGTACAAAATTGTCACAAGTCTCTCCCCTTCTCACCTGTCATTCCTGTTTACTTGCGACCTTCTTTTGTGACTTCTTCCGCACGGTCCGGGATTTGTATAAGCCTGCGCGCGGGTCTTCGGATTCCAGTGTGCTTCGTTCAGATTGTCCAGGATGGAACCAGGAAGGAACAATGTCCGCGCGCGGAGGCACGGAACCCGTGGCTCGAGCGCGAGTGAAAATCCAGGAAAGTTTTGGGTAAATTGAGGGATGAAAGGAAAAGAAGGAGGAAACAGGGAACCAGGAATAGAGATCAGGAAAACAGCCCCGAGCGAACTCCGGCAGCAGACGTCCAGCTACGGCGAGCAGTAGCGTTGAGACACGCAGAGCCGCGGGGGCGTGTCTGTTTTGTAGAACGTAGAGCGTGTAACGCAAAGACTGGTAAGCAGCGTTCCGCATCAAGCGGCCATGTTGGAAGGATTACTGAGTTCAATCCCCTATGTGTCAGGGACCACAAAGTCCAGAAGGGACACAGACGGTGGTTCATGACAAAAATGGCAGTAATTTAGTTATCATCCCTGTTACCGCACCGCACTACAGGTTTGGCGGTAGGGTAGAGCAAACGGCGGGAGGAAGATCTGCCACCTTATAGTCCAAAAAATACTCTAAATTGGTGGAATTACCGCCGCTTGAAATTCTCTCTAAATCCCACTGGAGTCCTCAACACTCCAAAAAATTGAGACTTAGACCACCACTTCTAATCAGCAGAAACAGTTATTCCGTTTGACAGTATTCCAGTGGATTTACCAGAGGAATACTGCCAAATTTGTAATGAGGCCCAATGTCTTTCTATTGTTTGTTTGTAACTTTAAAATTATTCACACAAAAATGTGAAATCCAAGATCTTATCCCAAGTTCTTCACGTCCATTTGGCTTCCAGTTTGGGTTGAGACTTTCGTCTCGTCCCTGTCAGTCCCCCTTCCCCCTCAATCGGGTGTATGTCATTGCTACATGCGTCCTGTCTTCACAGACAGTCCCTTGGTAGATACTGGTTATGTTACATGCAAATCTAAAATATTAACCTCCTCTAGGCTACTTTTTATTGCATGGTACATGTTTTTTCGGATCTTCATTGGCTTTTAAAACTTCAGTACATGCTATGATATGGAGCTGTCCCTCAGCTTTCTCATGACCTCTTTACTTATTGTGTATACTTTAAACAGATGCGATATCTAGATGGTCAGCTCTGAGAATGCTGCTGGTCTTGTCACCCTACTGGTGCATCCATGCTCCTGCCTGCGGGATGAAGTGTCTGTGGGACCGGGGAGGCTAGCTCAGGAGAAACAGGCTTGTCTTGGAAGCAAGACAACGCAGAGCATCACAGGTTTGAATCCTGGTCCCGCGCTTAGAAGCTGGTCTCCAGCATGAAGCCCGATATAAAAGCTCCATTTATTTTTTTCACCTTCACCTGCATTTTCTGACCACTATTCTGGGCCCACCTCTGGTGCTCTCCACATACCCACGGATTTACTTGAGGCTTGCAAACACACCACAGTTGATTCTCACACTACCGGCCTCTCGAGATTCTGCTCTCCGTCGAATGGGCCTTGCATTTTTGTGCCACTGCATACCTGCCGCCAAGAACTCTAATGATCATTTGTGAGGCCATTTTGAGGCTCACAAGGGATCCTTACATTGCGGAATGGGGAGCACAGTGCTGGCAGTGAGTAGAGTGAGGCCGCATGTGTCGTCATGTCTGCCAGCCGGTTACAAAACCTCTTGGAGGGAATAGGGGAATGGCCAACATGAAGGGCTCCTTACAAGGAATTCCACAGGCATACGCGCAACACCCTATATGCAGCTGTACTGTGTAAATCCTATGATATGGTATGTTAGATTATTTAATACCCAGAGGTTTTGTTAGGAGGTGACTAGTGTCAACTCAGGATCTCATTCCTTGTGCATTATTGTCATCACTTGCATTGTGTATGTTAGCTACAAGGGAATCCTCGCTGTGATCATTCAGCAAGGGTTCCAGATTCCATTGGGGGTTGAGAGGAGAAGGAGAGAGAGATGGACATCGTGGTCCACTGCTGGGGGCCGTTCTCCTGGAGGAACTTATTGAAATAAAACCTATCAACCCAAGTGATGACTCTGGAGTGCGTTATTGAACCCATTTAACAGGTTTCTAAGCGCAGACCCGGGGATCAAACCAGTGTTGCTCATTGTCATCTTGCTTCCAAGGTGAGCATGTTGCCGCTGAGCTATCCTCCCGAGACGTCCGGAGGATTCCCAGAGAACAGCCTCAATCCTAAAAATTGTAGTTGAGTCTCCACTCTGTTGTCATTACTCCTATAGTGTCTTTCCATCTGCGCCTAAATACAATTCAGTTCGTCCAGGGCGCGATATAAGCAGAAGAGATCAGGTTATCCCCAGAGGAGTCTCCCCAGCAAGCAGAAAGGGGATGTCAGTAAATATTTCATATATGTCAACAAATCATTCTTACCTAACAAAAAAGCCTTACAAAAATAAAATAAGCAGATATGGCATAATTCTCGATTTTCCAGGAGGTGAGGGGGGGGGCATAGTGACCTCACAAGTGGTTGATGCATTCAAGGCTCACTACATACCACGTGGATCCGGAAACGCCACTGATGTAGGTCATGACGTCCAATAGGTTCAACTCCTGCAGTGCTGCTAAGTTTCCAAAGAATGAGGTCATTGCTCTTGTTCCACCTCCAGAAGCCACCACGGCCACTACCGGGACCTGTCGGGAGAAGAATACAGTACGTTGTCCTCTATGCGAGTCTGTGAGTGTCATGGAAGCCTAACTCAAGTAGACCAAGACATGTCCATGTCATTCGAGACAGGCCCAGGCTGGGACATAAAATCAGCAAGGCAATAGTGAAAAGGTATGCCCCCTCCACCCATCCCCCAAGTGTCCCCTAATCACAAATTGCAAAATGTTGCTTTAACAAACAGCCTTTTGGAGTACTAGCCAAGGGGAGTTATTGGTAAACTGTACTGAATTAGTGCATTTTAAAAGCATAGTTTGTTAGTTACATGAATATAAAAAGTATGGCTGTAGCTCATCAAACTGGCCCACTTCCACCAAAAAAACTGCAACACACTAGAATGTTGGGCCACTCCTTCTGGCATTGTCGTATAGGCCAGTCCGAGCCTGTTTAAGTCTAATAAGATACACTTATTATCACACTGGATAATCTTCTAAGGCCTATTCTGTGGCAGAAAATAAATAGCAAACAGCACCTCCCCAACAAACTTTGCTGTTGTGCCCATGACAATCTAGTTTGTGATGTCGCTACAGAAGGGATTTTAGTGTATTGCCTTACCCAGGATCCACCAAAGCCATTGGTAGGACCGTCATAGAGGGTAAGTAGTGGAAGAGGAGGGAACCATTCTCCATGCTGAGCGGGCTTGGCCGTTTGGCTGCGTGTAGCCGGCCAGTGTATTGCTGTTCTTGGCAGCTTTGATGTTTGTGTTCAGCCTCTCCTGGAGTAGTAGCTGATTGGCCAAGATGCAACCCTTTCCTTGAATGTTGCTTCCGTTGTCAAATTTCCCTCTACTGCCGGAGGCTGTTACCTCACTACAGTGGCTTGTGAAATCACCAAAGAATATTGGTTGAAACACAGAGGGGCACTGCTCCTGGATTTTGGTTTATGTGGCCTGTTTCATGGAGAGTGAGATATGTGGCCTACTTCATGGAGAGTGGGATATGTGACCTACTTCATGGAGAGTGGGATATGTGACCTACTTCATGGAGAGTGAAATATTTGACCTACTTCATGGAGAGTGAAATATGTGGCCTAATTCATGGAGAGCGGGATATGTGACCTACTTCATGCAGAGTGGGGTATGTGACCTACTTCATGGAAAGTGGGGTTTGTGACCTACCTCATGGAGGGTGAGGTATGTGACCTACTTCATGGAGAGTGGGGTATGTGACCTACTTCATGGAAAGTGGGGTATGTGACCTACTTCATGGAAAGTGGGGTTTGTGACCTACCTCATGGAGAGTGAGGTATGTGACCTACTTCATGGAGAGTGGGATATGTGACCTACTTCATGGAAAGTGGGGTATGTGACCTACTTCATGGAGAGTGAGGTATGTGACCTACTTCATGGAGAGTGGGATACGTGAGCTACTTCATGAAGAGTAGGATATGTGACCTACTTCATGGAGAGTGAAATATGTGGCCTACTTCACAGAGAGTGTGATATGTGGCCCATTTCATGGAGAGTGGGATATGTGACCTACTTCATGGAGAGTGGGGTATGTGACCTACTTCATGGAGAGTGGGGTATGTGACCTACTTCATGGAGAATGAGATATGAGCCCTACTTCATGGAGAGTGGGATATGTGACATACTTCATGGAGAGTGGGATATGTGACATACTTCATGGATTGTGGGATATGTGACCTACTTCATGGAGAGTGGGATATGTGACCTACGTCATGGAGAGTGGGATATGTGACCTTCTTCATGTAGACTGGGATATGTGACCTACTCCATGGAGAGTGGGATATGTGACTTACGTCATGGGGAGTGGGATAGGTGACTTACGTCATGGAGAGTGGGATATGTGGCTTACTTCATGGAGAGTGGGATGGTTACCAGTCAATTGGTCGAAAACATTTGGTCGACAGGACAATTGGTCGACACCATTTGGTCGAATGCCAAATGGTCGAATTTTTTTTTTTTTTTTTTTACCCCTTTTTTGGTTTTTTTTGGGGGGGTCCCCCCCCCAACCCCCTTTTTTCTTTTTTTTTTCTTTCCCCACACGAAAACCCACAAAAAAAATATATAAATAAAAAAAAAAAAATTCGACCATTTGGCATTCGACCAAATGGTGTCGACCAAATTGCAGTCGACCAAATTGCAGTCGACCAATTGACAGGACACCGAGTGGGATATGTGGCCTATTTCATGGAGAGTGGGATATGTGGCCTATTTCATGGACAGTGGGATATTTGACCTACTTCATGGAGAGTGGGATATGTGACCTACTTCATGGAGAGTGGGATATGTCACCTACTTCATGGAGAGTGAGATATGTGCCCTACTTCATGGAGAGTGGGGCATGTAACCTACTTCATGGAGAGTGGGATATGGGACCTACTTCATGGAGAGTGGGATATGGGATCTACTTCATGGAGTGTCAAATCCTGGATTCTGAAAGAAATGTGCTTCAAGTGTTTAAAGGCTTTTCCTTCTTCAGACTTTGATTGATTGCTGATTTGATTAACAAATGTTGCCGGCGTCATCTACTGTGTTGGACATTAGATCTCAGCTGTCATTAATATCGATCGGGTTGCACTATTGCACTTAGAACATATTGATTTCTATAGGGCCGTGAGTTTGTGGGTTGCTATTGAGTGGTAGCTGGGAAAGTTACTTTGTAAATTAAAGGTTTTGCCCACTGTGATGAGGAAACGGGACCGAGAACGCTTTGAGCTTAAGCCTTCGTCCATTCAGATGCCAGTACCTAGTTTAGAGAGCAGGAACTGTGTTGCAAAGGATTCAAAGATCTCTAAAGGATTGTAGATACTTTAGGCAGCATTTTCCAGCATTTCTTCCGACATTAATGAAGGGGACCAACCTTAGCAAAGCAGACAAATGCTGCCTTAAAAGCAGTCTGATTTGAACTCTTTGGCTTCACCGCCTCTGCAGGAGAGTGAGCAATGCCAAAGCCTTTCAGCCTCTTTGGGTTGCATCAGTGATGCACAGTTCAGCCTTGGGAGCTAGGACTCTATGCTTGGCGTTCCCACCCCAGTAGGGAAACCCCAAAGGGGACCAAACATATGATGGAAATGTTTGAGTTAGTGCTTGTGAGCAATAGGCTTTCAACCATAATGGGGATGACCTCCCCACCCCTCCCAACCCCAGAGCTGCCCCGGAGCATTAGCAGAGAGGGTCTTGGGCACTTTCAAATGGGAGTACGGTAGCTGTTTAATGGACAATAAATGGAGTCCTGGAATTTAAGGGGCCTAGCCAACAGTATTTTACTCATGGAGTGGGGGACCCCGAATAAAAACGTTTAGAAACCACTGCTCTAAACCAGTCAGGCACCATCTCCTATCTCCTTCAGTTCTTAACCCATCCTTGTCTTTTTAGCAGGGGAATAACCTTATCCCCATCAGTCCGACTGCGCCCCAAAAAAGGGGCAGCGTGGCTCACACTACCATTCCACATCTGCTCTACATGAGACAGCAA
This sequence comes from Ambystoma mexicanum, assembly GCF_040938575.1. Classification (NCBI taxonomy): domain Eukaryota; kingdom Metazoa; phylum Chordata; class Amphibia; order Caudata; family Ambystomatidae; genus Ambystoma; species Ambystoma mexicanum. Next base: position 167,343,232 of record NC_090940.1, read on the forward strand.
GCGACCTCAGATGGGTGTTGCCCGCAATAAGCCTTGTCATGGATTTATAGCTTGGATGGAAGAAGATGCCCCGTTTCTGGCCACAGGCCGTACCTTGAGTGGTCACTCAGCACACGGCGTTGTAGCGGGAAAACAGAAACATACTTTTAGGATTACAGACTGGTGATAAATCAATAATGAGACTTGTTAAAGTTACCACCGCACAAAGCAAAGCTTAATCATTGGTCGAATGGATAATCACCATGAACGCTTTTGCACGGAGAGTGTTACCGCAGTTGAGGATTCTCCAGTGCTGAGCTCCATACCTCGTCTTTGTTAGGAGCATTTTGCAACTTGAGGGCCTCCTTCAGTGCCTGGGCAATGATCGGTTTTCTCATCTTCAAATATCGCTTCTCGCCGTCAGACAGGTCAAACCCAAGCCGCACGTCAAGGTCTTCATGGCTGTGTTCAGAAATACAGGGAGCACAGATCATTTTCAATGTCCTTATTTTTAAGTATCTAGGAAATGTTACATTTTGAAAAGTAATGTGGCCATACAATGACTCAAATGTGTGGGTAATCGCAGTGTAGCAAACAAGTATTCTGATTAGGCTCGACAGTCTTTTCCCTAGCCAGGCCCAATAGTAGAACCTAAAGTCTGGTCAAATCCAGCCTTGAAATAGCAAAGAGCCTGACTAGGACATTCAGACCCCAAATGAATCTGAAACACGTTAATTCTGAACATGTCCAAAAAATTGTAGGATTATACAAATGCAGAAAAAGAGGTACGGGCGCCCCCCGCGAGAACAAACACAGCTTAATGACCTGTTCTCTGGGAAGGTGCCCACTCGAGACTCTACAGGCACATTTTAGCTCACTGTACCTTTTACAAAGGAGGAATAGCCATTTGCATATCAGTCTTTGTCCCGCCCACATGGGCAGTCCAACACCGAAACGCTAGGCAATCCTCCTTTGAACAAGTGTACCAACAGCAACCCCAGACACATGTTTTGGCCTAGTCAGGCCTCATCAGTGAAGTGAAGCTGAGCCTCTCTGAGCACAGTTACCAAGGGGTCCACGTCTGGATAACCCTATGTAGCCCCAGGTTCCTTAAACATAGGAAAAAAGGTACAAAACAAACATGGCTTAATGACCTGTTCTATGGGAAGGTGCCCAGCTTAATGACCGGTTCTATGGGAAGGTGCCTGGCTTAATGACCGGTTCTATGGGAGGGTGCCCGGATTAATGACCTCTTCTATGGGAAGGTGCCCACTCGAGAGTCCGCAGCCACATTTTAGCTCACTGTACTATTCACAAAGGAGGAATAACCATTTGCATCTCAGTCTTTGTCCCGCCCACTTCGACATATCTTGAAAACTGTTAAGAAAGATGTTTTTCAACTTTGCTTCCATTGGCATCAATGGAAACCCACAGCTATTTTTCTATTCCTTGAACCTTGGTCTGACTTTGGAGGTAAGTAAAGCTTTTCTTCTTTGCTTCCCTTGCATATCTCGTTTTTTGGGGGCACTGGACAGCCCCTGTGGTTAGCAATGTAGTGTTTCTTTTGGCACACACTTCTTTTGCCAAAGTAAATTTACAACGTGGTGATTTACTTTAACAACGTTACTTCGATTTATCTCTGATTTTTGTTATGGGTGGGTCCCCCGTACCTTTTTCCCCCACCTCTACCACCCCTGCTGCCAAATCCATCACCCATGTATACCCGTTACCCTTAATATACTTATACCCACCCATCGAAGTGATGTTGTCATATTAAATTACCAAGTTGTAATTTACTTCAGCAAAAGAACGGGCCACTGCACACACAACCTTATAGGGTAACCAGTGATAAATACGCTTGGGAATAGGTCGCCAGGGGTGATATTTCCCCAAATGTACACTGCCAAGAAAATCAAGCACTATCCCAAATATTGTAGGACTGGGGTTAGAATAGTAAATAATACCCATCCTAGAATAAGTAGGGGAAGGCTTTTAGGGGTTGTGGTGAGGCAGAGTAAGGAATTTGACGCAGAGGTGTCATGGTTGGGGCTATAAACATTTATTATACAGAAAAAATGCCTATTTTTTCCCACATCTAGAGGGGTTTCCCTGCCTGAACCTAAGAAAACTTGGGTGAACGTCAGGATGTCAGTCAAAACTAAAATATATACCGTCATCGGACTCATTTCTGAGTCTGTCCTGTCCACCCCTCTCTCGACAGCCAAATAAACCTGACAAAGGGAAGTGGGTGCAAGATGGGCCTTATAAAGGCCCTCCATCCTGTTTTAGAATGGTTCTAGATCTCCGAGTGGGTGGTCAAACTCCAAACTCGAGTCTCAGCCTCACAACTGAGTGGTAGGACTCGAATACCACATTGAGACTCAAGGTGAGGTTTGACCCTTGGTAAAACCCAAAGGAATGCCACAGGGCTGATCAAATCCACCGCAAAGGTTTTGATATTTCCAGCACATTCATTTGGGGGAGCAGGGGGGGCGTTTGAGAAACCCCTAGTCGCAAGGCTTATTTCTGCATAAAAAGGGGCATGCAAAAATAGTGCTCACTATTGGCTCCCCATCTAGAAACCTTGGCATGGGTCCATTCAAATCCTTTTGCACTCCAGATGGCCAAGATTACATATGAGATCGTTCAACCCCTGCACTATATGCGATGCACGATAAATGTTACAACATAGAGGAGGCTGGGACCTCGGGAAAGCAGGTGCGCGATGGCTACATGCAAATCCAGATGCAAACTGATGCTTGTCCTTTCAGCCATAGTTTTCTCAAGGACATGGGATCAAATATGTTCTTCTAAAGATTTTGGGCAATCTGCGATAGGATCCCACTCTAGTCCCCGTGGACTTCTCTGCAGCTTTTAACATAGATTGAAGCATGCAGGTCTCCTATAGACCCTCCTACACTGAAATTGCTCCAAACCTTTTTGATGGTCTCAGGGTAAAGGCTAACCATTGTCACTCCCAGAACCTGGTGATTGCATGTAGAGAGTCTTGGGGGGAAAGCTCCTGTACACAATCATTTTCTAAATATATATTTGTGGACTCTTTTCTCCCTTTCACAGAGCTTCTCGAAGCAATGCTACTGTTATTTGGATGGCATGCAGCTCCCCATGCATATTTTTATGAAAGGGCCTTTCAGTTGGATCAAGCGCCTTGACTCCACCTGAAATTGACCACCTTTGGCTTCATCCAGCCTATTTCAGGGAAAATGTAAGTGATCTAATTAGAAATCAATGGAAGAACATGCTTTTCGGGGATTGTACTTGCACTAATGATGTGGAAAATCATGCCCAGATACTTAAGGGAATTAGGAATCGGTTTTCATGTCAACATGACTTCACAACAACACGTACTTTCTGTGAACATACTGCTTTTATCAACTTTTGAAGATGAGGAGAGCTTTGTAATTTCTCTTGCAAACCGGGAAAGCCATGATAATATAGGCGGCGTTGAACTCCCAAATGGACTATTTCTATTCCCAGTTTGCTGGTCTCCCAGACGAACTACTATCCAGGCTCAAAGACACGCAAAACATGGAGGCCAGCATAATATATGGCTAAGAAAAAAAAAGAGAAATCCCTTTGCAGAGTCTGAGACATCCCATTGCAGAGTCCAAGAAGTCCTCTTGATGGCCTTCTATCAGGCAGTGAATCCGGTCAAATTAGATCTGCTTCCTACATTCCTCCTTTCCCTGGCCCCAAATATCTGAAATGTAAAACTGCGTCTCTCTTACTCCCCGGAACCATAGGTCATTCAGAGAACACCTCTTGAAAGCACCCACAATCCATCGGCAACAGAGACATTCGAGAAGCTTCTGCCATTATGCATCTAAATGCCCCCACTCCTCCCCCCGTCCCCCAGCCCCCTCTCTGCTGGGGATTCGTAAACTGCCTACTGTTTCACATATTAAGCATAAGGTGAACTCAGAACTATACTTATCTGACTTGTTCCGCAGTAGTGCACCTGGAGAGCCAGTCCAATTAAGTAAGTCTTTCAAAGGTTGTCAGCCAGTGGCTCAGTCACTGTGTGAGCTCGTCAGTAAGTCAATAATTTGTCTAACAAGCCAAGAAAAGACTAATGCCATGAGATCATCACTGGAGAAATCAAGCGGGTCTAAACGGAAAGCAGGCATGGTGGAACTCTAGTGCAGGTTCTTGGCTACTTCTGTCTCAGCATAAGGACTAGGCAACAGGCTCGGGAAGACACCAATTACTATTGTAGTTACCTAAATAAGCATTTAATATTGAGTGCATAACGAATAATGGCAATATACAAAACATACACAATCCACTGAATGTCCTGTTGCACACATATGTCATTTGAGTTTACTGGTGCACACATATGTCAGATTGTGGTGCTCTTATGTTGAAGGTAGTATATATATTATGATCATTGAGGTATATAGTAAAAGATAATTGGTAGGAGAATGAATTGATTCTAACAAAAATGATTTTTGCATAGTGTATGATTGTTTCATAAACCGTGACATTACTTTATGATTGATTTAGGAAATATTCCTTTAGGGAACTTTCTTTTTGTATACTAACCCCGGTTATGCATGGATTACTGGGCGGGCGGTGGCCCGTGTTAGTTTTCATAGCTATAGCAGACTCTGACATGCAGTCCACAATATCAGTGCATTAGACTAATGCCTATTAATTCAGTGATCTTTTTTTTATATAAATCATATAATGTGGTGTGTATATATAAGAACATTATAAGTGGTCAATTAATTAAGAATAAATCGGTCCATACTTCAAGACATGCTCATATCGTACATTTCAATATAACCAAATTGTATTTAAAGTTATTTACAGTGCATAAGTTACCTCTCTTCCGCTTTAATGCTCAGATCTACGTTTTGTTCCTGCAAAAAATAAAAACACAGTTATTGGATGTTACCTACATTCATCTTAAGACCTCATGCACATGATTTTGAGGATCTATGTCCTTTGTTCTATGGCAATGAGTTGGATGGCTGGTCAAAGTCATGTTTTAGACCGCTAAACACCCTACCCCACATATACTAGGATTGGTATTATTAACACCACTGCAAGCATATTTGGGGAAGTGCTGTATAGTTGGGTATGTCACCTAGGGTGAGTAAGTGGACCCCCCTGCCGAATGGCTTACAGTCGATCAAGAGACTGGATACCAATTTTGTAAGGGAAAAATGGTCCTCATTACGAGTTTGGTGGTATTTCCCTATGAATTACCTCCAAACTAGGGTTACCGTCACTCACAATCTGGTGGCATCGCCAGATTATGGGTAGCAGATCGGCAGAATTCATCCCCATATCGGTTGGCAAATTGGGGATTTGAAGGCGTTAACGTGGGTGCTAATTTCGACTCCGGGAGATCCCCCATTTTTTAGAGACATAAAGGAGAAGATACCTCCAGAAACATGCTGGTGGTATGTCCTCCACATCACCACCAAGCTCAAAATTTGACGGAGCAGTAAATCCATAGCCACCAAAAACAGTGGCGATAACTGGTTCACCGCCACTATTTTACTGCACCGCCAAACTGGGAATGCAGCCCAATGTCGATATCTGTATTGCCCATTCTGTTTCTACATCAAGTCAAATCAAAGATCCGCAGCGCTAATAAAAAGTATGTGATTTTCGGGAAATCAGTCTATTTCCTTCAGCTGTGTGCCTTGTGTATTCAAAGAGCATCCCTCAGCAAACGCACAGCTACACATTGCCTTGTAGAATAACTATGGACTGTTATGTATGTTTCAATGCAAGGGTAACCACGGCATGGAAATCAGTGCAAGTGCTACATCTGCCAGTGCTGCGGGTAACCCATCAAGGATGAACCATGCCGACTTGGTACATGAGCAATGGTTTCCTCATTAAATCTGGATGGTAGGTCACCTCATCTGGGGTTTCAGGATTGAGGTGCCTTCTCTAAATAAAAGGGACAGGGCAGACTGTGCACCTCCATTACCAGGGCTGGTTCTATAGGTAATTGTAGGCATCCCCTGAAGGCAGACGGGGAGGGGGCACCAGAAAGCGGTGTGACAGATTAGTACCACAAACAACACATTTTGGTCCCATTGCAAAGGACACTGGGGGCCAAAATGGCCTGGCATTCATCCTCGCGCCCTCCCTGCAGCAACCACAGTGCATTATGGTACACAGCAAGGAGGACATGGAAGAGGAGAAAACCCTGTGCAACATATGCAATAATGTGCTCAGTGAAAACATACTTTGGTTTTAAAATAGATAACATACATGTGAAACGCTACAGTAAAACCTTTGATAGTTTATGCGATTTGATTCATGGCACGTTGCGCCATCTTGAACCGGTGCAGTGCACCTATGCATCAGCATAAACGACCTGGTGAAAGTATATGTTGCACGAATTTATTTTTCAACAAGGGCAATTTGTGCCCAGTTGCAAAGAATTCACTCCACCGTTGCAAAGTTTATGAAATGTAGGCAAAGCTCGCACGCTGCCCAATAAAATAACACCCTCTCTCTTCGCCCCGTGTCTGAACTCACTGGATGTAAACAAGAGTAACATAAGCGAATCTGCAGCACCAGCCACACGTTCTCACACTGTTCAAAGCATCCGCACTCAATGAGACAGACCAGAACTGCATACGCCAACCGGCTCATCCTGCTTAAATGCAGACGGGTCAGAACAGGAGGCTCTAGTTTCCCGGTGATCGCTGTGAAATTGTGGAACGCACTACCCAATCCCACGGCCCCCAACCCTCCCACATCCAGACGTCGAAGTGAGCAGGAGCGATCGGGAACGGTGCTCCTCTACTTTTTTCAATTATGTTTTACAGCTCCTATACCTTTATTTTAAAAAGAAACTGTTCCGGAATGATTTCGTTTTAAAATAAAAGTGTAGGAACACTTTGCAGCTTGCACTTTCAGGGCACTGCACTGAACGTTCCCTTAAAAGGCAGGTGCAAGTGTTTGGGGGTTTGTATTGTGTGTGGGAGGAGGCGTGGTGATGGGGTTTGTGTTGAGTGGGTGCAGGCCAGCAGGGACTACTTATTTTCGTAACACTTAGACCACTGCCCACATCCCTTCCACCCCCCTCGCTTTGAGAGCGGAACAATCTTACTGGACCTTCCGCAAAATGCTGAAAACCTGCCTCTTCACTTAAAGCATTTTCCCCACTTGTCCAATATGACTTTCCGCCTTGTAACTTGCTCTGCAACCGCGCCTTGATGCCCTCCGGTTTAGTGCGTGATGTAAATGCAAAAATAAATAAATAAATCCAGCTCACCAGCACTTACGTGGATCTGAAATGAATGTTTCACTATGTGACTTCTCAGTCTTCCGCCCACCTGAAGCGACACCAGTCCCTAGTGCAATAAGAGCTGCAGAAGAGCATGTGCGCCTGTCTGGCTTCATCAGCCTGCCAGCACATGACTCAATGCAATGCTGGGATTGGAAAGGACAGTGCTCTTCACCGCCGTAGCAGGCTCTCCAATATTACTTGTGTATTCCCCGACATCACACTTCCTGATTCTTACAGTAAACAAGTCTATTCTTTGCAGGGCAGCCTCTAACACAAGCAGAGACTTTCTTTACATCTACTATAATCAAAGCAGCAGGCTTGCTCAGACTAGATGGCCTCATTATGACTTGTCGGCTAACATGCAAAACATGCAATTCTTCAAATGCAATGTTTTTACCATCAAGCGCACATATGTTTTACTTACTGATGTATTTAAAAAAAATGGTTAAATATTTACCATTACCCCTGCCTTCAGAGCTTGGCTGATAGCAGTGCATTGGAAGTGCATTACACAGAGTTGCCCCAGGACTAGAAAAATTCACCTCTAATTGTGGAACACCTCTGAGCTGTGATGCTCTTTGGCAAAAGGGGCTATGTTCTGAGTGGCAGTGCGTGTAGTACCACACTGCTCTGTGCTTTTGTTTCAGCGCTTAAAGTATTCTTTATTTATTTAATAATGTGATATAGTTTAAATTTAAACTTTACATATAGTAAATAAATTATACATATCGAAAAGAAAAATAGAAACAATTTTAAACTCACAGACATACAAATGCAGTCAGAATAAGTAAAATAAACAGTTGAAATAAAATAAGACGAAATATAATTAATCCAATCTGTCATTCGTTAAGAATGTTTTAGCATATCTATAATCAGTGAAAACATCTAAATTCATTTAAAAAGAAAAATTTAAATGAAATAAAATAAAATGTAGGAGTAATAGCGCATCCTCTATTCTGACTAAACCAACAAGATTCAGAAAAAGTCATTCTCAGCATATTAGTAAGAATTCCTACCGTCCCACTTTTGGGACATATTACAAGATTAAACTATAGAGATTGTCCTAGGAGCTACGAGTTTCCCATTTCTTGCTTCTCATTAAGTTCTCAATAGCCTTATAGGAGGCTTTCATCCTCAGTCATATCATCAGATATGTTGTCTATCAGATTTGTTCTAGGTCTTAGATTTGTTCAATATTTTAGATGTTAATGCCCAATAGACTTTCAGTCTTCATCCAGACTTTATATAAGGAGAAATACATTTTGATATTGGTGGTATTATTAAAGTTATACCAAAATAGCTTCTCTCCAATACTTTCCAGATTAAGTACAAATTTTCCGTAATGTAATCGGTATGTACTTTGCATATCGGGACATCTGGTCAAAAGGTGCTGAGCTGTTTCCAATTCATCCTTATTTTTATATATTCTACAATGACGGTCCTGTCGAGAGATTTTGTCAATTATACCCGTCACTGTAAGAACAGGAAGATTGGCCAATCTCAATAGGAGAATAAATCAACGAAGTCTCATGGATGGGCACTGATTCAAGTATGGTTGGGGACTTTTGAACGTATATAAGACGTATGTTACAAACTGATATGTTTTCAGACTACTGAGGTGAGTGTAATTTTCGAGCCATTCCCAAAGTTCGATATGTTTGATCAATGACTGTTGCATTTCTGCTGTTTTATTGCCCCATCTCGGGGTCCAGCAAATTTCTTTATAGAACTTTTCGGTTGACTCCTTGATACGGCAGGATGTACTTTGCTTCTGTGTCACCTGTAACATGGTGGCCAACAGACAATTTTTGGTGTTATTCTGCATTTTAAGATAGAGTTCAGCCCTTTTCTTCAAGACAATGGCCTTCAAGGATATTACTCCTAGTTCCAACCGGATAAGTGCCATTGGAATACATACTGCGAGGAACTGGATTCTACGCCAAAATTTGCCTTCTATGACTTGAAGCCAATGTAAGTCTATTGTAAGGAGGGATTCAAGTCCATGCGTGATCATGGGGGCAAATACCTGTATGTATAATTGGCGTGCCCCCCATAAAGTAAAGCCACGTTATTTATAAAGTATTCTTCTGTGAGTGTTACCGTACTATTTGCAGCTGCTTTATTCCTGCACGGCTGAGACTTAAATTATGACAATCTGGTTAAGAATTCTTTACCAATAGAGACTGCAGAACCTATTTATGTATTCTACAGGAAGAATATACATTCAAGAGTCTTTCCTCCTTCCTATAAAAGTTCCTTCAGATGTTTACCTTAACCAAGTGACCACACCAGGAAAGTTGGACTAGTTCTCAGAAATTCGGTCACCTTTGCACATTGTTTAATGAGCAACACAAGTTGCACTGCAAGTTGAAGCTCTTGCAAATGTCCTAGATGATTTGTCTTTGTAAGACCTACGAAGCAGTATTTGTTTGTTTCAAAGTCCTGTCTCTTCGAGGACAGTGAAAGTCATAATCATTCAACTTCCCATTATCTTCTGTGAGCACCACTCTCCAATCCTACCCCAAATACAATACAAAATCTCAGTCAACGTCCAACTTCCCCAGCACTGCCCTCCTGAATTCTACATCAGTCATGTAATTAGTCCACAACGGTATCTGGACATTCCATCGAAAATTAATTAATCAAATTCATTTCCATCTAATTTTATGCATTGAAAATACTTTCCATTGAAATGCATTTTCATTGAATAAAATTCAATGGATTTCGATGGATTTTAGGGTTAGGGTTAAGGTTATGGCAAGGGTTAGAAATAGGGTTAAGGTTAGGGCAAGGGTTAGGGTTAGGGCAAGGGTTAGAATTAGGGTTAGGGTTGGGCTTAGAGTTAGGGTTAGGGTTACAGTTAGGGTTACAGTTAGGGTTAGAGTTAGGGTGCGTGGGCGTGGGGGTTGGGGGGCTGGGGGATAACCCCCAATATACAATAAACATTAAAATGATACAAGGAGCTGGCCCGTGCCGGAATTTCAGCACTGGACAGCTCCATGTAACATTTTACTGTGGAAAATAAAAGCATCGAAATGCTATCTTTTACATTTAAAAGCAAATATCCATTGAAACTTGTCCATCCCTATATTCGATGGACAAGTTTCGATGGATATGTACTTTTACATGTAAAAGATAGCATGTCGATGCATTTCCATTCGATGGATTTTCATTGATGCATTTGTGTTTTGATGCATTTCATTCGATGTAAAGACCATAAACCGTCCATAACCATTACACAAATGGCCTTAATCAATACATTTTTTCAGATGCCAAAGGAATTTTGCCTGCTCTGGCCAGTTCAGCTCCATGACCAGTCTGACTTTAAGTGTACAGTAATATTTATGCTGGCAGTTATTGGGGCGTGCAGAAGTAGGGGTATTTTAGAAGATGTGTGTGGCTATGCTAAGGACTCCCATCTGATCATAAATCAGGCCCATCACACATTAAGGTCTTGTACACGTCTATTTCAGTGGCAATTCGATCATGCACATAATAGACTCTTATTTCTCTAAGCAGATTTCACTGCCCTAACCACAACATCCTAGGTCTCTGTTGGTTACCCAGCCCTTATATTTTCTGCACCTGGCCACACTTAATTGTGGACAAAGATGTAATCTTTCACCTGCAAACTTGATTTGCCCTTCACTTACATTTTAATCTGTGACGTGTTCCTCTTATTTATCGGTCCTGTAAAGGGGTTTGACCCAAGCATTCATGATCAACCCAAGTTGAAACTTAAGAAGACCAACCACGTATAAAACAATGCTGAAACTGTTTCTTGATTGAATTTGAGTGCTGACATCTACCTAGGTCTACAGCAAGAGAATGTACAATGCTCCAACTACTCAGTATTGGACCATTGTGAATTTGTCATTGTTGATTAGGCCCAGTTTCTGTCCACGTCTGCACGTGTCTAATTTGCTATTACTCGTTGTCATTGCACTGAGAATATATATGTTCTTTAAATTTCGTTTTTTATCTGTTTAGTGCATATCCATGTGTATAAACACTCTGGGACTCATTACAAGTATTGCGTTGTGGGGAAAAAGTGGCAGTAACTGAGTTACTGCCACTTTTCCTGCTCCGACCATACGTGAGTTTGGCTCTGGAGTGGGGGATTTACCTCCAGCATCATGCTGGAATGAAATCCTCAAAATTTCAACCGGAACAAAAAAAAAATCAGCAAAATCGTCAGAATTACTGCGGCAGTAATTCTGGTGAAATCCGCAATCTAGTCCTAGGGGCTCCAAATGAATGGGACTAACACTGCTAATTAATGGGGACTAATTCCATTGGGTAGTATTCCAGCAGATTTATTGCCGGAATACCGCCCAACTCGTTTGTTTTCCCTTGGGAACGTTTTCTACAGTTAACAAGCAGAAGCTTCCTGGTGAGTAAAATCATAAAAAAGATAAACTTACCTTTTCTTTTTATTTCTGTTGCCTATCTTGAAATAATGTTATCTAAGAAAAATTGAACCCGTGCACAGAAAAAGGTGCTTACCTTTCCAAGAGGAACAGTGAAGTCTACTTTCTTTCCAAGCGGGAAAGAAGACACTGGTAAGGACAATGAACCGCCCATGTCCGGCTTCTCATCACGCTGCAAGTTCATTCCGTTCTGCAAAAAAAAAAAAAAGAAATGAAAAACACACACAATTACTTTTTTATATATAAAAGAGGCAGCCTTTTCTTTCTTACTTCATAGAATTTCAAGCTCCTTAGTCATTGTGTAAACCTGTAGGGGAAATTAATAGCAGCAGGTTCGACATTGTTAGGAGCTGGGAGCCATTTAGTTCCTGCTTGAGGCCTAGAAGACTCTGGTTAGCTTGACACCAACAACCTCCAGGAGCTACTTTTGACTCCCAGCGCAACCAGTGTCGTACAGGCATATCTACCTGATCGTAATACTGCATGTTTGGAAATGTGTAAAAGGCACATTATTACTCATATACAAAACATTGGAAAGCACAATGGGTGATATGTAATGGGCTGTGGAAGTACATTTCGGGGCACACTATATAATGCTATGTAGTAGACATTTGTTCGCTAGAGGTAGCTACTGGTTATTGGATGGTGCCTTGTACACAGGAGCTGCACAGGAGCTGCTTTTAGCTCCTGCTCCTCAAATTACTTTTTTGATCCATTGTAGCATATGATTAAACAGGATCCTACTGCCTAACATCTGGTATACGGGGACACGCAAAAGATTCTGAATGGAGAAATGTGAGCGAGAGAAAGAGGGAGGGTGATGGAGAGAGACAGAGAAAAACAGAGAGAGCGGCATCTACTCCTTCTGTCTTTTCAATGTTAAGAGCTAACCTGGTTTCTTGTTCGCTGGCTTGCCCTCTCGTCTGCACACGCGCAAAGCCTGTATCTGAGCTAGAGCAGATACACGGCTGCTATATTCACCACTTCGCAAGGTAAGCCTGTGGAGCCTACAAACACTTATGGAGATACCAGGGGCTTTTGTTTATGCAGCAGTCAGGTTACCCTTGGGAACTGAAACTCAAACACTTGAAACCTGCCGGGACTGCTAATATAGAATGAGATATCAATTTTTTACTCATATATATTTGAAATAGAAGAGCATTAGGTTCAGTGCTTCCTATAACACATATGTATCTTTAGGTTCAGCATAAAAGCAATATCACAATTTACTTAAACATAAAAAACAAATGCATCCTTACATCACAAATCCTAAAATCAATCATAAAATACAATATACTCTCATTTTCTAGTGTTGAATCCTGATTCATCCTAAAACATATGTACTTCAAATTCTACAACAGTACAGAACTTACAAATGTTTTAAAGACCCAAACGTGGCTCTACTTAAACAACAAACTGCCCATAGCACTTCTTCAGGGGTTACTGCTCCTTCAAACCCTTATATACAACCATTTTCCTCTCAAAGAAAATAGTGTATAGTTCACTATGCTTCTGTGAGCCTTACTATCTTTCAACATTGCTCTCTTAAAACAGTTAGGGCGGATATCCCTCTCATCCTATTTTCGCAGGGGCTATTGTTTCCCCCTTTGTATCAACTTCTTGTAGATAGACAGCCTTTTTAATTGAAGTAATTGTTTTCTTTTTTGGGGGCTGGATAATTCAGCCCTGTAACACATGGTGACGTCTTGCTTCTCGCTGTTCGCCTCCCTTAACTTTCTGTGTAGACTTCCTGCTGTTCTCCTATATCCGTTAGCCAGCTAATGTCTATTTCTACCCCATTTGCATTGTTCTTTTACGTTGCTGGGAACACAGGTCCAAACATACTCTATGTTTGACTTTGCATTTTTCTTGACAAGTAGCATAGTCAGTATCTTGCAGGTAATCTCATTTTTGGACTGGTGCAACCGATCTCTTAGCTCTAATGTGTCTGTGTCACGCATCGGCATACACATGTCTTTTCGCTCAACTGTTGCAAGAGAGCAATATTGAAAGATATAGAACAAGGTTACTGAAAACATTGGAAAAACGATTCCTCCCATTGACCATGCTTATAAACAATTGCCCCCTTATGCATAAAAGCCAGGAGCTGGAAAGGAGTGGCTTCAACTAAATCCCACTGCAACACAATCAACCAACACCCCAGAAACCCAAACCCAACCGGAAACTGCATTCTAAAGAAATAGGAGAAAATAGTCACAACAGACCCATAGCAACTAACTAAATGATTCCCACCTTCTAAGGTGACTTACACACACATTATAAACTACTGATGACAATGAAGAGCTGAATAGGCCAGTCTGCTCCAAGGTTATTTGAACAGACCACTCCATGCCAGAGGGTACAGAATATCCATACAAAGAAAAAAGAATACCAACTGAACAATATTAGGTCCAACCCCAGAGTTATCAGCAAACAAGGAACGCATGCAATACCTTTGGCTTGACCAAGGAGCAGAAACTAGGTACCATAGGAGTGATCAATACTTGGTTCTCCAATAATCCAATAATATAATATTCAATAATGATATTCTGCTTCCATAAGGCTTCAAGATCTTTACAAACACAGATAACTATAATTTAGCAGGAGCAAAACTCATTTAACCATAGAATTTTAATAATAATAATAATAATAATTAGGCTTTTATATAGCGCTACAAACCCTCAGGTATCCGAGCGCTGCTTATTATTACCCACGGTGTGTGGTGCTCATTTATCGACCTCGGAAGGATGAAAGGCTGAGTTTGGCCCCGCCGGGATTCGAACCTGCGTTAACAGGCTCTGCACGGGTGTCAAAGCGAGCGCTCTACTCGCTGTGCCACTTGACCGGCTAATGTTCCATTACCCATGTCAAGCAATTCCCCACGTTCGAAAGTCCACCTACTATCAGCACATCTTTTGTAATCCTCACAGCCCATGATTCTTCATTCTTAATTAAATGGCAGGAGCTTCTCTGTGACCTCTAACATTACAGCAAAAAATATCATTTTAGGGGATGCTAACATCTGGTTGGAGTGTACTAATAACAAAAGGTCACAAGCTTTCCTTGATAGCATGTCATCTCTGAGCTTCACCCAACACACAAACAGACAAAACAACACACTGATAGAGATGGTTAGGTTCTCACCATCATATTTACTTGTACAATTAATGTCAACCACCCAAAATGGACAAACAATTCTGATTTGGCATATGCTTGTGTATAGAGAGATTATGTTCACCAGAAAATCTCTCCCTATTAATTGTAGGAAGAGTAAAGCTTTCCCTTGGAGGCCTTTGAGGAACATCACTAAAAGAAATTTCAATATGAGGTTTCAAGAAACAAGCTCAAGCCAGAAACCATGCTCGATCTACTACGAGGGGAGCCTGTAAAGACCACAGACATTCTTGCACACTCAGCGCTGAAAAAATGAAAGTTAAGCACAAGAAAGGAAACAAATGGTACAGCCTTCATCTAACCAAAAGGAAAAGGAAAGGGAGGAAATTAGAGCAGACATGTGAGCATCTAATACCAAAGGAGATGCCTCCGACTGTATTAGACAAAGCAGAGAGTAAGTAAGGCCATAAAGCAAACAAAACAAGAATGTTGTTCCAAAGGAATCATAGAATCCTCAAACACAACCAAAAAACTCTTTACCATTACCAGTGATTTGACAAAGTCTGATCAATTGGCAAGTAACATAACCCCAACCAAAGAGCTTGCTGAAAACTATCCAACTTCTTTATATGAAAACTTCAGCCATACAAAGTACCATAAAAATCTCACAACAACAAAACTCAACATCAGACCACCCTCAACTGATTATTACTAATTTAAATGTGTTTAAAGATATGCGTACAAAGGACATCATCAATACTGTGACGAGGATAAACACTTACACCACACTGTGCTGTTCTTGCCCAGCATTACTGCTCAGGGATCAAACCCATATGCTGAAATACCATGTGCTTAAACTATGCAACACATTCCAAAGTGAAACCATACCAGTCACCCTGACTCATGCAATAAGTAAACCACTCCTGTAAACAACAATCCGATCAAGCTAAGGAATTACAGGCCAATATCCAACCTACGGTTCCTAGGCAACATTTTGGAAAAAAATAGGGAAAACTAGCACCAGCCTAACTCCAGACAGAAAATCACAAGACCTTTTTCAACGTGGGCAATCGTCATTTCTCCCAATCCAAAGCACAGAAACCACCTTAATAGACATCAAAATGACCATTCTCAAGTACAAAGATGATAATGAGAAAGATGCACTCATTCTACTAGACCTCTCAGCACATATGATATTGTAGATCATAATTGCCAGGCTCAAAGCTACAATGGGTATAGAAGATCAGACACTCCATTGGATACACAAATTGATCAAAAGGAGAACATCAAGTACAACTAGGAAAACATATTTCCAAAAACACCCTTTCATTGTGTGGAGAGCCTCAGGGGTCTTCACTATCCCCTGTTTCCTTTTAATAACCTCCTATGTTCACTTGCCTCCATTTAGGACACATTCACAGATTCAGGACTCAAGATAAAATAGCCAAAAATCCCCTATCGGATTGCCTTAGTGCGATTCAGAACTAAATGTCATCCAACAACATTTATTTTTATGTAAAAGATGCATCATCATTAACATAGGTGTGAAGCCTCATGTCCACATGCCCTTAACATAGCTTGCTGCTCTGGGTTGCCCAACCATCCTAGAAACCAAGGCTAAGACCTTGGGGATAGTGTTTTATCCCAAGCTCTCTCTTAGCAAACAAGTTAACTCCCTAGGAATACTCCTACCAAATCCACACACAAAATAACACAATTCCTGGGAATGATCCACAAGATGGAATTGACAAAAATCACTCGTTGTGAGCAAGGCCTCACAGCATATCTGACTAAACAAACGCAATGTGTCCAGAAAAGACTGTCCAGGCTAATTTATGGTCTTATGAAATAGTATCATGTCTTGTAGCTCTGTAATCCCTTAGTGGTCTACTTACTCGTCACAGTTTTCATATGAAAATCATACACATTACCCACAAATGATTCCCAACTCCCTGCCAGCTGACCCATTACCAACCACGAAGATCCCAAAAATCCTCTACGTCAAAAAGACTTCAAACTATCCAGACAAAAAGCCAAAGGCAGCAACCCTACTTCTCAGGTACACAAGGGCCCTCACCATGGAACAAGGTTCAACATGTGCTAGAAGAACAACATGATTTGACAAAGTTCAAAATAGGCCAGAAGAAAGAAATTCTAAAACCTGCCTAATGTCACAAGTAATGCATTTTTCCAAAGAAAATTCACAGGATGTTTCTGATATTACTTGCTAACACTAACCCAAAGTGAGCCATAAGGACATGAAACCACTAAACAAACTTAAAATGAATGCAGTGATAATAAATTGGAATTTATGTCCCTCACATGTCATATTTTGGGGAAATTCTGTTTTCGTTCTTTCCTGGAGTGCTCTGAAACTAAGAACTTGGCATGAACTTGCCAAGTACATGCATAACTCAATTTCAATAAATGTCTACATAAGACCTGGATGAACTTCACAAACTGTAGTCCACACTGGAGCTGGGCGATTTGGACCTTATGTATATATCTCGATAATTTTGGGGAAAAAAGCGAAATAGCGATATATATATATGTATATATCGATATTGTTTATATGGGTTAAATACTCAATTGTAAGCAGTCCATTACATGTGAAAGGTCACAAACACCTTTATTTATAAGACATTGATCAAAATAAAGTGCAAGTACATGGTTCCTCTTTCTGTTTCAGAATGCACAGTGTTAATATCAAAATGTAAATAAAGTTTGGTGATGTTTGGTCCAGGGGGAGAAAAGTTATAGGGGGGGTCCCAAAACGTCTTTTTTTCCCATAGACTGAATGGGGGAAAAACTTTGCACACGCCTACAGGCCAAACCGCTGGACGGATTTTCACCAAATTTGCGACAGGGGCAGGGGCTTGGTCCCGAAAACGTACTTTTGTAAATTTGGTGATAATTCATCCAGTAGTTTCCTTTAAAACGACCAATAAGTATGTCTAAAAAAATTAGTGATATCTATGTCCGCTCCGCAGTCACACTTCCCTGTTCACTCCGCGGACAAGAAATCGATTGGCTAATCCGTAGCATCATGTCCGCGGACATGTGATGCTTTCACTGATTGGTTGTGAACAGCATGAAGTGCGTCAGATTCTTTTGCTGCGCATGCCATCTTTTGTTCGTGTTTTGGTTGTACGCGGACATCGCCGAAAATACATATAAAACAAGACACCATTGCACTTGTTACACTTATGAAATACTGTTTCGGAAGGTGAGCGTTAATGAGGCTGGGATGGGATGTGGGAACAGAAAGGCTAAAAGTGGTGTTTTATTATCACCAAAGTCACACGGTAAACTGAAAGTTGATGCTCAATATATGGCGAACAATTACTGCATCTGTGTTACAATGTATGTAGAATAATATTGCAGTCAGACTGGCGTCCTAGAGTTTGCAATCTGAGCCAGCCACCTGCACTGTTTGTTGGAAACAGCGGTTCTGCAAGTGTATGGGAGTAGCGGTTCTCATGAATGGATTCTCATATGTTGTTGCAAAGTGAGAATATATTTGCATTCTGAGTGAAGGTCACTTGGTTTACTTTTATGCTTGCAAGCTCAGTAGGCCCACGCATCCGTCTAAAACCATAAGGGGCAATTGTTTTTTGACCTTGAGCGAAAGGGAAACTTAAGCAACAATGCAGGGAGTTAAAGTTTCCAAAAAATACCATTTGATAAGGTTATGTTTCAAAAACGTTTGTAAGGGAGGGGCGCTGTTGCGCACAACGAACATGGCTGTCTGAGAGGAGAGCTCCGGCTCAAACATAAATCCTGCTCCTAATAAATCCTTTCAGCGCCGCTCCAAACGCTTGAAAGAGGAAGATTCATGAGGCGGAAGATCTCTGGAGCAAGCACCCGAAGAATCGAGTGACTACATGAAGGAAAACCCACAATATCCAGCTGGAAGCATTTTGGCGGACAGGAGGTGCTGACGCGGCCACCCGCCGGCTCCACAGAACATCTACTGGGTGCCGGAGGTGCGCCGGGAAGAGCGGGCCGCATTGGGGGATGGGCTTAGCGGTAACTCTCGTACTGAGTCGCCCGAGAAGCGAAGGGCAGTGCAGCCGTCCTCGGCTTGAGACGTGGAGAAGCCGCCGGTGGAGAATACAAACACCCGAAGCTGATTGCATAAGGAGAGGAGAACGGAAGGCCGGCAGAGCAGCCGAAGGAGCGTTATACGGCTCCCGCGGCTGTGCTATGCGCGGCGCCGCAGCCGAAGAGGCTGGCCTCTTCTTCCCCTGAGCTGGCAAACCGAGGAGAGCACAGAGGAGCAACGCAGAGACACGCGGGGGGGTCGTGTCACACCCCTCACACCAAGTAAATGCAGCGGGGAGGCCCCCCCCACGATGACAAACACCAGTGCCACGCCATAACCCTCGGGGTGAGGCCACGGGGAGGCTAAGTGACGAATCCCAGGAACTGTTGCCGGTACCAAAATTGAATGAGCATAGTGCCCTATGTGCACAATGCATGAAACACGGCGGAGACCACTGAGGGTGTTCCCGTGTGGTTGCTAGGGTCTGGGGCTGTCACGGCTGAGGGGGGATAGGAGGCTGCATCCCCCCGGCACTTGGTGGTGCTCGCCCAGCAAGATAGCATTACAGCCCACGTGGTGTGGTTACCAGTGCACTAATACATCCCGGAATACAAAGGCAGAACTAGGCGGCTCCCGCCGAGCAAAACCCCATCAATCCTGAAGTGGTGCAAGAGGGCACCCCGCTGAGAGCCGCGTGGGTGCAGTCTCTTTGATCAAACTTTTGGGGTCCGCCCGGCAAAGATCCTGGTCCTGTAGAAGGCACAACTAAATACGAAGACACCCTGAGGAAAGAGGGTGTGAAGAAGCCCAAACGCTTCCACACTACCCGCCTTTTTTCTCTTCCTTGAACATTTACATGGCAGTCTATAATACGTGGGAGGACACAGTCCACTCTAAGGCTGTACACCACACCACATGGGATGCCCCGAGAGGAAAGGCATAGGAGGGAAAAAGACCGGCCCGATGGACTCCTTCGCCAACTCCCAGCCACACAGGGCGGCCAATAGGGCGCCACAGGAACACGACAAACAAGGGGAAGATCCCCTAGACCGCCTAGCAACAGTAGTCCAAAATGGATTCATGGCAGTCAATGTCAAACTGGACGACATAGTCGCAACGATTGCGTCCCTGAAGGCTCGAGTGGAGAAGGAGAGCACGCGTATCACAGAAGTGGAGAGTAGGATAGGCACGAATGAAGACAAAATTTTACAGCATGGCCGCGACATAGCCCACCTCCAGACAGAGCTATGGAAAACTCAAAATAAGTGTGAAGATTTAGAATCAAGATCTCGAAGGATTAACATCTGGATTGTTGGAATTGCAGAAACATTTGGCAAGGGCGACATGGAGAGACAAGTGGAAAACCTGTTGAGAGATATCCTGGGAGCAGAATCTTTCTCCGAACATTTCCTTGTGGAGAGGACCCATCGCACTCTGGCACCACTACCGAAACCTGGGGCACCTCCCCGCACCGTAATACCACATCTCCTTAATTACAGGGACAGGGATTCGATACTCAGACTGTCCAGAGAGAAAGGCACTCTACATTTTGAACACAACAGAATCCATATATACCCAGATTTCTCTGCTGGTATACAGGCACAGAGCCGATCCTACGAACTTGTGAAAAAACAGCTGCGGATACGCAATGTACCGTATGCCCTCATTTTCCCAGCGAAAATGAGAATCCAACATGGTGGGAGAGCTCACTTTTTTGAAAACCCCACAGAAGCCATAACATATATAGAGGCCTCTATTCCGCTACCTCCCAGAGCCCGGATAGTCGACCAGAACGCCAGACCACAACCCGGAGATGAGATATCAGACTCAGCTAACTGACCAGAGTAAACCATCTGCTCCCATCACAGGGGGAAGAAACAAGGAAAAAAAAAATTAAAGGACTAGCCAGCTCATTACCGCCCAGAGAAAGGAAAACTCTGGACGGACTGAATGAAGACTTATGATTAACCGAGCCGAGAGCCTCCGTCAGGGGCAAGCCAGGTGTATGCAACGGGCGACCCTCAGGAAGGCTCCACCAGTTTAAGGAAATGACCATTACAGGGCAGCATCATCAAGTTGGGGGAGATGATGTGGGTGGGGGACCAAAGTATCACAGAATGTTCACCTCCGTTGAGCAATACGGGAAGGGGAGGGGGGGTTGAGGGTTTGGGACTCAGTTGGAGGAGTCCTAAGTTAAAAATCGTGGTGACATTGCAGCACATGGAATGCTCCTGAGTAAAAGCAAGTCAAGAGACGCAACAACGGTATACAGATATGGCTAATCCTGTTATGACGGCCCGAGGGCTGAGACTAAAACTTCTCACATGGAACGTCCGTGGGCTGAACAACCGAGCCAAGTTGAACAAGGTGGGAGCCTATGTCACTCGGCACCATCCCCAGATAATCATGTTACAAGAAACTCATACGCTCCAGAAGGTCAACACTGAGCTCTTGAAAGGGTGGGGTCAGCATAGATACTATACTGAATACTCTTCACAGGCAAGAGGAGTACTTGTCCTGATCCACCCCTCCGTTGGGTTCCAATTGGGAAAAAGTAAAATAGACCTCTGGGTCGCTACGTAATAGTGTGGGGCAGCATCGCTGGGGTGGAACTGATATTAATAAACACGTATGGTCCGAACGTGGATGACCCTGACTTCTATACGAATGTAATGCAAGAGGTTGGCTTCTCTGGAAGTGAGCAAATATTGTGGGGGGGAGATTTCAACACCATATTAGACACTACCCTAGATCGCTCCACCTCCAAACACAGGAATCCCACAAAAACAGCAGGTATTTTACAAGAAATCATATCGCAACTAACACTGGTAGACGCCTGGAGAACACTACACCCCCATAAAAGACATTATTCCTTTTACTCCTCGGTGCATGATACCAAATCTCGCATAGATTACTAGCTGGTGTCCGCATCTCTTATGAACCAAATCGACAATAGCAAAATACTTCCCCGTACCCTGTCGGATCACTCCCCTATCCTTTTAGACATGACACTAGGAAACCTGAAACCCCCGGTTAGAAGATGGAGAATGCCTCCCGACATCCTTAAGGATCCTGCAGTGGCAGAGGAATTACACACAGAGGTAGAATTCTTCCTTGAAACTAATAAAAACTCAGTCAGTAGCTCTGCGACTTTATGGGAGACATTTAAAGCATGGGTGAGGGGGATCCTGATTTCCAAATCCACGGGGCTGTTGAAGGCGGTCAGGGGGGAACTGGAGGAAGTAGAGAAACGGTTGGGTAAGTTAGAACAGCGATATACAGCCACACATGAAGACAACATCCTTGCGGACATCAATAGTAAGCTACAAGAATTCAATAGACTAGCTACCAGGGAACTGCTGTATATGGCTACTCCAGTCAGAGCACGCCAGTGTGGCGAGGGGAACAGGGCAGGTCGCACCCTAGCCAACCTGCTGAAGGCCAGAGACACCATACAACGATTTCCAGCATAGTAGCGGGGGACGGCATGGTAACCACAAGTGAGGAGGGCATAAACAGAGAATTCTCCCATTTTTACACAGAACTGTATGCTAATCATGACCTGAAAAATCCCAATGACATTAGGGAATACTTAGACAGCATCACGCTCCCGACGTTGTCAACAGAAAATAGACTGACGCTAGACCAGCCCCTAATGATCGATGAAATAAAGGAAGCGATAAAATCGCTAGCCAACGGGAAGGCACCCGGCTCAGACGGACTTGGGGCCGAGTTATACAAGGAGCTCTGTGAGGAGCTGGCCCCGATACTACTGTCCGTGTGGGAGGAGGCCATAGAGGTAGGGACACTTCCAACGTCCATGAGAGAGGCCATAATAACGGTACTCCTCAAGCCCAGGCGCCCGCCGAACGAGATGTCCTTGTACCGGCCCCTATCCCTTATAAACTGTGACGCCAAGGTATTTTCAAAGATTCTGGCCACAAGACTCCTGCCCAACATGCCCGTGTTGGTACATCCGGGCCAATGCGGATTTATCCCCACCAGATCGACGGCACTGAATCTGCGTAGGTTGTTTGGTGTCATGGGCCAGATTAAGCCAGAAGCCCGGGCGGTGGCTGTATCTCTAGATGCCGAAAAGGCGTTTGATTCAGTGTCATGGACATACCTGTTCATGGTGCTTGAGACGTTTGGATTAGGCCCATACTTCCTAAAATGCGTCAAGGTACTATACACTAACCCGGGAGCCAGGGTATTGACTAATCGCACCATGTCAGAATGGTTTGAGCTGGGAAGGGGTACGAGACAGGGTTGCCCGTTCTCCCCTATACTGTTCGCCCTTACTATGGAACCAGTCGCAGCAGCAATTAGGGAACACCAGGGACAGAGGGGTATATGGATGTCGGGCCTGACCCAATCAATATCACTATATGCAGATGACGCCCTGTTATACATCCGGGAGCCAGACACACACCTGGGGCCAGCGATGGAGACCGTCCATAGATTCACAGAATACTCAGAATACAAAACTAATCGCTCCAAATCTGAAATCTTTCCCCTGACCTCTGCCACTAGATGTCCAAACAACACGCACGGCCTACAGTGGTCCCCTGATAAGATAAGATACCTGGGTGTTATTGTGTCGGGAGACAGAACATCCCTATTCTCGAACAACCACGACTCCCTGTTGAACAAGATTTCTACTAAACTCCGCTTCTGGGCTAAACTTTCCATTTCACTTATCGGCTGGGTTGCTATACTGAAAATGGTCATTCTCCCCAAGCTGCTATATATATATTTTCTAATATCCCGATATGGCCTGGTAGGTGGTTCAGATTCATGGCAGTAGAGTTTGTCTGGTGCGGGGGAGGGAGGGTCCAGAATGAGGTGGGAAAAAATGGTGGAACCCTATAACAAAGGTGGCATAGCAGCTCCAGACTTTGAATTGTATTACCTAGTGGCACAGGCTCGGTTTGTTAAACACTGGTATGATGAGCAGGACACCTCACCCCACATTTGTTTAGAAAAACACGCTGCACGCCCAACCGAGTTAAGGTCAGTCATCTTTAAAGGAAAACACAGAGATGAGTGTCCATTCGATCCAGTCAGTACAACAGTGCATGCATGGTCCAAAATTTACCGTAGGCTCGGGTTGGAGACACCTTACTACGCTGATGCCCCGTTCTGGAACTTCCCCGGGATAGCACCCTCATGTGATCCAGATGTGCAGAAGACATGGGACCCGGAGGGAGAACTTAAAATCAAAGACATATTCCCTAATAGCAAATTTATAACACTGGAAGAGTTCAAAACAGGAATGGGAAGGGACCAATTGATGATATTACAATACCATAGAATGAGAATGGCTTTTAAGGCTAGGTGGCCACTGTTCCCAGATGAACCCCTACCGCACCCGTGCCTGGTGGCCTTGTCAACCCGGTCAGGAACCAGCGTCTCGGGGCTATACACGGCTGTGCAGGCCAACACTCCAACGGTAAACATGATAAAGACCTCCTGGGAAACGGATCTGGGTGCTACGATAACTGACAGATCCTGGGAGAGGTACTGTGAACTGACCAAGAGGGTATCCATGAACGCAGGCCTCCGGCTGATCCAATTTAAGGTGTTGAATAAGTTGCACTATACCCCCAATAAATTGCGAAATTCACAAATAACAGTCCCGGTAGGTGTCAGAAGTGTGGGGCAGATCAGGCCGACTCAATACACATGTACTGGAGCTGCCCACACATATATGTATTCTGGGGGGAGGTGGCGAAAATCCTATAAGAAGTAACCCAGATACCGGCAGACCTCACACCACAAAAATATCTGTTCGGGGATATAGGAAAACAGTCAGAGGTAATCAGAAGGCTCTTTAATATTGCACGCGCGTTGGCAAAAAAGTGCATTCTGCAACAATGGAAGAGTGCACAGGCATCACAAGTGAACCATTTTCTTAAGGAGCTGATGTATGTTAATGAATGTGAGGAACACTATGTAATGTCACTCCCAAACTCATGTAAACCAAAGGACATTTGGGCCGGGTTCAGAGTATATCTATGTGAAGCGGACTCGACCAGTAGCAGCCCGGCAGGGCCCAGTAATATGTCTATTCTGTAATACCGCACATTATGTTATATAACTGAACTGAACGTCTCAGATATGGATATATATGGAATGTCATGTTGTTGCAATGTTGTGTACCACAATCATTAAAGTTTTTTTTTAAAAATAACGTTTGTAAGGCACATGAAATATCAGTTCACACAGATTCTTTGCTGCAAACACATTGCTGTCTGACTTTATCGAAAACCAATGGAGGCGGTAAATATAATGTAAGTTTAATTTTGACGACTCAACACCGGACCGAGTTTAAATTTGTTATTATCAGAACAATCATTTTGACAATATAACTGAAGTATTACTTTTCTGTGCAGTTGTCTTTTTTTTCCACTTACGAAGAGTGCGGACTCTCTGCCTTTGCAGGCTATGATTAGACTTACCCTTGTTCAAAGCTAATATTTCTTCTTTAAAATGTCACGTTTGACCCCCATCGCTTTGTGTGTCAGTTTGCACGTTCTTTTGGTCTTTTTTGAAATCACGAGATGTAATTTTTTGTTACTTGACCATTATTTTTGTCTTTCTAACTGAAGGACCATCTTTGTGTTTAGTTGTCATTTTTTTTTACTTATGAAGAGTGCAGATTCTCGGCGTTTGTAGCCTGTCACTAGATTTACCCATGTACTGCTTAGACTTACCCTTGTTTAATGCTAATATTTCTTATTTAAAATGTCACGTTTGATCCCATCTCATTGTGTATCACTTTGCATGTTCTTTTGGTGTTTTTTGAAATCACGAGATGTAATTTTTTGTTACTTGACCATTAATTTTGGCTTTGTAACTGAAGGACCATCTTTGTGTGTAGTTGTCATTTTTTTGTAACTTATGTAGAGTGCAGATTCTCAGCGTTTGTAGCTTGTCAATAGATTTACCCATGTTCAACGCTAATATTTCCTTAAAATGTAATGTATGACCACTTCGATTTGTGTATTACTTTCCACATTCTTTTTGTCTTTTTTGACATTGCTTGCTGAAGGCTGGGTATTGATACGTACTTTCTCTTAAGTTTTCCGACCAGCTACATCCTGCCTCACTGTGCGTGCCATGGATTCCAGATGCCGAGTGATGGCTTCTTTGGACCTCAGATGCAACTGATCATGACCGGCTGCCTGTCTGTCACAATTTTGTGGGATAATTCCGCCGGCCCCTTTTGTCCATACGCTGAAGTGGCCATTAGGAATAACAACCTCTTTTATGGTAGTGTAGGCCGAAGGTCATGGCTACGTCTTGGAAATCACTGTGCGAGCAAAGCGGTTGCTTTATCGAACACGCATACTTTGTGTATATGAAAAGAACAACGTGTGGCTCACCATTAACATTTTCGATGACGCACATAGACACAATGTTACACTTTCATTGAAAATGTTAATAGTCCGATGGTCTCGAACAGTTTCTTGTGAAATAACACTACTTTACAAATTCTAAAATGTAAATGTTTTCTTTTAAAAAACAATGTATTATTTCAAAATGAAACGTGCTATGTTGTACGTCGCTGTATGTTTATTTTCAGGTTCTGCATCACAGCACGTATTTTTACTTTTCGTAGGCTGCCATGGAAAGCAAAGAGGGGACATGTATGGAACAACCGCCTTCCCCTTCTATGGTGGCCATCTTGGAAAAGGATTATAACAACAAATCCTATTTTTTAGTACCACACATTACTGCTTTGTAAATCTAGATTGTTAATTGCAAATCTAATTACGTGTATGTCCTTTACTGCGAAATATAAAGTAGATGGAGCGTATGCGATTTTAAAAAAAATATATGTTTACACTGTGAAAGGTGGTTCTTAAAGGAGCATGTAGTTTTAGCAGGGCACGGTGGTGGCGCGAGTTATGGTTGCTTAGCTTACCATAACTGGCGAATTTCAGGGGTTTTTAGATTTTACTTGTAAGCATAACGTCCTTTTAACAACGTTTTTTTTACTGAATTGCATAGGTTTTTATTAGTGCAACTTAACCATAACGTCCCTTTAACAAAGTTTTTTTAGTGAAAATATATATATATATATATATACATATATATATATATATATATATATATATCGATGTTAACGATATTGTCTCATCCTATATCGATTTAGAAAATATATCAATATATCTCCAAAACTCGATATATCACCCAACCCTAGTCCATAGTTTGTCACAAATCTCCAAATTGAGATCCTGGTCACTTTGCAAATCTTTACAATCTATTATTATGTACCTCATTTTCCCAAACATACTCCAAAAGAAGAATCTGCATATAGTGATCTGGAGGGTTTGGGGTTTTAAGGAAAAGATTGGAGGTAAACAATTCAAAGGTTAAACGACAAAGGCAGGAAAGGCTGTAGGAGGTAAGAGAAGTGGTGACAAAAGGTAAAGAAGGTGGTGAGTCGCAATGAGTGTTAGGAAGAACACATTTCCTATGCACCTTTGAATGTTATCCATAGAAGAATGCATTTAGCTCGAGTAAACTCTCAGTACATTAATGTACCTGTTGAAAATATCTCTATGTTACTTGCAGGTTTCAAGCTCAAACTCACTTAGGAACAAATCAACCTTTCCTCATTCTGAATTCAGAAAATTAGTACATTTGAAGTGGGAAATTGTGAAATTTCATGGTAGACCAGCATCTCGATAGGTCTGGGACAAAGTTAATCCAAAGGGTGCCTGGTTCACCTTTTCATCCTTTGGTGGTTCGTAAAATGACATTAAGTTGTGTAATCGGAACTCTAGGCAAGATTTGGAAGTGGGAGTATTTAAGTCCCTGTTCATAGAATTAGAGAGTCAAATTATTTGTAGGGGGTAAATAGTAATCCCTGGTTCCAATAGTGATATTTGTTATGTGAGTAAATATATATTTTAACTGTAAAAAAATATATCTTTTCGTTATCCATACTTCTTTGTACTGAGTATTCTGACCAAATTAAAATGTCCAATTTTACCCTAAAGTTCCACTTCAAAGCTGGCAGTAATAATAAACATCCTGTGGCATTGAAATGGTATACAGTGTTAATAATGAAAAAAAATAACGAATCAATTTATAACGAAACATAAATTACGCAAAATAACATTTTTAAAGAAACTATGTGTGGGGGTGGGGTAACGGGATCATTCTTGTGGGGAGGGGTTTGGGGTGGGTCTTTGGCAAGGGGAAATGGGTTTGTTGGAGGACCCCCCAAGAAAGAGGAACAAAAATGTTATGTTTGTGTTGTTGTATATTAATTTTTTATGTATTTATTCATTAAAAAGACGTGGAACCTATTGAAATGGCTGGCAACACTTGTATATACCTGGAGCTGTGTGGATGGAAACGGGAGGCAGATCGGCAGGTTCCTATGTGTCACCTTGGTCATATTTGATGTTGGGAATATTTGTACTCCCCATTTCCTTTTTGCTGGGAGTATTTGCTGTTTTTGGTGTGTAGAAGTGTCTGGTACACTCCATATCTGTAGTGCTGTGTACCACTGAAATCATTCCCATGTCAAACATGCATGATGCAGAAATTGCGTCTTTCTGAAATTGTTTACATTAGGTGTGATCATATTAAGCATTTACCTACAAGCAGAGTTGTCTGATTCAAGCTCTCAAGAGCAGGAATCCTGTCTGGTTTTCAGGTTATCTCTCAATAATATTCATGAGAACAAATGTGCATACATTTAGCATCATTGTATACAAATGTATCTCATAAATATTAAGGCTATCATGAAAATCCAACATGTTTCCCGCCCTCGAGGGCTCGAGTTGGACAAGCCAGACTTAAAGAAAGGTCTGTTAGGCTTCATCAAAGTCAGTCACATACCAAGAAAGCATGATGCAGTCACGGTCTCACTGATGAGTATCACTTGCAATGGTGGTAGCTCTGGGTAGTACTCCGCCATGAAACCAGAGTACATAACATATTGCTGCAGTGAGTATTTCTTTAATAATCAATTATTTTTTACAACTGAACATAGTCAATTTTCCTTTCTAAGTGAGAATAATTGCCAAACAAGATACAAGGAAGAAGCACTGCATTCAAGTCTTTATTCCCTCTTTGACCAACGTATTGCACGATAGGCACTGAATGGTTACCAGTCAAATGGTCGAAAACATTTGGTCGACAGACAATTTGGTCCACACCATTTGGTCGAATGCCAAATGGTCGAATTTTTTTTTTTTTTTTTACCCATTTTTTTTTTTTTTTTGGGGGGGTCCCCCCCCCAACCCCCTTTTTTTCTTTTTTATTTTTTTTCCCCACACGAAAACCCACAAAACACATATATATAAAAAAAAAAAAAAATTCGACCATTTGGCATTCGACCAAATGGTGTCGACCAAATTGCAGTCGACCAGTTTGTCGTCGACCAGTTGACTGGACACCGCACTGAATTTCTAACCTACTGTTGCAGAACTTTTTATCAGCATACAAGAGTCATAAAATCAACGCGAAAGTAAACTTCCTAATGGTTCCTCTGAATGCTCAGAAAATGTAACTTACTTAGTACTCATCAAAATACGATCACCCATGTCCAACCTAAATTTGGCCTTCGTTAAGCGTTGAAAAAGTAATTATTTGGTTGCATTGAAAAAGGCTTGAACAAGTAAGGTCTTGTTACGAGATGGGTGGACCTTTTGTTAGGAATACTACTAGAGGTAATTACTAGTACGGGTGGCAGTATTGCTGAAAATCCACCCAATTCCTACTTTAACACTGGAACAGGTTTGAAAGTAGTGGCCTTGCTGGAATACTCCTGGTGGTATTCCAGCACTGTCACATAGTACATATTTTTTAAAACCCATTTCTACCCCAATATTGATGGTGAAAAATTGATATGTTGTTTATGCACAAAAAGGTAAATTCTGACATTTTAACATGGGTAAGGTGGTGAAAGTGTGGGCATCAGAAATGCTCAAATTTGTATCTCCATACAATGACTACATAAAATGTTTTTTATCCATGTAGTGAATTGAAGCTCTTCCACATTGCCAATGTAACAGTGAACAACGTAAAAGTTTTGGGATCATATTACGCTTTTTACCTCTACCACTGCGTTCAAAGTAAACAATGGTGGGTTTCCAATTTCAAAAATCCAACTCATAATACATCAGTGGTATTGTACTGTAATATAGCCAGATGCAGTTCCATCCAAACCTGAAAAGGGAAGGCTACGAAACAGGCCATATTTGGCTAATTACACATGTTTTAACATGACCTCCCACCTCGTAATGAAGCTCTTAGTCATTGGGTAAGCATAGTGATAACTATTATTAATCACATTATGGGTCCCACCACTCATGGTCCTACATGTTGTGTCCTTACAGCTAAATTGAAAATACGTTGTTAAACATTTTCAGGAAACTAATTTTTTAATCTTACAATTTTTCCAGATCCATCATTTAATATCAGATAGTGGAATGACCTAGGTTCTTGGTGAAATCATCCTTTTAAACACTAAATGTGCTCAAGTGGTTGGAACATACTTCTAGTCTGTTACTCCCATAGGTCTCTGGTGCACTCTAATTTACTCTCACTGAAATGTCATAACTTCCCAGGACAGATTATTGTGATTTCATGTTCCATTTCACTTATGCATCATTTTGCTATCACTCACCATTTTCTTGCCATATAACAGACATAGAAGCTTGCAAATTAGTATTCAAGTTGGCTGAAGTGACTGAGTACACACTACACGGAATGAGTAACAGAAAAACCAGATGAAAATGTGAGACCATTTGCTTTGGAATCAGGAGGTCACTTATTAATACCCACTGGTCAATTCACAAGACAGCTGGAGGAGGTCTTAAACGGAAGTCGGAAGGCGACGGAGAACTGGGCATTGCAAATGTTTCTTATAAAGCTGAAAATGGAAACCAGCGTTCAAAGTGACAGAACTAACAGGGAAGACACCACAGGAGAATCTGGCATAGGGCAATAGTCTGATGGAGTTGTTTAAGACGGTGGTAAATGCAGACACAGTCGTAATACTGGCAGGCCCTCTGTGAATTAGGTTTGGTTCAAAGTGGAAAACAAAACTGTCCAAGGTTAATGAGGTGATCAATCCACATCTATAAAGGGTTTTGCAAGGTGGATCCAATCTATATGGTTCAATAATATAGCTGTTGAACCTCAAAAGAGAGACACACAGTTATTTAGACACACCAGGAGTAGCTTGGCAATGGCTCAAAAAGTCCAAGTAAAATCAAGTACCATAATCACTATGCAACAACATCTACTAGAGGAAACACCAAAACACATTCATTTCTTGTAGTTATAAACCTGCAAAAATATCTATTCTTCAAACTGTTGTTGAGGTGAAACAGAAAAAATTTAGAAATTGACTAAACAAAGATAACACAAAAAGGCATTGAGGTAACAAAGAACCACACAGAATTAATAATTCAAAGGCTTCTCATGACAAGTTCTAAATGTGACATGTGACCCACTTTAAAGACATGCAGCAATCATTAATACATCAAAGCTACCTTAATGCACTGTCAATGCCTTCAGTGAGAAACATGTAGAGAGTTCAAGTCTGTAGCCACTTACCTGAAGCGACACCTCCAGCTCAGGATGCAGTTCTCCATCTACATGAAAGACAAACGGCGTCGTCCCCTCGTGAGATGCGGGAGTATAGGGGATAAGCACTTCCTTCTCATAAGCTCCAGCCATAAACATCTTGAAGCCTCCCTTTGCTGAAGTGTACAAAGAGAAGGTTATACCACTTCACTAGCTTTCAACGTACACAGAAAATGACTTTCTGACATACTGGATAAGATCAGAAAAAGAATGATTACCTCCCTGAACAAGAGTGTTGTGGTAATATTTTTGCTCTGGTTTTGGATGTAAATGAAGAGAGAAACTATCAAAGTGTCTTTAAACAAAACATAAGCAATAATTGGATCAAGAGATTAATGCTTCACTCGTAAATCAATTTTTATTTTTATTTATTAATTTTGCACTTCCCTGTTCACAGGGCAGCTGTGTGTACGTTAGAAGGTTAGAAAATGGTAAACACAAACACCAGCAGAATCTTGTGTACACCACCGCGACGGAGAAGTCCTTTGTGGGTACTGTAAGGAAGGCACAGTATCGAGCAGTAGACACAGACACAATGGATACAAGTTTCAAAAACCTTTATTTAATATTTTAGTTAGGTTGGTAGAATTCCTAACTGGCCCTAGCTCTAGAATGTGAGTAGTCTCAGCATTTAAAATAAATAACAAACAAGTCCAAGTCAGTCTAGTAAAAATAAAAAGGCCTATACTAAAAAAAAATAACCTTGCCCTCCTTCACAAAATGACAAATGTGCTAAGGGAATACACAAGGAAAATATTGTCTCAAAAAAATGTCAGAATGGCTTAAGTAGCAATTCCCTTCCCCACGTTCGTTCAGCCCTACAGGGTCTGGAGAGTTTTTTTTAAAAAGGATAGGTGGATGGTACAGTTCTATCAGTCTTGCACAATTCAACAGTTCAGTTTTGGGCTTCAAACTTCTGGTAGTTCAAATACTTCCTTAGGCTTCGTCCACCTTGTCATCAATATTCTACTCACATTCACTTACTCAATGTCTCACAGTTCTGCACAGGCTTCCCTCTGCCGGGTTCGAGCCTGTCTCCTGCCACTCTATCACACAGTTCTGCACAGGCTTCCCTCTGCCGGGTTCGAGCCTGTCTCCTGCCACTTTATCACACAGTTCTGCACAGGCTTCCCTCTGCCGGACTTGAGCCTGTCTCTTTGTGAGGTTTCCCTTCCTCACTTTTTTGCTTAGGTATCTTTTCACTGTCGAAGACTTTCAAAACTGCAAAAATTGTACACAGACCTCTGCATGACCACTTCCACCTCTGTTTCAACAATTCTGCAATTCACAATCTTCCTTATTTTATAACACCAATGCTTCTTGGTACTTTCATCTTGCAACATTAATGCTTCTTGGTACTTATAGTTCTTATTCTCTTTGTTTTGCCCTATTGGCCCTCTTCAAAGTTCGTCAACACCAATACTTCCTGTATTAGTAATCACCTCTCTTTCAACAGTTCTACAATTCTCAATCTTCTTCATCTTGTAACACCAATGACTCTTGGTATTTGTAGTTCTTATTCTCTTTAGTTTGCCCACTTGGCCCTTTTCACAGTTCATATACTTTGCCCTCTTGGCATATTTAAAGTTCACATATTTCACTCTCCTCTTATTCAACTGTCTTTACTTATCGTGGTTACTTTCTTTCCTTTGGTTCCCGCTGTAATATCTTTCAACTCTCATACAATTTCACAGAGACTTTCAAATAAGCGACTTTACCTCGCAAGACCATTCTGTTACTTTGTATCCTTTCCTTTTACAATTCAGCAATTGTCCTTTCGATTACAGTTTTATCGGGACACGCGCAACCTTCAACTTTCGGTTCACAATTACTTTTGCTTTCAACGTCAACCAGACTTTTTTTGCCTCTGATAACTCACTGGTCGTGTTATTTGGTCTTCTTTCATCTTATTCATGAGGCTTATTCCTGCCTTCCTTCCACTTTCTTCCTTACTTTGACCCAAGAGGGTCTCCACTGCATCCCGAGGCCTGGAGGCCCTGGGATCCTTCTCCTGCGCCACATCAATTAAGGTAAGCCCTCTGGGCTTTGTTTGGCTAATGCACATTGCGCTGGGAGCGCGGGCTCCAAAAATTACGTTTTCACAGAGTTTTGTTCTTTGCACCAAAGTACTGCTGCCATGATGTGCTCCTCCGTGTCTGCCTCTTTGGACAGCTTGTGTGCACTTTCATCATACTTTGGCTAACATGATCAGGCCTTCCAACATGGCCAATCCCTTCTTTGGTGCCGAGCTGGCCTCTCTGCACACTGCCTGATCGCCTGTGATTGGTTCTCTACCCCTACATCTTAACCAATCAGGCAAGCTGACATGCGAATGCCGGGCTACCTCCAAGGCCCATTTGTAAGGCCCCTCTCCGCTGCCTGGACGTTCCTGGATGTAACGCTGTAGTATGTATGTGCCTGTATGCCGGAATCTTGTATTTAGCTGTTGCCCCCCTGCTGTATGTATGTGCCTGTATGCAGGAATCTTGTATTTAGCTGTGCCCCCTCTGCTGTATGTATGTGCCTGCATGCCAGAATCGTTTATTTAGCTGTCCCCCCTCTGCTGTATGTATGTGCCTGTATGCCGGAATCTTGTATTTGGCTGTACCCCCTCTGCTGTATGTATGTGCCTGTATGCCGGAATCTTGTATTTAGCTGTCCCCCTTCTGCTGTTGCAATGCCTCCTCTGCTCCAACAAACCCACCCTGCCTGAAGTCTGAGTCTGATCTCACATTATGGAGCTCCCATCACCGCTTTGTGCTAATGCTTTGAATTGACTTTCTGACTCTTGCTGATTCACCCATCTTGAATCTCATTGTACTCATGTTGGACTTTTTGAACCATTACGTAATCTTGGTGGCAGTGAATCATGTGCTCATCAATGAATTGGAATCTTGGCATGCACATGATGGACTCTTGCAACATAAGTTGTTCAGTATTGACCCTTGCATCTTGGCAGTGCTCACGCCATCTGTCTGTTAACTCCATCTGTCTGTTTGCTGCTTAACATTGTATTTCGCCGGCGTTTCTTCTTCTTTCTCACCTCACTGTTTCTCAGTCCTCTCTTCCTCTGCCCTGCTTGTATCCTCTCTCTGCTCACCCTCCCCTAACCATAATCAATGCACTTGCACTATCTGAAACATCATCAGGCCTAGTATGATAGTCGCTGTCTGTTCCTCTCCATCCTCCCCCCTCCCTTTCCCTTCCCTCAACCTTTGTCAATGCCTCTACCCTGCACTATCAGAAATGTTGTCAGGCCTAGTACAATAGTCGCGCTCTGTTCCTCTCCTCTCCTTCCTCCCCCCTCCTTCCCTTCCCTAACCTATTGTCTATGCCCTTGCACTATCAGAAATGTCGTCAGGCCTTGTACAATAGTCGCTGTCTGCTCCTCTCCCCCACCCTCCCGTCCCTCACCTATCCGTAGCCAATGAATTGAATCTAGTTGCAACTTTAAACCTATCCAATGTGTTGAATCTAGGTGCATGTCAAGCATAGCCACTAGGCTGAATATAGTATGGTACCCCTTTGTATCTTGCGACTATGCAGAAAGCTAACTTCACACTGAAGTTTGCAACTGTACTAACCACCCCTGCTCCTACTCCTCCCCTGCATACACCCCAAGCACCAAACATGCCCAAAGGTCCAGCCACACCACACACAAAACACATAAACCGCCTACCTTCCTACTACCAGACATGCACAAAGGGCCTGCGACACCACTCATAAAACACATAAATTATACACTGTAACGCTCACCTGGTATCCACGGGGACGTCACTCAGCCTGTTCTGACCTCTTATGACCTCGAACCCTTCCCTGGAGTCTACTCGACTAGAGACTGGGCCTGAAACACAGTATTGGTAGAGTTTAACTCCCTATTGTCTCTGTGTGCTTGAACCCCTTCTTCCCAGGGGTCCAACCCTTCCCTCTGATCCACAGCTCACATTGTTTTTTTGGAAAGTGTGCTCTCCATCCTGCTTTCAGCACAGGGGCGCGTTGATTGATGCGGGCTCGTTGCTGCCTAGTTACTTCACTGGCAAGAGTCTGACAGGTAAGTAAAATGAGTCTTTTGAACAGTTCTCTAACTTTGTTCCTTTCCTTCCATAGATGATGGCCGGCGTCCGGGGATGGCGATGTGCTGCTGAGATGAGTAGCGCTGAAGGTGAGTGAGAGCGCGATGCGCGATGCGACCCTTTCGTATTTGTATTGAACTGAGTTATTTTTCTGTGTCTTTTAGGTGCCGCGACATTTTCAGCGTGGATGCCGGTTGTGAAGAAGAAATGCAGTGAGTAAGCGCGGTATGCGGTGCCTCTAGATGTTTCCACGCTAACCTGGAGTGTCTTTTCCCCCTTGCAGATGGATGAGAAGTTCGGGAGACAGAGTTCCCCCAGAGCGGCTGGGATTCAGGTAAGCGTTTGAAGCTCGTACAGTCTTTAAAAATAAGCGAAGATTTGCTGAATGCTTACTAACGCCTTTTTCTGTTCTTTTCCCTTTTCCTTAGGAAGCGGCGTGCCAGGATGGGAATGACACCGCCGAAGATGCCTGCAGAACAGAAGAAGCGATGAATGATGGGCAGAAGCGCCGCAAGGTAAGGCTGTTCCTAACGGTGTTCTTGTTCTTGCAGGAGCTGAGTGTAGAAGAAAGATGCAGGCCTACTGGAGACCGATCCGAACACAGTGAGTGTCACGCTGCAGGTGCAGAAAACACAAAGCATGTTTCTCAGCCTGGGCATGGCTTAAATAGTCTCTGGGTATCCCAGGTGTCTCTGGGCTGAACCACACCCAAAAGACTAGACTGCACATGCAGTTCACGGAACCAAAATTTGTGGGGGCATCCATCTTGTCCCCATCAATGCACTACAAGTCCAATCCCCAATTTTATCCTATGGGAGTGAGTGAGTCTGGTGCCACAAGCACCAAGTCTGACTCCAAGTGGGTCTTTGGAGGGATGGAGAGGCCCTTAAGGGCCATGTAGGTGATCCTGGCCTGGCTCCAGTCTGACATCTTGGAGGGCTGGGGACATGAGGGGCAGGAATCATGACATACACCAGACACAACCAACAACCACAAACAACAAACATCCCAGATACTGGGCCTTACCCCTCAGGTCACAACAGTCCAGTGCACACAATCAAACCACACTCAGAAAGCCGACATGCGCAGACACCAGTTTCTCCTGGTTCTGCAAACATCAACAGAAGAGCACAACTACTATTCTATCCCTCTTCCCTCACTAACTGACCCACGCTCTTTCTTACAGAGCCACGTGAGCCCCTGGAGTCCATACAAATGGTGGCAGTGCGCGCTGTACGTCAACTTAACATAAGATCATGTGGCGTAAGAGAATGTGGCATAAGGACGTGTGCCAAACAGTATGTCAAAAGATTGTGTGGTTCAGGAATCTGGCATAAGATGACTGAAATAGCATGTGCCGTAAGAGTACTCATCATAAGAGCATGAGTCAAGGTTTGTGTGGTGTAAGGCACAGGTGTTTGGTGTGTGTCTGGCATGTGAGTGTATAGCATAGACTTATGAAATGCACATGCCCTATACTCATGAAACCTCACTTAAAATGAGGTTTGTTTTTATGTGAGTTTTTGTAAGTGTACGAAACTGATAAAAGCGTTACATTTTGTACATGTATACAATTTACATCTTCTTTACCTCCCATATACCTATGAAAACTTCCATCCAAGTCAGTCCTGACTTTGATGTGAGTTGTCATACATTGTACATTTGCAAAAGGGGCACCTCTTACATGTATGTGAACAGTTTGTATAGAAGATGTACATTCTTTCGGTGCATGTATAATATGCCTCCTATATGTCTGAAAATTGGCAGGAAAGTGAGATCTTACTTTCACACCTAGGTCTTCCTTTGACACTAAAGTCTAGCCAAACACTTATCAAGTTAGGCGATTGAACAGAGCCTAGACTCTGAAGAACGTGGAGGTGGTGTATTGGTTCAATGAGACAAACGCAGAGCACTCCAACTCTATTACTTCAGATTAGAAGGTGAAGTATAAAAATACGATATCTATTAGGCCTGAACACTCTTCTCAATTAAAATAATAATAGGCAATCAATGTCCCTTAATCCAGACCAAGCACATATATATTCACATAGGGTTTCTCTTGCTAAGGAGGACTAACACTTTTCTTTTAAGACAGTTAAGTAAAATTCAGATAAGTCAAACAAGTAAACTGTATGCAGTTAAGTCAGCGAAAACAGGTAAGTAACTTGGATCCAGTTACAACTCAAAGCAAGTTATGAGAGGAAGAGTAAAACACTATTATTCTGCCTTACAAATAAGGCTGAATGCCAGTTTAAAAGACCTTCCCTGATAAAGAGAATAGAGTCTAGTCCTTTAAGAGTCACTCATTCTAATTGTAACCCTTTGCAGGCAATCAGGAGTCTGTAAACAAAGCAAAAACAAGCATTGGCAAAGTCAATAGGTCAGGATAAGTGTTCCAGAAATGCAAGAACAAGGAAATGAAAGTTCTTTAGGTGTTCTCTTCCATCCCACCACTCTAGGGGAAACCCAGGAGGATCCTTGATCAGAACTCCAATAATCACAACCAGGCAAGGGACGTGTAGGGTAAGGACCTTGAGTCCATTTAACCCTATAGCGTGAGAGGAACGGGTGGAGAACAGCTATGCAAGCTCAACCCCCTTACTCTGATTAGAGTGGGAACCACCGGTATGGTTCCTTTATTCACTGGTCCCACTTACTTCAGTAAAAGATCCTGTTGCAAGTGGTCCAGGGGCCACGGACACAGAGGTTACTTTCGGCATCATGTTTGTGTTTACGTTTAGTTGGTGGTTTCCAAGCTCTGGCAAGACAGGTTCAGTGAATGCACATGTTGACGATCCAAGCATGATGAGAGGAAGACCACCACGATTCCCACAGTATCAGTAGACCGCAAGGACACAATGAAGGCAGCGGCAGCAAAGTTTACTGTGATCACGCAACGGAAGGCTTCCGTCATGGCAGAGACAAAGAAGCTGGTCCTGTTCTGGAGAGCAGCAACTGCAGGGAGAGGGGTTGTGTTTCACAAGCTGAGAGACTGTGGTGCCCGAGTTAAAACTCAGAATGATGAGCAGAGCAGTGCAGCAAAGAGCGCCAGGAGGAAGCTGGTCAGTCCACAAGGTGTTCCCGGGACACTTCAAAGGGCTTCCAAGGTCAGGTTCCTCAAACAGGGGCTGGGACTCATTAATCCTACTGGTCTAGAGGCTGAAGTGCCTACGAGGGTCCTCAGAAGATCAGCAGACACAAGCAGGGTTTTACTGGGACTTTGCTGGAGGCAATGCACATCCACAGGTGTTCAGGTACCAGTAACACAAACCCACAAACCCACCAATCAAACTGGCAAGCGTTGTCCAAGTATGGACAGCCTCCTGCCTTCACATCTGCACAGCAACAAAGGCACTCTGGAGAGGATGTGGGATGGTACCAGACAGTCCCAGCCCCCATCCGTCCAAGAACACATGCCGCTGCTTCACCCGGGAAGCAAGGCTTTGTCCAGGAAAGGGCTTTCCGTAAATGGGATTTCCAGACCTGTGAAGGTAGGAAGACGGTCAAAGGACAGAATGGCTAAAGGGCAGGTGAAAAATGTGTGACACAACCATTTTAGAGTATATTGTATACAAAATGGCATAATTAGCTAAAATGTCAAAGTGCACATGAGAAAAATAAAAACCACAGTAGAACAATATCCGCTGACACCAGGATGTCTGTAACATGATTCCTGCCCCTCATGTCCCCAGCCCTCCAAGATGTCAGGCTGGAGCCAGGCCACTATCACCTACATGGCCCTCAAGGGCCTCTCCATCCCTCCAAAGACCCACTTGGAGTCAGACTTGGCGCTTGTGGCACCAGACTCACTCACTCCCATAGGATAACATTGGGGATTGGACTTGTAGTGCATTGATGGGGACAAGATGGATGCCCCACATATTTCGGTTCCCAGAACTGCATGTGCAGTCTAGTCTTTTGGGTGTGGTTCAGCCCAGAGACACCTGGGATACCCAGAGACTATTTAAGTCACGCTGAGGCTGAGAAACATGCTTTGTGTTTTCTGCACCTGCAGCGTGACACTCACTGTGTTCGGATCGGTCTCCAGTAGGCCTGCATCTTTCTTCTGCGCTCAGCTCCTGCAAGAACAAGAACACTGTTGGGAACAGCCTTACCTTGCAGCGCTTCTGCCCATCATTCATCGCTTCTTCTGTTCTGCGGGCATCTTCGGCGGTGTCATTCCCATCCTGGCACGCCGCTTCCTAAGGAAAAGGGAAAAGAACAGAAAAAAGGCGTTAGTAAGCATTCAGCAAATCTTCGCTTATTTTTACAGACTGCACGAGCTTCAAACGATTACCTGAATCCCAGCCGCTCTGGGGGAACTCTGTCTCCGGAACTTCTCATCCATCTGCAAGAGGGAAAAGACACTGCAGGTTAGAGTGGAAACATCTAGAGGCGCCACAAACCACGCTTACTCATCGCATTTCTTCTTCATAACCGGCATCCACGCTGAAAACGTCGCGGCACCTAAAAGACACAGAAAAAGAACTCAGTTCAATACAAATACGAAAGGGTCGCATTGTGCATCGCGCTCTCACTCACCTTCAGTGCTACTTATCTCAGCAGAACGTTGCCAACTCCGGACGCCGGCCATCATCTAAGGAAGGAAAGGAACGAAGTTAGAAAACTGTTCAAAAGATTCATTATACTTACCTGTCGGACTCCTGCCAGTGAAGTAACTAGGCAGCAACGAGGCTGCATCAATCAACGCGCCCCTGCGCTGAAAGCAGGATGGAGAGCACACTTTCCAAGAAAACAAGGTGAGCTGTGGATCAAAGGGAAGGGTTGGACCCCGGGGAAGAAGGGGTTCAAGCATGCAGAGACAATAGGGAGTTAAACTATACCAATCCTGTGTTTCAGGCCCAGTCTCCAGTCGAGTAGACTCCGGGGAAGGGTTTGAGGTCGAAAGAGGTCAGAACAGGCTGAGTGACGTCCCCGTGGATATCAGGTGAGCGTTACAGAACACAAAGCCTCACATTAAAATCCACCTAGGTGTCATGGAAACGTCAGAAACCGACCAGTTAGCCCACATGCTGGGGCAGCTACGTTCTGAAGTACATGCAGCCAGACAGGAGACCAACACCCAGAGGAGAGAGCTGATAATAGCCAAAGAACGCACTGATGATTTAAGCCGGCAACTTCTCCAGTCACAAGCAGGGCATGCACCATTGCCGGGAAGCGTGCCCTCGATGCCAGCACCATCAGCCAATCCCGTTCAGATAACCCTTCCTGGGGCAGTTCCCTTGGCCCTGCCCGAACGATTTACGGGGGATCCCAAGAGGTTTGCAACGTTCATGAACCAGTGCCACCTGCACTTCCTTTGTAGACCAGGGGCATTTCCGAATGGCCAATCACGGGTCGCTTTTGTGCTATCCTACCTGAGATATAGTGCCGCAAACTGGTCTGTACCCTTTGTTGCCCAAGACGATCCTTTGCTGCATGACTTCCGGGCTTTCAGCAGGAGATAGAAAAGCTGTTCGCCCGTCGTATTCATGGGCAGGCATTAGACAACAAACTTCTTTCCCTACGCCAAGGGAATCAAGACCTATTAACATACATAGCCATGTTCAATAGACTCATAGTTGAAGCAGAATGGCCAGTGGAGAAGAGAACCATGTTATTTCATCGGGGTTGCGGGGGGAGCTCAAGGATGTTCTCGCACAAGTAGTGAACCCCCGGAAAGACTGCACAGAATTCATTGACCTTGATGTTCATCTGGATCATAGGTTGCAGGACCGAAGAGCAGATAGAACCAGACCGGACCCTCACCCTATGTATGTGCGTTCAAAGGACAATATTGCCCGCACAACGGAAGGTTCAGGAGAACCAATGCAAATCGGGGGGGTCAGATCCCCCTTGACTAAAGCGGAAAGGGATAAAAGGAGACAGCAGCAGTTATGTCTGTACTGTGGAAGGTCAATAAATTTCCTTAAAGAGTGCCCTGTGAAGCCACCGAGGAGGACGGTAGGGGCCACGGACAAGGAAGATACCATCAAGGAATCGGAAAACTCCCCAGCCCGGCAAGTGTAGGGGTCCACTTGTCGAGCGAAGAAAGTGAACTACAGACCTCCCATTTTGCACTATCTGTGGTCTTGATCAATCACCAACAACCATCTCGGATGCACACAGTAAGAGCGTACATTAACAGTGGAGCCGTTGGGAATTACATCGACCAGGATCTTGCGGCAAAGATGGGGCTTC
Source organism: Ambystoma mexicanum (assembly GCF_040938575.1). Classification (NCBI taxonomy): domain Eukaryota; kingdom Metazoa; phylum Chordata; class Amphibia; order Caudata; family Ambystomatidae; genus Ambystoma; species Ambystoma mexicanum. Next base: position 167,384,974 of record NC_090940.1, read on the forward strand.
CGTTACGCCCTAAATCAACCACTGACACTGTTACCACTGTCGACGGCACGGAAATAGCTTCTGGTCCAGTATCCCAATGCACTGCAGCTTTAACCCTTCTGTGCCAGGATGGACACGAAGAATCTATCGTTTTCGACCTCATTAAGGCACTACAGTTCCGGTTGATTTTGGGAATGCCATGGTTGGTAGCTCACAATCCTCGAATCGATTGGCGAGCAAAAGAATTGGCCTTTCCCGAGACTTGCGCCCACACATGTTATCGCCAAGAGAAACAACCAATAGACATCAGAACCTCCACGCTTGCGACTGTGGCAATCAGCACCCTAGATGTCTTTCAGAAAGAACAGGCTAATACCCTGCCACCGCATAGACCATACGATTGCCAAATTGACCTGATACCCGGCGCACAAATCCCTTGTGGGCGAATTTACGCACTCACAGAACCAGAAAACCAGCACCTGAAGGTCTATCTTGACCAATAACTGGCCAACGGGTTAATCCGTCCCTCGAAGTCTCCAGCAGCCAGTCCTCTATTCTTCATTCCGAAAAAGGAGGGGGACTTGAGTATGTGCATCGACTATCGCGCACTGAATCAGATTACCGTAAAAAACCGCTACCCCTGCCACTGATCCCTGAATTGATTGATCAAGTCAAAGATGCCCAAAGCTACACAAAACTAGACCTGAGGGGGGCATATCACCTTGTTCGCGTAAAACAGGGGGACAAATGGAAAACCGCTTTCCGCACCAAATACGGCTTGTACGAATATCAAATAATGCCCTTTGGCCTTTGCAACGCGCCTGCAGCATTTCAATACTTCATGAACGATATCCTACGGGAATTGATTGATGTCTGTATATTCCGCATCAAAGCAGGACCACGTTAAACACATCCGATCTGTATTGGAGAAACTCTGTCAATACCAGCTCTACGCCAAGCTCGAAAAGTGCTCATTCCACGTCTCCGGGGTGGAATTCCTGGGCTTTATTCTCAGCCCAAATGGAATCCGAATGGATGTACACAAGGTAGATGCTATCCTGAACTGGCCATCCCCAAATTCATTCAAGGGGGTTAAAAGTATGCTGGGTTTTGCAAACTTCTACCGCCGGTTCATCCCAGGATTTTCGCAAATCGTGCATCCCATCACGTCATTGCTAAGGAAAATTAACAGAAAGTTCCAGTGGACAACAGAAGCCGACGAAGCTTTCCAGGAACTCAAAGCAAGATTCACATCTGCCCCAATCTTACGCCACCCTCGCCCTGATCTCCCATACCTGGTGGAAACGGATGCCTCAAGCATGGCTATGGAGCCGTCCTCTCACAAAAGGACCCCGAAGCGGGCCAGTTACACCCTGTTGCCTTCTGGTCGTGTACATTCACACCCCCTGAACTCAATTACACTATCACAGACAAATAACTCCTGGCCATTAAGTCAGCCTTTGAGGCATGGCGGCACTACCTCTTGGGCGCCAGACACACAATCGCCGTAATAACTGACCACCAGAACCTCCAGTACCTAAAAACGGCAAAGGCCCAATCCTCACGACAACTACGTTGGGCTCTTTTTTTTGCTGAATATGACTACGTGATTACATTTCGACCAGGGGTGAAAAACGGGAAGGCCGATGCCCTTTCCCATATGGGGGAGGAAGAGCAAGGGTATCAGACCCCTGACCCAATAGCAATCATCCCGAGTGACAAGCTCCTAGGAATCACAGCAACCATAACTCAGAAAGAATTACATGAAGAAATCCAAAACCTGATGAGTCCAGAGCAATTACAAGCGTGGAGTGCACAAGGAGAACATTACATGATAAAAGATCAGTTGCCCTACTTCAGGAATCGTTTATTCTTACCAAACCATGAACTACGAGAACAAGTCATGTCCGGTTATCATGATTCCTTGATCGAGGGCCACCCCGTAATCGCAAAAAACCCTAGCCAAGGTAAAACGAAATTATTGGTGGCCCACGTGGCATAATGACATTATCCAATTCATCCTATCTTGTGGAATGTGTGCTCAAAACAAGTCAAGTCATCCAAGCAGAAACCGGCTGGGCTATTACAACCATTGGAAATCCCACCAGCACCCTGGCACACGTTGTCCCTCGATTTTATTACTGACTTACCACCCAGTCAAGGGTTTAAGACTATTCTTGCGGTAGTGGACCTATTTTCAAAAATGGCACATTTAATTCCTCTTAAGGGGCTCCCAAATGCTTTCACTCTGGCAAAGGTATTTCTTGAAGGCATCATACGGCTCCATGGGTTTCCTTCAGTTTTAGTCTCAGACCGAGGTACTCAATTTGTATCTAACTTCTGGAGCAAATGCTGCTCTATGGCCAAGATCGACATCCGGCTATCCACCAGTCACCTTCCCCAAACGGATGGTCAAACTGAGAGGACAAATCAGACGCTCAAGCAGTATCTGCGTTGCATGTTACACCAAGCTGAATGAAGCTGGTTCGACCTATTATGGATATCTGAATATGCTTATAATAATTCCCTACACACCAGCACTGGGCAGACACCCTTTTATACCATGTATGGCAGGCACCCACGTACTTCTGAGTTGGACGTTCCTACAACCCTGGAAATGCCAGCAGTCAAAACCTTACACACAACCATTTCTCAAACCTTTAAAAGTGCAGCTGAACACCTTCTTCAAGCTAAGAATCGCCAAAAGAAGTTTGCTGATCAACACCGAGCAAAGGCCCCCAACTACCAAGTGGGAGACAAAGTCTGGCTGGCGTCTAAACACGTGTCCATTAAAGGAACCCAAACTTTCCGTCCAATATACCGGGGTCCATTCACTGTCACCTCCGCGATAAATCCTGTGGCGGTCAGGCTAGCTTTGCCGTCAAACATGCAGATTCATCCTGTGTTCCACGTGTCTCTCCTTAAACCTGTTCAACTTGGGACCCGGGTAGCAACTCCACCGCAGCCAGTAGTAGTCGCCGGGTGCCAGAAATCGAAGTCAAGGACATCCTGGATTCAAAGTATGTCAGATCTAAATTGTACTACTTAGTAGACTGGAAGGGGTATGGTCCACAAGACAGGACATGGGAGCCTTGTGAATACATCCATGCACCTTGCTTGCTTAGACGATTTCATCAAAACTATCCAAACAAACCAGGACCAGACAGAAGAGCCACCTTGAGATGGGCCTTGGGAGGATGGGGGGGGGTGGGAGAGTGCTATCAAGATTCCTGCCCCTCATTTCCCCAGCCCTCCAAGATGTCAGGCTGGAGCCAGGCCATGATCACCTACATGGCCCTCAAGGGCCTCTCCATCCCTCCAAAGACCCACTTGAAGTCAGACTTGGCGCTTGTGGCACCAGACTCACTCACTCCCATTGGGGATTGGACTTGTAGTGCATTGATGGGGACAAGATGGATGCCCCACATATTTTGGTTCCCAGAACTGCATGTGTAGTCTAGTCTTTTGGGTGTGGTTCAGCCCAGAGACACATGGGATACCCACAGACTATTTAAGCCACGCCCAGGCAGAGGAACATGCTTTGTGTTTTCTGCACCTGCAACGTGACAGTCACCATGTTCGGATCGGTCTCCAGTAGGCCTGCATCTTTCTTCTGCGCTCAGCTTCTGCAAGAACAAGAACACCGTTGGGAACAGCCTTACCTTGCGGCGCTTCTGCCCATCATTCATCGCTTCTTCTGTTCTGCGGTCATCTTCGGCGGCGTCATTCCCATCCTGGCACGCCGCTTCCTAAGGAAAAGGGAAAAGAACAGAAAAAAGGCGTTAGTAAGCATTCAGCAAATCTTCGCTTATTTTTAAAGACTGTACAAGCTTGAAACGCTTACCTGAATCCCAGCAGCTCTGTGGGAACTCTGTCTCCGGAACTTCTCATCCATCTGCAAGAGGGAAAAGACACTCCAGGTTAGCGTGGAAACATCTAGAGGCGCCACAAACCGCGCTCAGGCCCAGTCTCCAGTCGAGTAGACTCCAGGGATGGGTTTGAGGTCGTAAGAGGTCAGAACAGGCTGAGTGACGTCCCCGTGGATACCAGGTGAGCGTTACAGTCTGGGACACATCATGCAAGTAACTGAAAGATTACTAAAAATAAACTAAAAAGGGGTTTGAAGAACTCCTGCCGCACCTCACTGCAAGGTGAAGGGGGCAGTTTAAAAACCACAAGGAATTTCATAATGAGGGACAGGTTCCACTTGCACTCATAGCTATAGGGACCAATCAGTGCTCACAGAATACATGAGCTAAGCAAGGTATGTAAAGCAAAAAGGCTTTACTTACCTTCAAAGATCAGGGGAGGATACAAACACTAGCAAAACATTGGGAGTTCCATAGATGTCTATGGAGAGAAAGAAGTTAAAAGAAAAACGTTCCTAACAAGAGTAATGGATGGAATTGTGGTGGTGAGATGGAGGAGTAATGTGGGCGGAGACAGCTGATTCCGAAATATTGCACAGGGAAGGAATAGCGCATCATCCAGTAAGGCCCAAAATGTGTATTAGGGAAGGGATACAATTTCCTTACCATGAAGTGAGATAAGAGACTCTGAGGGGGCCATCAGAGGTGTAGGTAGTTAAGGGCCCCAGTGAGGCTTTGCCTCAGAACTGAAGTACCAGCTGGGTAGTGTAGATAAGTCATTGGGAAGGTGGTTTGGCTTAGGTTGTGAAGGATCCTGAGTTATCAGATGCTCATGACGTGATATAGTTAGAACAGGTTTAGAGTGTATTTGTATCATCAAGGAATATATATCCAAATATTGAAATGTGCCTCTCAAAGACTTACCCTCTTCTTTGCTTGGTGCTTTGGTCACCCCGCTGATGGTACCTTGAACAGACAGACAAGGATTGGCCTAGAGTGGAAAAAATAGTCACAATTTCAGCTTTAACGCTCTACACAATTGCATTGACTATTCAATGTTTTAAACACTTATTCTTTTTCAAGGAAGTGGCACATTCAACCAATTATCTATTATACATTTACAAAAGGTCTGTTTGCTTTTTATAAATATATTTATATCGAACAATTACACCTATTTTTTTAAATCGCATCAATGCCTTTTTGTTTTTTTCATATACGTTAGATGAATTGGTTAACATTAACAAATGTGTGTGTGTGTGCGTAACGCTTTCCCTATCACTCTGCCTCTCCCTCCCCCTCTTTCTCTTATGGCCTGAGCAAAAGGGGGAGACTCAGAGTTAAGATGGTCGTCCCTCCCAACACCCGCCGAATTTCACGGGTTTTGTTTACGATGATTGGGGTCTTCTTTGATTGATTGACTGATTGATTTATTTATTTATAAAGCGCTTTGCACCAAAGCGCTGTACATTGGAACAACAAATACACAGAAATAACAACAATTAACAATGTGAGCAAAAAATTACAACTTGAATCATTCCATAAAACAGTGTAAAGAGCAATTACCTGAGAGGGAGGGAAGTGGAGTGGGAGTTGGAGTGTTGAGGGGACCAGGAGAAGGATTGAAAGAATGTAGAAGGAAGGGAGAGAGAGTGTAAAGGGAGAGGGGAGAGAGGAATTGAAGAGGTGAAATCAGGGGGGGGAGTCGAGAGGGCAGGGGGGGCTTCACGGAGGGGAATGGAGGAGAAGGGATTTAAGAGAGGTGCGAAATGAGGTTAGGGTGGTGGAAGAGCGGATTGGGAGGGGGAGAGAGTTCCAGTGCAGGGGAGCAAGAAGATGGAAAGAGCGGAACCGAGAGGAAGCGCAGGGGGAAGAGGGTACAGTGAGAAGGAAGTGGTCAGCAGAACGAAGGGAGCAAGAGGGGGTGTAGAAGGAGAGAAGGGAGGAGAGATAAGGAGGAGCAAGACAATGGAGGGATTTGAAAACAAGGCAGAGAAAGTGGAATTTTAGTTGTAGGTGGAAAGGTAGCCAGCCAAGGTGAGAGAGCGAAGAGGAGATAGAATCACGGGGGGTAAGAAGACAAAGGGTACGAATAGCAGAGTGGTATATGGATTTAAGAGGGGCAAGATGAGAAGAGGGAAGTCCGAAGAGTAGAGTGGAGCAGTAGAAGAGGCGGGAAAAGATGAGTGAGGAGATTAGGAGTTTAGTAGCGTGGAAAGTGAGGGAGGGACGGATTTTGCGAATGTTATAGAGGTGGTATCGACAAGAGCAGGAGGTGAGTGAAATGTGTTGCGAGAAGTTGAGAGAGGAGTCAAAAAGAATGCCTAGATTGCGAGCATGGGTGGAGATAGGGAGATCAGAAGGAGGAAAATTGATAAAAGAGGGAGGTGGAAGAGTATTAGAGGGGAAGAAAAGTACTTCGGTTTTATCGGTGTTGAGAGAGAGAAAGCGGGAGGACATCCATTTCTTAATGGCCGTGAGACAAGAGGAGAGTTTTAGATGGATGTCAGGTGTGAAGGATGAGAAAGAGAGAAAGAGTTGAGTATCATCCGCATAGAAATGATTGGTGATGCCAAAGGAGGAGATAATAGGGGCAATGGGGGAGGTGTAGAGAGAGAAGAGGAAAGGGCCAAATACAGAGCCTTGAGGAACACCGTAAATTAGAGGGAAGGAATGAGAGGACTGGCCTCCCCATGAAACGGCAAAGGAACGGGCGGAAAGGTAAGAGGAGAGCCATTTTAGAACAGGGCCTTTGAACCCGAAGGAGGAGAGAGTATGGAGTAGGAGTGGGTGATCGACAGTGTCAAAAGCGGCAGAAAGATCAAGGAGAATAAGAATAGAGGATTGCTTAGTATGACGAGCATTTCAAAAAAGGTAGCTGGCGCTCCTATCCAGAAAGAACATGGCATGATAACCTGTTCTGAGGTGAGAGTTTGCAGCACACGCTTTTTGCTCACTGTGCCTTTCACAGATGGGAAATATCCATTTGCATATCAGTCTTTGTCCCGGCCACATGGGCAGCCCAGCACCGCAATGCTATGGCAATTCCTCTCTGAACAAGAGTACCAAAAGCAACCCCATACACGTGTTTCAGCCTTGTTGGGCCTCATCAGTGAGGTGAAGCTTTGCCTCTCTGAGCACAGTGAGCAGGGAGTCCACGCCTGGTTGCCCCCAGGTAACTCAGGGTGACCAACCCCAAGTTCCTTCAAAATATTTCAAAAAAGGTAGCTGGCGCTCCTCTGCAGAAAGAACATGGCATGATAACCTGTTCTGAGGTGAGAGTTTGCAGCACACGCTTTTTGCTCACTGTGCCTTTCACAGATGGGAAATATCCATTTGCATATCAGTCTTTGTCCCGGCCACATGGGCAGCCCAGCACCGCAATGCTATGGCAATTCCTCTCTGAACAAGAGTACCAAAAGCAACCCCATACACGTGTTTCAGCCTTGTTGGGCCTCATCAGTGAGGTGAAGCTTTTCCTCTCTGAGCACAGTGAGCAGGGAGTCCACGCCTGGTTGCCCCCAGGTAACTCAGGGTGACCAACCCCAAGTTCCTTCAAAATATTTCAAAAAAGGTAGCTGGCGCTCCTCTCCAGAAAGAACATGGCACGATAACCTGTTCTGAGGTGAGAGTTTGCAGCACACGCTTTTTGCTCACTGTGCCTTTCACAGATGGGAAATATCCATTTGCATATCAGTCTTTGTCCCGCCAACATGTGCAGTCCAGCACCGAAATGCTATGGCAATTCCTCTCTGAACAAGAGTATCAAAAGCAACCCCATACACGTGTTTCAGCCTTGTTGGGCCTCATGAGTGAGGTGAAGCTTTGCCTCTCTGAGCACAGTGAGCAGGGAGTCCACGCCTGGTTGCCCCCAGGTAACTCAGGGTGACCAACCCCAAGTATGACGAGCAGAAAGGAGCGAGTTTAGAATGCAGGTGAGAGCAGTTTCAGTGGAATGTTTGGGACGGAAGCTAGATTGAAAAGGAGGAAGGAGAGAGGAAGTAGAGACGAAGGAAGAGAGTTGAGAGTAGGCAAGTCGTCCAAGGATTTTAGAAAGGAAAGGCAGAAGAGAGATAGGTCTGTAGTTAGCAGTGAGCAGTGGATCCGCAGAGGGTTTCTTAAGAATAGGAATAATCGTTGCATGTTTGAAAGCAGAGTGAAAGGTAGATGAGGAGAGGCAGGAGTTGAAGAAAGTGGTGAGATAAGGGACAATAAGAGGGTAGATCCTAGGGATGAGAACAGAGGGGAGATGATCAGAGGGGGCAGATGTGGGGTGGGCTTTGGATAGAAGGGAGGAGATATCAGAAGGGGAAACAGATGAGAAGACAGACATGGTGGAGGATGAGGGAGAGGGGGGAGGAGGAGAGAAGGAGTCAGAGAGGGAGTTCATTTTTTGTCTGAGAGAGATGATTTTGGAGGAAAAGTAGTTGGCAAAGTCAGAGGGAGAAAGTGTGGAATTGGATGAGGGATCAGGAGTGGGAGGAGAGAGAAGACAGGAAAGAGTTTGAAAAATCCGCCGAGGATGGGAGGCTTGAGACTGAAGAAGGTTAGAGTAGTAGGAGGATTTGGCAGTTGCAAGACAAGAATTGTAAAGTGCATGGTAAGAGAAGTAAGAGGTTTGATTAGAAAGCGAGGGAGATTTGAGCCAAAGTCTCTCGAGTCGCCTGAGAAGGCACCGCATAGAGCGGAGATGTGAAGTAAGCCAGGGTTGAGAAGGTTTATGAGTAGGGCGGAAGAGAGAAAGGGAGTAGAGTTGGTCTAGGGCAGAGGTGATAGAAGATGAAAGGCAGGAGAGAGCCTCATCGGGAGAGAGTAGTGCAAAGTCTTGGTGAGATGGAAGAGAAGAAGAGCAAGTGCGGGAGAAGAGGGTAGGATCGAAATTACGCAGGTCGCGACGTGCGACTAACTCTGTTCAGTATCACGTCATGGCCGTCTTAAAGAGATACAAACACCACACTCCTTTTCCATAACAAAAGAACAACCATAACAAAAGAACAAATATATAAATGCAAACTGATACCACGATACATGTGGGGACAACAATGTACCAAAAGTTGACAAAATGTCCACTTACAAATCCTGGAGGTGGTTGGGGAAACGTCACACATGGGGTACTGTCGCTCCACAATCTCCTCGGAAACATCCCCGCTCTAACTGGGGCCACTCCCTTGGTCAGCCGGGCCATTTTCACTTCATCTTCTCTGGAGCTTTCCTGGTACAGGTCATCTTCACATGATGGCTTCGCTTACACCCATCATCTTGTTGAACCACCACCTTGCCTGGCAACTCTACCAGCGTTCGGAAGAAACTGGAGTTCCTGGTGACCCTGTCCATCCCATCCGACACCGTAACCATCGACCCATGTACATCCAAAACGGTGAACGGGTGAGGCATGTGTGACAGAGACATTTTCCCCCTGGGTTGCCTGGAGCGCAGTAGTTCTTTGTCCCAACTTCCAACAAATAGCCCTACAATCCTCTCCGTTCACTCTCCCTCTCATTCGCCATCCTCCTTCTCTCAAACACTTTCTGGTCATCAATGACCCCTGAGTTGCTAGGCGCATACTCTGGGATCAACCCTCTTGGGATCCTTTGAAACAGTGCTTCAGCTGGTGGTACCCCAGTGGAAAAATGGGGGGGGGGGGGTTGTACGATATTCAGACAGGAATTGGTACAGCGCCCTTCTTTCACATTTGCATTGCACATGCAGTATCTCAAATACCTTTTTTAGGGTGCGCATAAATCTCTCCGTCTCCCTATTCACCCGTGGCCGAACAGGGGTCACTTTTCGATGACAAACTCTTTATGTGCACAGAAACTCTGACAAAACCCTGCTCTGGAATGGGGACCATTGTCGGTACACACTTCTGTCGGCAGTCCATGAGTAGTGTGAGAAACCTAAAGGTGTCTCACCCGCTAGTCTCCGGGGATCTGTCATCCAGGTGGACAGGACACAGCATCGCTGTTGGATCCAGTTCCTGGGGGTGGACCAGTGCGGGAGGATCACCTTGATGAGGGGTCCTCGGGGAGTCGAAGTGGGGCACCGGAGGGTAAGACGCGGTATCCCCTTCCTTGTAACACCTTTTCCCCATCCTACCAATTAGGATATCTGATAGCCTTGAACCTGAGATAAGTGAATCTATGTGATTTCTTCAAGAATATTTCCTCGAAGCACATTACATCGAAAACAAAATGTTAACACATTTTAGAACAAATCAATGCAGAGGTAGAACCCGCGCAGACCACCCCCATGTTTTCCAGCCTTAATTAATACCCCAACCACCCCATCTGCATTTCAGCAAAATGTGCAAAAAAAAAGAAAGAAAAAACAAAAAAAGAAAATCGATGCAATGGGCTTTGTTGAAATATTCTGCAATGTAATGGGAGAATACCAGAAAAGTAACCTGCTGGACAAGACCCAAATTGCTAATTGGAAGGGGCCTTAAAGAAACAGACCGGACTGGGCAGTCTGATGTAGATTATCCTTCCCGCCGATCCATCAGAGGGGTTTGGGAACCCTGCAAACCTGCAACCCGGGCATTGAGAGCCCAACCCAAGAACATGCAGGGCTTTCCAGTTACGCAGCCTGATTTGGACCCCAAGATCCCTTCACGTTTGGGCAGTCAGTCAGAGATGCTCTACCCTGATATGTTTAAAGTTCCCATATAACAAAGTCACATCTAAAACATGTTCAGGTAACCTAATTATATTTAAATCAACACATTATTTGTGTTTTCAAAAACTTCAAATGACAGAGAAATTTTGAATTAACAACAAAACCAAATATTGAATGTTCATATTTCTGGAATTTAAGTGTAGATTCCGGCTGTTGGGCCTTTGTGAGTTATGGTGTCTTCCACCAGTAGAAGAAAGTCCCTGGGTGATCGTGTCCATCTCTTTGTCTTGGCATTATACACAGCATAGAGCGTACAATTGATACTTTGGAGCTCTGGCATAACCAGCAACAGTGTTGCTCTTTGTCCCTCCTTCAGTTCCAAATCCGATGATGAACATCGAAATAGCAAGCCCACTTTGGAACCTTGGAGCAGGGCCTTGAACATTCACCAACACCCAAGACCCCATGCAAGCCCTACACAGGTAGGCCAACATGCTACAATGCTGTGGGCCTTGTGCAGCGGGTTAGGCCTTGAGTGGAGTAAGCATGGGCAGAGGTGATACATGGTGAGACCACCAGTATTTCTGGGTACCAAAGCACTATGCTTTGAGAAGGGATCCATCCCAATTCGGTGGGGGGAGGAAGAGGAAGTGCACCCACTGATCCATGTACCTACCCACTCATGCACCTGCTCACCCAATCACCAACTGCACCAGCCATAAACTCCAACATGCACCAACTCAGCCGCTCATGGTGCAAAGGATCCACCAGTACACCAACAAAGCAACCAATGCAACAATGCAGCCATCGAGGCACCAATGCAGTCACTCAGGCACCAACACAGCCAATCAAGTTTTTCACTTTGCTTTGTTAATGCTTGTTTAATGTCCATTAATAAAATCAAAAAGATTTTTAAAAAAATTATCCTTCTAGATTCTGTACAATTGCTAAACTAATAACAAAAAACATGTGGCATAATGTATGACGTAGATAACAATGTCCTTTGTCCCTGATGTTCACATTTTGGAGCATACGTTTACACGGGGCGCCACCGACTACACCACGGCCAAGCCACTTGGGCCTATCCATGTGAGTACAATACAACATTCATTGTTACACTACTACTTAGTCGTTACTTCCTCTATTCACGCCACTGATAGTAAGGAGAGCAGTTAATATACGGATATACAACCTGACGAAAACACACGGCACCCGCCGTGTCACACAAACTTCCATACTGCATCGTCACGCGCATATTACTTATCGGCAGCACCTTTAACCATTGCTCGTTCAAACCTTTGATTGCTGTATTTCTAGCCTATTGTGCCTAGACCATTGATTGTTACATTTCCAGCCTATTGTGCCTAGACCACTGACTGTTGCATTTCCAGCCTAGACCATTGATTGTTGCACTTCTAGCCTATTGTGCCTAGACCATTGATTGTTGCATTTCTAGCCTATTGTGCCTAAACCACTGATTGTTGCATTTCCAGCCTATTGTGCAGAGACCAGTGATTGTTGGATTTCCAGTCTATTGTGCAGAGACCAGTGATCGTCTAGTGAACTACCTATTGTCTCATACGCAGTACTTCCCAGTGTCTACCTTTACCCTACTCACCTTGTAAGGCTTTATGTACTACGGCACACCTAAGCTCTCAGACCTCTTGCTCTAGGCCCACTCCACCAGTAGCAGTAGCTGCTCAGATACTTACCATGGCCAGTCTAAGAAGAGCGACACTCACCATGGCCTCCCTCCTTCCACTACTTCACAACATATCACCTCTGAACTGTCCACATTCCATAGGGCCTGACATTTCATCCAATATACTTACTATCGATACTTCCCACCTAGAATCACGCCTGTCACCTATAGAATGGATCACCAAATTTGCCACCCCTCCCACACCTCTTGTCCCATGCCCTACTCTCATAAGAAACAATAGGCTAGGCTCCCGCTTAAATTTAGCTAGCAACACTATTAATTGTGTCTCTTGTCCGACTCGCTTGAGAAACGCCAGGCTAAGCTCTCGCACCAGCTCAAAGCTTAAGCATCACAGGATGCCTACCCAACAGACCAGAAATAACAAAGTATTGTTGACACCCACAAACTCCCCCAATAGCCACAATCTCTTCATATCCGTAGATATCCCACTAGACGACCTCACTACACCTACCACTACCACAGTCAAAGGCGCCCACATCAACGCCCGCTCCTTGATAGCTCACTCTCATGACATTGCAGACCTTATCATCGCTAATCATTTAGACTTTCTCGTGGTCACAGAAACATGGCTCCATGCTGCAGCCAGCCCTGCACTCTCTATTGCCATCCCTGAGAACTACAATATCATCCGAGCCGATAGAAAATCGGGGATCGGGGGTGGAGTGGCCATTATTGCCAAAACTAACCTGAACATTAGAGAAGTCACCAACACTGGCCTACCATCCGCTGAACTTCTATCCATCAAAATACCACTTTCTCATACCCAAACCATACTTCTACACCTCATTTACAGACCGTCTGGCGCCATCTCCTCCTTCGAAGAGGGCATCGCCCACCTATTGACCTTGAACACTAAACCTGGCTCACAAATTATTCTCATGGGGGATTTTAACCTTGGCCTTAATGACCCCAAATGATGCTAACGCAATCTTACTCAATGACACTATCACCCACTTATGCCTCACACAACACATCACCAAACCTACACACTCAAAAGGGAGATTCCAGGATTGGCTGACTGATGCCTATCATTGATTGACATCACCCCCTGTGCTTGGACGGACCACCATCTCATTACCTTCTCCATACCCAAAGACCTGCCCAAATGCGCACCTACGACCATGACACCACAAACCGCGACCAGAAACAGACGCAATATTACTATAGAGAATTTAAGACCTCTCCTAAACCCAATCACCAATGCTAAACATCCAATCCCTAACTCAAATCCAATTGCCCTCGTTAAACTTTATAACGATACGTTTGAACAAGCCCTTAATCACATAGCTCCACTCAAATTAAGAAAGGCTAAACCAGCTGCTCACATGAATAAATGGTTCTCTGCAGAACTAAAAGCTCTCTGCAACATTAAAAGAACAGCGGAAACTAACTGGAGAAAAGCCCTGTCTCTTGCATCCAAAGTTTTCAATGGCAGCAGGCCCCTATAAAATCGCTATCATGAACGCAAAAAAAGAGATCTTCAACTTGAGAATACACAGCAGTGCCAAATCCGGCACGAAAGAGTTATTTTCCATCCTAAGAGAATTGGAATCACCAGTGCCTCCTACAGACGACTGCATCAAGGACAAAGCTTGGTGTAATAATATCCAACAAGCACTTTCAAATAAAACAGCCCTCTTACAATCCAAGATTGAATCAAAAAAAGCTAGCCTTACCTCCAAAGACTACTCGAACACTAAAAAAAGCTCCTCCAATCTTGATTGCCCACCCTTCCACTTCGCCCCGGTTACCGAGGATGAAGTAGTTAACATAATTGCCAACCTTAAACCATCAAACTGCCAAGGCAATGCATGCCCTGCATCAGTCCTGAAGAATAGAGCTAACGACTTAGCCCCCTTCATCACCGCTCTGATTTGCTCCTCTTTTGAAAACTCATCTGTACCCAACGACCTTAAAGAGACATGGGTCTTACCTCTCCTCAAAAAGCCCAACCTAGACCCCAACATACCTACTAATTATAGGCCCATCACAACCGTCCCCTTCCTCCTCAAAATACTAGACAGAGTGGCATACCTCCAAATACAACAACATTTGGAAGACCATAATCTCCTGAGCCTGCGACAATCCGGCTTTAGACCCAGGCATGGGACGGAAACTGCCCTCCTGGATCTAAAAATCCAAATGGATGAAGCCAAAGACAGGGGCAATTTGGCCATCCTGCTCCTGTTGGATTTGTCTGCAGCCTTTGACTTAGTTGACCACCAAATTCTCACCCAACACCTTTCTTCCGCTGCTGCATTCTCCCAGAATGCCACCAATTGGATTTGGTCCTTCCTGTCCGATAGGTCAACTAGGGTCTTCGCTCCCTCGGCTGAAGCTGACCCTGTCCCAATCCAATGTGGAGTACCCCAAGGTTCTTGTATTTCCCCCACACTTTGCAACATCTTTACCAAGCTCCTATTTGACTGCCTTGACAAACTGGGTGTCACGTATATCAATTATGCAGATGACACCCAGGTCCTCATTACTCTCACTGGGAGCTATGATTGATTGATTGATATTTTATTTCTATCGCGCTCATACACAAGTGTTTCAGAGCGCGACAAGGCAAGGGAGGGGAACAGGGGAGAACAAAACAGCGATCTTACTAGGCCCAGTGACATTGAGAACGCGCAAGTGCATGGGAGAGGGGGGAGGGGAAAAGTGCATGTAAGGGGGAGAGGTGGAAAGTGCAAAGCAGAGGAGAAACAGATAAATAACAAAAAATAAATAATAAAGGCAACAAACAGTGGTAATGCAGCCAGCAATTTGCAAGTTCTAGGTTTAAGGCAGCAGACAGGGTAGGTCCGATAAGTGCAGGAAGAAAAAAGGGGGGCTGTATGGGTACAGATACAGACCCCAGTGCAAGGGGTGGCCCGGAGGCAGTGCGGGAGGGTGACAGGATGAGCAGGTACCTGGGCCCAAAAGACAGAGGATGGCCAGGTGCACGGTGCCAAGAGAGAACAGATCAGCAGGGGAGAGGGGAAGCGAAGGCAGAAGAAAAGAGGATGGTCTTGAGGTGCTTCCGGAACCGGAGATGGTTCTCCTCAAGTTTTAGAGTGGCAGGGAAGCTGTTCCAGAGGGAGGCCCCAGCCGAAGACAGAGATCTACCCCCAGCTCGTTTCTTAGAAAAACAACTGACCCTGAGTGAGTTGGAAGTAGAGGAGCGAAGAGCTCGAGAGGGGAGGTATTTGTGGAGGGATAGCTGAAGGTATTTTGGACCCAGGCCCCAGAAAGCCTTGTGGACAATGCAGAGGGTTTTGAATGTAATCCTTGCATCCACTGGGAGCCAGTGAAGAGATTTCAGAGCTGGAGAGATACAATCCCAGGGCTTGAGGCCAAGGACAAGTCTTGCAGTCCTGTTCTGTTAGTTAGTTGCAGAGGGCGGAGAGTAGAGGCAGGTAGATTTAGAAAGAGGCTGTTACAATAGTCCAAGCTAGAGAGAACCAGAGCTTGGGATACCATGAGCTTCTGGGGGAAGGAGAGGAAGGAACAAGTTACTTACCTGTAACTGTTGTTCTCCAGCATGGGTCTGGCATGGATTCACATGCTCATGAATATTCCCCGTCGTCAGGCTGGGAATCCTCGGTAAAGAAAAAACCAGTATCAGTTTCGTTTCTGATCTGTCTTTCGTAGTAATAACCAATCACTGGTCTCTGCGTCATACTGACCACAGCCAATGACTGCCCTCTACCTAAGCACCACCTCTGGCAGCCATCTTCAGATTTGGAAGCACGTGAAGTGGCAGTATGACCAAGTGAAGAGCCGCAGAGGGGTAGGCGGGAGGGTTCGCATGTGAATCCATGCCAGACCCATGCTGGAGAACAACAGTTACAGGTAAGTAACTTGTTCCTTCTCCAGCATGGGGTCTGGCATGGATTCACATGCTCATGAATAAAGAATACATAGCAGTATACACATGCACAACCACGGGAGGTGGCAAAGGCTCAACATTAAGCATAGCATCAAACTCAACATTAAGCATCTTACCTCCTCACCAGGCTCACCTCAGGCGAACAGGTTGCGCAGCACTGCTTGGCCGACCCTGGACTCCTCCCTGGAATCCCGATCGACGCAGTAGAACTTCGTGAAGGTGTGCGTCGACCTCCACGTAGCAGCCCTGCATATGTCCAGCAGGGGCACACCAGAAAGGAACGCCGTGGTAGCTGCGATCGCTCTGGTGGAATGGGCTCTCGGACGGCCGGGCAGAGGTCGGTTTGCCAACCGATGACAGTACATGATACAGCCGGAGAGCCATCTGGAAATGGAAGCCTTCGAGAGAGCCTTCCCCTGATTGACAGGTCCAAAGTTCACAAAGAGTTGTGACGTCTTCCGAAAACACTTCGTGCGGTCCACGTAGAACTTCAGCGCTCTAGCTACATCCAGCGAGTGCAAAGTCCTCTCAGCCGGCGACGAAGGCGACGGGAAGAATACAGGCAACACCAAGGGTTCGTTGAGATGGAAGTCCGACGGTACCTTGGGCATGAAGGAGGGGTGCGTCCTGAGCACTACCCTCGTGTCGTGGAAAGTCAAGTACAGGGCCTTGCAGGAAAGGGCCTGGATCTCTCCCACTCGTCGTGCGGAGGTGATGGCCACAAGAAAAGCAGTTTTCCACGATAGAAACTTCAATGGAGCCGAGTGCAGAGGCTCGAACGGAGGTCCCATGAGCTTGGTCAGCACCACGTTGAGCTCCCACGCCGGGGCCGGAGCCTTCACCGGCGGGAACGATCTGAACAGTCCCTTCATGAACTCTTTCACCAGGCGATGAGACCACAAGGACGTCCGCCCCGTGGTTCTGGTGTATCGGGAGATCGCAGCAAGATGAATCTTGATGGATGCGTGTGCCAGGCCAGCTTTGGCCAGCGTCAGCAGGTACGGCAGTACTTGGGGAGCCGTAATCCGTAGAGGGTTAATCTTCTGTGCGTGGCACCAGACAGAGAACCTCTTCCATTTGTGTCCGTAGCATTTAAGAGTCGAGGACGCCCTGGCCTTTGCAAGAACCTCTCTGCAGTCGGCCGGTATGTCGTATCCTCCAAACTCTAGCGCTGCAGGAGCTAGGCCTGCAAGTTCAGCGACTTCGGGTCGTGGTGGAGGATGGCGCCTCCTTCCCTGGAGAGTAGATCCGCGTCCGCCGGCAGCTTGATCGGCGGGGACGCTGACAAGTCCAGAAGGTCCGGGAACCATATCTGCCTCGGCCACGAGGGTGCGACGAGGATCATCCTGCACCGTGACCTCTTGAGCAGGTTGACTAGCCGGATTAGCAGAGGCAAGGGAGGGAACGCGTAGAGGAACAGGCCCTCCCAGGGGAACGAGAAAGCATCGCCCATGCTCCTCGTCTGGGGAAACCTGCTGGCGAACCTCCGGCACTTGGTGTTCGTCGCCGTCGCGAACAGGTCGATCTGGGGTGTGCCCCACCGTCGGAAGAGGCGATCCACCAGATCCTGCCGTAGTTCCCACTCGTGGCACGAGCGCAGCTCCCTGCTGAGTGAGTCGGCGATGGTGTTTTTTATCCCTGCCAGATGAAACGGCACCAGAAAAATCCTTTGGGCGACGGCCCAATGCCACAGGTCCTGCGCCTCCTTGGACAGCGCTGGGGACCTGGTTCCGCCCTGTTTCCTGATGTAAAACATGGTGGTGGTGTTGTCGGTGAAGATCCTCACCACCTTGCCCTTGAGGGACGGAAGGAAGGACCTGAGGGCCCAAAACACTGCACGGAGCTCCAGGACGTTGATATGCAGGGACTTCTCCGTCGGGAGCCAGAGTCCCTTTGCGTGCAGATTTTCGGTGTGCGCTCCCCACCCTTCCAGGGAGGCATCCGTAGTCACAGTCTCCTGGTGGGCTGGGGTCTGGAAGTCCATGCCCGCCGTCAGATGCGCGCGGGTGCCCCACCACCGTATCGCTCGTCGGAAGTTCTCGTCGAGCTTGATCCTTTCCTCGAAGCTGCCCGTCGTCTGGATCCAGCGCGCATCCAGGAATTCTTGCAACGGGCGCATCCGGAGCCTGCACATGGGAATGAGGTAGATGCAGGAAGACATCATCCCGAGGAGGGACTTGATGGACCTCACTTTGGCCGCGTCGGCCACCAACATCCGTTGCACCTTGCCCAAGATGGTCCTGGTCCTCTCCTCCGACGGGGAGGCCAGAAGGGACACTGTGTCGAGCCTCGCTCCCAGAAACAGTGCGACCTGCGCGGGCACCAGGTGGGATTTGGCGTAGTTCACGGAGAATCCCAGGTCCGTGAGGAGTTGGACGGTCCTTGCCGTGTGAACCACGGCGAGCTCCCTCGTCTTGGCGCGGATGAGCCAGTCGTCCAGGTAGGGGTAGACGTGGATCCCCTCGCGGCGCAGCTGCGCCGCCACCGGTGCGAGGCACTTGGTGAATACCCTGGGTGCCGACCGTAGTCCAAAGGGGAGGGCTCTGAACTGGTAATGACGCCCTTGGACCACGAACCTGAGGAATTTTCGGTGCCCCTTTAGGATGGGAATGTGGAAGTAGGCATCCTCCAAATCCAACGACGATAGGAAATCCCCTTCCTCCAGCTGGCCCAGGACGTGCTGGAGGGTGACCATCCGGAACTTCTGCGCCTTGATGAACTTGTTCAGACGTCGGAGGTCTAGGATGGGGCGCCATCCTCCCATCTTCTTCTTCACGAGGAAGTATCTCGAGTAAACTCCGGAGCCCCGAAGCCTCTTTGGGACGATTTCGATGGCGCCCTTCCTGAGCATCGCCTTTACCTCCAGGAGAAGTTGAGGGACGTGAAGTTCTTTCCTGGCCACGGGGGGGACGCGCGGGCACCTTCTTTGAAACTCGAGCGCGTGGCCCCGGGCCAGGGCGTCCAGCACCCAACGGTCGGTGGAGATGGACTCCCACACGCTGACGAAGCCCGCCAGCCGGCCTCCCACCGGGGTGCTCCGGTGGGGGCCCGACCCCACAGCCGGTTCAATCCTGCTTGGACGCGGCCTTGCCGCCTTGACCTCCTGGGCGACGACGGCGGGGTCCGCTAGACTTGCCTCGTCCTCTGTAGGCCTCTTGCGACGACGAGCGGGCCGCTTGACGGTAGGAAGCGGAACCGCCGCCGGAACCTCTGGAGGCGCCCTTGCCTCCGCTGCTCCGAAAGGGCGTCCGACGTTGCTGCAGAACTCCGAGGGCCCGGGCCGTCTCAGTATCCGCCTTGATGGCCTGAAGGGAATCGTCCACTGTCTTCCCAAACAGGTTGTTCCCGTCGAAGGGCATGTCCAGGACTCTGGTCTGGACGTCCTGCCGGAAGTCCGTAGCTTTGAGCCATCCACGACGTCGAAGGCAAACGCCGTTGCCCAGCTGGCGGAACCCAGTGTCGGCGATGTCCGTCGCCACGGTGATGGCGCGGTCCGAGGCCACCTCACCTTCCTGCAGGATCTCCAGGGCCTCCGCCCTCTTGTCGTCCGGCAGAAAATCCAGCAGGGGAGCTATCTTGTACCAGAGCTCCCTGTCGTAGCGAGCCACGATAGCCAAGGCGTTGGCCGCTTTAATCGTCGTCGCTGCCGACGAGATGACTCTACGTCCCATAGCATCCAATTTCTTTCCCTCGCCGTCCGGCGGGGAAGTCGATGTGGAGGCCGCACCCACCCCGCTTTCTTCCTGGCTGCCGCGGAGACGACGGAATCCGGGGTAGGCTGCGCCCGGAGGCACAGGGGGGCCGTGTCCGGGACCTGGTACTTTTTCTCGTACCGGTCTCTTCTAGCTGGCGTCGTGGAAGGGTTCTTGAGGAGGGAAAGGCCCTCATCCCAAATGTCGTCCAACAGAGGCACTGCGAGGACCGTCTTCCTCTTGGCCTCGCGCCGCTGATAAAGGAAGCCTTCCTTTTTCTTCTCCTCAGGGCAGAGTTGGAAAAGCTCGGAAGCCCTGGAGATCATGGAGTGGAAAGATCCGATCTCGTCGGGCGGAGAAGCCCTGGCGGGAGGCGACGACGGAATATCCTCGTCGTATGCCTCGTCGTCCGTACCCGTCGCTGCCGTGTCAGTCCCCGTATCATCCCCTCGGGTGGACGGGGAGGAGGGCTGGACGGGGCGCGACGGTTGAAAAGGAGGTGGTGGATGGATCCTTCTTTTCTTGGTAGGGGGAACACCAGAAGGTCCCGGTTCTGGATCCCCCGACGGGAGAGGTTCCTCCGTCGGTAACGGTAGTCTCGTCCTTATCTCGGAGCATAAGGACTGTATGGGCAACAAAATGGCCGCCGAGTTGTCTTGCGGCGCTGGCAGAGGGGAATCCGACGGGCGAGCAGGGGCCCCGTCGGTATCCTCGACGATGTTGTCGTCGTCGTCACCTGCGTCGGGGTCCATTCCGACGGGCTGGCCTTCTTCCACGCCTAGGCCGTGGCTTAAGACCTCGATCAGCTCCTCTTCTGAGGTTGAGGCCGAATCTATGACGACGCCCTGCCCCCCCTTCTTCTTCCCCACGGAGGGTTTCACGGGGGTCCTATCGATGGGCACAAAAGAAGACTCCCTCCGAGGAGGCAGGGAGATTCTGGGCCCCGAGGTCGCCACCACTGGCGCAGCCTCCACAGGCTGAGCCAGGGCCGCCGCGACCGTTTCGATAGAGGGCTTGGTCGGATGGATCAAGGCCTTCACCACCTTAGGTGCGCTCACCGCCTTATCCTTGAGGGAGGGGGCACTGCCACGCTCCTCCTCTGTCTTAGAGCTCGACCGGGGCCTCTCCAGGAGTTTCGCCGGGTGCTCGGCCTTCCTCTTACCCGACCCAGAGCGTTGGCTCGTGGTTGATGGTGCCGGGGAGGGTGCGCCCTGCCTGGCGCCCGTAGAGCCCGACCGTTCGGCGCTCCCGGTGCCAGCGGACTCGCGGTGCTTAGCCTTATGTTGGGCCCCCGTCGCCGGGGCGCCCTCAAAGGTCTTAGAAGACCGCTCGGATTTCTTCTTCTTCTCGCCAGACGGGCTCTTACCCTCCAGCCAGTTGGCGAGACGTTGATGGCGGTCCTTCATGGTCCGTTCCGACATGTTGCCGCAAAACGCACAGTCCTTCTCCACGTGCGTCTTGTCCTCATGAAGGCAGTAAAGGCAGAAAGAGTGTTCGTCCTCCTTAAAGACGTTCTGCAGCTGGCATCCAGGGCAGACCCTGAACAGCTTTCCGGGCGTCGAGCTTCCCTTCTCCTGGGCCATCTCCGAGACCGGGCCTGAGAAGCTTCTGGAGTCCTCCGAAGTGTAGCTCGACGAAATCTTCACCCTTGAGGGGCGCAGACGAATCCGACACGGGTCCCCGTTGATCGGATGTAGGATCGGTGGAGCTTGAGGCTCTTTTGACCGAAAGAATCGAAGTTTTTGTGAAAAAAGCGCGAAAAATAGCACTAACGCTCGAGAGCAATAGCACGAGGATCCCAACACATGAACGTGCGGTAAAAATCTGAAGATGGCTGCCAGAGGCGGTGCTTAGGTAGAGGGCAGTCATTGGCTGTGGTCAGTATGACGCAGAGACCAGTGATTGGTTATTACTACGAAAGACAGATCAGAAACGAAACTGATACTGGTTTTTTCTTTACCGAGGATTCCCAGCCTGACGACGGGGAATATTCATGAGCATGTGAATCCATGCCAGACCCCATGCTGGAGAAAGGCAGAGTACCTCTGAGCTATGAGAAAGCTGCAGCAAAACTTAATGAAATCTACCTTGAAATTCAAGCATGGATGGCCACCCATAGCCTCTGCTTCAATGACGACAAGACGGAACTACTTAAAGTAGGTTCCCAGGCACGCCTTAACAAATTGGACCCCAGGTACCAATCATTCACCACTTAAGGCAACATCATCAAAGTATCAAAAGAAGTCAAAACGCTGGGCGTGTATCTCGACTTGACATTATCACTCAAAAAACAAATAAACGCCACTATCTCATCCACGGCCTACACTAAAACTCATTAATGCCTGTAAGCCATTCCTCTCAACCACCAGTTACCTCACACTATCTACAGCATTGATACTATCTAGACTAGACTACTGCAACACTCTTTTCTTAGGCTCCTCGAATCACAATTTGAACAGACTTCAGGTCTTACAGAATAATGCCCTTGGATGTGCCCTTAACCTTCCTCGCAATGGCCACGTCTCTACCATCAGTAAGAAAGTCCACTGGCTCCCCATCCGAGATAGAATCAAACTAAGATCGCTCGTCGTTGCACACAAATGCCTCTCACTGCAGCCCCACACTACCTAACTGACAAATTCTCCAGACACAGTTCTTCCAGACCCACTAGAACACCCTACATGCATCAATTGAACATTCCCAAATTCAATCTGAAAACAGCAGGTGGATCTAGTTTCCCTGTGCTAGCAGAGAAATGTTGTAACGCACTCCCCTTGATAATCAGGTCCGAAGAATCATTTTGGGAATTCAGAGCTAAGGTGAAAAAATGGCTCACATTGCAGTACGAATTCAAGTCCTATATACATGTAATGTATTTTGTACTGCACTCTGTAACTGTACCGCAGACGACATTGTAACCTGGTCCTTTTGCTACCTACCGTATTTCGCATATGTAACCTCTCTAACTTTTGTTGTTCATCATGTCTATGCGCCCAGTTACCCAAGTGTTTGGCTGCGCTATACAAATAAACAAACTAAACTATTTTAAATCTTTTCATCAGGTTATAAAATCATTATAAAACAAAATCGTCTCACTTACCACCAGGACTCCATTGGTGATGACCTCTGTAGGAGGTTCATTGCTGTCAAAACAAAACAGAGAGATGTGACTTGTAAGGATACACATTTAAAAGTCAAAAGCAGTGTGCGGATGTCTTTTTTTAATTATCACTCGGGGCAGGCACCACAGCCAATCAGATTGCTTAGAATGTAGGCTGAACATCACAGTATAAGCCTGCGTTTCGGGTAATCACACAGCTGCTTGCACCAGCCCCACCATCTTCCCTCTCTCTCTCTCTCCGACGTCCATGCTTTTCTACACTTCCCCTGCCCATTCTGCCCCCCCACCCACTTACCTGCCAAGGTTGTGACACCTTCTCTGAAGTCCACCGGGCCGCCATACAAATAGCAACGTTGTGTGGGTGTTGCATGAGTGTTTCTTTGAGACAATTGGACCAGGAGATTACTATAACCTGTTGTTTCAAAGAAATATGGTATGCAGTGTTTTGAGCACTGAAAACAAAAATCGTTGGGTAAAAGATGTTTTTTTCAGCCACTATCCAAAACTTTCCCCAAATGTTATGTTATGTTGATTTATACTGTGCACTTCTACCACCCAGGGGCAGTCTCCAGGTGCTTCAATACATAAAAAAAAGAGGTGAGCGTGCCCCTCTGCAAGAAAGAACACAGCATGATAACCTGTTCTGTGGGAATGTACCCACTCAGAGTCTGCAGCCACGTGCTTTTGCATATCAGTCTTTGTCCCACCCACTTGAGCAGTCCAGTCCAGCACCAAAATGCTATAGCAATCCTCTTTTGAACAAGAGTACCAACAGCAACCCCCGACATGTGTTTCGGCCTAATCGGGCCTCATCAGTGAGGTGGAGCTGTGCCTTTCTGAGCACAGCAAGCAAGTGGTCCACATCTAGATAACCAGAGGGGCTAATAGCCTTAATCAGGCGTTCTGAGAGCCCTACCAAAACAAGATGAATTACTTTTGGCGACAGAAAACACATGAAACAAAAACACACATATTTCTACCAAGTAAATGGTGTAAAGTTTGTCTTCCAGAATAAGAAAAAACAAAAATGCATAACCCTAGCTGTGTGTGTGTGTGTCTTTTAAAAAGGCAAAGAAAGCATTCTGAAACCCCCATATCCCCATTGGTTGGCATTGAAGACAACAGAGTGCAATAAGAGTACATGTTATAGTTTAAGCAGCAGTGATGTCGAAATGGAAGGAAGCTGGTCCTGTTTAGCAGTATCCTATACTGGGACGCATGGATGAATGATGTCCCCTCATTCAAATTCCCCAGAAACCCACCTATACGATTACCAAGACATTTCTCAGTCACTTTCTCACTCAGATAATGCTGGAGAAGGGAGGTGGAGAACAAGAGAACAAGGAATTGAGAATGCAGGGAGAAGAGCACCGAGCAGGGAAGAAGACGAGACCGAGCGATTTGATGGTAGGGCAAGGGACGCTGCCAGTATGCCAGAGAGCCTGCATAGGGGCATTAGAGACTTCCACAGATGCCTGGAAGCAAGAACCAATGCTATGTGGAGGCCTTTCATAGGCATTTCCTGGAGTTCAAGCCCAATAAGGGTCCTGAACAATAACACAAGGGCAAAGCGGTGGTTCTGTAACCTAGGTATACAGTGGAAAAGGCCTCATTATAAGTTTGCCGGTCCAGTAACAATGGTACCGGTAAGCTTGCCGGTACCGGCCAGTACTGTTGTCACCGAACCGGCAAACTACAAGCAGACCTCGATGGATGCACCGGCACCATTCACGAATGGTGCTGGTGCATCCGACCTCCCCGTTCCCATTCAGTCCAATGGCACTCAAATGGGAATGGGGAGTAATATTTTCCAGCGCCTGGGCATGTGCAATTAGTCCGCTGGAGCTGTAATACCCCGGTAATTGCCCACTCCCGGGCGCCGGAAAAAAAATTATTCCGGCAGAAGCCGTGCCGGTTTTACCGGCACAGCTACCGCCAGTCTCATAATGAGGCCCATTATGGGCCTCATTACGAGTGCCTGTGTGGAAATAAAATGCCGGTAATTCTGTTTACCGGCATTTTTCTGCACTGGCACACTCCAACTTTGCCGGTGTGGTTGCCGGAATTATGGGCAGCTCTAAGTTAACAGTGTTTTCATCATCAGACAAGTAAAAAAATGCCACAAAATAAGCCGTATTACCGGCACTGGTAATACCGGCAATTCCTCCCATGGAGTCCTATAGGACTCCATGCAATGGGGAATTCACGTACTTACTGCCACTTGTAATCTGCCGGAAACTCCGGCAAACCAAGTGGCGGTAACAGTATTACCATTTGGTGGTATCCCGCTGGATATACCAGCGGGATATCACCAAACCTGTAATAAGTCCCTATATCTCTTAAGAGCACAGGCAGAGAGAGAGGAGAGAGATGAGGAATCCCTGGTGCACGTAAAGGACCTGATATCCCTTAGATATAGTGAGAAAGGCACGATATCGAGTATAGTGAACCAGGGCACTATACCTTTAGATTAGTCAGAAGTGGCCCAGGCACTATCCTCCTTGTGTGGATTACAAATAGTGATCAGGGGACTATAGTGCGATGAAGAGGACTTGTGGCAAAGACGTGGCCGGGCACTACATCCCTGTGAGCGTAATTATCACCTAAGAAGCATCTGGGCGCTAGATACCCAATACTGTATTGTGTTTTAAAGAGCATGTGGGAGACCAGTGTTCCAACGACATAATGCGAGCACCACCAGGGCTAGTGCCAAGGACAGCCTGAATGCTCTTTACCTAGCGCCAGACCCATGGCTAGTATCCGGGACAGCTTAAATGATATTTACCCAGCAGCATCACCATATTTGGTGTCCAGGATAGTGTGGATGCTTACCTAGCAACACTGCCAGGTTTGTTTTCTTGGAAAGTCCAAATATGGTTCACCTAGCACCCCCAGGTCTGATATCAGCAACAGTGTGAAATATGTTTACTTAGCAGCACCCCCGGTGCTGGAATCCAGGATATTCTAAGCGTTGGTTACCTAACACCCAATGGACTGGTATCCAGAAGGCCTAAGTGCTGTTCATTCAGAGACAGCCCCAATGTTGTTTACCTATCACCACCCCCAGGGCTGGTATCCAGGATATTCTAAGCCTTGTTTACCTAACACCCAATGGACTGGTATCACAGAAGGCCTGAGTGCTGTTCATTCAGAGACAGCCCCAATGTGGTTTACCTATCACCACCCCCAGGACTGGGATCCAAGAACCGTCTCAATTACATTATTCTAGCACCACCGTCTAGGCTAGAATCAGGAACCGTCCAAATTCTGTTTACCTAGCACCCCGTGGGCTGGCATCTCTGACAGTTTGAATAAGTTCACCTATCAAAACCACCAGGGCTGTTATCAGAGACAGACCAAGTGCTGTTTTTCCAAGAATCCCCAAGGATGGTATCTGGGGATAATCTGAATGCTATTTACCTGGCCTCACCACCAGGGTTGGTGCCCAGGACCGTTTGTATGTTGTTTACCTAGCACCCAAGACCTGGTATCAGGGAGATTCCTAATGATGTTTACTTGAGGCAATCAAGGGCAAAGCTGGAGCCAAGAAGGGCCTGCATATCACAATAAGGTCGAACAGACAAAGGGGAGAAACAGTACTGAAGAGGCAAGGGTAAAGTTGAAGACCACTTTAGGGCCTGTATGTCAAGAGAAGGCAGGAAATATGCAGACAGGCTGAGCCAGCAACAAGCAGTTATGGTCAAAGCTGGAGTCCATGAAGGACCTATGTGTCATTAGAATGTGGGGCATATACAGACAAACTGGAGAAACAGTATTGAAGAGGCAAGAGTAAATCTGAGCATAAGTAGGCCCTATATGTGAAGGGAAAGAAGAAAATAAGCAGCCAGGATGTGCCACCAAAAGACAGGCAAGGGCAAGGCTGGAGTCCATGAAGGGCCAGTCTGTCAAAAGAAGGCAAAAAGTGACCAACCACGCTGAAGGAGCCAACATGTTGTAACGCTCACCTGACTCCCACGGAGGCGCTGGCCTGGTTCGCGCTGCTGTGACCGCTTCTAAGGTGATGCGCAGGGTTCGGAAGACGGACTGGACCGGGCCCCCAAATCTGGCTTGTCTGGCTCGCAGAAGTATCCTTCTGTAGGCGAAAATAGGGGATTGACTGTCTGTGGGGTAATGCAATCAGCCTCCCACTTTACCCTCTCACCCTCCTCGAAACCCTTCTGTGATTCCTCGTAGCGTCTCACCTTAGGGTCTGGAAGGACGAGCTCTCCATCCTGCTTCTGATGCAGGGGCGCGTTGGTATCCAGTTACTTCACTGGATTTTCGGATTGGTGAGAACCAAACTTGCTTGAGGTTCCCCTTGTGTCCATGCATTAATGTACTAATGCTAGTGTCTTTTTCCCCATAGGGGCCGGGGTACGGAATGCCGGGGAACAGGCACCGACCCGAGATGAGAGGTAAAATCCTTGTGGAAATCAGGTAAGTCTTTAATGAGCGTTTTTTGGTAATGTCTTTTCATTTGCTCATTAACGCTGATGTCTCTTTTTCCCCTTAGGGGCCGGGGTCCGGAAATGCCAGGATGCGGCGCGGACCCGAAATGAAGAGGGAATGAATCAACAGGTAAGTCTTAACATGGAGATTTAGCTTTCCTTATTCCCTTCTCTCTCTCACCTTTTGTTCTGGTCTTTTTCTCCCTAGGCGCTGGGGCGTGACTGCGAATCTGGATGATCGCTGCTGAACATGGAGGCGCCCTGTAAAGGTGAGTGGAATACGGCGCTGCAGCGATCGACGCGATGAGCTTTTAAATAAAAGTCTTCCTTTTCAGGATTGTCGGCGAGATGTCTCCGGGATGCGGATTTAGCAGGTAAGGACTTTTCCTTCTTCTGTTCTCTTCTTCTCTTCCTTTGCAGGTGATCCAGGATGCTGGCAGGCGTGGCAGAAGTCAGGATGCAGGAGCAGACACAGTGAGCATCCAGCTGCTAGATGCAGAACAACGCGAAGCACGTGTGGCTGTTCGGGTGGGGTTTAAATAGCCTTGGAAGAAGTTCCAGGTATGTACCTTTCCTCCAATCAGGTATGTATCCTTCCACGACCACGCCCGGATGGTAAATTAGTCCCACAGGTAAAGTAGTTCCTTTCAGGCCTCAAGGAGGCCGGGATCCTGCAGCATGGTCTGCATCAGGTAAGTGCACCCAAGCACTTCCATAATGAGCCTGGCGCCTATGGCGCCAGGTCTGATGTCTTTTATGAGCCTGGCGCCATGGGCGCCAGGACACTGTCCAAAGGGCCCCTATATGGGGTTGCTGGGTCCTTCCTTGGGGACTGGATGTCCGCTTTCGGGGACGCAGGGCTTGAACCGGCTCCCCGGGAGCGGGCATCATGACACATGTTCAAAACAAATGTTATTTTGTAGCTTTTGGAACTCTGCGCACAACTATGAAAACACCGTTTTAACACTGATCCTAGACAGCATACCCAATTGTGTAAAAGTGGACATTTTTGTGAATGAATCCGTCAAGCCCACATTCCCTCTGAAAAAGTCGCTCTATCCCGTTCTCCCCTTTTGCGATGCAAATAGCTGTAGATGGGTGCAGTGGTTACTTCCTGCCTCCAAGAAACTATATGGGCACAGTTGACCATGTGCATATGAAAAGCCAGGCCAGCACCTCCTTATACCTTGAAGGACAACCCTAAAATTAGATTAATACTCCATGCTCATTCTTTAGCTCCTGCACAAAGCTTTCCATGGAGCTTTGGCACAGATCAGTATCACATGATGGTCTAAAGACACTGTAAATGCAGCAACAGGGTGTTGTTGAACAGCCCATTCTTATCCACCCACCTTAAGCCTCCTCCTTTCAACGACAGTATGCTTCTCTTCATATTCCTGCAGCCGTAGCACCCATATAAGGCCGAGCAACAGGTTTCATGGGGCATTCTGAGAATTTCAAACTCCACCTTTCATCTTTCCTGCTCCCCATTTCATTGTAGGGAAACTGCAGCAGGGCAATTTAGAAAGACATTTCATCCAGAGACTATTGAAGAAATCACCAACCCAAGAGAATAATGATCTTCTCTTGGATGTTTATCTTAGTAGTAGGGTCAGGTAGAGTTAGGTTTGTACCGAGGACATTTTCTATTTTAGGACTTCCTGACGACTGACACGCACCCTTAGTTCTTTTAGATAGCTAGGGTGAACCCTTGAGTGATAAAGAAAGTTAGGCCTTATATTTATCATTTCATTAAAAATCACTAAACATGCACTTAAAGTGTCTGACTCCTTCTTCTGACCTGTCATAGTGGGCACAACAAGCGGTGACCATAAACTCACAAGTCCTCTCATGGCCTAGGGCTCCTCTGGGTCTGCCCAGAGTGCAGCACAAATGTGCGCTAAAAGTATTCCAACACCCTTCGTCCCCCTGGTCTTCACAAGGACTCTTCCCCTTAGTTCTCAATATTGTGTATAAAGGGGTTCCTGCGTCCTTCTCTGGGTTGCTCCACAGTGGGCCCTAGTTTCAAGTTTAAGGGGTTCCTGCACCCTTTTCTTGTCTTCTCAGGGGTCTCTTGCCCTTGTTTCTCAGTCTTACTGAGACAGATGTTTTGCCTCCCTTCATTTTCACAGAGAGGGGTATTAAGAGGGCCTTTGTCACCACCCTCTCTTATGTTGCAAACCTCCTTCACTCCTCCTCCATGCCTAATCTGGACCTGATCCTCTTCAACGCCACGCCATATGCATGTTCCACTTGCCACCGTCGTCTTGATCCATTCAGATCTCGGTCTCTCCCCAACTTCAGCCTAGGACCAAAGGGTGCCCTCTCACAGCTTGTTGATTATGCTAGCTGTGGTCTTGCTAAGGAGCTCTGTCTGCTGGTGGTAACTCTACAACCTCCTCCTGGGGTCTCAGCCCATCCTCCTCCTTCTGATGTCTATGAGCAATCACCTCCTAATTTACTCAGGACAACTTCTCCTGATGTTGCCAACCAACAACCTCCTGGTGCTACAGGCAACCTCCTCCTTCATATGACTCAACTCAACCTTCTCCTTTTGTATCCAATCAACATCCTTCTCCAGTTGTCTCCCACAAACCACCTTGTGATGAATTGAGGGATTCAGTCACTTCCCTCAATGGGGGTAGCACCTTCCTGTGATGCTAGGGAGGTGAGCCTGCAATGCAACATTCCCCCTAGGGGTGGCCTTAAGCATGACCTCACAGGGAGAAACTCCCCTCTTGGGGATAAGGACTCCCTTTCCCATAAGGAACTCCCTTCTTATTATCTCCCAAAATCCAGAACCACTTTATTAACTGACAGGCAGCTAAACTCCTCAAACATGTATTATTGTAATACAATACCAGAAGAACCATCTCAGCCTTATACTGGGAAGAGTAAGAACATGAGAGCAATGCAGTGATTGTCTGTCAAGTACTGACACGAAGAAGCCAACAGGAGGCATAGTGAATATGAACCCAACACAAAGCAAGGACTGTCCTTGGAAGTTGGGGTACCCCAGCAGTGAGTCATAAAAAGAGGAGGGTCAAGAGAACAAGGAAGTGAGACCCGGGAGTTTCAAACCAGCAGGATCGAGAGGGCTGGGAAACCAAGGGAGACACTGCCTTGCCTGTCCAAAAGCAGCTATGGAGAAACAAGAACAGCAACATGATGTCCAACCAGCAGAGAGGAAGAAATCTGTAATAGTCCCTGCAGGGATGCTCGAGAAGGGCCATTGAAGAGACCTATCGTTGGCATGCTGAGTAGGCGATAAGCAAATAATGGACCCGAGGAGGTCTGTTCATGGGTGGAGAAAAGAACCAACAGACCAAAAAAAGAAGATGGTGGCGTGGACCAGAGCCGAAGGAAAAAGGCCTTTCATCGATGAAACCGCCAGAGAAAAGCAAAGGGTGTCACAAGAGCGACACAGGAGGAACCAGAGAATCATCCTAACCGACCACAAAGGAGAGAAAGAGAGAACGCCAACCTGGTGATGCAGAACCCCTTCAATACGGGTACAGGGGAGAGCGGGAGACACAGGGAGTGAGACATAAAGAGTGTAGATCACCCAGAGACCCTAAATCCTCGTCCCAGTGATTGATAAAAGTATATAAAGAGGGAAGATCACTCAGGGACCCTGCATCCTCGTCCCAGTGATTGGCAAAAGTATATAAAGAGTGGAAATCACTCAGGGGCCCTGAATCCCTGCCCCAGAAATTGGCAAAAGTAGGAGTACATGATACATTCTCCAATGAGTGGCAAGACTGTGAGAGCAGTAAGAGTAAGATAGAGACTTTGTCTACACATAAAAAGGAGAAAAGTGTTGGAGAAACAGGGGGAACAAATACAAAGGGCCTGGGAAGAAACATTGAAATAACTGAAGGAGCTGTTACAAGGAATAGCAAGAGACTATTTGAAGATATCATATTGAAGAGACTTGTGCTAAGAAGCATTCCCCAGGAGAAGGAAGTCTTTCTCTTGTTTTTTGTTATGTATTATGTTAGGGTCAGTTTAGGCTAGTTTTGACACAGGATGGACTATTAAGTTTGGACTTCACATCTGATGACAAGCACTCTAGCTTAGTTTTGTTAGTTAGGGCATCCCATAAACTAGGGTTAGAAAGGATTTTTCTTTATTATTTAAATAAAAGCAAGTTGAACATGACACCTGTAAGGAAGGCATGGTATCAACAGTAAGACAGACACAAGTGACCACAGTTCAAGGGTATCTATCGAACCTTCACAAGGGTGAGATAAACACCTATCTAAACCTAAATTTATGGATGGGAGCACGCTAAAACCATCAAATAATAATAATGCAGCCCTAGTGGATTATTGTGAACATAAAAAGGACCTATACTAAAAACAATTATGGTCAATCCTTAATACTCATTTATAAATAATGTGGGGTGATGTTTATGAAAAAGAAAGAAGTGTTCACAAAATGATAACTCCGGATGCTCACACCGTTGGCCTCCCTTCCCCACATTTTCAGCACGGGACAAGGCAGTTCACTTGAGCAAAGCACACACTCTGTCTAATGCGGCAACCGGATACAGTTCCATTTTCACAGTTCAAGACCTTCTGTGTTCAAGTCCCCTCAGCCAGGCTCAAATCCCTTTCAAAACAAAAGTTCCAAAACAAAATTTCAAAGTTAGATCCCCCTCAGTCAGGCTCAGATCCCTTTTCAAGTATATTCAGATAATTATTTCTCTTGTGACTCACGGTTCATCCCAGATCCCCCTCAGCTGGGCTCAGATCTTTCTCTTTCACTCAATTAGTCTCCCTCAGCTGGGTTCGGACCAATTGTGATGTACTTTAAACTATAGAAGACTTTCGAATGTGCACAGGGTTTAGCTTGACCCTTGCATGACCACTTCGATCTCAATATTCCTTTTCTCAGAAACAACATTAGTTAAATACAGAGACTTTTGAATGGGCACCCACGTGGCGCCGGACCACTCTGTGTATGGTATCTTTTCTTGGCCTCCAAAGTTCAATTATAATGTTCAATTACTCCTTTTGGTTTTCACTGATATCTGTATCGGTCTTTGCAAACGCCTTACACACTGTTCTCTTTGTACAATGTTGTTGCTTGCAACCTTGGTTCAAAACATAAGCTGGTCGGTATCAGGCTCTCCAACTAACCAGCTGTGCTGTCTTTTCTGATGCCGCTTTGCTGTAGGAGCCAAGGTCAGCCCCACAGCAGCAATCTCTCCTCCCTGCCGTGTTTATTGACACGGGAGAGCCCCGGGTACTCCCGCCACATTGTGCAAGTTTGATCAGCCTTAATTCCTGGACTTCGGTTTCTTAATTTCCAAGGCTCAAGAAAGTAACGTTCTTAAGAGGTCACAGGTACTTCCTTCCTTTCAACTCTCTCTGGTCTCGCCGTTCTTCGCCTTGTATTTTAAACTGCTATCTTGGAACTGCTGTTTCCTCTTGTGGTTTGCCTTGCTCTGAGTGTGCTTTCGTGCTCCGCCTTTTATCCGTGTGGGCAAGTGTGATGGAAGTCAGGTGTGTGTAATAATCTGTAATTGCCTGACCTTGCCTGCCCATGGTGTTGGGACATGTCAGGTATACAGCTCTGGTGTTAGTCTGTTGTCGGTCACGGTGAACTGTTCGTGAGAAAGAGTTTGTGTCAGAAAAGGTGGGGGGGTTGAATTCCTAGATATCATACCTGGTAGGATGGGGAAAAGGTGTTATTGGGAAGGGGATACCGTGTCTCACCGCACGGTGTCCCACTTCCACTCCCCGAGGGTCCCTCCTCTAGGTGGTCCTCCTGCACTGGTCCACCCCCAGGAACTAGATCCAAAAGCGATGGCTGTCAACTGGCCACCTAGATGACAGATACCTGGGGACTAGCGAGTGAGGCACCTTCACGTTTCTCACACACCTTATTGTCCAGCCCCTTCTTCTGACCTACCACATCCTCCACCTGATGACTGAAGCCCACCCCACCTGTCTCCAATCCATTATCTCCTTATCTCTTATCACCCCTCATGTCTCCAACTTCATCCTCCTTCTACTCTTCTTCCAAACTCACTGCTTGCTTGATACTCCCACCGCCAGCACCTGCTCAACACACCCCCGCTGCCTGACTGGAGCTGTGGGCATTTACAATTCTGTAACCCCACCCCTAAGGTTAGGTTTCCTGTGAAGGTCTGTGCCTGTGGATATAAATGATTGAGGTTGGTGATTGGTTCCTTTTAATTGCTTCACCTGGTTTTGGTTTGTGTTTTTGGGTCCAGACCAAACCTTTAAAAGGTTGGTCCACCATCTTCAATTTCAGTTTCCTCTGCTGTGCAGCTCTCGGCTTTTCATGGAATTCTTCAGATGAAAAGGGTTAGGGAGCAGGCAATCATGCTTCGTGTCTACTATATGACGGTGAGAAAATAGCATTTTTTTTTATTTTGCGCCATTTAGCCACTTCCATCTTTTTTCTTTGTGCTGCTGGGAAACGAGCGCAGCCTCGATTTGTGTTGGACTTGCTGAGAAAGTGCTGTAGAAAAATCGTCTGTGCCTAGGATATCTTGGGAGGATAGCTCAGGGGCAATGTGGTCGCCTTGGAAGCAAGACCGAGGTCCGATCCCCGGGTCCGTGCTTAGAAACCTCTGGGTATTAAGCACGTTATAAATAACCTATCATATCATGTCTGCAAGGACTCGGTGTGTGAGTGGTATACAGAAATGTGAAGCCCCTTTCGCAACTGAGCAGTTGTTACGGATGCTGAATGAGTTTAAATCCTTTGCTACGTTGTTTCCTTTGCACAGAGTGCTTTGCTCTTTTAAATGCACAATAAACCGCAGCAACATAACAAAGAAAACCAGACACTTTATTTTGTCCCATCCTGACATTGGTGACTTAGGCCAATCCAAACCTCATTTACACTTATCAAATCATCTCCCACTTGTAAATCCATCATGTTTGAACCTGACATGGGCTCTGTATATGGAAGCCCATGCAATTACAGTAAATCCCACAGTGATGTAGTCACAACAACAAGAAAAATGCTCCAGGATTTTGGGAACACTGTTGTTTCAGTTCCCCAGGCGTTTGGGATGATCCTGAGACCACCTTCACAAGATAGGCAGTCCCTCATAGGCTTCTTGTTAAGCTTTGCATTTCTATAAGCAAGGGCAGCTCCTTAGAGGCTAGTTGCCAACCTCTATTTCCATGTAATGGATTTCTAAGTTCTAAGATTCCCCATTGCACTCTCAGCTTCTTGGCTTTAACCACCCAATAGCAACAGTTGAAAGAGGCTTCTCTGGCCTCTTGGCTTTGTCAGGGTTTACAAGAACCTCCCGGAAGCTTCTCCTGCCTCTTGGCTATGCCACTATTGGCAAGCACTTCACAGAAGCTTATCCTGACTCTTGGCTCTGTGAGGGTTCACAAGCACCTCCCAGAGGCTCCCCCCGCCACTTGGCTATGCCAGTATTTACATCCACTACACCGAGGGTTCTCCTGACTCATGGACTTGTCCGGATTCACAAAAACACTTCAACGCCACAACATTGGAGATTGCAGTCTTTCACTTCAGCTCATGTTAGTGCCAGGAGTTCCTTCTTCTGCACACATAGCTTCCTCGAAGTTCTTTTTCCTGTGTGTCCCGATCGTTCCCTCTGCTATAGTCAAGGTCATCTTTTATAGTTTCCGTCCTTTCCCGCCTAAACCCTTCTTATGATTCTTGCTAGTTTGGGATTTTAGCCTCTTTGCCATGGTTCTCACCGGTTTGTACGCCGGCATTCAATCTTCACTGAGTCAACAAAAGCTGAAGATATAACGCATTTTCGTAAGCTGCTGAGTTCTGTTGGCAAACGTGGTCATACAGAGTATTCTAATAGCAAATATGTAAGTCACTCGAGAGTGCATGCACGGGAATAGCCATGATTGACGTCACTGGATGCCCCTTGTTCCTTCTTGTCATGGAATACCCGTGGGTTTAACCATCTATTCAATGATTTTGATGCCCCATTGGGAAATGTGTTCGCTATTTGTCTTCAAGAGACATGGCCGCTTGAAGCTCCAATGAGAGATGGTTTTAATCAGTCAATCCAGTTATCAAAAACGCACAAGGCCGTCCAAGTGCAGGCCTTATAACTATGGTTCGCCTGTCTCAATATTGGTCAACTCCGGAAGTTTCCAATCCGAACCCATTTGTACAAGGCGTAATCATGCACTCAACGTGCTACAGTGCAACAGCAAAAAAAAGGTCACTGCTGATTATTAACTGTTATTGGAATTCGGCAAGTATTAACACAAAGGAATTTGTCAACGCTATATGTACCTTAATGGATGATGCAACTTTAAAATACAGCAACCTAACAATCATATGCTGTGGTGATCTAAACTGTTCATGGTTTAAATATGACCCAAAAGACCAAATTTATAAGATGACCACCAAAGAAGATCTTGGAGAGAGGGCTCAAAGATGGTCGAATGCAATGAAAATACGCGACTGCGTAATGCTAAATGGGGCAGTAAGAGGTGATATGCCCGCACAACCAACTTGGCATAGAGAGTCTCTACACAGTATTATTGATTACATCTGGATTTCGAGACCTTTAGAAGCAAAGATTAATACATTGCATGTTCAAAACATGAATAATAGTGATCATAGGCTATTCAATCTCGAATGTCTGCTGCCTGCATCTAACTCTACACATCTTTATATAATCTACCAGTAGAAACAAACATGTGCGGAACCCGACTGCGACTCAGTGTGAATCAGATTGGCTGCTTAACTGACAGACTCTGGAGGCTGCCCCTTGGGGTCGACTATACCCCCCTTTTATCGGTTTATGTAGCAGACAAGAAAGATCAAAATAAACAACATAAAAGCCACAAACACCTGTTCTGCAAGCTTATGCATGAGAAAAAAAAAGAACCAAGAAGGGATTTGAGACAAATAAAAAAAATATATATATCGAAACACAAATCGCAAGATGAAGTAAAGGCAAGACGTGCATTGTACAGGAACTGGGCAATGTCTAATCGAATAATTCTTGAGCAAGATCGTGCTGAACTAATGATGAAGCTCATGATTACCAGAAATACACGCAATATATGGCAAATGTGGAATATGGGCCATACGAACAGTCTGAACTCGACACAGAATACCATCGCTGGTGATATCTGGTGTGAGCACTTTGCTAAAGTGTTCAACAGTGTGAACCTTGTAACAGAATCAAAATGCAAGAGTGAATTTGTGCCTTGGAACGTAGAAATGTCGCAAGTCGACATAATCCGCGCAATCAAGTTGCTAAAGAATTCACGTGCTGCCGGCCCTGACATAATTAGCAATGTGACGCTTAAAAAAAACATCCTGTCATGGGCTTCGTTCATTGAGTGCTTGTTCAAGGAAATCGCCAGATATAAAACACTCCCTGAGTCATGGCTAACAGCAATTGTGGTTTCCGATCCATAAGAAACCTATGTCGCTTCTGTCGAGGTCTGGTTGAAACTTTGAAAGATCTGATTCTTGACTGCCAAGAAACCTGTGATATACGTTCCAAGTACCTTGGTCAATTTGCACCTCTTGACGGAGATATGGTAGCTTGGTGGTGTCTAATCTCCAGTGGCAACAATGTGAAACACGTTTGTGCCATTGTAAACTACTCAAATGTGCTGCTGCAGCAACCTTATTAATCTGTGCTATTGAAGTTGATGTAATCCATATAGTATGGCCTGGTGGACTCTGCTCTTAAATATTGCCTAAATGCTGGTAGTTTGTTATTCAGTTTCTCAGTGAAACTGATGCATGATGATCAGTTGCTCGGATACTTGTGTTTGTGTCTGATCACATTATCTTGTTTTTTTTCTGGCTTCACTTGGTGCTCTGCTGGTTTGAAGCATGATTGGGTGGAGGAGCTTCTTACAATTTCGACATATGAAAGAGCTATTTACAAACTTTCTGATGACATTGACAAGTTTTGGGACATCTGGGGCTGCTTTCTTGACACCTATGGGTAAAACAGAACTTTGATCTGGGACAATATATACACATCCTTGTACACTACTGTGTGTATGTT
Organism: Ambystoma mexicanum; assembly: GCF_040938575.1. Lineage (NCBI taxonomy): Eukaryota > Metazoa > Chordata > Amphibia > Caudata > Ambystomatidae > Ambystoma > Ambystoma mexicanum. Next base: position 167,422,316 of record NC_090940.1, read on the forward strand.
ATCTATAGGACGTGCATTGGTTGTTTTATAATTGAATTTGTTATATGGTTCATGTAATTAGTTTTCTTAGTCCTTCTCTCCTGCATTTGCTCTCTTTTTTCCTCTCTCTTTCCTTTCCTTTTTTCCTCTCTTCTTCTTCAACCGGTTCTATTTTTAGTACACTGATGGTTATTTTTAAATTGGTTGTGATATGTTGCTTATTTACATTGTATTGATTGGCTGTGTGTTTATTGGATTATTCATGTTCATGGTTGTTTATGTAAAATTAAAAAATGTAAAACCTAGAAAGAGTAGTGGAACGTTTGAGAGATTGCTTTGTTTGCTCTGTTGTCTTGATGGGAGTTTCCTTCCTTCGCTTATCATTTCAAACAAAAGTTGTTTTTCTTTATGTAAAAAACTGTAGTTTTTTTTCAAATAAAAAAATAAATAAAAATAATGAAATGCTTTCATCTCAGTCTCCACCTGGCAGTTTCTATTAGAGCGAGGCCAGTGGGCAAGCAAATGCTCCTGAAAGAATAATGGTACATTGCACCCAGCACTCACCAGCTCATGGCAAAAAACATCAAGCAGCATCCAGATGGGCCTGCACAGTAAACTTAAATCTTGAAGGTTTTAGAGTTCCATGGCATTGGGGGTCATTACAAGTTTGCCGTTATCCGGCAAGGAATACCGGTGGGATACAGCAAACTGACAAACCGTTACCGGTGCCGGATATCCCGGTATTACGGCGGTTTTTCCCCATTCCATGGAGGTCTATAGAATTCCATGGAAGGAAATTCTGGTATGACCGGACCCCAACAGCAAAAAAGTGCCAATTTATCGCCAGCTCTGGGGGTAAATCAGTGATCCCCACTGGCAAACCTGTAATTTGGTGGTGTGGTAAAAGTGCCAGCACTTTTTTCCCACACATTTTTACCTCACCATCAAATTTATGACCCCCATTGTCTTTATAGGAAATATGTTACACAACATTACAAAATGGCTATAACGTGGTTCTTTAGCAGCACGTATAAGCAGAAACTAATAAATTGGAGTATAGCTAGGGAGAAATGGCATATGAGGAGGGTCACAGTGCTTGTAAGTGTTGTTTGGTTATTTACCCACCTATTGACTGCCCATGGCCATGCTAATTACAATGGCCATTCCCACCAACTCCTGCCCCTCTCTTCGGAAAACACATCCTCCTGGGATCTCTTTGAGTAAGCTTTAGCAAGCCTTAAAATCAAACTTTGCATTGGAAGTGCCTACCAGTTTTGTATTTTAAAGTAGTCTTTTCAGATCGAATGGTTTATTTGGTGCGCTAAACTGACCACTTGTGTAATAAATAGGTCTTAACCAGGTCTGCCTTCAGCTACTTGATTTACAAGCAGCATGTGTGTCCTTCACTGAAGTCCTGTTAAAAACAAGCATTGGCAAAGCCTCCAGTTTTGGCTTGTGCCTAGGTAGTGGATAGGCATTTGCCAAGCACTGCTATTAGATCGCCAGTTGCAGGAACCGTATCCTATCTGCTACCATTAATGGCCAGTTAGCACCAATGAGGTCTTCTCATTCATTAACACAACTATTATGAACTCTGCATCATTGGAGTTGTTTCTTGTCTTTGCACGAACAAGAGACTTGGCTTTGACTCACATTAAGAAGTCATCATTTGGAAAAAGAGAATCATATCTTTTATTCATTAATAAATGCATGAAAGACAAAATAGCAGTAAAGAATCTGCAATTGCTTCCCACCCAATTTGGTTTGCTATAAATGTGTTTGTCCAAGTGGGATTGAAAAATTGGCTTCGTTTAATTCCCACTTGATCAGCTCTTTGGAACTTTGAGAATTGCAATCACTTATTCTGCATTTGAGAAATATGCAGTTTCTTTGTCACTAAATGTGGTTGCATAGCTCAAGTTCCACTTATCATGTATTCATTTATTATTTGTTTTATCAGATTGGCAAAGCTTGTTGTAATCTGTCCTCTATTACACTTTGTCTTTTTTACAATACGTGACCAACTCTACAGTTGCGGAGTTTCTCTTTACACTGGGTTTCTGTTTACAACCTAATTCACACTTCTTTGTTCTCAAACCTTGGTGGGGTCTGTTTATTTGTCTTAAGAAACTTTAGCCCCCACCGGGCATATTCTGTATATTGCTTATTCACTCATCAACATCAAATGAGATGTTTTGTTTGAAATAAGATTGTATCTTGGTGATTTGCTCACTCTTTGATGCAGTCATTATATTAAGCTTTTAGCCTTTATAGTTCCATATTTACCGGTGTTTGAATAGAATTTTTTTTTTGTTGCAAAGTATCAAGGAGTGTGTTCTTTTCTTTGCACATTGAATTCTTGTACATAAAATTAAGAGATCGGGATCAGGTGGGGTCCAGACCTGGAGTTTAATACTTCACAAATATTGCATTATTAAAGCATCTAAAGTATAACTATTTAGCAGCATATGTTCCACTGTTTGTTGATACAATTGACATATAAGTGCCCATCTGCTTGTCCTACAAGGGCACCCCAGCTCTCAGTTTTGTTTAGTACCATATGGAAATGATTGGTAAATACCTTCCTCCTATCAACACTAAAGCCAAACCTGTTGGCATTGCCAATGTTTGTTTCTTGATACAAGTTAACGGCCATGTGCGTGTCACATGTGAGATGTTGTAAATTATACCAGAGTACATTTGGAGTCCAATAGTATGGAAGTGAAATATTTAAACAATAAGCACCAAAGCAGGGTTATTTACCGGCCAGTAATGGCTTGGGACCCTGGCAACAGGCCCAAGTGAAGCAGGTAACGCCCCCAGCTAGGGGCCTATAGCTATCAGTACCAAGGTGCAGCACTATGAGAGACTCAGCAGTCCCAGGGTACTGATCATGGAAGAAGAGCTGGCAAGTGGGCATGAAAGATGTCAATGAGGCAAGCAGTAGACATTGGAAACTGAAGAGGGACAATCAAGAGATGGGCCAGAAGAGAGGGCAAGGTGGGAAAGAGTAGGTGTGTTCAGGGGGGGTCAGCACAGGAAAGGTGGGAGGCTGGTGAAATGTAAGAGGGAAGTCGATGGCAGGCAGAGTTGCGAAGAACGGATGCTGCGGTGAAAGGGTGGAGATCTCTGGGCCGTACCATCATGTAAGGAACAGGAATAAGCCAATGCGAGTATGGAAACAGTAAGCAAAACCTAAAAGTAAATATAACTAACAAAACATTAATAATTCTGCAGACTGCATCCTTCGATGACTGAAGAATTATGGCTCATTCAATACATTTTGCACATTTCATTGATGGATGTTCATATTATCTACTGGAAATTATTCGTACATGGAATCAGTACTTTTTTCTGCATATGCATTAAAGGTTATGATTTGGGCTTAGAGAAGCTTCTAATTTGCAATATGGGCTTACCTTTTCTCTAGGTAAAATTCCACCTCTAGCTCCTTTTTATTCTAACATAAAAGAAAATGACAAGGCACTTTAGCAGAAAAACATCAACAAAATATTAGTAGCACAGCATATGCAAGTACACACTTGTATAATTCAGCCAATGTAAAATGTTAGAATGATTAATCAACCATTGCAGGCCGTGCACATACTACAAGGTTTTCAATATGTCACCGCTGTGTGTGCGGTCAGAGAGGTGCAGGATGCGCTTGGGCAATGAACAACAACCTTAAAGTTAACATGTTTCGTCTTTCCACGTACTCATTTGCATAGCATGATAGTAGTTGATTACAAATTGAATTAAAAACAACCTTGAGGTTTAAAATGTTTGCAACATTTTATTTCCACATTTGTTCGACATGTATTGACAATGGGCAGGTAGTATATGTTGGGGACGTTTTTTTCCAGACTGGTGGTTTGCCCAGATTGACGTTTCAGTCACGCATGGTATAAAACAGTAGCTGAGTTAATCAAGATCAATTGTTAGTATCAGAGTTGGCCCATGTTTCGCATGTACTCAGGCTTCTTCAGGACTTTTCTGCCATTCTAGTTAATTAAGTTCATTAGATGTCATGCATATGGTCACATGCCACAGAAAACCAAGCATCTTAAACCCAGGGTGAGACAAGAATGGCCAAGGAGAGGCATGAGTGCATATTTCTGTACTTCTTAAATCAGCAAGAAACAATGCCCAATGTGCACAGTTTATAAGAACCCAAAATAACTTGGTACAATCGTGGAACTAAAACACTGCATGCATTTTAACCACTAAGAGCTTGTTTTTGAATCAATATAAATCTGGTGAACTGCAGCCACACAAGTAGTTAAGTCACCAATACATGTCTTAACATATGTCTTTACTTATTATATATGAGCTTGTGTAGGCTAACTCGTTTTCCTTACGCAATCACACAGTATGACGCTAGAAGGAAATTCCTCGTGAACAATATTAATATATTCAGACTTCTTTGCCCTGCCCATCCATACACTTATTCAGCCTTCAATGCCATGCACATCTCATAACCAAAGGAGGATGATGCACAGTTGTACTCATGCCCACAGGTCATTATTATCCTAAGGTGTTGTTGGAAGGAAAAGTGAAGGACGTAAAATGGCTCAGGCGTGAAAAAAGCAACTCTTGCTTATTTTCTCTGTTAATATTCAAGATGCTTTCTCTTCAGCTCTCAGGAACCACACGGTGGGCAGTTCAGACATTTTTGTGAGCTGGACGACTGCCCCATCCGGCCAATTCACGTGAGTGCGCCTGGAAGGCGAGTCAGGCCACGGCTGCCGAACACCCCACAGACCCCACCAAGTCTCAAGGATTGATATCACTAATGGATGTTACTAATGATCATACCCCTCAGGAATGTTCTCAATGAGAAGAACAGAAATATGTTGGGTCATCTATAGAGCAGTTTAACAATATATGTTGGGTATACTGCCCTTGCTTGTTGCAGGAGCGGGTACACATTTGCTGATGGATACATTGCCCCATGCAAGAGACTTTTCAGCAAATGGTTGGTTTTTGACAAGTATATGGTTTAGCACCTTGTCACCGGGTGTGGTGTTGGATATTCATTTTTCAGATTGTTTTTATGATTTAACATGGTTATCATTTTAGCCTTACTTTTTAAAGAAGTATTGTTTTTCCTACGAAACATTAATACATTTCAATTTGTATACTTTCTCGCATTATAGGGCATGTATATGTACCAGTGGACTGTGCCATTATGCCTTCCCTTGCCCACACCCTTTAGTGAGGGCATCTGTCGTGTTTATACGTTGCATCACCCGGATATAGTCCCCCACGTACCGGGTCCCTCCCTTTGGTTTAAAGTAGTATGTTCCACCATCTTCGGTTTGCGGGGCCAATGGAACAGACCTCTAGGTCTTGAAAATGCTGATCCAGTCTCCTCTGGGACCAGGAAGAGCAAACTTCGGCCCACTCACTGCTGTTGTCAGACTTTGCTACAGTCTCCACCAACACTGAAGCGGCACATGTCCTACCAACTGGGTTTCCTGGAAATTTGGCACTGCCTTCTCCTCAACCCACTTCCCTCTCAAATCTTCTCTTCAACTACCTTGTTTTAACTTAATTCTTGATCTCATATGATGCCTCCTTCCTACTCCCCAACTGTCCTGAAATGCCCCTCCAACTCCTTGCATTGTTCTACCTCCTCATCTTCACCAGCGCGTCCCTCCCTCTATCTCTCTATCTCTCTATCTCTCTCTCTCTCTCTCCCTCCCTCTCTCCCTCTCTCCTCCTCCTCCTCCGCCTCCTCTGCCTCCTCCACCCGGTTTTTCACCAGCACCTCCTGATCTGTCCAAACTCCTTCATGTTTTCTTTTTCCTCAGTCTCCCAGCCTCCTAAATGTTCTATTCAACTTCTTCTGTTCTTCCTTACTCCCTCCTACTCACCCTTCTCCTCATTCTGCTCTGCCACTTCTTCGCTGTCTCGATAGTTGTGCCACTCCTCCCTCGCTCAAGCTCCAAAAGCTAACTCTCACACTCAGAGTTTCCCCATGGAAGTTTTTATACTTACACAAGCTGTGATGGAAGAACTGAACTCAGTCATTTCCTCTTATGTGTCAAGCATGGGGATTGGTTCCTCATGTTTGAATCTAAGGCTCCTGTCACCAATTTGTGCCATGATAGCGCAGGAACTGCAGACAGCGCCCACATTAGCGGTGTATGCCATCTTGTCCCGGAGCTCCTGGCGCTCCAGCAGGAAGGGCGTGCTCTGGGTGTTTTTGCTGGCATCCGGGATCATAGATGGCCATGGGTCACAGGTATTTCCGGTGCTGGTTGCCTGACACCCATGCGTGTCCAACCATTGCTAAATGCAGGATTTCATGAGTATGCAGAGCCCACATTCAGTGCTTCACAAGCCGGTCTGGCTAAATTAGTTTTCCAGTCAAGGATCCTATTGCTGATTTGTGTCGCCTCTATTACAGTGACCACCAGTAACGTTGGTCGTAGGGTTAGACTATTCATTTTGTCATTCACATTTAGAAAAAAGATTAGCAGTACCACTCTGGGAAAGGTGCAAAGGTTCCTTGAACTCAGGTTATGTGGCAGAAACAGATCCAATTAAACTCAAAAGCTACAGTTGAACTGGAGAACCTAGGGGATCACCCATTTACCTCGTGCAGGGTTTACTTCATATAGAAGGGGGTGAATCCTGGACCCGCACGCCTCCCCTAGTTCCATTCTTTGGCATCAAACATGGGAATCAATTCTAGCTTTGATGGGGTGTCAATGCAGGGATGCACTAAGATCCCAAATATTATCTCTCCTACGGGCACCAAAAATAAATCTCACTGCAGCATTTTGACCATCTGAAGTCCTTCAAGTCATCTGACAAGGAGGTTCAGCAGGAGGTTCAGTAACTAGAGGGCCACTCCAGATTGCTCTTGCTTTGCAATGCAGTCTAAAATACATTTTAGTTTGTGCATCTGGAAAATGGCTGATTTAAAAAACGAGTTGGCCCGCTATGTGAATGAGGCCGGGCAGATAGCACAGCGAGTTGAGCACTCGTTCTGACATCCCTGCATAGCCTGCTGACGCAGGTTTGAATCCTGGCAGGACCAACTCAGCCGTTCATCCTTCCGAGGTCGATAAATTGAGTACCACGCAGTGGGATAATAATAACAACTGTTATTGCAGCACTTAGATACCTGCGGGTTTGTAGCGCTATATAAAAACTAATTATTATTTTAGCTTACTGTGGCAGGATAAATTGCAAGAAAGGTTAGTGGAGATGGCCATGTTTGAAGAAATACTGCGACAGATGAAGCTCGAACAATGACGACTTTGGTTGTACCGTCATTCCTCTGGAGCAGTTATCCCATATGCAGTCTTCACCTACCCCACAAAGTGCCATTGAGCTGCATAAACTGATCTAGGGTAAAATGAAGCTGTGTGTCATTTGCATGCAAGTGACGCAGAGTCCGCCTCTTTTTAAATCCGCGTGTGAGGCAAAGGTGTAATGCCCCCCTGCTCCATTTTGATGCCGTGACAAGGTAGAGGAGCGGTAAGGAGCAGAGATAAGATTTCCGCCATGCATTCAGGCTCCAGCGCGTTTCGTTTCATGCCTGCATGACATTTTTATGCAGGAGTGAAAGGAATGGATTGCTATGCAATCCGCCTCGGTTTAGCACCTGCTAAAGAACAGGCGGATTCCATAAGAATCCATTAGTGAACCCTGTCTACAAAGTGTCATTTGCAGGCAGCAGTTACTTTTTCATAAAATGGAGAGGAAAGTGAAAGAGTACAAGCTTGTACTGTTCCTTTCCCCCTCTGCCTTGTGAACATTTGAACTTGCATGTATGGGAGCCCACAGCACGTAAGTTATGTAATGTTGGTCGTCACCTGCATGCAATGAGCTTTTTATTTAAAAGTACCCCCAGTCTGTACTTCTGCAACCTCAATAAGGCTTTATGAGCACCCTCATTTTTTTTAAAAAGCTGTAAATTGTATTTGGGGGACACCACCAGTGTTAGCACTTATGTGAAGTCAGGACCCCTGCATGCAATTTTAAATGCCCACAGGGCGGAGTGGACAAGGAAAATGTAAAAACGAGGCAAACTGGCTTCTATTCTTTCCGCCTCGCGGAAATGTAAACGCTGCTTGCAAATGTCCTTTGTAGGCGGCATTTACAATGGGCTCCTAGGGGTACAACACCGGGGTGGATTCCGTAGGAATTGTACGCCTGCTTGAAAATCCCATCAGGTGTTCAATGAAACGCACTCATGAGATTGGGGGCTGAGCATAGTGGCAATGTCCGCTTCACGCCCTCTTCGTCTTGTCAGGGCTGCAGAACGAGGCGGCACTTTAGGAGGCGTAAACGCATTTCTACGCCTTCATTCTACGCGCTGCCACATTCAAAATGAGGCTGACAGTGTTTTACGCCCCACAAATCCTAAAAACACATTATAAGTGCTCCCCTCACCTCCTCCTCGTCGTGGCTTTCAGGACTCTTCCCTGTGACTGTATTTGGACCATTAATAAAGCGTGGCCCAGGGTGCACGCCTCATAACCGCTGGGCGAAGACCTTTGAGGGGCCTCCTCCAGCCTTAACACCAGGGCTAAACCAATGCCAGAAGGAGCACACAACTAGGGAACCAAAAAGTCGTGATTTTCTTTTTTTTTTTAACATGAAATTGCTAGACCTACTTATCAAAATCCTACTTATTAGTGTGCTCTGGACTCCTTGACTTATCAGGGAGGTTACAAGCAAGAGATTTTGCTTCTGCGGTGCACAGCGACGCAACGTCAGCCACATGGTAATGTACGCGGCCTGAACGCAATCTTGGCCCAGTGCTTGAACACGTCCCCTTCAGATATGAGCGATATCAAACATGGTTGACTACACAAGGAAACTGGAATAACGTGCACCCTGATTTCCCTGGAAACAGGTCACCTACCTGTAAATTATTATTTTTGTGTTTTATTTTATTGATACGGTTGTATAAAATGAGGAAATAGACCGTGCCCCAGGAGGTTACCCAGGCAACTCGACTGCACCTTAAGCCAAAGCAAAAGGTGCGTTTGCCTGTCTTCCTCTCTTGGCATGGACTGGACAGTGGATGCTTGCGAAAGCAAATGGAATCATAAAGGGGCGGTGACATATGCCTTTCAGTGAAGACACTGGCTTGGAGCCAGGTGGGTAAGGTCACGCCATTAAAGGGAACACCCAGGTTTTTACAGAAATACTACTACTTTGTGAGGACAGGATGGAGTTTAAGAACTGGTTGTACCAGATTGGGTAATGCATGTTGGCTCTACCCCCTTTTTTTTTTTTTAACTAATGAGATAAATGCACATGCAGCAAATAATGTAGAAATTACCTGATTATTAAAGTGCATGTGACTGATTTCCCTGATATAAAGTGCTCTTAATTTACCATTAAAATGGGCATCGCATTTTACAAAAGTAATGATATTCCTCGCCATTAACGTGTAATCTACTTCCAATTGCTCAAACAAAAACTCTTTCTATCTATTTTAGGTTTAACTTTGCTGAGCATTTCTGTCTTACTTGGGTGGGCCTCCATTTTGTGAACTGCACAGGCCTGGAAATAGGAAGACACTAAATGAATACCCATGTAAATAACTAGCACTCTGCACTGGATACACACCTAAATTGCCTTGACGGATCCTTGACTCGAGCTAAGTGGCTCTGGGGGCGCGTATTCGTTAGTGCTCCAATGGTCAATATAAGACCTGCATCAGAAGGTCTTATACTTTCCATCCCACTGCTTGTAAAATCCCATTCAAGCTACTGAGAAGCAGAACACTATTTACTTTTATGAAGCATGATGGTGGGGGATGAGGGAAGCAGTGCGAATTGCTTTGATCTTGGATGACCCGAGTTTCCCGATTCGCTCCTTTCTGTCTCATTCCTGTCACTTGGGGGGCATGATTTGGGGTTCATTCCCTATTGGGCTTTGCGTCCACGCCTTACAACACAGTACTATGGTGATTCTGGCACTCTAAAACCATATTTTTCCATTCCACTTCCCTTCTTGTTGTTGGCAGCCAGTGTGCTTCTTTATTCAGAGGTCTATGCTTCCCAGAATTCCTTGCACACTGCTTCATCATCACCCTATTAATATCAAATGGAAGATAAAGAAAACTTGTGGTTGGCAGGTGCTAGCAAACAACACTGGTGCATGTGATTGTTCGCTTTAAAAGCGTTGGTTTGCTTCAGTCCAGCGCTGGTCCTTGTTGCAGTGTTCCTGTTTGTAGCCGGTCCCTTGTACCTGTTATTTTATTCTTAGTTTCTAGTTCCTTGTTTCTTGTTCATGGACCACTGGATTTCGAATTTAGTTTGCTTATTAGTTTTTCTGATTCTTGGATTCCTTTTCTTGCTTCCTGTTTGCAGTTATCCATTTCCAGTGCTTTCCTGTTCCTGTGCAGCCCGCTTTGTCTGTGTTCTATATTTCATTGACCTTGCTCTGTTCTGCACTGTAATCTTGATCCTTGAGACACCCCTCTTTGAGAGAATTCCAATTGTTCTACCCTTTTCTCTTCCTTCCCTCAGTGGGGAAGGGATGGTTTTGGGCTTGTAATTTCGTTTTCCCTGCTCCTTGACTTCCTCTTGGAGGCTGCTCCTGGTTTTCCCTTGCACTTCTCTCTTGTTCCATATTGATTGTTGGGTCACAGGTGCGATATGCTGTTCTGTCCAGCCCCTGTGTGAATGCCTGTGCTTTCCTCACTATCCTCTGAACTCTATTACAACTTCTGTGCTGTCAGGAGTCTGATGTAGTAAGTTATCCTCTCTTCACTGTTACAGCCTTGCTGGGTCCCTGTGATCAGCAGGATTTGTGGGTTTAGCTGACATCCCAGGTGGTATTTCTCTTTCTCGTGTGTATGGTCTGTAAATTACCTTATATAATACCATATATACCATTGAGTGGGGTAATAGGGATACAAAACATAAATGCTGTAACATTTAGTGCTATATAATTTATTATTAGCATTATTTCATTTTGTCCTGCTAAAGTTGAATTTAGTTGTGCCCAGTGGCTGCTTTGTGTTTTGATTTGTCCTGCAAAAAGTGAAACTTAGCTTTGCCTAGTTGGTGCATTGTGTTTTCATTTGCCCTGCAAAAGTCAAACTTAGCTGTGCCTATTGGCTGCATTGTGCTTTCATTTGTCTTGCTAAAGGCAAACTTAGCTGTGCCTAGTGGCCGCCTTGTGTTTTAATTTGTCCTGCTAAAATCGAATCTAGCTGTGCCTAGTGGCTGCTTGGTGTCTTCATTAGCTGTGCGCACTACCCCGTTTCCCTCCCCTCACCTTGCGCCTCCCACCCGACACCCTCCCTCCATGTGCATTTCTTCTGCAGACTGGTAAGTGCCCTCCCCACCACTGTAGCCAACTATGTCGCTTTCTATCTCTCCTATCTTCTCTAACTGCTTCGCTATCACCTATCCCTCTCCTATCACTAAATCCGGCTGGAAGAAACTTAAGGACATATTGGGCTCCAACCCAGGCCTTCCTATTGCAGACACATGTCACGGCTTCCGCCAGAGAGACTCTCACTGACATCCTTTTCTCAGTGAATGCACCTGACATATGGACTCGCTACATGGTCGGCTTTCTCTCTCCTATCGCCTCTTCTCCCATTAATGGTGGCACTCACTGGGAGGTTCTCCTTGACCACTTTGCCATCTCCAGAGTCATCATTAATGTCTATTTCAATGGAACCATCATGGTTCAGGGTCCTCACCCAAACTTCTTCTCTTTGACAGACTCCTCCCTCACCTCTCTAACCTCCTCTCCCTCCGGCCAGGCTCCCTTGCCTTCTGTGTTTACTTCCTCCTTTGTACAGGCCCCCTTGCCTTCTGTGCCTATATCCTCCTATGCACAGGCCCCCATGCCCACAGTGCCCCCTCCTCCTCTACACAGGTTCCCTTTGTGTTGCCGTACGGTCCCGGCTGCCTTGTCGGCCTTGGCTCCTTCACCATCCTCCACTATCCACCTGGCATTCTTGCCACCCTTGGAGGGGACTACTGTCCCCTGCGCCCACCAGAGGAAGACCTTCAAAGATAGTAAGCTGCTCCACATTGCCACACTCAACACTTGCTCTGCTGTCAAACACTCGTCTGACATCTGCAACCTCCTCGAACTCATGGATCTTGATGTGCTCGCTATCACAGAGACATGGTTCAAGGATAGCTCTGTCACAAGCTTTGAAACACTCCTCCCTGAAGGCTACAAAATCCAATCTGCACCTAGGCCTAAGAAGACAGGTGGAAGAGTGGCACTTATCTTCCCAGAATAGATACCTGTGTCCATCTGTCACGACCCTCAGCCCTGATCCCCACTGGCAAGCTCATTGGCCAGGTGAAATCAGGACTCCGATCTCAAATAAGGCCTGGTATCCACGCCTCAGGCCCTCTTGGGGCCAGTCCTGGCGCCTTTGGCACCAGGATCATGCACAGTGAAAGACGTTTGCTCAGGGAACTACTTTATTTAGGCTTTTATCCAACATGGAGGCATCCACATAGCTTGATTCCTGAGAACCAAGATATGTGGTATAGTGTTTCGGGTGTGGTGGCCTAGGGACTACTTCACCTGGACTACTTTGCAAAGGCTATTTAAACCACACCCGAACAATACAACACGCTCCGCGTTACTTTGCAGCTAGCAATGTGACGCTCACCGTGTCGAGCTTACTCACAAGCCTGGGAAACCAGAACCTGCAGAAAGACAAAAGAACATTGTTAGCAGCAGCATTTTACCTGCGATCTCCATCCTTCACTGCTCGCAGCTCCTGGCTAGCTCCATTGGATCTGTGCTTCGCCCGGACCAAATGACCTGAAAAAGGAAGAAAAGACAATCATTAGAGGAGGTATCAGAGACATTTCAACCACAAATTGCTTAAAAGACTTACCTGGCTGATCACCTTTCGCCGGCAGCGCTCCGGAAACCCACACACGCTGGGAGCACACCGCGACCTACGAAAAAAGGAGAAACACAGGTCAACGAAGACAAGACATTGCTGCACTGCGCAAAGCGCTAAGTTACCGCATCATATCGCTTATTGTGCACCATCGTTGGCCGGTGAGGCCCAGCTAGCCAGTTTGCCACGCGGACGCTCCGCACACCTAAAGGAGATAAAAGAAACATTATCAAACAGAGAAAGGCATGCAAGAATAACAATTTATAAACAGCAATAAGACCTACCTGAAAGACATTACTTGGGCCGCTGTCAGGGAAGTAACTAGACCGCACACGCCCACGAAAGTCAACGCGCCCCTGCCCAGAAAGCAGAATGGAGAGCACGTCAACTTCTACAATAAGGTGAGAAGAGGGCCCAGAGGAGCTGAAGTCACACGGGAGGTGGGGGGAAAACTTACCTTACCTTGGTCGGCCAGTCCTAAACACAGTCCTCCTGTATTTCCAGGCAGAACTTCCACGAGAATCATCAAGAGGATACCAGCGACCAACTGGCTGGGTGGCGTCCCCGTGGATACCAGGTGAACGTAACAGAACGCGAAGACGACCATAACTAATCCACCTGGGCGCCATGGAGACATCGGAAATTGAGCAATTGGCCCAATTGTTGGGGGAACTTCGTGCAGAGGTTCATTCTGCCCGACAAGAGACTAATGCACTCCGAAGAGACCTAATAGTAACCAAAGATCGCACCGAGATCGGTAGACAGTTCTTGCAATCACAGGCAGGACAGACTCCTCTCTCTGGGGGAAATCCATCGATGCGAAATCCCACTTCCTCATCTGTTACCCCTACTGCAGTACAGATCACGTTACCTGGAACAGTTCCCCTGGCACCACCAGAACGGTTTTCAGGCGAGTCACGGAAGTATGCAGCATTTATAAATCAGTATCGCCTTCATTTCCTTTGTCGCACTGGAGCATTTCCAAATGACCAAGCTCGGGTAGCTTTTGTCTCATCATATTTGAGTGGAAGCGCAGCGGATTGGTCGGTGCTGTTGGTAACCCATGATGATCCACTGTTACAGGACTATGGGGGGTTCCAGAGGGAAATGGAAAAACTTTATGCGCGCCATACCCAGGAATAAGCAGTTGACAACAAACTCTTATCTCTCCGGCAGGGGAATCAGGACTTGTTGACGTACATTGCTACTTTTAATAGACTGGTTGCCTAAGACAGGTGGCCAGAAAACAAAAGAACCACGTTATTCCATCGAGGCTTGCGAGGCGAATTAAAGGACATCTTAGCCCAGGTAGTTGATCCCCCCAGAGACTGTACCAAATTCATAAATCTGGCTGTGCAGCTAGACCACCGGTTGCAGGACCGAAAAGCAGACCGGTCCAAAAAAGACTCTCGCATGGTTTACGTTCGATTAAGGGACAATGCACCACGGGTGCCAGAAAATGCTGTAGAACCCATGCAGATCGGAGGGATACGACCTCCATTAACAAAGAAAGAGCGGGATAAAAGAAGACAGCAACAACTTTGTATTGTGGAAAACCAGGACATTTCCTGAAGGACTGCCCAGTAAAACCCCCAAGGAGGACAGTCGGGGCTACAGAAAAGGAGGAAGTTAAGGAATCAGAAAACTACCAAGCTCGGCAACCATAGAGGTCAATTTGTCGAGTGAGGAGAAAGAGCCACTGATCTCACAATTTTCAATACCAGTGATCTTAATAAACCACCAACGGTCATCAAAGATGCCTGCCATAGAAGCGTACATCGATAGCGGAGCAGTTGGCAATTATATTGATCAAGAGCTGGCAGCAGAGATGGGACTTGCTTTATGTTCCAAGTCAACCAGGGACAAGGTAACTACCGTGGATGGGACAGAAATCGCCTCCGGACCAGTAACCCAGTGCACAGCTGGAGTAACCCTGCTGTGCCAGGATGGACATCGGGAGTGTATTTCATTTGATCTCATTAAGGCACCTCAGTTCCGGTTTATACTAGGGATGCCATGGTTAGTTGCTCACAACCCTTTGATAGACTGGCGGGCACGGAAATTAAACGTCCCCAGCGATTGCTCTCCGGCTTGCTATTATCCAAAGCTGGAACCCGATTTCTGTATCTCCAGGACTCCCAAAACAGCAGTATCTGC
The DNA here is from genome assembly GCF_040938575.1 of Ambystoma mexicanum. Lineage (NCBI taxonomy): Eukaryota > Metazoa > Chordata > Amphibia > Caudata > Ambystomatidae > Ambystoma > Ambystoma mexicanum. Next base: position 167,437,317 of record NC_090940.1, read on the forward strand.
CCTAGGAGTAATTAATACCTTGCCACATGAATACCACCATTTTCAGGGCGTATTCCAAAAGGACCAGGCTAGCACATGCTGCCACACAGGTCATATGACTGTCAGATTGACTTTGTTCCTGGTGCACAAATCCCTTGCGGCAGGATCTGCGCTCTCACCGAACCAGAAAACCTTCATTTAAACTCCTATTTAGACCAGTACCTTTCAAACGGATTTATCCGCCCATCAAAGTCCCCGGCAGCCAGTCCTTTGTTCTTCGTACCGAAAAAAGAAGAGGACTTGAGAACCTGTATTGATTACCGCGCAATAAACCAGATCACAATGAAGATCCGCTACCCTTTGCCACTTATCCCTGAAATGCTGGACCAAGTCATAGATGCCCAGATTTATACCAAATTGGACCTTCGAGGTGCGTACCACCAGGTCCGATCAGAAGCGGAGATGAGTGGAAAACCGCTTTCCGTACCAAATATGGCTTGTACGAATATCAAGTCATGCCTTTCGGGTTGTGCAACGCTCCCGCAGCGTTTCAATATTTCATGAATGACGTCTTGAGAGAATTGATTGATGTTTGCGCCTTAGTGTACATAGACGATATCTTAGTGTACTCAGCCTCGAAACAAGATCATATCAGGCACGTTCGTTCAGTCCTCACCAAGCTCCATCAACATCGTTTATATGCAAAGCTCGAGAAATGCTTTTTTCATTTCACCGAAGTAGAGTTTCTTGGTTTCATCCTTACGGCAGGAGGCATCAGAATGGACGTACACAAAGTAGACGCCATTCTAAAATGGCCATCACCAACGTCTCTGAAAGGGATACAGAGCATGCTGGGCTGTGCAAACTTCTACCGCCGGTTTCTCCCATACTTCTTTCAGGTTGTGCACCTGATCACTGTACTGCTACGAAAAAACAATTAAAAGTTTGCTTGGACCGAAGAAGCGGAAAAAGCCTTCCAGGAACTGAAACGAAGATTTACCTCTGCCCCAATCGTGCGACATCCTCGTCCAGACCTCCCTCATGTCGTGGAAACTGATGCTTCCAGTATGGCAATGGGAGCTGTCCTTTCACAGAGGGACCCAGAAACTGGCCACCTGCATCCTGTGGACTTTTGGTCAAAAAAGTTCTCACCTCCGGAGATGAATTACGCCATCACGGACAAAGAACTCCTGGCCATCAAATCCGCTTTCAAAGCATGGCGACACTATCTTCTGGGGGCTAGACACACCATTACAGTCATCACAGACCAATGAAACCTGCAATATCTCAAAACAGCTAAGGCCCAGTCCTTGCGCCAATTGTGGTAGGCCTTTTTCTTTGCCGAATGTGACTATGTAATCACATTTCGACCAGGGGTCAAGAATGGAAAGGCTGATGCCTTATCTCGTATGGGCATCAATGAAATGGTATATACCACCCCAGACCCGGTACCCATCATACCTGAAGACAAACTCTTGGGTATCACGATAGCCTTAACACAAGCAGAATTACGAAACGAAATTCGACAGGCAATGGATTCTGATGCCTTCCTCGCATGGCAAACTCAAGGAGAACAATATTGCATCAAGGATCAATTGCCCTTCTTTAGAGACAGGCTATATGTTCCCAAGAAGTAATTACAACAACATATTATTTCAGAGTACCATGACTCTCTGATCGAAGGACACCCTGGGATCGCCAAAACCTTAGCTAAAGTGAAACAGAACTTTTGGTGGCCTACCTGGCGAAAGGACGTCGTCCAGTATATTCAGTCTTGGGGTGTCTGCACACAAAATAAATCACAAAAACAAAAACCATCGGGTCTCTTACAACCATTGAACATTCCTCCCGCTCCATGGCACACTCTTTCCCTTGACTCCATCACTGATCTGCCTCCCAGTCAAGGGTTTAACACCATTCTTGTAGTCGTGGACTTATTCTCTAAGATGGCACACTTTATTCCTCTCAAAGGCCTCCCAGACGCATCCACCTTAACAAAAGTGTTTCTGGAGGACATTGTTAAGCTACATGGCTTCCCATCCGTTCTGGTCTCTGATCGAGGCAGCCAGTTTGTATCCAACTTTTGGAGAAAATTTTGTGCAATGGCGCAGACTGACGTCCGGTTATCTACCAGTCACCATCCCCAAATGGACGGCCAAACCGAGAGGACCAATCAGACCCTCGAGCAGTATTTATGGTGCATGCTGCACCATGAATTAAGAGATTGGAAAGACCTACTTTGGATAGCCGAGTATGCGTACAACAATTCCGTACATTCTAGCACAGGACAAACACCTTTTTACACCCTGTATGGCAGGCATCCACGTACCTCGGAACTCGACCTTCCAGCCACCTTGGAAAGGCCTGCAGTAAAGACTCTCCACACAACCATCACTCAGGCTTTCAGAAAGGCGAAGGAACATCTCATTCATGCTAAGGAAAAGCAAAAGCATTTCGCCGACCAACATCGGAAAAAGGCTACAGACTATCAAGTGGGAGATAAGGTTTGGTTAGCTGCCAACTTTGTACCCATTAAAGGGACCCGGACCTTCCATCCACGATACTTAGGACCCTATACCATCAAGGCAATTATCAACCCGACAGCCGTCAAATTGGATTTACCACCTGATCTACAAATCCATCCGGTATTTCATGTATGCCTCTTAAAACCAATTCAACCCAGTACACAAATTGAGACACCACCAAAACCCATACTTATCGATGGAGAATGTGAATTCGAAGTCAAAGGCATCCTGGACTCTAAATACTCTAGAGCCAAGTTATATTATCTCGTCGACTGGAAGGGATTTGGACCCCAAGATAGATCCTGGGAGCCCAGTGAGAACATCCATGCACCACGTCTGATCAGAAAGTTTCATCGGAACTTCCCAACTAAACCTGGACCAGACAGGAGAAACACCGTGGGAGGGGCCTTGGGGGGGAGCGCTGTCATGACCCTCAGCCCTGATCCCCACTGGCAAGCTCATTGGCCAGGTGAAATCAGGACTCAGATCTCAAATAAGGCCTGGCATCCACGCCCCAGACCCTCTTGGGGCCAGTCCTGGCGCCTTTGGTGCCAGGCTCATGCACAGTGAAAGACGTCTGCTCAGGGAACTACTTTATTTAGGCTTTTATCCAACATGGAGGCATCCACATAGCATGATTCCTGAGAACCAAGCTATGCGGTATAATGTTTCGGGTGTGGTGGCTTAGGGACTACTTTACCTGGACTACTTTGCAGAGGCTATTTAAACCACACCCGAACAAGACAACACGCTTCGCGTTACTTTGCAGCTAGAAACGTGACGCTCACTGTGTCCAGCTTACTCACGAGCCTGGGAAACCAGAACCTGCAGAAAGACAAAATAACATTGTTAGCAGCAGCATCTTACCTGTGATCTCCATCCTTCACTGCTCGCAACTCCTGGGTAGCTCTTTTGGATCTGCGCTTCGCCTGGACCAAAGGACCTGAAAAAGGAAGAAAAGACATCATTAGAGGAGGTATCAGAGACATTTCAACCACGAATTGCTTAAAAGACTTACCTGGCTGATCGCCTTTCGGCCGGCATCGCTCCGGAAACCCACACGTGCTGGGAGCACACCGCGACCTCCGACAAAAGGAGAAACACAGGTCAACAAAGACAAGATATTGCTGCACTGCGGAAAGCGCTAACTTACTGCATCATAGCGCTTATTGTGCCCCATCGTTAGCCGGCGAGGCCCAGCTAGCCAGTTTGCCACGCGGACGCTCCGCACACCTAAAGGAGATAAAAGAGACATTATCAAACAGAGAAAGGCATGCAAGAAGAACAACTCATAAACAGCAATAAGACCTACCTGAAAGACATTACTTGGGCCGCTGTCAGTGAAGTAACTGGACCGCACACGCCCACGAAAGTCAACGCGCCCCTGCCCAGAAAGCAGGACGGAGAGCATGCCAACTTCTACAATAAGGTGAGAAGAGGGCCCAGTGGGGCTGAAGTCACACGGGAGGTGGGGGGAAAAAGTTACCTTGGTCGGCCAGTCCTAAACACAGTCCTCCAGTATTTCCAGGCTGAACTTCCACGAGAATCATCCCAGGGAATCATTGAGAGGATACCAGCGACCAACTGGCTGGGTGGTGTCCCCGTGGATACCAGGTGAGCGTAACACCATCTTCCCTACTCAGGCCTAATCCTTCTTCGAGTGCCTAGTTTCAAACTCTTTCTCTCTCTCTCTCTCTCTCTCTCCTAAATCCTCTCTCCTTATGGCCACCTTCTATTGACCACCAGGACAGTCCACTCTCGGAATGGGCTGACCTGGCCTCCTCTCTACTTTCCCCCTCTTCTCAACTCCTCCTGATGGGTGATGTTAACATCCATCTGGACTCTCCTGACTCCTCAGGACCTTTCCGCAACCTATGCAAGTCTTTCTCTCCCTCTCTATCCTACCCTCTGGCTCCATGCACACTGCACGCCACACTTTGGATGCTCTCATCTCTACTGACATCCCTTTCTCTACCTCTCTATCTCTCTTGGACTGACCACTCTCTTCTCTCAACACACCTGAAGCTTCCCTCTCCTCTTGCAGGAGCACATCGAGCACGGCCACTCGGCTTCAAAGTCACCAGACCCATAAAAAAAGTGACAGTGGCTGCTTTGCCTCCACCTACTCTCCTCCGCCCATTCCTGCGGCTGACTCACACGTTGACACAGCCCTCGCTAACCTCAATCTCTTTATTTTTAACACTCTTGATACTCTTGCCCCTGTCATGAGGGTCCGACTGAAGCCTTCCAAAAAGTGCAACTCTTGGTACGACTCTGATCTGGCTGCCCTTAAACGCAAATGTAGTGCAGCTGAGCAGAAATGGAATTAGTCGGGCGAACCATCTGACAAACTGGCCTGCCGCCTCCTTCAAAGGCAATATCGACTATGCATCCACTAAAAAAAAAAGAGCCTTTATTCAAGCCTGCATCTATGCAGCATCAAGCAACATGGCCGAACTTTTCAAAGTCTGTAAGCAACTGGCCAATCCTGCAGCAGCCTCTTCTTCTGTCACACCCATCCAGGACCTTTGCTCGGCCCTGGCTGCACACTTCATCACAAAAACCCAAGACATCCTTTCCTCCCTCCCTTCCATACCACAGCATACACCAACACCGGAGCCTCCCTTGGCCCCCCTCCACTTTCCCTTTCTTCTCTCTCACCTGTCTCACCCGATGAGGTTGCCAGACAAGTCCAGTCTATGAAGGCTTCATCCAAACAGGTGGACCCCTGCCCCTCCAAAACCATTAAGGACAACATTGACTTCCTCACCCCAGCCTTGGCTGACCTCTGCAATCTCTCCTTTTCCACTGGAGTTTTCCCAACTGCTCTGAAGCACTCCTTTGTGCACCCTCTCCTCAAGAAACCCCCTGCTGTCCCCTCCATTCCGGCGAACTACCGCCCTATCTCTATCACTCCTTTCCTGGGCAAACTCCTGGAGAAGTTGGCTATCTCTCAGCCGCCCATCACACTGAATCTATTGGGTGCCTCCACGGCCATCAGTCTGGTTTTAGAGCATCCAGAGGCACGGAAACCGCTCTTCTGAACACCTCTGAAGACCTGCTCTCAAACCTTGACATTAACACTCCCTCTGTCCTCATTCTGCTTGACCTCTCCTCTGCCTTTGACATGGTTAACCACAACATCCTGATCGCACATCTCTGTGACACCCTAGGAATCACAGGTCAGGCTCTGGCGTGGTTAACCTCCCACCCCAGGTGGTACTCTGAGCCTTTCTCTCGACTATCGCTCTCTCAACCTGTGGCGTCCCCCAGGGATCTAACCTATCCCCCTGGTTCTTCAACATCTACATGGCTGCCATGGCACGTGGGATTGTCACTTTCACCCCTAACTTCCAGTGCTACGCGGATGACACGCAACTGTCTTTCAGGCTACCCTCATCCGCCGCCTCCCCTCCTCCTCACTTATATCTGACTGTCCGCTATTCAGTCATGGTGTGCTGCAAATTACCTTTGCCTCAACGCCATGGGACCCCTGCTCCCGCCTTCCCACTTTCACTCTGGCCAGCCTCCCTTGGCCCTGCACCCGCACCCACCTGCAAGACCAAAAACCTTGGGATCATCTTTGACTCCACTCTCTCCTTCCTCACATTTCGGACATCTCTAAAAAGTCTAACTACCAGCTACACCTCCTCAAAGGTACTCTATCTTTTCTCACTTTCCCCCAGCGTACCACTATCTCCAGAGCCCTGGTTCTCTCTAGGCTAGACTACTGCAACAGAACTCTTTATCAACATCCCTGCTTCTGCCCTGCGCCCTCTGCAACTCATCCAGAACAGAACCACAATACTTATCCTTGGCCTCAAGCCCATGTACCGCATCTCTCAGGTGCTGAAATCTCTTCACTGGCTCCCCGTGGCTGCAAGGATAAAGTTCAAGACCCTCTGCATTATCCACAAGGCTTTTTGGGGCCTGGGACCTACCTATCTGCAACGTTGTCTACCTAAATACTGTCCCTCCCGAGCCCTCTGTGCAGAGGCGTTGCAAGGGAGGGGTTGAGGGGGCTATAGCCCCGGGTCTTTTGGTTGTAGACCCGGATAAAAGCTCAAGGGTTACAACCAAAAAGGCTAGCTAGCCCCAAGTCCCGACAGTCCCAAAATTAGCATAGCCCCGGATCTTTTCCAAATGTAGCAACGCCCCTGCCTCTGCTCATCTACCTCCAACCTTGTGCGAGTGAGCCGGTTCTCCAAGCACAGATTTAGAGGGAGATCCTTATCCTCAGCAGGGACCTCCCTCTGGAATAGCCTCCCTGTCACCCTCCGTCTTGAGCATTATCATCTTATGTTCCGGAAACTCCTAGAGACCTTCCTCTTCTCCTTTTACTTCTCTCTCTCTCTACCCTGCTAACCTAACTCTCTGCTCTTTCCATCTCCCCCTCCGTTTCTTAGAGCTTGCTGACTGGCTGTCTGGTGTACCTCAGAGTCTCACAGGTCCCTGGCAGCCGCGCAAGTACTCTCTCGCACTTGCGTCAGGGCCCTGCACTCGCTCACCCTCACTGCACTTAAGAAATGACCCAAGAGAGCGGCTCTCTCTGCACTTATCCCAGTCTCCACTGACTGGGTGCACTTGGACCTCCCCCTCCCTGTTACCGTCCATGCACTTGCACGATCCGAATGCACCGTGCCTGAAGATCGTCTGTCTGTTCTCCCCTGTCTTCACACCTTAATTGCACTTGGTAAAACTGCGGAATCGCAGTCAGGCCTATTTGCTGTGTCTCAACTGTTAATTTGTATTATATGCACTTACTCTGCCTGTGCAGACTATTATCCTCTCAGAATTTCAATGGCTCTGAACGACTGTTGATTTTTCCCATGTTCCCACCATCCTTGAGCACTTTGAAAAACTTGCCTTGTGTATAGGAGCTTGATAAATAAACATTACCATACCATACCATTGTGTTACTATTAATAGTAAAAACACTCCAAAGGCTTAAAAAAGTTGCCTTCACTAAATGTGGTGAAACAGCTATGGTTAGTTGGGTGGATGCCATCAAGGGTATCAGCGCACAGACCCTGTCATGGCTTGTCCTGTATGTGGGCTTAACGCTGACACTACCTGTAACTGCAATTGCAGATGAGGCAATTAATTACTAGTGGCCGAAGTGGGTGTGTGGTGATCAGTTCAGAAGAGCTCAAGATTGTGTCTAGTGTGTGGCCTACAAAGTGTGTGGGGCCTGAAACTAGTTTTGTCAGATGAAGGGATTCCAGGTTGTCCAGGATGGATCATGTCAAGGGCTTATATGGAACGTCGAACCATTTATTGAAATCCCCTAGCATGGTGAGTGAGGGAGGAGTTACCAGGATGGCCGGTAAGGATGCGCTGAGGGGCTCAGCAAAATCTCTGTTGAAGCCCATGGGTCTGTATTTGAGTAAGAAGCTGTGAGTTTGTGTTGGTGTGATGAGAAATTTCACTGGGAGGGATTTGCAGTTGGAGTTACAGGCTTGTTCCTCGGAGTGTGAGATGGAGAGGCGGCATTTGTAAAGGATAGCAATTCTGCCTGCCGTGCTGGTCCTATTCTGCACAATAAGAGGTTAGTCTGGGGGGAAGGCCTTGTGTGCAATGGGCCTGAAGTCCTGGGAGAACCAGGTTTCTGTGATGAATAGGATGTCTGGGCCTTCAGAGAAGAATTCGTACATGTTGTGGTGGCTTCTTGCAACAGACCTGGCATTGATTAGGATGCACTTTAGTCCGTTGCTAGGTGGGGTGTTTGATGAAAGGGGACAAAGAGTATGGGGGAGACTAACCAGGTTACTCACCGTAGTGACCACCTTACTCCTAGTCCATAGTCCCCTTTCCTCCATACTTATGGGACATCTCGCCGTCCTTTTTGTAAAAAGCATCCAACATTTTTTTTTCAAAAATGTGTCCTTCCTCTCATTCAGCGCGGGGCCCGGCACATGGCCGTAACCCCACCCACCTTGGCTCTGCCCCGCGCATAAGTCCTTTTCTATCGCCAGGTCAGAGACCTATTAGCAATAACAGAGGAACCTTAGTAGAGGGGACGGCGGGCGGGTGGATGGAGGAAAGGGGACTATGGACTAGGAGTAAGGTGGTCACTACGTTGAGTAACCTGGTTATACTCCTACGTCCCGTCCCCTTTCCTCCATACTTATGGGAGATTCCAAAGCACTCCTAACTGGAACTACGGGTGGATGGAAATACCCCTTATTGAAAAAGGTTCTTCAGCACAGTCTGACCAAACTGAGCATCAGCTCTCAAGCTCATATCAAGACAATAATGTTTACAAAAAGCAGATGAGGAGGCCCAAGTAGCTGCCCTAGCGATGGACTCCCACGGGACATAGTTCTGAAAAGCAACCGGAGCTGCCTTGCCCCGCACCAGGTGTGCATGAATACCCTTAGGAGGTTTCAGCCCTCGGATGGTGAAAGACTCCGTAATGCAGGCGGCGATCCACCGAGAAATAGTCGCCCTAGACGCTTGCTTACCCTGAGGGTTACCGAAAGTCACAAAAAGCTGAGAAGAACTCCTAAGCTCGGAAGTCCTGTCAAGGTAGAACTTAAGAGCCCTTCTGACATCAAGACAGTGCAGAACCCTTTCCGCCTCTGAGGTAGGGTTCGGAAAAAAGACCATCAGGGAGATCGACTGATTCAGATGGAATTTAGTTACCACCTTCGGTAGAAAGGCAGGGTTTGTCCGTAGGACCACCTTGTCCTTGTGAAAAACCAAGAAGGGATGCTCCACTGACAAGGCCTGGAGCTCACTCACTCGTCTTGCTGAGGTAACGGCGACCAGAAAGTACACTTTTCATGATAGGTACTTGAGGTCCACCTTGGCCATGGGTTCAAAAGGCTTATGGCACAGCGCCATCAGGACTACATTTAGGTCCCACGGCGGGTGCGGACTACGAACTGGAGGGTAGTGGCGTGTCAAGCCTGCAAAATGCCTCTTGACGACTGTGTTACTCAGAGAGTAAGAACATTGGTCTGTAGAAAGATAAGGCGAGACCGCTGAAAGGTAGGTTCTGCAGGACAGAACGTGAACACCGGACTCTGCTAGGGAGGACACGAAGGACAGCACAGTGTCAATCATAACCACCCTTGGGTCCAACTGCTTTCCCAAACACCAATGACAGAACCTGAGCCATTTACTTCTGTATTGGGATCTGGTCGAGGGTTTCCTGGCTGCCTGGATAATACGCATGTTATCCGTAGACAAGTTAAGATGCTCTAAAGACCTGAACTCAGGCACCATGCCGCAAAGCTGAGCGATTGTGGGGAGGGCTGCCATATCTGCTGCTCCCCCTGATGAAGAAGATCGGGGGTCACTGATAGCCTGATCGGCGGATACACCGACAGGTGTTGAAGTTCTGAGAACCAAAACCTGGCCGGCCACCAGGGGGCTATGAGTAGAAGGGAGCAGTTCACCGAGTTCTTCAGCTTCCAAATTGCTCGATGGACTAGAGGCAGAGGCGGAAAGGCGTAAGCTCTCATGTTGTGCCATGTAATCTCGAGAGCATCCCCCAGAGTGGAGGCTTCCAGCCCCCCTTCTGGAAGCATACCGAGGAAGCTTCCTGTTCACCGCCATAGCGAAGAGATCCACCTCCCGTGTGCCCCAACGCAAGAAGATCCATGAGAGGACCTCTGCCTTCAACTCCCACTCGTAGCTGACCACTGTCCGCCGGCTGAGGGCATCCGCTGTGACATTCAGCTGGCCCGGTATGTGTACTGCAAGCAGCCAGACACCATGAAGCACAGCCCACTCCCAAATCTGGATGGACCGTTCCACGAGGGGGAGACTTCGTTCCCCCTTGCTTGTTGATGTAATACATTGACACCACATTGTCCGTGCGTATGCAGACCACCTTGTTGGCAATGACCGGTCTGAACGCCTTGAGCGCTAGAAAGATCGCCAGAAGCTCCAAATGATTTATGTGCAGGAGCTTGTCCTGAGGCGACTAGAGGTCCGATACTTGTAGAAGATCTAATGTTGCACCCCACCCCAGGAAGGAGGAGTCCGTCGTGATCGTCACCATAGGAGCTGGGTCCTGAAAACCTGCACCCACCGACAGGTTGCTGAGAGATGACCACCATTCCAGGTCCACTCTCATGGAATCCGAAATCATTATCAGCTTGGAATCCGGGTCCACCGCCTGACGCCAGGAACTCCGAAGAGCCATCTGGGTCCGTCTCATCTTGAGATGAGCAAGAGGAAGAGCCGGCACACATGAGGCCATGAGGCCCAGAGGCCTCTGGAACCACCAGGCCGACATGCTCTCCGACTGCGCAAACATCTGACACGTGCCTAACAGATCCGCCATTCTGTCCCCAGCCAGGTACGCTCTGCAGTCGATCGTGTTCCAGCAAAAACCCAGAAAAATCAGGTCCTGAGAGACCATCATGGAAGATTTCCGCCAGTTCACCAACAGCCCAAAATGGAACAGGAGGTGAAGGAGAGACTGGAGATTGCCCGCTGCTGCCAGCGGACAAGAGCTGCGTAAGAGCCAGTCGTCCAAATATGGATACACATGAATACCATGGAGACGAAGATGGGCCGCAATCACCAACATCATCTTTGTGAAGACATGCAGCGCCGAGCTGAGGCCAAAAGGAAGCACTCGAAACTGGAAGTGCTCCTCTCCCAAAGAGAAGTGGAGATATCTCCTGTGTGAGTTCCAAATCAGGATATGCATGTACGCATCCTGAAGATCCACCACGCTGAGCCAATCGCCCATCTGCAAGGAGGAGTGTATCTGGCTGGGAGTGATCATCCTGAATTTCTCTTGGGGTAGGAAACTATTGAACTGGGAAAGGTCTAGGATGGTGCGCAGGCCAGCCTGGTTGGGTTTGGGCACCGTAAACAGCCGAGAGTAAAAGCCCTCCCCTCAATACCCAAGGGGAACGGGTTCCACAGCTCTGAGGTCCCGAAGTTTCTGAACCTCAGCTTTGAGAGAGGGCGAGCCCGACAGCTGAAAAGGAGTGTTGAGGGGTGGGGTAGTGGGTAGAGGTAAGCGGAAGCCCGCCCGAGCGACTGACAAGACCCATCTGTCTTCTGTGATGGTCTGCCACACCTCACAATGAGACGCAATGCTTCCTCCCACCGGGGTCTCGTGCGAGCGCGGAAAACCCTAATTTAGTAGGTTTATCAGTGGTGGTGCCACCTGAACCTGAGGAGGAGGCTGAGGAGCGCGAGAAAAACCGCATCCGTTGTTGCCTATGGTGGTTGTTCCCCGCAGGGGTATCCACTCTGCGAGATTTTCAGTCGAGGAAGCCCCTAGAGCCAGAGGAAGGTCGACTTTGCAACAACGGTCTCTGGGTCTTGAAAGGAGCCTTAACCAGGACAGACAAGGAGCTGTCTGAGTGCTATCCTTCGTCTTGGTGACGTCTACATCTGTTGTAGAATGAAAGAGCTCCTTCGCATCGAATGGAAGGTCCAACACCTTGTCCTGCACTTCTTTTGAGAATTTAGTTGCATGCAGCCACGCCTGCCGTGAGGTATCAACCCCCAGCATAAGGCCCAGAGCCGAGGTGTCTACGTGATGAGCTGCAGCCTCCAGGAGATCCTGGACCAAGCCCCCTTTAAAGTCTTCCAGCTTCTCGACCGGGATAAACTCCTCAAACTCCGACAGACCTTTCCACATCCGCATGTTAGCTCCCGCTAACATCAGTTCAGCGTTGGCCTGCCTGAGCTGCAAGGCCGAGTTGGTGAAGATTTTCCTCCCGAGGGAGTCGAGGAGCTTGTCCTCCTTTCCCAGAATGTGAGTAGCCGTCGTGGAAGAGGATGCTGCAGGCCTGGACTGCAAAGTGGCCGCAGCCACTACTGTGGAGGAGGGGGGTGGACAAGACGACAGGGCCACCTCTTCCGAAGAATGCAGCCTGTATCTCGCGTCAATTTTCTTATTGACAAAAGGTCCAGAGTGTGGCTTTTCCCAGAATCTGCAGACCTCGGCCAGAACGTCCTTCTGCAAGAACAGGCCGGTACGCTCCAAGGGAGACAAGGTGAACGCCCCAGAAAGCACGCCGTCCTGCGGAGCGGGTGCCTTGGGCACTGGAACATCCAAGAAGTTCATCATGTCCAGTACCCGGTCATGAAAAGCCCTAAGGTCCTCGCTGTCCTGATCGCCTTGCGCGTCATCCAACAGGTCAGGATCCTGCTGAGCCGTGTCAGGCGCTGCCTTGTCCACCCGGGACAATGAAGGCAAAGACGGAAGAGTCGGGGAACGCACCATAGGCAAGGGAGGCGCCAGCGGAACCACCGGAGGAACAGGTGGAGCCGGAGGCACGGGCGGACATATCTCCCTAAAGAGCCCATTGAAATACTCCCTCATGGGGTCGGTACGCATAAGCGTTTGAAATTGACTAAAAAAAGCGTCCTCCGGGGACTGTTTCGGAACCTGAGGAGGCCTCTCATGAGGTGGACAAATCCAGGGACGTAACGGGGAATGGTGCCACACTGGCCCCTCCACCGACATATCCACATAAATCAACGGTGCCGACCCTGAAAGCAACGAAACATTTTGCGGAAGAGGCATCCGAGCGTTCCAGTCGTAAACTAGCCGATAAGGATGCGCACAAGGGACTCTATGTTCACCCAAGGAACCAAGCCCTACACCTGAGGCCGATGGCGTAGTTGTAGGGGTAGCACCCAAAATGGCCACTGCGGTCGTGGCGGGAACGGGCGCCATTTTGTCCTCATCTGAGGGGAACTGCGGCACGTGAGGAAGTGAGGCAGGGGTCCCCGTCGATGGATCAGGGGTCTTAACTTTGGCCTTAACATAAGGGACCTCGGCAGAGCCGGTACTGTGAGGCCTGGAATGTTTTTGTGACATACCAACCGCCAAATTAGCCTTCGAAGGAAGGACCTCGGCACTGCCGGTAAAAGAAGAACTTTGCTGCTTTGCCCCCTCAACAGGTCTGGTCTCGCCGCAAGAGTGGGAACGGTGAGAAACAACTTTCACCAACAAGGCCTTGCCAGGCCTCTCAGAACTGTTGGTAGCTTTACCCTCTGGACGAGGAACCTCGGACCCAGGTCCGGTAACAGCCTTATCTGCGCGGGTCTCGAACATCCGTTCGGTGACAGAGGCCCACCCAAGGCCCCGGGTGCACCCCCGTCTTATTGTTGAGGGAAGCCGACAGAGAGGCCTCAGAGCGAGCTCCAGTACCCCACGACTCAGTAGAACTGGGTCCACAAACAGCCCCCACAGGAACTCCGGTATAATTATTATTAGGCCCAACTGGCACCGGTGACCGGTGACCGAGCGATCAACGCCCCTCCCGGCCTGAGAGGAACCTGGAAAGGTATCCCCCGGCCGGGGTGCTCTGAAAAGTAAAGAATTTACCGGGCGTTTTTTCTTCTCGTCGATGAACGCCTGAAAATGTGAAGGAGGAGTTTGTCGGAACACCTCCTCCCACCGCTCCAACCGATGTTGAAGTGCCCGGACCGAAAGGGAATCACAGTAAAAACAGGAATCCCAATGGTGATCCGGACTCAAGCACTCTAAGCAAAGAGGATGGGGATCCGCCCTCACGAAACGACGGTGACACGATGAACAGTCTGGAAAGTCAAGTTTGAACGACATAGACAGACTAGTACAGGATCGCTAGCGAGAGTCAGAAAGGAAAAAGGGAGGAAAACCTTCCGAGGTTGCAAGTGCGTCCAGTCCCGAACGAGTGGAGAAAAGGACCGATGGGCGATGCGCGGGGCGGGCCCCGCGCAGAAAGAGAGGAAGGACACATTTTTGAAAACAATTTTTGGGTGCTTTTTACAGAGTGCTCCGGTCTCGTCCCACGGGACGGAGAGATGTCCCATAAGTATGGAGGAAAGGAGACAGGACGTAGGAGTAAAGGGGTTTGGTGGTGGCTGCATTCCGGTAGGGTGTACAAAGGTGGTATGGGCAGCAGGTTAGGGGAGGACTGGAGCTGAGATCTACTATGGGGATCCTCCTGGGTGACAGGGGTGTGTTGTGAGAGGATTGGAGGGAGGAGTGTGAAGGCACCATGAAGCAAGACACAGGCAACAGATTCAAAATAGAAATAATGCATTAACTCAAATGTCAGGATGGTAGAAGACCCAACTTTCCCTATGCTAAGGTAGGATTTCCCTACCTGAACTAAACTAAGGAAAATCTGAGTCAAAGAGTTCAACTTAAAAGTCTGTCTGTGTCCAAAGCCTAACCTTGCCCTCATAATTAAAGCTAAAGAATGTCTTGGGATGTCAATAATAAAAGAAATGGTGATGAACACAAAGTTCGGAGCTTCTTCCAGCTCTTCACTTTCTCAATAACTCCCCTTCGCCAAGTTCAAAGAAGTTCCACAAAAGTCTCAAGATTACCTTTCTCAAGTTCCAAGCAATACAGTTCCACACAATCCTCAGGGGTTCCCTTTCCTAAGTTCAAGGCAACACATTTCAAAAGAAACAGGGTCTTGAGGCTCCGTCCTCAAGACAGCATCTGCAACTCAAGTCTCAGGATTCACTTCCCCAACACTTCAACGTATCAACTTGTACTTTTCTCTTAGGGCAGCAGGGGGTTGGTGTCTGGTGTTGAAACTAGCATTATGAAGTATTTGTAAAAAACAGCCAAATCAAAATCGACCAACAGCCATAGAAAAAGTTTTAAAATGTGCCATTAAGATTAATTTTATTTTTCCTAACGTACACAATTTATGGTCCCATATCACTTTATCGACAGTAATTACTTTGAAATGTTACTTCAATTTTTTGTTTTATTGGAAGTGTCCCCCTCCCCATTCCTCCCCTTCTCCTTCATTATTACCCCTACCGAAAACCCTCCTCACCCCCTTTTACCCCTTAACTCATAAATACCCATTTTTTCAAAGCAATTTCGAAAGCAACAGGGTACCCAATTTATGAATGTGGGCATGAGAATGACCACAGGAAAGCTAGTGAAGACTGAGGGCGTACACTCACCTGCGGCTTTATCGGGAAGGTGCTCCTCGAGGGCTTGCCAGGTGTGAGCCTCCCAACATCAAAACTGACAGCTAAAAGCTCATCATCAAGTACAAGGTCCTTGTCGTAGAGGGTCAGCTCCAGAATATTCTAGAATGAGAACAAAATGTCTGCTAACATTACGAAAGAAAACCACGAGAAGGAACATTTCTTAAAAACACTTTAGCAGTTAAGATTGCTTTGCCGTTTTCTTTCTTCTCAAAGCTGTTTTTACCAGCATTTAGAATATTGCATATATTAGGGGTCTACAACCTATTTCTCTACCGATATTTTGGACAACTCCTATCAGCCCTAGCCAGCATAGTCAATGGTAACAGACGATGGGAGACATAGTTCAATAAATCTGGCGAGCCATAGTTTGCAGATCCCTGGTACGTCAAGGGGTAGAAGGAGACCAAACAGAGGGCCGGACCTTCCACCATTATTCTGTAGAACCTTCCCATTGTAAGCAGGTTCTACCAAAACACCTCAAGACAACCTCCAGAATCATTGGAAAGAAGATTGGGGGTCTCATTATAAATTATACAGAAATTGTAAAACAAGAGGTATTTGAGAACACTTACTGTTTTACCGCTGTGCAGGATTATGGGTTTAGTAGCCCATTAAAAAAAACAAAAGACTGTTTTGGTATGGAAGTAATACTTCCAGAAAAAGTGGCAGAAAAAGGCTGGGCAGTTTTGCAGCATGCAGTAATTCCAACTAACCCCAAAGAAGCCCTGTGGCACATCATAAAAGGTAATTATACAAACCCTGAACAATGCAGTAAATTGCCATTACTGCATGTATTAGTGATAATTTAGTCCAGAGGTATTATTACACATAATAAATACTGCCAAACCTGTGAAGGGGCCCTACGACTTAGGACATGTGTAAGAAGTTGATATAGGTGAATGTAGCAAATTGCAATTTAGACAATGGCCCTCATTACGACCCTGGCGGAAATCGCGGTGCTAAATTCACCTCGGAGCACGGCGGAAAGCTGCCGATAGCGCCATGGGGGTTGGCGGATTTTCCGCCCCATGCCGACCTTGGCGGAGCGGTAAATCCCCAATCCCCATTTTACCCTTCCCCATTCCCATTCTTGCCCCATAGGGTATAATGGGAGTGGGGAAGGCGTTAATTACGCCACCGTAAAGTACGGTGGCGTAATTAACAACGAGGTCCCTTAGCGCCATGGATTTCTCCGCCCGGTAAAACCAGGTGGAGAAAGGCTCCATGGCGCTACGGGAACTCGTAGTAGGGCGGACGGGTCCGCCACGAATACCGCTGGCGTAAACCCACTCCGCCAGGGTCGTAATGAGGGCCTATGTCAAGACCGGAGGTTCGGATTATGCTTTGTCTTTCATTTTACTATTAGAGCAGCAATGAACAAACCAATATGATATTAACAAATATCAAACTACAACTTCCAGTTTAGATAGAGTCTTTGGTAGTCCCAATATTATTGGTCTCTGAACTGACCACCTGACCAACATAACCAATCATTACTATTCATGTCCATAAACACGCTGTACATCTTCCATCACTTCCTCTTTCTTTGCTGCTCTGCAGCAAGTTAAGTACACATTTATTTCCTCTTATTCATGAAACTGTGATTAAGGTTAATGAATTTTTGTGGCGCATGCGCGCACATCATAGATTATTTTGCAGAGCATATCCGCAAGGTAGATTAACAATTTAATTGCGGCCACAACGGCGCTGGGGCTCCGGCGACCACAATGACTCAGTGTATCCACAGAGGGCAGCACAGTCACAGAAGAGGAAAGCGTGACGAGACCTCATAGTTCCGGCGCCTCTCTCCTTTAGTGACCGTGTCGGTTAAACCCTCAAGGGAGAACGCAGATGAGAAAGTGTGTTAAACAAAACAATGAACTGGCTTTTAGCTGATTGTGAGTTACAGCTCTCACTGCAGAGAACAGTGACAAGCCCAGCATCATGATCGTTAGATCGCGAGTGCTGAGAACAGCGCCCCTGCAGGCTACAAGAGTCACTGCAGCGCTTTCTTTGTGACGGGCGCAGTGCCAGGTAAAACCTGCTATTTTTTATATATACAAAAGCCTGGCTGATCTGAAATAAGGTTATATATATATATATATTCAAACGTGACGGGGACAATCCCAAACAACCTATTGATAAAAAATATAATCCCTGATAACTGTGCCAACGATGAGCTCCTCCAGTGATGAAGGAAAGGCTAGTATTAGCCAAAAGAGAAGCCAAAAAGACATGACCCAAGTGCTACAGAAGGCTCTGGGAGCCTCATTGGGGCAGGATCCTAAACAAATTGCTCTGATGGAGGATTGGCTCAAGCTCTCACAGAGGCTAGAAGAGCTCAAAGGGATTAAAGCACAGGTGAGAGTGAAAGTGGGCAGAAAAACAGCCCTTAGGGCAGATGAGGCCCATACCCCCCCGGGCACTCCACCAAAAAAGAAAGGTGGTAAGAGAAGAAAGGTGAGAGCCAGAGCAAGGCCTAGCAAGTGGCAAGATGGATCATCTGATACCTCGGACAAGGAGGATGATGGCTGGGAAGATGATTATTCTGAGGAGGAGGTTCACTCAATATCATCCTCGAACGAGGAAGGCAGAAAAGCACCAAAGAAAAAGAAAGTAGATAACGAGGAGGATGGTGGAGGTGATGACTTTGACCCTGAAGCATTGATACACCCCCAGTCTTCTGAATGGGAACCACCAAAGAAGATAGCAGGCTATCTGAAGAAACGCCCAAGGGCACCTCTGGCGAAAGAAGTCGGAAGCAAATTGAGGGTAGAATGCCTGAGACCAGACCTTCCTGAAGGAGCCGCAGAGACTCCCGAGATGGATGAGAAAATGGTCACATTTATGGGGAAATACGTGAAGGACGTGAGGAAAGGTTTAGACAGGTCCTGGCTCTCCCGCCAGGACAAGATGTTGGATATAGTAGGACCACTCACTAAGATATTACAAATAGGTGAAGTGGCCAGAGCAAAGAACGAGCCAGTGGACCTGATGTTACTTATCGGCGGGCCCAGAGGGCCATTTGTATATTGGGAAATGCCAATTGTGCTATTACCACAGAAAGGAGGAGATCACTACTAGTCAAAATATACCCCAAATTGAGTGAGTTAGCCTCTTCGGAGGCTGCAAATGCAATGAAGGGGAAACTCTTCTGGGATTCATTTATCAAAGAATTAACAACATTTGCGAATTCCTATGCAGCACTAGATAAAGCACAAGCTTCACTCAAGAGAGTGTTCGGAAGACACATTTTTGGGAAGGCCGGCAGAGGAAGGTGTCGCTCTTCTGGCTGTTTCCCATACAACAGGCCCTACAGTGATAGAACACACTGGAGAGAACAAGAGGATCTGAGACAGACCCCTTTCTTCCCCTCCAGGGGTAGAAAAAGGGGCAGAGGCTGGCGATAAGGAGATTGTCAACAGCATCCCACAGGTGAGGGCAATCGAACTACAGCGCACCTCAAGCATAGGTACACCGGCAGTAGTGGGGAGGATTCCTGGGTCCTAGAGACGGTTCAGGGTTTCCACATAGATTTGTACACGACACTACAACAGACGAACCCCCCAAGATGTATATGTCTAAGCGTAGATGACCTACAATTGTTAGTGGAAGACCTAAAGGGAATAGAGCCCAAAAGGGCTATAAAACAGGTGATGGGCTCCGCAGTTGGGCTCGTAAGCAACATGTTCCTAGTGAGAGGGGAAACACAAAGTAAGACCTATCATGAACCTAAAGGGGTTGAACGAATGTGTGATTTACAGACACTTCAAAATGGAAGGGATTTGCCTTCTAAGGGATATATTACTACAGGGCGACTAGTTTGCCAGGATAGACCTGAAGGACGCATATCTGACAGCATCCATAGCGGCAGAGCACCAGAGGTTCTAAGATTTGTCTAGGGAGAGACAACATGTGAATTTCGTTGCCTACCCTTCGAGCTGGCTTCGGCGCCATGGTGTTTCACCAAGGTTATGAAACCGATAGTGACTCACCTGAGGGGTCAGGGCATACGCCTCATAATCTACCCGGACGATATATGCTTAAAGTGCCAGGACAGGGACTTACTCCAGATACAAGTACAAACAACTGTACAACTACAGCAGAAAATGGGTTTTCTGATCAACTGTGAGAAATCCAAGGTTCACCCAGAACAGACCATGGAATTCCTGGGCTTCGTAATGGACACAATACAGGGATCTCTCAGTGTGCCAATTAACAAAGTAAACGATATAAAAAAACAAATAAGACATACTTTATCAAGAAAAGAGATGTCGCTGAGAGACATTGCGTGGCTGGTAGGACGCCTAGCGTCATCGATTCAAGCATTATTCCCGGGGCCTCTACATTACAGTGCCCTACAGAGCCCCACAGAGGTTAACAATCCAATAACTCAGGAGGGGCGCATCTTACGAATCAAGCGTCCCAATCTCCCAGGAAGGAAGAGACGAGTTGGAATGGTGGCTGCGTCAGATGGATGCTTGGAATGGGAGAGCTATATTTGGCTCATCCCCGAACCTGATCACAGAATCCGATGCCAGCAGATGGGGCTGGGGAGCCTGATGCGGGAACCTGTGGACACGGGGCAGGTGGTCAGAACAAGAAACATCCCTACACATCAACTGTCTGGAACTGCTGGCAGGGTCCTTTGCAGTGAGATGCTGGACTCAGGAGAGAGCACAATGTTGTGTTCTACTCAAGATGGGCAAAGTGTTGGCAGTTAGATATATAAACAGACTGGGGCGCACAAGGTCCAAATGGTTGGCAGAAATGGCAAAGGAATACTGGGAAATCTGTCTTCATAGACAGTATCAGTGACAGCAAAGTACCTACCGGGCCGCCAGAACGAAGTGGCCGACTGGAACTCTGGATGAGGAAGTGTCCAGATATCTTAGAGACACCACCGACTGGAAGCTGGACGAGGAAGTGTTCCGAGACTTGATGTTTCGATGGGGTCCATGCCAAATCGATCTCTTCGCATCGAGATTGAACAGCCAACTACCTCGCTTTTTTAGCTGGAGGCCGGATCCAGAGGCGGAAGGAACAGGCGCATTCCTCCACGCATGGGGTCAAGAAATGAGCTATGCTTTTCCCACCCTTCTCAATGATTGCGAGGACGCTAGCCCAAGTGAGGAGGCAGAAAGCATCCATAGTTCGGATTACTCTGCACTGGAGGTATCAGGTGTGGTTCCCCACTCTCCTGGAACTATCATATCACAACCCAGTGGCTCTCCCCAAACACAAAATAATTGTATGGGATCCCAAAAGTTTCTGTCACGCCTCTCAGGAAGCGCTGGTCCCTCTGGCATCGGTGGACTCGACGCCATGCAGCTTCCATTTCATCTCCCAAGATGGGGGCTCGGTCCGCGTGCAGCAGTCTAGATGCTCGACTCGCGAAATGCAGTGGGTCTCCGCCCCCTACTCCGCGAACAGCTTACCTGGCGTCCTCTCCAGCAAGCCGATGCGTTGCTACTCTTCTACGACAACGCTTCGTAAGTATGGACCTAGGCTTGTCTCTCTGTCCTTTCTTTCATATATAGGTTCAAAAGAAAAAGGTTTTTTCTGAAAAAAAAAGAGTTTGTATCTTTCCCCCATTTGAAGATAATGACATCAAAGAGATTCAAGATTGGGAACAATTGCTAACTACCACCTCCAATGAAATGATACATAGATTAATCAACAATGCTAAAATCAAACATATTCGACTAATACAAGAAATTACCAAAGTAAAAGAAAACATAGAAAAACTCAACATTCCGGAGAAAACTTTTAAAAATTAAGAGATACTAGATGAAATTATCGACAAATATTCAACAGAAATCAAAATAAAAAAACAATTTCTGCGTGACTAATTAGATTACAAATTTAAAAGAGTCTACACATTTAATAAAAGACCTACAACTGCATCAAGAGGAAGACCACCTAATACTAACGAGCCCAACAAATCCACTGTAACCACACTCTCCTCAGATACGGACACAGTGTAACGCTCACCTGATTTCCACGGAGGCGCAGGTCTGGCTTCGAGTGCTGATGCTTCTTCAATGGTGAAGCGCAGGACTCTGAAGATGGACAGGAAGGGCCCTCTACTCTGGCTTCTCCGGCTCGCAGGAATATTCCCCTGTGCGTGAAAAGGGAGTATTACCTACTAACTGAGTTATGCTCAAGCCTCCCACTTTCTTCCAACCCTCCACGATACCCTTTCACGATTCCCCGTGAAGTCTCACCTTAGATTCTGAAAGGACGAGCTCTCCATCCTGCTTCTGACGCAGGGGCGCGTTGAACCCAGTTACTTCACTGGATTGAGGTTGGATGGGAGTTCAGGTAAGCTTGATTATACTGGTAAGGCGCTGTAAAAGTTCTGTTGCAAGTTCAAAAGTTCAAGCTTTAAATAATAATGTTCATTGTCTTTTTTCAGGTGATGAATGAAGATTCCTTTGGAGACTTCTTGCAACAAAGCGCTGATGTTGATGTCTTTTCCCCATAGGGGCCGGGGTTCGGAATGCCAGAAATATGGCGCCGACCCGAAGTGAAACGTGCAGTTCCAGTAAAGATCTGGTAAATCCTAGATGAGCGCTCAGGTGATGTTTTTGCATTCGCTCATCTAATGTCTTTGTCTTTTTTCCCCATAGGGGCCGGGGTCCTGCTTGGAAGCAGCAAGACCCGAAATGAAATGGGAATGACCCAACAGGTAAGTCTTAGAAGGAAACTGGGCTTTCCCTATTCCCTTCCTTCTCTCACCTCTTATTCTATGTCTTTCTCTCTAGGCTCTGGGAAGTGGCTGTGTATCCGGATGATCGCTGCTGAAGATGGAGGAACCCAGGAAAGGTGAGTGAAATGCAGCGCTGCAGCGATCGTAACGAAATGCTTTTAAAAATGATGTCTTCCCTTTCAGGATCGTCGGTGATGTCTCCGTGGTGCAGTTTAGCTGGTAGGTCTCTTGTCTCCCTTTGCAGGTGACCCAGGATGCTGACAGGCGTGGCTGAAGTCCAGATGCAGGAGCTGACACGGTGAGCGTCCAGCTGCGAGGAGCAGAACAACGCGAAGCGTGAGTTGCTGATCGGGTGTGGTTTAAATAGCTTTGGAAGAAGTTCCAAGTGTTTATCCTTCCTCCGATCAGGTATGTATCCTTCCCCGACCACACCCGGGTGGAAAGTAGTCCCACAGGTAAAGTAGTTCCTATTCAGGCCTCAAGAGGGCCTGGATGTGGCAGCATGGTCTGCATCAGGTAAGTGCACATTAAAACACTTGAACACATGTCTAGCTTTATGAGCCTGGCGCCTAAGGCGCCAGGACAGAGGTCCAACATGAGCCTGGCGCCTAAGGCGCCAAGACTGCGTCCAAAGGGCCCCAGCTTGGGCCCGCTGGCACTCCCCTGGGGGAAATGATGCCTGCCTCTGGGGTTGCTGGGTCGGACCTGGCTCCTTGGAGGTAGGCATCATGACAGTACCCCCCCCTCAAGGCCCCTCCCAAGGTTCTTCCCTCCGGGGGTTTGGGCTTGTTCGGAAATCTCCGGTGAAACCTTTGTACTAATCGAGGTGCGTGGACATAGTTACTAGGCTCCCACGATCTCTCCTGAGGTCCATATCCCTTCCAGTCAACAAGATAGAAGAGTTTAGTTTCGACTTTACCACCTTGGAGTCTAAAATGTCTTTAACTTCGAATTCTAATTCCCCTTCAATTTGAACTGGATCTGGAGGTTTGGACAATCGGGTTCCTGGTTGTACTGGCTTCAAAAGTGATGCATGAAAAACTGGATGAATACGCATGTTGGACGGTAGATCCAGTTTAAAGGCCACTGGGTTGATTATAGCTTTGATGGGATAAGGTCCTATGAATCTGGGATTGAAGGTTCGCGGGCCCTTGAGGGGTAAATGTTTAGTTGCTAGCCATACCTGGTCTCCTACTTGGTAAGGAGGAGTTTTACTTCGGTGCACATCAGCGTTTTCTTTATACTTTTTCTTGGCTTGCTGTAAATGAGTTGCAGCTTCTTTGAAGGCTCGGGTTATTGTGGAATGCAGATGATTTACTGCGGGCATTTCCAGGGTCAGAGGTGGATCTAGATCAGAGGTCTGAGGATGGTGACCATACATAGTATAAAAGGGGGTTTGTCCGGTTCCAGAATGCACTGAATTGTTGTATGCATATTCTGCGATCCAAAGGATGTCTTTCCAATTTAACTCGGATTGGTGTCACATGCACCGAAGATATTGCTCGAGAGTCTGATTGGTTCTCTCGGTTTGTCCGTCGGTCTGGGGGTGGTGGCTGGTGGATAACCGCACATCTATTTGTGCTAGTTGGCAACACTTCTTCCAAAAATGTGAGCTAAATTGACTTCCACGATCCGAGACTAAAATGGAAGGGAAACCATGTATGCGAACTATATTCTCCAGGAATTCCTTGGCCAAGGTGGAAGCTGAAGGCAAACCCTTTAAAGGGATAAAGTGGGCCATTTTGGAGAATAGGTCCACAATTACAAGGATTGTGTTGTAACCAGCACAAGGAGGCAGATCTGTTATAAAGTCCATTGACAGGGTGTGCCATGGTGCCGGTGGAATATCCAAGGGTTGAAGTAGGCCGGCTGGCCTTTTCTTTTGAGCCTTGTTTTGGGCGCAAATTCCACAAGACAGTACAAAAGACTTTATGTCTTTTCTCCAAGAAGGCCACCAGAAGTGGCGTTTGATTTTTTCCTCCGTTTTAGCGATACCAGGGTGTCCTTCCATTAAAGATTCATGATGATGGGCAATAACAAGTTCTTGCAATTCTTTACTTGGCAGAAACAACCGCTCCTGGAAGTAGGGTAAGTAATCCTTAACGGTGTAATGAAGACCCTTTTGACTCCATTCCAGTAAGGTTGAAGAGTCTAGAAGTTGTTTTACTTGCGTTTGGATATCCTCAATAGATTGCAATGAAGTTAAGCCTAAGATTCTTTGCTCAGGTATGATGGGCACAGGTTCTAAGCCCGAATTAGGTTCTTCCATGCCAATCCGGGATAAGGCGTCTGCTTTTCCATTCTTGCAGCCAGGGCGATAGGTAATTACAAAATCAAATTCCGCAAAGAATAGAGCCCATCGGAGTTGTCGTGAAGATTGAGCTTTGGCCATCTTTAAATACTGTAAGTTTCTGTGATCCGTAATTACGGTGATGGTGTGTCTTGCCCCGAGAAGGTAGTGACGCCAAGCCTTGAAAGCAGATTTGATGGCCAGTAACTCTTTATCGGTAATTGCGTAGTTGATTTCAGGAGGAGAACATTTTCTGGACCAAAAGGCCACTGGGTGTAGTTGGTTAGTTTTTGGGTCTCTTTGCGACAGGACAGCTCCCATGGCCGAACTGGAAGCATCGGTTTCCACTATGTACGGGAGATCTGGGTGCGGGTGCATCAATACAGGTGCAGAGGTGAATTTGGTTTTCAGGTCCTGGAAGGCTTGTTCGGCCTCAAGAGTCCATTCGAAGCGTTTGTTTTTCTTTAGAAGAGCGGTGATGGGTTGGACTGTTCGGGAAAATTCCGGGATGAATCTTCGATAGAAATTGGCAAAGCCGAGCATGCTCTGAACTCCCTTCACCGAGCTTGGAGATGGCCATTTGAGGATGGCGTCCACCTTTCGCGAGTCATTCGGACTCCTTGAGGTGTCAGGATGAATCCGAGAAACTCAACTTCTGTGGTATGAAAAACGCATTTTTCGAGTTTTGCAAATAGTCTGTGCTGGCGCAGTTTCTCAAGAACTGCCCTAACATGTTTTCTGTGATCAGATTCTGAAGAAGAGTATACCAGGATATCGTCAATGTAAACAATGACGCAGACATCGATAAGTTCCCGAAGAACATCATTCATAAAGTACTGAAAGGCGGCAGGTGCATTGCACAAACCGAAGGGCATCACCTGATATTCGAAGAGCCCAAATTTGGTGCGGAATGCAGTCTTCCATTCGTCGCCTTCTTTTATGCGCACCACGTGATAAGCTCCTCGGAGATCTAACTTGGTGTACACACAAGCGTCTTTCACCTGGTCGATAAGCTCAGGGATCAAGGGCAGAGGATAACGATTCTTAATCGTTATTTGATTTAGGGCGCGATAGTCTACACACGTTCTAAGGTCGCCTTCTTTTTTTGGCACGAAGAACAGAGCTGAAGAGACAGGAGACTTGGACGGGCGAATAAAACCATTGGCTAGGTACTGATCTAAATACTGACGCAAATGCAGGTTCTCAGGTTCCGTAAGAGCATAAATCCTACTACAAGGTAGTTGAGCATTGGGTACCAGATCGATCTGGCAATCATAAGACCGATGGGGAGGTAACGTGTTAGCCTGTTCTTTCTGAAAAACGTCTTGGAATTCTTGGTATTCTGACGGTAGCTGTACAGGGGTGGAAGTTGCTGTGGCTAGACCCATAGCTGGATTTCTTGGATAACAAGTTGGTTCACAATCAGGAAAACTTATCTTTTTTGCTCGCCAGTCAATTCTGGGATTATGTGTTTCTAACCAAGGAATTCCAAGAATTACTTGAAAATGTGGGGCCTTGATCACATCAAACACGATTGCTTCCCGATGTCCATCCTGACCCACCAGTGTCACTTCAACAGTGGAATGCGTTACAGGCCCTGAGGCTATTTAGGTTCCATCTAATGTAGTAATGACATCTTGGGTTACTTTCGGCCGGAGAGGAAGCTTAATCCTGGAAGCCAATTCACGGTCTATGTAATTTCCAATAGCTCCACTGTCGATGTATGCTTTTATGGCATGCAACTGCTGAGGCTGTTTTGGGTCCACGAGCACCATTGGCATGACGAAATGCGAGGTCAAAGAGTTAGTTTTCAAGCTCGGCAAGCGGACCCCTACGCTTGCCGGGCTAGGTCGTTTCCCGAATCAGGTGTCACTAATTCGTTATCAGTAGCTCCAACCACCTTCTTAAGTGGTTTAACTGGACAATTTCGAAGAAAGTGACCGGAAGTCCCGCAATACAGACAAAGTTGCATTTGCCGCCTTCTCTCTCGTTCTTTCTGCGTTAATGGTCCTTTAACACCACCGATTTGCATAGGTTCAGATACGTCGGTACTCTTGGAGGTAGCGTGGGTTTTGATCGGTGCTCGGTTTTCATACTTGAACCGATCTGCTTTTCTATTTTGAAGTCTGTGATCAAGTTGAACCACCAAGTCAATGTAGTCTGCGCAGACCTGGGGTGGGTTTACTATCTGAGCTAGAACATCCTTAAGCTCTCCGCGCAGGCGTCGATGAAACAATGTGATCCTTTTGCTTTCTGGCCATCCAGTTTCCACAACCAGTCTGTTAAAGGTGGCTATGTAGGATAGAAGATCCTGATTACCTTGTCGTAAGGATAGCAGTTCGTTATCAAGGGCCTGTCCTTGAGAGTGTCGAACGAACAATCTTTCCATGCTGGCCTGGAAGCCCTGAAAATTGGAGAATGGGATCATCCTGATTTACCAATGGAATAGACCAATCGGCAGCACTGCCACTGAGGTAAGATAGTATAAAGGCTACCTTGGTCTGGTCGTTAGGGAAGGCTCCGGGTCTGCATAGAAAGTGTAAACGACATTGGTTCATAAAGACGGCATATTTCTTGGGATCCCCCGCAAAACGTTCAGGCGGGGCCAAAGGCATGTGTCCAGGTAGATTAATTTGTACCGGGTTACTCAAACCCATTGATGTGGAAATGTCTCCGGAATTAGGTAAAGGAGTGTGCCCTGCCTGGGCCTGTAATAACCTTTTGGCTAGGTCATCAGTTCTTTCCTTAGATAAGATCAGTTCTCTTTTGAGAGCGTTAGACTCCTGGCGGGCTGAGTGCACCTCTGCCCGTAATTCCACCAAAAGCTGGGCCAGCTGGTCAGTCTCGGAAGTCTCCATAGCGCCCGAGTGGGAAATTGTGGGTAGGCTTCGCGTTCTGTAACGCTCACCTGATTCCCACGGAGGCGCAGGTCTGGCTTCGAGTGCTGATGCTTCTTCAATGGTGAAGCGCAGGACTCTGAAGATGGACAGGAAGGGCCCTCTACTCTGGCTTCTCCGGCTCGCAGGAATATTCCCCTGTGCGTGAAAAGGGAGTATTACCTACTAACTGAGTTATGCTCAAGCCTCCCACTTTCTTCCAACCCTCCACGATACCCTTCCACGATTACCCGTGAAGTCTCACCTTAGGGTCTGAAAGGACAAGCTCTCCATCCTGCTACTGACGCAGGGGCGCGTTGAACCCAGTTACTTCACTGGATTGAGGTTGGATGGGAGTTCAGGTAAGCTTGATTATACTGGTAAGGCGCTGTAAAAGTTCTGTTGCAAGTTCAAAAGTTCAAGCTTTAAATAATAATGTTCATTGTCTTTTTTCAGGTGATGAATGAAGATTCCTTTGAAGACTTCTTGCAACAAAGCGCTGATGTTGATGTCTTTTCCCCATAGGGGCCGGGGTTCGGAATGCCAGAAATATGGCGCCGACCCGAAGTGAAACGTGCAGTTCCAGTAAAGATCTGGTAAGTCCTAGATGAGCGCTCAGGTGATGTTTTTGCATTCGCTCATCTAATGTCTTTGTCTTTTTTCCCCATAGGGGCCGGGGTCCTGCTTGGAAGCAGCAAGACCCGAAATGAAATGGGAATGACCCAACAGGTAAGTCTTAGAAGGGAACTGGGCTTTCCCTATTCCCTTCCTTCTCTCACCTCTTATTCTTGTCTTTCTCTCTAGGCTCTGGGAAGTGGCTGTGTATCCGGATGATCGCTGCTGAAGATGGAGGAACCCAGGAAAGGTGAGTGAAATGCAGCGCTGCAGCGATCGTAACGAAATGCTTTTAAAAATGATGTCTTCCCTTTCAGGATCGTCGGTGATGTCTCTGTGGTGCAGATTAGCTGGTAGGTCTCTTGTCTCCCTTTGCAGGTGACCCAGGATGCTGACAGGCGTGGCTGAAGTCCAGATGCAGGAGCTGACACGGTGAGCGTCCAGCTGCGAGGAGCAGAACAACGCGAAGCGTGAGTTGCTGATCGGGTGTGGTTTAAATAGCTTTGGAAGAAGTTCCAAGTGTGTATCCTTCCTCCGATCAGGTATGTATCCTTCCCCGACCACACCCGGGTGGAAAGTAGTCCCACAGGTAAAGTAGTTCCTATTCAGGCCTCAAGAGGGCCTGGATGTGGCAGCATGGTCTGCATCAGGTAAGTGCACATTAAAACACTTGAACACATGTCTAGCTTTATGAGCCTGGCGCCTAAGGCGCCAGGACTGCGTCCAAAGAGCCCCAGCTTGGGCCCGCTGGCACTCCCCTGGGGGAAATGATGCCTGCCTCTGGGGTTGCTGGGTCGGACCTGGCTCCTTGGAGGTAGGCATCATGACACACAGTGAGTGATGGTGAATTAGAAGACATAAATTCATCTTTACTAACTCCGTCCAATCCACCCACAACTGAAACTCCAACAAGCAGCAAAGATACTCAGTATAATGTCCATGGTTCCTCTTTTTTAGAGGAATTCCAACAGCAGAAACATATGAGAAACTATCTAAGAACCCCTGGAAAAAGAAATCCTATCTGGACTCTTCAACCAAGACCAAACGCGGCAAGAGAGGAAAATTAAAATTGAAGAAATTGTTTGCCAACATGGAGACCAATAAACGTACTACTAAAACAACACTGGAACCATCAGATCTGTCTGTCAAGCATTTCGAACATAGAGTAGATCTCATTAATATCACAGAGGAGAATGACCAATACACCTTGGACCATTTTCTACAGGAACAAAACATCTCATCAGGTTTAGCAACAGAGACCAAGCTTAAAGACAAATCTAAATTTACACCAATCTTACCTCCAGAAAATGTCATTGATACCTTCTCCAAAGTAGTACAAAAAGAACTTAGAGACATCTACATTAGTAACAAAGACAACAGACATGGTAAACCCAAACAACGGAACAATCTCACATCTAGCCAAACTCAAGCACTAAAAAATCTCAAAAATAATCCTGAGATCACCATCAAATCATCAGATAAAGGTGGCAACATAGTGCTAGTAAACACCGAAGACTACATACAAATGCCTCAAATTCATTTGAGAGACCGCAATTGCTATGAAATAATCCACGACAACCCGTTCATCAAAATTGGAGAAAGATGGCAAATCATGAGTAGCCACTGGAAAGACCTAGAACTACTCAATGAAGAAGAACACCAATATATGATCACAACTCATCTACTATTTACTCAAAATTCACAAAAAATTCACAAATCTACCCCCAAGCAGGCCGATTATCAATGGCATCGGATCAATCACAGAACATATTTCAGAGTACATAGACCATCAACTTCAACCATTGGCAAATTCATTGGCATCTTACATCAGAGATACTACTCACATAATTTAATTGACCGACAATATACCTTGGAACAAAGAATATTGGCTGATAACCATGGATGTAACATCATTATATACCAGCATTCTGCACGATAAAGGACTCTCAACCACAGAATACTTTTTGAAAACCCGTTCCATCTCATTCAACGATCACAATAATATGATTTTGGAAATGTTACAATTTACATTACAGAATAATATCTTCACTTTCAACAAAACTCTCTACCGGCAGATACAAGGCACAGCCATGGGAGCGAAATACGCCACATTTTATGCAAATCTCTACATGGGCCACTTTGAAATTGAATTTGCCTGGCAACACCCTTCATTTACTCACCTCAACAATATAATTTTTTGGGCCAGATACATCGATGATATCTTTCTGATTTGGAATGGGCCATTATCTACATTCAAAGAATATTTCAATTATCTGAATCTCAATACCTACAACTTGAAACTAACCACAGAGTACAGCCAAACAACTATAAACTTTTTGGACATTACCTTCTACATCGAAAATGACACCATTTGCACAACGCTATATACCAAACCAACAGCTGTCAACAGTATACTCCATGCTTCAAGCAGCCACCCTAAACATATCATCCACAATATACCCTTTGGTGAAATTTTAAGAGTTAAAAGGAACTGCACCAAAACAGATGATTTTTTACAAAAAGCAAAAACAACAGTGAACAAATTCATCACAAGAGGATATCCTACCAAACTTGTCAAAAACAGTTTACAGAAATCGTTAACCAGGAGCAGGCAATCACCGCTACAAGTAAAATCTCACACAACAATACCGCCACAAGTAACTCATATAGGAAAATCAATTTCATCACAAATTACAGTTCGAACAACTCAACCATTCGGAAAACTCTCACCAAATATTGGAACATCCTTAAATCAGACCCTGATCTCACGACCATTTTAGAAGCAAAACCAACCATTACTTTCAAGAAAGCCAAAAACCTCTAAAATGAATTAAGCCCATCACACTTTGAACGTGACACCTCCTCCAGAACTTCTAATCCTCAGACCATGTGGTTACAAAAACCACTTAAAGGAAGCTACAAATGCAGCCAGTGTTCTATGTGCAAGTATGCAGACAACGCCAGAACTACTATTACCAAACCAAATGGCACCATCTTCACTATCAAACAGTTTATTAACTGCAACAGCAAATTTGTCATTTACATCATCAGCTGTCTCTGCAATAAACTATACATTGGAAGCACCATCAGAAAACTCAAAATCAGGATCAGTGAACACATTCGAGCAATTATCAACCAAGATACAAGATCACCACTTGCCAATCATTTCTTAGAATCGCATCTACCAACCCAAATCAGTCAAATCAAATTTCATGGAATTATCAAACTCAAACCTGCCCCAAGAGGAGGCAATCTGGAACTGAAACTAAGACTACAGGAAGCACAATGGATCTGTTTAATGGACACCTGCCATACTGGTCTGAATACAGACCAGGAGATATGTCATTTTCTATAAAGTTCTCTTCAACCCATTATCGTTACAATCTATCTATAAACTCCTCTACTTAATATTTACCATTTGATTCTCTCAAGCAACATCTCTATGTACTCTGACACAATCACATAGCATGTCTTGTGCCCATTTATTATGTCCCCTAAGTAACCTGATGGCTGGAGACACACATCTCTTGTAGTCTCATCTTAAGTTATGATACATATATCTTTATATTACTTGTCATCTCATCACGGCAATTGGAAATGTGGAACCGGTATATCATACACCTCCAAGTTGAGGAACGTACAGAACATTCTGTTCTATTACATTTTACCATTTACTACCCATCATAGCCTTTCCAATACATTAGTCACCAATCCCATTTTCTCCATTTTCACCCCACAACCATCTTTCGTCTCCACACGTTATGTAGCAATTACTATTTTGCTCTTTCTCATCTCACCAGATACTGACCACCTCAGCCTGTTCATCATACCCGTTTCAATTATTAATTTATGACCAGTAATCAAACTGTTATTCATACTGTCTTTTGTTATTTTCTAATTTTGGTAATCCCTTACCCAATTAGACACTTGTCACAATACAAATGTCAAATCCGCATCATGTTACCATTTTAGATGCGCAGACGCTACGACGTCATCGCGCGGCAACGTGCGTGCGGGCGCGATGAGGTCATCACGCAGCAACGTGTGTGCGTGTGACGTCATCACGCACACATTGCCGTGCGAATGCGCCATAAACCCATCACAAACCGGTTTACACCAAAGCGGGATCACTCCATGGACGAGAAGGACCAGTTCATTCATAGCGGTAAACCAAATCTTTAGCATCACTTTGCTTCTTTCACACTCTATGCTTGTAGAGACTCCAAACCCCCTTTTTCTGCATCTTCTAAGCATTATTTCCCTACTTAAACATACATATATCTTTTTCTAACAACGGCAATGTTTTTTACATGACATGCCTTAAACCATGTTTCAGTAAGAACTTCTACTACAACCTTGTGTCTATTCTAAATAATTTTTTGAACCAAGTCCCTAACTTACAGGTTCTTTTACCATTTATTAACCTCTATTGACCACCAGTCATGACCAGGTTCCACCTCTGGTATTTGTCTTTAAAACACCATTAAAGACATGCGCACTTGTTTTTCTAAATGAACAGCAATGTAGCACTCTTAGTTAATTTATTAATGAACTACAGGTGTAGCATCTTACTTTTTGTTCATTTTACAATGAGAGCACCCATAACAGAGTGCCTCCCATTCTTACAGACCCTACGGAATTTACCCTTGTTGTTCAGACCAAAGTCAATCTACACCATTCTCTTCATTGACCCGACTAAAACCTGTAAGTATAAATCTGTGATGTAATCACCCAACTTTTTTCTGCAAAATGTATAGCACAAGACTTAATGCTTATGCTCATCCTATCTTCCCTCTGCTTTTTCCTCTCAGACACCTTTTGCTATTACATCTAACATTCCTCCTGAAGAACCGCCGCTACCGTGCGGCGGGGAAACACGCGTTGAGGAACTGAATCTCTACACACCTCTAAGTTCAGGAACGTGCTCTCCATACTGAGGAACCAAACCTTTACATACCTCTAAGTTGAGGAATGTGCTCTCCACACTACTAGTTCTGAAGGATACATCTCAATTGAAAAATTACTTGCATTCGCAAACAGAACCTCGAATCATCAACGGAAAAAACTCTCTTACCTATACAGATTAGGACCCTATAATTCAAAAGGAGTTCTCAAACCCTCAAGACCTAGTGCATTAACTAAGGACTTTAAACTAACAAGAGGAATTTAATCTTTTTCATACTACCAGTCCTCAAGGACACATTTCAACTGAAATTCAATCTATAAGGATTAGACCTAGTGAATTCAACTAAGGACTTTCCAACTCAGCAGGATCAAAACCTAGCAAGAACAACTAAACACTCTTAAATCCACAAGGATCATATCTTAGTGAAAATAACTAATGATTATATTTTGATTTACATGCTGTAAATTTTGATATCTTTTTCAAAACCCTCCCTTTTTTTTTTGAAAAAAACTTTTTCTTTTGAACCTATATATGTGCATTTTTGATTAAACTTAAATTTCAAAATAAATTCAACCAGACTTTTGAAACATAATGTTTGTGTAATCAATTTTTTTTTGAGAAGCGCAACAGGAGGGCTTATTTTCTTCAAGTTTTTCCTAGCTCAGGTCAGCCCCAGTGGCATCCCTCTACAGCAGCCTCTCTATTTCCATTACCTTACATCTTTCCAACATTTTCCATCTAGAGCACCAACACTGTCCCTAAGGCTGAGCATTCTTTACCGTCCTTTCTTACACACCCTGAGCTACTAACTCTGTTTCTTTTTCCAATTGTTAGAAAAGAGTGACTAGTACCCCCAGACCAGAAGCCTCTACACAATACCTTGGGGAACAAACGTGTTCACATACACACACGCCTCATTCGCGCACCCACTCCAATTCCTACCCGGCTTCCTCTGAGGTAAAGATACGCTTCTACCGGTACATGCTACCGATATATACCCAGTCACTATCATTTCTCCCAGTCTAGATCTAACTTTGTTTCTTTGATAGTGGAACTTCCTTCGCATCCGGATCTTCAGTCCTAGCATCCGTTTCCCTTCTAATCTACACTTAAAAGGGTATCTAGTCCAGTCTCTAGTTTCACTTACCTCACTTACCCTTTGCTTTACAACAACTTACCATTTCTATTTCTCGTCTTTCCCTGGGTAGACATCACCGTCTGGAACCAGCCTTCTGCCTAGAAGAAATACGTGAAGCAGACGATTCCCAGACGTGCAGGGTTTTATTCCCCCAGAGGGTTTCCCTGGGGTTCTTCTCTCCGACTGAGACTTTATGTCGCGGCCTGGGAGAGGAGTTCTAGGGGGATTCCTATAGCATCGGTTCTCCAACAACTCTGACACAGACGCCTCTCGGAATCCACTCCGATGGTGAGTTCTTAAAAAAGGGTCCAATCCCTGCCATATCTTTATGTGACTTTCTAATGAGTGTTAAAAGGTGAAAACTATCGAATTTGTATCAGTTAGCAACGCCCAAATAAATAAAAATTTGAATAGACAGGATTGGATCCCTAGTAGAGAACTCCGGCGTACTGTCGATTCACAAGGATGGACCCAGCTCAGCAACAACAATTGCTAGCTGCTGTTCAAACTTTGACTGCAGAAGTTCAGGCTTTAAAACAAGAAAATGCTATGCTTCGCCAACATATGGGAAGAGCTCCTAGTTGTTCTGAATTGCCCCCCGGTCCCATTCCTGGGGGGTTATAAGATGGAGACCCCCATAAATTAAAAGCTTTTATAGAAGCTTGTACTGTCCAGTTTTCATTCAAATCCGCATTCTTTCATAATGATCGAGACAAGGTAGGGCATATAATTTCAAACTTAACTGGACCCACCTTGGCCTGGGCGACTCCACTAGTAACCACCTACAATGCCTTGTTAGATTCCTACCCGGCTTTTTTGAATAGCCTCCGGGCTATGTTCGGGAGGCAAGAAATCACTATTTCAGCCCAAGAACAGCTTTTAGATTTCAAAAAAGGGTCACAAGACCGGTTATCATACATTACCAGGTTCAAACAGTTGGCGGCAGGCACATCCTGGGCGGATGATGCCCTAATCACCATATTTAGAAGAGGATTGAATGAGGAATTAAAAAGACGAGTTATCGAGAGTGCCTCGTCCCCCAAATCTCGCAGAACTAATCTCCCTAGTGATGCAAATGGATTACCACTTACAAGAAAGGCATAGGGAATGTCGTAAGACTAAGAATCCGCAAATTTCTTCTGAATTCCCCTTTTCCACTGTCACCAAGGCTCATACAGACGAGCCCATGCAGATTGGGACGACACGTGGTCGCTTGACTCCTGATGAACGCAATCGACGTCGTCAACTTAAGCTATGCATGTATTGCGGGGCAAAGGATCATGCGGTACAAAACTGTCCCATTGCTCCTGTAAGAGGGCAGGGAAACGCATCCAGCCTACCGTCAGGGGAACCACGGATAGGGAATTTATGGAGAGTTCCTCACCAACACCAGTGCACTCACAAATTACAGAAGTCCCTGAAACCCCCATGGTGGTATTAAGTATTACTCTTCAATGGAATTCTACACAGCTTGTGGAAGTGTCAGCCTTGGTGGACTGCGGGGCCACGGGTAATTTCATTGATTCTTTTTGGGCAAGATAGATGGGAGTACCAAGTATATTGAAATCCCTAGCTATCCCGGTGGAATCAGTAGACGGAAGTCCGCTAATTTCAGGACCCATTACCGAACAGACACAACCTCTTGCAATGAAGATAAATTCACATAGCGAGACCATAACACATTGGATATTATTCGCACCGCCCATTATCCCATCATACTTGGATTACCATGGCTTCGGGTTCATAACCCCTATATAAACTGGACAGCTGGAACTCTTTTCTTAGGGTCAGAACATTGTTTAGGAAACTGTCTCTCTAGCGATGCATTGGGCTTTCATCCCGTATTGTCCTCCCAAGAAAGCAAGTCGAATACCACTGTCCTTAATCACATACAGGGGGGTCCTGACATCTACCAAGCCTTCCATTCAGTGTTCTCGAATTCCGAATATGCTGAACTTCCACCTCACCGGAGAGATGACTGTGCTCTTGAACTAATACCCGATGCCCATATTCCTTTCGGACGGATGTACGTTTTATCATCAAGGGAGAAAGAAGTTCTAAAAGACTACTTCAAAAGAACTTACGTAATGGTCTCATTGCAGAATCTACATCGCCTACCAGGGCATCCTTATTTTTTGTCCCAAAGAAAGACACAACTGAACTCAGGCCAATGATTGACTATCGTGGGCTAAATAGGATCACTGTTCCCGATCGTTATCCCATGCCGCTCATCCCCGACATTCTTGAGGCAGTGAAAGGGGCTGTAGTCTTTACAAAATTGGATCTTTGTGGGGCTTACCATCTTATCCGAATTCGAGCGGGCGACGAATGGAAGACGGCATTTCGTACACCTTTTGGTCATTATGAGTATCGAGTTATGCCTTTTGGTCTCTCTAATGCTCCTGCCGCCTTCCAGCGCTTCATGGATCACATCTTCTCTGATCTCCTCCTCCACTCAGTAGTCGTATATCTGGACGATATTCTGGTCTTCTCATCTTCCACAGCTGCACATATACAACACGTTACGGAGGTACTCAACGTCTCTCTGATAACCACCTATTTTGTAAGTTGGACAAATGCGTGTTCCTCAAGGAAAGGGTGGCATACCTAGGATACATTTTATCAGCCAGTGGAGTTTCCATGGACCCGCAAAAGATTTCTGCCATTACCAAATGGTCTGCTCCTAGCAGTGTAAAAGAACTACAGAGGTTCCTCGGTTTTGCTAATTTTTATCCGCGATTCATCCCCAATTATTCAGAAAAGATCTTACCGATGACCGCCCTTCTCAAGAAGGGGGTGAGTTTCGGCTGGTCAGAGGCCGCTCAATCATCGTTCGAAGAACTCAAGAAAAGTTTTGTATCCGGACCAATTCTCATAACTCCTGATCAAACTAAAATCTTCATAGTTGAGTCGGATGCATCACACCACACTTTAGGAGCAGTTCTTTTACAAGAGAATGCCCAGGGGGTGGAGTGTCCTGTGGCTTACATGTCCAAGACTCTTTCCCCTTCTGAACGGAATTACATGGTTCTCGAGAAGGAATTGCTTGCTATCAAACGGGCCTTTGAAGAATGGAGACATCTTTTGTTGGTAGCCAGCCATGCTATTGAAGTACGAACCGATCATAGTAATCTACGTGCCCTACAATATGCCCAGACTCGAAACAGTAGACAAGCCCGCTGGGCTCATTTCTTTTCTCCTTACGATATTGTTTTCACCTTCATACCTGGTAGAATCAATCTCAGAGCTGACGCCTTGTCAAGAAAGGATAACACCCTTTCTAATCCTTTTCGATCAGAGCCTCTCTTTCCCCGAGCTATATTTCTCCAGGTAGTCACCACTTTTTTGCAATCCGTCGCAGAATCTACAAAACTCCTGTTGGATTCTGAACCCGATGTTCTGGATAACCTGAAGCTGGTCCTGTTCAAAGGTTGTGCCTATCGTGAGAAACGTTCGTTCATTCCGTCTGAAGATCTCAGAAGAACTGTGATGCACCTATGTCATGACTCACAGGTGGCTGGACACAGGGGTATTGCCAACACTACAGAATTGGTCCTATGACATTTTTGGTGGCCGAATGTGGGTAGAGACATACAAGACTACGTTTCAGCATGCTCTATCTGTTTACAGACCAAGACCCCACGTTCAGCTCCACTGGGTCTCCTTTCCATGATGCTCATTCCGGTTCGCCCGTGGCAGATCATTTCCACCGATTTTGTGTTGGACTTACCTGTTTCCGAAGGTTGTACGACAATCATGGTGGTTGTGGACTATTTTACAAAGATGGCTCATTTTGTCCCACTCCCTCAGGTTCCCACTGCAGCGCAGATGGCATGAACTTTTATCTCACCTATATTCTCATTACATGGTCTTTCTGATACCATTGTTTCGGATGGGGGCCTCAATTTACCTCTAGATACTGGCGCCAAGTCTGCAAGAGTCTTAACATCAACCAGGCTCTAAGCTCTGGATTCCACCCGCAAACCAATAGTCAGACGGAGCGTCTAAATCAGACACTTCAGGGATACTTACGCTGTTATATTTCTGCCTCCCAAGACAACTGGTACGAATTGTTACCTATGGCCGAATTTGCCTATAATAATTCCAGACATTCTGCATTGAAATCCAGTCCCTTCTTTTGTTCCTATGGGTTTCATCCTATCTGTCTTCCTATGGGTCTCTCCTCCCCATCGAGATTTCCCGATGTGGACAGTGTACTACTGGCTATTCGGGATGGTCAGCGATCCACTCGAACCTCACTTCTGGCTGCTCAGGAACGGGTTAAACGTTCTGCCGATAGACACTGCGCGCCTGCCCCGCGGTTGGTTCCAGGGGACCTTGTATGGTTGGCTTCTCGCTTTTGCCCTGTCACCTGGTACCTTCTAAGCTGTCACCTAAATACTTTGGTCCTTTCCCGATTGTTCAATGTGTTGGTTCCGCCGCCTTTCGTCTGCGTCTCCCTCCCTCTTGGTCCCGGATTCACCCTGTTTTCCACGTTTCCCAGCTAAAGAAGGATGTGGTGGACCGCTTTTCTAGGATCAGGAGTTCTCGCCCACCACCTGTGTCTACTCTGTCAGGTCCGGAGTTTGAGGTTGCTGGCATTTGCGACTCTCGCTACTACAGGCGTCGCCTTCAATACCTGATTGATTGGCGTGGCTATTCTCAGGCGGAGCGTTCCTGGGAACCCGCATCTGCTGTTCATGCTCCCGATTTGCTTCGCCGCTTCTATCGTTGTCATCCCGGTAAGCCAGGTGCCCCGTCCCTTCGGAGGGGGTATACTGTCACGCCTCTCAGGAAGCCCTGGTCCCTCTGGCATCGGTGGACTCAACGCTATGCAGCTTCCATTTCTTCTCCCAAGATGGCGGCTCGGTCCGCGTGCTGCAGTCTAGATGCTCGACTCGCGAAATACAGTGGGTCTCCGCCCCCTACTCCACGAACAGCTTACCTGGTGTCCTCTCCAGCAAGCCGATGCGTTGCTACTCTTCTACGACAAGGCTTCGTAAGTACGGACCTAGGCTTGTCTCTCTGTCCTTTCTTAAATACCCTGAGCTACTAACTCTGTTTCTTTTTCCAATTGTTAGAAAAGGGTGACTAGTACCCCCAGACCAGAAGCCTCTACACAATACCTCGGGGAACAAACACGTTCACATACACACACGCCTCATTCGCGCGCCCACTCCAATTCCTACCCGGCTTCCTCTGAGGTAAAGATACGCTTCTACCGGTACATGCTACCGATATATACCCAGTCACTATCATTTCTCCCTGTCTAGATCTAACTTTGTTTCTTTGATAGTGGAACTACCTTCGCATCCGGATCTTCGGTCCAAGCATCCGTTTCCCACTAATCTACACTAAAAAGGGTATCTAGTCCAGTCTCTAGTTTCACTTACCTCACTTACCCTTCGCTTTACAACAACTTACCATTTCTATTTCTCGTCTTTCCCTGGGTAGACATCACCGTCTGGAACCAGCCTTCTGCCTAGAAGAAATACGTGAAGCAGACGATTCCCAGACATGCAGGGTTTTATTCCCCCGGAGGGTTTCCCTGGGGTTCTTCTCTCCGACTGAGACTTTATGTCGTGGCCTGGGAGAGGAGTTCCAGGTGGATTCCTATAGCATCGGTTCTCCGACAACTCTGACACAGACGCCTCTCGGAATCCACTGCGATGGTGAGTTCTTAAAAAAGGATCCAATCCCTGCCATATCTTTATATGACTTTCTAATGAGTGTTAAGAGGTGAAAACTATTGAATTTGTAACAGTTTCAGCCATCCGCTAGTGTGGACAGGCAAACTCAAGCTGATCGCATGGGCGATTTCAGGGGAGCTTGGGTTAGGCCAGGACTATCGAATGTAGCTGAGATCATCATTAACAAATCCTGGGCACCAGGGACACACAGGGCTTACAAATCTGCATGGGCTAGCTGGAATAGCTGGTGTAAGGAGAGGGACATTCATGTCGATGGAACAGATGTGGTCTACGTAACCAATTTCTTAGCCCAGATGGCAGCCCCGGGAAAGGCATATATGACCATCAATACAGCCAGATCTGCGATATCGGCGGGCCACCCCAGGATCGAGGGGGTTGCTATATGTGAACACCCTTTGATTTGCAGGCCCTTAAGAGGAGTGAAGATGTCCAGGCCTCCCAGGGAGAAATATTCTCAAATGTGGGATGTGCACACAGTATTGAAATTGTTCTCATAATGGCCGGACAACCCAGATGTATCCAGGAAGGCAATATCAGCCAAACTCTCCATGTCGGTTATCATGTAAGAGACCTTCAGATATTAGAGCATTGGAGATCAACAGGAAAAACATATCACTGAATGGGGTGACTTTTTTTATTTCGAGAAGGACTAAGAGGATTTAAATCTATATCATATGATTCCTTTCCAGATCAGCCCAAGCTATGTCCGATCAGATGTTTGACAGCATACGAAGATATTACGAGGGAAGTGAGACTCCCAGGGATATCTCAATTGTTCATAGCCTTATGGAATTCATATAAAGCTGTGACACTGGCGACAATAGACAGATGGTTAAAATGGGTGATGTTACAGCAGGCATTGAAATAGTTAGTGACTGTACTCACTCCGTAAGGGGAGCAATGGCCACCAAGTCTTTTAACATAGGTGCTAGACTGGAAGACATCATGAGATCAGCAGATTGGTCGAATTAATCTACTTTTAAGACCTTCTATTTTAAGCGGATGGAGAGTATAGCACCGTTGGTGGTGAGTAAGCGTTGAACAAACATAATCCGAGACTCCGGTCTTGACATAGAATTCAGATTTTCAACACATTTGTTCCAGAAATTCATAATTCTATTAAAGGCGCAGCTGCGAAGGATTATCCCACCCTTACAATCATGTGCTCACTGATGCAATGTTAAACATGTTATTTTATACTGACATATTGGTATGAATTGAACTGTTGTGTTAATACGATTGTTCCACCCCCTTTGGCTTCCATTCACTGAAGTTATTTTTGTCATACTAGGTACTGGAGTGGATTCCAAGCCATCTGGGAGTTGAGGAAAGAAACTGATCATGCAGCGGGATTGTGGTTACCAGTTGGGACGCAATTTCGATCAGGCAAAGAAAGAGGAAGTGATGGAGAATGTACAGACGTGGACAGTAATGATTGGTTATGTTGGTCACGTGGTCAGT
Organism: Ambystoma mexicanum; assembly: GCF_040938575.1. NCBI lineage: Eukaryota > Metazoa > Chordata > Amphibia > Caudata > Ambystomatidae > Ambystoma > Ambystoma mexicanum. The sequence continues at coordinate 167,478,463 of NC_090940.1, forward strand.
TCATAGACCAATAAAATGGGACTATCAAAGACTCTAGCTAAATTGGTAGTTGTAGTTTGATCTTTTGTGATATATTATTGGTTTGTTCATTGCTGCGCGAGTAGTAAAATGAAAGATAAAGCACAATCCTTTGCCTCCATGTCTTTAATAGAATTATGACTTTCTGGAATTAATGTGTTGAAAATCTGAATTGGCGCTTAATTTTTCGGTTTCATGTAGTGGCTGCGTCCTTGTCTTTTCTCAGTCTTTACTATACTGCATGTAAAGGGTTAGTCCTTTCTTTCTTTTTCACTATTAAACGCATTACAACTTATTATGATTCAAGCAGCGCTTGAACACGGGAAGGAATGTTACCTTGTAGAACAGCAATAGCAACATGGGTAGGTAGGTAAGAAATTAACCTATTGTCATGTTCCCTTTATGGTTTCACAGCATGTTTTATGATTTGGATTTACTTGTGGCACGTTATTATGTTCCTCTGTATTGGTACTTGCAAAAGAGGAAAACCGCTCGAAATATGTTGTAATCTTTCTGGAGAGATGCAATTTAATAATGTCTGCAATAACCTCCTACGGAATATTTTGATTTGAATAAATCTACAACAACATGGTTAATGAGAGCTTCGGATCATTTGTTCCGTGAAAACTGAGCGCATGGCTTTGGTTAAAAAAACATTCTTACAAGATGGTTTAATGCTTGATTTGCAGACGCATTTGCCACAAGGACTCGGTCCAGGCACCTCTTATTAATTATGTAAGCTAGGAGTGTGGGTGTGTTTCTTCAGTTAAGTTGATTTAGCAAATGAGGAGTTGCCTTTTATGTGCCTGCTACATGATACCAGATTCACAAACCTGAAAATGGAGCAAATCAGGATATGCTGCATGAATCTTTGAGGTGATCACATGCATATTATATTCACAAAGTGTTGCCCAAGGGCAGTGCAAAAGCTACTGGCATCTCCAGTTTTAGGCTTTGGGAATCATGTAGAATTTAGAGATGGAAATCGGAGATGCGCACTGCCATCATCCGATTGGCTCCAGTAGAGGTTGTTGAGATACAGGCCCTCAGTGTGAACATCAAATAAAAATACATGGTAATGGAGCCACTGACTCCAATGATGAGGCCATGAGACAGTCAGGTCACTACAGAACCAGAGATTGAACCAGATACATTCATCTTGTTAACAGGAAGATATCCTGGGGTTCTTGCCTGAAAACCCTTAATTGGATCCTTAGTCAAGCTGGCCTGCGATGGCGGTCAGTGTCATCAAATAGAAGACTTGGCCAAGTGGATATAGGAGAAAGATGAAAGCACAGTCCCAACCTCTTCACTGGTAGCAAAAACTCATCTGTGGCCGCAAACCCCAATCTACTGGGAAGGGTGTCTTCTTACGGATGGTATGTGTGTTGCAGAAGGTTCAGTGGGACCGCAGGCCACCTTTTTTGTAGAGTTTAAAGCCCTTCATGTACAGAGTGCTGACACAGGATGGCAGAGGTAGCGAAGAGAAGGTGGGGGGGGGGCAAGTAGAAAACCAGACCAGACGATATCAGGTGGACAGACTATACTGAGGCTCTACGCAATCCAGTAAGGTTCAGTCAACTCCTGTGCCTTTTGTCTCGTCTTTCTGAAACTACTCTCAAATAATTTTATATGCATGCAGTGCACCTGTATAGTGAGTGGAACGGAATAAAGTGCATCCACAACCTGATCCATGAGCGTGTCAGAGATCACTACAGCTACATCATCTAACACTGGTTAATGCAGATTTTTTTTTTTATATTTGTGCTTGTCCCAAAGGAACTTTACAAAAAAGAAAGAAGTCTACGTTTGTGTTCCAGATGGTTTAGCAGGGTGGGACCTTGGTTATGTTAGCACTTTCATTGTATGCTCCAGGATTTTTACTGTTGCTAAAAGCCAGGTTGTTCGGTCTCCTCCTATCAGTCTAAGCCACCATTTGTCTTCGTCCCACCCGCGTTCTTCAGCTCGTAGGTGATTGAGATACGTCTGTCTGATTAGCTGATTTTTAGGACACGACATAAGAAGATGACGAATTGATTCAATGTCGTTGTCACACAGGCAGCATTTGTTTATTTTTGAGAGCCCTCTAATGGAACGGATTTCATTTGTATCCAGTAGGTTGATCCTTATCCAAAGTAGATAGTTACGGGCCACCCGGCTGAGAATTTATTTTAAATATCTCATTGGGTCGTTTAAATTGCTGCACGGTTGAGGAAGTTGCCGCAGTAATTTGTTTTTTGTGGCTGTCTCTTGTGTTTGGATCCAGTCTAGATCTTTCAATTTCTTGGTCACTTCAATTTCAATTTCTTGGTCACTCTTGTTGGATTGGTGATGAGGTCATTCTCGGAGCAGGCAACAGACTCCAGTAAGGCCATATTGGTCAATTTCCAAACTGATAGCATTTTCACTTTGTCTGCTTGTAATTCTTTGTTTAGCGGATCATAGAGTTCTTTGCCTTCCTCAGTAATGCATTTTTAGTATAAACGGAAAGAATTGATGTTTACTGTTGCCATAAGCGAAAGAAGGCTAAGTTCTCGCTGTATTGCAGCCATAGATGTTGATTGTGGAAGAGACAGAACCGCCTTCCAGAACTGCACTTCTAATTTTGGCCAAGGTTTCTTTGGTATCAAAGGCATGGCCTCTGCTCCGTAGGTGATTGAAGGGACCACTTTTTTCTTGTAGAATTCGATGACTGGGATGGTAGAGAATTTCCCAAATTTCCTCTCTATCCCCATTTCCCTGCGCTGTCAGCCTTTTTATTTTATTTTCAGGATTTTGCTGCATCGAAGTTTCTTTTCCCGTGCTGTCCATTATTACGCCCAGGTATTTGTATTCTGTTACCTTTTCAATCTCTGTATCTTCTAGAAACCATTTGTATGTTTCCTGTGTCTTTTTTTTTTTTACCTCCTTCGAGGATCACGATTTTGGTTTTGTCTTTGTTTATTTCCAAGTTATTTTCTGAGGTGTAGAAAAGTAGAAAAGTAGATTTGTTAGCTGTCTCTGGAGACCAATCTGGGTCTGATCGAATAAAATGAGGTCACCCGCGTATAAAAGGTGGCTGATTTTAACGGTTGCCAGAGACGGTGGGAATGAGCGGGAAAGGACTTCATTGTCTCCGTAATCGCCTATATAGGCCAGGAACAGCGCTGGGGCCAGTGGGCAGCCTTGTTTCACCCCTCTGCCCGTTGGGATTTTTGCCGAAAGGTTGCTTGGCTGTGACAATCGCACCCTTAATGACGTGTCTGAGTGTAGTGCTTTTATTGGCTGGAGGATCTCTTCGGGACAACTCCATCCCTCCAGTTTTTTCCAAAGGCGGTGCCTGTCAACTAAATCGAAGGGCTGGGAGAGGTCGATAAAGGCCACAAATATTTGCAGTTTTCCCGCCAGAACCTTAATTTTGAGGGTGCTGATGGTTAATATGTTTGCGGTGGTGCCCACATTTCTTTTGAAGCCCGTTTGAAAGATGTCGTTACAAGGCGCCGTCTTTGCCTAAGTTTGAAATCTTTTTAGGAGTAAGCTCCCAAACACTTTCCCAATGCAGTCCAAGAGTGCTATAGGACGATAAATTTGCTGGATCTGTGATGTCGCCCTTCTTGAAAATTGGGACAATGATTGCTTTTGTCTAGGATGGCGGAATGGATTTCTGGAGAGCACAGTTCTTAAAGATGTTCTTGATGAGCAAAGCCCATTCCACTGGGTTGGCTTTCAAATCTATATTAGATATCCCGTCCGGACCTACCGCTCGAGAGTTTTTCAACTTTTTGAAGTGCTCCTGAATTTCTTCTTGGTCGTCGAGTACCAGCCAGTTAGTGTCCACCAAAGGCTTTAACGATGTGACCGGAAAGGAAAGGGGTTGGAAGAGGGAGGTGAAGTGGTTGATCCACTTTTGTTTCCGCCATGCAATTTAAACTCAGTTATTATTCGAAGGCGACACAGTTTTTAGCAGAAACCAGAACTCCTTTGCTTTGTTGCAGCAAATTGCTTTCAACATATTTTCGGCGTCTTGCTGGAAAAGTAGGTGCCGGTGATTTTTTACCCAGTTTTGATATGTTTTTCTTACAACCATCAGTTCTTCTTTGTCTTTTGGAAATTTTCCTAGCCTTCTTTCCGTCCTTCGCAGCTCTCGTCGTTTTTCTACCAAGATTCCGTCAAAGGAATGCTTTGGAACGTTGGAATAGCTAGACGGAGCTTTGTTTTTCACTGAGAACTGGACAAGGAGAGGTACGTAATCGGGATTTTCATTTGGTTTTTTTCGGGGCCTCCTCCGAGAAAGTACCTTGCGGACAGCTTTCTGACTGAGTAGGCTGTTCATTTCAGACGGTTTCCCCGTGGATTTGATTCCAGCCCCAAGATGTACTGGGCCGGTGGCCTAAAGGTGTTTTGCAAGGACGATGATAGCTGGTTATGATCGCTATCTTTCGTTTTTAGTACAAAGTTCATCACCTTTCCCAAAAGCTGGCGTGACACAAAGATGTAATCGATGGTGGCATGTAAGGATCCTTGCTCCCACATGGGGAGGTGGTCTGTTTTTGGGAAAGTTGGATCAAGATTCACAAATTTTCTTGAAGCCATTAAGGATGACCATTGACGACCTTGTTTAGCGGCTGGGGTCAGAGATGACTTTAGACCTGTCTTAAATGTTGAGTCCTGACATTGTGCGTTCAGGTCGCCACAGATAATGATGTATGGTATCTGATGTATGGATTGAATCTCGTCCAGGATTTCCTCCATCATAGTCAAATATGTGAGTTGATTTATGGCTGCCGGGTTCCAACATGTGTTCACAATGGCTATTTGCGAATCCCTGGAGTTCATCGGCTCCGCCCAATCCATGAGCACCACCTGAATTGATAGATTTGATACTATTGTGTCCTTTATCTTCAGACCAATGCCCTGTCGCCAGGCTATGAGCAGACCAGAGATGGGACGGCCTAGAAGACCTTTAGTAGCGGGAGCTAGGATGATATCATACCCATCCAGAACCAGGGTTTTACATAGCCAGGTCTCTTGTAGGCAAATAATATCAAACAAGGCCAAATTGGCATCCCTCGGTGTCGTCAGGTGAAGATGTCCTCGGGTGTTCCACGAACAAAGACGAAGAGCAGTTGAATTGTGCTCGCTTGTCGGGACGTCGTCAACCCTATTTCGCCGGCAATCGAGTTGCTATTTTCTCGATTGGGTCAGAGCCCTTGGGAGCCATGCCCAGAGTCCCTGAAGTTTGTCACTTGCCTGGGACTTTGGTGAGGACCTTTCTTTTTCTGGATTCCGGACTTGTCTATTTGCTACGTCGTTTCCGGCTTTCACATTTTGGTTGAAGGATGGTCTGTCCTCTGTGATGTTGGGACTTGCCCTTGAGCTTTTGGCTGACGATAAGTTCTGAGTGGAGGCGATAGTTTTTACTAGCATTTTGTGTTTGATCTTTTCGCTTAATTTGTGTTCAATGGTGTCACTTGTGCTTGAGCTCATAGTTTCTATTCCTCGTTTTTTTTCCAGTGGTGCCCTTTCTATTGAAGCACCATCTTGATCTCTTTTTTGGCGTTTTCGGCTTTTATCCTTCAAAGTGTACCCAAAGATGATAAATCCTCTTTTGCGCAAAATATTTCCTTCTTTACACTCCTAGAAACCGGGTGTAAATAAGCTTTTTTTTTGTTGTTTTCTTCTTTTGCCGTAGAAAACAGCGAATATACACAGTCTTTTAACTGCGGGGCTGATTTTTGGTGCTGAGGACTTGGTAGAGGATCGTCTATGATATCGATGACTTCTTTGTTTACCACTCTAGAATTTTCGACCACTGGAGCCTGCCGCAAGGCCACGCAAGGTGGTGGTAATTGGCATGGTATAGAAAGTATTTTGTTGCGTGTTTCACCCCAGAGGGATTTTTCATGGACAGGAGGGAGGACATTCTTCCGACCATTTTCAAGGTTGTTGGTTTGAGTCTTAAATCGCTCCTCTAAGGCGGTGATGTAGCCTTCTAAGAAGATTCATTTTGAATGCATCATCGCTTGGATGATGGTGTGATCTTTAAGATTTTCATTTATCCCTTCGTATAGTTTGGTGAATGGCGCCAAAGCGATAGTTACGGCTGACATAATGAATAAAATATCCAGCTTCTTTTTCGAGGGGGACTCATTTGGTGTGTCGAGTTGCTGAGAGAGTCTTTTTGATGATGGAGTTGTTATGTGGCTCTCGTTAAGCAGCCTTCTGACTGTAGGGGTAGAGGATAGGTTTAATGACCCTTGCCTTTCTTGATCTGCAGTAGACTTTTTATTTGCGGGGTCAGGAGGCACACCCTCCAAGGCGATTTGGCTTGGCAACCAAAGTTTGCTACAGATAGGGCGTGGATCGTGATTTAAGGGGCCTGACATCTGGACCGTGGACACCCGTTTGACATTTTGGTCATGGAGGGCAGAGTGCGCGTTATTTGATGGAGATTCAACTTGTGGCGCTCGAGGCTTCTGTTTTAACAGCAGCTCGTTTGCAACAGTTGGACTTTGAGATTTCCGTTGCACAATGTTTTTTTAGCCGGCTGTTATTGCCTGCAGGTCCTCTCTTTCCACCCTACTACTAACAGTTGGTGGTAGGCTTTCAATAACCCCGATTGGTGTAGCTAGAGGTAGGTTCCCTGGTTGGTGGAGGGGAGAATTGATCAAAGGGGTTAGAACCAGGGGGCACGAGGGAGGACTAGGTGGAGCCTTTTGCACCTTTAAGACCTCTTGAGTCTTTACAGGCTGCTCTGCGGTCGTAGCCCTCTTTGTTGCTTTTTGGGGTGGTTGGCAGATCTTTACAGCCTCTAGGATTTCCTCATCTGTGAGGTCCTCTTGTCGACATAGTGGATCAGGGGCAAAGGCGTTGAAGAAGTCTGTTACTAGACTTGCCACTGATGGCTTTGTTGATTCTGGTTTCCATGATTTTTTATTTGATTTTTGACCCCCTTTTTTTATTGAAGAAGTTTGAAGGGCTGTAAGTAGTTTTTTCTGAGCTTTTAGTTTCTGAGTTCCTTTCCCTTTCATGGGTCGCTTTTTCCTTTGAGTCAAATCTCGCTCCATCGTCGTTTTTTTTCATTTTGACCTTGTGGAAAGGAAGCAGTCTCTAACTGAGAGACGTTGGTGGAGCCCTGCACTTGTATGTCTGATTGTTCAAGGCCCTTGTGATTTTCTTGTTGCAGGGCTGAAGGCCCACGAGGGAGAGTTGAAGCTTTATGATTGGGATCCAAGTGCACTTGAGCTACTGTTTGAATCTGGGAGATCTGAGTAGCGCGTAGACCGACTTCGCCCTTATGAGCGGTTTCCCTGCACAATGGAGCACCCAATTCTGAGGGCGGGACCACGGTCAAAGAAGGAGGGGGCGTATTCTCACTCCTGCGCGCCGACTCCACTCCCATTCCAACAGCTGGGGGCGCGACTGCATCGCCGACAGAGACCAGCCCCTCCACATCCCAAAGCTGCGAATCCACTGTCCGGCCCCCGGCGGGCTCGCCCCCTGCTCACGGACCTCGGTCCTCCCTCAGGAGTCCACCGGGGGCCAGAGCTGTGAGGGGAGTTGCTGCGACGGGGACAACATGAGTGGGAGACACAGCGCTGCGGGCTCCTCCATGGGTAAGTGGGGTTGTACTTCATCCCGGGCCATGCTCTCTTGAATCCGGCCGGGGGGCTTATTTGTGAGAGGCTGCACCGTATTTTCCACTCGCTCTCCCAAAGGATACCCAACAGAGATGTGTTGTCGACTTTGACTTTGATTTGAGAATAAATGTTTCTGGGGCAAACAAGATTGTAATTGTTTGTTTGTAGAAAGTAAACGAGGGCGCGCGCTTCGGAGCAAGCGTCCCTCCTCCTGTCCTGTGTCAAATTCCGTATTCAAGATCAGCGGGATTGCCGGGTTGGCGTCAGCGCCATTTCAGCCATGCACAGACTGCAATAGACTGCACACTCGAAGCCACACTCCGCGGTGTGGTAGCAGTCTTGTAGAGGAACAGCAGTGAAGGCACCTCCCACAGGAACAGTAGAGAGTAAAGAGTGACTGCAATAGACTGCACACTCGAAGCCACACTCCACACTGGTTAATGCAGATTATTGTCCAATCACAATTCGAGGGGGGTGCCAACATGTCACAATGTGTTGGATGAGAAGAGGATCCTATGTGGTGGCTCATTGTTCCACCATGCCAGGTGCATGTATGGCATAAACACTTGGCACACTCCATGCTGTGTGAGGTGTGGGAACGAGGGGATGAGTTTGTCCATACTAAAGATTCACTTGGAATGTTGAAGAAACAGGTCTCCCCACTCTGACCATTCCTGCACTGAGGTGTGTGCATTTTCCGAACTGAAAGATGGAGGTTGCATGTCGGGAGCCCCTTGTGAAACAAAATAAAAGTATGAAGCATGCTCTTTTGTTCTAAAATGAATATCAAAATTCTTTTACAAAGGCTGCGACATGGGCAGAGAAACTCATCTTAATTTCTTTAAGTAAAGAAAATCCACTGACATGCTAGTCAGAAAAAGAATCTGAATGCAGGTAATCAGGCCTTTGAAATCACAAGTGGCTAGTTATTCACTCCATGACCATTATGAAAATGGGCGGTTGCTTGGAGGGTCTAGAAAAGGTTATCTCAATACCCAGCCAATCGTTCTCATTAAGACGTTGCTTCCAGCTTGCCAATTCCATCATGTCTACACCATCTGTAGAGGTTACTGTTAGGGAGATTTTCTGTGGTCAGGGTCCTCAGGTATATCTTCCTGACTCGGGTACTACAAGTGAGTCCCTCAAGCTCACCAGGCTTTCTATGTGGTAGACGTGACAGAGCAGCCCAGTCCTAACTATAAGAATGTGGAGGGGGTGATTCACAGAACACCTTTTTCGAAGATTCCTAAATAAGAAAAGGTCCACACACTATACAATATAATATGATTGCTATATTAAGAAAGGGGAAACAGAAAAATTATACATTAGCAGGTAAGTAAAGGTGTATAATATAGAGAGGCCGTAATGTATCAGGTAAGTAGCAATGTGTTAAATAATTCTTTAATAGTTAAAGTACACCCTAAAAAGAAACAGCAGTAACCATGTGTGTAAAAGGCTTTTTTTTAAATTATTATTAGTATTATAGTTAACAAATTAACTTTTAAAACAACCATCATATACAATCCATAAAACAATACACTCAACAATACATACATAGCATAAACATAAGAATACATAATCATTCTAAAATCAATAAAATCTCTCGAATTCTCTTCCAGGAATTCGTAAAATGTATAATACATCCTTCATCTTGGCCAGAGATAAACAATGTCCACTGGTTTTCAGGTACAATGGACGAAGCAATACCAACAGCTCTGGTTGCCCCAACTCATAGATCTGTCAATGTGATACATTCAAAAAGCAGGTGGGGGTCCAGACTCCAAATGTAAATATCCACAGAGACGACAGTATCTTTCCTTCCTGGGAATCTTTAGCCAAACCCCAATGATCTCTAGTTTTTGCACAATTGAATTTAAGTCTCAGGTAATCCCACACCAGGGAGTTGCCAATAAAGTGCTGCATATATATGCAGGTGAATGCTTCCGTTCCAATATGTATGGAACAAAAGATTTTCCAGTGGTTGTCATTGCTAAATTGACAATCCGCTGATCAGTAGCAAAAGCTCTTAGTAAAGCCTTCATAGAACGTTTGTAACCAGCCAATGTCATATCAGAAACATCACCCTGCATCCTAGAGTTCCACATATCTACTTCTTGCTTTATTCGTGCCGTGACACTTGTCCGCATGAAAGATATGTTGCTAGCAAAAACCTCAAACAACCAACTCATAAGTGCGGTTTTATGAGCATGGGCCAGTTTCTAATGAAGGGTTAAACAATTCAGCTTGACACGTTCTCTAATCGGTAATATATTGAACTACAAGTAAAACATTTCATCTTATGTATAAGGGGGAGCTTCAAGATTCTCTTTAGAATCATCGTTTCGATTCTAGACAAATCTGGGAGGCATCCAGAGGCATCCTAGTGTCCAAACTTCAGCCGCATAGGCAATTACAAGCAACATTTTTGTGGAATATAGTTTGTCAAAATTCTAATAGAACAGCCCCCCTTCCCACACGAGAAGGAGCCAATGCCACCACCAAGTTGTGCGGTTCTTATCCGTAATCAGTCTAAGTGGGCAACACTGTTAAGTTTGGTATCTTAGGTGATACCAAGATAAGTATATGTTGGACTTGTTCTACTTTTCCTCCATTCATATGCCAGTTCAAACTAGCAGCCTTATTTTGTCAATAATTGAAAACCATAATTTTAGTTTTAGTGGTATTTACCTTCAGAGAGTTGACAGTCGAATATACACAGAGGTTGCTTAACGCAGACTGAAGACTCGCTGGTGTTAAGTTCAGCAAGACAATGCCGTCGGTATAACCCATCCATTTTAACACCTCTGCACCAAACTCAGGCTTTTATGGTTCAGGCAGGCGAGTCCTCAAGCATCAAGAAGGACCAGAATTGTGAAAAGGGGGGAGTCTTTGGCAGAAGGGACTCACCTCAGTGCAAAATTGCCACCAAGGAATAGGTTCTGGAGTTCTGTTGGAGGGAGATCCTAAGAGTCTATGAAGCTAGCTAAGGAAGAGGCCAATGGATTAAGAAAGAAACAAAAGACAATTCCTGCCAGCTGCACCAGAGGGTCAGGAGAGCAATAACCTCAGACCGAGTAACCAGTTCAGCAGGATGCAGTTCAAGACTCCCAGAGGCGCTTGCTTCACTGGTTAAGCAAGTGCTTGCTTCACTGGTTAAGCAACCACCTTAGACTCCAGTGACAACACACCAAAGCAGATGGGACCACCAGGCCCGTCAAAAGGATGATTATTCTTGATTTCGACATACCCAGTTCAGAGGTCAAAGCCAGAGGGGCTAAAAGGTGAGTCAGCTGAGATATGCAGTTGCTGGTGATGCAGGTCTCCCATGTCATCCATGGGCACAGGATCCAGCTTCTGAGGATGGGGGTCCATTCGGTGAGACCCAACGAAGAGCAGATATTGAAGAAAGGTTCCAGAAAGCACACAGGAAAGGAGCCAGCCATGGACAAAGTTTGGGAAGGCAATTCTTGGCAGTGCGCTTTCCTGGGGACTTGTGGTGAAGATTCCTGGGGTGGTTTGGCTCAGAGAGTCTTCATGGTCCTGGTAGCAAAGGGGCCTCCACTTCTGGGCCAGCACTTTCAGGAGCTTCAGGGAGACAAGAACTTCGAACAGAAGCCATGATCCATTTCTCCCCCCTGGATCAGGGGAAATGTGTGCTACTGGGTTCCTTCTTGTCTTCTTTGGAGAAGCAAAGTTTAGCCGTTGAAATATTTTTTGCAATGGGTTCTTCAGCTGAGCTTGCTTTAAGGCACTTCTATGTGTAATATTAAACATAAAAAAATACAATGGGCCTCATTACTATGGGTTTTGGCAGATTGACTTGTGGTAAATTCACCAAATTAGTTTAATTTTACACCACTCATTTTGTCAAATGAAACGTGGGGCAATCGAAGTGCTATTCTTCATTATGGAGTCGCATTGCGCTCCTTTGGGGTATGGAAGATTTATCATGAACAGATTTACCAGTGGTGGTAAATATTTTTTTTTAAGAAGAATCTCCACCAAACTGCTGGATTTTTTTTCCTTAAATGTAGTTCCATAGATGTTATATGGCGGTCCATTAAAAATGTTTTTCAATAATAATAAAGCCCAATATTTACATTTGAGACAGTCAAGCGTAGTAAGGACTGCTATAAGCGCCACTCGTGTATGCTTCTTCCACATAGGTGTCATCATGTAAAAGAAGAACTGACCATTATATGGTCATAGTATGCGGAACAAAAAATTTCCTCGATAACGTTCCAAATATGAACGAGAAAAATACATTTAGAAAAGGCGCAAACACAAATGCAAGGCAAGTCAACTGGAAAAGTTTCGAATCATTTCTTCTACATATAAAATAGGTTTGCAAAATGATCAACTTTAGTTTCCCCGATTTACAAAAAAAAAAATGTTAGTTTTAGTTGGGTGCATATGAAGAGAAAGAGGGCACTGTGATGAATCCAGGGAGATCATCACCTCCACCTTTAGGTTTAGGGAGGTGAGCCTACTATGCTTAACATCCCCTACGGCACAGAGTAAGCGGGATCCTTCTGGAGGTAACTCTCAGTCATGAGGACAGGCCAATGGAAGATTTGGTCAAGGTGGAAGCACCATTAATTTACCTTTAATGGCGCGCTGAGCAGCGTTCTAGTTCTGTTTTTCAGCAATTTATAAAGAGGGTAGCCACGCCCCCTCAGTTTGTTGCAACTGTTCCTCAGTCTGCGCTACGCTGGTGCCTTTGGGTCCAGTGCGCTCAGTGTTCTCCACTTTCTGCTGGCTTTTACGCTCGTAGTTTCCTCTGAATCTTCCTAACTTTTGTTTCCTGTTTTGCCGTTTCTGAGGCTTTCTTGTTTAGCATTCATGTCCTTCTGCCCGCTTCTGGGCAATTCCTTTCAGTAACACTTCCTTCTGCACTCTCGGCTCTTCCTGGCTGCTCTCTGTCGGCCACTCTCACTGTCTGCCTTTCTGTGCCGTTTGCGGCTCCTTTTCTTCCTGTGCTTTGGCTCACATTGCGGTCTCTAAGCATTTCACATGGAATGCAATCCCACCCTATTTCTATTTTCCAATTCTACACAATACGGTGAGTTCTTCTTGGCATTGGGCTATTACTCGTCTATGCTCATGCGGGGACTTTCCCTTTCTTGTTTGTTTCTTTCCGTTTACACGTGATGCGTTACATTATCTTCCTTTCCTATCAACGCAGTTCTGTTTGTTTATGGATTTCCTATTGGCACTCCATTGATACTCATCTCCTTGATTCCAGCTTTGTATGAACTTACCTGCTTTGTCCTTTTGCTGGATTGCTGCTTCGTATAAACTTATCTGCTTTGCCCTTTTGCTGGATTCCTGCTTCATATGAACTTACCTACTTTGTCTTTTTACTGCATTCCTGCGCACTTCCATTCAGGAAAGGATTTCTCCCCATACAAAGAAAGGACAATAGAGACTTTCACTCAGCTCTGTCTACTTTGAAGAACTACAGGGATTTTTTTGTGCCACTGGCTTTTTCCCTTCTACGGACTATGCAGGGGAATCGCCATTTTTGTTGCTGCCTGTCCTTCAACGCAACCACTGTGGCGAATTCCCGGAACAGACCCTATCTCTCCTCTAATAAAGGAACTCTGAACCTGACAGCAGAACCTTCTGGATCTGATCCATCTTCCTGCGAATCAGACACCAAAACACAGGTGAGCCCCACTGCTGACATTGCCCCTTAGGCATAGGGGACTCTAACAGAGTATGAGTCACCATCCCTCCCCTCTAGTGATTAACACAGTTGCAGGATATCTTGGACTAAGATTTACTGAAGGGAGGGTCCCTGGAATGCCCCTCCTCACCCCCATGAACATGACAGCCCGAAGAGTCAAGAAAGAAAGATGCAACTCACTGTTCGGACAGCCCCCAGGAGGGCCAGTGATATCCACATATGCAAACAGATATTCTCTCAGACAACCATTCAAACCTCATCCAGTCAACATCTTCATGGATACAGGTGCTACAACACTGATCGTGGATCCAAACACCTAACTGGATCAGATACTAAATACCGAACATCCATAGTGCTGACGTCATTAGTGACACCACGACGTAGCAACGTTAGTCATGAAGCAAGATCGCACCCATGCACGCAGTCACACGGACACACACAAATAACATTCTTACAAGTTCTGTAGATAGAGGACAGATACATATACATACTGTCGAAAGTCTTTATTATTTTTCTCATCAGGCAAATGCAGAAACGCAGAATGCAAGGCAAAGAAGAGATGCAGAGCAAGCTTGCAGACGCTTATTGCAACTAACCCTATGGAACTACAGGGTCGTAGGGAGCCTGGAAGAGCCAAATACTACCAACCTATAAGAATCGGAGCACGGTATAGATATACAGAAATCATAGTATAACTGTAGTGAGGTTACATGAGGCCACGGGCCTCGGGACGAGAGGTGAAGAAAAGCAGAATTTGGCTGCATGAAGCAGCAGGCCAGGGCTCGCAGCCAAGGTCAGCGATGAGCAGAACATTCCTGGGCCTCGGAGACAAGAAGCCATCTGCAAAATACTAGCATAAATCTTCACAAATTGCAGACCAGAGAGCTCAATATTTTGGTCCTCGACCACGTGGTTTGGCCAAGCCAGACAATGGTAATTCACCCGCGGTGGGAAGAGGAGCGGTTCCCAGTGACACACACATGAAGTGAAACATGTCGTCTTTAACAACGTTACAACCCTGTGGGCATTCTGAAAAACAAAGTGGTAATAGGGATGGCTACACTGGGAACACACAGTCTTTCTCATCACCTTGAGAAGGTGCACCGAGGGCTGAAAACCGAGCTGGTTCCCAGGCCTGGGGAGATCAGCTCCAGCCCATCAGGGAACACAAATCCAGGGGTGTATGGCAGTGGGCAAGGGCTGATGGTAATCCTACGACCCTGCAACAAGGTAATAGATCGTTTTTGGGGAAGGCCCAGGCAAGCCACCTGACATGTGAAGGTCAATAGAGTCATCTCTGTAGGTGCCGTGTGTAGGGACTTCCCCCCCAACTATCCAATGATGTACCCTCGTAGTTTTTTGGGGAAGAGCCCCATGTTGTGATGCTGTAACTGAACATAATTGCCCGGCAGAGGCTCAGGAGCTGTGATTGCGTGAGATTCTCAGTGTCCTTTATGATCCCTGTCTGTTTGTGTAATAAACGACAGTTCTAACTTGCCTTTGGCCGAGTCCTCCGTCTTTGTAATGGGGTAAGGTTGGGCCCTGGGTGATTGAATGGTGAGCTCGTAGTTTGAACCCCAGTCCCTCTGGTAACTAGCTAACAAGTTGGTAGCAGAGGGATGGTTCACTATGCCCAGTCGGCATAAAGCCGCCTCTTCTGTTGCAGCACCTGGATGGCTTTGAGGCACCTCACGGAGTGTGAGGTCTATGGGAGGTGCAGCCCGGTGCAGAGGCTGTCAGGAGCCAGTTTGGAGAATATCCTGCCTGCGGCCTGTGAGGAGCCAGCAAACCAGAAGGGTGGCAGCTTTGGGGTAGCCGGTAGCCGAGCAGCGTAAGTGGATCACAGAGTGTAAGTATTGACTCAGCCACACAGCAACGGAAGGGGGTGGTAAAGAAATGTTGGGTGTGGGGTGGTGACGAGTGTTGTTGAGTATCTTTGAAGTACTGTTGAGTATTGTTTAGTAGTATCGAGTAGTGTGAAGTATAGTAGGGAAAGGAGCAGAGGTAGATGTCATTCTTTGTGGTTAAGGAGCATTCGGTCTTGAGATAAAAGGTTCAGACAAATAACCTAGACTACTGACTTAAGGGTACGGATGGCAAAAGTTATGTAAATATTGGATTCCCTGTGGATTGGGCATTTAACTTGAGTCATGGATGATAGCATCCCCGTGTATAGGGCTTAGCAAATGGAGCTGGCTTAAACTGCGGAAGGTGTTCTTCTGGTTAAGTTTTGCAGAGGCGTTTTATCTACAAGGTGATGCTGTAGGTACAGATTGAGCACGAGAAATATTGGTATCTCCTGTTAGGAGGCAGGAAGACAGCTGTGGGTAGATGTCGGGTTCGTGAAAACGTCTGTGTGATGGAATAATAGCGTTGTGAGCATTTACAGTGATTTCTATCATTCTCTTATTTGGTGAAGTGGTGATGTCACCCATGAGGCCTGTGCATAGGACTAGGAGAGCATGAGGAGGTATAGAAGTAGGTGTTCACAATTTACAATTGATGGAACAAACTGTTCAGTGGCGTTGTACGGAAGGCCCATGTGCAAGATTGTATGAGAGTTGTAGAAGGGCAGTGTGCGGACCATGCCTGGAAGTTTGATTGGGAGCCAGAGAGGTTTGTGATAATTGACAAGAAGTGGCATTTGCGAAGTTGAGAAAAACAAGATTTAAAGTATTTTTGTGTATGAGTAACAATGGAAGTGTCGAAAGCCTTGACTTGAGGTCAATTGAGTATAAAGCAGTGTATTAGGGGAAACGCGTGGGGATACGCCCTACAGCACCTATGTAAGGCCTTTCCATGAAATAAGGACAACATTTGTAAGCATAGCACGGAATGGACGAAAAGCACAGGAGGGACGGATCCGACGCTGCAGGGTTAGAAGATGAGCGGACAGCTAAAAGGTAAGTAGCGGGTGGGTGAGGGAATTTACGGGGGTTTTTAGTTTGGGCGGATTTGGCCGCTGCAAAATTTGCTTTGGGGCCGAATTGACTATGGTCAATTCCACTGCAAGCAATTGTGCCACAGCCAAACTGTATACATCCGGAAAGCAGAGGGAAGAGGAGAAAGAGGGGGAGCAGCGAGAGATGAGGAGAAAGAGGGAACTCAAGGAGATAGAGAGGCAAAGGGAGGAAGAGAAGAAGGAAAAGCACGTTTTGGTAAGAAGGGAAAGAAGGAAGTGGGAACTAGAGCAGCTCGCAATAGAGCGCAAACGTAAGGAGGAGCGCACAGTAAGAGACATAAGACTAAAACAGGGATTGACCGCGCCTGACGACAATGCAGGAAGGGATGGGCAAGCGGAGCAAGATCGTAACAAAACATATGATAAGGCAGCCGTGCTGCCAGACAAAACCAGCGAAGGGTCCTCCATGAGGGGGGGCAGTGGGAACCTGATGGACTTAGAAGTGGAGCAACAGGATGGGGAGGAAAGGTACTGAGGAGACTGAGCTTCCATGATGATTTTGACAGTGGCCTGGGAGACACTGAGTCAGAAGATGACGTGGTAGAAAGTGAGGACGAGGGAATGGGGCAACCTGTTTGTCGATTGACAGGGAATAAGTCTGATCGAAGTGCAACATGGGGAGCAGACAGAGACGCAGGGGGATTGCGGGGTGACAAAGACGAGAGGCCACGACGGTCCTGGGATACATCGCACAGCCTGGATGTCGTAACCCCATATGCGCAGAGACTTAGGACCTCCCCTCATGAAGGAGGGGGGAAATGGTAAGGGAGTTCACCACCACCAAAGACACCGGGAGATCAGAGGGGGAAATCAAGTTGACAAAAGGATTGAATGGGGAGATTGGGTACACACAGATACCCTTACTGAAAGATGGAGTGGAGGGTGGCGACCTCAGTACATACCATGGAAGCATATAGACAAGGAAAACTTGAGATGTATGCTACCCTTGTTGACTGTGGGTGTGAGTAAATGGATATATGAGATGAAAAGGATGACAGGAGGACAGAACTTAGCAGTGGGTGACATCTAGGGGTTGTTAGTGTTGACCCTCTGAGAGGCCGTTGATGACACATGGAAAAGGGTGGGGTACCCAGGAGTAACAACCCAGAATACAACACATGATGGTTCGCCATTCGCTAACTGCCGAGCAGCAGTGTGGCAATCTCTGCGGACGCAGTACTCAGACACGTCAGACATTAGTGCGATTATGGCATGCAGAATGAGGGAAGACGAAGACCCCTTACAATATATTAAGGCTATTCATGAGTTATGGTGCCTTGAAACACGAGAACCGTGGGATTAAACAGTGGCATTATTCCATCATGTACTATGCCACGGGTTACCAGAACAGGTGCAAAAGCAACTGAAGAAGTTGGTGGGAATGGAAGCAAAACCAATGCCAGAAATACAACTCATAATAGTACATTACTGCAAGCTAATGCAAGAGAACATGAGGAAAAAGCAGGAGGAAAGAAAGCAGGAGGCGGCGAAGTTAGTGCAGAAGAAGTTGTCTGAATACGCCATGGAAAGGGCAGTATCAACAAGCACAGGAGGACAAGGGGCATCACAGACACATTATGCACCACCGCCCGCGGGAGAGGGGTTCATGGGCATGGGTTTTGAGGGACAGGGGGCCACCAAGGGGACGCAGGTATGGGCAGCAAATGCAAGAGAGCCAAGATGGATTTCCGGGAGGGTATCCAGGATATGGGCAACAAATGCAGCAGGGTCCAGACGGGTTTTCTGGAGGGTATCAGAGGCAAGTGAGAGAACCTCCGCAGTGCTGGGTGTGTGGACAGATAGGACATATCTCAAGGGTATGCAGAAGCAGAGGAGGAATGCAACAGAATGGGGGAATGCAATACCGTCCAGTGTATCCAGGGGGAACAGAATGAGTTCTATGCCCAAGACCAGACACAGCAACAAGGACAGACACCGAATGCATACCCACAGACATAGCAGCCCATGGCACAGACACCAAAAATGCAGGTGTCAGTGCCGCAGTATTTGCAGGCACCACAGATACCGCAGATGCAGGGTAACACACAGCAATTATACACAGCACAGATGCAACACCGCACACAACCACACGACGGGACAGTGGCATGCATGAACCCCATGGCAACAACTCCCATTAGAAAACTTGGGGGGTCACTGTGGTGTGGGCCAACCCATTCTTGGTAAACGGAAAGTCGCTATACCCTCAATAGGACAGCCCACAGACGGACTTGATGTGTTCCATCCTATCAATTACACCAAACCCGGCAGAAGAACCACGCATAGGGGTGGTGATAGGTGACAAATCTTTTTCCTTTCTTGTAGACAAAGGGGTGACTAGATCTTCCATCCGGGAGGGGAAGTAAAGTATGTCAGTCAATGCCTTGAATGCTCAAGGGTTCTCTGGTGCGACGGAATTGGTTTCTTTTACAAACGATATTGCACTTTGTATAGGGGAACATGATTTAGCTTTACCCCTACTATATTCCCAACAGACACCTGTACAAATACTGGGGAGAGATATCATTAGCAAACTTAACATGGCCATTTCATTCACTGAAAAGGGGATGGTGTATTCCACACCAGCGATACACCTTTAAAACGTGATGGAGGTTATTCAAGCCTATTGTGGACAGGCGGTACAGAGGGGGGTACCAGTAGATGAGGAACTGTTTCAATATGGGACTGAAATAATAATAGCATGGCTCTCAGGTATTCAGGGGAAAATGTGGCACCTTCCAAATGAGTACTTATTCAGGCCAGAAATACCATTAGATGAGAAGGAAGGGACGATAGTGCCACTAGAATTAGAGGCAGAAATAGTGGGGGACGACTGGATAGCAGTGCATGAGACAGATGATACAGGGCGATCATGGTGAACAGTGATCAGCGTGGCAGGAGGATACAGGTTGATTATGATTACAGACAAAGAACTATTCAAAGACAAAAGATCAGATCACGAGATTGTTGTTCGAAATGAGCATCACATATTGTGTGAGAATACATTACAGAGACGTACCACAGAAAAAAGCGATGATGCTAAAAGCACCACCGACACTTCTCGAGGAAGACTTGGCAAAGGTCCCCAGCATCTTATGGACCACAAATGTCCCTATGATGTGGGGTTTCTGAAAGGGACAGGAGCAGTGAAAAGCAAGCTGAAGCCAGGAGACATTTTACCAAGAGATAGGCAATATCCACTATCGGGGGAGGCAGACGAGGGTATCTATGAGACCATTGCAGCACTAGTGAGACAGGGCATCCTACTGCCATCAGAATCACCATGCAACGTGGCTGTGTACTCTGTCAAAAAAGCAACGAGGGGCTCATAACATTTTATACAGGACTTGTGCCCTTTTAACCACATTGTAGAAGCAGAGTTTCCTTTAGTTCCGAATCCAATGACAATTGTGTGTAGCATTCCCACGGATGGTGCCTACTTCACAGTCATAGATTTGAAGAATGTGTTCTTCTCTAGACAATTACACACAGACTCACAGGGCTTAACTTCATTTCTATATAGAAATAAGAAGTGGAAACATACAAGACTTCCTCAAGGGTACTGTGAATCACCTTCCATATTCAAGCGAGTACTCCAAATGGACTTGTGTAACGTACAGATGGAGAGAAGTTATACAGTACGTAGATGACATTAATTTCCTGCAAGACAGAGGAACAGTGTAGAAACGACTAAGTACGCATGTTAACAGTACTAGAAGAAAAAGGGTACATGGTAGACAAGGCCAAACTACAATATTGTCAGACAGAGGTGTTGTACATTGGGCAACTGATATCCCAAGATGGGAGAAAAGTGATACCAGAAGTAATACACAGGACAGCAAAACCCAGAATCGTACAACAAATGCAGCCATTTCTAGGACTATGTTACTAGTGCGGGGCATGAGTATTCGGCTACAGCACTCACACTAGGCCCTTATTGAGTGCACTGAAGAAAGCACAACAAGGGGAGAAGACATTACAATGGACAACAGAAATGATGGAGGCATTTGGCAAGCTGAAGGAAACAATATGCACAGCTCCAGTGTTAGGGATCCCAGATTATCAGAGGGATTTTTTCTTATTCTTGCACTCCCAATGGACTGGTTTTGACTGCAGTACTGACACAAAAGATGAGCATGGGGCACAAGCCTCTAGCATATTACAGTGGGCAATTAGACCCAGTAATGAGAGGACACTATCCGTGGGAACAGGCATTGGCTTCTGCCGCATTCGCAGTGGACAAATCAGCGAGTATTATCATAGGATGCAGCACCACTCTTTATGTGGAGCATGCTCTCTTTGCAATACTGGAAAAACCGAAGAGTACATTGTGAACACAGAGAGCTTCATGGTACAAGGTGTTAATGTCAAACACAGCTCTCAAGATAGTGAGATGCAGACTTGTCAACCCGGTGACTTTCATCCCCGACATCTAACAGGAGGGTGACTATGAACACGACTGCACATCAAACATAGAATAATTCAGTGACATTTGAAAGGTACAGGAGAGCACACTTGAGGGGTGAGATGTGCTTTACAATTGACCAAACGACTGGGGAAAGACATAATGGGAAAGCAGTAGTGAGATTGAGAGAGGACGGGTCAACAGCGGTGGTAACAAGCGCACGTCTACCGTCACATTTTTCAGTATAAGCAACAGAATTAGTATCTTTAATATTGGCACTAGAACACAGCAGGGAGAAGGAAGTAACAGTGTATCCAGATTCAGCCTACGTGATATCCACAGTGCATTCTGAGCTGTCCCGTTGGCTAACGAGGGGCTTCAGATGTGCTGATGGGTCACTGGCGCAGCAAGCTCCTTTTGGGCAGACTGATAAGCGAATAGCAGTAGTGCAGTGCCAAGCACACACCAGGGGGGAGGACCCCATCTCCAGGGGCAACGAAGCAGCAGACACGGAAGCAAAACCCACCACCTATTTCGGAGACATTTTAGAAATGGATACTTCATCTCAAGCGCGCGATTATGCGCAAACAATGATACTAAAGGGAGGTTATAACACATCACCAGTGACACATATTATGGAGTTGCAGGGAGCTGCACCCAGGGATGAAAAGGAGTTATGGATAAAGAGGGGAGGTGCAGTGTCTCTGACAGACAGCTTATGGCGGCAAAATAACAGGGAAAGTGGCAATGCCATTCTCATTATTGCACACTGCACTGACACAATTACACCATCTTTTTCTTTATTTATTGTTTTCATTTGTTACACGCCCAGACCCTGGGGTATCACGGCGTGGTTACAGACAGCTAAGGCATTGGTCATACATTGTACATAGAAAAGAATACACAGATTATTACAAACAAGGATCATACATTATGTTCATGAGCAATATTTACAAATTCAGGACATAATGCCAATATTGGTTGAATAACCATGTTTTTAACAGCATCTGACCCATATAGGGAAGGAGGTGCTTGCTGCTCATATTGGAGAAACATGGTTCTGTCCTAACTTGGCAGAACACGTGGCTGAATTCATGACTAATTATCTAGTGTGTAAACAATTTACTGCACAGTCATATATTGAGGGTAGTGAGAGGAGCCATACCTCGCCCAGTGGGTCCATTCCAACACCTGCACGTCGACTATGTCACCATGATCCAAGTATGCCAAGGTTACCACTACATGATAGTGGTTGTATGCCCATTTTCCCATTGGATCGAAGCCGGTCCTTATTCCCACCCTAATGCCCTTAGAGCAGCGAAATTCCTGGTTCAGAAGATATTCCCACGATGGGGCATGTGTGAGGTCCTCCGGTCTGACAATGGCCCTCACTTCGCCAATGAGATGTTCCAACACATCACAACCTTGTTAGGAATTCAACACAAATTCTCTTGTGCCTATTACCCGCAAGCAAGTGGGATGTGTGAGCACCTCAACGGCTTGCTCAAGGAAAGTACAGCAAAAACTAAAAAGACTCAACAAAATTTGGCTCCATTGTCTTCCCTTAGCATTGTTCGCATTGCGCAATAAACGAGGGTCCGACTACCATTTAACCCCACGTGAGGTGGTGACAGGACGGCACATGCGACTTCCCCTACCTCCTCCCACTAGGGCAATCACAGATGCAGAAAAAGTATCTGATGTATTGGGTCAGAAGATGTATCAGTACACCGCTTCCTTGATGGCTAGTGCCTCTTATTTCTTTTCAACTGCAGAGACAGCGGGAGAGGCCTTAAGCAGGAGAAGAGAGCGGTAGCACCGAAGCCAATGAGGATTTACAGCCACTGTTGTATCGGGGGGACCAGGTCCTCTTACATATCTTTTCCAGGAAGTGGGACAGACCGCGCTTTACAGGACCGCACACTGTCAAACTGATCACTGAGCGAGCTGTGAAACTTGTCGGAAGAATACTTGGAATCACCTCGGGAACATCAAGCCCTACAAAGCGGTGGCCTCTCCTAGCACCAATATTGAAAGGGCCAACGATCCACAAACAGAAGATCAAAACACTCACTTGGAATCAGCACAGCCCCGCAGAGGATATCCAATGGTTACTCGCTGACGTGCAGGAGAGATAGGGCGAGGAGTTCCTACACATCCAGAGTGAGGACACGCTGTCTGCTTGATATTTATCTTTCCGCACACATTCATCGTGAAAGTGCAACTGTTTTGAATGCATTTGTTCCATGATTCCTCATGCTCCTCATCCTGAAACTTTCCATGGCCAATTTGTCTAATTTGTTAGGAGATCCAACAGTACCAGAAGACGACACCCTAGCGTGTATTTCCGTGTCTTCATAGCTTATTTGTCCCAAGTATACCCACACCTGGAAAGAGGAAATCCATATGTACTCTCAGTACTCAGTGACCTTAGAATAAAAGCTGTGTGGGAACAGCTACTCCTTCTTCCTATGGCAGACTATTTTGTTTGCAGGGCTTGAATGAATACAATAATGCTTGTTTTGTGCATTTCAGGTGGCCAACTGATATTGTCAAACTATACAAGGATACAAAAAGGTGTAAGTTATGGAAAGCATTAAAAGAATGAATATTTTGTCTTGTGTCTTATTCTCATGCAGTATTTTCACCATCGTCTTTTGCTGAGTATCCTATGTTGCTAGAAATGCTGCTGTATCCTCTACTAATACAACCCCAACTCGAGCAGGTGAAACGGCCATGTCGGGTTGACATGTAAGCACTGTAAGTACACTAAAGAGAGGTAGACGCAGTGCAGATGCAGACATGGGGTGGAACTCTTATCTCACTGATACTGCTCGAGTGTCTAACAGCATGTGGTACAAGCACATGACCAAAGTAGGTAAAGAAACCAATGTGGAGAACAGCTATGTCTGCTCACTAATCCCTATGCCATGAGTGCCTCCAGAACGTTTATAGCAACTGAAATACCAGCAGCAAGAGCACAATGCATTATGCATCTGTCCATGTTTACAACTCGAGGAATATTCCAAGGGAGAACGGCAACATTGAGATGGATGTCCAAGGAAACCTTTCCCTATGAAGATAGTTATATAAAGACACTTGACATGATGGACGATTATTGGAAGAAGGACCAACCTATA
This sequence comes from Ambystoma mexicanum, assembly GCF_040938575.1. Lineage (NCBI taxonomy): Eukaryota > Metazoa > Chordata > Amphibia > Caudata > Ambystomatidae > Ambystoma > Ambystoma mexicanum. The sequence goes on from NC_090940.1 coordinate 167,502,293, forward strand.
CAATACATAACTGACGGCCCACAGAAAGGGGAGACAAAAACAATAACACTAAAGAATGACCATGTCCCAAGAAAGGACCCAACGAAATAGTAGGGGTACCGGGATGTTGGGAAAGACCACAAATGCTTGTGTATGGCCAAGTATACACAGCTGAAGGATGGAAGGAGGGAGTAGTAGGTAGCAGGGCAAACACACTGGTACACACGTCAGTAAACACAGTACAAGGAGAAAATTACAAGTGCCTGAAAGAATGTAAAGTGAGCACAAAGTGAATGACCTGGGTGGACAATGAAGCTGGACCAATGCCCATAATACCACTGAAGAAACCAGCATTGTGTTTCCAGAATGATGGAGCAGTAAAGGTTGGAGAAAACAAGAAGTGCAGGTACACAGAAAAGCATCCAGCAATGAAGGTTGGGATGGCAGTATTAATGAATCACTATTGGGCATGCAGATCTAAGGCGTACGAGAAGCTGCCATCGAACTGGGGAGGAGTATACCACAGAAGGACATCAAGATAGACAACTTCCCTAAAATGGACAGTAAAAAATAAAGAAGAGGTCATTAGACGTGAGTAGAGAGTAAAGAGATAACTATTTCTCATCAGCATCAGAAACATCACTGGACGATGTACCACCTGAGCACCAGCTGTTCAGTAGGACAGAAATGTTTTTCGCGTCAGTAGTTCCAGCTGTACAGACATACACAAATGGGAAATGGCTGAAGATAATGAGATGGGAGCTAATGCAGACAATAAACTCACCGTAAATGACTTCAACGCAAAAAAAGAGGAGCTCCAAGCAGTAAAGTTGAAGGTTCACCAAAACAGATATGTTCTAGACCTTCTCACAGCAATGGAAGGAGGAGTTTGCGCCAAGGTTGCGAATTCCTGTTGCAAGTTTGTGCCCGCAAATAATGGAAAAAATGGCACACTGACAGAAGCGATAACAAGATTGTCGAAGATGCACACCAAAATGGAGGAGGAAGCCAAAGGAACAGGAAAGGATCAGAGCTGACTCTCATACATACTTTCCTGGATGCCGACATGGCTGAAAGATGGACTGAAAATACTACTAGGAGCACTGATCCTAGTACTAGTAGGACTGTGTGTGATCAAGATCTGCATTACACAATTTCGCAAAACAACAGAGAAAACAATAGGGATGAAAGTGTTGATAGATATAAATGTTGAAGAGAACAAGGACAAGATAGTAGAAGAGAGAAATAACCTCAGGGTGAAGATAAAGGAGTGCCCATTGTTCCCGACTGAGATGATAACATTCGACAATCCCTTTGACAACAACAAATGCTGGACGAAATGGATATGGTACAACCCAGAAGGAGACTGCAGTTACATGACAGAGTTTTGATGACCATACAAATTACTACAGATATCTTCGGTGAGTGACGAAGATATGGCTACCAAAAGCAACAGTGACTAAGTATGGTGGTTTGGTCGACAAGTCAACCAGAGGGGGACTGAAGAAAGGGTCCCTGTAATGCCCACCCTCACCCCCATGAACATGACAGCCTGAAGAGTCAAGAATGCAAGATGCAAATCACTGTTTGGACAGCCCCTAGGAGGGCCAGTAACATCCACATATACAAACAGATATTCTCTCAGACAACCATTCAAACTCTATCCAGTCAACGTCTTTATGGTGTGAGAAACCAGAAGGTGTCTTGCCCACTAGTCCCTGCGGATAGGTCATCTAGGTGGCCAGGACACAGTCATTGCGTTTAGATCCAGTTCCTGGGGGTGGACCAGTGCGGAAGGATCACCTGGATGAGGGGTCTTCAGGGAGTGGGAGTGGGACATTGGATGGTGAGACGTGGCATCCTCTTCCTTATAACACCTTTAACCCATCCTACCAAGTAGGATATTTAGGAACTCCATTCCCCCCTGCACCTCCCCTTTACAACATGAACACTTTCTCACGGACAGCCTGCTATCAGAGAAAACAGACTAACACCCAAGCTTTATACCTGATGTGTCCCAATACAATGGTCAGGCAATTACTGACCATCACACACACCTGACTTCCATTAGGCTTCCCCACACGGATAAAAGGCGAAGCACGAGAGCGGACTCAGGACATGAGGAAACAGCAGTTCCAAGATGTCAGTTTAAGATTGTCGTGACGCCTACCCACGGGCATCAAGATCGACTCCATCAACCGCGGGAGCAGGCATCTAGATACTTGTTAAAACCCCAGCAGCCCCGGCCGGGGGCTGTTTGGGTTCAGTCCTGGCGCCTTAGGCGCCAGGCTCATCTTAGAAATCAGTCCTGGTGCCATAGGCGCCAGGCTCATAGACATTACTTACCTCATGCAGACCATGCTGCAAATGAATCCAAGCCAATGTGAGGCCTGGATGGGACCATTTTATTACAGGGACTATTTTTTACTCGGGTGTGGTTCTGGGAAACTTCTTGCCTGGAACTACTTTGGAGGCTATTTAAACTACGCCCGAACAGCAGCACACACATCGCGTTATTCTGCATCCTGCAGCGCAACGCTCACCGTGCCTGCAAGTCAGCATCCAGTCTTCTGCCACACCCACCTCGAATCCGGAGCTGCTAGAAAAAGGGGAAAGAAGGAGAAAAGGTTAGATCACAGACATTATTTTAATTCCTTACCTGATTTTCGGATCCAGCACGTCTGCGAGCCTGGAAAGGACATTATTCCAGCACGCGTCGCATCGCCAGCAGCAGCGCTGCATCATACTCACCAGTCCACAGCATCTTTCGACTCAGCGCTGCCTCCATCATTTTCTTCGTCGAACTCCAGCACCTGGGGGAAAACAAAAGAAATAACAAGGTGAGCCAAGAGAGCCGACAAATACAATCTCTTACCACCATAGGCTTACCTGATTTACCACCGGAGGCATTACCCTTTAATACGCCTCATCTTCCTATGCTGCACCTATAAAGGGAGAGGAAACAACAAGTTAAACTCATGCAACTTTTACCAGACCGTGTTGGGTAATACAGACTCTTACCTGAACGCCATCAGCTGCCTCCAGGCAATATTCTTTTGGACCAGCTGCAATTCAACAAGGGAATGAAACAAGAGTGAACATCGGACATATTGAACTCTTTGAACTTTATAAACCCCGGAGTCAATATTCCTCCGGAACTCCTCCAGTACCTTCAAACCAGTGAAGTAACTGGTATCTACGCGCCCCTGCATGCCACGCAGGATGGAGAGCTCATCATTTAAAAACATAAGGTGAGGTTACTAAAAGGGGATATTGGAGGTGACAATTGGGGAGAACGAGAACAGTGAGAGGGGGCCATCACTAAAATCCTTGGGTGGCTAAATCCCTTTCTCCACTTGCAGGAGAATACTTCTAGGGGTCAAGCAGACAAGATTAGGCGGGCCAGTCCAGACAGTCATCTCGGCACTACGTATCACGTTGGTGGAGACCGCAGCTGTCCGGGTCCGATCGACGCCCCTGTGGGAACCAGGTGACCGTAACAATGATATGATATGATATGATATGGCATTTATAATGCGCCTATACACAAGTGTTTCAAGGCGCGACGAGGCAAGGGAGGGGAACAGAGGGAAGACACAACGATCCTACAAGGCCAGGTGTCATTCAGATCGTGCAAGTGCATAGAAAGGGGGAAGGGGAGAGGGGAAGAGGGAGGGGACAGTGCAGTAAAAGGATAATAGAATAAATAACAATAAGTAAAGTACAGCCAGCAGCTGGCAAGTGCAAGGGTAAAGGGTAAGTGCAGGCATCAAGTGTCAAGTGCTGGTAAAGGGACTGTAGGGATACAGAAAAAACAGTCCCCAAGTGCGGGGTTGCAAGGAAGGCATTGCAGGTGTGCAACTGGCGGGTAGGGGACCTGGGCCCGAGATCAGAGGGTGGCCAGGTAGCCAGTGCAAGGTCAGTTTCAGCCAGGAAATCAGCATGGGAGAGGAGGAGAGAAAGCAGAAGCAAAGAGTACGTTTTTGAGGTGCTTCCGGAACCGGAGACGGTTCTCCTCAAGTTTCAGGGGGGCAGGAAGGCTGTTCCAGATGGAGGCATCAGCAGAAGAAAGAGATCTACCACCAACTCGTTGCTTGGAGAAGCGACTGACCCAGAGGGAGTTGGAGGCGGAAGAGTTATCAAGAGGAGAAAGACGGTGAACCAGAAGGGGATTGCAAGGAGGGAAGTTCCCTTGACCTTTTCGACAAGGAACCGTTGCATTCATGAGCCCTCGAGATTGGAATGCGTAAAACCAGGAAAACAGGCTGAAGAATCCTGCATTGTGTGTCAGAGATACCTGGGGCCCTCCCGCATCAAGAATCAAAGCAGGAGAATTCACAGTCACCGTGGTACTGGCCTTGTCTCCAAGAACAAAGCAGCGTCAGTGAAATCCACACAGCCGGTGAGCTGGGGAGACCCATACAAGACCAGCCTGTGTTAAAGCCAAAGTTGCAAGCGGCAACATTGTATGGCGAGCGCTGGAACGAACATTACTTGAAATACGTGTGATAAAAGACGCAAGCAAAGTTGAACTGCTGATGAGTGCCTGAACTTTGAAACAAGGATACAATACCTTTGACAGAGTGGTCCAGCACCACGTGGGTGTTGAATCAAAGGTCTCTGTAAGATATCGAGCGGAAAACGAAAGAGTTGTAGAGAATTGTGAATCAAAGTGGTCCTGCATCGGGTCAAGTGAAACCCTGCGCACAATGGAAATTCTTTGATGTTGATACAGTAAAGAACATTTGTGGCAAAGTTGATAAAGTTGGTCCAAGCCCGTCAGAGGGCAGTCAATTGAAAGCTTTGTGTTAAAGTGGGTCTGAGCCCGACGGAGGGGATCTGGGGTGAATAGAAAATCACCTGAGAATTTGTACGTGTGAAGTCCTAAGAAGGTGGGTCGGAGCCTGGCGCAGGGGGACCTATGGTGAAAAGAAAATCACCCGAGAATTTGTACGTGTGAAACCCTATGTTTGTCGTATTGCATCAGGCCCTCTGAAAAAGAGACTTTGAATGGATAAGAGACTTTGACACAGGAGGCCATGATGTTGAAGTTTTGAACTGCACCCTTGTGCTAGAGAAGCGAGAGACTGTGCTAAGCTCGAGTGTGCCGCCTTGTCCTGTGCGGAAAACATGGGGAAGGGAAGCCAACGGCTTGAATATCCTGGCATATCATTTCTTGAACACTTTTCTTTTGCATAACACTGTTTCCCACACTATTTGTATTTAGAAATAAGGATTGGCAATAGGTTTGTTAATGGTCCTTTTTAATTGAAAAGAATGTCTCAATAGACTGTTTTATTAACAATGATCTAAAACAGGGAGTTACAACGGACATCAATGGACGTCGCACAAGCTCACTCAACGTATTTCATATAAAACATTCTTATATAACAAAAATGGATCCTACGTGACATGATACTATGTGGAAAACTAAGAAAACCTACTTGAGATTGTGGTTGGTTTAAGGGGAACATCTAAGTATACTTTCTATAAGGGATTGGATTGTGATTGGTCTCTACAGTCAGGTGGACAACATATGCCTACCCCTAGTGCAAGTCATCTATGACAGTTATTAAGTACACAGCATATCATTGGTTCTTAAAATATAAGGCCCTTCGTTATATTGCCTTCTACAATTGGTTGGTATGCTTGTACCCTTCTGGAGCATTCGAATCACTAGCAGCACATAAACTGGTACCCCAGGTGCTGGTGGGTGGACTTGATCATGCCTCCCCACCCAATTAGCCCAACATCCATCATCACTCATGCTGTCTGCCATTCAGATTGTCTTTGAACTTGGCCTTGTAGTAGCTTCTCTTCTCTGGGAATATAAGGGAGTGTGAGCATGTGCTTATCAAAGTTCTGGTCTGCAAGCCCACTTCTATTTCCATCCTGGACTCATGTGACAGGAGACAGCGAATCAGCCCATATTATAGCATTTAATTGTCTTGAATAGAGAAACCTGGCACTCATGGTGTTCTATCTTTACAATTTAACAAGGGTTGCCTCTGCGTCTCACATTCACTGTTCTTCAAGGACTGATAACCAGTTTTGGCTGCTTCATCCTTTGACATCAGGCCAGAACGTCTCTCTTGGTCTTTCTTCGAGCTTCAGCTTATTTCTTTGCTGCAACACATGCATAGCTATCAAACCTCCTTTCTCCATGGGTCTGAGCTTACTAAAATTGTGACGTTGAATATCCAGATTCTATATAGCGGTGTCAATATGATGGCGGCACTGCCTGCAGTCTACTCACTAAGTATAGTCAGCATTTACGATTACTTAGTCTTCTTGTGTTACAGCATCTGTACAGTTATAAAATGGCTTGCATTTTCTGCAATGCTCTTTACATATGCAATCTTAATTCCGCACATGAAAGCTTACTCGATTCTTTATTTTGTCATCAGATTCTATAAGGACAATATGTCCTCTTCTTCAGCCATTCTTTTCTGTGCGTCATGCTTATTTCTTCTGACGTCACCAATGTTCTCTTTCATTTATCTTCATATTCCTTCAGGGATCTACTACAAGAGATTATCATCTATGCGGGCATACAACAGATAGGGTTTTCCCAAGGGGTACCTTCTCTCAAAGGCTCTTCGTGGAATGGGTACCATTACTGGCGTTGCGCGTGTCGCAAGTTTCGATTTCCAACATATAGGTAAAATGGGGGTACGACTTCCTGAAGAGGCATTCAGCGGTTCCTCTACATTAGTATAGGCACTTTTATTTTGACAAGACACCACTAGGACTGCATTATTATTAATTGATGGTCGTAGCTTGCTCGCATCTTTAGATTTAGGGTTAGATAGGCATTTTCCAAACCCAATTGAAGTTCAATAAACACCCTTGAACTGTGATCACTTGTGTCTGTTTTACTGTTTGATACCATGCCTTCCTTACAATGGATACAGGTGCCACAACACTGATCATGGATCCAAAAACCTCACTGGATCAGATTGACTAAATACTGAACATCCATTGTGCTGACATCATTAATGACACCACGATATAGCAACGTTAGTCATGACGCAAATTCGCACCCACGTACACACAGGCACACATGAAGAACATGCTTACACAGTTCTGTAAATAGAGGACAGATCCATATACATACTGTCGAAAGCCATTATTATTTTTATCATTAGCCAAATGCAGAAACGCAGAATGCAAGGCAAAGAAAAGATGCAGAGCAAGCTTGCAGACACTTATTGCAACTAACCCTATGGAACTACAGGGTCATATAAGGAGCCTGGAAGAGCCAAATACTAATAATCTAGAAGAATCAGAGCACAGTATAGATATATAGAAATCATAGCATAACTGTAGTGAGGTTCCATGAGGCCACAGTCCTCAGAACGAGAGGCGATGATAAGCAGAATTAGGCTGCACGAAGCCAGCGGTGGGAAGATGAGCAGTTCCTAGCAACACAGACATGAAGTGAAACATGCATTCTTTAACAACGTTGGAACCCTGTGGGCACTCTCAAAGGCAAAGTGGTACTAATGACGGCTACACTGGGAACACATAGTCATTCTAATCATCATGAGAAGGTGCACTGAGCGCTCAGAACAGAGCTGGGCCCTAGGCCTGTGGATATCAGCTCCAGCCAATCAGGGAACACAAATCCAGGGGTAGATGGCAGAGGGCAAGGCCAATGGTAATCCTGCAACCCTGCAACAATGTAATAGATAGTTTTTGGGGAAGGGTCTGGCAAGCCAGCTGACATGTGAGGGCCCATAGATTAACCTCTATGGGTGCCATGTGTAGGCACTACCACCCCAACTAGCCAATCATGTACCGTCATAGGTTTTTGGGGAAGAGTCCAGGTCCAGCAACCCCGGAAGCAATCATCAAGTTATTTTGAGCAAGCCCAAAAACCCCTGCTAGGGGCTGTTTGGGTGCGGTCCTGGCACCTATGGCGCCAGGCTCATATGGAGAGTCAGTCCTGGCGCCGTAGGCGCCAGGCTCATAGAGTAGAACTTACCTGATGCAGACCGTGCTGCAAGCTTACCTGATGCAGACCATGCTGCAAGAGCTCTAAGCCAAATGAGGCTTGGAAGGGACTATTTTACCCAGGGACTATTTTTTTACTCGGGTGGGGCTGGGGAGGAATACTTACCTGGGACTACTTTGGAGGCTATTTAAACCACGCCCGAAGAGCAGCACACGCTTTGCGTTATTCTGCATCCAGCAGCGTAACGCTCACCGTGCCTGCAAGTCTGCATCCAGTCTTCTGCCACGCCCATCTCGAGTTTGGAGCTCCTAGAAAAAAGGGAGAAAGAAGGAGGAAAGGTTAGAACAAGAGCAATACCTTTGATCCTTACCTGAATTCCCGATCCATCGCGCCTTCGAGCTGAAAGAAAGAAGTTATTTTATACGCGTCGCCTCGCCTGCTGCAGCGCCGCGCTGAACTCACCGGCCTTCGCAGCATCTTCACATTCCACCGCATCCTCCTGCATGTTCCCGCCGCATTCCGGCACCTAAGGAGTAGACAAGAACAGCAAGGTGAGCCAAGGGAATACACAGAGGAATATTAGTTACCCCCCATAGACTTACCTGATTTTACCACCGGGGGTACTATTCCTCTTCACGGGTCGGCACAGCTTCCACTGCATCTTCGCCGAACCCCGGCCCCTAAGGGGAAACAAAAGGACAGCAAGGTGAAACAAAGGGACTATCAAGGGGAACCCTCCTCACCACAATAGACATACCTGATTTTACCGCCGGAGGTATTATTCCCCGAGACTTCATACTTTCTCTCAACGCCTGAATAAGGGAGAAAGCAACAGGTTACATATTGACATTATTTATCGAACTGTGTTGGAAATACAAATCCTTACCAGAATATTACTGGTTGCCACGAGGAACTCTTCACTAGGGTCAAGCTGCAATCTGCAAGGAATCAGACAAGAGTGAAAGTCAGGCATTTGAACTCTTACGAACTACATACTTTTTCGGAGTCAATATTGTTCTGGAACGCACCAACCCTTCGAGCCAGTGAAGCAACTGGTTATCAACGCGCCCCTGTGCTCAATGCAGGATGGAGAGCTCATCTTTTCAAACCATCAGGTGAGACTATAAGAGGGGACATCAAAGGTGATCTGTGGGGAGAACAGCGGGGGTGGGGGGGTTTACACTCAACTCCACGGGTGGTTAATTCCCTTTTTCCATTTGCAGAAGAATATTCCTACGGGCCAAGCAAACAAAGCTAGGTGAGCCAGTCCAGTCCGTCATCTCGGCCCCACACGTCACATTGGTGGAGACCGCAGCTTTCCAGTTCAGATCGACGCCTCTGTGGGAGCCAGGTGAGCGTAACACCATGTTGTGACTGAACAGAATTGCCCGTCACAGGGTCAGGAGCTGCGATTTCAGGAGATTCTCAATGTCTTGTATGATACCTGTCTGGTGTGTAATAAACAACAGTTCGAACTTGCCCTTGGCTGAGTACTCCGTCTGTGTCCTGGGGGAGGGTCTGTTGGGCCCTGGGTGATTGAACACTGAGCTTGTAATGTGAACCCCTGTCCCTCTGGTATACCTAGCCAACATTACTATAACCCAATACACACTTTTGTAATGGCTAACCTTGTTTCTGACCTTACCTGTGCAGAATCTTCTATAGCCACTGACCAGAGATGAATGAACCAGCCCCCTAGAGGAGCGTTCCGTGGACAACCAATCACAGGGGAGTCTCAGCAGGCAGTGCGGAACTGAACTGTGCCAACCAGGGGGAAGTGGGTATGGATGACAAGTAAGAGAGAACGTTGGTGTCAGCTGTGAGAAACCAGAGCGTATTCTCCATCCTAAACCCCTTGGATCCTTTGCGCAGGTGGCCAGGGAAAGGCCATCGCTATTGGATCCTGACTATGGGGGTGGAGAAGCGAGGGAGGATCAGCTGAGTGGAGAGCCCTTGGGGACTTGGAGTGGGGAGCTCTTGGATGAGACATGGTATCCCCCTTTCCCTACTGACGACCAACCCAACCTTTACCCAACCTTTATAGATTATTGTGAGTCAGATCCCCTTGTTTCCCATATGCAAACCCTGACAGTACTGAGTCAAAGAGGAGGCAACTAAGAGCAATGAAGACTAAACTCTTTTACTACTCTGGTACTGGGACAAGGAAGATTCCTGTGGAGAGCAGTGAAGGTCAGGCATGTCCCTTTAACTGTGGTCAGGTAGGGCTGACTGGACATTCACACCTGAAGCCTGTCAAGGGGCTGCAGGTGCATAAAAAGAGACCAGCCCACCAGCAAAGAGAGCAACAAGGGCGGCAGGAGAAGCAGCCGGAAGGCCGGTATAAACAGCAGGGAACTTTAATTAACCATGCTGAAACGCTGAAGTCTGCAGAGAGAGGCAGTCTATGGAAGCGTGATGTAGGAGCTGGGGCTCGTGGAACAGACCAAACATTGTAAAGGGAGCCATGTGGAGAGGCTGTCCCTTTTCCTGGTGGTCGAGCTGCTTGTTGCCCTGTGTCAGGAAGGTGCCACAAGAGTGCCTGGGGGGCAGGAGTTGGACCCCTGACGTGAAGAATGGAAGGCCGTATGATCCACGCTGCTGGGAAGCCTGCAAACGCGCCCAGTGAGTTTCTAGCATTGAGAAACCAGGTGCATGAGCGTTTGCACATGTTTGTTCGAGGAATACATTGTATCAGAGTGGTCGTGTGTTTGAGGAAACACATTTTCAAAGATCTCCGATTCAATCCATTGTAAAATATTGAAATACTAGAATTACTTGGAGGAAACACGTTCTCGAAAGTCTGTGAACGTTGGTCATTTCATCTGAAGTGAATTAAAAGAAATATTAAACCACAAGTTAAAAGGGAAAGTTTGTTCTGAGCGCAGAGCGTGCCTATTGAATGATGAACTGAGTGAAAACTTTACCTAAGAGCAGAACTTTTACATATTAAGTTCAGAAGTACAACAGAACTTTAAATTCAAGTAAAACCATCAAATGCTGTATTCTAAATTAAATTTAAAATCCAAGTGAAACCAGTGTATGCTGTATTCCAAATGGAATAACGTGAAAACTGTATATAACAGAAAATTGCATTTAAAGCAGAATTAAGACTTTGAAGTTTATTCCAACACAGTTACAATTTACACATGAAAAACCAACCATAAAAAAGAAGACACAATAGTGGCAAAGAACTTTAAAGTGACAAAGCCTATTTTTGGTGCTGCTGAAATTAAGTCTTGGTGAAGGTAACTCTGAGACATGAACCAGTTATTGACTTGAGACTGGAGTCTCAAGATTTTTGTGTGCTTGGAATGGCTACACTTGGAATGTTGGGAAGCGAGCACTGGTTAAAACTGCATTATTCTGAACTGAAGAGAGGTAATTTTGAGACTTTTGTTGGAACTGTTTTATACTTGGGGAAGAGAGCTAAAAGGAAGCTGTAAGAGGCTCGGAACTGTATGTTGGACACTGTTTCCTTTGGTTGCTGACATCCCTACACATTGCATAGATTAGTTGTGAGGGCAAGTATAGGTTTTGGACACAGACAACTTCTTCAGTTGAACTCTTTGACTCAGACTTTCCTTAGCTTTATTTAGGTAGGGAAATCCCACCTTAGCATAGGGCAAACGGGGCCTTTTTCCAATCTGACATTTAAGTTAATAAAAGTGGTTGTTTTGCATGCTTAATCTGTTGTCTGTGTCCTTCTTCATGATGCCTTCACACAGCGTCCCGATGGAGGATGTGCACCAGAGCAGAGAGCAGAGCAGCGGAAGGACGGCCCGAGTAGCATGCAGAGGGAATGGGAGTGAGGCAGGAGGGCCTCAGAGGACCGATGCAGAGCACAGCAGAAAGGTTGCGTATGTGACTCTGCTCAGCACCATCAGCTTACAGAAAGAGGAGCGAGAACCTCGACCAACCAAAGAGAAGCCCAGCAGAGAAGACACGAAAGACGTTCTGCAACCACCTGAGAAGCAGCCCAAATCAATGCCCCTCCCGCAGAGCAGCGCACGAACAGGAACGAGGTGGCTCCAGTGGAAAAGGAGGTGGACAATAGAGTGAAGTAAAAGAGAAAGAAGCCCAGAGTGGGGATAGAGAATGCACACCACATGGGTGCAAAAGAGAAGAGCCGCCAGAATGGGTAAAATCATCAACAACCCCAAAGCAGGGAGTATGAATTAGAAGGACCCAAGAGTGGAGAGAGAGCGGGAATACCCCAGAGTGGGGCTGTGCAAATTACCCATGTACATGGCGATGCACAGGTATACCCGAAAATTTCAATGACCTCAGAAGCCCGGGGAAACCCAAATCACTTAAAACTGACAATAATTCCAGGACTTCCTGAAGAGGTGATTATCAGCACTGATTTCTCTAACTTTCAAGAGCTGCTGCACTCTTTTCCCAAGGAGGAAAGCAAGCAGGGAGAGGTACTCCCAATTGTCATCCTGGGAAGAGTTCCCTGAGGAAGGGTTTTCTTCCTGACCAAGATTCCAGCAACCCTAGGAGAGGGCCTAAATCCAACTGTGGGGGTATGTGACAGATCCATCCGGTTTGTCACATCTCCCAAGGGTGAGCCACCTCCTTTGGGGCTAGGTAGGTGAGTCTGCTATGCCCAACACCCCTAGGGGTCAGGGTAAGTGGGATTCCTCTGGGGGTGACTCCCCCTTAGGGGACAGGGAACAGGGACTTCAAAAGGGGTATAAGTCACCACCCCCTAGTGACAAACACCTTTGCAGCGTATCAAGGGGCTAGATTTACTATAACCCAATACACCCTTTTATAATGGCTGGCCTTGCTTCTGACCTTACCTATTCCCAATCTTCAATAGAGACTGAGCAGAGGCGAGTGAACCAGTCCCGTGGCTGAGCATTCCGCGGACATCCTATTACAGGAGCGTCACATTGCACAGCACAGCACTTAAGTGCACCAACTAGGAAGACATGGGTGTTGCGAGCGAGAAAGAGAACTCCAGTGTCGGCGTCCCGAGGGAGGTCATGCACCAGAATGCAGAGCAGTGGAAGGCCATCCAGAGTAGCCTAGAAGGGTCGCAAGAGCTAGGCAGGAGGGCCTCAGAGGATTGACGCAGAGCCCAGCTGAACGGCCAAGTAAGCAACTCTGCCTGGCCTAAAAGGCTGCAAGAACGAGGAGGGCCTCAGAGGACCGCTGCAAAGCCTAGTGAAAGGTCACGTAAGCATCTCTGCCCAGCCCAATGTACTGCCATAACAAGGAGCAAGAACTTCGACCGACGAAGGGGAGCCCAGCAGAGAATACACGAAAGAAGCTCCACCATCACCGGGAATTGGCCTGACTCAACACCCCTACCGCACATAGCAAACAGGTACGTGGTTGCTGCAGTGGCAGGAGAGGTGGGCAACGTGAGTGTAGAGAAAGAAGTACAAATTCCAGAATGGGGACAGAGAACAAACACCCCAGAGTGGGGAGTGTGAAACAGAAGAACCACAGAGTGGGGAGAGAGAATGAACACCCCAGAGTGGGGAGTGGTAAATAGAAGAGCCCCAGAGTAGGAAGAGAGAACAAAACACCCCTGAGTGCGGAGTGCAAAAGAGAAAAGCTCCAGAGTGGGGAGTGCATAAGAGAAGAGACCCAGAAGAGAGCAAGAGAGCGAATTCATCAGTGTGGGGAAAGTGTCAGGAGCTTGAGAGCAGAGACATGCCCAAAAAGCAGAGGGGAGAAAAACGCACAAGAGACAGGAGTGTAAGGAATCCTAAAACACGAACAAGGAAACAGTACTCACAAGACTGAATCCTGCATGGGTCCAGTAGGAACTGAACAGTGACTGTCTCCTGAAACAGGAACCGGTACACTGTTAACAATATGGCACAAGGTACAATACTGAAACATGACAAAGGAAAGAGTCAGAGGTTGCCTGCTGGGAAACCCAGCAGCCAAACTCTGAACAAAGACATTAGAAAAGCACAAGTGAGGACAGGAACAGTAACAGAAATATCCAGGGAAAGAATAGGAAGTCAAAGGGAGCAAGGTTCAAGATAGAGAACAGGAAGAAAGAGGAAAAGCAAGAAGACAAGAATCTAAGTGCAAGGGTAGAGAAGACTGGAACTGCAGACTAGAAACTAAGGACCGGAAGCAAGGAACAGCGGACTGAACTATAGATCAGGAACAAGAAAATGCAGCACCGAAACTCTGGATTAGGATAACAAGGACTGAACTGCAGACTGGTAACAAGGAATTCAAGGAACTGAAACTCTGGACTGGAATAACAGGGGCAGGACCACAGACAGATAACAAGGAAACTTAGGACTGCAATCTACAAAGGTAAAGTCATGAAACACAGACTATGTGCACAGAACAGGGAATTGCATGCCCAGAACAAGATAATTGGTGGTAGAGAGCAAGGGGGTTCAGACAGGGAACAGAGCACTGCAAGCAGGGGGACAGGGCAAAAGACAGGGGAGTGAAGGCAGAGTAGCAGGGCTGCAAGGCAGGGAACACAGAGCACTGGAACAGGAGACGGTTCTGGAAAACAGCAGCAGGCTCAAAGGGCTGGGAGCAAACTCAATGCTAGAGCCCTGTGCTCCTGAAGGCATCTGCTTAAATAACGACCTGGCCTGTGCTGAAGCAGGCTTGTTAGCAGCACCTGAAGGTAATCTGCCTCCTACTTCTCTGGACCTGGGAAAGTGAAAGAAAGCAGCAGTGATCTCAAAGTCTACTCGGGATTGTAGTTCTAAGACTGCTGCATAGAAATAACCAGGGAATGAGAACTGCCACAAAATGCATTATGGGATATATAGTTTGTGGAATTAAATAAAGAAGTACCAAAGTCTTGCAAATGGAAATTAAAGACAAAATTATGAAAAGGTATTGCCCGGGGAGGATTACAGTGATGAATGAGTCCCAAATAGTCCACAATAGGTGCCAATTGGTGCTCCAGTGGCACAGTCATGACAGACAGAGCAAAAGCCCTAGAGCGGGGAGTGCGAATGCGAGAAGCCCCAGAGTAGGGAGTAACAGCTAACACCCCAGAGTGAGTCGTGTGAGAGAGAAGAACCCCAGAGTGAGGAGAAAACAGCAAATACCCCAGAGAGGGGAAGTGCAGAAACCAGGAGCCCCAGAGTGCAGAGTGCAGAAACCAGGAGCCCCAGAGTGCCGAGTGCGGAAACCAGGAGCCCTAGAGTGCAGAGTGCGGAAACCAGGAGCCCCAGAGTGGAGAGTACAGAAACCAGGAGCCCCAGAGTGCAAAGTGCAGAAGCCAGGAGCCCCAGAATGGGGAGTGCGGAAACCAGGAGCCCCAGAGTGCGGAAACCAGGAGCCCCAGAGTGCAGAGTGCGGAAACCAGGAGCCCCAGAGTGGAGAGTGCAGAAACCAGGAGCCCCAGAGTGCAGAGTGCAGAGTGCAGAAACCAGGAGCCCCAGCTTGGGGAGTGCGGAACCAGGAGCCTCAGAGTGTGGAAACCAGGAACCCCAGAGTGGAGAATGCAGAAACCAGAGCCCCAGAGTGGGGAGTGTGGAAACCAGGAGCTCCAGAGTGCAGAAACTAGGAGCCCCAGAGTGGAGAGTGCAGAATCCAGGAGCACCAGAGTGCAGAAACCAGGAGCCTCAGAGTGGAGAGTGCAGCAACCAGGAGCCCCAGAGTGGAGAGTGTGGAAACTAGGAGTCTCAGAGTGGAGAGTGCGGAAACCAGGAGTCTCAGAGTGGAGAGTGCAGCAACCAGGAGCCCCAGAGTGGAGAGTGTGGAAACTAGGAGTCTCAGAGTGGAGAGTGCAGGCACCAGGAGTCTCAGAGTGGAGAGTGCGGAAACCAGGAGCCCCAGAGTGGAGAGTGCGGAAAGCAGGAGCCCCAGAGTGGAGAGTGCGGAAAGCAGGAGCCCCAGAGTGCAGAGTGCAGAAACCAGGAGCCTCAGAGTGGAGAGTGCGGAAACCAGGAGCCTCAGAGTAGAGAGAGACAGTGAATACCCCAGTGTGGGAAGTGAGGAGGGGAGGAGCCCCATTGTGGGGAAGAAACTAAGGGTGCCTCTGAAGGGGGAAGGAAGAGAGACTGAAAGAACCCCTGGGTGGGAAAGACTGAGCGAGACCTGATCTAGAGCTCCTCGAGAATTCCCAAGCACCCCAGGAACTGGGACTGTTGGTGAGAGCCTTTTCTGAAAGGGAGAAAGTCGGGGTCAGGAACCAGCAGCCATCCCCTTGACTTGATAGTTCCCCAAAGCCTTCCTACTGTTTTTTGTTTGATGTTTTTATCTTTTGGGAAATAAGGACAGTGATAGGTAAGAGTAGGATTCTGAAAAGAGGGCCGATACTGATACACAAGACCTCCTGGCGATCACCTTTTGACTTTCTTTCATAGGATAGGATTTGAGCTGATAGTTTTAGGGAAAGATTGTTTTGAATCGTTGCCCGACTCCTGATTCTGAGCTACCCCAGCACCCTGCCACACCTCATGCTCCCTTGTACACACCTACCCCCCTGCTCTCTCTGCCCTCTGGTTCCTTTCAGAGCGCCTCACCACAGAGGGACCCTGAATCCCTTGGATACCCCACCGCCAGACGTCATTAATACTGCTGCCTTGCACTCCGCATTCCCCCAGTGCTTTTTGTTCTATATTTTTTGATTCTGTTGACTTTTTATAAATATTGTTTAAGTTATTTCTCAAGTTGATATTCACTTGTATTTACTGAAGATTTTCAATGTCTACCAAACAGGAGGCGAGTGGTCAGTTGGGCATGAGACCCTCATCATGGACTACCTTCTCCTTGCATCGCTAGGAGTCTGTAAAATGGCATGAAAGTCCAATTCTAAATGGCTGTACACACGGGGGATGTGGTGATGCCCGGCAGCCTGGTATTGTGGAATTGTAAATGGACAGTTAAAGTACTAAGGGTACGATTTAGCATGGATTTTTCTTTGGCACATTCTTCGGTGCAAGATTTGAATGAAAAAGTAAGCGGACTACCAATTCTGGGCAATTCAACAGGAGTGTACAGAGATAGCTGCCTAATGTTTAACCACTTAATTGTGAAGGACATGAACATCCATATCCTCCACAATACCTGTGAAATGCGGACAATTCTGGCATCCATATTATTGCAGCATCCGCTTTCATTGTAACCTCACAATACAGCCTTTGGGGCCATCGTTTTTACTTTGATGGTGTTAAAGAACGACATGTTGACAGATCTAATCCGGTGTGATAGCAAGGTGCCCTTTTATGTTGCATGACTTTAGCACCCTACGTATATGACAATGTAGTACGGCACGGGGGGTTTCTGCTAGCCAGTGCAAGACCATACTGAGATTGGATAAGGATTGACACCACAGAAAGCAGGAGATTGAAACCAAGACCTTGAATTGCACTGTCATCCAAAAAAAGACCTGGGAATCTCTTTGCCATAGCTTTATCAAGCCTTACGATCAAACTGTGTGCTTAAAGTGCCTGCCAGATTTTTGCAAAGCAGTCCTCTTAGAGTTAATGACTTCATTGGAGCTGTAAACATGCAACTGGTGTACTACAAATGTCTTCGCCAGGTCTGCCTACATTCACTCGGTTTATAACCACTATGCGTGTCCTTCATTGAAGTCCCGTTAAAAACAAGCATTGGGAAAGACAACAGTTTTGTCTTGTATAAAAGTATTATGCATTTGCCAGGCACACCGTCAAGATGCCTTTGGGCGAACGTTGCGCTTAGAACGTTGCGCTTAATAAATTACGAATACATACATAGATACAATTCTGTTATATGCCCAGGTAATCATGCCATTTGCAGCTTCTACCTTCAAGCCAGTTAATTCCACTACGACAGTGCCAGGCAAATGCCTTTCCCATGCCTACACAAAGGCCAAAACTATTGGCATTGCTATTTATTTTTATTTTTTATTTTTTTAAGGATTTCACCGAGGTTTAGTGTGGGCAAAATCTTCGTGGAATTGTATGCGAATGTGGCATTCCCGGCGGCAGGAACATTCAATGTGGGATGCATAAAGCAGCTGGGGCAAGTGGAAGCAGTCTTTACGCCCTACCACCCAGATACGCGCATGAACTACAAGAAAATCACATTGTTTATCTGTGAGAGAATACAATGTATTCCCCCGTGGCCACATCCAAAAAGAATCCCAGTGTGATTCTATGGCATAGTAATATTTTATAGAGGTTATGAACCATAACAGAGAATGGTAGCAACATAGATCATGATAACAGTGTGCACTGGCAGCCACGCGTTCACTCCTGTTGTCCTGAAATTATTCCAACCTATGTGTAATGTGCAAACACCCCCAGCTGATGTGTCACTCACCTTCACTGCCCCGTGGACATGATAGTGGAAAGCTTCGTTCCACTCGGGGTCGCTGGAGTTATAGATGACCCGGGTCCGGGAGGCGACGGGGGATGCGGTGGGGAGTCGCAGCTCCACGTAACAATCTGCCTTCGAAACTGACAGGAACAGAATGACAGCAAATTAAGAAATGTCCAGATAGAAAGGCAAGGGTGCATCTTTATAAAGCGAACTCGGCAGCAGAAGTAACAATGTCACAAATCATGATGTCGCCAAATATCTGTATCCCCTATATATGCTATCTACTTGTATCCCCATATATTTCTGTATCCCATATAACCTATATCCATCCTGTCGCTATATATCTATATGTCGCTATGTACGTCCCCACTGTCACACAACTACACCTACTCTCTACTATACACCATTCAACCAGAACACAGCTCTACCCCTGTTAATTCGGCCTAGCTGTTCACATACGAACACGACTCCATGATCACCTCATCACCCTAATAAAACGAAGCTAGCTGAGCAGGCTAGCTGTTCGTATAGGCATCCCTCGGGCCTAACGCAGCCAGAACCCAGTCTAGGTGTCCACCCACCAGACTGGGCACACATCCAACTGATTTCCTCAGCACCACACCTATCGCTAAGAAGCAGCTATCATGCAACAATTGCACCAGCTGCACACATATCCGGTGCACCCACGCACCGTCCGACACTCTCTCTCTCTACTGACTTGACTATGGTTCCCGAGGGCGTTCAACCTACCAGAGCTTTGAGATCATACCAATGAAACATAAGGCGCTATACAAATGCCAAGTAACATAACCTAACATAACATTCAGACTAATATTCTACCACTGCACTAAGAGAATGGGTATCAGAGATACCCAGGGACGTCATTTGAGGGTCGCCAAGGGTCGCAGCCAGGACCCCGGTGTTCTCCTTTGCTACCCCTGCAATCTCCCTTGCTACCCCTGAAAAAAAAAATGTAAACTGAAGCTTCTGGAGTAGTAGGGGCCTCTGCAGTCCCTGCGGTGCGGGGGCTCTCGCCACACCAGGGTGAAGGATTGGCTGGGGCTTGCAGCGCGAGAAGGAAGCACTCAATAGGGGTTGGAACTGACTGTGACATTTGGTACGTGTCACATGCCACGTTCAGCTCCAACTCTTCCTCCTCCGGCTTCCTCGCGGCTCATATAAAGGAACCTGGAAGCTCTCCCAGCTTCCTGGTTCCTGTTTTTGAGCAGCACGGAGGAGCTGAGGGTGGCCTGGAGTGATGGACCAAAGCTGAAAAAACAGGTACGAAGGCTTTTTTTTCAAACAAATGTGATGTGTATTTTGCATGTGTGAAGTGCATGTTAGATGTATGTATGTGCTATGGGTCAGTGAGTGGTGGGTGAATGAGTTGAAATGTGATAGTGTGTGTGTACGAATGTTCTGGGTGGGTGGGTGTTTGCCTGTGTAGATAATGCAGTGAGAGTGGGTGTAAAAGAAGGTGTATGGATCAGTGAGTGGTGGGTGTGCAGGGATGTGAGTGCCAGAGTAAGTGTATGTGATAGAAGGTATATGGGCGAGAGACTGGTGGGTGAATGGGTATGAATGTGATTGAGTGAATGTTGTGGGTGGGTGAATGCCTGTGTAGTGAATGCAGTGTGAATTAATGTGAGAGGAGGGGTATGTGTGTGTGTTTGCATGTGCATGTGCGTGTGCGTGTTTTTTTACTGATATTTTCGGGAAAAGCCAAGTTCATGTGGGTCATTACCTGGCTAAACTGGCATTTTGGTACAGCCAGTCTAGCCATTGCTTAGTGTGCCATGATATTTATTACCCGGCATCTTTAATAAAGCAAGCATGATAAGTAGTATTACCTTGCTAGACTGACGTTTTGGTGTAGCGGCCTGTATATTTCTTACTTTCGCATGACTTTTTATCAACTGAGCATCTATGATGAAGCAAGGATGAAAAGTGTTCATATGGGTCTAGACTGGGTTACATTGGAACCAGTTTGAACATGTTTTCTTATTGTGTCATGTCACTGTTAATGGTCAAACCAAAGGGAGTATTTTCTTACATAGGACTACTGCCATATATTGGCAGAGCCAGTAATGATACTATAAAACACATTTCAAAGTGAACATGTTCTTATATACTAGCCTATGTTGGTGGAGCCAGCAAGATGTTTTTTTTATACTGGCACATATTGAAGGTACTGGCATGACAATGCATTGGGAAATGTGCCTGTGCACTTTTGGAGACTTACATCTATTGTACCTTTTTCCATGAGTTAACATACCCCCTACAAAACCGATTGCAAGCTGTATGGCCTTCCACCAAAATTTCTCAGAAAGTGTGCTGTGTAATGCACCATTTTAACCCATTATTCAAAACATTTTCGTACGGGAGGGGGAAGAATCCCTCTGACCACCAAACCCATTTTTGTTAGTTCGGGCGTCCTTGCTAGGCTCAGTCACAATCGCATATTTGTGGCAATTATTTACACCCTCCAATAAAACAACTCACCAGTCACCACTAGTTGCTGGTAAATTTTGGTACCAGGCACCGCCCCTTCTTTCTATGCTAGGTGAAACATTTAAGATTTGATTAAAAAACGTATTTACTTCTTTCACTTGGAGTAGTGAATGCCCCTTCAGCAGCATAATCAGCATGGACATTGCGCACACCTGGTGGTCTGGGCCGACTCGGGTGTGGCATTCCCTGTATTTTGTTAGGGAGCTTGGGGAAGGGGAGGGGGCAGAGGGGCATCAGCATGGCTCACAGGGAGGCGCCCAAACTTTGTGCTATGCCACTGATTGGGCCCTGTTCACCTTGCACGCATTCAAGTGTGATGTGAATGGTTGAGAGGGGCCACAAACTTGACCAGGACCCTGCTCTGGTGCAACACCGTTTAAGAAAATAAGCATTGGACACAGAGGGCCTCATTACGAGTATGGAGATATCCATACCGGGTACCGGGTCCCGGTTCCTGGAATGGGGAAATACTGGGCATTCAGACCTTGGAGGGCCCGGTAATTCCCTTTCCCGGGACCCGGACCCAGTACATCCCCATTCCCATTTGAGCCCCCATAGGGCTCAATGGGAATGGGGAGGATGCTAACAACGGGCCCGTTAAGGACGGGTCCGTTGTTAGCATCCTGGTCTGCTAGCGGGTCCCGCTAAGGACACCTGGTTTTACCAGACGTCCTTAGCAGTAGCCGCAAGCAGACCTCGTAATGAGGCGGTAGAGGGTTAACAGCGCCGGCACCTCTACCGGCGCCGTTAACCCTCTACCGCCTACCTCGTAATGACCCCCAGAGTCTCAGAAGTGAGAGAACCATTGAATGACCCACCCCTCCTCGCACAAACTCCTTCTTGGAAAGGGCTTTGTGGAAGCTTCATTCATGGGCCGGTCCTGGGGGGGGGGGGGGTTTAGTGAAAAACGCACCTCGCACATAGAGCTCTGAAAATCGTAGATGGATTGAGCCCCACTCTTCTGGGAAGTGCAACACCCCCATCCCCACACCTCACCCCGTTAAAAAAGATTGAAGAAGAGTCATGTATCAAAGCCTAGGACACTAAGGTATTATATTCGACTCTTGGTTGTGGGGGACAACAGGTGGTTGCTTGCCACATAACGTAAAGATAAATGCACAGCGAGACAGATGGCCTCAGTTTACACACGCACAATAGGTTTCTTCTATCGTAGTGGCAGCTGACTCATAGATACATTTTTAACCAGAGAATTTTGTTGATACTAAATGCTGGTCAATGATTTAATTTTCAGGCCTTGCTCGTGCAGCATTTTGCCCCTAGGTAAACAGACAGCGCACGGCTCCCCAGGTCAGTGTTTTTTTGGCTGGTTTAATGCCACAGAGAGTACTTCTGTTTCCATTGATCTATAAATGTTTCATACACTAGCTGTGGGCTGCATTAGAGATTTCGGTTACCCTGTTACAAATACTGCATTATGTATGTTTTACATATAGGATCCACGTCGAATCTGGAAAATGACATTCCTCAAATGTGTGATCGTGGACAAATTTCGCCTCCCTCAGTGCCTCGGTTCTTATATCTGGCTGAAATTAGAGCGCCTGGAAACACGGGTGTTAGATGCATCTGGAGGTTGTGTGCCATCACTTCCCGTGAACTCACATGGGGGGCGGGATCAAATTTATTAACGTCCTGTAATGTCATCGGATGTCAAGGGCAGTGTGATGTCACTTCCGCTACCCCTGGCATTTTGGCGAAATGACGACCCTGGAGAAACCACCAATGGCCAGTGGTAAATATTGGTGGTGCTACAGTACCAACTTATCGAAGCCCCAGACATAGCTAGACTGCTCATCTAGCTTATCCCAATTTCTTCCAGTAACATCTCTAGGGTTGGGCCAAGCACCCTCTTTATAGTCTCTGGTTCACACTCTCAACCACCACCACCCTGTGAGCAGTGGGTGTCAGTAACTGGCAATCCAGTCCTTAGGTATGTAGATGCCAACCGGGCAAGCTGAAGACCATGCGGCAAAAAAACGCTTAGTATAACATTGCTGTGAATATGATTAGATTACTACTGTTGATAGGATGCGGGGGTATAGGTTATATCACAGCCACTCTATGGTAGCTAAACCATTAGGTGCAATTCCAAACTATTTAAGAACATTTCCAATTGGGTATTGGCGAAATCTGTTTCTCCATTGTTGCTTAAATATTATTCCAACAAAGGAAATACTGTCGAAAATATCCACTCAAGATCAGGGCAAAAATGAGGATTGTAATTTCTGTAAAATTGAGGGGAATATCCAATCACTTAAGCTCCTTTTAATACAATGTAATGCATTGCAAGAATTAAGAGTTAGAATGTTCGAGTTTTTTGTATTACATGCAGATTGGTTGAATATGGAATCTTTTTGGAATTGAGCCTCTAGTGGCCAGGAGATTAACAATAAGGGTCATAAAATGTTTAGCTGAAATTGATTTGTTGAAAACAAAATAGTAATTTTATTGAAATGTTATAGTAATATTAATACAAAATGTAATATGATTTATGCTTAATGTATTCGAATATTTTGACATTAATCAGATTTTTTTTCATATGAATTGGATTTTAAGATTGTATTGAAAATGTGATATTTCTGGAGTTTGTTGTTATGTATATGTGTAAGTTTGAAAGTTTCAACCAATTCACATTAAATAAAAAACAGACATGTCTAGCTCTTTCCTGTGGCCAGGGATAACAGTCGTTAAACTTAAATGTATAGGCAGCGAGGCGCAGATGTCAAACCCTGACAGCCAACACTTAGCCCCTGTCACCCAAACCCTGGCCACTGCCCCTCATCGATGGCAAGCCGAGCTTGCCACCCCAGTAACTCCCAGCCTTCCTAACCCCAAGGTTCACACTTACAGTCAATAAAGAGGGCACTATTCTGTGGCTAGGGAAAGGCCCCCGCTGCTTTATTAGGCAGGAGTTAATTTCATGGTGTTGTTTCAAGAACACAGTTTCAGGGTTCTACGTTGAGCTGGTGTCCTTAGCATTACTGTGCCCACCCCTTCCAGGATACCTGCCTCCTTGTGCGTGGTGGCCATACCATCCGAGTCTAAGCTTCTCAGGACTGGCATCCTCTTAAACAGGGATTTCCCCAGTCTGTTCCGAGTGCAACGCCACTGTTCCTCATACATGTACCAATGTTACTGGGGCACGTCATTTGTTAGCCTTTACACCTTATCTGTCCCTGGCTCCTGTTCCCCACCTGTATCTTACACCCCCCCCCCAATCAAAGGACCCCAATTCCTTTCCCAGCCTGTTGCCTTGTTTCCCCATCTCTTGACTTCCTCCCCAATCATTTCCCAGATCTCCTGATCCCTTTACACTCGTACTTGGTTTCGCAGATCACGTTGCCTTTAACAGGATTATTTGTATCCCCAATTTTATTGAGCACTTACAGAATTATTGATGCTCTCATCCCTTTCCATGGTTTCCGAGGTCTCCTGAGCTCTTATCTCATTCCATGGTTTCCCAGGTCTCCTGAGCTCTTATCTCATTCCTTGGTTTCACAGGTCTCCTATGCTCTCATCACTTTCCCTGGTTGCACAGATCTCCTGAGCCGTTATCCCCTTCCCAGGTCTCCTGAGCTCATATCCCATTCCTTGGATTCCCAGGTTTCCTGAGCTCTTATCTTAACCAATTCCTTGGTGTCCCAGCTGCCCTGTGCTCATATCCCATTTCCTGGTTTCCCAAGTCTCTGAGCGTTTATCCCATTCCTTGGTTTCCCAGGTCTCCTGTGCTCTCATCTTTTTCTCTGGTTGCCCAGGTCTCCTGAGCTCGTATCCCATTCCTTGTTTTCCCAGGTCTCCTGAGCTCATATTCCATTCCTTGGTTTCACAGTTCGCCTGAGCTCTTAACCCATTCCTTGGTTTCCCAGGTTTCCCGAGCTTGTATCCCATTCCTTGGTTTCCCAGGTCTCTGAGCTCTTATCCTATTCCTTGGTTAACCAGGTCTTCTGCGATCTCATCCCTTTCTCTGGTTGCCCAGGTCTCCTGAGCTCTTATCCCATTCATTGGTTTCCCAGGTCCACTTAGCTCTAATCCCTTTCCCTGGTTGCCCAGTTCTCCTGATCTCTTATCCCTTTCCCAGGTCTCCTGAGCTCATGCCCCATTCCTTGGTTTCCCAGTTCTCCTGAGCTCTTAACCCATTTCCTGGTTTCCCAGGTCTCCTGAGATCATGTCCCATTCCTTGGTTTCCCAGGTCTCTGAGCTCTTATCCTATTCCTTGGTTAACCAGGTCTTCTGCGATCTCATCCCTTTCCCTGGTTGCCCAGGTCTCTTGATCTCTTATCCTTTTCCCAGGTCTCCTGAGCTCATGCCCCATTCCTTGGTTTCCCAGTTCTCCTGAGCTCTTAACCCATTTCCTGGTTTCCCAGGTCTCCTGAGATCATGTCCCATTCCTTGGTTTCCCAGTTCTCCTGAGCTCTTATCCCATTTCCTGGTTTCCCAGTTCTCCTGAGCTCTTAACCCATTTCCTGGTTTCCCAGGTCTCTGAGCTCTTATCCCTTTCCTTGGTTTACCAGATCTCCTGAGCTCTTATCCCTTTCCCTAGTTTTCCCAGGTTTCCTGAGCGATTAGAGAATTTACTGCTTCAGAGGCCTCGCACCGGTTTCCCATCCAACTTGCTATCCACCTCTTGACCTCTCCTCAATGGCTTGTTTCCCAGGCCACCTGACATCCTACCCCTGTTGCTTGCTTCCCACCTACCCCTGTCATTTGATTCCTAGGTTTTCTGACCTTTTCCCAATGTACTTGCTCTGAGGTCCCTCGACAAGTTAACTTGTTGTCCCCGGCTAACTCCCAATTGTCAATTTGTAAACCCTACTGCACTCGACCACCAACCCCCACCTCCTCCCCGTATGTTCCATGGCCTTCCAGAAGTCGAGTCTCTTGTGTGTCAAAAAGAGGATTTGTTGTTGCTGCGCGTCAGAATAACACTAACCCAACTAAACACCAAGCTAACCCAGGCACGCCCCTTCCAGATTTCTTGACGTCCTTCCCTTTAACCCCCTTTTCTGAAGATATCTCCCAGGCCCAACTCTCTCCCTGGCAATAACCCTTGGCTTTCAGAGGTAACTCAGAACTTATGGGCGAGTTCCCCCGGGCCATTGCGCATGGCTGCTAATGCAGCGACCTTCCAGTCTTCCGATAATGGCGACATGCATTTAGCAAGGGGCTAAGCTGGCCACGTCAGGAGAGCACAGCCATGCTGCCTGCCTGGACAGTCTTCTGCTGCCTAGACACTGCTTGAACTTCGACCTTAAAGCTATTGCCTTGCACACATCTGCTCTTTCAGTGACAATTCCCCTTGTGT
Organism: Ambystoma mexicanum; assembly: GCF_040938575.1. Classification (NCBI taxonomy): domain Eukaryota; kingdom Metazoa; phylum Chordata; class Amphibia; order Caudata; family Ambystomatidae; genus Ambystoma; species Ambystoma mexicanum. Next base: position 167,528,317 of record NC_090940.1, read on the forward strand.
TTGAATTTTAGGCAGCTGAGCAAGTTGTGCGACTGTTGCTGAGATCTGTAGGTAACAAGTATAGCACTGCAGCGGTTTTAATCCTTGTGGGGCTCACTCAGTCCCTTACTTTTTTCTGAAGAAGCAAACTAATCCCTTCTGCGATTATATGTTATCTTGATTTATCATGTGAGTTGGTGCTCTGCAAGTCAGAAGTACCGAAGAGAGTCCTAGTTTAGCCTGTGAAAGAGAAGTACATTGCATTGTATTTTTGTTTTAAAACTGCAGATGGAATAGTCTGTCAGTGCTCGGTTTATATTAAAGGTACTGTATGCATTGCTTCATATTAGACTATTGGCCTCATTATAACTTTGCAGTTGCGGTAATAAAATAACGGTAATTCCATTTACTGGCACATTACCAGGATCTATGTTAAATGTTAAAGGTATTTGTACCGCGCACCGTCACCAACGGAATTGGAACCCAGGCGCTCTGGCGGATCTGTAAACGATAAAGGGGGAGTGCGGGGGGGGTTAGTAAGGTGAAGAGGGAGTAGGATAGTGAGAGGAGTGGTGTTCTGTTGGCAGCTTCAACTCGGTATACACCGGATGCTGAGCTTTGGTGCGGGTATTGGATCGGTGTCAGTCCGCGTGTGCTGTTGCTCCGGCTTATGTGTTGTTGCAGTGTTGTGAAGTGCGTGCGGCTTGTGGTGCGAGAGGTGGTTGTGTGAGTTTTTGAGTGAGATAAGTATGCAGAGTTTGAGGTTATATTGGTTAGTGGGTTACCTGACCTTTAGCATGCTAACATTCACAGTATTGTCTAAGCGTGGCACTTGTTGGCCTTCACAATCCTATCTAGATGCGACGCAGGCCAATGTTCACAATTCTATCTAGGTGTGGACATGCCAACATTCACAATTCTAAGTGTGGAGATGCTAATATTCACAATTCTAAGTGTGGACATGCTAATACTCACAATTCTATCTAGATGCGACGCAGGCTAGTGTTCACAATTCTATCTAGGTGTGGACATGCCAACATTCACGAATCTATCTAAGTGTGGACATGCTAATATTCACAATTTTATCTAGATGCGACGCAGGCTAGTGTTCACAATTCTATCTAGGTGTGGACATGCCAACATTCACGAATCTATCTAAGTGTGGACATGCTAACATTCACAAATCTATCTAAGTGTGGACATGCTAATGTTCACAGTTCTACCTAAGGTTGGACATGCTAATACTCACAATTCTATCTAGATGCGACGCAGGCTACTGTTCACAATTCTATCTAGGTGTGGACATGCCAACATTCACGAATCTATCTAAGTGTGGACATGCTAACATTCACAAATCTATCTAAGTGTGGACATGCTAATGTTCACAGTTCTACCTAAGTGTGGACATGCTAATACTCACAGTCCTATCTAGATGCTACACAGGCCAATGTTCACCATTCTATCTAGGTGTGGACATGCCAACATTTTCAATTCTAAGTGTGGTCATGCTAATATTCACAATTCCATCTAAGTGTGGACATGCTAATGTTCACAGTTCTACCTAAGTGTGGACATGCTAATACTCACAATTCTATCTAGATGTGACGCAGTCTAGTGTTCACAATTCTATCTAAGTGTGGACATGCTAACATTCACAAATCTATCTAAGTGTGGACATGCTAATATTCACAATTTTATCTAGATGCGACGCAGGCTAGTGTTCACAATTCTATCTAGGTGTGGACATGCCAACATTCACGAATCTATCTAAGTGTGGACATGCTAACATTCACAAATCTAAGTGTGGACATGCTAATGTTCACAGTTCTACCTAAGTGTGGACATGCTAATACTCACAATCCTATCTAGATGCGACGCAGGCCAATGTTCACCATTCGATCTAGGTGTGGACATGCCAACATTCACAATTCTAAGTGTGGACATGCTAATATTCACAACTCTATCTAAGTGTGGACATGCTAATGTTCACAGTTCTACCTAAGTGTGGACATGCTAATACTGACAATTCTATCTAGATGAGACGCAGGCTAGTGTTCACAATTCTATCTAGGTCTGGACATGCCAACATTCACAAATCTATCTAAGTGTGGACATGCTAATGTTCACAGTTCTACCTAAGTGTGGACATGCTAATACTCACAATTCTATCTAGATGCGGCTAGTGGTCACAATTCTATCTAGGTGTGGACATGCCAACATTTACAAATCTATCTAAGTGTGGACATGCTAACATTCACAAATCTAAGTGTGGACATGCTAATCTTCACAATTTAATCTAGATGTGACGCAGGCTAGTGTTCACAATTCTATCTAGGTGTGGACATGCCAACATTCACGAATCTATCTAAGGGTGGACATGCTAACATTCACAAATCTATCTAAGTGTGGACATGCTAATGTTCACAGTTCTACCTAAGTGTGGACATGCTAATACTCACAATTCTATCTAGATGCGACACAGGCTAGTGGTCACAATTCTATCTAGGTGTGGACATGTCAACATTCACGAATCTAAGTGTGGACATGCTAACATTCACAAATCTAAGTGTGGACATGCTAATATTCACAATTTTATCTAGATGCGACGCAGGCTAGTGTTCACAATTCTATCTAGGTGTGGACATGCCAACATTCACAAATCTATCTAAGTGTGGACATGCTAACATTCACAAATCTATCTAAGTGTGGACATGCTAATATTCTCAATTTTATCTAGATGCGACGCAGGCTAGTGTTCACAATTCTATCTAGGTGTGGACATGCTAATAAGGGAGGTGAGATAGAGTGGCAGGGGTTTTCTGGAGTAGAGTGATTGCTCTACTCCCCACCCATGCCACACTCACGGTTTTTGTTGGTGTCTGTTAGCTGCTGGCTTCCTTGGCATCCCCTGCGGACACCTGCAGACACATCTTAGGGCCGTCCTTTGCCTCGGGGTCCTTCTCGGCAGGGCTGCCGGGCAGAGGTCTGCCCTAGGGTGTCCTTGATGTGGGGTATGTGGACCAATCCGGATGGAGTGGGCGTGTTGGGAGGTGGGCAGAGGGAAACCAGGAAGGGGTGGGAAGGGGGAGAGGGACCAAGCGCTGGGTGCGCTATGGTGCTTTTAAGCACCTTTACAAAATAATATTGCTGTTTTTGGGGGAGGTGGGGGTCAGGAGACTCCTTACCTGGCCCTGGCCTCGCTGGAAATGGCGGGGTTTGCCTACAGCAGACCCTCGCCGCGGCCTCTGTTTCCTTTTTTTTTCTTTTTTTTTTTTACAAAAAAACGGACCAATCGGGACAAGGGCAGGCGGGCAGAGGGAAACCAGGAAGGGGTGGGAAGGGGGAGAGGGACCAAGCGCCGAGTGAAAAAACGAAGCCATAAAGAATGAGGCTCGATATAGCGAAGCGCAAAGCTTTGCATAGCGAAAATGTCAAGCGCATTTAAATGACAATTATCCCCCGCTTTCCATGTAATGGAAGCGGGTGACACCCCCAAATCCTATAATGCTGAGCTAGGGGAGCGTGGCACACCCCTGCAGCCCCCAATGCCCTTGTTCATCATTTTGGGATTCAAAGTTTTCAACCATGCCGAATGCGCAATAAACGCGCATTTGGCATTTTTGGGCAATACCACATTACCGCACCCCCAAAGTACAAGGTTGGCAGTGGGGTGGCCGGAATGACCTCCGGCTAAAAGCTCGAGGTAATTCTGCCGCCCTACAAGCAAATCAACCCCCCTATGTAGTCATATGGGACTCCCTGGAATGGGGATTTACCGCCATGTGTAATCTGGCGTTAATTCCGCCAGACCAAGTGGCAGTAAAGATGTTCACGGCAACCTTGTAATGAGGCTCTATGACCATAGCATTTCTTGATTTAACAGTGGCATAAACCAATGAACAACTTGTCTACCACACAGCGAGCCCTTTATCATCTCCACACCTGGATGAGGATATTAAATATTAAATAGTGAACATGGCAAATACAAATACCTTTAGCAACGCTGTTGCTTGGCAGCTCTTTGGCTGCTGCTTTACTTACGTGTATCTGTACTTTGGATGTTCTTGGCTCTTAGGACTTTCACCGTCAGGTTGTAGCAAGGGTAAGTTTCCCGCTGGAAGGAGAGATGAGGAACCATGTATTAGGTCTGCTGTTTACATCACAAGGTCCTACGCCACAGGTTCAGAACCTTTGGCTTCCCAGATGTTCTGAACTACAATTTCCATCTGCCCTAATGTCAGCATAGCCAATGGTGAGGGATCATGGGAGTTAGACACATCTTGAGAGCCAAGGGATGCAGAATCCTGTACAAAGCACAAAGATGTCTAATTCTGGATAGGACTCCAGCAGGCACAATGTCAAGATGGTCGGGTTTAATATCACTTTTTCTGACCAAACTATCTGGATTTCTGTCTCTTTATAAACATCTGGCTTTTGTGCATGCATTTAAAGGGATGTTATTACAGATTAAATCAATAAAGATGTTATACCGAATGTATGTCGGGTGGAGGCCTGGAAAAATTGGGGTCTGCAGACTAATGTAGTGTACAGCATCACAAAACCCCCTGTATAACAAGCAGAGTCTTATTGTCTTGGAAGGATAGCTCAGGTACAACATGCTCGCCTTGGAAGCAAGACGACACAGAGCACCACAGGTTGGGTCCGCGCTTAGAAACCTCTGGGTATTAAGCATGTTATAAATATCATATCATATCATAGGCCAATAGCCCCAATTACCAAAAACGAGATTCTTACAAAACAACTCCCTCTAGAGCAGGGGTCTGCAAATGTTGGCTCCCCCGATGTTTCGGATTACGATTTCCACAAGGCCCCATCCTGCATAGTCAATGTTGAAGGATCATGGGAGCTGTAGTCCAAAACATCTGGAGAGCTGCAGGTTGCAGACCCCTGCCCTAGAACGCTAAGATCAGCATCCAGATTCAACCTCCCCCAAAACAGCTCATACGAGATAAAAATACTTGAAACATGCTGACGACCACTACCGCAAATGATCTCTGAAAACACATCTACGTGCACTGCGTGAAGGAAAAAATTCATCTCAGAGTTCTTGAAGTCTTCCCCAACTGAATCCTTCCAATTTGAGCTCCTGTGACAGGACTGGACCCTATTCTCCTAAACCAATGGTCTTCAAACTGGGGTGCTAGCCCCCACTAGGGGGGCCCAAAGGATGTCCAGGGGGCTCCCAGACTCTTTAAAAGTGATTCAGATTAGTGTTTTTAATATAATAAAGGATTAAGGTCACTGCTTTTAATAAAAAAATATTAGCATTGGACAATATTTTATATTTTAAAGAGACTGAGGCCCCTTTGGGCCCCCTTGGGGGAGCCAACCCCCAGGTGGGGGCCCAGATACAATATGTTTACTCAGTGGGGGGAGGGGTGGTTTGAATACCACTTCCCTAAATCTTTATCAGCATCTGGCTCTTCGACAACAACAGGAATGCATCCTCTGGATTTGCTTTTACTGTAGCTTGCCACGCGCTGTGAAGGGTCTTATTTGTATGTGCGCTGCAAAGAGTCTTATTTGTATGCATGTGGCATGTTATAAAACTCCAAATAAATAAAATAGGCTAAATTGAGTTCTCTGTGTCACTGCCTTTATTTATATACAGAGCGGAACCCTGGTGTTTTGATCACAAAAGAACATACAATAGCTAAGAAATCAGATTTGACGGGAAGCAGTGAGCTTCTGACAATGGGGTGATTTCTAGTGCCATCAGGGCCAATACATGAGTGGACTTACATAGACTAAGGACAATGAACTTTAGACATCTGTAAGTGCAGGTTGGCGGTACGGTCAGCTGTATTAAGGATGCAACCAGGATGGATAAAGTGCTCGAGTGGAGGCAGAAAAAGTAATGGACAGAGGAAGTTTAGTGGTGAGGAAAAACATTGGCATTAGGAGGTAGATGAGAGGTAGGTTTAGAGGGTAACTCAGAGGCAAGCAGGTGGGCTTTTAGTTTGGTTTTGAATAAATCGGCATGGACTGGTTCTCGGATATCCAGGGGAAGAGAATTCCATGCAAGTGGCGCAAGAAGAGAGAAAGAGCCGAAGCGAGAGGAAGCACAGGGAGGACGAGGAGCTACAAGGTTATTCGAGCAGGAAGAGCAGAGATTACGAGAAGGCTTGTGGAGTTGAATCTTATATCTTGCCCCTGCAAACCAGCATTCCTTGTGGATTCCCTAGAGTCTGTCCATATACATCTCTACATGATATGGAGTATGCTTCTCCATGCTAGAGTGGCTCGAGCCTCTGTGTTGGAGTCCCTTTTCAATTGCAATTCTCATGGTTGTCTTTCTGCTTCCAAATGACCCCTCATTTGGCTTGCTTTGCGAAATGTGGTCTTCTATATTCATTGACTTGTTACTCTTGCCTGAGCTGTGTCAGATTTCAATGGCTGTGTGCCGTGTAGGGCTACTGTCTCTCTGCCCAATCTGTACGGCACATCTGTGTTGATTGTTGTGCTTCAGTGTATACTTTGTAGGCGCCATCTTGATTTTCTCACTGATGGGTTGGATTGCCAGTTCAGACTCCAGAGCAAAGATAAAGGAGCTTATGGGCAGAAGAAGCAGCTTTTTAATAAATGAACCAGTCTCCATGAGGTCACAGGATTGTGGTTTTAAGTAATTTCACCAGATTTCAGTGCCATAAAGTATAGCACTGCCGAATTCTACCGGATGTGCTGCCTTAATCTTTGGGGGTAGCCGGTCTCCATGCCACCTTAGTAGGTGTGTGATAGCATTTAGTGTGTTTTTTCTAACACAGGTCTGACAATTTACCCCAGAGAGTGTTCCTTTAAAACAGGTCAAAACCCAAACAGAGGTCCTTGAAGGCCTATTGTGGACTGGCTCGGTTTAAATCCCCCTGTACTGGATTCAGGAGCCCTATCTCCTATCCAATCTACAGCACCCAAAGCATGACTTTGGCATAGACTTTGCTGTTCAGATTAAGTACATTGATTGGCCGGAATGGTTTCTTTTATTGAGTAGGCCCTTCTTAGCTAATAGCATTATCACGCTGTTGGGAAAGGGCTTTGGAAGATTCTGCCGCCAGGGAAGGGGTTGGAGCCTTTCCTCAAGTAGGTTGGCACACAAAGCTGGAAGTTGTTTGAATACCTCAGCAGGGATCACATTTTACTAAGGTGCCTTTCCTTTTATTAGGTTTGTATGCTTCCCGAATAAATGTTGTGGGCGAAACAAGTTTTGCCTCTGTTGTGGCCATTTGCTTAGCGGTTACATTTTCATCATGGCTTCCACTGGAGTAAAAGTTGCCAAATGTCCTCCTTTCGGAAAGTACCAGATTGAGGCATGGTCCTCACATGCTTCTCAGGCATGCTTGTGTATCAGTCTTCTTTTCCATGTGATATCGATTGGGGAGGGGGATCAGAAAATAGGACAACTATTTGTAGTCTCCTTTTTGGTGGTGGCTCTTCATTTCATTGCTTCAGGCAGCGAACCATCATGCAGCATCTCCAACGAGTCCTGAAGTGCTCCATCATTGGCTTGCATGATTTCGTCGTTATCCGGGAAGGTGTTACTCACTATCTCCTCCCTGTTCAAATGCTGCAATGGTAGCGCTTGAACTCTGCTTTCCGTTCCTCCTTCACAACCACTAATGGAATCTTCCGGATCCTTACTGTATTTCAGTGGCGCGCCGTGAATTTTGAAATCAGCCCACTTTGCTCTTCAGTTTGCTAATAGAATCTACTGCACAATGCTGAAACTCCTCATATTTCCATAGGCAGAGAAGAGCTGAGGAATTTCCTGTTCCTGTTCTTTGTCTACAAATGTATTCCAATATTCCATATATAAATATACTGTGTGCTAATAAACATGAGTCGCTACACATTGTGTCAGAGTGAGTAGGTCTAGACTGTTCAGGCGATTGTTTGTGGTGGGAAGACCTAAATCTTCACGTGATATATATGAAAATTGACCAGATTGAGAAGGGTTTAGAACATGACAATGAGGCCTGGCACCCTCTTGCCCATGTTATCACCAAAAGTCGGATCAAATAAAGGTGGCTGGTAGATCAATAAAAGTGTATATTATGGTGGGAGAATAAATAGGCATGCATTGTCATGTCAGCTTTGTTCAGGAGGCCCAATTGAGACCAGTATTGGAACAATCCAGCTCTGAAACGGCGGCGTACTCACTCTATATGGCGCGTGCTATCACTGATTAACTGCTCTGGAACATCATTGGTTCCCTAAAGGAAGATGACCTTGGTCAGTAGATATAAGGTTTGTTTACAAGGACAAGCTTAGGAATCTTGGATAGAATTGTGGTGCAACATAGACAAAGGAGGGTTGGGGAGTCATCATAAATTTGCCAGTATCCCATCAGTAATTCCAGCGAGATCCCGGCAAACTGCCCTACCGTTTCTGCTGCCTGATATCCTGGTATTACTGGGCTATTACAGGTGGCAGAAAGGGCGGTAAAACCCCATTCCACGTAGTTCCATAGGACTCCACGGAGGGGTTTGCAGGCACCAGTAATGCTGGTGCTGGTAATACTAGCATTATTTTGCCGGTGGGGGCCTGATTTACCTAGAGCTCTTGGATGGAGGTAAATGAGTGACCCCCGCCAGAAAACTTGTGGTTTGGTAGGGCGGAAAAAGTACTGGTAACAGAACGGCCAGTAACAGAATTCCAGTCACTTTTACCAACCTTTCTTCCCCTCTTCCAAACCTATAATGACCCCCGGAGACTGGAGAGACTCCTAGAACATCCTTGGCATTACTTTCTTGGAAAGTAGGACATAACAATCACAAGAAAAAGGCAATGCAAGTGAGATGAAGAAGTTGGGTGCGCAAGCATTAACTGGTTTGCACAGATGTTCAGAGGAAAAGTCACTTTCCAGCTCCTTGAGAGTAAGGGCCTCATTACACGTTAGGCGGAAGGGGTTTACCGGTACCGGTAGGGGCACCGGTACCGGTAAACCCCTACCGCCTTACTACGAATTCCCTTTGTGGGACCCGACTTTAACGGCTGGTTTTACCAAAGGGACCTCGGAGCTAATTACGGTACCGCAATTTGCGGTACCGTAATTAGCACCTTCCCCATTCCCATTATGCCCTATGGGGGCAAAAATGGGAATGGGGAAGAGCCTTGGTGAATGGGGAATTACCACCCCCGCTCACCTTGGAGTGGGGCGGTAATTCCGCCATCCACCAAGGCGGACACGGTAAAATATCGGCGGCCACCATGGCGCTAATAGCGCCATGGTTACCGCCTACCGTGTAATGAGGCCCTAAGTGATGCAAAATTTGTAGTAGCAGCAGCGTACAGAGCCTTCGTTTTGCCAGTCAAAATATTTGCAGCCATGGAGACCACTGAAGTGACTATACAGCAATCGGCAATACATTTACCTGTAGAGGGGCAGGCTGGGAGTGTTCGATGTGGAATATGTCGTCGGAACATCCCATCGAAAGAACGTTACCAGGTAAGAAAGTAACTTGTTCTTGGAGGGGATTGGTTCCTCTGACGTATTCCACATCCATGACAGACTCCCAAAGCAGTACCAATGTATGAAGGTGGGAAAAGAATTTAGAATTTTAGAATGCCCAATCAATTTGCAGAATAGAGGACTGCCTTACCAAAGGCCGAATCTTGCCCATGGATAGAATCCAGGGAGTAGTGTTTGACAAAAGTATGGACAGAAGCCCATGTGGCTGCTTCACAAATGTTACGAATGGGAACACCCCTCTGCAGAGCAGTAGAGGCAGCCACACCCCTAGTAGAATGGGCCCGTAAGCCTACCGGAGGGTCCTTACCTGCCAAACGGTAACATTCAGAGATTGTCAAGATAATCCAGCTAAACTAAGTCTGCTTAGTAACAGCTTGTCCCAAACGCCTTCCAGCGTATCCTACAAAGAGCTGATCGTCCACTCTGACCCGGGACATGCGTGAGATGTAGAAACTTAAAGCTCTCCTAGGATCCAACCTATGGAGCCTCTCCTCTTCCTTACCTGGATGCGGAGGAGGATAGAATGCCGGAAGAATGATCTTCTGGCTCAAATGAAATTCCGACACAACCTTCGGAAGAAAAGAAGGACGAACCCTAAGGACAACCCTGTCCTTATGGAACACCGTGAAAGGTGGCTTAGCGGATAGTGCCTGCAACTCATTCACTCTGCGAGCAGAAGTAACTGCAACTAAAAATACAGTTTTAAAGGTAAACAGTCTCAAAGGACAAAAATGTAAAGGCCCAAATGAAGCTCCCATTAGGAATTTTAGAACCAGGTTCAAATCCCAACCGGGCTCCTGGAAAGGTGACGGTGGGAACAAATTAGTGAGCCCTTTCAGAAACTGAGAAATCAAAGGAATATGAAAATAAGAACACTCCTCAGACGAGCGCTTAAATATGGACATCGCCGCCAGGTAACCTTTAATGGTACCCACTTGTAGGCCCTTGTGGGCTAACGAAAGCAAAAAAGACAGAACCACAGGAATAGCACATGAAAAAGGATCCACATACTTAGCCCTGCACCAGTCGCAGAACTTTCTCCAACGGCAACGGTACAGGGACTTTGTTGTGGGCCTTCTGGCCAACAGCAACACCTCCATCACGTCTTCAGGGAGGTCCCAATCCTTATACCTCAACTTTTCAGAAGCCAAGCATGAAGGTTGAGAGACTTGACCACTGGATGGAGAACCTGACCCCCCTCCTGTGAGAGCAGATCGTCTCGTTAGGGAAGACGTTGTGGATGGCAGATGGACATGTCGAGAAGGTCCGGGTACCACGTTCTCCTGGCCCATGCCAGAGCAATGAGGATCATTCGGGAACCGAACCTCCGTAACCTCCGCAGCACTTGCGGAATGACGGGGACTGGAGGAAACGCATACAGCAGTGGGAAGGACCACTCCACTACGAACGCATCCCCTAAGGCTCCTCTTGGAGGAAATTCCCGCAAGCAGAATCTCTTGCACTTCCGGTTGACACTGGTGGCGAAGAGATCCACTTGTGGGGTCTCCCAAAGGGCAAAGATCTCCAGGAGAATCTCCTGAGCCAGCTCCCACTCCCGAGAGACCGTGCTCTGCCTGCTCAGGGCGTCCGGCGCCGCGTTTTCATCTCTGGCCAGATGAACTGCCGAGATCGAAATTTCCTGCTGGATGGCCCAGAATCAGAGCTGCATCACCTCTCTGCACAGAGGGAGAGGCCCTCGCCCCCTTTTTGTTGAGGTGGTGCATGGCCACTGTATTGTCCGTCAGAATCAGGACATTCTTCCCCCGTAGAGATGGCAGAAAAGCCTTCAGGGCTAGCCTGACGGCCCTCAGCTCCAACAGATTGATATGGAGTCTGGACTCCAACGGAGACCAACGACCTCTGACTGTCAACTCGTTGTCATGAGCTCTCCATCCTGTGAGGGATGTATCCGTCACGATCGTCGCTTCCAGCCAGGGTAGCCAAAATGGAGCCCCCTTCATCAGATTGACTTCGACAGCCCAGCACAGAAGATCCTGGGCGACCGAGGGCGGCACCTGAACGGGATCTGACATCCCGCCGGAGGACTGTGACCACTGCATCTTGAGAGCCCACTGCAGAGATCTCATCCGGAGCCTGGCCTCTGGCACCAGGAGAATGCAGGATGCCATGAGGCGAAGCAACCTCAAGAACTCGAACGCCGGGAGACTCTGGGCACGTTGAAACTTGTCCATCATCTGCAGAATGTGATGAGCCCTCACCTGCGGAGGCGAACACTGCCCCAGATATGTGTCGAGCACTGCTCCGATGTACTGGAGCCACTGGGTAGGTGTCAAGTGGGACTTCTTTAAGTTGAGGGAGAAGCCCAGCCTGTGAATGGAGTGGCAGGTGACTGACAGATGATCCAGGACTTGCTTGGGAGAGCACGCCCTGATCAACCAATCGTCGAGGTAGGGGTAGACGTGAATCCCCCCTTTCCTGAGATACGCTGCCACCACCACCATGAGCTTGGTGAAGACCCTCGGGGCGGAGGTCAATCCGAACGGCAGGACCCAAAACTGAAAGTGCGAGTCGACAACCGCGAACCTCAGGTACTTCTTGTGCTTGGGATGAATCAGCACATGAAAGTAAGCGTCCTTGAGGTCGAGAGACACCAACCAATCCTGAAGTTGAAGGGCCTGGAGGACTTGAGAAAGAGTAGCCATCTTGAACTTGTCCTTCCTGAAGAGTCCATGATGGGTCTCAATCCCCCGTCTTTTTTCGGAATCAAAAAACATGGGGAATACCATCCCTTGTTCCTCTCCACTACATGCACCAGTTCTATGGCGCCTTTCTCCAGCAGGGTTTTGATTTCCTGCGCAAGGAGAGGATCCGGACTCTTCAAAGAGAGATTCCCTGGTGGATTGTCGCGAGGCCTCTGCCGGAAAGGAGGACAGTACCGTGGGCTATGATCTCCAGACCCACACATCTGAAGTAATGGCACGCCATTCTACAAGATTCTGCGCCAGCCTTCCCCCAACCGGCGAACCATGGGACATGGCCTCATGACTGAGCTGAAGCGGCTGCAGCAGTGCCTAAGGGTAAAGAGGCAACTGCCCAAGCGGCTCTGGCACCTCGAGTAACTCGTTTTACACCTCTGGCACTCCTACGGTGGCCCCTTTGACTTGCAGCCCCTCTCGATCTACCAAAGGAAGAGTAGTACCGAAAGGAACCACCCCTCCATTGCTGTCCCCTAGGACGAAAAGGCAGAGGTTGGCGAACTGCAGCGCTCAACGACTTCGCTGCAGCTTTGGAGGTCTGCAACCTCTCAAGGCTCTCATCAGCCTTGCTGCCAAAAAGATGTTCACCATCAAAGGGCATGTTGAGAAGCTGGGCTTGCACATCAGGAGCTAACCCCGACTAACCCCGAAGCGGCTACTGCAGTGCCTGAGGGCCGAAATACGTGTCAACGACTATCTAAATTGTCTGGAAATTAGAAACCAGACTTGATATGACACCTGATATTAAGGACTGGGTCACTAATATATGATTGTAATCTATGGAAAGTTCTGTGTAAAGAGCATGAAGACACAGTATATGAAATGCCAAATTGGTTTTAGTGTTGAAGAGGTTTGAATGAGGAAGTATGGGTTTGAGACTGAATGTCAGAGAGATGTTGAATAAATGAATTGATCTTTTTAAACTATACGTGACATTTTTGTTATTATATGAATATTGATTAAAATGGGGATTTTTTGAGTAAATGGTGTCATCCCGTTCTACTGGTCCACCCTTTGTTATATACGCATGTACTTTACCTGAAGGACCAGAGACTGAATTGCAGGTACACCCCTTCAGTTAAATCTCATCTTGTACAAGGACAAGAAAGCCATCCCGTCCTCCCCTTCAGGAATATGTTCAGCTGCCAGAGATCCACAATTCCACAGAGTGTGAGTGAAATGTGCTAAGGCACACACAGAGTTGGCTGCCTTCAAAGCCATACCCTCTGAAGAAAATACTTTCTTCGCCCAACCGTCAAAACGTTTGTCGTCCCTATCAGCAGGGATGGTAGGGTACGACGCCTGCTTTGCTGGGGCCGTAGCCGCCTGCACCACCAAACTCTCCGGAGTGGGGTGCAAAATCAAGTAGCCGGGGTCACCACTGGATGGACGGCATTTGTTCGGCAACAACTTATTCACTGCCGGGAGACTCTCTGGAGCAGCCCAAGCCGCCACCACCCTTCTTTGCAAGGCCATATGAAATGGCAGTACCGGGTCAGTTGGTGGACCTTGGTCCAAGATATCTGTCAGGTCATCCTGCAGAAAATCCACTGGTGGTGCAGACCACCCCAAGTACTCCGTCACCCTCGATATGAGACGCCGGTATGAAGACTCGGCGTGCGTGCCAGGCTCAGGCCTACCAAACTCAACCTCCGGAGAGGTGTCCAGACCACTGGCGTCATGCAAAGACTGAAGCAGGTCTTCCATCTGGTTATGACCAGACAATAGTTTGTCAGGAACCTCATTCGGAACCAAACCATCATCAGACACTTCATTCACCTCAGAGATGTAATCCAAGGGCTGGAATAAATCCCTGGATGAGGGCACAGAAAAAGGTTCAAATACAGGTCTCATCGACTTCTTCAGGGCCTTCCTTGGAGTTTCCACTGATGCACGGGGTACCTCCGGTAAAGCCTCCTCTAAAGGCGTTGAGGGCGTCGATGTCGAGCGTGGCGCCAATGGCCTCGACACAGGCCTCGAGGCCGGAGCCCCGAGCGTGTCCTTCGAGGGCCGATGGCGTCGATGACTTCCTCGGAGGCAGAGCCTCGAGGGAGTCCCTCGACGGACATGGCACCGGTGGCGTCGACGTCTTCTTAGAAGACCTCACAGGCTCCGACGGTCTCGATGGCGTCGAGGACCGGGACCTGGAATGGGCATGTCTAGAGCAATCGACCTTGTCCGATCAGGACCTCCACGGCTCCCGATGATCGCGCTGACCACCCGAGCCCGAAGGCGTGCGAGCGGCGGCCCTAGCGCGGTCCTTGCCGGCTTCTTTCGAGGCACGGATGGATCGGAGCCCTGTAATTCAAAAATCGCCATCGTCTCCTTGCAAAATGCGTCCCATTCAGCTGGAGATGAATGCTTGTTGGGACAAGCTACCCGCCGTCTGGTGGAGTCCTCGGACGAGGACGGGGAAGGCGACTGGTGACAGTGCTTCCGCGAGTTCCTAGAAGAGGCAGAGGAATGGCGGGAACCACTCCGGGACCGAGACCCCCTTGATTTACACTGACGCAGAGGATCGCCCCTCGAATCGTCGGTCGAAAGCCCAGCGGATTTCGACTTTCAGGGTTTGGAAACCATACCTACAGATAGCTTCTTCTTCCGGTCCCGCAAGGCATTCGACGTCAAAGACTGGCAATCGTCACAGTCATCGGTAGCATGGTCCTCGCCGAGGCACCAGAGGCAGACTTTATGCGGGTCCGTAAGCGACATCTTGGAACCTCAGTCCTGACACTTCTTGAAACCCGACCGCGGGGTAGAAGAAGACGAAGACATGATATCTTCACAAACACCAAGTTCGAAGAACCGATTGAAACAGAAGAACCGAGGCACGCCGAGATCTCCGAAGCAAACAAGTTCGCGGAAAAAACGGAACTGAGGCTACGGGCGTCGTGCATCCTACTTATAACATCCGGTGACGTTGGCTCGACGGAGGCCCTCGAGGACAGCGTATCGACGTCATTGAC
The DNA here is from genome assembly GCF_040938575.1 of Ambystoma mexicanum. Classification (NCBI taxonomy): domain Eukaryota; kingdom Metazoa; phylum Chordata; class Amphibia; order Caudata; family Ambystomatidae; genus Ambystoma; species Ambystoma mexicanum. The sequence continues at coordinate 167,543,466 of NC_090940.1, forward strand.
GCAGGAGCCAAAAAATGTTCTGAAGCAGCACAGCTGTGGTGATAACCTGTCATAGATGTGGAATACGTCGGAGGAACCAATCCCCTCGAACCATTGTTACTGAAGTCCGGAAAGAGTTCCCTTCGGACTAAGCATTTAGCAGGGATGTTGGGAGAGCTGGGCCTACTTCCGTTGACTACCACGCCTAGAACCAAGAATAGGACTTGGAATTGGATCTACCTGAAAATGGTGGTGGAGGAACGATTTCAGAAAGTCCTAAAAGTAGTAATACGGCAAATGCTTGGGCATTTACCTCACCGGGGATGGGACTCTTAATTGAGTGATATGCTTATCCCTAATCTCAGAAAATTCTTTATAAAAAAGGTTGCCGAAACCAATTACTCCAGCTAAGAGCAGAAGAAAGATAATGTGGACTACAAACCGAGAGTGTGTGGCGTAGGAGACTAGGACAAACACTTTTTGAAGGAGTGCAACATTTTACCAGAGGCAGAGACGTGCTGACTGAAGGAATATGGCCAGCAGCAAAGGCAGTGCTCTATTTCCACCATGGAGATCCTGTAGAAGTAAGTTATGCTGTGTCAAATTTGATCAGAGTGTCAATGTATATGCAATAAGAAGAGGGAGTTATAAGTCACGGGAGGGGCTGTTTTGAGACTGCCATGATTTTTTAAAAATATTTGTATTATTTGTTTTAAAAAGTATTCATGTTTAGCTATTGTGTGCAGCAAGAAATCTGGATAGAACTTGGAGAATGACAGTTTAGGGATGTTCACATGCCTATGCGAATACTTTGAAGTCCTTCACTAAACATGAAAATAAATGTGGGCTAACTGGGCCACAAAGAATACAGTATCTAAAAATAAGACCTTGGGTAACCAATGAGGTTGACAAGGAGGGTGCTATCAGAGACTTGAGGCAATTTAAATGGTTTGCTCTGGTTGCAGTTCTAGCATCCTATAAGCTTCTACTCGGAAACCAAGACATTGTGGTGTGGCCCTACCAGGTTGCCTGGGTGGGAAATCTCGTCAAAGTCCGCAATAATCAACGATGGCAGAGGACATGCAGGAGAGCAAATAAAACCTGAATTTGAATTTAAGACAAAGGAAGGTTTGATTCAGTTTTGGAGCAACACAAAATCCAATTGTATATACCTTTTATTGGACTAGCTGAAACTATTATGCTGTGATGGTAACAACCATTAGCTTTCAAAGCCCCTTGGACTTCATCGGCCGGTGGTCACACAGTGAAACAAGCAAAAAAATAGAGTTATGGACATTTCTTTCGCATAGAAAAAATGCAGTTTAAAATATTTCACTTTAGACCCTATTTATTTATTTATTGGATTTTTATAAAGCGCATATACACAAGTGTTTCAAGGGGCAACAAGACAAGGGGGGGGATGTCAGAAACAAAATACGGTCCTACTAGGTCTTGTGACATTCGGATTGTGCAAGTGCAATAAACCAAAAGTGTGGTGGAGTGAAGGGGGGAGGGGAAGTGCTGGTCAGGGCGGAAGAGCCAGTGTGAAGTGAGTGCCAGCGGAGACCAGGTGGACAGAACCCGGGGAGAAGAGAGTGCAGGAGAAGGAAGGTCCTCAAGCTAAGTGCGAAGTAGGGGCCTGGAATGGCTCAAGGGGTGCAGGCCCAGCCAGGCTAGGGCAGGGGGAGGAGACCCGGAAGGGCAAGTGCAGGTTAAAGGGGGGGTGGTCAGGGGAGACGCTATTGTGCCGGGGGAGTGGCCATAGTTACGGATGGCATATTCATGTGTCCCTCAACACACTGTTGTACCATTAGGGTAAATTATTAAACCGCCCTCACCAGAGGGTTGTACACAAATCTCCCCAACAGTTTATGCATAGCCAATGTGATTGGATAGGCATGTTTGACATTTAAACAGATATAATCTCGTAGTGTCTTCCTTTTCTATAAAACCGATAAAATGTGCAACTACATATAAAACAGATATCAGAGACTTAATTGAAGGAATGTCTGGAAATACAATAGTTGACTACTCAAATGTCCTACTTGGGGCCATCTTGGGGCCATCAAGGTTTATTAGTTCAGCCCCTGCAAACGGCCAAGAATACAGCAGGGCACTTGATCTGCAACCTCAATGCAGGCTAGAAGGAGACTCCACTGGCTCAAAATTAGAGGCTGCCTCACATGGGCAATCACTTAGCGTGATCACAAGGTGGTCCAAATATGAGCCCAGGATACCACACTGACCCATGTACTCATAGGAAGAAAGGCTTCTTTTAATATCCCCTTTTAGACTAATTTCGAGGAGGACGTACAACTTCTGAGTGGATGGCGTCTTCATGTGGGACAAACCTCCACTGCATCCAATGGTCAGAATAAAACCATATTCGGCTCAGGGAAATCAAATTATTCAGCTTATTCAATTGGCCCTACGATTCAGCACAACAAAGTGTGTTGCATAACACTTTATCAGTTACACCTCGTTCCACTACATTTGCTAATAACAGAACCTGTTTTCTCTGATGATTGGACCTTATAATGGACATCTTGGAGACCAATGTTACAGGGTATCCACACTCCATTGTTCCAAGGAATTCCATATATAAAAGATATGCAGATGCCTCACATTGTATTCATGTAGCAAAGCACTACGCAAGAAGCTTCGCAAAGTGGGCTAGGGGAATTCTTGCTTTGTAACCAGTTGTTGTGTTAACGACGTAGAATATCTAAGCAAGGTAAGTCCATGCCACTGACAGCTATGTTCAGGTAGACACATAACTACAGCTCTAGCAAGAATCTAGTTCTCAGAACATTGAGCAAAACATGTTGATGCACACTAAGCAATGTATTTCAAATGTGTAGCCTAAATCTGACTTGCCCTCCAACATATCTAACTAAACCCTCATGAAATACGTACCCCTAGCTAGCGCTGATGGGTCGCTTATGTAGGGTGAGGCAATAGGAAGAGAATCTAGCCCCATCTAGTTCTAGTCACCATAAGCTTTTCAAAGGCACTTTATATAACTGTGTAATTTGCTTTGCAAATGAAATTTCTCATTTTTATTTGCTTTCTTTGCTCTGCATTTTCACACCTTAAAACCCATACAAAACAGGAATCTGTTTTGATTCTTTCATTAAAAAGAACACAGTTTACCAGTGTTTCAGAGACCACACCTTACAGTTTGTTTCCAAAATATCAGGTCCTTCTGTGATGAAGTCTCTTTTACACCAAGTCTCTTGCCTCAAATGGCCTGATGTGCTAAAAATAACAAAACAAAAGTTCCTTTCAGGAATCTTCCCATCGGGTGATTTCCTTTCATCTCTGGATCCCCCTCAACCGGGCTCCGATCCTTTTTGCAATGTTGGCTTCCCTCAGTCGGGTTCACATTTGCCAGTTTAAAACAGTTCACTTAGTTGTAACACCTTGCAGGATTCACTTCCCTTAGCCTTTTCCAGCCACCAGTCAGGCTTTCTTTTACGCCCACAGTCAGGCTGTCTCTTAAACCCCCAGTCAGGCTTCACACATTTACCGTTCGCACAGCGTTTCCCTCAGCCAGCCGCACACGCCTGTTTCACAATGTCAAAACTTTGGTAAAGGGTTAAGGACTTTCGATTGTACACGGAATTTTGGCTTGACCCTTGTATGACCACCTTAACTCTCTATGCCAGCCTTTCCTATGGCCTCTCGGTACTATAATGTTCACAAGGCAAGGGGACCAACCAGGGTCGAATGGGTGCTTGCGTGGCACTGGACCACTCAGCAGCTGGTCTTTCCCTGGGCTTTAAAAGTTCATTAGCACACAAGTTCTTTGTTCATATCATGTTGCCGTTTACAACCTTCACTCAACACCATCTGGTTTACCATCGGTTCTCCCTCCGACTCACCGGCTGTGCTGAACTCCTTGTCGTTTCTTGTCTCCGGAGTCAAGGACGGTATCACAGTAGCAAATGAGTCTCCCCGCCTTGGTTATCAGTACGGGAGGGTCGCATGCACCGTTGACATCTTGTACACCACACGTCAGCTGTAGTTCCCGGTCTTATGATTCCTTTCACAGAGGCTTTGCAGGTCTGGGTCGAAAAGGGCAAGGGCACTTCCCTTCTTTTCTGTTCTTTCCAGTCTCGCCGCCTTCTTCTCCGTTTGAACTAGAATAGCTGCTTCCTCATGCGTTTGTCCTTGCTCAAAGTGTGCTCTTGTGCTCTGCCTTTTATCCCTGTGGGAAAGGGCTGTCAGTGTATGTAGTTATTGTCAATTGCCTGACCCTTGTGTTGGGACATGTCGGGTAAATGGCTCTGGCGTTAGTCTGTTGTGTTTCATGGTTTCATGGTCTAAGAAAGTGTTTGTGTTGGAATGGGGGTGGAGGGTTAGAGCTTCTAAACATCCTATGGGGTAGGATTGGGAAAAGGTGTTATAAGGAAGGGGTACCGTTGGTGTCCCACTTCCACCCCCCGAAAACCCCCCATACAGGTGATCCTCCCCCAGTGGTCCACCCCGTGGAACTGAATCCAATAGCGATGGCCGTGTCCTGGCCACCTGGATTACAGATCTCCGCGGACTAGCGGGTGAGACACCTTCAGGTTTCTCACACACCCCACAGTTCAGGGGTTACTTTACTAATCAGTTTTCCTTGCTCAACCAAAAGATTTCATACGTCTCTGAAGTGGATGCAACAAAGTGGTGGTTAGGGGTTTTCAGACTTCCAGCCCCATAAAATGAGTGTGGGAGGCGAGGGAGGAAGTCAAACCCTACTGGGCTGATGCCCACTCTACTCATAGTGGCTCTTTGGGCGTACCTGCGCTGAGGGTTCCAGCCAGTCATGGATGCGGCTCCTGAGTCTTAGGAATCTTCCCCATATGGGCACCGCAATGTTAGGAACAGTGTGCAGGTGAGGGAGGGGGGGGAACGGTTCCCCACATGCATTTCTCGGCAATGGAAGATGGGAGACAGAACCTTGCTCAAATGCCGGCGAGAGGTAAATCCACTCCGGATTCAGTAACTGATTATCACAACCTTCTTAATTTTGACAAGAAGCACAAACCTGCTGTTCCTGCTCTCCTCCAATTCTTTCCGCTTCCTTGCTGTTCCCTTTTGCCCTGATCCCTTGCCTTTTCTGTTCCAGTCTTGACCATGACCTCTCGGTCTCCGAGCCTTGTGGTCTTCCTGGTGCATTGCAACCACCTATCCTTGCTGCTCGCCTGGCGTCCAGGCTTACCACCAGCAGCAACCTAAGTCTAGTGCTTGCACTGTCCCGGCAGCATGTAAATCGTGGGTGGACTTCAGCATTGTGGTGTTGGTAAGCACTGCCTCTCTTGTTATTCTGGGTGACTTATGCATGCCCTAATCGAAGGTGAAGTTTTTTTCACCCATACTGCCCATCTTCAGTCCAGTACAATACCACATCCAAGGCTACCTAAAAGGTACAAAAACGAGGCGAGGAGAACACCTTTACACCAATTGATTTTCTGTCACCAACGCATTCAGTTGCAAAACAAAAGAGGTGATGGCTGGAAGGTTTGGAATTATTCCTAACCTCTGGAATTGCTCTGGGCAACCCTACAGACTATTGTTCTTCAGCCTGCCAAACCATTACAGAAGGGGAAAGACAATATGCAAATCAGGCCTGGTCCCACCCCAAAAGGGGCAGTCCACCTCAAACTGCTACGTCACATCTCTTCTGCACAAGACCACAAGCACTGATGAGGCCCAACGAGGCCAAAACGTGTTTGTGGATGCTTGTGGTCTTGGCAGGTAAAGAACGATAATCTGGAGGGTTTCTCAGAGCAATGCCAGAGGTTAAGATTCATCCTAAACCTTCCAGCCATCACCTCTTTTGTTTTGCTGTAGCAAAGTATTCAGTTACGAATTGACAACATACAAGCCATGCAAGCATCACTATTCGCTTGCCTGCCCCCTGGGCAGTCTGGTGTCACAGCTACGACTTGCAGGGCTCACAAAATCTACTAGCCCACTTGCCTTTTTGAGGAGATTTTATGAAGGGTGAGTACCATTTGCAAGGTACTTGACCTTGCTAGCGAGTGTGGGGATGTTTGAAACTTTTTTGTCATTTACTTCAAACATTGCAGTAAATGGCAAACACAGGTTTCTCTGTGCATAGCTGGCCTTTAGGTGGCAGCAATGCACCAAATATGAATTGTGCTTTTGGTGATATTCGCCATTTTACAGAATGTGCTGGTAAATATTTTGTTATTAGTCACAATGGCTTGTTTGCAATTCTCTTACATCGAGTATGTAAATTAAGGCACTCACCCTGCAGGTCTAGTGGGATTGTTATGAATTTGTCAGGCTTGTATTTGGCAAAAATAAATTAAAGGGGATAAACAGAACCAAATGGAGGAACAAAGGGGATAAATAAAGAGGAGTAAATAGAATCCCACGTTCTTTTCTTTATTCTTCTTGCTTCTTAAGACTCTGGAAAACAGTGGCTGCATTGATATTTATTGTTGACCGTAAGCTCCAGATGAATGTTCCCCAAGACAGATCTGAGGTCCGATGGCTCAACAACACAGGCCTCTATAAGAAGATCAGATTCACATGCTAATCAGTTTTCTCTATTGCTGTTTGCTGAGAGTGCGAAAAATGGAGCAACTTTCACCTCTAAGTAGCTAGACTGTGAACTGACTATTTTGACCACCAATCATACAGATGAACAGGGGAATCACTATACTGAGTTAAAGACACACCAAGACCAGGATAAGATTCCCTCTAGATTCCAAAGTCTCAAGCAAAAAATGCAAAGCCTCCAGAACGTCACTGCCAACACCAAGGCTAGCATGATAGACCAGTCAGCCTACGAGATACTCCTGGAAGAGTTCACAGCTATGAGAATGAACTCTGGAGCAATCCAGGCTGTTGTTGCCACCCGCATGAACATGTTGCACATCTATACAAGAAAATCTTTGATGTCGAAATAGTAGACACATGTCAATAAGACCTACAGGTCATCTCCTCAGAGGTGGTGCCTTACAAAATTGGAAATCTGCAATACTCAATGCAATGTATGATTATTTAAACTAACTGAGGGATTGTAGGGAGCAGACTAGATCATATATAGATAACTTAATCCTAAATATATCACACATTTCATTTCTCCCAAAGTTTGAGGTTGACATAGTCCACAGAACACCATTGCCAGGTCATTTTCAAACTGATTAAGTACCCTGTGCAAATAAAAATGGCTCTCAGAGACATCCCTGAACTGCTTATACACAGATCCTAATCATTTATTTAAGAAGGCTTTGCAAGCAAAACAATACAATTACACAAGAGATTTTTGAAAATGTGCCCTCACCTGCAGAGTCCTAGTCTTAAACACTGCCTATAGGACCTATTGATCTTCAAGGTTCCTATCCAGAACACATGCAGAGCTTTCCAGGTTGAAAAGATATCTTGAAGAAACTCATCCAGAAAGTATGGAGCTTCCACCCTGGGTTCTTGCTCTCCGGAGCAAAATTTCTATTTTTCCAACAAATATAACTATATAAAAATTAGATTTTGAGTCTGAGGTGAATTTTAAAAGTGTGGGCCATTAAAACATCCACCCACACTTGTGCGCACTTGAAGGCAAACAAAAGATGCATATACAGCAGCATAACACGCACAAATATGGCACATGCATAGTGTGACGAATCGAGAGTATCCGCCCCTTCTCCCCGCGGGTGAACCACCCCCTTTGAGGCTAGGGAGGTGAGCCAGCTGAGCAAGACCTTCCCTAGGGGTCTGGGCAAGTGGGACCTCACTGCAACTGGCTACCCTCTAAGGGACAAGGACTCTCATTCCCATGTCTCACTGTCCTTACCCTGACGAGGATTTCCCTGCCTCTTAAAATAAACTAAAGGAAACACTGTGGCAAAAGAAATGTGTCCCTCACACTTATGCATACAACACATTTAACAAGGTAGTGTGTGGCAATGAAAATATAAGAGAAATATCAGTTTATTTCCATATAAACCTAATAACTGTTTCTCCTTGTAACCTGGGTGAGATCCCCTTCCCCATAATCAAACAGGATTTTAAATTATCAGTTCAAAATAGGAAAGTTCTGTCTTGCAACAAAGTTCTAATGGTAAAGTTCTTCTTGCTCCAGAAAGTCTCTCGCTTGGACTTGACCGACAGTTCAAAATATTCAACAAGGGTTTATCCCTCCACCTGAAGCAGAGAGTTCAACACAACTTCTTCTTTGAAAATAATAAGACATCCACAGTTCGCCTGTATCCACATAAATGCCTTTGTCAGGATGGTGCCACAAAAGTTCACAAAAATGATTTGTCATTATGATACTACACCAGTACACAATATACTTTAGTGGTCTTGCCACCACTTCTTCACAGTCTTTAACCACAACACAGTGGCCCTCATTACGACCCTGGCGGATTTTTTCCGCCATCGACGGACTTTCCGGCCATGGCGCAAAGTCCCTTTACGCCATGGCGGATGGCGGACTTACCGCCCCATTCCGAGGTCGGCGGGGCGGTAAGTCCCCATTGACCCATTTACCCTTCCCCATTCCCATTTCGGCCCCATAGGGTATAATGGGAGTGGGGAAGGAGTTAATTACGCCACCGTAAAATACGGTGGCGTAATTAACACCAAGGTCCCAGAGCGCCATGGATTTTTCCGCCCGCAAAAAGCGGGCGGAAAAATGACCATGGCGCTCCGGGAACTCGTAGTTGGCGGTAAGGGGTCGGCGCAGCTAACGCTGGCGCAGACCCCTTAGCGCCAGGGTCCTAATGAGGCCCAGTACCTCAATTACTTCTACCTGATCCAATCACCTTCCAGGTCTACCACTTCAAGTCCCTGCCCTGGTATACTCGCCTGCCAGGACCAATGAAAACTTCTTACACTACTACAAGTATTTCTGTAGTAAACTGTGATTCAAACAACTTAGCAAAGTCTTTTAATTTTCATCATCAAGTTTGACTACTTCTTCTGGGAAGACATGAAACACATTGGTGCTGTTTGTTCCACACTTGTGATTGCCACATGCAATGCAGGTTATGCTCCTCTCTTCCTGAATACTTTATCAGGAAGGCAGCTCTCCTGCCGCTCTTATTTTCCCAATCTTATATTAACCAAATTCTGATGATGTACTTTGCTCCAACTCCCTCTTCTTTGGCTTAGACAGTGCTTGTTTAGGTCATTTACAACAATAGCTTCTTCCTCACTTCAGCAATAGGGTTTACACACAACTTGTTTCTTAATTGCCCTCTCATGGCTTTGGCAATGTTGGTTCTTACTAACTTGCTTTGGTATTGTCCTCTTTTGGTTTTGGCAACAATAGTTCTTATTAGCTTCTTATAATATTGCCCTCTCTTGACCTTGGCAATGACTCTGACCCTTATTCTGCCACTTTAGCTTCTTTGTATCAGTTCAGTATTCAAAAGCATTATTATTCTGCCACGTTCTTTACATCAGTTCAGTATTCAAAAGTATTAAATTTGTCCAGCAGGTGATCACAGAGCTTTCTGGGGTTACACAATACTAGTGAACTCACTGGGTATCGCATGCACGTCCACGCGCTCAGCTGTCTCTGGGTCTGCTGCTTGCTCTGGTGCGCTTCTCCCAGCAAACTGCTTCTTTCCTCTCCCCGTGGCCCACGCCGGTCGGGAAAGGAGCGTTTCTCGCTCCAGGGACATTGCAGTGCTCGCATGACACCAGAGCCCAACTCACAACAGGTAAAGCCTTTCAACTTAAAGCTTCCAGCTGTGCATTTACGGTTCTCAGGGGAAAGCTTTCGCACACAACGCTTCCTGCTGTGCAACCTCTGCATACAAGGTCTTTGAAGGTAGAGACCCTCTCAGCACCGGCATCCGATCTGCAAATCACTGCAGCTCCAGTGTCTGTAGTTAACTTCTGCTGCAATGTAGAGTTAGGGCAATTGCTCCACCTCCCACTACTGCTCTCTATGGCCTGCACCTGGGGGGTACTTTTATACTGTCATTAATTGAATCACCAACCGCCTCTTTGGCGTATATAGATAGTGTGCAGCGGACGGGAGGACTCCTGATTTGGATCCTTTTTTTCCTCTTATATATGGTTGGGCCTTGTGCCAAGGCCTTTTTTTCCTCCCCCGCACCATCAAATTCTTGAAACCAGCATCGCTGGACCCTGAAAAATTTAATATTGTCTGCCCTAAACACTGGTGTGCACCCATTACCCCACTTCCTTGGGACTTTTATACTTACTAGGCTCCCTCAGGTGTGGGTCATTAGCACTATTAGACTGCAACTTGCAGTCCAGTGTCTCTGCATTCCTCTTCCTTGTCCCAGTACTTTGGGCATTGTGGGACCTGAAGTCCCCAATGTGCAAATTACCTTTTCCTTTAAGTCTTAATTTTACAGTTAGCCATTATGACTGTAGGTTCTTTTGGGAAGTTATTAAAGGGATTTTCTCATTCCTCCTGCCCTGCTTTCCCCAACCCATGTGATCCTCCCGTAGAACACCACCCCCAGGGTCAGGATCAGGAAGCGTCTGCCTTTCCCTGGCCACATGAGAAGGGTCCCAAGCTAGTTTTCTGGGGGAATCATCTAACATTCATCACATAACATTTACAAGGCAATGCCAGAGCAATGATAATCCAGGGACAGTGTGTTGCAGCGACAGAGCATTTATCTGTAAACTCAAAAAAACTACTTTGCCAGCAAAAACTAAGGTATGAATATAACTTACAACTAAAAGAGTGGGTATCCAAATCAGAGATGGCAAGGCAATTACCCTTGGAGGAAAATAAAGTGGACAAAACTCTTGCTGGAAAACACAAAATTAAGGCCTACAAAGTTGAAATCTCAAAATCTAAAAAAAGCATCAGGAGACATAACCACCTGCAAAAGGCGAGATCACCTTTACACACACACACACACACACACACACTGTCACAAATATCAGATATATCCAAGTCGCTCCTTACTTCTGTCACCTCCCCCTCCTCCTCACCTGAGGAAATGTCTTTGGAGAGCTTCCTTCTTCTTTCTTTGGCGGCGGATTTCTTTTTTAGGAGATATGGTCTACCACGGAACGACGCCACAATGGTTGCCGGAGTTTCCGGGAACCAGTGGCCCCGGATCCGTGATATCGGAGGGGAAAAAGCCAGAAAGGCAAAAAAACCCTGGAGGACTCGCCAAGAGAAGATTCCAACGGACTACGATGTCCGGTGAGTAAGAAATCCCCGGAAGTTGGCGAGGGTATAAGATACGAGGGGCGAAGAGTACTGGCAGAAGACAACAGAGGAGCAGCAGGCAAGCCAGGATGTCAAAGAAGTGACACTGCACTAAGGGAGAAACCACAGGGGAGAGGACAATCTCCTCTAGCAGGTAAGGAGAAGGCAGGGGAAACCAGATTGAGAGGAGGCGCCGAGGGGGATAGCCCCGCGGGCCGGGTAGGCGGAAAAAGAAAGAAACAAAGAGAGGAGGGCGAGGAGCCCTAAGGACAGGAGGGGGCTCAGCAGAGCCAAGAGGAGCACTGAGTGCAACAACCATAGGTAGCTAAGAGCGAAAGTTGAAACGCGGCGAGCCGGCAGCAACTGGACGCCAATATGCTGGAGGCGGCCATATTGGAAAAAGACTAGACCGCTCTCGGAATGCGTCTCAAACGTGGCAGGACATTCCATGGCGACCGAGCCTCCATCGGTGCCAATGACTGACAAAAAAGGGTTGCATGACACACACACACCATAGAAACATGTTTTCAGAATCTCGAATCTACCATCACTCACCAAAGAAGCATCCCTTTCTGTAGATGACGCAATCCAATTAACTGAAATCAAATTGGCCATCTATAAGATGGAATCATGCAAGGCGTCTGGACCCGATGGCAGACCAGCAGAATTCGATAAACTATACTCTGAACCACTAGTATCCCAAATTCAGAAATTCTTCCACCACATTGGACACACCAGTGAAAGTATCTAGCATATGGTGGGATGCCGTGAACAGGGTGATCTATAAAACGGGTAAAGGTTCTACTCTAGTCACAGATTATCACCCCATTTCGCTTATAAATCAAGATTGTAAGACTTTTGCACAAATTCCCATGTTTCACCTATCCACTTGCATCTGACCAAAAAAGTAGATCTTAATCTAACAACACTAGGCTCAGATGGCAAGCACTAATCAGCAATCCTGATGCAAACATGCAAAAAGACCATGCGTTCTGACATTTCTTCTTCAAAAATGCTAGAAACTTTCCCCTTTGAAGCCCTAGAACTTTCCTCTTTACTAATGAGATCACACACTTCTTCAAAATCTCCCAGGGTACTCGACAAGAACGCCCCTTCTACTCTATTCGTTCACTTGAACATTTGCAGTTGCACCTTTGCAAAAATGCCAACTTTGTTGGCATCACTGTGTATGAATGGGTTTGAATTAAAAGCCTCTGCCTAAGCGGACCATATTTTCCTTTATGTCTTCCACCCAGAACACTTGATCCCGAGAACTGCAACACAATCCACGATTATAGCTCATTCTCTGGGCACTTGCTGAATAAAATGAAGTCAGATGCTTGATGTCCTATATACATGATGCACCCCAGACATGCTAGGCACATCAGGCCTCAAATGGAAGGCAAACAAGTATTTGGGCATGCTTTTTGCAATCAATTTATAAAACGCCATCACATTTAATAGTCAGAAAATGCCACACTCCCTACAAGAAGCAAATATTACATGATCATCATCATACTTGCCAAGGAGGGGAAGAATACAGGCCATTAAATTGGACATAGGCCCGCAAATCTACTACACGCCAACTCTAATCCTATTTCTATTCCCCATCTGCTTTCTGCAAGCAAGAAGATAAACATCCAAATTAATTGAGAAGGTACCAAAAAAAACAAGACTTAGCATTACAACCCTTAAAGCCTTAAAGAAAAGAAAGAGGAGTCTGATTCTAGTCTTGAAGAACTACCACTAGACATTTTATTTAGAAATGTAGCAGCTTGGTATGCCACTATAGGCAGCTTTTCCATTTCTCATGGCTCCAAATCAACCGAAGATGTCTATTGCCATTAACTGACATTACCAACCCCATACCAAAAATATTGGGACCTCCAATGCAGCTTCGTTATGGGGGGGAACATGAGTACCAATACTAATGGACGCCCCCTGAATAAGTCGAATTGGTCCCACATAAAGGCATCTTAACTGCAGAAAACATGAACGATGGTCACATAATTAAACTCTTTTCCTCACTCACCAGGAACTATTTGGTCCCTACCTCTGGTACAATGACATGCACCCAGATCTTTACTTCACTCCAAGCTGCATCCCAGAACTCTAACGTCCTTCTAAGGAAACTTGAGTGAATCTGCAAAGACCCTTCCAAGGACCATTTTGCGTACAAGCACTATAAAACCTTCAGAGGTGCAACCTTCTGGTAGTCAAACCTAAAATGCAAATAATGGCAGACTACAAGCCAAATTACAGCCAATGATTGTGAATGGGAGTCTGTCTAGCGCAATAAAACTGGCCAAACTAAGTAAAACTAACTGTAACTAAGCCTCAAGTATACTTATCTCTGCTGCGCACAACTACCTAAGGGTTCGGTGCGCATTACCAAATAAATAAACAAACAAAATAAACAAACAAACAAACTTGACTATTACAGATCAACTTTTTTCTTCTCGATCAAGATTTGAACTCCTACCAAACATTATAAGATGGGCCGTGGTCCCGCTCCCGAAATTCTGGCACTGCCATGAAATTGATTGAAACTTGGAACATATGTTCTTTAAGTGCCCAAAAATCCATTCCTTTGATTAGATGTATTGTCTGCCATGCAATACATTCTTCATCTACAAGGTTATGTCTGTTTGAACTTGATACTGCTTAGAAATCTACTGTCTACCAATACTACCTCACACCAAATAACAAACATCTACCCCATCTAATTCTAGCAGTGGGCACAAAAACAAGAACTAAGGAAGGAAGGAGCTTGTTGAAAAAACTGATCCCTGCAATGATCTGCTTAATAATTCCTCCATGTATGATGCTTCCTGCAGCCGTTCCAGGGTTTTTGTGGGACAAAGGTCCTAGAGTTCTGTGGGTAAGAAGGAATAGTATTTTGTGTTGTATCCCTGGTGGTATTCGCGCTGGATCAGACTATTGCCAATTGTTAGAGTGGTGCCTCCATGTTTGGTCAAATAATCACTTCTGCAAACAATTAGGTTTTCATGACCTTGGTTTTTAATCAGCAAATGGTTGCCAGGGTTTTGGGAGCAAGCATTTTGACATTTGCATGAGAAAAAGCCAACACGTGTTTCGACCAGGGGTCTTTATCAAGGGTGCGCTAAGGTGTAAGTGCGAGGGTGCATAGTGGTGATGTGGTAAATTGCTGTGAGTTGTCATTTGATGCTTAAAAACAGTAGTCATTGATGTCTGTACATTTCATTTTTCGTAAGTACACATTCAGTTGACAAAAGAGTGGTGTGTGGTGGTTGTGGAGTGACATATATGCGCAAATTCATGCACACACATTTAGTATAGTAAGGTAATACCATCATGGACGGTATGATTAACAAGGAAAGAAGGTTTCACCAAGGGCGGAAGAAAGAAAGGAATTGGCGTTAGATGAGTTGGGCATAGTGCCTGGATATACTGCATATGTAGGAGTTCTTACCGGATGAGTATAAAGCTGTGTGGGATCCTTGAATACGGTGCTGGATATCGTCTTGAAAAGGAAAATGGCAAGGTTCACAAAATTTGCGCACAGCAGCAAACTTAGTGGGTGTAATGCCTGATGTAAGCAACTAGTGTTGTGGATTGCAAGTGTCTCTCAGGCATTAATGGACCAATGTGTGCCAGTGGGCCACTGGGCTGTGGAAGGGTGCAGTGGGTGGCTGGTATGAGCGAGGGCTGCCGCTGGCATGCAATGTGGGGGAGGACTGGTGTGTGTGCTGGTTAGTGGGCGACTGGGGGCTGGCCATGAGAGTGGTACGCGGACCAATGTATGTGAGGGAGTGCGATTGCCAGAGCGGTTGAGAAGCGTGTTGCGGTTTGCCAGCAGGGGTGTTGGACACGGTGCTAAGTGTGGCACTGGTATTGGCAAGGAAGGTGGTATCACGGGCATTTAAGCATAGCGTTTGATATTTGTTTCCGAATGGGACATTCACTGCAGTGTGCTGTGCAGTGCTAGGGGTCCTATTGCGTTCCAGAGGCGCTTGAGCAGAGTTTGAATAAAATGAGCGCCTAGCTAGGTGGTTGAAGGACAATTGTGAAGGAACGGGGGCTCCGGTGTGATGTGCACAGCATACGAGAGCAAGTGAGCCGGAATTGGTAGTGCAATAGGTAATGTTATAAGGAAGTATAACATAATGTTATAAGGAAGTTAATATAAAGGTAATGTTATAAGGAAGTTATAAGGAAGTTATAAGGTAGTGAGAGGTTGGACCGAGTGATCAAGGAATGATGGTGCGAGTCACAGTAATCCTTCAAAGTGCAATACCATGGGATTGGGAGCGCTAGCCATAGGGCGCGCCAATGGAGGCTGGTAGCTTGCGGGTAGTTCAGAATGGACCTCTGAGCAAGTGCTCTTAAGACACTAGGGTTTGGTAGTGGCTGCTAGTAGGTGGGACTTGTGAGTGAATCTAGTTGGAATGTGCAATATTAAGTGTATCCAATGAATAAGCAAGTGTGTGATAGGCAGGAGGGTGAAGCAGGCTCACTGAACGAGGTTGTGTATAGATGCTGATGCTTAAAAAGCGATATCCTGAAGGACCTTGATATAGAGAAACTCAATCTTAATATACCGGAACTCAGGACAAAATCTAAGTTTACTCCAAACATACAAGGGGACAACGCAATAAACATTTTCCCGAAAGCTGTCACCCATGATCTACACTTCCTTTAGGACAGGATGAGATCCAGAAAAACAAGAGACGCATTAACCTGAATGCAGAAGAGCTAGAAGCACTCAAAACTCTCAAACAGAATGACAAAATCAAGCTCATGAAAACCTAATTGTTTCCAGAAGTGATTATTTGACCAAACATAGAGGCACCACTGTAACAATTGGCAATAGTCTGATCCAGCACCATTACCACCAGGGATTCAACACAAAACACTATTCCACAAAAACAAGAACTTCCAATTGAAAAGATTCCAAACTAATCACTGTCCATTCATGATGGGCTTGGATCATTTTCTATATAACTGAACTTAAAAATTGGGAAAGATTGGCATCAAATAAAGACAGAGGTCCAGAGTTCGAAATTGAGCGGACCTGGGAGAGATTTAGCTCCTGCTTGTAGCCTCGACGAGCCTCGTTAGCTTGACAACAAGAGCAAACAGGAGCTGCGTTTGACTACTTTTGTCTACCCGGGCCAACAGATGCAGAACAAACACACCTATCTGAATTTAACTCTGTGCTTTTGGGACCAACTATCAATAAATATTAGGAGGCATCAATAGGATATTTAAAGGTTAAACTGTAATAAATAATGCAAAAAAATGATAGGTTTGCATCTTATGTGGAAGTTAGATTTGTGCACGGCTACACACTAGCGCCTCCTTCCTCAGTGGTAGCTCCTGGTCACTGTTTAATGCAGAACACCCACAAGCTGCTTTTAGCTCCTGCTTATCCAACCTTAATTTCGAACAAGGTCATATGGGACTGCCACTAACTAATCCTACTGAATACTTCCCTTCTGCATACACCTCTCAAACTCTAAACTAAACACAACCATACCCCTACATCACAGCAAACCGCAAGCACTTCACACCAATGGAACAAACCACACAGTCTCGCCTAACACCACATGACGGCTACCAACAAACACACCTACGCTCAGTGAATGGTGTCACCGAACTGAAGCTGCCAACCACACATCACAGCTCTCTTGCTCTATTTCCTGCTGAGCCCTACTAACTTACCCGCCTACTTCCTTGCTTTATAAGTCCGCCAGAGCACCAAGAAACCACACAGGTGGCAACAGTGTGCGGTATAAGAACCTTTAACATATCAAAACATAATGAGATACCCTACTTGAATGATGGTTAATCAACCTGCCGAAAATGTGTGTGGCTAATCCGCACACATTTTCCTATGCACACTGCATGACATACGCATAGGCCCGCGTACTCTGGGTGGACACCACCTACAGCGCAGTCCCCAGTGTCAGATTTAGTTGGGATATGACAGCCAGGAGTACACCATGTCATCTCAGAAGGGGGAGGGCCAAACCTTCCCCCTGCCATGGCAAACCTAATTAACTAACAAAGGCTCAATGGATCCAACGTGTCCTTTTGTTGAGCCATGTAGCTGGTGGCAGCATTTGCCTACTAATCCGAGTTTAATTCAAACAGGCCCACATGGGGCCTGACTGCAGAGGCTAACAAAGTAGACAGGAAACCCCAACACCCTTTCAGATGCAATGTGTCAACCTGACGCCAGCTCCCGCCCTTAGTATCGATTGATGGTGGAATGTCATGTCTGGGACTGCGTGTTTACAGTAGTCATCCCCGCAGAGAGATCCCATTCGGAAGGTACGAGGATGTGGATTGACAGAGCCGGAAGGTCTGGTCTCACCGCAGTTTCAAGGGAGGCCTGCCACTTTAATCAGGAACCACAGAGGGATCAATTAACCAAAGGGACCCTTTCATCAACAACAAACAGGTAGATGGGCGGGACTTAGTATCACATGTTTTCATTCCTTTACCCTTTCTGTCGCAAAGCACTATGGTTATGACCTCACGCATACAGGTGATTATTGATCATTTCATCCATGTCCGAGCAGTCCTGTAAAAACTCTGGCAAAATCGAGTATACGCCAAATTGGAGAAATGCTTCTTCCACGTAACAGAAGTTGAATTCCTTGCATTTGTTCTCACTCCAAGTGGTGTGCGCATGGACACACGCAAAGTGGACACTATCCTCAACTGGCCCTCACCAACATCCGTAAAAGGGGTTCAGAGCATGCTCGGCTTCTCCCAGATCGTCCACCCAATCACCTCTTTGTTGCGGAAGAACAAACAGTTCCATTGGTCTGCAGAGGCAGAGGAAGCCTTCCAGAAATTGAAACAGGCATTCACTTCAGCACCGATTTTGTGACACCCCCGACCTGAACTTCCATATATAGTTGAAACCGATGCCTCTAACATAGCCATGGGAGCAGTTCTGTCACAGCGGGACACTGATACCGGACAGTTACAACCCGTGGCATTCTGGTCACGCAAGTTCACTGCCCCCGAATTGAATTACGCGATTACTGACAAAGAATTGCTAGCCATCAAGGCAACATTCAAAGCCTGGAGGCACTACCTTTTGGGAGCTAGACACACAGTCACCGTAATCACGGATCACCGTAACCTGCAATACCTGAAAACCGCCAAAGCTCAGTCCTTGCGTCAACTTCGTTGGGCTCTCTTTTTCGCTCACTACACTTTCACCATCACCTACAGACCCGGAATACGCAATGGGAAAGCAGATGCCCTGTCCCGTATGAACAAGGATGAGTATGCTTTCGCTGCACCAGACACAGTGGCAATCATCCCAAAAGGAAGGATCCTAGGCACGATTGCCATGGCTTCCACGTTGGATGACTTAAAATCTGACCTCCAACATCTTATGGATCAAAAAGCACAACAGGAATGGCTGGCAAAAGGAGAAAAAAACACCATTGTGGACAATCTGCCATTGTATCAAAGGCGGCTCTACATTCCAGATAAATAATGACAGAATCAGATTATCGCAAGCTATCACGATTCATTAGTGGAAGGACATCCGGGAATAACCAAGACCTTGGCTAAGATAAAAAAAAAACTATTGGTGGCCAACCTGGCGAAGAGATGTGGCCCAGTTTATCTCAACCTGTGGTGTTTGCGTACAGAACAAATCCCAAAAACAAAGCCCTGCAGGTCTCCTCTGTCCTCTGATGGTATCACCCGCTCTATGGCACACTCTGTCATCAGACTTTATCACAGATCTCCCTTCCTGCAACGGGTACAACACCATTTTAGTCATTGTACACTTATTCTCCAAGATGGCCAACTTCATTCCTCTGAAAGGTCTTCCAACTGCATCCGCTCTAGCTACGGTGTTTCTGGAACAAATAGTCTTGTTACACAGTTTTGCATCAGTGTTGATATCTGACCGGGGAAGCCAGTTTGTCTCTGCATTTTTGAAGAGGTGTTGCAAACTCACTAAGATTGACCTTTGTTTATCCACAAGCCATCATCCCCAGACCAACGGTCAGACCGAACGGACGAATCAAACACTGGAATAATATGTGAGATGTATGCTGCAACAAACTGAGGACTCCTGCAAGGACATACTATGGTTAGTGGAGTATGCATACAACAACTCTATCCACACCAGTACAGGGCAAAGCCCATTCTTCATTACGTATGGACGACAACCACGAACATCTGTCTTCGACCCACCTGAATCATTGGAAATGCCGGCAGTAAAGACACTACACAAAACCATTACCCGGGTCCTCAAGGAAGCCGCAAAACAGCTTATCAAGGCAAAAGAAAAGCAAAAGCAATTTGCGGATCAACATCGAAGGAAGGCTCCAAACTATCAAGTCGGAGACAGAGTGTGCTTGGCATCTAAATATATTCCCCTGAAAGGCCCACGGGCATTACGCTCCCGATCCTTAGGACTCTAAACCATCAAGGCTATAATCAACCACCGGATCCTGTAATAGTGAATGGGGAACCATAATTCAAAGTCAGGAACATCTTGGACTCCAAATTGGTCCGATCCAAGTTATACTATCTCATTGATTGGAAGGGGTACAGAACCCAAGACCGGACCTGGGAACCTAGTGAATGTGTCCACGCCCCAAGATTAATCAGAAATTTTCATCTCAATAACCCAACCAAACCAGGCCCAGCGAGAGGATCACCCTTAGGAGGGGCCTTGAGTGGGAGTGCTGTCACGACCACATACCCTGGATCACATACACAAATACCCCGGATGGTGGGTGCCATGGCACCATGCCGAGGAATGACCCATTTATGTCCCTTCGGAACACACAGACCAGACACAGGGGGCCCGGCTGGACTTTGTCCTGGCGCCTCTGGCACTAGACTCATGTAAGGAATTAACATTGGGTTGCATTAATTCCATTGGAATGGGTGTGGCCTTCTTGGCCCAGCTTCACGTGCCAGTGACTAGGTGTGGCTGGGCCTGGCAGACAGACCAGGATAAGGGGCGTGGTCAAGGGAGCCCAGCTATATAAGCCGATTCATCCTAAGCCCGGGAGGATAGCTCAGCGGCAACGTGTGCGCCTTGGAAGCAAGACGACACGAAGCAACACAGGTTCGATCCCCGGGTCCGCGCTTTGAAACCTCTGGGTGTTTAAGCGTGTTATAAATATGCAACTAAGATACAAAACAAAAACTAATTACGCAACAAAAATTTCTGTAACAGTGCCTCGATGCCTGCGGGCTGTGTGAGCGCTTTAAAAATGTAAAATAAATAAATAAATCCTCAGAGCCAGTGTTTTGCGTTAACTTGCATTCAAAAGCACCGTGACGCTTACCGACGCATGAACCTGTAGAGAAATACTCACCGAGGAATCCGACGCTCTGCTCTGCCATCTCTCCACGGCAGTCTTCTTTGACGAGTCCGGTTGCTGCAAAAGAAGAAGACAAGACAAGGTTAGGGCATCTCAACAACTGGAAAGCCACGCCGCATTTAAGAGCACGCGCGCAACTCTACAATACAACATACCTGTTCTCTGCAACCGTGGATCCAGTTCTTCATCCCTCTGGTTACAGCATCCGTGCTCAGCAGCTCCAGGGCCCCGCTTCCACCACCTTCACGGGGGAAAGAGCAAAAGAACAGGATTAAAGAAGATACAGACAATAACACACAGAACGGACACGTGTTGAGGAACGAAACAAATGAAAGGTAATGGGAGACGAACAATACAAAAGACAATCAAGGAGAGGCTGAAAACCAACACGCAAAGGAAGACAGACAAGAATAAGAACACTACTTACTAAAACAATACAAAAGACAAGCAAGGAAAGGCTCAAAACCAACACGCAAAAGAAGACAGACAAGAATAAGAAAACTACTTACCAAAAGAACTGGGTAGTCGCAGCTGGCCTGGACTACCGACCGCAGTCACTGGTGCCCCAACGCCCCCGCAGAGACAAGGTAAGCGTAACAATTGTTGGTGGGGACCCAGGATTGGTTCATTAAGGTAGGCTTAGCCTATATCAATCCCTACAGTCCATTTGGCTTTAGAAGAGGGCTGAGCCCCTCGTTTGGCAGATCATCTGAAGGCTTCACCAGAAGCAGAAGGAAGAACACATCATTGGACCCAGGCTCAAGGTACAGTCTGCCTTACATCTTCCGCCAGTGAAGGAAGGACTGGACCTCCAAGAGGGAAGCAAGATACCTCCCCTAACCATCTCCCTGGGAACAGAGGGAGATGCCAATTGCAGAGGACCCTCCAGTAGCTCCAGAACCGGTGCCCAGCCAGCACACATGTGCCCTGCTAGGCTATGCAGCAAGCTTCCTAGGTGGGAAGTGCCAGAGAGTCTCTGAACCAAACCAAGGTCAATGCAGCTGCCTAAAACACTCTCCTCAGCTTCGGATCGCCGTCCTTAAAGGACAAAATGAGCCCAGTGAAGAAGCTAGGTGGAGTGCATCGACAAGCATTTACCAACGTCTGCCTGCAAGGACATTTTCGAGCTAGTAGAGTTGCAACCAACTGCACTGCTGACTGTTGTTATGCTGCAGTCGCTAAAGCTGGCCAAGGCGCCTCGACCAGTGCTTCAGAACCGCTGACCAGCACTGAGACAACGGTTTCTGACCCTGAGCTACAGTGTAGGACAGACTGCAGCCATCCATCCAGCTTTGCTCTCCGAACTGCCTGCCGCCTGACACCTGCAGCATTCTTCTGTCTTGAACTCTCTCGCAGTAGCTGCAAAGCTCCCCGAAACCGACTTGGCCCTGTCGAGCACCAAGAATTTCATCAGCACAAGGTACATTGTGGTTCTGTTCCCCTGGTCCTTCTCCGAAGGCACCTATTGACATTTTACAACCCATTGCTCCGTTTGGGCCTCATTCCGAGTTTGGAGGTAGCCATGGTGCTACTAGCACCATGGCTGCCTCCAATACCGGTACTGACTCTGACCTGGTTCAATGGGGACATACCGGTCCATACCGGTCCATTCCGACCTTGGAGGGACCGGTAAATCCCCATTGAAAAAGGCAATCCCCATTCCCATTTGAGCCCCCATAAGACTCAATGGGAATGGGGAGGGAGCTAATAACGGTACCGCAATTTGCGGTACCGTTATTTGCTCCCTGGTCCGTTTGCGGCACCCGGTAATTGCGCCTGGTAAGACCAGGCGACCATAGCGGGACGCACTAAGGTACCTCGGAATAGGGCGCAAAGGGATTACCGGCACCGATGTCCTTAACGGCCCTTTGTGTTGAAACCAAGTATCCTTGAACCATTGCGATAAACTACTATACCGACTACCCTCCTGTTAGTATCCAGAGTGCATCCCTTTTCCTTCTTTAAAACTGTCTTTCCTCTGCATTCCCTTACAGGGTGGGTTGTATTTTGTAGTGTGCTAGAACTGTCTGTTGTGATAATAATAAAGTCGATATTTGTATACAACCTTGACTGGACAGTCACTTTTATCATTGGGGAATAACTGTATTTTCACTGTGCTGCAACTAACCAACGATCCACACCCTTTCGAAGATGAGCCTGCCCTTCCGTCCACGTTACCAAAATTGGACGATGGGGTTTATAATTTACTTGTGTTTCCAATCTGTTTGGATCCCTTCTGGTGTACTAGACGTCTGGGGCTGATTGATGGTAGAAACAGATATTCATCCCTGGACCACTGGTGCTGTGGACGTTTCTTTGTCACACCTACCCAGGCGATGTTTTCTTTCTTCCACTATCAAAACAATGCTACCAGAGACCACTAGTGGGCGCGGAGGGCAATGGCTGCCTAACGCATCACTCCTCAAGCAAGGGGAGAAAAAAAGAGGACACAGAGCAGTTCCCGAAGCCTGAACTCAGCGACACCGAAGGAAGAGACTCATGAGGGGCCCAAGAAGCCATAGAGCACATTAAACCGAAAGGGACCCCCAACAGAAGTGAAAAAAACAGTGCATTAGAAGACCCTGCACTGCGGCCTGTCTGAGAGTAATGGGCAGCCGGGAGCGGGAACCCAGGAGCAAGTGGGGGAAGGGTGGTATCGCTGAGCGTGAAGCGGAGGTCCATGAAGGGTGAAGAACGCCTCAAACCTACTAAGTGAAGCAGCACCACGCAAAGGAAGAAAGTGAACCGGAACGAGACAGCCTCAGGGAGGTCTAGCGGTGGCCCAGGAAGCGCTGCCCTCAACGCAAGCTAACTGCATCCAGCGGCCCCTCAAAGGCGAGACACGAAAACGAAGAAAGATGGCAGCCCGGAGGTCGGTGGGGGCCAGCTGGAGCATATGACCTTGGTGGCGAGCAAGAAGAAACACAGGGAGCAAGGCCAATTGAGAGATGCCTCCAGCAGCCATCCTGCATCGGAGGGAGATGGGCTCCGGTGACAGCTGAGGAGCGACTCGGGAGGAGCAGCCAGCACCGCGATCCGAACAGGAAAGGTAGGTGAGGAAGCCCCGGTGCCCCGACCCGTGGGACGCATAGCAGGTGCAGGAGGGGGGAGACACTAGCTGTCACACGGTCGCCCCCCCAACACAACACCACCAAAAGGGCAGCACAACCCGGACAAGGGCCCACGAGCCCCAGCAAAGCCCATCCACAGGGAATAGCGCTGAACTACACTGCTGAACATGCTTTTTGTGTTCACATGGTTCAATAAGTATGGACCAGAGTCTCAATCTTGCAAGCCTTGGAATTAATTTCATAGCTGGCTTTGAAGCATATACGCAATAAATATGCTCCACACCTGCATAATAGGTTATCCACAATGTGAACAGTGATCCATAACAGAACAACTACACACACAAAGGAAAAGAACCCGACTGCTCTGCTGGGAGGTTAAATCTGGGGGGTACCCCCACAACTCAACAGAGCTGCCCCCCCAACCCAAAGCAAAAAACGGACTCAGCCCCAAAAGGGCCACCGTGAGCAATGGGCCTGTTCCCAGAAGACTACTCCGCAGCAAGAAGGTGGGTGAAGGCGTTGGGGACAACCCAACCAGTGCCCCCCAGGAAGCAGAAGAGTCAAGAAAAGGCTACCCAGGAAGCCCGCAGGCCAAAACAAACACGTGAGGAGGTAGCGGGAAAGAAAGGAAAGGGCGAGCACAGAAGCTAGTGGGGCACCGACCACAGACCAACCTCCATGAAGTACCCGTTCACAAGAGGGAAAGGGCACACCCCGGCGCCGGTCATTCCACCAGCAAGACCAGTGACACAAAGCGCAGAGCAACAACAGATAGGCCCCCTCGGGGGGAAGGCCCATCAGGGATTGACACCAACAGAGCTAGCCTCCACAAGAGACTCCAAGAAGGGACTGTCAGACGCCATTGAAGAATACAAGGAAGCACATAGCACTATGGGGTAACTGAGAACAGGCATCATCCCACCTCAGAGAACCTGGAACAGTACAAGTCAAACGCCGCCATAGACTTGCAAAAAAGAGAATAAACCTTTGGATAATTGGCCTGGAGGAAACGGACAGGGAGATGCCGGCCCAGGTTGAGAGGAAAGTGCAGGACATTGTGAATCTCCTCAATCAAGCAGAAGGAGGGAAGACAGTACAAATTCGAAGAGCTCATTGAGGCGGGACAACATTCAGCAGTGGTCCACGCTCATTACTAGTGAAATTCCTGCAATATAAAGAGAAAGCGGTAATCCTCCTCAGGGCAAAACAAGCACAAGAAATCGAATATCAGGGCTCCAATGTTAAAATCTACCAGGACTTGCTGGGACACACATTGGGGCGCAGGAGAGAATGCAGGCCACTCACTACATGGCTTATGGACAAAGGAATACGATATAGGTGGGGATACCCCTTTGCGCTGTCGTTCAAGGTGAAAGGGGAGGAGTACAGAGCCACCACAGCGGTGGAAGCAAAAAAAATCCTGCAACATCTAACGGAGAGTGCAGAGACAAGAACCTTAATGGGCCCACAATGAAACCAAAAGTAAGGCCCCAGAGGTGCAAAAGAAGTAAAGCTGGAAGAAAATATGTGAAGTACTCCCCTTCTCCGTCAAAGCCGCCCTAACCCAGGAGGGGGCACCCGACCAGCTGGCAAAAAGGGGAAACCCAGGCAGTAACAAGGGAAGACAGAGATCCCAGACAACAGGGAATTCCTAACCTAGTGGCCCTCAGTTTAAGGAGGGCGTCTCAGCGCAAGGTACCACATTACAGATACACATATGTTGAACATGCTTTTAGTTATGTTACCATTTACTAGGGTGGGGAAATCAGGGACGCAGATGGGTTCGAGACTAGGAGAAACCAAAGAGATGGAGAAACACAGCTGGAGGGGCGGGGATGTATAATACAAAATTGTAAACGAGAGGAGACAGCCCAGGAATGGAAGGAAAAATAGGAGAAAGGAAGGGAAGCAGCCACCTGAGGGTTGGAACTCTAAATGTCAAGGGTTTGAACGCGCCCACCAAGAGGTCCTTGATAGCACATGAATTTGAGAGGGACTCGCTCAATGTCCTCTTTATACAAGAGACAAGACTAAAAGCCGGGGAGGAGAGGCCTCAGAGGGAAATGGGTGGGACAGACCTATTGGGCTTCGGCCACACTGAAAAAAGGAGGGGTGTGTGTAATACTGCACAGGTGGGTCCAGCTGACAGACCCCAGGGTTCACCCATTGATGGGGGCAGGCTCGTGCTGGTCCAGGGGACATGGGAAGGGATTTGGGTCACACTAGCCGGAGTATACACCCCCAACCAGGCTCAGGATGCCTTCAATGAAGAAGCCCTCACCATCATACTAACCAGTAGCAGGGGACTACTCATAGTTGAAGGGGACTTCAACACGTGGCCTGACCTACAAGCGGACAGACTGGTGATGAGATCGGAACATAAGGGGTTGCCACAACGAGGGAGAAACAGGTTAAAAAAGAACCTTGAAAGCGGAGACCTACTCGATATGTGGAGGACTCATCACTCGGACACAAAGGGATACACGTTCCTATCGAGCACCCATGCGACCGTCATTAGAATAGATTATCTGCTAATAAGTAGGGAGCCAAATCGAGAATCACAAATAGCACAATCCGAGTAGTGGGTTGGTCGGACCATGACATGCTCACCATGGACCTTGAGATGGAAGGCATAAACAGGGGAGACCCCAAGTGGCGCTGCAAAGAGTGTCTGTGGCGAGAAAGGCTCTTCGCCCAGGAGCTCACTAAGGTGATAGAGGAATATTTTCAGGTTAATGACAACAGGGAAGTAGGAGAAATCACATTCTGGGAGGCGAGAAGAGCAACATGGAGGGGGGCCCTAATAAGAGAGGCGGCAAGGAAGAAACAAGAGCGAAGGTTGCAGGAGGAGAAGCTGGGTAAAGAAATCAAGCTCCTAGAGAGCAAATTACATTCAAAGGGGGTATATCGAGAAAATGAAAACAAAAGAGTGAAAAATTGAAAAACGCTGGGAATAGGAGGCACAGTACGGAAATTAAAATTCCTAAAGCAAACATTTTATGAAAGGGGGACAAAGTGGACAGGTTGTTAGCTAATAGGTTGAGGGCCCAAACGGCAGAGGGATCGGTGGATCAAGTCAATGGAGAGGAGGGACAAGGCGCCTCCTCCCCAAACGATATAGTGAATTAATTTGCCCAATACTATGAAAAGCTTTATAAAAGTGAGGACCCGGAAGGAGCCCAGAGATGCATGATTATATCGCTGGAACAGGATTAACACACCTCACCCGAGAGGAAAGAGATCTCCTAGAGGCCCCATTCAGCCCTGAAGAAATAAAAGCAACAATAAATAGACTGTCCCTGGGAGGAGCACCAGGGGAGGACGGCTATACGATGGGATTTTATAAGACATTCGCAGGTACCCTAGCCCCCCACATGACCAGACCAGTGGCGGCTGGTGACTTTGAAAGTTGGTGGGGCGTACATTTCTCCGGGGGAATTTTGAAGTGAGCGAGCGAGCCCAACCCACATCAATGTAAATTGGCTTCTAAAGTGTGAAGTTTACTGTCCAAACCCACAGAAATATGACATAAAAGCATTAGGTTTTATATACTAATGGTGGTACATAATTCTTTCGTGTGCAGGTGTGATGGTGTATTTTACAGCAGTTTGTATTGAGAATACCTGGTACTATGGTGTATGTATAAATACATTCATTATATAGATATCCAGTAATGATGGAAAAATACAATTTTGTCATGCTGTTACTGGCATTCATATGCCTTCATCCTGATCTGCTGTGCTGGCCAAACTTAATTCTCTAATGTCTTATATTGAGAACACAGATTTTTCATCAGGGCCATACTAAGACACAGATAATCCCCCCCTACACAGTGGTGTAGCGACCGTTGGGCAGATTGGGCTTTAGTATCCCCACCTTGAAATGTTGGGGAACAGGAGACAGTTAATTCTCACAGCAGTCCTTAAGTGTCTGGTTTCAGACATGAAGGAGAGAGTTAACTGCTTGTAACATTGAAGGTGCACCAGAATAGTCTCATTAGAATGTATAAAGAAGTTAGATGCTCCCACACAAGTAAGTTTGCCCTTCTCCCAAACTCTCTGAAGTTACCTCCTCTCTGTACATTTGAAGGATTAGCCCCCTGCCCACCGAAATGTGTTGCCTTATATATTAAAAAAAAACATAGGCCCTGTTAGCAAAGGCTGTTCTGTTCCACCATGCCTCCCAGTGTCAAATGACAAAAGTGGTGAGGTTTAAAATAAAACTGCATTTGATGTTGAAATGCAATTAGGTAAAACAGCCCAATTAAAGCACTACAGGATGCAGGAAGTAGGCCTGGGCAGCAGAATATTCTCAGCATCTGGTGTTGTCTGTCCTGTTTGTAGGAGGGTTTTCTCACCTTGACTAATGACCAATAACCAGCCTGGTCCCATGGCTTGCTGTCCTTGACATGTTAGGCCCCAGTGGGACAAGGAGGTGTCATTCATCCTTGAGGTACTGGGCTTCACCCCAAGCACCAGTGTGTCCCCTTGTTACTGCTATCGTGTGGGGTGGGGTCTAACACTTGAAATTGGCTGCTTCGGTTTAACACAGCCGTGATAAACCCAGCAGGTGACCAGTGTTCCCTCCAGAATGGGACAGTGATTTACCCTCAATGAGCATACATGCACGGGAAGCATATTCCGGGAGAGTGAAATTGTGTTTTCAATGGATTTCCACTCCAGTAACCGTGGTAGATTAGCAAAACCCCAAAGGCCTGGCCATGTTTGGAAGTGTGCCTTAAATGCGGAAAAATTAGAAGTTGCATAAATTATGTAACAGAATAAAACGTGAGGTAATTCTGAAGCGGGCAGCTCGTCTTAACAATATAAAAAATGCTATAAAAACACCCCCAGCCCCCATCAGTGTCTAAAATACATTGCATGTGACCAGAACCAAAAGTCCCCCAGTAGCTATTTTACAGTGGTTTAACCACAATACGTTGGTGGGAGGGGATGCGTTACAGCTCCTTAAAGTCAGAAAACCCCATCACCCAATAATACACAGACAACTACCACTCTTAAAGGCAATAATAATGGAAGGAAGAGAGGTCAGGGTCAAAATACAGGGTTAACTGTTTACCCTCTTGCTAGAGCAGGTTCATCTGTGGCATTCATTAAGTGGTATCTAGGCACAGTAGTTGTCATTCCTTACGGGTTGCTGTGCTTTGCACCTTCGTAACTTAACCCATAACTTATAAAGGCAGAATCCAGCGGGTGGCAAGAGGCACTGCGCAGCTGCAGTTGGGAGTGGGCTGGCCATTAAAGGGGGCTTGGTGGCAGGAGGCCTGAAAGGTGATAAGATGGCCATACACAGCATGCGTGCAAAAAAAGGGAAGTAAAAGTGAGAGATGGGATGAGGGGCAAATACATCAGTGAGGCTGATTATCATATCCTTAAACCAGCAGCAGAGCAGTGATTTTAGCGTGCAATGCGTAGTGAGTGACATGCTAAGAGGTGCTATAAACATGCTCCTTTTGAAGCCTGCTAACTCTCTGCCTGACCTTCCTTAAACAATGCCATGTTTGCAACTTTTGCAATACAAAATGAAAGAATTAAAAAAAATGGTTTTACCTGTGTTGTATGTTAACCTTGTCTGATTTAACGCGGTCTGTTGCAAAAGTATTAACCGGGTTAGATCCCTGAATAGAACATACACTTGAATTAAGTGCGGTGAATCTTCGATCATTCGTTTCCTTTCCAAATTCTCATGTCTGCATTTGCTAATATTTATAAGTGAGCAGTCTCATGAAAAGTGGAACATTCAAAAATGCGCGTCATCAACTGTTTATAAACAGATTGTATATAAAATACCGCCTGTGTATTATTGATTTTGATAAGTGCCACACATTGGAGGCAAATGTATTTAGGTTTGTGACTCCAATACTTGGGGAATAAAGACAAAAGCGTGCTTTACTGTTTCCCCTCAATAAATACGTGCGTATATGCTAACTACATGATGCCAGCTGAGGTGCCTTGCTCATTAAGCACGAATTTTGCCAAAAATTCATTGTGCTCGTAATGCGAGCGCTCATAAATATACTTTTTACATGCTGACTTTAAAAATGCCACATTTTCAAAGTGCGCGTGTTTAAACTTTGCCAAAAATTAGAGGCACTACAGTACAGACTGGGCACACTGTACCAAACCGTATGCCACATCTGTCACGCTGGCAGTGAGAGCCGAGCGTTGATACAGGGCCTACCTGGCCTTACCAGCGTCGGCGACACACTTAACATCACAACTAGGCCCTGCATTCCCAGTGCATAGCTTGGACAGTCCTGGGAGCACCGTGCGGAAGTGTCCTTCTCACTCACACACACACGCTTACCAGACTGGCTGTGTATGAGATGCGGGCCCTCTGCTGTTCTCTGTGCAGCTCATAAGTCTTCTACAGTCAACAACAACTCGGCAGGAACTGAAAAGGGGGCCCCCGGATACAAGCGTGCGCCCATCATCCCATCCACAGACATGAATGTCATTGGCTGACAAACAGCCAATGACATTCCAATAAATTCCTTGTTGCTATGCCAAGTTACAGTGGGTGTCAGATCCTGACACTGGTGCGCTGTTTGCGCACAGATCAATACTGGCGGGGCCACCTCTCTAGCGCCCCGCCAGCATCTTATATTCCATGAAGCTACTTAAAATACGTGGAGCTACGAGCTCCACGCATTTTACATTGAAAAAAGCTGCGGAAAATGGGACGCGCCCCTGCTCTGTCAGTGTGGCAGGCCCAGCAACCATGAAGACAGCACATCAACATTAGACCGGCTGGCAGATTCATTATTTAATCATTTCATTTGCTGCCACGCTTTGCAAAAATTATGCAGAGCAGAAGGCGAAGATCAGAGAACTTGTGTGAACACTGTTCCCTTCTCTGCAGATTCTGCACATTTCCTTGGTGTTGTGGGGGCTATGGGTGGGGGGCGGCGCCCCCCGCCCTATTAAAGCGGCCGCCACTGGACCAGACTATTCAATTACATACCTGAAACTGGACAGGCCCCCTCTTTCACAAAAGCACACATAGTGGTTATCCCCAAAAGCGTCAAGGAGCCCACCAACTGTAAATCATACTGCCCAAATACAGATGCAAAGGTCTACACGGGAGCTCTAATCACCCGAATGGAGGGAATCCTGCCCCGCCTAATCCACCCTGACCAAGTGGGCTTTATAAAAGGCATAGAGTGAGCGGATGCCATGCGCAAAACCCTAGACATTATGGAGCACTTGAGAGGAGATGTGGTAAGCCATGCCTTGTTTAGCTTAGACTCTGAGAAAGCATTCGACCGAGTGGAATGGGAGTTCCTCTGGGCCACACTGAAGAGTGGGGGGTTTGAGGAGCGGTTTTTCACAGGGATCCGAGCGATATACGAGGCACCCACAGCAAGGGTGGTAGTCAATGAGAAGATTTCCAGAGAATGTAACCTTATGAGGGGAACCAGGCAGGGCTGCCCGCTGTCGCCCCTTTTGTATGCCCTATCCATAGAGCCCCTGGGGAATATGATCAGGAAAGAGCCAGCCATAGAAGGAATAAGGGTTGGGGATTGAGAATATAAAATGGGAATGTTCGCAGACGATATGCTCCTTTACATATCCAACCTGACGTCCTCCATACCAAAGGTTCTCCAGACGATAAAAGAACGTAGGCAATGGGCAGAACAGACGGTCAACATAGAGAAATCTATTATCTTCCCCTACAGTAACCCAAGGCACATTGTTGAGTGGGGGGGGTCTATCAAACCTACGAATACCAATCGCCCAGAAAACGTTAAAATATTTAGGAGTCAATATAACGAAAGACTCAAAGGATTTCTACGAGGCTAACCTTCCCCTGCTCATATCAGAGTTAAGCACTGAACTAAACAGGTGGGACAGGTTAACGATTTCCTGGCTAGGTCGCCTCAATGCAATCAAAATGGAGAACCTCCCCAGAGTCTTCTTCTACTACCAAATGCTCCCAATAGAAATCCCATGGGACCACTTCACCGAACTCAAAACCAAAATCAGCAGGTTTCTATGGCAAGGGAAGAAACAGAGTATACCATACAGTACCCTGATTCGGAGCAAGGAGGAAGGAGGAGTGGGCACCCGGACTGTTACACATACTATCGCGCAGCCCAACTCGGGGCCTTGGTCCCGCATCTCGGAGGAGAAAAAGACAAGCAGTGGGTGGAAATAGAGAAACACATACTGAGACTGGTGACATTGGGAGAATGGCTTTGGGCGCCGAAATAATCATTCCCAAGCAAGGCCATGAACCATAAGATACTACTCCCGCTCCTGAAACTGTGGTGGAACAAAGGCGAAATGAGGGGACACACAACATGGCCATCCCCAATGAGCCACATCTGGGCCAGTGTGTCAGATCATAAAAGGGAAATCATGCCTCACCCTCCAACAGCTAGAAGGAGGACTGAAAATCAACCCCCATCCCGGCCCTGCTGTTCTTCCAACTAAAGGGGGTTCTGATGTCCACAGAATGGAAAGACAAGCTACAAAGAGACCTGCTACCACTCGAAAAGATACTGAATGAAACCACATCATCAAGGGGCCTTATCTCTCAAATATATAAAGCTCTTGAGCAAGGCAACAGACTGGAACAAAGCCCTCAAGAAAAGATGGGAAAGAGACCTAGGTGGCCAAATTCACAAAGACCTCTGGATACGGCTCTGCAGAAACGCCCACAAAACTTCCATTTCATGCCAATACAAGCTACACAGACTGAAACTGCTCCATAGATGGCAATACGACCCCAAGCGCCTCTCCAAAATGTTCAGAGGGACAAGCCCGTTATGCTGCAGAGAATGTGATGAGCAGGCAGACTTCTGGCACCACTTGCTCTGGCAACCCCCTGCACGCTTACCATGGCAGTGCAGGATTCTTGAATATGCAAAGAACTAGAAGAAAAAGTTCCATCTCCTGAAGAACCATTGTTAACATCAATGGGGAAACACTTGTTGAGTTAGGAACTGTGAACTAGGAACTATATGGAAATTGCAACATAAATCAATGTACTGGAATTTAAGTACAACAAAGAGATCAGAAATACACTGCAACTATAGCAAAGCAAGGATTAATTTGTCACAAGGTGTGAAAGTAACACTGAACTTGAATTGTTTATTTGAACTGAAGAATATATACAAGGTGTGAAGTCAACTCAATATGATCTGTTTAATGAATTGAATTTAAGTTGGAAAATAAAGAAGATTTGTAAAATATAATTCACAACTCAGACTCCCCTGTCAACATTTCACCAAAAAGGTTGGGGCATTTGAGTAAGCCATTCCCAATTCCTTATTATTTTTCATAGTGAATCTGTGTAGCAGCCACACAGCCATTGGGAATTACTCATGCTGACAACAACAGTCCTCATACAATAGCTATCTATTCAGAAACTTTTAAAAGTTGTCGCCAAGGGAGTGTTTTGTTGGCTGTAATTTTTCTCATTTCAGACTTCTGGCATGTGTGGTGTTATGCAAAACTGTCCCTTTAAGAAGGAGACAGGGAACACGTCGGAGTGATGTGGGAGTGGGGAGGGGAACAGGGAAAGGCAGTTGGTATTAGGTGCTTGAATAAAGGAAATGTTAACAGTATCTCCTGTGTCGCGTCCTCCATTTCTCCAGGGCATCCGGCCTAACATCTGGTGACAAGGCAGTCTCCTTGCGGCCCAGAGTCCTCCATTCCACGCTGTAGGGTGATCCCACCACGTCAGCCGCTATCCCAGCGTCCCGCTACACTGCGCTGTACGAGCGCATTCCAGTCCATGTGCCTTCGATCCCAGAGCGCACAAATGCCTGAAGACACCCGATCCTGGGTTTTGCTGAGGGACCAGTCCAGGCACCCTCACGGTTTGCTAGGGACACACCACGCCACGCGGCAGTCCGCCAGCAGCCGTCCTCCTGTACACCTGCTGGAGCACGAGTACTCGTGTGGAGCCTCCAGGTGGTTGCCTCCGACTTCCTAGTTTACTGATTTCCCGCCAAGACCAGTCACCATTTCCTCCTCACGTTACCCCAGCCTGCATACCTCAAAAAATAAATAAAGAAAGAAAATGAAAAAATAAGAAAAGAAAATAATAGCACATCCAAAAGGTCCAGCAAGCCTATCTTTCCGAGTGCATTACACCATCCACGAATATTTTTCCCGTAAAGTAAAGGGGGCATCCAGACGCAGTGTCTCTCCCTCACGAGGCGCACAGAACCCCAGCACTCTTTGCATGCCCACACGTGCGGTACCATCACACCAGAGCCCACCCACCAATCAAGCACCCACTACAAGCCTGGTGCCACCTGCAAGGCCCACGGAGCAACAATAACCTTGCTACAACAGGCCCTTGCACACGGACAACACATGTTCAGGGATTGGAGCGCAATGCACGTCCTCACAAGTCTCACAAGGCCCACCTCTCACTGAGAGCCATGCTGCACCACTGAATGCCCACAGACGGCACGCTACACCAGACCACACATCTTGTTCTAGAATGCTCTGGAAAACCATCACATGGGTACGT
The DNA here is from genome assembly GCF_040938575.1 of Ambystoma mexicanum. Classification (NCBI taxonomy): domain Eukaryota; kingdom Metazoa; phylum Chordata; class Amphibia; order Caudata; family Ambystomatidae; genus Ambystoma; species Ambystoma mexicanum. Next base: position 167,577,554 of record NC_090940.1, read on the forward strand.
CCACGGCCGCATGTGCCATGATGAGCGACCCGACACCTCCACCAAGGTTCACTGCATGCCGCATACCACCTCCATTCACTATGACCCTGCAGGTGGACAAAGGCCTGAGGCGGGCCGAATGGCTAGAGGACTTCAACAACTTCATAAAGGATGCAGGCAAAGACAAGTCACCCAACGGACAGAACATGTTCATCAATATCGCCGGCGGCGAACACAAAACGCTAATCGAAACAATTCCACCAGAAGAGCAGCCGGATTACAACTCACTAATATCTGCTCTAAGCAGGAAACTCATGATTGAGCCCAATCACGACTACGAGCGATACATGTTTAATCAATCCACACAACAAGGTGAAGAAACCATTGATTAATTCATCACTCGCCTGCGAGTCAAAGGCGCATGCTGCCAATTCCACGCTTTTTCACTGGAAAAAGCAATAAGGCTGAGAGGAGAGTGATAGAAGGGTGCCTATCCCAAACACTAAAGAAGCAATTACTAAAAAAAAAACACAATAGAGGAAGTGAGCGAGATGGCAAGAATACTCGAAAGGGTGGACGTGCAGGCGGCATCAATGTCTGGGAACAGCAACGTCAAGCCTGACAAAAATGAGCTCCTAGCAGCGATTCACCCAGCCAACCAACGCCCTACAGACAGAGGAACTTCCCCACAAGGAAGGGGAAACCTGACTGGACCCAGGCTACAAAGGCAGTGCTATCGCTGCGGGATGGCATTTCCCCACTCGGGAACATGACCCGCCATTTCTCAAAGGTGCAGCAACTGTGGCAGAGAAGGATACTTCCAGTCCGTCTGCAGAGAAGGAAGACCATTCCCGACGCAGCAAATGCCACCACAACGACAACAAAGAATGTACGGGCAAGCTCCTCAGAACCCTCCGTACCAGTCAAGACCTTACCAATAAGGGCCAAGGCGCTATATAAGAGCGGTGGAAGAACACCACCCCGAAGACTACCATCAAGACCAAGAACCATATGACCAAGGCTCACTTTTTGAAGATGAGTATGATGGGCCACCTCAGCCACATTAGTGACACTACCAACAGCTGCAACACAGGCCCCCCCTACGGAGGGAACGACAGGATGAGTATGTCAACCTTATCCTCGATGACAGTGAAGCAAATGAGACGCCCACAATTGATGTCAACATTGGCGGAAGACAATTCTGCTGCCACCGTCAACATCATGGGGGAGCAAGAGTTCATGCAGATCCCTGAAAGACCGACGCTAAACAAGGCACAGACAAAAATCTTCCAGTGGGGCGCAAACCTTCCCCTGCACTCCACAGGGCACTCAACCGCCTATTCATACACAATGAACTCGCCACAAACACAGTTGTCCATGTCATCCGGAGCCCAATGAAAGGATGATGTCTGTTGAGCTATCACACCGCATCCTGTTTAGGACTTATTGGGCCTCATTACACGGATGGCGGTAAGGGTTAACGGTCACCGGTAATGGTACCGGTGACCGTTAACCCTTACCGCCTTACTACGAGGTCCCTTTGCGGGTTGGTACTTTAACGTCTGCTTTCTAGCAGGCGTTAAAAACCAACCCGCAAAGGGACCAGGGTGCTAATTACGGTACCGCAATTTGCGGTACTGTAATTAGCATGTTCCCCATTCCTATTATGCCCTATGGGGCAAAAATGGGAATGGGGAAGGGCAATGGGGGAAGGGGGAATTACCGCCCCGCCAACATTGGAATAGGGCGGTAATTCCCCTTTCCTCCAGGGCGGTGCCAGTATTTTACCGGCATGGACCAAGGTGCTAATAGCACCTTGGTTCACCGCCTACCGTGTAATGAGGCCCATTGACATTCGTTTCCATGAAGGAGACGTGATACAAACAGCTGCGCCAAGTGAGAACATTCACATGGTGAAGGATGGATCCCAGCAAATGACCCTCATTACAAAAGAAACTATCATGTCGAAATTCCTGCTTCTCTGCAAAGGGTTAGGCACGCTGAAAGGACCCCCCCCCATCAAACTCCACATCAATGATAGAGTCTGGTCCGTTCCCCAACATCTCAGGAGGGTAAGATTCCACCTTCAGGCTGCAGTCTCGGAAGAACTCAACCAGCTGCTCAAGGATGGCATAACTGAACGGGCATCAGGTCCACCCGTGGGTTTCACCTCTTATAATTGTACCCAAAGAAGGGGGACGCCTAAGACTATGCGTAGACATGCAGATGGCCAACACTGCCATCCAGAGGGAGCGACACTCGGGCCCTCGAATTGAAGACATGATCGTTCAGCTAAACACGGTCGTGCTATTCTCCAAACTGGACCTCAATCAGGGTTATCACCAGATGGAATTGCACCCTAACTCGAGGGGCATCACCACCTTTGCCACCCATGATTGCCTGTTTCGCTACAGGTGCCTCAACTTTGGCATTTCATCGGCTGCCGAAATCTTTCAGGAGGCAATCAGACAAGTCATCAGACCAGTTCGAGCGGCCCTGAACTATAGTGAAGAAATTCTAGTGTTCGGAAAAACCTGCGAAGAACGTGACCACGAACTGCTGGCAACATGCACAGCCATCCAAGCAGTGGGTCTGACCTTGAACATCGATAAATTCCGGTTCAGCAAGACCAAGTTGAAATTATTTGGCCACATTTTTTCCGCAGACGGCATGATGCCAGACCCCGACAAGGTCAACACCATCTGCAACCTTCAAGAACCCACGCAATTGCTGGACACCCATTTGTTTCTATGGATGGCAGGATACTGCGCCTGCTATATCCCCCACTACGCATCCATTACTGAACCACTGCAACGTTTACTACAGAAGGACACTGAGTTCATCTGGTCGACTGAGTGTCAAGAAGCATTCAACTCCATCAAAACTGCACTGGCGGAAGCCCGACGGCTGGCATACTTCGACCCTGACTGGCACACAGAAATTGTCGTGGACGCGAGCCCAGTAGGGTTAGGGGCAATCCTGGCCCTGACAAGTGGGGAAGACACACACCCCTGACACATCATATCCTAAGCAAGCCGAGCACTAGGCTTGCCTGAGTCTTCCTACCCCCAAGCAGAGAAAGAGTGCCTAGCGGCTGTATTGGCCTGTGAACATTTTCACAACTTCATTATAGGGAAAAGGCTCAGCCTCATCACGGATCACCAGGCCCTACTGTCCCTGTTTGACAATCCTCGGACCAAAATGCACTCCTGGATAGAACGCTGGGGCATCAGACTGCAAGAGTATGATTTTGACATCATCCATAGGCCAGAGGAAGAGAACAACCCGGCGGACTACCAGTCACGCCACCCGACAGGAAAACCTATCTCCAGAGCCGGCGACACAGAGTACATAAATTATGTGGCATCCGACGCACTCCCACCAGCAGTATCACTACAGATGGTTGCAACTGCATCAACTGCAGACCCCTCCATGGCATTGGCCATCGGCCTAACTGAAAACAACAAATGGAAAGACTATCAACGAGCTGTCCTAAACCACCCGGGGGTGTGCAGAGAGGCGATGGACAGGCTTGCCAAGATACATATAGAACTAGCTGTAAAAAACCATGCAACATTACTGAGAGCATGCTGACTAGTAATTCCTGCAGCACTCAGAGCAGAAGTTATAAAGACGGCACACGAGGGACACAGAGGCGCCGATAACACCAAGCGACAGCTCCCATGTTATGTGTGGTTCCCTTTTCTAGACTCGATGGTTGACAGATGGGTGAAGAACTGCACAGCTTGCTAATGCACGTCCTGAGCAGACCACCATGTCCCACTACAGCAAACGCACATTCCTGAGAGACCATGGGAAAAGGTACCGGTTGACTTTTATGGATCCATGAAATAGGGCGAATATCTCCTTTTATTCATAGAGGAACACTCAAGGTTCCCAGTCATCAAGAAAGTTGGGACAACTGCGTCTACCCAAGTAGTGGCGATATTCGAGGAAGTATTGAACGAATGGGGAATCCCTGACATAATCAAATCTGATAACAGTCCCCCATTCAGCGGACATGAGTTCACCTCCTTTGCAAACTACATGGGTTTACCCATCAGAAGATCACCCCCAGATGGCCCCAACCAAATGGGATGGACAAACGATTTATGGCTTCCATAAAAAAGACAATGCAGAGGGCCCACATCGAAGGCACTGACCAACATCAGGCACTATGCCGATTACTCAGAGTCTACAGGAACACTCCCTATGAGGCCACCAACAAGGCATCCGCAGAGCTGAAGATGCAATACGAGGTGCGCACTCGCATCATGAAACACCCGTCAACTTGGCAAGAAGGAAATCCCGAGGTCATAAGGAAAGACACAGGGCCTCATCACGAGTCTGGCGGTAACCCTTAAATGCAGTGGTAGCACTATTACCGCCGCATTTAAGGGTCCGCCAGATCATGGCTTTGGCGGATTTCCCCCCAGCTCTGAGCTGGGGGGAAATCCGCTGCAAAATTGCCATTTTTCGGCGGGATCACCGCCGGCGGGAAATCCGCCGGTGGTAATAGCGAGCAAATTTTCCCCATTGGGCCCAATGGGGAATGAAGAATTTCTCGAATGGGCCCAATGGGGAAGGGGCAATAACCCTTCCGCCAAACCCGTGATCTGGCGCAAATAGCGCCGGGGGGTTTGGCAGTAGGGCTATTAGCACCAGCGTTACTGCCCAACTCGTGATGAGGCCCACAGAGTGGAAGGAGAAGACTCGAGTAGACAAAGCCACGAGGAGAGGAGCAAAGCCCAAAGAATTCCAAGTAGGAGACGAGGTGCTGGTGCAGCAAGCGACCGCCAAAAAGACTGATACACGTTTTGCTCAAAAACCGTTTAACATCACAGCCATCAAAGGCACCATGGTGACAGCAGAGAACGAGAAAAAGAGGTCACGAGAAACAGCTCCAAGTTTAGAAACTTTGTCGAGAGAGGAGGAAGGACCTCCACAGCCAGACCCTGATCCCCCTCTACAAGAACCCAGGGATGACGCATGGGTTCCCCCAGTGGGAGTCCGCCATCAAGTGACCGAGCCTGGGGAAGCAACACTGCCACTCATGAGTGGTGAGGGAAGTGAAAGGCCCTGGCGGATCATCAGAAGAAGACCACCACGTCTAGTCGAGGAATGCTAAGCAGACGTCAGGACATTTGTCCGGGGCTGATGTTACGTGACACTATCCCTTTAAGAAGGAGACAGGAACCACATGGGAGTGACGTGGGAGCGGGGAGGGGAAAAGGGAAAGGCAGTTGGTATTAGGTGCTTGAATAAAGAAGACGTTAACAGTATCTCCGGTGTGCGTCCTTCATTTCTCCAGCCCATCCGGTCTAACATGTGGAGGGCCTGCCTGAAAGATCAGGCATTCTAGAAAGAAGTACTGGCATGGATCAGAAACATAGAAGGGGTGGAACGAGCTACAATCCCTGGCTAGTCCTGTTTGGACAGGAGAAATCAGAGGGCCGATGGGTGTGTCTCACGCATATGCCACACTGCCTGCTACTAGCCTCAATAGTATGCCTCACGATAAGATGGAAAGCCTACTCACTCCCATCAGAAAGGATGTGGGCCCAGAAAGCCAATGAGATCTACGAAATGGAAAACATTACAGGAGCACTCCCCGACCTCACAACAGCGAGAGAAATGGAATGGCTGCCCTTCCTCAACGTGTGCAAAGAGAACACTCCTATGGGCAACCACAGTTCCCCATTGACCCAGCTGATCTACGTCAAGACTACCCGCATACTTGACCCATCACATCCCAGGGGGTTGGGGCGAGGCAAGGGGGATAAGAGGTAACCTCATCGAAACGGACTTGGCCGGACTCAACGTTATAGGTTTCGACCAAATGTCCAAGTTCATGCATTCATTGGGGGACATGAGTTGGACAATGAATTACATGTTTGCGTATGTACTTTGTTTACCTCAAAAATGCTTAATAAAGACATAAAAAAAAAACAACACTGCTATCAATTGCTCATAACCACACAGATACGCCCATGTCTGTGCATGAGCATATACACACTAGACATTTAGGTCTGTAATGACATACTACACGTGTGCAAGCGTACCAAAGTCTGTACATGTTAATGCATGTACTTGTGCATGTGTACCCAGTACCTCTTGGTGTCTTGTCTACTTATCCTCAGCCTACCAGTCGGTATCCAGCGTCCAGGGCTGGCGGCTGCGAATATAAGGTAATACCAGTGGGCTGGTGGTCATAAACGCCATCAACTCAGCCTCATTTCGTCACTTCCTTTCTTGCCCCCACCCTAGCCCTGCCTCAAACATAAATATGTGGATGTCCCGAACATGACACCCATGTTATGAAAACTGAATATACTACTTTTACAGACTGCTATTCTGATTAAACATGTCCCGGTTCATTCGCAACCACAACAGTTTCACTTTAACAATTGTGGTTAAAAGTTCAACTCAGGTGTTAAATGTAAAAGTTCAAATGGTCATGTGTGGACCTACGAAGTCCATGGCCCTCATTACGAGTTTGGAGGTGGCCATGCCGCTATTTGCGGCATGGCTGCCTCCAAACTCGGTTCTGGGTTCCTTGAATGAGGAATTACCGGGCCATTCCATCCTTGGAGGACCAGGTAATTCCTCATTCAATTTGAGGGAGCTAACAACGGCCCGTTAATAACAGGCCCATTGTTAGCTCCCTGGTCCCCGCGCGGGAACCCGGAAAGGACGTCTGGTCGTCATAGGGCGGAATGGGTAAAACGGCACCGGCACCATTACCAGTGCCATTAAACCCATTCCGTCAGGGTCCTAATGAGGCCCCATGAGTTTTATTTATTTTATGTTTACAATCGGACATGTCCGTTTATGAACCTCTTGTTAAAATCAATTTTAGAAAATAAGCATAAGGTCATAAAATCAGTAAAAGGGGACTTTGATCTATAGGCCATGTGAAAGCCTGTAGGGTGCCTTCCAGAAGATATGCGACTGGAAAACCTAGTATACGAGAGCGATCCTGATCAAAGGTGATTCGCCATAAAAATAAATGTTAACATTCTCCACAGGGCGATGACTTCAGCTACAGCCGACCTGTATGTGAAAGTGAAAAGGCTTCCATGCGTAAATATGTTTGTTTGGCACCGCGGACTATGGTGTGAGTCTCTAGCAGCAGAACTCAGCTGGTATGAGCTGATGCGGGCAACTCCCAACACGCAGCCACGTGGGTCAAAGTGCATTCCCTGCAACACGTGACACAAGCGCCTGGGTGTAAATGCGCGTGCCGCCAACAGATAACATTGAATGTGTGCAATCACGCGCTGCAGAACGGCAAAGTAAAGTTAGAGTTAAAAAAAATGTGAGGGGCGGGCCACAAAAAGGACGCAGTGCTAACAAGGCCACGGCTACCACGCCATATTCATATCATGACGAGCCAGTTGCTGCTCGCACTCGTCCTCTAACAGCTGGCAAGTGAAAGGGAACGAAGTGTATGTACTTAAACCTGGGCCAAAGGCAATCTCTCCCATGGGTGGAGCGGTAATGGCACTTCAGAAATTCCAGAATTTCCATGTTTGCATTGCCACATCACAGTTTATGTAGGACACTGTAGCAGAAGTGATATATTTTCAAAATTAAGGGACGTCATCTGTGACTCCCTATTTGGCAGGCGTCCTGGAGAATGGGCCCCACTTGCAACAAGACGCGGGACTCGGACTGAGTGTATATCTACTCACTTTATTTTCTACAACTGAAGAACCAGTTTCCGCAGTGTTGCCAACTGCTCAGGAAAGTAGCTATTGGCTGTCCTAAAAGTAGCTAGAAGTAGCTAAATGGCGTCATCGCCTAATTTGCATAATTGGCCATGTGCATGATGGGGGATTGCAGAGGGCAGAGTGGTTATAGCCTCTCATTCCATTTTTCAGAAAGCTAGCTGCCTAATTGTACATGTGGCATGGTCTGATGACCTACAGATGACAGTACAAAACATAGTGCACAAGTGCAGTACATCATGCATGTCGATATGTCATAGCCAGGAGTAAATACCTATCAGAAATTGTAATAACTATATTTTGCTTCTTTATGAATTGCCATAAAAATGTAAAAACGTGTAAAATTCTTCAGCTGGGCCCTTGTCCGTTTTCACACTAGGAACAATTTCAGCCCTAAATAGCTGTACAAGTTCGAACACTATGGGACCCTCGACCGCCCGAAATTTTAGTGTTTTGAATTGCTCTGCCAAAGCACCTCACTTAGCTACTTATGATCTGCAGAACCCCCTGCTAGGTCAGCGTCACAGTTGGACCAATGAAAAAGTGGCCCACATTTGCAAATGGCTCTTCATTCTTTTTGTGACAGACTTTTTGAATAGTACGCAAGCAAGAGTTTCTGATGAAATGCAAGTTGTGCAGTTTAGAGAATATTTATTCAGAAACAATGGTCAAAACTACTCGCCGCTCAGCTAGCGAGAAATCTAGCTACTATTTTCTATTGGTTTGGAAACCAATAGTAAAAGGCAGTGGCAGATTTAAGGCAAAGGGCCCCGTGGGCAGCACGTGATAAAGGGCCCAAGATGGGTTGGTCATAGAGGCAGATCTTAGGGTGGGCGAAGTTAATTGTGATCACGAGTGCGGAATGGCAAACTTTAGGAACAAAAGCAATTTTTTATAATGTTGGCTTTATTGCGGGAATGTGTTAATTTATTCACGTCTAGCCCATGATGTGTTTGGTCTACTTGGAATAAACTGGGAGGTGAAATGGAAAAACAGCAAATGGCCATCATCTTACGTGATGCCTTTTGTTTAAAGTTCCTTCTGGGCATGGAAGGGTTGTGTATTTGCCCCGCCACCCATTGACACCCAGAGTAGAAATTCTCACCGGGGGAAAGGCCTGGCTATGGGGAGGCAACTGCTGCTCAGGTGGAGATAATGGGCCCTTGTAAATGGTGGGAGACCACCAACTGCCTATTCACAAGAGGGCACATCGCAAACCTGTTAGTTATGCATTTCTTTGGCATCACTTGAGACCCCCCACCCCCCCCCCGCATTCATTAAGAGCAGTTAGGGCACTTCTATGCATAGTGAACTTGGCAGCCCCTCCACTTTAATGGATTCATTGCTCAGTCAGTGTTCACACAGAACACGCGGGGCCCCATGAGCGCTGCTGCCTCTGCCTTACTGTGAAAACAAATGGGAAGGAAGGGAATGGGGGGAGGGGCCCGCTCGCCGTTTGTCTGCCTAGCGACCGCTAAATCCGCCCCTGGTAAAAGGTGTGTCTCCAAACCAATGGAAGAAAGTAGCTAGATTTCTCGCTAGCCATTTTTTCAGTAGAAAGTCGCTTGGGGGGGCCTGATTTCTCACAAAATATAGCGAGAAAGTTGTCAAGTTGGCAACACTGTCTTCTTGTCGTCCCTTCCTTTCCCAAGAGCCTACATGTGGCCTTGCCCCCACAACAACTAGACCGGGCATCTGACATGACATCTCCCCCTTTCTTAAATAACTAGTCACAGGCCCTAACCCATCTCTTCTATCAGTCTCATTGGTTTGAGAGGTGTCCTTACCAGTGTCCCTTCCCTAAGCAGTGTTGTAGGTGGAAAATGAGAGATCAACCTTAAATGATGGACAAACAGAGGCCAAAGGAATGAGACTGCACAGGGGCCAAGGGAAGAAGAGGAGGGGCTACTAGAATCCAGGACAGAGAGTTGTAGAGATGACTAAAGAAAGGTTCACTATTCCTTTGCCTCCATTCCTCTTTTGTAAGTGTGTCTGGAATATCGAGTGGGATTGAGGAGACTGTGCCTCACGTTCCCAACACAGGATAAAATAAACTGGCGATGAGGGGAAACAAATCTTCAGTGCAAACAAAATGAATCGGCCGATCCTGGTTCATCAACTGCAACTTCACTGAGGAAAATAAACAGAATGCAATTCCGCCAAGAAAACAGCAATTCCACAGAAAAGGTAAGGCAGCTCCGCCGAGGATAAAAAAAAGAAAGAAAAAACAAGCAGAAGGCAATTCCACCGTCAATAAAAGAGGCATTCTGCCCAAGCAAACAGGCATTCCGCCATCTACAGATCCTAGAAGACGCCTAACAGAAAAAGGGGACTATACATCTGACAGGATAAGTAGAACTTTGCCAACATCGGCATACTTATAAAGGAAGTAGTGGCAACCCACCCTTCCGGATAAAGGGGCACTATGCCCTCTGCCATTCCCGGCACATAAAGAGGCCTCTGCCAATCCTGGCTGAAGAATTCACAGCTTTCTGCCGCACTCTGCCCTCACAACAGCTCTCTGCCATACTCCACCGATCTCGGCACACGGAAGGGGCCGTGGCTCACCGATACACCCGCACTCCTGCCCAACACCTCCACCACGATTACAAAGAAGTGCACATTACAGCAGATTGGACGCTGTTGCAGGAAAAGCAATAATGCATACAGACCACCACAACTGATCCAGCAGTGCAAAGGTGGTCACACAGGCTGCACTTATGACTAAGTGAACAGCAATAAGTTATAAGATAGCTACAAGCCTCCAACGATAGTCTACCGCCTACGCTCCAACAACTCCACAGGTAAATTCGCCATAACACATGTCAGTACAAAAGCTCTCTGCTACTCCTCCAACAACCAAACACATCCAGTATATTGATACAATGAATTCCAAGCAATAGCTAAAGTTGAGAGAAAATGGGCAGCCGAGAAATACATGCAAAGTCAGATTCAATATCTGATGGAACAGGCAGCCGCTACAAAGGCAGTACTGCAAATGCAAAGAAACATCCATGAGGAAGACGGCACAGCCACAGCGCTGGATGAGACAGCACCCAACAAACCTACTTGTCAGTACATAGAAGACTACGAAGGTCACAAAGATGTGATGAGTGGAGGGAGATGAGGATGCAAGAATTAAATGGAAAACTGAAGACCGAAGAAGAGGGGCGTGGAGGCGGACTCTTACAAGATGACAAGGGAAAAGTGGAGTGGAAGCCGTCAAGGAAACAGAACTCAATGATGCAAAAAGGAGTACCCCATTAGAAAGAGGGAAAGGTTACAATGATTGAAGAGCTCCTGAACATAATGGCCAAGACGGAGCAAGAGATATCCAGTATCCAGAGCAAAGTAGACGCATTGGGAAATGGGTTTCAGCAACAGAGGTTGAGGAATAATGACGAACCAATAGGATAGAGGAAGACCAAGAAGAATTCTGCGAACACTCTTAGAGGATAGTAGAATAAATCATTCAAAAGGTGATAATCAGGAGGGAGATGTTGTAGTTGGAACATGAGAGATCCACCTTAAATGAAGGACGACCTTATGAGGCCAAGGGAAGGAGACTGCACAGGGACTGAGGGAGGAAGAGGAGGGGCTACTAGAGCCTGGGGCAGAGAGTTGTAGTGACAAATAAAGATAGGTTCACTATTCCTTTGGCTGCATTCCTCTTTTGCAAGTGTGTCTGGAACATCGAGTGAGACTGTGCCTCACATCCCCAACACAAGATAAAACAGGTGGGTCGGGATCCATCTGGGCACTGTGCTGTGTCTCATCCTACCACTCCTCATTGGACTCCTCACCATCTCCCATATATGATACAGCCATATCATCTTCACTCTCTTCATTGTTCAAGCGCACCCTTTGTCGTCCTCCCTGGCTGGGACTTAGCTTGAAGTTAGAAGCATTTCGCTTAATAGACCTCAGCCCCATCACCAGCTGCAATCACTGTACCTTGGCATGAATGTAGAATCTTCTTTCCTTTTTCAGATCAGTGTCTTCCGCCCTTTGCTGGGCATCCGCACACCGCTTCATCTTCGGTTTGAACTCCTCATTGTTTTTTGCGAGCTTGTAGTTCCAGCTAATTTCTCTCACTATCCTTTTGTCCTTGTGGCAGGCGAATTTGCCCACTCCTGCCAAAAATGAGCTCTACTGGACATACCCCTGTGGTGCTCTGGGGCGGGGGGTGCCTGTAAGTCACGTAGCAACTGATATAAAGTTTGCTCAAAGGGTGCTTCTGTGCGATCTGTAGCGCCCTTTGATATTGGCCATTAAACGCTCCACTATGCCATTGGTCTGAGGCCAGAGGGGCGTGATTCTTCTGTGTTCGAAGCCCATGTATTGTGCAAAGTTTGCAAAGTCCTGGCTCGCATTGTCCGATTTACTTCGGGATTCCATATGCCGTCAATATGCGGTCTAGAAAGGGGATAACACGTGTGCCCACGGTTGATGGTATGATTTCAGCCTCTGGAAATCTGGAGTGTTCATCGATGACCATGAGCATGTAGTTGCCATCTCTGGTCGGCCCGAAGAAGTCAACCGCTAGTACGTCCCATATACCTTCTGGTAGTGGTGACATCTGCTGTGGACTAAGATGGGCTGGGGGCGCCACTATGCAGCAGGTGTTGCATTTACGTATCATGTCTTCAACCCTGGAATCCAGCTTGGGAAATCAGATCTATCTTCTGATGGAGTAGTCTCTTGGTAGAGACTATGCCGCAGTGGCCCTCACGAACTAGCTCAATCACCTGCTGTCTCAGTTTCCACAATAATTACATTTTACATCCTTTCATGACGATCTGTTCATCAGTGATGGAGAGTTCCTCTTGCACCAGTTTGAGGTGATGAATCTCGTCTTGGGTATCCCGATTCAATTTCTTTGCCATGTTCTTATTATCACACAGTGATAATGGCCAGTGCAGGATCCTGCTCCAATTCTTTCTGGAGTGTTGCCCAGTTGAAGGGAAATGGCTTCATTTGATGAATCACGTAGTTGATATAAGTGCCAGCAATAGATGGTTCATTGGTGTCTGATTCATGCGGATGGTGAGACAGATAATGTGCAGGATTTTCAACTTTTCCTGGTGTGTACTTGATTTTTTAGTTTGTAGTCCTGAAGGCACAGTCCCCATTGTGCTATCATGGGGGGTATCCGGGTCTCTGGATTCCGATATATGGGAAGGAGAGCCATTATTTGCCATATAGAAACAAATGGAAATGCTTGCACGCACACACCACCGCAAGGCTTTCATTTTCAGCCTGAGAGTAGGCTTTTTCAGTGCGAAATAGGCTCTGTCTGGCATAGTCCACTATCGACTTTGTGTGAGGAGTCTTGGGGTCGTATTGAGTCAATATGGCCCCCAACCCAACTGGACTGGTGTCCACGGTCACTTCAGTTTCTTTGTCAGCGTTGAAATAAGCCTCATCTTCAGCCTTTGATACGTTTGCACAGATCTGCTTTAATGCAGTTTGGCATGCCGGCATCCATCTGAAATCCTTTTTGTTTTGGATTAACTCCCTCAGTGGAGCAGTGATCATGGCCTAATCTGGGAGATTTTTTTAACAGTAGCTTGCCAGAACCCGGAATGACCGCAGATCATAGACATTAGCTGGTCTTAGGGTCTCATTCAGTGCAGCCACTTTGTCGGGGTCCAGTTGTGTGCCTTGTTCTGAAAATATGTGCCTCAAGAAGTTGAGCGTCCTTTTTTCGGAATTCGCACTTAGTTTTGTTGTGTGTTAGTCAGGCCTCCTCGAGTGCCATGCAGACACAGTGCAGCGTGGCATCCTGTTCTTCTGTCATTTTGCCCAAAACTAAGATATCATCACTGTCGCTTTTACAGTTTGGTATGTGCCTTATGGTTTTGTGCATCTCCTACTGAAAAATCTCAGCTGCTGAAGATACACCAAAGCTTAATTGCTTGTATCTGTAGAGTCTGAGATGGGTTACAATGGTAGTGATATACCGGTATTGAGGGGCTAGCTCTAGCTGATGATACCCCTTGTTCAGATCCAGTTTGGAGAAGAAAGTTGCCCCATGTAAGAGGTGTATCATGTCTATTATCCTTGGCACCTCTCCCTTTGTATGGTCTCATTAGCCCTTCTCATATCCAAACAAAGTCGTATGGTTTCATCAGCCGACCTTTTGGGTAGGGAAACTATGGGGGATATCCATGTGGTGGGACCTGTTGCTGGTTCAATGATGTTTTGATCCAGTAGCTTTCCAATTTCACTTTCCACTTGTCTGAATATTAAACGGTATGCTGTGATAATGTAGGGCTATTGGTTTTACTGATGGGTCGATGTGGAGTCTGACCGTGCAACCCCGGAGTTTGCACAGGCCTTTGAGATTACATTCCCAAAGCTGTGTCTCGAAATGTGTGGTTAGTGCGTCCCGCATCTCTTCAAATGTTGCTGCGTCATCATCCACTAGTTCATACAAATATTTCTCACCGCCTGTCCGACAGCCAATGACAACACTTTTTTTCTTCTTTCATTATCCAGCAGACCCATGGCGCCAATGTACACTTTAAAATCACAAAGCCATCCTACCCAGTGAGGGCCAAGATTGTTGGTATCCTTCGGATCAAATGCTGATGACAGGTGCATCGACGTTGGCTCAATGACCACAGGTTGGAAATGTGCAGATGCCCCTACAGGCACTGTCGCTGGTATGTCCTCCTCTGACATACTGCAGGGCGCTCTCAGGCTTCTCTAGGCTTTTGTGCTGTGCTTTTACTTCTTGTCCCCAAAGCATGGGGAGACCAATCTGTAGACCTGCTCGGTGGTTTAACCCCTTCCTGCCTCCTGTGGGTCGCAGTCACGGAGCTCCTTGCTCACGCTCCTTCCAAGTTTCCTTGTATTTATTATAATTTTTTTGGTTCTCTTTATTTTTTGCTGGAGTGCGCACAACACCTGCTGTGCCAGCAGGCTGCGCTGGCGCTGCATAGCGCTTGGCTTAAGTGTAGGGCTTGACCTAGCTCGACCTGCCTTATGGCTGGTCTGTGAACTGGGACGCTGCACAGGCACCCAGCTGGGCATCGTCAGGCTCTATGGGTGCACACTGCTGGCCATGCAGCCCTTTTGCAAAGGAGAGCCGACCTCACTCTGATGTACCGCAGGCTCCTGCCCGACAATGGTGAGCCAGTAGGTGCACACCACAGTTCGTGTGGCACCTTGCGAGGAAAGGCAGGCTCCAGCCATGGATTGGCGAGCCACCGGTCTTTGTCTTCTGCTCACAGGGTCCCCTGTCCAGTCATCACCAGTGTGATGTTCCTATCTGGCAGGCATCCTGGAGAGCGGGCCTCAGTCGCAATAAGATGCAGGACTCAGGCTGCGTGTATATCGGTTAACTCTATTTTCTACAACTGAGGAACCTGTTCTTGTTGTCACTTCCTTTTCGACGAGCCTACATGTGGCCCAGCCCCCACGGCAACTAGAACGTGTGTCCGACATGGCATAATATAGAATGTATCTTTTAATAGGGGGATTCATATTTTATTAGATGCAAAGGGGTCAGGCAAGGCAAATAAAACACAACCTAGAAAATGTCAGAGAAGGGTATCCAGGCAGGCCTACTTATGCTACTTTCCACTCCTATCAGACAAGGACTGCCAGGGCAGTGTCGTCGAACCATGGACCGTTCACCGATATCAGGCGAACACCCAGTGGAGAAACTTTGCTGAAAATGTTGGGGGGGACAAGACATCTAAATGAAAGGGGCCCCTTACCAAATGAGTGGGACAAAATGGTGTGCCACAAACATTGGGGGGACAAACACCCTTGTACCCCCTCTATAATTACACCCAATGCGAACACCACCAGGCCCTGCAGGTGACATTCTTTAATAGTGCATGTTGTGCCTTCTTTATAACTGAGGCGGCAGAGTCAGAGGCCGATGCATTTCAGACTTGTAGTCCATTATCAGGGCTAGCTCCATGGACAATACAAAAGATGTCCATAGATGAAAGAAACCGTTTCGTGATTTTATAATTATGCTTGTTTGACATGCAGTAGTATTCACTACAAAGGGTAGTCACCAGATCGGATGATGTATATCCTGTGCTTAGTTTTACAATTTCATTCCCTGAAAAAGTGCATTTCAGGTTTCTGGTAGACACCATATACTGAAGTAATTATACTTAACTTGTTCTTGTGAAGTGGTACCTGTCCACACTACCCATATAAAAGGCCTCTCCCAGCCTGCTAATCTCCCCGACTAGTGAAATCAGATAAGGACTGCCAAGCTCAAGCACTCTATTCTTTCCCAGGCTTACATATAGGAGATTGGGACAGCCAGGGCTATGCAGTTTGCTTATGTCCCTACCTACTGATATCACTGACAGACTACCAGGCCTAGCCAGTTTGGCCATGGCCATGCTTAGGGATAGGCAACTGTCAGGTTTTTCAAACCTGCCACTAAGCGCTGATCCCCGGTCAGCCGTCTCTTGCCAAGAAGGCTGTGGCAGCCCTTCTGGAATCACAGATACGGGCTGCAGTGAGGTCCTTTTTCAATACCACTCAGACATAGCGGCCTCGCCAATTCCAGTGTTTTGGGACGTTTTCCGCCGACACCGGAAATGTTTGAGTAGCTGCTATATAGTTTGGATGAACGTGTCTCCAGCGGCTTCATGACTACAGGCAGCAATTCTGCACGCACAGACTTGTACATGCTGCTGCATCCATCATGACTCGGATTTTGAGACTATATGTTTAGGCAATTTGTGTTTTTTGTTATTCTACTTGGATTACTTTCGGCAACCACAGCGTGCTGTTTCTTTGCTCACGCCTCTCCCGTCACCCATCCAAAGCTTGTGCATATTCCTGTTGATACAGCATTGTGCCGTCTCCCCATTTGGTGGAGTGGCCTTCCATCCAGGTACTTTTAAAACATCCTTGGGAATTACAGGAGGGTTAAGGCAAAAAATTGTAACGCTCTGCTTTTTGATTCCCCTTTACTGCAGTTATTCTGCCTTGAAGATCTGCTCGCCTGCATCTCCCAGCACTCTCAAGTATGTTGATTACACCTTGCCGTGGATTGCAAGTGGGTTTTTAGTTGTTTTGTTTCAGAACCCCCTTTCCTTCCTTGCCCTGGTGTGCTCCCTACATGATTCCCTAAGGCCAGGTCTGTATACAGTTGACAGCAACGACTTCCAGGCCTGTTCAGTCTCCTCATGTTCTTGCCTACTAATATCACATAATGACTGCCAGGCCCATACATTCTGCCTACGCCCATGCTTACTAATATCATAAGGACGGCCACGCCCAATCATTCTGCCCAGCCCATGCTTACTGATATCATAAGGACTGCCAGGCCCACGTAGCCCACCCATGAGACCATATTCACTGATAGCAGATAAGGACTGTTAGTAATGGAAATATATAGACTACATGAGTCTAACAGGAGCTGTTAGTGATATTCGGTTCATGTTGCTGCATACGGAAAATTGAAGCAGACCACCAGGCTCATCTATTCTGCCCAGTTCCCTGGCTAACCATGATTGCCATGCCAGCGTATGGTCATGCACTTGGAAATGCAGCCTCAAGAAGTGAGCACATTACTCCAGATGTCAAAAGAAGTCTAAATGACTGGAAGTTTGTTAATGAAAGAGAAGAGACACATGACTTGTGGGGAAGTCATTAACAGGCGACATTGCCCTCAACGGCGGGCTAAAATAATCTAACAGGCAGCCGCTACCTTGAAAAAATGCATAAGTTACCCACTTTTTAGCCTCACCCACCTAAGCGCAGTTTGACTTCCTAAGAAAAACTCTGTTTTTCAGCATGATCCACCCACATTCTTTATTCACTGCTGAACCAAACAGGTCAAGACAACTCATTTGCAGAATTTTAAAATAAATGTCAGCCAAACACTACAGATCTCAAGTAGATGCTCATTGCGTGTGAATGGGGCTGCTTGTATGGCAAGACAATACTAAGCAGTTGTCTTGGGTGCTACCAGCATCAGGGGCGCAACATTTACCCTGCAATGCTTCTGCATGCAATCTGTGCAGCCCAATACCAGGTAAGGGGGTGGCACAATGGCAGTTGGTCTCAAGCAGCAAAAACAAAAAAAACGACTATCAGCCCTGTGTGCACATGGTGCTTCCAGTTCTGGTTTCCTGTGCATTCTGGTACTTGCAGTCCCGACTATCCCTTTTATAAGCCCAGAACCACATGTACCAGAGTTCAAAGCAAACATGGGCTCTGGGTCAGAGAATCACACTAACAAGGCACAATGTAAATATCAGAATGCACAAGCAATACAGCTTGCACAAAGTAAACCAAGCAGCACAGTAGTAGACGGGGTCCCGTTTTGTACAAGTCAAAATTTTGACAGGTGCTCACGCCCCCTGCTCCCAGTCTTAGTCCCTCCCCCTTTTGACGTGCTTTGATATAAACTTAAGATAAATTTGATATAAAAAAGGATGTCAAAAATATTTGATATCGACTTTATATCAACTGTATATTGGCTATAAAGTGTTTTCTAATTTATATCAGTTTTGATAGAAAGTGAATATACATTTTATATAAAATCTATACATAGATTGCAGCGGCACTTGCCGATGTTGCTCAATCGAGCACCAAGAGCGAAGTGAGATCTGAAGACAGGGACTGTGAATCTAGGGTTTCGGAGAGCGACGCAATGATGTCATTACCAAGGGGTTTTTCGCCCTGGGGTGATAGGAAGCGGATATACATTTTATATCAAATTGTTAAGCCCCCCCCCAAATTTTCGATAGCAATTTTATTGAACCCCAATAATTTTTATATAAAACTTTATAGGAAGCAAAAAATGATATCAAGCAATTTTGATATCTTTTAATATACAAATGTATATCAAATATTTTTTTTGATTATATACATTTTTATAAAAATCAATATTCAAAATCATATTTTCCGATAGACATTTACATAAAAATCTATATGTATGTAAAATATTCATGTACATTTTTTATATAAGCTTCCCCAAAAATGTTGATATCAAAAAATGTGTATATCAATTTTGATATAAAAAATGTACACCGATGATATACGATTGGCTTTGATACAGAATGTAAATGATGAAAAAGGGTTTGCTTTATAAGTAAAGTGTGCTTCCCAGAGCACATACAAAAGTAAAACTATTGTTTCTATGGGATCTACAGCATCTCATGCACGGCATACATGTGTCCCTCTGTGACCCACCAAAGAGCTGTAAATCAACACTGCAGGGGTTTTATATTATGACAAGGCATGGGGAATCCTAGGAATGTGGTGACTCAGAGAGGTATTCTAGCCCCATCAGCAGAAAGCACAGATTGGGCTTATATTTAGATCGCCGGAATAGAGGGTGTTTGTGCCAGCTGCATAAACAAACCATCCATGTAAATACATGTTTACCAACTAAAACTAATGGTCATTAGCAAGGCTATTTTAAATTTATGACTGAAGTCCAGCACAGGAAGCAGCTGCAGGTGGAGCTTAATTTACCAAGTATGCAGGAAATGCCATGCTCTGCTTCTGTTGGTAAGAACAATTGCATTGTTCCCAAGAAGCATCTGCCAGGGTAAGGGTTTTGATTCATCCAAGGGGCCAGAGGAATGCCTGGGAGGCCCAGATGAGCGGAGTTGTTCTTTTGATTTATCAACAGGCCTCGAGAACAGGTGTTATGGAATGTCTGACAAAAGGCAGCCCATTGTTTTCTACAGGGGTGATGGGATGGTTTGCTATACGCTGAATGATTTATTACAACTTCTAAAGATATGTTGTGTGTGATATACATTGCATGGGTTTTATACAGTTTTAAGAGGATAATGTAACATATTTTTACTTGCTGCTTCTAGGTACGCTAGAGAAGACCATGCATTTCATTGTATGTTTTTACGTAGTGCTTAAGGCCCAATATACACACGCAAATATAGGAGTGTTTGTTTTATCAACTTTTAGAAGACTGAAAGGCTAATCATCTGCTGTGATTTAACCTCACCCGAGAAGCTTGCACTTAGATATATGTACATGGTTTCTTAGCGCTCAAATATTTGTTGTTACCAGGCTACAACATCCGTTTGCATGTGTGCTAGCAGGGCCTTCCAGCTGCGGCAAGAGTGTTCTTGTCCGAACATTTTTTTTAAAACACCCACACCGCGATTCACATGTCCCGGATAATATTATCTGGTTCTACAGCTGCTGGCAACCTCTTTATACCACCTTGCAACAGCAGTTTAAACACCTTTTGTTTGTAGAGGGTATGCCCGACAGTCACCATGACGATCATTTTCTTCTGCCTAGCATGGTAAATATGATCATTGTGGATGATTTGATGACCGAGGGGGGCCAGAATGCTGAGCTAGAAAAAGCCTTTACTCAGTACTCCCATCACTGCAATCTAAGCATTTGTTCCTAGCCATGATAGACCACACGATGTATCCATCCAAAACACATTTCTTTATGGTGGCTTTAGAAGATGCGACCAGTAAGCACTACAGATATCTCCTGGTTGATTTAAAAATAACCACTCTAGAAGATTATAGATTGCACACCAATATATTCCAGCTGGGGTAAACCGCTGTGTATATTCCTAAAAAGACATCTAAAAAAACAACCTTAATCGCATTACAGCGTCAGTACCCGGTCCTACTTTGCCCATGTCGACACGCATATGGAGAAGATTGAGCTGCTCAAAATGCTTGTATATGCCACCCCTCAACAACGCAAGGCCATACTAGCCACAGCCTCTGATAATCTGGTGGCTGCTATTTCAGAAATTGCTCAGAACACTTCAAAGGCACAGGTGCCCTTAACACACCGGCAAATATGTGTGTTGAAAAAGAAAAAAAAGGTCATCAAGAAGCAGGTCAATAAGCGAATATCGCTAAGGGCTAAAAGAAAAGCGGTCTCGCAGGCTGGCGGATTCATAGGGTCTTTGATGGGCATAGCCCTACTGCTAATCATCAGCTTGCTTGGGGGTCAGTGATGGAGCACACCCATAAAATGTATTTGGTGGACAAGCGTCCGTTAGAAAGCCTGACGACTCCCACACCCATGCCAGATTGGGATATACGAAAGGTTGTTACCATGCGTCTCGACTCAGAAATTAAGGATGTTTTAAACAGACCTGATTTAGCAGCGCATGATAAAGCGGCCTTATATATGAATATTCTGCATAAATACTTAAACCACGCCTGACAGGGCGACACAAATAAAAACTAAATAACTTTATACATGCCGCCCGAAGAATCTAGCGGTGTGAAGGCTCCACCAGAGGCAGATCCGGTTGTGGCTAATGTGGTGACTCTTAGCCAATGCTATAAACCTAGCTCTGAACTATTGTTACACAAGATGAAACTTGCAAAGGATGTGGCCATGTGGACCGATATGGGAAAGTTTATCTACAGGGGCAGGGTTATCAGGGGCTCGAACTTGCACGATCTAGTACAGGGTGTTACAAATCCCCACCCTGCTGCTATAATAAATGGCTTCATCGGCTGGAAAGAGTTTATGCAAACATAAACCCCTGTAATGTATAGGGCAGGGCTCCGCGGTATCTTTAGAAGTCTTTCCAGACGTGCAGTGCCCTTTCTGCATCACAGCTTTGAATTGGCTAAACCGCATGTGAAAATAGCAGCCACCAATATTGCAAAAGATGTCATGGGAAGCGTGACAACGGTGGTTGCTGAGCATCTCACCAAACAGAAAAAGGAGTGCCAGTTTAGATCAGGCCTCATTTATAAACCATGCTGGAGCGTTAAGAGGAATAAGGTAAGCGTCCCTCCTGCGTGCCCCCCTCCCGAAACCCACCAAACAAGCAGATCAAAAGCCTGACGTGGATAGCCGAGTTAGAAGTAGCGTGTTATCACTAGAAGACACAAGGGTGGGGATATCTTTTAAAGAACAATGACCTTCTTACACCAAGCTTCCGGGGAATGAGTCAAATCAGAGCTCAATCTTTTCACCTTGCCCCCGACCCAAACAAGTATCGATAGCAGTTTCTACATGCAGGTTTTCTAAATACACTGAGAATATAATTGGGGTGACTGAAAGTTGGTTTTGAATTGCTTCATTGACATTTGGTTTATTACATATATTAAGAATCCCCTGAGGGATACTCACAGTGGAAAAATTGTATAGATAAGAAATTGGGTTTGTTTGTTCTTGTGTCTGCAGAATGTCTCTCCTGAAGAAGGGGAATACATCTCCGAAACACATAGAGTATTACTGGCTGTGATTTGAACATGCAAAGAATACTGAATAAAGAATATTGGAAGACTCCAATGGAATTCTGTTAATGAAACATTGGGCCTCATTACGAGTCCGGCGGTAGCTGTGCCGGAAATACGGCAGGCTGCGGCCAGACCGGTAATACCATTCCGCCTCGGTGATTGCCGGAATCACCAGGGCATTAGAACCCCGGTGACCCGGTAAATTTGGAGGCGAATTCTGTAAATCTCCATTCCCATGGAGTCCAATAGGACTCCATGGGGATGGGGACCATGGAAACACCAGTTCCGTCTATGACAGAGCCGGTGTGTCCATGTCTGCCTGTAGGCGGGGGGGGGGTGTTATTTCCACCAGGTCAAACCTGGCGGGAGTGACACCTCCCGTCTGCAGGACTCAGAATCAGCCGGTCCGGAAACAACGGTGGCGGCGGATTTACCACCACTGTTGTTTCCGGACCGGCTGACTTGTAATGAGGCCCATTGTCTTGAATTTATTTTGAATTCTGCCAATTTAAAATTAACTGTTTGGCTGATATATCAGCATTAACGTTTGCAGAGGACGGGAGTGTCCGTAGATTGGACACCATGTGTTTCATATTTTATTACTGCTTTGTGTCAGGACTGGTATTCCTCCCCTGCACTCATATATTATATTTACTGAATCTTTGACCTTCAGGTTAAGACCAAAATAACTGATTAGGGGTGCACTGATTGACGTTGATTGTACATTTACGGGTTTGGTCAGCTTCATGATAAAGTTGGATATTTTGTTCGCTGGGGAATGTCTCAGCTGAAGCGTTGCTGGGAGCATAATATAGAAAGGTGCAGACTCCATGTCGCCCTGTAACAAACCCGTGGCCTGTAGGGATCCGGCGAGCACCCAACTGTTGAATTTGTCAGGTCACCCCAGCCATTTGACTCTGTACTGTTTCCTGGCTCCAAGACCTTTACTCTTTATGACTTCTTCGATTCTATAAACTCACTGTTGGTCTTTACTGACTTTCCGGAACCCCTCCCTGTAAAAAAATACCTTGCCCGTATAATCAGTTAGTGTGTATATATATATATATAGATGCCCTCCCGTTTAGTCACTCATCTATGATAAAGATTTTGTCGCTATAGTTCTGCACATAGACCTTTGTAAAGACGGCCTTGTGTTTTGAGAGCCACACATGATCCCCCTTTTTAAGGGGCATCAGCGTCACCTTTATAAAAAAGTCTTTCGCTGTACAGTTTTTTCCGGACCTCCACCGAATTATGTGGTGTAACATTAGCAGTGGTGATTTTAATAGATCTATGTTGCGGGTTGTTGTACACATTTATAAAAGTGGGTAACACCTCCACATATCTACAAGTGTTTTTATCCATGAAAAATCACCAGAGCTGTGTTTTAACAGTTTGTATAAAACGTTCTACAACAGAGGCTTAAACTTCGAAGTGTGTTACAAAGTGATGCACCCTGTGTTGCTTTAGAAGACTCTGTAGCGACTTATTTAAAAACTCTTACCGCCATCTGCCTGTAGTTTAGCGGGGGCTCTGCCTTTATTAAATATGCATTCAAAAGCCATCACCACACTGTGACCCATCTTGTTCTTTAAAGCCTCAACACAGGCGTATTTTGATAGAACGTCGATGACAGCTACAATGTAACGGAACCCATTGTTGTCTTCGTGGAACCTGCTCAAATCCATAAGATCTGCTGCTATTGTTGGTTGACGTCAGATAATACAGTCATTAATTGTTTAAAATGTTTTCGGGCCGACTTGTGTAGCGTGTAGGCCTCCTCCCCTGAAAGCTACGTCTTGACCACTCCTGTGACACTTTCTCACCATTGTTTCGCAGTTTACGGAACAGGCTATCAACCCCACCATAACTACCAACACCTCCTTCACCGTAATATATTTTTGACAGCTTCAGGCCAGACATGTTCACCCACAAACGCTCAACATAGACACGCAACCAGGTTTTGCAAACAACAGATTTGTATTAACATTTAAAACATGTATTTTTATTTAAATGATTTTGCATTAAAATACTAGAACAATCGGTCCTGCTATAGGCTCTGTAGTACATGCGATTACTGCACAGATACATTGCACACCACTGCCTCGATAAGTAAACATGTCAACATTCCATTAGGCATTTAATCAGATATCCTTTATCCCAGCCCACTTGGGAACAGTTTTATCAATGAGGTTTCTAACAGCCGTTGGACACACACGTCTAAACTTGTCATGATCTCTGCTTCCAAAAGGTCAGGGTTTTCCCAACTCCCTTGGAAGCAGATCCATAACCCAGGTTCCGAGTGCCAACCAGTCCAATTGGGACCTTTTGGACCCAGTCCTGGCGCCAGTGGCACCAGGCTCATAAATATGCCCAGTCCCAGCGCTGGAAGCGCCGGGCTCATAATGCTTGGGTGGACTTACCTGCAGCAGACCATGCTGCTTACTTGCCTGCCAGTTGAGCCTCTGATCCTCTTCTGTTTGGAACTACTTTTCCTGTTGGGTGGGGCTGGAGCCACTCCCTAGATTCAGAACACTGGAACTCTTCTGGAAGGCAGGAACTCTTTTTTTTACCAGGAACTCTTTTCTTACTTAGGCGTGGCTGTGGAAGGAGACACCTAAGCACTACAGGAGGCTATTTAAACCACACCCGGTGGATGAATCTAGCTTTGCGTTATTCTGCACCCTCTGCAGCAGAACGCTCATCGTGTCTTCTGCATCCGGTCCTGGGCCTAAGGAAAAAGGCTTACCATCCTGAATCCAGTCTTCAGCATCACCTATAAAGACAAGAAAGAACAGGTTAGCATTCCGGCATCTGAAAGGCAAAGGCTTACCTACTCTTCGTGCGCTCCGGAGGTCTTCACACTGCATTCCGGCATCTGAAAGACAAAAGCTTACCAACTCTTCGCACGCTCCGGAGGCCGTCGGCGCTGCATCTCGCATCTGAAAGACAAAACAAGGTGCGTTTAAAGACATTGGGGAACTTTAATACTCACGTGCCATTACTCCTTTCCACATCTAACCCAGTGGGTATCCCGGCACCCTGCAGCCGCTCCGAACTTGTACCTGCAAAATAAAAAGACAGTTAGAGCGCTTCGTGAAGCTGGCAACAAGCGCTTACTTACGTGCTTCCAGGCGCTTCTATTCATCACACGGGCTCCATCTTCAACTCACTTCAGCCCGTCATCCGCCATCGCCGGAACCCTGCAAAACAAGAGACATCATTATTAAAGACTTTAAAGACATTTGAGTTACTCGAAACTTACCGTTCGTGCAGTAAACGACGGACAGCAGTCCTCTGAAGTCAAGAGGCCTGCGCTACCTATCCAGTGAAGAAACTGGTTACAGCACCCTGCCCCGAGGCAGATGGAGAGCTCGGCATTCACTTACCTAAGGTGAGAGCGTTAACCTGTGGGGGTCTACAGGAGAGGAGAAGAGGAAAGAGATAGGGACACCCCAATAACCCCAGTTCATTAACCCCGTATTTTCTATCTGCAGACATCTTACTCTGCACGTCAGGCATACAGGGCACAGAGGTCCAGCCCAAAGAGCCAACAGGGTGCTGCACATCACCTTTGAAGATACGGTAGTCGCCCAGTCAAGACCGGCGCCTCTGCGAGAATCAGGTGAGCGTTACAAAACTGCTGCATTTTCAAAAGGGGGTTATTTGCTGATTATATATCCCATAATGTTTTAGACACACATGTAAGATATTTCCAAACATTCGTGAGCATCCTGCTGCGGATCATCAATGTTATGTCCGAGCACCACCTGTAAAAATGTTATTTTAAACACGCCCCAGCCACTATAGCCATAAACCCCTGGATGGCACGAATATCAGCGCAGGAGAGAGCCAGCATGTCCTTATCGGTCTCCATTAGCGATATACATTCCTTACACAGACTGTTATCCCCTGGCTTCCAATTCATTCTGAATAGCAGGCGCAATGAAAATAGCATTGTCGTTAACGCTACAGGTCTCCATTAGGGAAACACATTCCTTACATAGGCGATTGTCGGGATCCACTGGGTTTTCAAATTGGTTTGAGCAGCAAACACAATAACTATTGCTAGTCTCTAGCAAATCTTGGCGCTCAGCACCCCCGCGCACAGGCTCCTGTTTTTTTATCAAGGCACCCGGGGACTAGATCACTCTCGGGGGGTCATCACCACCTGCAAAACCATAGATTCACAATCCCTGGGCCTCATTACGACCCTGGTGCTAAGTGTTTAACGGCGCCGTAAAAGGCTGCAGCGCCGTTAAACACTTAGCGCCTTACTGCGAGGTCTCTTTGCGGGACCAGACCTTAATGGCTGGTCTACACCAGCCGTTAAAGTAGGGACCCGCAAAGGGACTTTGGTGCTAAGTACCGTACCGCAATTTGCGGTACCGTGCAGCACCTTCCACATTCCCATAGAGCCCTATGGGGCAAAAATAGAAATGGGGAAGGGCCATGGTTCAATGGGGAATTACCGCCCTGCCAACCTTGGAATGGGGTGGTAATTCCCCATTGAACCATGGCGGACCCGTTACAACACCGGCACCAACCATGGTGCTAATAGCGCCATGGTTTAGCGCCGGTGTTGTAATGAGGGCCCTGTCTTCAAAGCCCCTATTGGCCGTGGCTGGTTGCTCCAAAACCACATTGTCATCGTCCCAAAACTCTTTGGGTTCGTAATCGGCCATTAAATCCTTGGCATCTTCCATCCCATCATACACTGTAAAAGAATCAGAAATAGGACTTACCGGAAGGGTCAGCCGTCCGCCAAGGAGAATATCGGCATTACTTCCAGCAGGCGTTAAAAATTATTTTGAATTAAAAAAAACAACAGGCCTTAAACAGTGATTCCTCAAGCTGCGCTGCACTTGTAAAGTCCCTTTTCTTTGTTGATGACCATGAAGTCATCAACAAAAAAAAGGGACTTTAGAGGTACAGTGAGGCTTGACGGATCATTGCGTAAGGTTTGGAGGTTTTATTCTAAAGAGCTCTTAGCCCCAGCTGTGTGAGCGTCACAGGTGCTAAGAGGTGAGGTGTTCCGAGCATCCAGCTTGGCCTGCGCCCCCGCCAGTGTGCTTATGACTGAAAGGAAGCCTCATGGGGAACGCCAAAGGATGATTTTGTTCATTGAGGGCTACAGAAGTGTAATCACCAGCATCAGTCGCACACTGTCCTGCCAAAGTGCCTCATGCTTGCTCATAAAAGACCATGTGGGTGTTGAAGCAGCATTTGGTTTCCCTGGCAACAGGTCTGGATTATCCACTAGGCCCACTAGCCATGTGCCCAGAGGCCCCAAGGTTTTCAGGCCCAAAGTTTTTGAAGCCCATTGAGCTTGCTGTTTACAGGGCTCTGGTGGCAACACAACCTGAATCCTTCATAACCTCTCCTTCACCATGACAGAGAGCCCGTGCAGACTGCAATCCTGCTGCAACAATGCCAAACAAATTGTTACAGAAAAGTGGGTACACAGTGTCAGCAGCTCAGACGTTGCAACGGCGATATGCAGATTAATAGTATCTAGTTGGAGCAAAGGAGGGTGGGCGGAGGAACAGAGGGAGCAAAACAAAGGACAGGTTGCAATAGAAGTCACTTTTTTTCAGAAAGAGAACGTTCTGAGCCAAATTTAAAGGAAAAAGAGCATTTTTCAAATACGCAGTCAGGTGAATAAAAAAATTGGCATTTTGCAAGTTGAACGTAAAATGTTGGATCTTGCTGATAACATGCTCTTTTTGTGCTTTAATTTGTTCTTTGCATATGCTGTACTCAAAGAAATAGGTTTGATTTTTATTGTATTTGGTCAAAGAAACTTCAACCTTTACAAAAAGCATTAACATTAAAATGTATCATAATATATACAACATTACATTTGTCTCTTTAAAATCAAATGAAGAGGACCTTAAAACCATTAATAGTACCGTGTAAACATATACCATAGCAGCATCAAATAACATCTTAAATTGGACCACTAGCCAGAGAGCCCACAACTTTCATAGCTTGAACAGTGTGATACAAAGTGCACCAATCATTTCAACAATTACAACAGGAGTTAATAAATCATTCCACCCGCAAATGAAAATATCTTAAAAATCCAATCACAGCTATACATGTTGGAGTGGGATTACCCCAAAGGCAATATAACCAAAAGGATTCACCATCTTCAAAACTGATTTCTTTTACAGTATTTGCAAAGAATAAAGTGTGAAGTGCATGTAAACCAGTGCAATAGACCATCAGATGTTTTGAAGTTTCACACGTTTTTGTTTCGTTCTTACAAAACCGACAGGAAGCTTCTTCCACAGTAATCTTAGAGCGACGCAATAGATTTTCACCTGTATGGAATGCATTCCATCTAAATCTAGTGAAGTCTTCTCCATAGTACCGATTCGGAAATTCACTCAAATAATGGGCCATGGCGCCCTATTTCTTGTGCTCCCCATTTAAATGTTTCATGGAGGAGTACTTTACTAAGGCAGGGGAATTAACCAAATTCAATTTTTCCTTACCTATTTTCCTCAAGGTTGCCTCACAGAAAGCTTCAATGGTTACGAGAGTATGATTAGTTTGATTAGATTTGACCTCCAAAACCCCACACAGATCTTCATATAGCGTATTTACCGAGGGATGTAGCATACGCCCATAAAATGTCAACATCCTCCACTTTACACCAACCATCAAAGAGCCGAGCCCCAACTGAAAGCGGAAAGCCACCCCAGGCATAGCACTAGGGACTCTCAACAGCCTCCACCAAATGAGAGCTTCAATTTGATCAAAATGGTTCAGAGCATCCTGGCAAAGTTACTCCGAACCATATTTCTGGTTAACTTTGATCATTTGATTGGATAATAAAAGAGCTCTGTGGTGGCCAGATTTCCCGGATGCACCTGTCACATCCCCGATAATGACTTATATTACCTCACCTACTTCCAGGGGGAAATTGGTATCTACTCTGTATAGACTTGCTAGGTCTGTTGGCCTCAACATATTAGCTCCTCATAGAGATAGGTGGGAGACCGCCTTGGGGCACTCTTTGACAGATGGGCAGTGGACTCAGATACACGTGCAGTCCAAATCTATCCCTGTATGCAATAGATACCGCCTGATACACTTCAAGTACATACATCAGGTATACAACTCCCCGCTTCGATTACATAAGATTTACCCACAAAGACCCTCAAACTGTAGGAGGTGTGATCTGGTTCAGGCAGATTTCTACCACTATGTCCAAAATGGTAGACATCCACATACCATTAACCCCCGAGATTTGGTTACTGGCCTTGATGGAGGAGGGCTCTGGAGGTGTGCAGCGAGTAGAGGGTATGGCCTCGGTGGTAGCTAGATCATTAATAGCCCGGTACTGGGGCGCTGCAGGTCCTCCCACCTATCAGCAGTGGTTCTCTGTCATGTCTAACTGTGAACTTAGAGAGACACAATTTAATTCAACAATACCTCTGCATTGCAGGTCAAAAGACTATTGGTCCCCGTTTAGAGCCTATAGGTCCGAAGAGGGAAATACTCGGTCCCCATTGCGGGGTGTGGTCAACCAACCTGGGGATCCTTGCAGCGCCGGGGATGCAGGACTTGAGCCTGTGTGAAGGCTGGACTCTGGCGGTGAGATGTGGCTGGGGCACGGCCATGCTGGGCTGGTCCCATATGGAAATTAGGAGACAGTGCCACAGCAGAGGTTTGGACTTACTACGGATGCCTCGTACCTGGTATTGTGGTAGTTGTATGGTATCAACCCTGCTTAATGTGTCGTATTGGTCATATTGTTTTAGGTTTGTGACGATCGTGGGCCTTGGGGTTGGGATGGGAGGGTGGGGACCTAGGTGCTGTTTAATGAGGGGAAGTTTAGTGTTGGTTTGTCATGTGTTTGGTTTTATATGTATGGTATGTTGATGAAATCTTAATAAAAACAGTAAAAAAAAAAAAAGAGCTCTGTGAGTAAGATGTCTTTCCATAAAGGCCTTATGAGGTCTACTACAAATTGTGAACCCCAATTACACAAAGTTCTCTACTACTTTTAACTTTTCATTCTCTAGCCACCATGCAAAACTCAATGTTTTCCTTTTTCTAGTGAACTCAATAACTTTGGTTTTCTTGGCATTTATGGACAGGAGATTGGCCTTGGTAAACGTAGAGAAAGCACCTAATAACTGCTGGAGACCAATGGCGGTACGATCAACCAAAAGGACGTCGTCCGCGTAGGCCATCCATCTTATACCCAATTGACCAATCTTTGGAGGAACAAAGTAAACAGGTTCCAAATACTCGTCCACATCTGAGACGTATATATTACAGAGGCAGGGGGACAATATGCACCCCTGCCTCAGACCAGAATGTATCTAGAGCTTCCTCGAGAGTTGGCCCAATTGATCCAATCTAATCTGTATCGAACTGTTATACGAGGAAGTAAAAGGACAGGTGAACCAAAGGATGTACAAGAGTGACACTGTTTATGTTATAACGTGTGCATCACTTGACCAGCAGATGCTCTGGAATAATGGAACACGGCTATATTTAAGCTTTATAGACGCTGGCCGAGGGCTGTACAGGCTGTTATGAGCCCTGTGAGAAACCCCAGGGTGTTCGCACTAGAAATTCCCTAGGATCCTTTGTACAGGTGGCCAGGGAAGGGCCATCGCACTTGGATCCCAACCCTGGGGGCGGAAAAGTCAGGGAGGACCACTTGGGCAGAAGGTCCTTGGGGAATGTGGGAAGAACACCCTTGGAAGAGACGCAGTATCCCCTTTCTTTCAACACACCCCTTCTCAACATCCCCTCTATGTGTGTGACATGTAGTCATCAGAGTCCCGTCCTACCCCAACCTTTTCACTTACAGAAAAGAAGACTAAGACCATCTCTAAACACCAGTGCAGACTATCTCCCCTTCCTTAAAACCCTTTTTCCAGCAAACTTACATTCATATCCCCTCTTCTGCCAAAAATCTACACCCTCTTTATTCCTCTTCTATAGGACACTGCAACTGCCATAATCCTATCCCCATATTGAAATACCCAGGGACTGAGACGAGGAAGAGAGGGACTAAGAGTATGAGGATTACCAAGGAAAAACCCCTTGGGGAACAGAAAACAGACTATCACACCTTGACAGTAGGCTGTCCCACTAATGGAGTCAGGCAAGATCAGGCAGATCCAACCCAAACCCAACACCTGCAACCTGGTAACATCTCCCAGCTGTATAAAGGAAGGCTGCTGTGCAGGAATAGTCAGTTGCTCTTTGGACACCGGGAGGAAGGCTGCAAAGCTGAGTCCAGCAGATAATAGTTACCTGAAGCCCAAGCACTCGGACAAAGCAGTGGACTAGACCCAGCACTGGTACAGGGAGGCTGCATGGCTGAGACCAGCAGCCGATCCCCAAGCGTTGGCAGTCTACAAGCCAGAAGAAGATGGTTGGACACAGAGGGGAGCCACAGAGCAGAGGGCAGAACCCCAGATCCTTTTCAGCCTAGGACTGACTGGTGGAGGGACGGATGTGGAGCACAGCAGGAGCTCCAGGCAAGGTCTTCTAGGCAGAAGAGGTGGAGTGTGAATGCTTCCAACCTCTTCCCACATACATTGAACTGTTTGTGTTCTCCCACCATGGGTGGCTGGAGGCTGCCCAGCTCCCTCCCAGGTGAACGACTGAGTTGGGGGGAGGAACAAAGCTAGCACCGGAGGCCCCAGCCTAAGGCAAAGATTTATAAGAAGTAAGGTCAAGACAACCAGTGAGTTTTTTTGTAAAAATGGGAGACAGCCCGGTTTGTGACATTTCAAACAATTAACATAACAGGTGACTTACATTGTGCACCTGTAGTTCCAGGAAATAGCGACAGAGAAAGAATCCAGTGTATAAAGTGTTGTGATGTAACAGAGTGGTCTGTCTGGCGAAGATAAAGTAGCCTTATCGAAAGTCTCTGACAAATATGATATAATATGTTTTATTTATATTGCGCCCATACACAAGTGTTTCAGAGTGTGACGAGGCAAGGGAGGGGTACAAGGGAGGACAAAAACAACGATCGTACTAGGCCCAGTGACATCGAGAACACGCAAGTGCAGGGGAGAGGGAAGGGGGGGGAGTGCAAGGGAAGAGGGAGGAGTGGAAAGTGCTGAGCACGTGAACAAAACAACTACAGGTAGTGCGGCCAGTAGATGGCAAGTGCAAGAATTAAGTGCTGACAACAGGTGTATAATAAGTGCAGGTAAGGGGACTGTAGGGTAGCAGATACAGACCCAAGTGCAAGGGTTACCAGGAGGCAGTGCGTGTAAGCAGCTGGGTGGGCATGGTTCTGTGCCCAAGTTCAGAGGGTAGCCAGGAGCCCAGTGCAGAAGCAGACAGAGATCAGCAGGGGAGAGGAAGAGAGAGGCAGAAGCAAAGAGGAAGGCCTTGAGGTGCTTCCGGAACCGAAGATGGTTCTCCTCAAGTTTCAGAGAGGCAGGGAGGCTGTTCCAGAGGGAGGCACCAGCCGAGGAAAGCGATCTACCACCAACCCGTTGCTTGGACAAGTGACTGACCCTGAGGGAGTTGGAGGTATAGGAGCGAAGAGCTTGAGTAGGAAGGTATTTCCGAAGGGAGAGTTGAAGGTATTGCGGCCCCAAGACCGAGAAGGCCTTGTGGACAATACAGATGGTCTTGAACTTAATCCTTGCAGCCACTGGGAGCCAATGAAGAGATTTCAGGGCTGGAGAGATACGATCCCTGGGCTTGAGGCCAAGGACAAATCTCACAATATGAAGGCAGACTCCCAGAGAAAGGGGAGTTGTGATGGAAGGTGTCTAAAGTGAACTGTTGAAACCAAGACAGGCTCGAGCTCGACTGAGGGAAGCCTGAGTAAAACTAAACTGCTGATGAATGTGTGAACTTGAGAAGGAAAGATACAATACCGTTGACAGAGTGGTCTGGCACCGTTAATGTGCTCAATCGAAGGTCTCTGAAAGGTATCCTGCCAAGAGAAATGAAAGTAGAAGATTTATGTGAAATACAATTGTGTGAAGTGAATCGAAGTGGTCCTGCAACGGTTTAAGCAAAACCCATCACACATTCGAAAGTCTTTGATTCTGATATCAAAAGGGGTCTGAGTCCAAACGAGGGGTATCCGAGGTCCGAGCCCAAACAAGGGAGACCAATTGTGAACACTGTGGAAAAGGGGTCTGAGACCGAATGAGGGGGACCCGTGGTGCGAGCCCAAAGGGGGAGACCAGTTGTGAACTTGTGAAGGTGAAAACCCTGACAAAGGAAAGGAACGTTTGTGTTTTGTTTGTTACATCAGGCCCTCTGCAATAAGAGACTGTCATTGGGAGAGAGAATTTGGCGGACGGCCCTGATGCCTATGATTTGTACTGTTACCTTGTGGCCAAGAAGCCAGAATGTGTGCAAAGCTCACACGTGCCGCCATGCCCCATGCTAAGAACGTGGGGAAGGGAATCCAACTGCTCAACTATCCCGACACATCATTTCTTGAACACTTTTCTTTTGCATACATTGTTGTCCGACACCATGTTGTATTTAGAAGTAAGGATTGGCAATAGGTTTATAAGTATAGGCCCTTTTATTTTGACAGACTCCACTAGGACTGCGTTATTATTTGATGGTCGTAGCCCGCTCCCATCCTTAGATTTAGGTTTAGATAGGCGTTTAACCAACCCATGCGAAGTTTAATAAATACCCTTGAAACTTGCATCTTTGTGTTTCCTTACTTGTGATACCATGGGTTCCTCACAGCCCTGATGACTAAGTTAAAGGCTCAAGCACAACAAGGGCTTTTACGAGGTCTTCAGGAACAGCCGGAGCGCATGGTCTATAAAACTATTATGTCCCTAGACAAATGTAAAAATGAATTCTGCCTGCTGTGGTTCTGGTAGCTGGCTAGTTCCCAGGAACCACATACAAACGTGATGAGGAAGGAGTAGCAAGGCTAAGAAAAAGCCAGGCTGTACCTGCCAAATGCAGCCCGGCGAAGACTGCAGGAAGCAAGAGGGTGGTGGGGGTTATTTTCGTTGCCCAGGCCACGTCAGTCAGCTGCAGCCCAGGCGAGGTGGATAGCAGCAGTAAGCAACCAATTGTATCTAAAAATAAAAAAGTACAGATGTTTATAAACAAAACTTCTTTTATAGGCTGTCATACCTTGGCAGTAGTGATACTATGTATAAATGGTTTTCTTGTTTTTTTTTTCATCTGATCAATGCAGGCAATTCGTTTTGGGCTTTCGTTTAAGCGTTCTGTCTTTACCTGAAGTGTACCGCAGGGGTCGGCTCTCTCACCCTTACTATTTAATCTTTTGCTGAAGCCTTTAGCAACTCTCATTAGGAGGTTCAATTTGAATTAGGCTGATGATACACAGTTATGGGTAAAAGTATCTGGCAGTAGATTACCCTTTGCTGCACATTTTAGAGAATGTCCAATTACTCTAAAGGGTTGGATGGATCGAATATTCTGAGGGTAAATCCTAGCAAAACATACTCTTTTTTGTGAGGATGCAACAAAGCCATGGGAGAACACCTTTTGGCTGGAATCAAATGTGGATGTCGTAATGGATGCTGAGCTGACACTCTAACCACAAATCCCTTCTGTGGGGAAATCAAGTTTTGCTGAACTACGTGAACTGAAACTTGTCTTGTATTTTCTCCCTTACACAATATTAAGGCTATGTATGCCTTTTCATCATCACATCTAGATTTTAGTAATAGCATATATCTGGGAATTCAGGAGAAACAGATGGCACACCTCGAAGGAGTGCAGAATGCGGCAGTCATACGCATTCTGAGACTGAAGAAATGGGGCCTATTTCAGCAGGTTTGGTGTTGCTGTACTGGCCCCCTGTTAGAAAGACAGTGAGGTCCAAGGCTCCTTGCCTAGTTCCCAGATCTATTTTTGGGGGATAGACTCACACCTCGCTCAGGTTGCTTGTCCACCAGCCTCAAAAACATCTCAGGTCTCACTACAGCAGAAACCTAGTTATGGCTAAATGTAGGAAGATGAGGTCTGGAGGCAGTTTTTTTCACTTCAAGCTGTTAAGATGTTTAATGAATGGCCTAAGCATGTATGACTGGAAAGTGACCTTCTGAAATTCAAACAATCTTAAAACACTTTTATTTTGTCTACTTAATAGCCTGCTTTCCTACAGTGTTTCCCTGGTTCCATTGATAGCTTTATGGTGGCCATAATTGGGCAATCTGTGCACTTTATAATACCAACAGATATATACACCCGTCCATACAAGTTTATTGATTGCTACAGTAACACACATTTGTAGATCATTAAAGGGTGGTCAAAATGTGATGACACAAGGATCTTAGGGTTCCATGTGTTAATATCCCGGCAGAAATATTGCGATACAAAAATATTTCCATATTATTGCGGCGATATTGACCCATGGACCCTGCGGGGGACACCCCCGCAACCCCTGCATTATTTTCAAATGTGGGGGGGACACCCTCGCAACCGCCGCTCCCACAAATTATCCCCCCCCAAAAATAATTACCTATGGCGAGACAAACAGCCATATGTACGGCGATATTTTTGGTGGGGATATTTTGTAGGGATACCGATCTTAGTTTAGTGGGGAGTGCCTCACAAATGGGTGGACAATGATCGACATTTAAAGTAAAAATCAACGTGGAGTTAGATTCATTGCTACTCTGAAAAGTCTTCAACACATCTATAAATGTGTACAATATTGAAGTTAGAAATAAGGATGAATGAATTGTGTTTTGGAACTACACTTGACAAACCTATTGAAACGAATTTGTGTTAATTTTTAAAAAACTCAGAAAGAACTTCTGTGGTGATCTCAAAGCAGTAGTGACTGCTTTGTCCTTTGCATTCTTCAAAAAACAAGAGGGGTCCTGGGAATCACTCTGACAGACATTATTTCTGGTTGCGAGAGCCTTGCCCAGATTCTTTAGCTCACTATCTTTCATAGAGGAGAAATATCCCAATCAAATCAGTCTTTGTCCTGCCAGGGGGCAGTCCTGCACCGAAATGCTAGGCAATTCTCCTCTGAACAAGACTATCACCAGCAACCCCAGACACGTGTTTCGGTCTGGTTGGACGTCATCAGTAGGGTGGAGCTGTGCCTCTCTAAGAATAGTGAGCAAGGGGTCCACGTCTGGATTCCCCTAGTAACTTAGGGTGAGACCCAAACTTCAGCCAAGTGGCTTTAAAATCCTGGTCCTGATGAAAGTCTGAGAAATAGAACTATGGACTGAAACGTGAAGGAATTTGGTGTGAAGTGTATTAGTGGGCTTGTGTAAAGATAGTAAAAGATTTTACTATTTGGAAGCCAACTACAAACTACAGTGATACTCAGTTATACATTCTATGCACCATGGGAAATTAAAACCTGTAAAAAGGGAGAAACTCGTAATATTATAGGATCACTTAAAATACTGGTCTGTATTTTATGATAAATAATGAAAGTTAATGCATTTTGTACTTCAGAAAAATACATTAAGGCTTACTTGTTAGCATGCGAATCCAAATTCGCAAGTGCAGGGTGGCCGAGAGGAAATGGCATGCTTCAAGTTCATCCTCCGACAAACTGGCCTGACGCCTGCTGCAAAGGCAATACCGGCTCTCCATCCTCACCAAGAAGAGAGCTCATATCCAAGCACGCATCTCTGTGGCATCAAACAACTCGGCTGAACTCTTTAAAATCTGCAAGGAACTGGCCAACCCTGCCGCAGTCTCTACCTCTCCTGTCACTTCCCAGGCCCTCTGCACGGCACTGGCTTCTCACTTCATTTAAAAAACTAAGGACATCTTGTCCTCACTCTCCTCCTATCGCCTCCCTCCCTCTATTCCCTGCACTTCCTCTGGCCCTTCTGCAGCCACACCCCCCCCTCCCTCCTTCTCTGCCTTTCCCCTTTTCTCTGCAGACGAGGTTTCAAGACAAGTCCGATCTATGAAAGTCTTGTCGAAACAGGTTCACCTCTGTTCCTCCAAAACTATCAAGGATCACATTGACTGCCTGGCTCCTGCCCTGGCTGATTTCTGCAATCACTCCTTCGCCATTGGAGTCTTCCCATCCCCCCCTGAAGCACTCCCTTGTGCACCCTCTTCTTAAGAAACCCTCTGCTGACCCCTCCTGTCCGGCTAACTATCGCCCACTCTCCATCACTCCCTTCCTGGGCAAGCTCCTGGAGAAACTGGCCATCTCCCAGCTTAATCTCCACACTGAATCTGTTGGTTGTCTCCATGACCATCAGTCTGGCTTCAGAGCCGCCAGAAGCATGGAAACTGCTCTCCTGAACATCCGTCAAGACCTGCTCTCCAACCTTGACTCCAACACCCCTTGCGTTCTCATCTTGCTTGATCTCTCTTCTGCCTTTGACACTGTCAACCATACCATCCTGCTCAACCGTCTCTGTGATAACCTGGGTATCACTGATCAGGCTCCGACGTGGCTGACTTCTTACCTCTCCGACCGACCCTCCCAGGTCCAACTTGGGCCCTTCTTCTCCGATATCTTTTTATCTACCTGTGGTGTCTCCCAGGGATCTAACCTCTCTCCCTGGCTGTTCAACCAATACCTGGCACTCCTTGCCCACTGCATTGCCGCACTCTGCCCCAGCTTTCAGTGCTATGCGGATGATACCCAACTCATTTTTAGGCTACCCCTGTGGCTGCGAGGATTAAGTTCAAACCCCTCTGCATTGTCCACAAGGCCTTCTGGGGCCTGAGGCCGCAATACCTTCAACTCTCTCTTCCTAAATATCTTCCTTCTCGAGCTCTTCGCTCATCCACCTCCAACTCCTTCAGGGTCAGTCGTTTCTCCAAGCAACAAGTTGGTGTTAGATCTCTCTTTTCTGCAGGGGCGTCCCTCTGGAACAGCCTTCTTGCCTCCCTGAAACTTGAGAACCATCTCCGGTTCCGGAAGCACCTCAAAACCTTCCTCTTTGCTTCTGCTTTCTCTCCCCCTCTCCCCTTCTGAATTCCTGACAGAAACTGCACTGGTTACCTGGCCACCCTTTCTGGTCTCGGGCCCAGGCCCCGCCAGTTACCTACCTGCACTGCCTCCTTGGCAACCCCTGCACCTGGAGACTGTTTCTGTATCCCTACAGTCCCCCTACCAGCACTTATGTCTGCACTTACCTTGCACTTGCCACCAGCTAGCCATTTTATTTATCTTATTTATTCTACTATCCCGTGTACTGCACTTTCCCCTCTCCCTTCCCCCTCGCACTTTTTCCCTTTTCCCACTTCCCATGCACAAAGAGAATGTGAGCGACATTTCCCATATTAAACATGCCTTAAATAGTGTTGATTGGCCGACAGTTTTTTCGAGCAGCATGCATTTTCTTCAAGGCCAGTAAATTACTTTCACAAGATAATAATGTTTACTTGTTCATATGGAAGAGTATTTCTCTGGCCCCTTGTTGGTCTATATCATTGTGCTCGTGCCAGTGTTTATCTAAGAGCAGACTGCAAGGTTTGCCCATCGTTTTCCAGGAGCGGGCTGCAAGGTTTGCCCGTCGTTTTGCTGGAGCAGACGGCAAGTTTTGCCCATCATTTTCCTAGAGCAGCGTAGTAGTCGGTGCTTGGTTTCAACTAAAGTGCTTTAACAAAGATCATAAAGCAGGTCTTGGCCTAGTGCATGCCATGAAGACTCCATTCTTTCATGCCATTGGATGAAAACCTTCAGATGGCACAGTGTGAAGATGGCCTCTCAATGGAAGCAGAGATGATTAAAGTTCCTCCTGAACTTGTAAGGTTTCATTATCAGTTGTGGCACATCAGTCCTCCAGTCCAGCAGCAGAGGCAGGTTTTGGAGCCAGGGGAGGCGAAGGACTCCTCATGGGGCAGTGGGGCAGTGTTGTTTCACTACTTTGCGAGTGGCTGTTGCACATATCAGTGATGGACAAATTTGCTTTAAGGTGAACTATTTATGACAAACCTCACAAAAACGCCTCTCCTTGGGTAGCACTCAAATGTTTGTCACTAAAAGTAACACACTGCCATTTGCGATGGTAGGCCACGTTATTTATGTCCCAGTCCGAACCGGGTGATCTCCCTATTCACAAAGCATTTTTTCCTGCAACATGGAAAATGGCAATCGTTGTCCCCATCTATAAAAAAAGGAGGCAGGAAGTCACCCACAAGTTCGGCCAATCAAACTCATCGATACTGCATCAAAGATTTTAACGAGTTTAGTGTTGAAAGATCTCACAAAATGGGTAGATACTACACAAAGACTCAGCCCCTTGCAGACGGGTTACAGGAAGGAGACAGGGACTGTAATCAGTGGGTTGGCACTCCCCTCTTGCCTAGCTCAGGCGGGCGGAGATGCTGGTAGGACGTATGTAGCAAGCTTGGACCGGTCCTCGGCTTTTGATTCAGTAGATAGGTCGAGACTTTGAGGAAAGTTGGTTGAGTGGGGGATTGATCCAGGCTTGCTGCATATGCAACAGTTACTATAGGCAGACAATTAGGTCAGAGTGAGACTAAACACAGATGGATAGCTCTCTGATAGTGTTAAGGTAAATAGGGGGGGTCCGTCAGGGCTGTGTCATCGCCCCAACACTGTTTAATTTGTATATTGACGATCTCTGGGAGGACAACATCATTTTGCTCAATTTCACACCGGCAGGACTACAGCGTTCCCTCCAGCGAACTGCCTCTTATTTGAGCAGGAATAGCTTGGCTATTAACCCTTCAAAATCTTTAACAATGGTTATGACTAGTAAAAAGTGTAAGAAACACTATTTCTGGACAATTAATAATGAACGAATGAAAGAGGTTGACTCCCTGTGTTATTTAGGACTGACTTTCTAAGTGCAAAATGCCCTGATAAAACAAAAGAGTAGAATGAAGGATAAGGCAAGGGCGTGCATCTCACTGATGAGATAAATTAAGTATAGGTTGTGCGTCTTCTCTCTACTTTCTTGAGTCACATTCTATCAAGGGAAAATGTCACTGATGGTATTTATGGGACTGAGTTAATTCCATTCAATAGAAGAACCCACTTTGACATCATGACATTATTGAAGGCCTCATATGGTGAGATGTTCTTGGTTTACCAAAATCTTTACCAATTAGCGCCATAAGATTAGAACTTGGGTTACAATCGTAGTGGTCACAACATGTCAAAAAAATGTATCACCCTATAAAGGAAGATAGTTTGAGCATGGGTGGAGTTTTTGAAAGGCGGAACTCCCTCACTCCTGCGCACTTCTGGTTAGTTTAATTCCTTTGTCAAACCTGCAGCCTGAGTCCTGGTTTGTCAAGGAACCAACTCCAGGGTTCCTGGTTGTGAAGACAAGTTGTGGGGTTTGACAAACTGTGGACCTGTAGGCGCTGGTGGGATTGGATGGTCCGGTATTTGTTAGTATGGCAGCTTTGTCAGGTAATGAATGAGTCAGGTTTGTTTAGTGTTAGACAAGTGGTTAGTTTTATTTCTTTAGTTATTCACAACTAATGAAATACAATCTTGGACGTAGAGGTGCCAGTTTTAACATATTGACACTTTACACAGCCGACGCGCGTTTCAACTTTAGTCTTTTTCAAGGCTGTGATTTTGTGAGTTGGTGTGGTAGTGATACGGTGTACCCAGTGTGGTGATATTCAAGAACAATTTGATAATATCAAGGAGTAAAACAAAAACAAAACCAGTTGGAATAAAACCAATGCAATTTTCAAACAAAGCATGTTGTGACACCCAGGAGAGGTGATTTACCATGTTTGGTGATGGTAGTGATAGTGACACAGTGTAGTATTTAGACAACATAGCATGTCATTTGGTTATAGATCAAAAAGTCAATTAGCAATATGATTTATAGTAGAATAGGAGACAAAGTACCAAGGGAGAAGAGGAGAAAAGGAAGAGTTGCTAGTTAGTTAGGGGAGGGCTACAGAAGTTTGCAATTGCGCCTGAGAGAAGACAATTCTAAAATCTTACCCAATTTGAGTTTTTTTCCCATGAGCTTCAAGAAAGGTGAACTGGTCCTACCCAGTAAGGTGCCAGTGGGCTGGATAGCCGTTCCTGAAAGGGAAAAATGTAGGAGGTTGAGGCAAGGGATGCACCATGGAAGGGATTGGTGGTGGTCATAGGAACAGTGAGGCGCTAGTGTGTTCTGCCAGGGGGTCTGGCTACCAAGTGCTTGTAGGCATGGTATAAGGTGTTGCTGGTTAGCCTGTAATTAACCGGGTCGGGCATGACTAATGATAGGGGTGACTGGGATTGGGCAGATGGTGCCTTAGGCATGTACAGTATCATGCGTGCACTCTTATAGGTTACCGAAATGCTGGTAGCCGTGATAATAAGTGTTGCTTGTTGGCCTGTATTTAACTGGGTCTGGCATGACTGGTGCAAAGGGTGATCAAGGTTTAGGCAATAGGTGCCTAGCCATCGTTTGTGGCAAGTGTGCCTGAATTATGAGCAAAGTCGATCAGATGAGCATGTCCCTGCTCAATATCATGGGTGCACGCTTGTAGGTTCAGATAACCCTGTTGGAGATACATGTGTTCCATATGTGGGCTGATGCCTGGTTGCAATGTAATGGCTGGCATGTGTGCACAGCGTCGCCCGTATTGGGAAGTGCCGGGTGTTTAAAGTTGGCGGGGTGAGGGTGGATATGTCAGCGTAATGCTGGTAGCAGCGTATTATGTGGGCTGGTGCCTACTCCCAAGAAGGTGGGCTGTGGTAGTGTGGAGCGGCGCCCGATGGGGTGGATCTATTGTGAGGCGAGAGTTAATGAGGCATAATGCGCGTGGTCAGACACGTAGAGTGTCATTTGCGAGCCGCGTGCGCGAGCGGCTAACTTAATGTTGGCAGTCATGGCGTGAAGCAATAGAGAAGCGGATAGAGTCAGCAAGGGACGTGGCTGAGTGCACACAAAGCTTACCTGAGCCGGTCGGCAGACATGTGTTCCGGAGTAGCGGAGGCGATGGTCGTCTGGTGGAAGTGCACATTACTTCCTGTAAATAAGGAAGGTGTGCTCTAACTGGTTGAGGAAACGGGCCATTTGATTCGTTCTTAGAGAAATGCCCACGGATAGGCTGCTCTGATTGTTTGTGTTGCCTTTGTTTTTTACTGCTGTTTAGAGCATAAGCAACGTTGGAAAAAGCGGCTGGGGCATGTTTTAGCGTGGTGTATACCGGAATTGTGGAGAAAGGAGAGGTGAACTTAATCATGGGACATAGTAGGGTCCTCAGTGGGCTAGTTTGGTTGAGGGTTAGAGGAAAAAGGAATTAGGAGTTGCCACTGGTTAGATTGGCAGGGGGGATGGCTAGGACCAGTAGAGGGTAGCAGAAATGATAAAAGGACGGATGGTCAAAGGTTAGAAAGGCTGAGGTATGTGATAGGTTGATAGGGCAGGGTAAATAGGTAAAAGAGGATGCGGTTAGCCAGGCATCATGTAAGGTTTAAGGCGAGGTGTGGTGCCAAATGGGTGGGTTATTGGCATTGATAACACTGGAAGGTGTTTGGTATTTTGAAGAGATTCAAACAGATTTCCAAAGATCTTAACATTTTCATAGGAATACATGGAAGTCGTGGTCACTGTTTAAACCAAAGGTGACAGATCGATATTGGCATATCAGCTTTGCTTCCTTCTGACGTAGTTGTAGTTCACAGTCTCCACCTCTTATGTTGATTGGGATTTTCTCCAGGCCCATGAAGGTGATGTCATCCTTGTTGTCCCACTAGTGTTTTTCTTGCCAGTGTAGCGCCAGTGGGTATCTGGTCTCCTGAGAGTGAAGGGAGTTTAGGTGCTCCGTGATCCTTATTCTGAGCTCCCTTTTGGTGCTTCCAATGTATTTCCGGTTACAGACACAGTTGATAACATAAACCACGAATTTGGATTTACAGTTAATATATTGTCCGTGTGTGTCAGTCGTGCTGAAAGTTACAGCTTTGGTTGTGGTGGCGAATTTACACATGGAGCAGGTTCCACATTTATAAAACCCTACTGGTTTGTTGTTAGTGAGCCAGTTGGTGCTAGTTTTGGAGACTGGTGCCATGAATGATGGACTGAGGATGTTTTTGAGTGTTCTTGCTTTGGTAAAGGTTAGAGTAGGTTTCTCTGGGATCCATGCCTTGATATCTTCATCAATTGCTAAGATGTGCCAATGTCTTTTTAGGATTTTCTGTACTCAGTGGCTATCACTACAAAATTGAGTGATGTATCGTATTGGGCTGCCTTTTATTGCCTCTTTGCTGGTATGTGCCTTTGGAGTCAGGAGCGTGCTTCGTTCTCTGTTATGGGTCATGGCTATAGCTGCTTGGATTATTGTTCCGGGTATCCTCTTTCTTGGAAGCGTTTGCTGAGTGTTGTGCATTCCTTTCCAAATGCTGGCAGGTCATTGCAGTTCCTTTTTGCTCGTAGAAATTCCCCTTTAGGGATGTTGTTGATTATCGATTTCTTATGGCAGCTTGAGGCATGCAGGACTGAGTTAACTTCCGTCGGTTTTCTGAAGGTCGTGGTCGTGAGTTTTGTACCCGTTGGTGTGATGGTGATATCCAGAAAGTCGATGTTAGCCTTGCCTGAGGAGCCTGTTAGTTCAATGCCAAAGTTGTTGTTGTTTGAATGAGTCTAATTCTTCTTTGGTTCCACGCCAGATTATCAAAATATCGTCAATGTATCTCATCCAAGCGTGGATCAACTTGTTGAAGTCATGGTTAGTAAATGCATGCACTTGCTCGTAGTGGTGCATGAAAAGGTTGGCCATGGAGGGTGCATATGTAACCCCCATTGCTATACCTTTTGTTTGCTTATAATATTGTTGATCAAATAGAAAGACGGTATTGGTGAGTGAGAATTCCAGAAATTCCTTCGTGAGTTCCAGGTGCGACCAGAATGAGGCTGATGCTTTAGTAAAGGCAAAGTCAATCGCCTTAAGGGCTAGACCAGGATCAATGGACGTGTACAAGGCTTTCACATCGAGAGTAACAAGAGTGTAGTCGTTGCTCCATACAATTTCTTCCAAGATCAACAAGGTGTGCATGGTGTCGCGTAGAAAGGTAGGTATCTTGGGTACCTCAGGTGCCAGGACGTTGTTAATGTATTTGTTCAACGGTTCAGTGATCCATCCTATTCCGCTCAGTATTGGTCGTCCTTCAGGTATAGGGTCAAATGTCTTATGAATCTTGGGTAAGAAGTAAATTGTTGGCATCCTGGGGTGTGAAGGTTGTAAATATTTCATTTCATCATCTGATAGGAGTCCACGTTTGTGCCATTTGGTCAGCATGTTGTTAGTTTCTGTGACGATTTCATTTGTAGGGTTCCTATTTATGGTGTCATAGCAACCTGGGGTGGATAGGTGGGTGATGGCCATTTTGACGTAGTCAGCTCTGTCCATTATGACCACGTTGCCGCCCTTGTCAGCTTCCTTGATTATGATTTGATGGTTGTCCTGTAATCTTTTGAGTGCGAGTCGTTCTTTCGTGGTAATGTTATCGTCTCTCTTTGACTTATTCCGTCTTAGGCGATCTTCTAGTGCTTGGAAATCTCTTGAAACTGCCTGACTGAAAATGTCTATCGCATTATCCCCTTGGAAATTAGGGGTGAACTTGGATTTCTGCTTCATTTCTGGTATCTTCAAATTGCTTTCCTCAATATTCAGATCCTGCATGGTCTGTGACATTGTCTGACTTTCTCTGTCTGGTGATTGGTCTAGGTTGGTCAAGAGATGGGTACATTCTAGGTGTTCCATGTCTAAAGTACTCAAGGGCAATGTTACAGATTTAGGTTGTTTCCGTTTCACTTGTTTCGAAAAAAAAAAATTCAACTTCAGTTTTCTGATGTATTTAAATAGGTCAATTTGTGCATTCATAAAGTTGGTGTGCTTGGCTGGTGCAAAGGAAAGGCCTTTGTTCAAAATTTCTGAGTCATGTTCCGATAGGATATATTTGGAGAGGTTTGTCACTAGGTATGTTACCTTGGAGTTTGTTGTTGTTACTGTGTTTTGGATCTTGTTAGCCTGATAGCGCTTTCTTGTTCTTCTTGGTCGTTTCTTGGACCCCGCTCTCTTGCCTCTTTTGGTTCCAATCTTGGTGGTATGTTGCCCCGGGTAGGGCCTAAATAAATGAACTTTGCTGT
Source organism: Ambystoma mexicanum (assembly GCF_040938575.1). NCBI lineage: Eukaryota > Metazoa > Chordata > Amphibia > Caudata > Ambystomatidae > Ambystoma > Ambystoma mexicanum. The sequence continues at coordinate 167,622,494 of NC_090940.1, forward strand.
TGTTGTTGTTTTTGTTGAGGGGCTCTGGTTCCCTTTCTGTACCGCTGGATTTCATCCAGGAAGTTATAGCCAATGCTTCTACTTTGATCGTGTTGTCTGGATAGCCTTGGTGTTGCTCTCTCTCTTTCTTTTTCTTTTTCCACGGACTTCGTTGGTCCTTCCGTTTCTTCTTGTGCTGCATCCGATCCTTGATCGCAGTCATTAATGTCTTCTGATCCTTGTTCTGGTTCTGGTTCACTGTCTGCGTCTGATGTCACTGGAGAGCTGGATGCCGAACTGTCTTTTGATTTTTTTCCTTGTATGTTGTCAAATTTTGGTTGGAATGTAAAGACTCTATTATCCTGATAATCTCTTTCATCCCTTGCGAATTTCCTGCATTTTCTGATTTTGACTTCGTCTTGGTGGATTCGTAGTATTTCATGCATAGTTTTATAGTTCTTCTCTTTGGCTGCCGCAGGGGCCTTGTTGGTTTCAATTTCATCTTTGAGTTGGTCTATCTGTATGACCAGTCTCCCATGTGCTCTGTCAACGTGCTCTAAGAGTAACTCCATCATAATTTTGGAGCCCATGATGAGGTTTTCTTCCCATTTAGCAGCTAGGTCTGCGTCATCTGGGTCAGTAAAATCAGGAAAAATAATGATTTGTAGACCCCTTGGGATTTTCTCTTGTTCCAGGTAAATTTGGAGGGTGAATCTCTCCCAAAATGTATTTATTTCCTTGGTACAGAGTCTTTCTAGTTTTATAAAATGTTGCCTTAAGTTATCCGGTGCCCTTGGGGTGGGTGGGAATGCATGCACTGTGGATCCTTTGGGTGCAAAGAGCTTCTTACTATCCGTTTTTCTTGATTCCAGATAGTCAGCCATGTTGGCTTAAGTGCTGCGGGGGATCTGGTCCCTGAGTTGTAGTTTGAGCATGGGTGGAGTTTTTGAAAGGCGGAACTCCCTCACTCCTGCGCACTTCTGGTTAGTTTAATTCCTTTGTCAAACCTGCAGCCTGAGTCCTGGTTTGTCAAGGAACCAACTCCAGGGTTCCTGGTTGTGAAGACAAGTTGTGGGGTTTGACAAACTGTGGACCTGTAGGCGCTGGTGGGATTGGATGGTCCGGTATTTGTTAGTATGGCAGCTTTGTCAGGTAATGGATGAGTCAGGTTTGTTTAGTGTTAGACAAGTGGTTAGTTTTATTTCTTTGGTTATTCAGCACTAATGAAATACAATCTTCGACGTAGAGGTGCCAGTTTTAACATATTGACACTTTACACAGCCGACGCGCGTTTCAACCTTAGTCTTTTTCAAGGCTGTGATTTTGTCAGTTGTTGTGGTAGTGATACGGTGTACCCAGTGTGGTGATATTCAAAAACAATTTGATAATATCATTTTCCATTTTGTATACATTTAAAGGAGTAAAACAAAAACAAAACCAGTTGGAATAAAACCAATGCAATTTTCAAACAAAGCATGTTGTGACACCCAGGAGAGGTGATTTACCATGTTTGGTGATGGTAGTGATAGTGACACAGTGTAGTATTTAGACAACATAGCATGTCATTTGGTTACAGATCAAAAAGTCAATTAGCAATATGATTTATAGTAGAATAGGAGACAAAGTACCAAGGGAGAAGAGGAGAAAAGGAAGAGTTGCTAGTTAGTTAGGGGAGGGCTACAGAAGTTTGCAATTGCGCCTGAGAGAAGAAAATTCTAAAATCTTACCCAATTTGAGTTTTTTTCCCATGAGCTTCAAGAAAGGTGAACTGGCCCTACCCAGTAAGGTGCCAGTTGGCTGGATAGCGGTTTCTGAAAGGGAAAAATGTATGAGGTTGAGGGAAGGGATGCACCATGGAAGGGATTGGTGGTGGTCGTAGGAACAGTGAGGCGCTAGTGTGTTCTGCCAGGGGGTCTGGCTACCAAGTGCTTGTAGGCATGGTATAAGGTGTTGCTGGTTAGCCTGTAATTAACCGGGTCGGGCATGACTAATGATAGGGGTGACTGGGATTGGGCAAATGGTGCCTTCGGCATGTACAGTATCATGCGTGCACTCTTATAGGTTACCGAAATGCTGGTAGCCGTGATAATAAGTGTTGTCTGTTGGCCTGTATTTAACTGGGTCTGGCATGACTGGTGCAAAGGGTGATCAAGGTTTAGGCAATAGGTGCCTAGTCATCGTTTGTGGCAAGTGTGCCTGAATTATGAGCAAAGTCGATCAGATGAGCATGTCCCTGCTCAATATCATGGGTGCACGCTTGTAGCTTTAGATAACCCTGTTGGAGATACATGTGTTCCATATGTGGGCTGATGCCTGGTTGTAATGTAAATCCAAATTCGTGGTTTATGTTATCAACTGTGTCTGTAACCGAAAATACATTGGAAGCACCAAAAGGGAGCTCAGAATAAGGATCAGGGAGCACCTAAACTCCCTTCACTCTCAGGAGACCAGATACCCACTGGCGCTACACTGGCAAGAAAAACACTAGTGGGACAACAAGGATGACATCACCTTCATGGGCCTGGAGAAAATCCCAATCAACATAAGAGGTGGAGACCGTGAACTACAACTACGTCAGAAGGAAGCAAAGCTGATATGCCAATATCGATCTCTCACCTTTGGTTTAAACAGTGACCACGACTTCCATGTATTCCTATGAAAATGTTAAGATCTTTGGAAATCTGTTTGAATCTCTTCAAAATACCAAACACCTTCCAGTGTTATCAATGCCAATAACCCACCCATTTGGCACCACACATCGCCTTAAACCTTACATGATGCCTGGCTAACTGCATCCTCTTTTACCTATTTACCCTGCAACACTTATTATCACGGCTACCAGCATTTCGGTAACCTATAAGAGTGCACGCATGATACTGTACATGCCGAAGGCAACATTTGCCCAATCCCAGTCACCCCTATCATTAGTCATGCCCGACCCGGTTAATTACAGGCTAACCAGCAACACCTTATACCATGCCTACAAGCACTTGGTAGCCAGACCCCCTGGCAGAAACACTAGCGCCTCACTGTTCCTATGACCACCACCAATCCCTTCCATGGTGCATCCCTTCCCTCAACCTCATACATTTTTCCCTTTCAGAAACGGCTATCCAGCCCACTGGCACCTTACTGGGTAGGGCCAGTTCATCTTTCTTGAAGCTCATGGGAAAAAAACTCAAATTGGGTAAGAATTTAGAATGTTCTTCTCTCAGGCGCAATTGCAAACTTCTGTAGCCCTCCCCTAACTAACTAGCAACTCTTCCTTTTCTCCTCTTCTCCCTTGGTACTTTGTCTCCTATTCTACTATAATTCATATTGCCAATTGACTTTTTGATCTGTAACCAAATGACATGCTATGTTGTCTAAATACTACACTGTGTCACTATCACTACCATCACCAAACATGGTAAATCACCTCTCCTGGGTGTCACAACATACTTTGTTTGAAAATTGCATTGGTTTTATTCCAACTGGTTTTGTTTTTGTTTTACTCCTTTCAATGTATACAAAATGGAAAATGATATTATCAAATTGTTCTTGAATATCACCACACTGGGTACACCGTATCACTACCAAACCAACTCACAAAATAACAGCCTTGAAAAAGAATAAGGTTGAAACGCGCGTCGGCTGTGTAAAGTGTCAATATGTTAAAACTGGCACCTCTACGTCCAAGATTGTATTTCATTAGTGCTGAATAACTAAAGAAATACAACTAACCATTTGTCTAACACTAAACAAACCTGACTCATCCATTACCTGACAAAGCTGCCATAGTAACAAATACCGGACCATCCAATCCCACCAGCGCCTACAGGTCCACAGTTTGTCAAACCCCACAACTTGTCTATAAAGGAAGATGTTGTGTATGAAAAGCCCTGGTCTGGGCTTTATTCCGGGCGAAATGATGTGGAAGAACACCAATTCACTTCTGCAGAACTTTATAAAACGTTGTAAAAGGATCATGGAGACGGCTGACGTAAATTAAGAGGATTCATAGTGAAAAATAAAATTGGAAGGTGGGACAAAATGATTGACAGTGAAGATCTACTAAGGCTGAAAAGCGTATATAGTTCTTTCATCGACTGACCTTTTTTTGATGCTTTTTTTAACTAAACTTTGTTTTTGAAAAAACTATAAAAAATATAGGGGGGTGGGGAAGTGCATATCAGGAATACATGAAAAAAACAATAGGGGTGGTGGGTTGGGGGGCACCGCCCCAAAATAAAAAATACATGTTGATTTTTTTCAGAAAAAGGTTTTGAAAAAACATCCATCGATGAAAGAGCATAGGACCAGTAATTAGATGTCTTTGGGAACATTAACAAGTCTAATGCAAAATGATTTCTAATGATATTTCCATTGCAGACATATAGACCTTGGCTCAGGAAGTGTCGGTTAAACTGCCTTCCTACATTGGGGGTCATGGGCCCACAATGGAATATCCCTCGGGAATTAAGATCTTGTAGGCTTTGCACAGAATTCCTCTTTCGTGTTGTGATGGGGAATGTGAGGCAACTGTAGCCGCAAGAATAAGCACGTGAGTCCCTTCATAAATTCTACCTCCAGAGTAATTACACCTGACCTGGGGAATGGGTTAATGAATGGAGCGCAGCTGAGTTTAGCACTTGCGCTAGTGTGATTTTTAATGGTTCTTTTAATAAAAACTGAAATCAATTGGGAATGAAGGGGAGGAAATGTTGTTCAATTAGTTACCTTCCTCTTCTTTTTAAAGACCTGATTGTAATTAGTTCTTCCATTCATGATTCTACTAATTCTGCTATAATATTAATAGGAGATCTAAATCTTTGGAAAGGCAACGCCAAAGAGAAAAAAGCAAAGGAACTGGAGAAATTGCTTAATGACAACAATATCCTTGTACATAATAAAGACCCGACGCATATTAAAGGGAACACCCTTGATTGGATGGCCAGTTACAATAAAGCACTAACTGAGATCATGACTACACCCTGCATATGGTCGGACCATTCGGTTATCTTGGGTAAAATACAACTCCCACCGTTTCCTAAGCCTAAACATAAACCACTGTGTAAAGTTGTGCAGAGAAATTATAAAGGACCTTACTGCGGATTCTTTTTCCAGATGTATGAATGCCCTTATGACGAAAACAAGTGCCTCGGACCATCCTGATACACTTATAGAACAATACAACAGGGAAATGACAATCCTACTGGACAAAGTCGCACCTATGAAGTCTAGAACTAAGCAACCCGTTCATCACAAAAAATGGTTTACACCGGATTTGGCTAAATTTAAAGCTAATAAGCTGATTACAGTTTTCCCGTGCGTGCGGAGGGCAGAAGCCCGTCCCTACTCGCCACAACGCTCTTCTAGAAGCGAACAGATGCCTGAACCAAACTACAAATATCTTTCTACGAAGTTCGAGCTCCTCACCACGCTTCGACGCCACTTGAGTGAGCGTGTTCCTCTACTCAGAAGTGCCTATAAATCTTGTTCCGATCCGGCTGCATAAGAGAAGGTACGAGTTCCGAGCCCGTTACGTGTGTAACATTGCCCGTAAATATCAACGTGCTGCCACCTTCAAAATGGCCGTGAGCATGTTTACCAGTGGTTGCTAAGCAATCCAATCCACATCCGAAGAACCAGACAGCCTCCCGATTGGCTGCTGGTCCTCTTAACACAAGCCCGCACTGCCGGAAGGCGTGAGCCGGCTGTGGACCTACGCCCAAAAGACCTCGCTATAAGGACCTGTCTGCTGCTGTCCGCTGCGAGCCGCGAGGGAGCGGAACATAACCTTGCAACTCCGGTAACCGAAAAGTTGCCTGCTACACTAACATTGGAGCTAACGTAAGCGCCTGACTCCTGCTAACATTGGCGCACTCAGAACTCCCACTATGATTGCTATATATCCAGCCGTTACCTTAACCAGCTTGTTGACTGTTCCATTTATAAGCTATTTTGCCAGCTTGCATAAATAATCGAATCTAGCTGTTACTTTAACTAGCTTGTTGATTGTTCCATTCATAAGCTATTTTGCCAGCATGCATAAAAATCGAATCTAGCTGTTACCTTAACTAGCTTGTTGATTGCTCCATTTATAAGCTATCTTGCCAGATTGCATAAACATCGACTCTAGCTGTGACTTTAACAAGTTTGCTGATTGTTCCAATTATAAGCGATTTTGCCAGCCTGCATAAAACTCTAATCTAACTGATGCACTACCTAGACCTAGCACGTACAAATGCCTTCCTGTTTCAACTGTAACTCAGCTGTACCTACCTTAACCGCTTGTAACTGCCCCAGGGCCTACATGCACAAGCCCAGCTAACAACATCTACCAGCCTTCTAGTATGCCGTCCCTACATTGCCTCTGAACTATGCCAGCCTGGCTCATATTTATCATGTTCCCCTCGTGCATCATGCCCGATTGCACGCCATGTAGTAGAAACAGCTACATCCCATTGCCAAGTTTAGCTGCCCTAGATACCACCCAATTCCCTGCCCCACGCCCTTCCTGCCTTCCCTGCCTCCTTTCCCCCACAGTGCCCCTACAGACCACAGTGCTAAAATTAGCGTCACTCTAGGTAACCCTCCACCCAACCTCGCCAAAGATGCCTACTCTGATAATATCCAGAACTCATTCAAAACACCAGAACATCATCCCACAGCCCACCCCAACCTCCTTACCCGCAACAACAGACGAGGCTGTAGACTTCTCACCTTACCTAGCAAAATGCCCACTACTCCGACAACTAAAGTTACTAACAAAAATACCATTGCAAATACTGTGCCACTCAAAGGAGCCTTACTTAATGTTAGATCCCTTGTGGCTCACCCTACTGAAATTGGCGACATCATCGGCTCAGCAGACCAGGATTTCCTCGTCATCACAGAAACTTGGCTTCATGCCGCAGCAGGTCCCTATCTAACCCTTGCGGTTCCTGACAACTACTCCATCCTCAAGGCCGACAGACCTAATGCCCGCGGAGGAGGTGTAGCACTCATATTCAAATCCTCGCTTGACATTAGATCTGTTACCTCCCCTCTACTAAATTTTTGTGAACACCTATCCATCAAAATTCAAACTACCCCTAAGAACACCATCACCTTGGAACTAATATACAGACCCCCTGGCCCCACAGGTACCTTTGAGGAAGACATAACCTCCCTCATAGCAGAGAAATCTAAGCCTCTCTCACAAAATATTATTCTAGGTGACTTTAACTTGGGATAGAATGATCCTCACGACACCCCTGCATCCTCTGTGAACACAACTACACTCAACTTAACACCCTACCTACACATCAGAAAGGCAGAACTTTAGACTGGCTTGCTGCCCAAAACTGCAACATTATCTGCAAGGACCCCCAACCACTTATATGGACCGACCACTTTCTACTATCATTCGACATTAGCACTAATAACCTGAACCTTATACAGTGCCCCCCTGCACCAGCATGTCTGACTAGAAACAAGCGTAACATTACCGCTGAAGCCCTCATTCCATTGGTTCTACCCACCCTAAACATGATCCCCGACACATCGGACCGCAACCTACTAGTAGACACGTACAATAACGCCATGACCAAAGCTATTGACCTTGTTGCCCCACTAAAACTACATAAAGGTAAAAAATGTAAACCCAGATCCCATCTTAACTCCTGGTACACACCAACTCTCAAAATACTAAGAAATAAGAAAACTAAAATGGAAACCCTTTGGAAAATGAATCCATCAGAGGAACACAAAATCAATCTCACAAATGCATCCTCCCTTTATAAAAAAAGAAATAATTCGCACTAAAAAGGAAGCCTACAATGTAAGAATAGGTAATGCAAGTTCCAGTGCTAAAGAATTATTCTCCATCTTGAAGGAGCTAGAAAACCCCAATTCACTGACGGACATGCCTGTGAAGGACCAACCTTGGTGCACGAGGATCCAAGATGCCCTTGCGAAGGAAATCACTGGCCTACAAACGAAAATTGAAAACAAAAGACTACAACTTTCCAACAGTAACCCCCCCCTACCCCTAGCTTACCCACTACCTCTAACACCAACCATGGCTTCACCTTCAAAAAAGTAACCGCACTAGAAGTGCAAAAAATTATAACTTCTCTCAAACCGTCAAACTGCACAGGGGACAGCTGCCCCGCACAGATTATAAAAGATGCAGCAAGAGACCGCTCCCCATTCATTTCTAAGCTCATAAACGTTTCATTCTCCACTAACTCTGTACCCAACAATTTGAAACAGTCATGGGTCTTCCCGCTTCTAAAAAAAACAGACCCTGGACCCAGCCATTCCCACTAATTACAGGCCTATCACCACCGTTCCCTTCCTGCTAAAAATCCTTGACAGAGTTGCTTACCTGCCAATTCAGAATTACTTAGAGTCTAACCAACTACTTGGATTGCGTCAATCTGGCTTTCGGCCTCAACATGGAACAGAAACCGCCCTTGTTGATCTCAAAAGTCAGATCAACGACATTAAAGATAAGGGCAAGGCTGCCATCCTTCTCCTCCTAGATCTCTCAGCAGCCTTCGACCTGGTCGACCATAAAATACTCTGTAACCACCTTTCTTCTGCTGCCCATTTCTCCCCCTCTGCTGTCACGTGGATGCAGTCCTTCTTGGCTAATACAACCATGAGGGTTTTCTCCCCGGTGGCAGTAGCAGACCCCATCCCCATCACTTGTGGTGTCCCACAAGGCTCATGTGTTTCCCCCACCCTATACAATATCTTTACAAAGCCTCTCTTTGATAAATTGGATCGTCTGGGTGTCACCTACACTAACTACGCGGACGACACCCAGATACTCCTCACAATCTCGGGCAATTACAACACTGATGTTACCAGAATCAATTAAATCTTCTCTGTCATTCAGGCATGGATGGCCACACATAGCCTCTGCCTGAATGACGAGAAGACTGAACTGCTCATTGTCGGTTCACCAAACAACCTAAAAAAACGGAGCCCCAACTACTCCAATATCATCATCGATGGCAACACCATCCCTATCGCCAAATACGTGAAAACACTTGGCTTTTATCTCGATGCCAATATCAACCTCACTAAAAAAGTCAACTCGACCGCCTCAGCCACCGCCTATACAGGAAAACTAATTAGAGCCTGCCGACCATTTCTCTCCTCTAACAGTTGCCTTACACTAGCTAGAGCTCTCATACAAACTAAGTTAGACTACTGTAACAGCCTCTACCTAGGTGCCAACCAAGCGATAATTAGCAAACTCCAAGTCCTTCAAAATAATGTGCTACGACCAGTACTAAACATTCCTAGGCGAGAGCACATCTCGGCCACCAGAATTTCATGCAAATGGCTCACCATCCAACAAAAAATTGATCTAAAAACCCTCTGCTCACCTACAAAGCTCTTAGCCAACTAGCCCCCCCTACCTCACCCAAAAATTCACCATGAAACCCTCCATCAGAACCACTAGATCCTCCAACACCCTATGTCTCACAGTGCCCAGATTTATCTCTAAAAGAGCCGGAGGCTCGAGCTTCACTGTCCTCGCCTCCCAACTCTGGAACGCCCTGCCACTGAACATCAAGTCATCCAATTCCTTCCAGTCGTTCAGGAAACTTGCCATTGGGTGGCTACTGACAAAAAGTCAACCTTTAAGTTAGACCTAGCTATAAACTGTATATATTGCACATGCCTCATTTATATCATTATTGGTTGTATCTACCTCCACTGTCTGTATATTCTGTATATAACTGTTGTTAAAGTATCACTGCTAATTACCATGTACTGTGCCTTGTAACTTGTACTAAGCGCCCTTTTACTCCCGGGTCCGGAGCGCTATAGAAATAAAATAAACAAACAAACAAAACAAACATACGAGACACGCCGAGCGTGCCTGGCTGAAAGACAAAAATATAGATAATAAAGTGGCTTGGAAACTTCTTCAAAAAGCCTATTAAGCTAAAATTATGGAGCCACGTTGACCAATTATAATAACCAGATTGAGATGGTAGGAAATGAAACCAAGGACCTTTTCCGTCTCTTTAGGTCATGGGAGAAACCCAATGTATTAAATCATAATATCATCCCTACTCAGGACGATTGTACAAGAACAAGAACTCAGAAAGCTTTTCCTGATAAATTGCTATGTGCCCAAAATAAAATCAGAAATGAGTTGGAGAGTCAGAAACCAGATACAAAACACCCTCACTGTAGGGAGTGTGGATATTAGTAGTGTGACCGACACTCAGGCACCTACTGATAATTGTTCTAACCAGAAACCATCCTCAGTAGGTTTTCAGTTTTCAGAGATATCAGTTACAGAAACCATAAATATTATGAAAGCTATGAATCCCACCAGCTGTGCAGGGGACCTTATCTCCTCAAAGATTGTTCTGAGTCACCAGGATATCTTTGCTCCATTTTTATGTAGATTCATAAATGCTTCCTTTAATTACTGTAGTATACCGCAATCCATCAAAGCTGTGGCGGTGACACATCTATTGAAGAAGCCAGGTCTTGATCCCAAGGATGCCACAAACTTCCGACCCATTACTAACACTCTGTTTTTCCTAATGTTGATTGATAAGGTAGCTATGACCCACCTCCAATCTTATATGGAAAATTCTGGTTGGTTGCATGGCAGGCAATCAGGCTTTCGAGGTCACCGCAGTACAGAGAGTGCCCTGGTGGACCTCCAGACTCATATGCTGACTATAGTGGAGAAAAGTAGATCAGGGCTGCTGATCTTACTGGATTTGTCAGCAGTCTTTGATCTGCTAGATCACAAGATCCTACTGAAGCGGCTGCGAGATACTGGTGGCCTTGCCGAGGAGGCCATAAATTGGGTGAAGTCTTTTTTGGAAGGGGGCGTGGCTAGGTGGCCATGGCGTAAGACGTGCTTCTGACCGTCTCCTGCCGATCCGGAATGATCCTTGGGTGCATGGTACCTTAATCCTGAACATTCGCTACGAAAGATAGACCAGAGACGGTGGGAAAGCTAGCTGCACTGGATGATGGCACACCGCTCAAAATTCATCAAATATTAGAGCAGCTACTGCGGAAATTGTGCTGGCGGCGGACGACGGCGCTCGGAATCAAAGATGGGGGTCGTGCGGGCTCGCTGAACAAAGGAACGGAAGGACTGAGGAGAAGGGCTTGCTGCGCATCTTGAGGGGAAGCATCCCTGGTCGGCCGGTACAACGGCCCAGACGACACCGAGAAGAGCCCGAGCAGTGCTGCTGCGGAACCCAGCGGAGAGGTCGCCCCAGTGGCTGATACAGGCAGCCAGTGGCATCGGGAACGCATGTGCGCTCCACGGACGTGGAAGCGCATCAGTGCCCTGTGGACTTGACGCAGCAGACACAGGATACTCCCGAGAGGCCCCGAAAGCAGTGCACATAAGGTGGTAGCATCCACCTGGGAATGAAGGGCAGCAGGGGCCAACGGCGGGCCCCCAATTTACGGTTAGCACGCCGGCTGACTGGTGAGTTTGTGGGCCTTTCTATCTACAGTACCGTGGCTAGGGGGCAGTAGGCCTCGCCTGAAATTGGGGAAATGCCAGACGGCAGGACGGCATCCAAACTTCCCAAATCCAAAGTGAAGCAGCCCACAATGGAAGACTTTACCAAGACCCCGCAACAAACATAGGGGGCGAGACCTAAGGACAAGATTCCACCGGTAGACACCTCTCCTACACGCGCTGACCGGCAGATCCTGGAAGCGATTGCAGACCTTAAAGCAACGTGGGAAGGCAAGCTCGAGGCAGCCACTGCCGAACTTAAGGCAGCATTGGAGCTCAAAATTGGAGCAGTGCAAGAGGAGGTCAACTTGCTTAGACTGGATGTGCGGAAAATGGCGGAACGCACAGATCAGATGGAGAAAGAAGTGACCATAAACACGACTACACGGACCTCTCATGCCTCGGAGATCCATAGCCTGAAGCAGCAGGTGATCAACTTGGAGAACAGAGTAGAGGAGGCCGAAGGGCGCGCCCGAATAAACAACGTGCGCATAGTGGGCCTTCCGGAGGGTGAAGAAGGCCCCAATCCGACGGACCATGACGAAAACATGTTGTTGCAGGAGATAGGAGCTGGGACCTTCACGCAAGGCTTTGCGGTGGAGCGGGCACACAGAGCGCTCACGAGAAACCGCCCCCCCTCCCCCCTGGTAACCCTCCCGCGGCCGATTATCGCCAAGATTCTGAACTATCGGGACAGGGAGAAGATACTGGAAAACTTCAGAAAGGGAAGCACCATACAGAGGGCTTCCACGACCATCTCGGCATATCCTGATTATACACTCCAAGTGCAGAGGCGGAGGTTGAACTATGGGACAGTGAAGAGGAGACTGTGAGCGGCGGGGAAGCGATACATGCTGATGTACCCAGCTAAGCTGAAAGTGTTCCACAACGCCAGAGGTGTTCCGACCACGGGACCGAGGTGCTGTACATATGGTGACTCTGGGACTTGATTATAATAATGTGTAGAGATGTGTTGATTGGCAGGGGCGACACATTTTGTTGAAGATGCACAATGTATCATGGCAACAGGAGACAAGTAGGAAGCACTCTTAACCCCAACAGTTAGGACATTAGTTAGGTCACCAAATATTGGTGACACCCTGCCGGGTTCCCGATCTCGGCATCCCGAGGTGGGACCAAACGCGGGGGAGCCTGAGATCCAGGGATGAAGATGGGCATTAGTTTGGGTGTAGTTGTGGGGCGGGAGGGAAGGGGAAGTGTGCAGAGGGGAATAGTTGGGCGGGGAGGGGGGTGGCTAGTTGGAGAGCCCATGTTGGGGGAGGGTGGGGAACGAGCCCAATTTCATGCCGGCCGGGACGGGTATGGACACACTTCTCATGGCTATGGATAGTCTCCGGATTGTAACTTGGAATGTAAGAGGTCTCAACAGTTACCTGAAAAGGAATAAGGTAATGATGTACCTGAGGAGGCTGAAAAATCGACATAGCATTATTGCAGGAGACCCACCCTACCAGGGATAAATTAGAGGTGGTCAAGAGAAAGTGGAGGGGAACCACCACAGGAGCTACATATTCAGCGTACGCAAGGGAGGTGGTCACATGGGTAGCACCTCATGTACCATTCCAGCTGCTTCAATCCACGCCAGACCCAGATGGGAGAATGCTAGTAGTGCGGGGGATGTTGGAAAACAGGGAGGTCAGCATCCTGAATACATACGCTCCCAATCAGGATGCAGCGGCCTATTATAGGGCCCTATACGATAGAATTAGCCCCTTAGTGGGTAGCGCTATCATCTGGGGGGATGATTTCAATTGAACATTAGACCCCAGGCTGGATAGGTCTGACAAGAAACTTGAGAGACCCACCGCTGCGACGAAGGCACTAACGGCCCTCCTGGGGGATTTTGATTTAGACGACATATGGAGGCTGCTGCACCCGAGGGGCAGGCGGTACTCACACTATTCAGCCCCCCACAACTTATATACTAGACTGGACTACTTTTTTGCTTCCTCAGGAATAGCCGGGGAAATGGTGGGCTCCGAGTATAAGGCCAGGGTGCTTTCGGACCACTCCCCCTTGGTGGCAGAGTGGAGGCATCGGCCCCCCACGGCGAGAATCCCGACATGGAAACTCAGAGCTGAGGCTTTGCAGGACTCGGGATTCCGAGAGGACCTAAGAGAGGCCATCAACGAATATTTTAACATTAACACTGGCAGTGTGCAGTCGGAGGGTACCCTATGGGAGGCGTTCAAAGTGGTAGTACGGGGTGTGGCCATATCTAAGTCGAGAGGGCTCCAAGGGGGCATAGAGCGGGAGCTACAGGAGACAGAGAGGGAGCTTAAAGAAATAATACAGACAGGGGGCACTTCACAAGAAGATATGGCCAGGGTGGCCCTACTCCAGCAGGCTAGCAGTGGGCACTGGGACGGCTCTGCAAGTTAAATTATAAAAAAATACATTGAGAGGCAACATGCGGGGGGGGATATAAACCAGGAAGGTTGCTGGCGTGGCTATACAAGAACGAAACGCTGCGCCCAGTGATCAGGGAGATAATGGACAAAGACGGCCAGACCTGGGATACCCAAGAAGGAGTCAATGAGGGATTTCTTTGATTCTATAGGCGTTTATATGAGGACACGGGGGAGGAGGCAGGGCAAGAGACTCTGGAAACCCTGGAGGACATAGGACTGCCCAAGCTTAGTGACCAGGAGCGGGAGGATCTAGACGCCCCAATTACCCTTGATTAACTTGAGATGGTGGTACAGCACCTACCCACGTGTAAGGCTCCGGGGTCAGATGGGCTCCCAAGTGAATTTTACAAGACATACAAGCAGGAGGTGCTCCCCCCGCTGCTCGCCATGTTGAACGAGGCGTATGAACAGGGGAGGAGTCCCTTAGGGAGGCGGTAATAATCCACCTCTTGAAACCGGGCAAACCAAGCTCGGACTGCGGATCCTACAGACCCTTGTCCATGCTCAACCAGGATAGTAAGATCCTTACTGCCGCGTTAGCAAATAAGCTTAAACGCGTCATAGGGAAATTGGTCCATACTGACCAAACAGGGTACGTACCAGGCAGGAATATAACAGAAATCACAGGAGACTCCACCACATAATTGAACAAACAGAAAAAGAAACGGGCGAAATGGCGGTAGTCTCGTTGGACGCCATTAAGGCATTCGATTGGGTGAGGTGGCCATGGCTGCTGGCGGCGCTGAGGGAATATGGCATGGGGCCAGGGTACTTGAGGTGGGTTAGAATGATGTATAGCTCCCCAGTGGCCAGAGTTAAAACCAGCATCATGATCTCGGACAAATGGCAGCTCAGCAGAGGCACGAGACAGGGCTGCCCCTGGTCACCCATGCTGTACATCCTTGCCCTGGAGCCGCTGGCAATTTGCCTCAGACAACAGTATGGGGAGATTGGCATCCCCACAAAGGGTGGGATGCACCTCACTTCGCTGTATTCGGATGACATCCTGTTATACCTGCGCTTCCCAGAGGAAAACTTGCAATTTGTCCTGGAGGTGATGGAACATTATGCCACCCTCTCAGGCATATCAGTGAACCCCAGGAAGTCGAGCATGTTCCCCCTGGGGAGATACAGAAGGGTCCCTAAGAAGCACTTGCCGGTCTTGCTGATTCCCTGGCAGACCAGGACTTTTAGATATCTGGGCATCGATATATACCACTCGGTTGAGGACGAACACAAACATAACACAGAGCGGGCAGTGGTAGGCATTAAGAACAGCATGGGGTTCTGGTCTAAACTACCCCTAGCCATGATGGGTAGGGCGGCGCTACTTAAGATGGTGGTCTTGCCGAGACTGCTGCATTTCTTTGTGAATATTCCTTACACGCTCCCTAGACGGTTTTTCAGGAAACTCCACAGTGTATGTAGGGGCTTCATTTGGCACAATACCAGAAATAGGGTGGCCTTATGGAAGTTACAAAACCTGAGTGACAAGGGGGGCATAAACTTCCCGAACTTTGAGCTATACTATCTGGCTGGACAGCTTCAGTACGTGACCAGGTGGCTGGCCGAGGAAGAGTCCGCTGAGACCAGACTTCTGTACAAGGACTCCACCCCTTACTTCTTGAGGGAGGTGGTGTGGTTGCCCAAAACCGTGGTGCAGGGGCGGACAAGGCTCCTTACTCTGGGCTGGGAAATCTGGAATAAAACATGGCAGCTGGTGGGAATCCCAACCCCATGCTCCCCGCAGGTGCCGTTGGTAGCAGTATGCGGGGAGGGCCCACAACTGACAATAGTGATCCGTAAATTTTGGGAATCAACGGGACTTGTGACCCTTGGGAATGTATGGCAAGAGGGTGAGGCATTAGACTTCAGTAGGCTGATGGAAGATACAGGGGTGCACGTGGGCCAACACATTACCCATACTAGAGTCATTAAACGGTGTTGGACAGATGGCCGGCGGAGGTCCTATCCGAACAACCAGATACGGCCATCGAGACAATGTATGATATTTCGGAGGGGGGGCATGAAGTGTCCCGCATATACGAGTTACTGATGTCTAGGGTGGGTAAGGAGGTGGTGCAACTGAGACAGGATTGGGAGGAGGAGGCAGGAGAACCCCTACTAGATGGACAATGGGACAGAATCCAGAGGTACCACAAGAAGGTGTTTCGCAACGCAAGGCTTCAGCAGATACAGCTATATGTCACCCATAGGGCATATATGACCCCCGGTAGGATTGCCAAGTTTGGGACCCTAGCGGTGCAAAAGTGCCCACAGTGTGGGGAGGTGGAAGCAGGGCTGATACATATGTTCTGGGCTTCACCCGGAGGTGGGCAGATTCTGGACAGAGATCAAGCTACGCCTGGCGGAGAAAGGGATTGAATTGGAGGTGGAATCAGTATGGGCTTGTTTGTTGGGGGCGTTCGCCAGACCGCGTAACCTAAAGCACGTTAGCAAAATGAAGGACCTGGCCTACATCCTGGCCAAACAAAGAATTGCAATGTGCTGGAAGGCCGCCCAGCGCCCCAGGATAGAAGCGTGGTGGGCGGACCTGCTAAAATGGGCGGACGCAGAGACGACTGTATGGTATGAAGCAATCAGCAGGGGCAGGGAGGAAGAAGTGGGACCCTTGATTGAATGGAGGCAACTGGTGGCCACACTAGCAGGCATCCCCAAGGCGGGTCCCAATGAGGACACTGCGCCGGAGACGTGAGAGCAAAATGAGATATCTGGGGTGGGCGGCATGGCAATAGGGGCTCGAGTTAAAGGGGAGGGGGGGGGACCGCAATGTTCGATGCATGACTATATCGCAGTAGACTGAAAAGTACATGTCCTCTATGTTGTAATGTTTGGTGTGTTGTTAATTAAAATAAAAAAATGTTTTTTAAAAAAAAGTCTTTTTTGGAAGGTAGAAGATTTAGGGTGTACTGGAGAGACTCTGCATCTGAGGTGGAGACCATCATATGTGGCACCCCAGGGGGCGTGCTTATCCCCTCTACTTTTTAACATCTATATAGTGCCTTTATGCAGAGAACTGGAAAAACTAGGCTTCTTTTATCACGAATTACGCCGATGATTTCCAGCTGTCCCTGGTGCTGTCAGGCACTTGCCAAGAGGACCTGGACAAGCTTAGTGAGGTCTACCAAGTCATAAACAAATTGGATGACCACAAATTGGTTGTTCTTAAATGCCGGAAAAACAGAGTTAATGATATACAGGTCTAAGAAGTCCAGGGAGAATCTAGCTCCCACCGTTACCAGCTTTCTAGTGGAGGGTAGTCAGATAGCAGTAGTCAATAAGGTAAAGACCTTGGGCACGTACTTTGAAGCCACCTTGAATGCAGGCGCCCAAGTAGATGCTATTGTGAAAAACACCCAATACCAGTTGAGAGTGCTAAGGCAAGTAGCCCCATTAATTTTTAAAGAAAACCGAGCAAAATTGTCAGGGCCGTTATTCTTCCACGAGTGGACTATTGCAATGCCTTACTGGGTGGCGCCAGTAGGGAAGATATTTTCAGATTGCAAAAAATCCAAAATGCGGCCCTACATATTATCTATGGCATGAAACGGAATGAACCAACTTCCTCAGCTAGGAAGGAACTGCACTGGCTGCCCATATCATCTAGGATCTCCTTCAAACTTCTGACCTTGTGTCATAAGTGCGTTTATTTTTTTAAAATAATTTTATTGGTTTACTTACAAACCTTTAAAATACAGCCATTCCTTCTTACTCATTACATCTATTTACAACATGTTCATTTCTCAACTCACAGCTTTGTCCTCTTGATTAAAGTCACAGTAGACATTACTCTGAAGTGCAAATCAGAGTGTCAGCGACAGTCAAAATTACCTTAACACAGAAGCCGCTTTTCGATAGTCGCCAGAAAATAAGTCAGTGGCAATATCAGTTTCATGTCTGTACCATTGAACATTTGTTGCCACCAATCTCCCGCGTTATAAGACGGATGAACATCGCTCCATGAGCCCAGGTGTCGAGTTCTTAAGTGCGTTTATGGATCAGCACTTAGTCATCTGAAGGAAAAAGTCTCTGTGTACAAGCCTAAGAGAGAGCGTCAATCTACATCAGCTCACCTCTTGAAAGTGGCCAGGGTAAAGAAAACACGGGGAAATGGACGCTCCTTTCCAGTTCTGGCTGCATGTGCTTGGCATGATCTGCCTCAAAGACTCAGAGGAAGCAAATCACCTAGCCTTTAGAAAAAGCCTGAAAACGACATTTTTCGTGTAAATGTTTCTTTCCCGCCTTAGCCATCTTGTCTGTCTCTGTCTGTTGCAAGCGCCTGGACGCCCTTGGGCTTTTGGCGCTATACAAGTGTTATAACATAACAGGTATAAAGATTATAGATGTGTTTTTGTTGAAGTAATGACGTGGTTCTTTTTAATTATGATTTTATGAAGATTGATGCGCGTTTCCTTGTTTCTTTATACATTTTTGTGTAAGGTATGATTTTTTACCATAAACACAATACAGTTAAAATAAATGCATTTTATAAGTACTACTAAAAGATACAGACTTTAACAGATGGAAAAAAAACAGCATACATATTCAAGAACTCATGAAAGCACACCAGCAGGGGAGGGCACGTTTTTAAAAACTCCTGCCATTGTGCAGAGAGGAGCACACGCCCCTCCTGCATTTTTTTCCCAGCTTGTCAGCTACCCACACCCCCTGCACCGAGATGAACATAGCAGCCCCTCACTGAGGGATGAAGATGGCATGCCTGGGGCTTCGTGTGCCTGTGTGCACATTATCAACGTGTGGCCGATGCTCTCGGCTGCCTGCAGCATCAGTATCTCATAACCTGGGCATTTGTTCAATAGTTATGCCGTTTGTTTCCAACATTACTCATTTTGTCAGCCCCTTTCGTTTTCCCTCCAGTAAGGTGCTGCATGAGACATTTCCTTTGTTTGGCATAACAAGGCCGCAGATTTATTTTTTACATATACAAAAACCACTGCAAACAGGTATTAAACTTTCGTTCCAATAGGTGTGGCGACTGCTCCTCGTCCTGCTTCCCCCTTTACCTCCATACTGATTGCAGGCATAACTCCCCCAAGGCCTTCGAGTCTGAGAAACAGGGCCGTCACGAGGGGGGTCCAGGGGGGGCAAACTGCCCCGGGCCTCGCGCTTGCTGGGGGCCTCGCGGCCCCCTCTCCTAAGTGGAAGGCAGCACAGTCTCCCGTGTCCTTTATTCACACGGGGGACTGTGCTGCCCCTGCAATGATTTTGCTGTTTCTTGTGAAGCCGTTTGGCTCCGCAACAAACAGCAAAATAATGGGAGACAGCAGGGCTCAGAAGTGAGCTCTGCTGCCTCCCGTCATTCAGCTGAAAACGTGGACACGCTGACTGACAAGAGAGGACTCCTCTCCTGTCAGTCAGTGTGTTCACGTTGCTCAGCGTGACCACACTGACTGACAGGAGAGGAGTTCTCTCTTGTCAGTCAGTGTGTTCATGTTGTCAGTGTGACCACGCTGACTGATGGGAGAGGAGTTCTCTCTCGTCAGTCAGTGTGTTCAGGTTGCTCAGCGTGACCACACTGACTGACAGGAGAGGAATTCTCTCTGGTCAGTCAGTGTGTTCATGTTGTCAGTGTGACCACGCTGACTGATGGGAGAGGAGTTCTCTCTTGTCAGTCAGTGTGTTCATGTTGTCAGTGTGACCACACTGACTGATGGGAGAGGACTCCTCTCCTGTCAGTCAGTATGTTCATGTCAGCGTGATCATGCTGACTGACAGGAGAGGAGTTCTCTCTTGTCAGTCAGTATGTTCATGTTGTCAGTGTGACCACGCTGACTGATGGGAGAGGAGTTCTCTCTTGTCAGTCAGTGTGTTCATGTTGTCCGTGTGACCACACTGACTGATGGGAGAGGACTCCTCTCCTGTCAGTCAGTATGTTCATGTCAGCGTGATCATGCTGACTGACAGGAGAGGACTCCTCGCTTGTCAATCAGTGTGTTCACGTTGCTCAGCATGACCATGCTGACTGACAGGAGAGGAGTTCTCTCTTGTCAGTCAGTGTGTTATGTTGTCAGTGTGACCACACTGACTGATGGGAGAGGAGTTCTCTCTTGTCAGTCAGTCAGTGTGTTCACGTTGCTCAGCATGACCACGCTGACTGACAGGAGAGTTCTCCTGTCAGTCAGTGTGTTCATCTTGATTAGAGAGGACTCCTCGCTTGTCAATCAGTGTGTTCACGTTGCTCAGCGTGACCACGCTGACTGATGGGAGAGGAGTTCTCTCTTGTCAGTCAGTGTGTCCACGTTGCTCAGCGTGACCACACTGCCTGATGGGAGAGGAGTTCTCTATTGTCAGTCAGTGTGTTCACATTGCTCAGCGTGACCCCACTGACTGATGGGAGAGGAGTTCTCTCTTGTCAGGCAGCATGTCTACGTGTCGGCTGCGTGGATGCTTTTTAAGGGTGCATGGAGGTAAGGTAAGTGTTTTTTTATTTTAAATTAAGTGTGTATGTGTATTTAAATTAAATTAGTATGTATATGTGTATGTATGTATGAATGCATGCGTGCATGTTGATGTTTGTGTCAATGCTGTGTTTGGTTTTATGTATACATGCATGTATGGAGTTGTGTAACTGGTGGTTGAATGCATGGGTGAAAGTGTTTTTTGTGAGTGTGTGTTCAGCACCACCCCTAAATGTAGCCACCCTGGGGGCCACTTCATTAAGGGGTGGGCTCATGGCATCAGAGGTGCACCTAGGCTAAAATGTCAGGGGGGAAAGGGGACTAATACTTCAAATTTGGGAGAGGTGCTAACGTCAGTAGCTGTGAGGAAGGGGCAAACTTCCTTGTGTGGGGGCACCTAAAATCTTTCCACTTTTCGAATGAGACTATTCTGGTGAAGCTTCAATGTTACAAGCAGCTACCTCTTGCTTTCATTTCTGAAACATCACCCTTAAGGACTGCTGTGAGAATGAGATGTCTCATGTCACCACTTCCCTTCTAATCACTCCCCTAGCATGCAAGTGCTAACCCCACATCACGATTTCAATTACCTAAAAGTGTATGGATATGAATGCAGGTGCTAACAGTGAAATGACTTCTCATGGCCATGCTTATCCCTATGGCATTCTCACCCAGTCCCTGTCCTCCCCACCCAAAACAACTCCTCACTGGAACTCTTTGGGCTAGCTTTAAACATGGCTAGCCATCAAACTTTGCCCTCAATGTGCCTGCAAGTGTTTCCTCAAAGGAGTCTTCTAAGAGTTCATGACTTCATTGGAGTTGTAAACACGTAACTGGTGTAATAAAAATGTCTTAATCAGGTCTGCCTTTGGCCACTCAATTTAAAAACACCCTGCATGTCTTTCGCTGAAATTCTTTTAAAAATAAGCATTGGCAAAGCCAACAGTTTTGGCTTATGTATAAGTATTAGGCATTTACGAGGCACTGCTATTAGCTGCTCAGGTACTCAAACCATTTTGCACTGGCACTATCAATGGCCAGCTAATACCAATACAGAAGTGCCTTTGCCATGCCTACACAAATGCCCAAACTGTTAGCATTGCCAGTGCTCTTTTTGCTTTACCCTTGATGCACAGGACTATGCATCAAGGTTAAAGCAAACATACTACTTGGCTAAATTGGCCCACTTTGAATGTAGGCCAATCTAGCCAGTAATAACACTTATGGTACACAGTCAGCCTGGATATACTTTCTGTGGCATGGCATTTTTACTGGTTGGGAATCCGTACATGGTAATAATGGCAAATATTGATGCAGCCTGCTTCAACATAATTAGAACAACCAGCATGAATATATGTTTATACTAGCATATCCCGTGTGGAAAGGCGGCATGAAATGTATTGGAAAATGTTCCTATGCACAGTTTGTGATTTGCAACTATTGGGAATTTCCATGTGCTTCCATACAAAACCAATTGCAAACTGTGTGGATTTCTACCCAATTTTGCAAAGAAAGTGCTATAAAATGCATACTTTTAACCCAATGTTTCAAACATTTTCTTGGGAGTGAGAACCCCCCCCCAAGCCACCCTTTGGTTTGGGCTCCCTCACTGTGCTCTGTTGATCCTGACTAATTGGAACAAACATTTAAGCCTCTTAAGTTCAGAAATGTACCAGCCTCCACTGTACATCATTTGTCACTGTGTATGATGTGTGTTTTAATGCGCAAACAGGGGCAGGGTGCTCCTTAATTATATGATCTGGCATTTATAACGTGCCTGTACGCAAGTGTTTCTAGGCGCGACAAGGCAAGGAGGGAGAAACAAAAGAGTAGGACAAAACACAGATCTTACTAGGCCTTGTGTCATTCAGATCGTACAAGAGCAGGGAATGGGGAGGGTAGAAGTGCCGAGGGTGGGGTAGGATGCAGAAGTGCAGGAACAAAGTAGAAACAAGAGTGCAGCCAACTGGTGGCAAGTGTGAGTACTCATAAGTGTAGCCAACGGGTGGACAATACGAGCAAGAGCGGGGACTGTAGGGTTACAGATACAGACCACAAGTGCAGGGGAGCCAAGAGGCAGTGCGGGATTGCAATAGGACGTACAGGCAGGGACCTGGGCCCGAATTCAGAGCTTGACCAGGTGACCAGTGCATGGATCAGGCAGGTGATCAGCAAGGGAGAGGAAGAAAGAAGGCAGAAGCAAATAAACAGGTCTTGAGGTGCTTCCGGAACCAGAGATGGTGCTCCTCGTTTTTAGCGAGGCAGGGAGGCTGTTTCCAGAGGGAGGCCCCAGCCGAAGAAAGAGATCTGCCCTCAACTCTTTGCTTGGAAAAGTGATTGACCCTCAGAGAATTGGAGGTGGCGCAGTAGAGAGCTCATGCCATCTTATATATATTTATTCATATGATAAAAAAGTTAGTCTGGCATGAACCTTTCTTCAGTAGAGAAAGTAGTAATAAACCATATTTGGGATCCTGCACACAAACTGAAGGGTAGATTTCTCAAGTCTCCTGTGTGCGGATATGCCGCCGCTGGCCGAGTGCAAAAAACTGTAAGGGGGCCTCACCAAATGTTTTGCCCCGGGCCTCACCACATCTTCTGACAGCCCTGCTGAGAAACCGCCTGCCCCTGCAGGTCTTTGCGGACTGGGAGAGCGCCGTTTGTTGGGGGGAAGTTGAGCCCCAATTGCTACCGCCAGACACCCCCGCCGTTTAGGCTCCCAGGAGGCGCTGTCTAGAATGGGCGAAGCCCCTTCCGGTTTAGCAATGGCTCATTCGGAGTCTTAGTCTTATCCTAGGTTGCCACAACCCGCCTGTCCATCCTGCGACAACGACGTCCAGGCTCTGCCATAGCTGTAGGGTGGGAGGGTGGGAAACGAAGTCCTCCTCTCTTGGCGGGCGCCCGGCTGCTGGAAGAGCTGCAAGTGCTCCCAAGCCGGGCGCCCGCTGTACTTATGCGCCAAGCCCCGCCCTCTTCCTTTGTTGCCCTTCGCGGGCTTTCCGGGGCTCTTGGCGCCCTTTCCTCTGCTCTTTCGCCCTCCTCTCTCCTCGCCTGATGGGGGGGGAGGGGCAAGAGCGCGAAAAGGAGGAAGGCCCCTGCCCCGGTTATCGGGGTGCCTCCTCCACTCGCTGCGCTCCCCTTCGTCACCTTCATTGTGAGTGGCTGTGGTAGGCGCTGCGCGCATGAATCAGGTTCAATGCCTCCCCTAGCCGCCAATGGGGATGGAGGGGATCGCCTACCCACAAACTTGAATCACCCACCCAAAAAGGATGTCTCATTACATGCCATGCATTAAGGTGAACTTGACATTGTATGAGGAAATCAGCCTTGATGAAGACCATGGGTCAAAACACGTGTCGGCTGTTAGCGGAAGGAAAATACATTTTACTTGTTAACATACTTAATTTGTACCAAATTACTGCCAGGCTGCTGGCTCTTTATGTCTTTAGTTCTGACAGAAAGAGAAAAAAAGTTATAATTTTTTGGATCAATTACAACTGCTTACCTAGACCACAACTGGTCAGTGGTTGAACATACTTTAATGGAAGGTTGGTTGGTTGTAATTTCATGACAACTCATCGATATATTATCTGGTGAGCGCAGGCAACTAGTTTTTGTTTTTAGTTGTGTACATAATTTAGGTTAAGGGTAGGACTTATACTAACTACCAAAGCAGCACACCACAACCTATCACCCGTGTCCAAAGCACACTTTTAAGCGGTTTACCTAACAGTATATAGTAGTCAACCTGCTGTTTCTGGGCAGTGGGCCGTAATCACCCTGCTGTCTGTGGGCAATGTGTACATGATTCGTTCTGCTATCTGTGGCCACTGCGAGCACAAAGCCCCATGCACTGCAGCCTATGGGGAGTGTGTGCATGAGATCCCGGCTGCCTATGGACAGTGTGTGCATGAAACCCCCTGCCGCCTATGGGGAGTGTGCATTAATCATCCTGTTGTGTATGGGCACCGTATGCTGAATTGCATGCTGTCTGTGGGCAAAAACCCTCATGAACCACCAAGCTGGCTTTGGGCAGTCAGTGTGTGCATGACTCACCCAGCTGGGCAGTATGTACACGAATCGCCCGGCTGTCTGCGGGCGGTGTGGATTAATCAGCTTTCTGTTTGTGCATGAATCGCTGCGTTGTCTTGTGCAGGGTGTGCATGAATCGTGTCTGCGGGCAAAGTACATTAATCATCCTGCTGTCAGTAGGCAGTGTGCGCACAAATCCCCGTGCGGTCTGTGAACAGTGCGTGCACGAATCGCCCTGCTGTCTGTGGGTTGTGCGCTCACGAATCGCGCCACTGCACTCTGTGACCGAGGGCAGTACCGGAGGAATGTCTTCCTGCGGTGGTGTCTGTCACAGTCTGTGTATATGAATAACCATGCCACAGAATGCAGGCACAGGCTAGTTAGAGGCTGTGCTAGGACCCGCATGAATGAATCTTCCAGCAGCAGCAGCACCAGCAGGCAGAGTTACCTTCCAGGTGAGCAGCCTCTGGTGCCTCTGCTGATGTCTCGGCCCCGACTCCCTGGCCTTCTTCTCCTGCAGCAGCACGGCTGCAGCCAGCACCGGTAACCCGGGGGTGCAGACCCTGCCCAGCAGGCCTGCCGCACCGCGGAACATTGTGGAGCTCCCACTGCCTCCTTCCTCCAGGTGAGCCGGTGTGACAGGCAGGCGCTGCTGCACCCAGACCTGCCCTGCTGCAGAGGGGTGTGTCCTCACTGGGGCGCCACGGAGCACGGCCCGGGAACAGGTCTAGTCAGCTCTTGGGGCTGTCAGGCTGGAATTAAAAGCAACACACCAGAAAGTGAAAACAAAGTGAGCCGCAGGAAGGGTCATGGGGTCACGCAAATGCAATGCAACGGCGTCCTGTCACAAACGGAGCCATGGCCTCAGAAATATTACGTATACGTTTCATCATAGCTCACCATTTAAACTTTAAATCACGTTAGAGTTCTCCGGGCAGGCATCACGTTAGTTCGCGTGGCACTCTGATGCGGGTTCTGTCATGTTTCTGAACTTGTAAAATAAGCAAATATCATGTAAAGGGGTCAACAAAAAAAATAAAAAGTGGGGGACTCCGTCCAACCGCGTGTACTCTCGTTGACTTCTGCATATTTAGAAACAGAATCGTGTGATTGGTTGGCTCTCCCTGCCTGTGTAAGGCAGGCATCGCTTCCGATTGCTAGTGTAAGTCACTCACATAACTGTCTCACTCACATAACTGTCAACTCTCATTCATAAGGCGCCATTGCTGGTGCTACTGCTACCCGCCTTGGATTCTATGGCAAGACAGGAGGCTCCTATTAAGCATTACATTCTTTACTCTGACATCACAGCAGCAAAGAAGAAAAAACTTTTGTAATAAAAACTTTTCTGAAATATGAACTCATAACAGTTCCAACAGTGCAATGTAAAACATCCCAACAAAAAATGGAGGACAGGTCAGGCCCTGGGCTAAGAGCCAATCCCATAAAGGTCCATTCCTCTAACATGAACTCCCCTTTCTTTGCTGCTGATGCCACAGCTAAGTCACACCTTCTAGTTGTTGCCTTAGTGATTGATATATGGAGTTTAGTGTGTTACTTTGTGTCATAATAATATGGGTTTGGCACTGTAGCTGGACTGTAACTGTGAATTCTGTCATTCGCTTCATTTGAATATTTTCATTAGCGTTCGCTTTGTGCAGCGTTCGCTTTAGAACGTGGCACTCCCTGAGACCGTGTTACATTGTTGTGGCGTTCCTTTTACATCTCTCTTCCCCTCACCCTCAAATGTAATCATTATTTAATACTGTACCAATCTGTCTAGGCACAGAGCCCCTTCATCTGTATAGACCTATAGATGGTCACTCAAATTTAGCAGGGTTCCCTCCTCCAAACTGCATTTTATGATATTTAGATTGCATTGATAGGCCTCTCTCCCAACATACAGGTCTCTCAAATTTAGCAAGGGTTCTGTCTACCAACTGCATTGTATGATATTTAGATTGCATTGATAGGCCCCTCTCCCACTATACATGTCTCTCCAGTTTACCTGGGGTTCTGCCCCCAAATTGCATTGTATAATGATTGGATTGATAGGCCTCTCCCCCACTATACAGGCCCCTCAAATTTAGCAGGGGTTCTGTCTCCAAATTGCATTGTATGATATTTAGATTGCATAGCAAGTGCCACACTTAGAATTATGAACATTAGCCTGCACCGCATCTAAACAGGATTGTGAATGCTAACATATGCCACATATAGATGGAATTGTTAAGGTTAGCAAGTGCCACACTTAGAATCGTGAAAATTAGCTTGCACCCCATCTAGACAGGATTATGAATGCTAACATATGCCACATATAGATGGAATTGTTAAGGTTAGCAAGTGCCACACTTAGAATCGTGAACATTAGCCTGCGCCGCATCTAGACAGGATTGTGAATGTTAGCATGTGCCACATATAGATGGAATTATGGAATTGTGAAGGTTAGCAAGTGCCACACTTAGATAGAACTGTGAACATCACGCTGCGTTGCATCTAGACAGGATCGTGAATGTTAGCATATCCCACACTTAAATGGAACTGTGAACACTGGCCTGCGCCACATCTAGTCATAACTGTGAATGTTAGCATGTTAAATATAATATAAACCACTAACCAAAAATGCTTAACATCTCTGCATACTTATCTCATTAAAAAAACTCACACAATCATCTTTCGCACAACAACCCGCACGCACTTCACAACACTGCAACAACACATAAGCCGCACCAACAGCACATGAGGACTGACATCGATCCAATACTCGGTTCAACACCCGGTGTATACCGAGTTGAAGCTGCCAACAGAACACCACTCCTCTCACTATCCTACTCCCTCTTCACCTCACTAACCCATCCCACCTTCTCGTTTGCAGATCCGCCAGAGCACCTGGGGATAAACTCCGTTGGTGACGGTGCGCGGTACAAATACCTTTAACATTTAACATTTAACATAACAGTTCCAACAGTGCAATGTAAAACATCCCAACCCAAAATGGAGGACAGGTCAGGCCCTAAGTGTAACCAATGGGCTAAGAGCCAATCCCATAAAGGTCCATTCCTCTAAAACCAACTCCTCTTTCTTTGCTGCTGACGCCACAGCTAAGTCACACCTTCTAGTTGTTGCCTTAGTGATTGATATATGGAGTTTATTTTGTTACTTTGTGTCATATTAATATGGGTTTGGCACTGTAGCTGGACTGTAACTGTGAATTCTGTCATTCGCTTCATTTGAATATTTTCATTAGCGTTCGCTTTGTGCAGCGTTCGCTTTAGAACACGGCACTCCCTGAGACCTTGTTACATTGTTGTGGCGTTCCTTTTGGAACATGCCAGTCTCAGTGCTTTTTCTTTATTTGCTCACACGGCGCGACCGCCGTGTTTTCTTTTCCCCTTAGGCTGCTCTAACACGCGTCGCCTGCCTCACATTAAACAGGCGGCGGCGCGTGTATTTGTCTTTCTCCTTCAGGAGAAGTCTGCTTGTAGTTGCGCGGTACGCGACCCTGTGAGGGCCGACGTACCGTTCCTTTCCCCAGTGTTTGCTTTCCTTAGTGACGCGCACAGCCCATTAAAGAAGCTTAGCTTCTTACCGACGTGCGTCACTTTTATTGGTTTAAAGCATTTTTCTTTGATTAGTTTCACACGCATAGCGTGTCTTTCACTCCCAGTACGCTGCTCGCGTACAAAGCCAGTTGTTATACAGACAAAGCCTGTTTTTTCTGATGTGAAGTTGCCACCAGTTCTGTCACCCTGCTAGGATGTGTATATTAAATAGCCTGCTCGGCTGCTTTTACTTAAGTGCACTTATTAAATAGCCTGCTCGGCTGCATTTTGGTTGGTGTGTGAGTTGAAGGCTCTGTGTTTTGACACGCTAATTTTCATTGTTTGCTTTTAGTGATAATATATATAATTTCTAGTGCTGTAATGGAAAAGAATATGGTCCCAGCTTCTGTAGATGCCAGCACTCAGGTGCGTCCTTACAAGAAAAGTGATAGGTTGAGGGAGGGTGTAGGAGACCAGTCTTTTCAGCAGCCATCAGTGGCACCGACAATCCAGTCTTCAATGGATACTGCCTTATCTGGTCTCAATAATACCCTTGCTTCAGCTTTTGATAGGTTGATTAATCGCATTGTGGATTTTCACCCTTCCCAGGAAGCGGGGCCCTCTGTCAAAGCCCAGTCCCCTAAAAAATGTACCAGTAAAACTAAGCATATTCAAGGACAACTCAGTCCTTCCCCTGTCCCGTCCCCTGATTCTTCCCCTAGGAGAGGTCAGAAGCGCAGGTGGGACGAGTTCCAGCAACCCCTCTCCTTGACTCCTATGCCAGCCCCCTCGCAACTTCCTGCTGCTGCACCCCCTATTCCTATTTCCACTTTTGATAGTTCTGAGGATTCAGATTCGCCCCCTAAAAGACGTAAAAGGAAGGTGGCTCCTGTCCCTACACAAAAAGGTCCAGTCCTTGATGTCAGTGGTGTACCATTTTTTGACCCTGCCCTCATCTTACACCCTAGGTCGGCAGAGTGGCATACTTCAGAGGAAGTTTCTTCATTTTTTTCTTCATTTTTAGAATTTTGGATCAGGCCTCCACTACCTAAGGCAGACAGGAATAAATTGAGGTCTGAACGCCCTAGGCCGGTCCTTCCTGACAAGGTGGCTTTTACACCTAAAATAGATCAGTCTATGGCTGTGTTTCTTTCTCAAAAGGGGAAAGACCCCAAAAAAGCGGTGGACAAGGCTTGGCGTAACTGCCAAGATAAGCTGTTGGATGTCTTGGGTCCAGTGACGCAAATTTTTGAGCTGGCTGAAGAGGCGGCGTCCTCTAATACCCCGGTGGACGTGAGCGTCTTGAGGGGGTGGATCCAAAGGACAGTTTGCCTGCTCGGCAATGCAAATGCATCTATCTCCAAGGAGAGGCTCAAGTCTTTGCTTATGAGGCTAGATCCTAAATTGGCGGAGATATCGGAAATAGAAGGTGTCTTTCGGCCCAAGGAAATTTGTTTGGAGATAGATTTTTGAAAGACCTTTCCGCTTATGTGCATACATTCACAGCTCTGGATAAGGCTCAAGCCAACATTAAAAAAGTTTTTGCGCCTAAGGTTTTCCCCAAGAGTGGGCGAGGTAGAGCCCGCTCTTCCGGCCGTTTCTCCCAGGGCCCTTCCTGTCCCTGTCAGTACGCGTCCAGAGGCGCACATAATTCCTCCTCTGCTCGGGGAGCGAATACCCAATTTTTCCCTCAGCAAAATGCGAGTTGGAGAGGACGTGGAGGAAGAGGTGCCGGGAGGTTAAGAGGAGCGTCAGGTACTTTCTCAGGTGTTAAAAGTTTTTTCCCACAAAGATCTAGGGAGCAGACTGGCCAGGTTCCTCCCACAGTGGGAGTCCCTCACATCGGATCCTTGGGTATTGCAGACAGTCCAAGGGTATCGCATAGAGTTTTATTCCCCTCCTTGCCAGTTCTCCGCTCCTCACCCAGTGGTATTGGATGAGGTCAAGCAGTCTCTAATAGATGTGGAGGTCAAGGACCTCATTTCCAAGGGAGCGGTAGTCCCGGCCTCTTACAGGGCCTCTCAATTTCTGAGTACCATTTTCCTAGTTCCAAAACCAGATCGGGGGTTTCGCCCAGTCATAAACCTGAAAGCCCTCATTTCATTTGTAGTATACCATCACTTCAAGATGGAGGGAATCCATCTTCTCAGGGACACCCTTCTTCCAGCAGACTGGATGGTCAAGTTGGATCTCAAGGATGCATACCTAGTAGTTCCTGTGTTCCCTCCTCACCAATAGTTCCTTCAGGTTCAGTGGGGGAGTCGGGTCTGGCAGTTTGCCTCCCACCCATTTGGCCTGTCGTCAGCCCCATGGTGCTTCACCAAATTAATGAAGCCTGTGATGGCTCTTCTCAGGTCCAAGAGGATTCGGATCATCGTATATCTCGATGACATGCTCCTGTTAGCCCAGAGTCCTGAGAATCTGTACTCTCATCTGGAGTTTACGGTGACCCTTCTTCAGAGCTTAGGTTTTGTGTTAAATGTCAAGAAGTCCATATTGAAGCCTACGCAATCTATCCAGTTTCTGGGCTTCAATATAAATTCAAAGCTTTGCATCCTTCTTCTCCCAGACAGCAGGCTGTCCAAGATAAGGAAGGAGATTCGCCATATCCGCAGGAAGGACAGGATCTCTCTAGTTGGCCAGGGTAGTGGGGATGTTGTCAGAATCCATTCAGGCTGTCTTTCCGGCCCCCCTACACTACAGAGCATTACAGCATCTGAAGGCAAGACATCTGCGCAGATGTCTGTTTTACTCTCAGGTAGTGGTGTTGTCCCCAGAAGCCAGGTTGGAGCTCCTTTTGTGGCTCAGGCACATGGACGCCTGGAATAGGAGAACAATTTTTGGTCCCTCTCTGGATGTTGTTCTAGAGTCCGATGCCAGCAGAGCGGGCTGGGGAGCCAGGCTGGGCCAGGTTTCCACAGGGGGGAAATGGTCCTAATTGGAGAAAGAGCCCCACATCAACTGTCTGGAGTTGTTGGCGGGTTCCTTTGCAGTCCGAAGCCTTCTCAAGGATCAGGGGAATTGTTGTGTCCTCCTCCGCCTGGACAATGTCTCGGCGGTGAGGTATGTCAATCATTTGGGAGGTACCAGATCCAAGGTCCTAGCGGATCTGGCAAGGGATTTTTGGCATTTTTGCCTGGACCGGAATATTGTGTTAAAGGTGGAATACCTTCCGGGGATCAGCAACCAGGTTGCGGATTGGAACTCCAGGCATCTGCAGGACAGAAGCGACTGGATATTAGACAGGGATCTCTTTACCAAGATAGAATCTCTATGGGGTCCGTTTGCAGTAGATCTGTTTGCCTCAAGGCTAAACTGTTAGGTTCCCAGGTTCTACAGTTGGAGACCGGATCCTGGCGCTCTAGCTACCGATGCGTTCTTCCAAGATTGGTCCGGTCAGAGGGTGTATGCCTTCCCTCCTTTTGCAATGATAGTCAGGGTATTGGTTCAGGTTCGCAGGCAGGAAGCCACAGTAGTGACGTTAACCCCCTTTTGGCCTTCTCAAATTTATCCCAGTTGCTGATAGGTCTGAGGGGGTCCCTAAGGGGGTCCCTCACAAGCTGGTCCTTCAGGGGCACCTCTCCCTTATGGCTTGGAAGATTTCAACTCTTCCTGGTGCTTCCAAGGACTTTCGCAGGACTCTGTGTCAGTCATCAGGGACTCCTGGGCCCCCTCTACTAAGCTGGGATACTCTTCAGCATGGAACCGCTGCGTTAGCTGGCATGTGGTTAGGCACCTCGATCCCGTTTCTGCCCCTCCTGTAGAGGTGGTTAATTTTCTGGTGGATTTGTTTAAGGAAGGCAAAGCCTATAGAACTATTGATGGTTTCCAGTCTGCTATTTCAGCGGGGCACCTTTTGGTTAAAGGGGAAACCTGTAGGTAGGCATTTTTTGGTGCGTAGAGCCCTTAAATATATTCGTATTAAGGTTCCTCCGAAACCGAAGTATTCGGTTCTTTGGGATGTTAATATGGGTCTAGATCTCTTCCGATCCTGGCCGCCTAATGAGGGTCTGTCCTTACAACAGTTATTTTCCTAACTGGCGATGTTGTTGTGTCTGGTGTCTATTTAGAGAGTATCTGATATCAGAGCATTAGATGTGGACAATAGATGTTTACCCCTCAAGGGGTTATCTTCTTTATTTCACGAAGGACTAAATGTGTGACTTCCTCAATATCCTTTCCAGCCTTTCAAGAAGACAGTATATTGTGTTTTATCGCATGTTTGAAATTGTTTTGAGTTGAAAACTGAAAGTCTGAGGCCTCAGAATACCTCTCAGCTGCTGATTTCCTACAGGAAGCACCATAAACCAGTATCCCCTTCCACTTTATCCAGGTGTATTAGGTGGGTTATGCGGGAGGCGGGAGTTGACACTTCCTACTTTGGTCCCCATTCGGTTAGGGGCGCTATAGCCTCTAAAGCCGCTTTCCTGGGCGGCAGTCTGGAGCAGATTCTTAAACCAGCTGATTGGTCAAGGGAGTCAACTTTCAAAACGTTTTATCATAAACGCATTGTTCATGTTGCTGTTGATGTACTGCAAGGGCTTTGAACTTGCATAATAGGAGCCTCCTGTCTTGCCATAGAATACCCAATCCCCCACACTAGCGTGAGAAGGGGGTTTAGATTCTATTAAAGACAAGGAGGCGAATATTATCCCTCCCGCCCACCCTTACTGGTTTTTGATTATCTTTCGGCTTTCGGGTGAGAGGTCCTGGTTCAAAGGAGATCGGTTTCAGTTCAGTTTGCGGGAGAGTTCAAGTTCTGCCTGTTTTCAGTTGGATCATCACTCCTTGTGCTACGCGGATGGTTTCTGCAGTGGACGTCCGAGGAAGAACAGCGACAGAAAGAGGAGTTGGTGTTAGAGGAATTGACCTTTATCGGATTGGCCCTTAGCCCATTGGTTACACTTAGGGCATGACCTGTCCTCCATTTTGGGTTGGGATGTTTTACATTACACTGTTGGAACTGTAATGAGTTTATATTTCAGAAAAGTTTTTATTACAAAAGTTTTTTCTTCTTTGCTGCTGTGATGTCAGAGTAAAGATTGTAATGCTTAATATTCACCTCCTTGTCTTTAATAGAATCTAAACCCCCGTCTCACGCTAGTGTGGGAGATTAGGTATTAATTTCACACACCGAACAGGTTCAATGCCCCCCATAGCTGATAACGGGGGTAGGGGGGTTCACCTTCCCAGCAAACTTTAATCACCCTCCCAAAAAGGGTTTCTCTCGGACAGCCCAAAAAAATATGTGACCACCGTAGTAGCCACATTAAAGATTCATCACGCTGAAAGTTATGCACTAATTTCATCACACCCGTATCCCCATATCTGGTCAAAATGTTCCGTTTGTGCAACCGTACAGTTGTGGGTTCAAGTCGGCAGAGCTGATTCTGCCTTTCAACTTCCAAATTGGGAAATAACAACGCCCGTCATTATTTGCGCTATGAAATATCAAACACAAAGGAAGCAAGAGCGTTTTAAAAAAACATTATTTGTCGTAGGGCAACGCATTTGTTTTGGAAGCAAGAAAACACAGTGCGACAAATGTCGAATCCCTGTCCCACGCTTAGAAGCCAATCTCTGGTATTAAGCGTATTATCAAAGAACAATTATTAGTGCTGCCAAGAGGTGGCAGAAGCAGGTTTGGTACTGTGATTATCAAATGTTGTGATAGCTTGCGTGGTTTCGAGACCACGTGATGTGGCTTAATAAAAGGTTGCTGGAAAGCTAGCAAAGGCACTCTGCGCTCCGACACCCATACTGAGTGTGTGTGTCCCGTTATTTCGCCTGCCGCGGCACATCCAGACTCATTGCGCCCCGTCAATCAGGAGGTGTCACACTGGCGACGAAGGCGGTGATGGAGCTCACCTGCTGCTACCGCTCACCCGACCCAGCGCAATGCTGCGTTGGCCCACTAACATGCCCCAGGCACTCACAGGCCAGCAGAATCAACCGCAGAGTCATGCCCACCCAACCTCCCCCACGGTGCCAGACGTCTGGAAGATAGCCGTGAGTAAAGATAGAGCACTGTGCTCCTCCCAGGGCCCATTCCCTCCAACTAATGCTGGCACCACGTTAGCAAGCAGACTGCTGCTGACCGCGGGCCACCAGAGAGAAGCACAAGAAGTCCACGACTAGCCTCCCAGGCCCATTCTACAGGCCTGCATGTATGCTATTCACCCGGCAGAGCTACCAAGGGCACCACACTGCCCAACTCCAGTACAATGCAACACAACACCGCCAAGACCGGCACATTCCACAGGGAGCCAGCCCTGACTGCCTGGAACACGCACCCTGACAGGCACACGTGCTACCCTGTGCACCCAGCACCACCTACACCTGCATAGAGCCACACACAATGGCAGAAGACCAAGCTGCAACACCAGCCATGCCACAGAACCACAACCCGGACACCAGCACATGGTTAGATACCACGCAGGGCACGTTCATGAAGCCATTCAGGCCTTATGGCCCCCGGGCGGCGCTCCCCTGGGAGTTATTGGCCCAACAATTAGAACTGAGCCTAAAATCACGCAAGATCACGGACGATGAAGAAAAATGGACGTTCCTCATGCTCAAACTTGACACCATGGCATTGACACTCTTCAACGCGTTTCCAAACCCCGGCAATGAGGACGACTATGAGACTGCTTAGACTGTCCTTACAAGAACATTTTTAAGCCCCAACTAAGCCCAGATTTTGAACGCTTCAAAATGAGCCAGGCAAGGCAACGTCCACAAGAAAGTGTTGACGACTTCCATGGTCGGCTACGGGAAATGGCGATCGGGTGAGACTTCCCCGACAACGAGTTCGCAGACAGCAAGTCATACATGGCCTCTCCTCTGAGAAGCTTTGTAGAACCATTCTGTTTGAGACGAATCTCCCACTAGACACAATCCTCACCATGGGACATCAACGTGAAAGGACAGATGAGCACGTGGCAGAAATGGAACAGATGATCAGCTGCCTACCACTCGACACAGAAACACAGCACAACAGCGTGACCACTATCAATGCAATGCGACAGAACCAACCCCAACAGGGGCAAGCAGCGAGCAAGATTTCCTATGGTGGGGCGGGCAACAACACAAAGGGATGCCATGCCCGGCATACAGCCCCATGTGTGGAAAAATCAACTACTATGTGTCAGTATGCCTCAACTCCCAAAGAGCCAAGGAACACTCGCCTCGAGGAAAAGCCCAGAAATGGAAAACTGATCCAAGATCATGGAACGCGCAATCCTTCCATTCAGGGCAACCAGACCACCGCCCACAGAGGCAGCCCAACCGGACCCGAGATACACAAAGAGGGCGGGCCCGAGCAGTCGAAGGAGATGGCGCTGACAGCAGAAGCGACGACAACCAGTCGGGCATAGAACAGTCACCAGACGGCGCGAGCCGCTCCCACAAATCAAGACGGGAAAAAGCTCACATGATCTCGGCAGTTAAGGCAGAAAACCGCAAACAACCCTACAACAGTAAATCGCATCGTAGCTGCATGATAACAGAGACATCCTAGTGAAGATGATGATTGATACTGGCGCCACAGTGAATGTAAAGCCGACCACAAAGTTTGAGAAGCTGAACCCCAGACCAACACTGCAGCGTAAGCCCGTAGAGCTTATGCATATGAGTGCAAAAAAACCCTGGCAGTTGTAGGGTACTTCAAAACCACCCTCACGTACAGCAGGAAGAGCTGCAAGACACTGGAATTGAGACACTACTCAGCTGCCCAACCGGCGAAAGACTAGAACTGATACTTTTCACATTGGCAATCCACTCCATAGAAGTGGCCCACCTGCTGGCCAAACACAAGAAGCTGTCCCAAGGCATCGGATGCCTGAAGGGGAGAACGGTAAAACTTCACATAAACCCCACAGTGGAGCCAAGGGCTGTCTGGCACTGAAGGGTTCTATTCCACATGAGAGCAGCAGTTGAGGCATGGTTGTGAAAGTAAAGCCCAAACAGCCATAAGCTGTACGGATATGCATTGATATGTGCCTGCCTAATGTTGCAATAGGGGGGGGGGGCACATTATCCCGATAGTGGATGAGCTAATCGTGGACCTAACAGGTGCTACCGTCTTCAGCAAATTAGGCTTAAGATCGGGGTACCATCAGATCCGGTTGGCGGAGGAATCAAGGTACATCACAACCTCCTCATCGCACCTTGGGCTGAGAAGATACCGCTGGCTCAATTTTGGAATTTCCTCTGCAGCTGAGGTATTCCAACATGAAATTAGGAAAATACAACAGGACCTCCCGAGAGCAATGTCAGTGATGACATTCTAGTCGATGGCAAAACGGAGGAAGAACACAACAGACGACTAGCTGCAACGCTCCAACGACTGGAAGAATCTGGGCTGACCCTCCATGAGGAAAAATGCGAATTTAAAAAAATCCACAATAATCTCCCAGTAAATTGGACAAACTGGGGGCCAATTATAAGAATTTCAATTTGGATAATTGTGTCATTGAGATCTTGAATAAGGTGGAGACTCTAGGTGTGTACCTGGATAAACACATGAACATGAAGGCCCAGGTGAACAGTCTTATTTCATCATCCTCATATCTCATTAAACTCTTCCGCCACCTACACCCTTTTATTTCTGAAAGAGATTCAGAAACCTTGGATACGGCCATTATTGGATCCTAATTGGATTATGGGTGTAGCCTTTTGGTGGGCAATCCACAGGCAGAGCTTCAACGCCTTCAGGTGATCCAGAATGGGGCGGTGAGAGTAGTGAAGGGCCTAAGTAAAAGAGATCACATTTCTGAAGCTAGAAGGAGCCTCCATTGGCTACCGATCGGGGCAAGAGTTTTGTTCAGGCTTCTTCTAATTACCCACAAATGTATCATGGGTCAAATGCCATCATACCTGAAGGAAGCCATTGTCTTGAAAGATAACGCCAGGATCTTGAGATCAGATAATACTAATCTTCTTAAAGTTCCGCATAGTAATTCTAATAAGGCAAGACAGGTGTCATTTGAAGTAGCAGCTCCAACCGCCTGGAATGCCCTGTCGCCCACGCTAGGAACGATAAACTCGACAGAACTGTTCAAGCAGCTGAAGACCCTGCTCTTTGCCTAGAGAGTTCTCGTAGTCACATATGCCTCGGCTTCTCATCACTCTTAGTCCTGTCATGTCCCCTCTGGGTCTATGTTTCCTGTGTGTAAGTCTGCGCGCATCACCCCACGGGTACCAGGTGCGCTCTACAAATGCTTTAACATAACATAACAAGTTTCATTGGATATGTATTCAATGAAAGGGGGTGTCCCCGGATCCGGGCAAAGTGGTCGACATCAAAAATGCCCAGGCCCCCACCAACGCAACGGAGTTCCTCAGCTTCCTAGGAATGGCAACATACTGCAGGCGATTCATCCTCAACCGAGCCCCCCTTGCCACTCCACTGTGAGAACTCACTAAGACACAGGTGCGTGCAGGATTGTCAGCGCACTGTACACTTTGGGGTGACATTTACACAGTGATATTTAAGGTATCTACTTTCCTCCAAAGAAACAAATTGAGCAGATTCTTCTAGCAGAGACCTTGCGCTGTCCCATTGCTTGTCTGATGGGAGTTTTTGAGAGTGTTGAGGCCACACTTATCCCGTTAAATGCAGGAAAATTGTACATTCCTATTCCCGGGTACTTGCAATCTTGTCCTAGATCCATAAAGGGTCAAGTAAAACTTCTAGTACCAGAATACATTGTAACAACAGCACTGGGTCAACTACTCATTCATGCCCCTGGGCTATCTGAGAGTCTTTTAAACTGAGTGTTGTACGTAGGCCCCACTCCCCTCTCCTCTAGGAGGCATGAATTTAGCTATCCCACTTGCTGGTGTTCCAGCAAGGTGTCCTGCCCTCACGCTGGGGCCAGCGGGAACAAGGAGGACCAGTTTCCAGCCAGAATACATTGGGTAGAATTGGACTGTAATATGATATATGATATGATGTGGCATTTATTACGCACCTTTACACAAGTGTTTTTAGGTGCGACAAGACAAGGAGGGGGAAACAAGGGAGGACAACATAACGATCTTACTAGGCCTTGTGTCAATCAGATCGTGCAACTGCGGGAAGTGGGAAGGGGAGACGTGCCAGGAGTAAGGGGAAGGGAGAAGTGCAGTTAACACAAAAGTGTAGCCAGAGAGTGGCTCATAAGTGCAGAGAGAAGGGACTGTAGGGTTGCAGATACAGACCCTTGAGTGATGTGGAGCCCCGAGGCAGCGCAAGGGCAAGTGGACATGCAGGAGCCTGGGACCGAGTTCAGAAGGTGACCAGCAGAATGCAGAAGCAAGAGACTCAAATACATTCTCGTGAGCCAGTTGAAAGGCTTGAACATTTTTTTTAACAGGCCTTTCTCCTCACCACACTCTCGCCCTCACCCCCGCAAAGGGACAGCTGGACTGCAGTACAACACAAGAATGCTTAACATCACCAGGCTGGAAAAGAAGGCTAGTTAAAGAGAAAAAAATGACACAGACACTTATGCTTCACCCATGGAGCCTGGAATAGCAACTCAGCGAGCATCAGGGTGCTCCCATCTCTCTTGCACTAAAGAAGACCCTCCACTTCAAAGAACACCCAGGGCGTTATTGGTCTGGAACCTTCACATGACCCACTCACAGGCTGGGCTGAAGATGTGTCAGGGCTCATGGGGGGCCCATTTCAACATGATGCTTGGGCCTCTCACTTACCTACAGATGGGAAAAACAGTCTGGAGAACCGCTGGGTGCTCACATGATAATGGAGACATAAAGGAACGCATCACAGGGGTTTATAACGGCAGATTATCACGGAGCAGGCAAGCAGCTCAGAACTGAAAAACGAAATATCCACTGCGACGTCATTAATCGCTCTTTGTCAGCAATGGACATGTGGTGATAAGTATGTTGCTAAATACTGCAAAGCCCAAGGCAGGCAATGGCATGAAGGCACAGCAAAGACAGCTATTAATGTCCTTGAAGTAATATTGTGCTTTGTCTTAAGTCTGCCAACATTGGGGAAGCTGCGGAGGGGTGCGGGGGATTGGGGGCCTACTGCCAGGTTTCCTACGTCCATGAAGGCTTTTGTTAGGCTGTAACGGCCTAATAATGAAAGGACCGCACACCAGCTGTAGGATCAACGTCTTCTTTATTCAAACTCTCAACCGTCACTAACTTTCCCTTTCTCCTCCCCCTTCGTTCCCTGCTCGTCGCAACACACGTGACTCACTCATCAGGACCCAGTCTCTATCTTAAAGGGACAGGGCTCTGTGGCAACACTCCCGGACAAATGTCCTTGCGTGCGCTCAACATTCTTCAACCAGTCTGGGAGGTCTCTTGACATTCCTTTGCGGTCGTTGTAAGGGCTCTGACGTCATGCACCCATCAAGTGTGTCACCCAGTTCCATTTGTCGTCGGTTCGGTGGCTCTGGAGGAATCCACAGGTCGTCTCTGGCCTCGTGGTATTCCGGATCTGGTTCAGGAGTTGGCGGTCCCTCTTCTTCTCCTCTGCTGGCGCGTTTAAACTGTGAGCTGTTTCTGGTTACTTCCTTCTCGGCATTGGTGGTAGTAACCATTGTACATTTGACGGTGACAACTTGAAGGGGTGCAGGTGCAAACTGTGGGGTCAGTTTTCTTCTGCATGGGCTGTTGTACCCATACTTCGTCTCCTATTTGAAACTTGTTTGGTCGAGCACCTCTTCTTTTATCAGTCTCTAATCTTGTCTTCTCCTTTTTCTCGGCGTCTCTTCTTAGGATTCTGGGTCTGCTGTAGGCTGGTTTGCTGGGTTCCTGACAATCCTCGTGCGGACCTGGTATCTCATCATTAGTTCTGCTGGAGTTCTGTTTGTGGCTTCGTGGGGCGTATTGCGATAGTCTCTTAACATTCAGCATAGTGCCTTGTGTGGATCAGTGCCTTCGACACATGTTCTTTGCAGTACCTTTTTGATTGACGCCTGTTAGGACACCTACCTGTACTGGGCGGCGGGGCTCTGGGGGGCGTGCTGGTTCCTGGCGGCTGTACCCACGTCTCAGATTGTGGAGACGACGCGCCGCCCCGGGCACATTTCCCCGGAGGATTTGCTCTGTCCTGGCCCGTGTGGGGCACGGTTGTCGTTCACGCAGCTGTTCGAACGTGTTTGCGTTCCAAACCTCGTTCGCGAGGCGACATCCATTCGCGCATGCGCATTGCAGCGCGGTTCAAGCCTCGTTTTCACACGGGACCGCTACTTAAGCGATCCGAATTGTTTTCCCATCGCGTCTCAACGCGGTTGGTTCCCTTCCGTTTCGCTCCCTGGTTCTGAGGTTCTTGGGTCCTGATCCTGTGCCTGGGCTGTGTCCTTCCTGCCCCTACCCTTGTCTGGCTCCCCTTTCCCTTCCCTCTCCTGTCTTCTTGTGTACTCTGGTCTACCTCCCTGGGGAATCCTCCTGCTTCCATCCTTGCCTGAGTTGCCCACTTCCTGCTGAGTCTCCTGTGGTCCTGGTCTGCTTCCCCGGCTCTCCTGCATTGGTACCTTGGACTCACTGCTTACCTGTACCTGTACCATAAGACTCTTTGCTTACCGGCATTGGCACCTTGGACTCCCAGCTTACCTGTACTGGCTACTTTTGTACTTTCACTATCCTGGATAGCTGCTTGGGATACTTGCCGGTACCTGCCAGAAACATCTACGACCTTCCCAGTCAGTGCTTGCACTGTTCTGACGCCACGTTAATATTGGGAAGCGTCATTCGTGGCGTCAGGAGCCGGCCCCAGTTCAATCCTGTATTACAGGACGGGTCCGGGGTTGGTTCTTTGCGTCGCTACTCTTCATTTGCGAAGACTTCATCAGCTACGTGTCTACCTCTACCACGACCTGGCTACCTCGGCACGCAAGACTTCTGGAGATACAGGTACGCCCCGTCCTCGGGACACACAACTTAACAACGCCATGAATCTCTCTGCCATTCTGTTGGCTTGTGGCCAGCATGGTGTAATCTTTTGGTGGTTGAAGCCCATGTGTT
Source organism: Ambystoma mexicanum (assembly GCF_040938575.1). Classification (NCBI taxonomy): domain Eukaryota; kingdom Metazoa; phylum Chordata; class Amphibia; order Caudata; family Ambystomatidae; genus Ambystoma; species Ambystoma mexicanum. The sequence goes on from NC_090940.1 coordinate 167,663,400, forward strand.
TGGCAAATATTCCAAATTCATGGCCACTGAAGGGTGGACCATTGTCTGATTTGATGATCTCGGGGATGCCCCATTCGCTGATGACCTCATCAAAGATGGCGGCTATCTGGGCAAAAGCTGTGGACTTCGCCTTCTTAACGATCGGGAGTCTGGAGTGGTCATCTATGAAGAGAAGCAGGTATTCACCAGACTCAAGGGGTTCTTAGAAGTCGACAGCGACTCTCTCCCATGGGTGGTCAGGGATCTGTGTCGGCCGGAGCGGGACCGGGGGTTCAGCTCTGGCTGTGCATTGGCAGGCTACACAGTTATTCATCCACTGGTCCACCATAGCATCCAGGAACGGGAACCAGACATGGCACCTCAGTTGTCTCTTCATGTTTTCGGCTCCCCGATGGACTTCGTGGGCCGTATTGGTGACCTCTGAGCAGAGGGTCGCTGGGATGACTAGTCGGCACCCTCTCAAAATGATTGATTTGTCTCGTACTGCCAATTCTGTGTGAACCTTTGCCAGCCTTTCAAGCTCATCCCTGCATGCTCCTGGATGATGGAGCACCGTGCGGCGAAAGTCTTTCCACCGGTTGTTTTCGGTGAGGCCTATCGCCAGAGCCATCGACGGGTCTGCTGCTGAGGTTAATGCCACTGTCTCTAGTGACACAGACGGTGGCAGTGCGTTTCACGTGACATAGCTAATGTATTCTGTTTCTCCTTGTCTGGGGGCAGGCTTGCCAGCTGGGTGTCTTGATAAGTAGTCTGCTGGGTTGTTTTCACCGCCTGGACGATGAATGATGTGAAAATCGTATTCCTGGAGCCTAATGCCCCATCGTTCGATCCTTGGGGGCATTTTGGTCCTTGGGTTTCCGAAGAGCGATAGTAAGGCCTGGTGGTCCGTAATGAGGGTGAACTTCTTTCCTATTATAAAATTATGAAAGTGTTCAAGCGCTCAGACAGCGGCGAGGCTCTCCTTTTCGGTTTGTGAGTATGCTGATTCTGGAGGGGCCAGTGCCCTGCTGGCATAAGCTACAATGTGTCTCGGGTGGGTATCTGAGCCGCTGGTTTGAGCCAGAATGGCTCCCAGTCCAACTGGACCTGCGTCCACTACAATCTCTGTGTGCCAGTCTGGGTCAAAATAGACAAGCCTCCTGGCTTCCGCTAGGGCCTGCTTGATGGAGTCGAAGGCTGATTGGCATTCGTCGGACCATAAAAATGGGATTTCATTCTGTAGCAACCGTCGTAGTGGTTCCGTGATGGTGGCCAAGTGGGGAATGTACCTGGCGCAATAGCCCGCCATACCCAGGAATGATCTGACGTCCGCTGCTTGGCAGGGTTCCTGCAGGTTGAAGATTGTGGAAACTTTGTCGGGATCTGGGGTCATGCCATCAGCCTAGAAAATGTGTCCGAAAATCTTGAGTTTGGATTTGCTGAATCTGCATTTTTCTAGATTCAATGTCAGACCTGCCTCTTGGACGGCAGTGCAGGTCGCCCATAAGGCTGTATCATGTTCGTCTCTTGATCTTCCAAATACGAGAATGTCATCGCTGTAGATAAGTGTCCCCTTTATTGGCTGGATTATTTGTCGTATTGCTTCATGGAAGATTTCAGCTGCTGATGATATGCCAAAGTTGAGGCGTTTGTAGCGGAAGAGTCCATCATGTGTGGCAAAGGTGGCAATGACCCTGAAGTCGGGGTGAAGCTCCATTTGATGGTAGCCCTGATTGAGGTCAAGCTTGGAAAAGAGGACAGCTTTATTGAGTTGCATGATCATGTCTTCTATTCTTGGCCCAGGATGTCGTTCCCTCTGGATGGCAGTGTTGGCCATTCTCATGTCTACACAGAGAGTCGTAGATGGCCTTCTTCTTCCGGGACAATGACGAGAGGTGAGACCCATGGAGTTGGGCCTGTGGCGGATTCAATAATGTTGTCCTTCAAGAGTTGATTAAGTTCATCCGACACGGCCGACTGGAGGTGGAAGCCAACTCTGCGTAGGTGTTGAGGAACGGGGCGGACTGACAAGTCAACATGTAGTTTCACCGGCGGGCCTTTCATTTTGCCAGTCCAGTGCATAGGCGTGGGAACTCCGTCAAGATTGTTTCCCTCGTGATGGTAGATGTTGTTGATGTATTAACTTCTAGGTTGCAGATCCGATCCATTGTCTCGGGCAGAGGGGCCATGGAGAGGATGCTGTCACCTTCCTGTACATGGATGTCCATCAGCCCCAGACATGAGGCCGTCTTATAGCTTAGGGGACACCTCCCTTTTGTTGGTCTCTTGATCACATGAATGATCGACGTAGTGGCGTAACCTCGATGGAGGCAGCGTCTAAAGGATCCCGCGGGTTGTCAGCGCCCCATTGAAAAATCTTGGAGGTTGCCTGCATCAGCCTCGGTCTGTCGTTGATTTGTAGGAATTCTTTCTCTCCCATAATGTTCACGGTTGCCCCTGAGTCAATGAGAAAATGACATAGCTTCCCACATATGTCCACTGTTATCCATGGTGCTTCTCCAGCTTTCGTTTCATCCATGATGAGGTTGACGTACTCCTCTGATGCATATAGATCATATTGTTCATTAACATGGTCATGGCCATAGGGTGTCATGGTGTAATATCCTTGGCGTGGAGGTGGTGGACCATCATATTCATCGCAAATTTGTGAGTCTAGGTCTTGCTCTTCGGGTTCTTGCAGTTCATCTTCTGGATAGAGTTCTTCGACCACTCTCACATACCTCCTGGGCCCTTGCTGGTATGGACCCATTTGGTAGGGCTGGTTTTGTGGTGGCCTTTGGTACGACCTCTACTGAGGCATCGTGGGTGCTCGTGGTGTGGGAAATGACCTACCTTCCCGGCAGACCGACTGGAAATGTCCTTCTCTTCCACAATTTCCACATTTTTGGGTGAGTGCAGGGCATGTTGCTGCATGTGGAAGAGCCATCCCACAGCGATAGCATTGACGCTGCATCCGCGCTGTCATTTGCTGGTTGGGGCCGTTGCGTCTGTCACCCCCTCGTGAGGTGTTAGTGTGGATTGCAGCTATGACTTTGTTCTTCCATTGTTTGGTCGTGGTGGTGCCAGACATGTGGGTTGCTTGTCCGTCAACTCTTTCGAGGATCCTGCCCATTTAGCTGACTTCCTCGATGGCGAGTTTTTTTTTGAGTAGTTGTTTTTTGAGTGTTGGGGAGATGCATTCCTCGATCCCATGTAAGCGAATGGCTTCTACTAATGAAAATGCATGGAACTGGGTTTGTGCCCCCTTGATCCGTAGTCGGGTGATAAATTCATCCACTGTTTCATCTACTCTTTGAGTGCATTGATTGAATATATATCTTTCATAGTCTCTATTAGGTTCGATGACTAGCCGCTTATTGAGAGCAGTGATTAGCGAGGTGAAGTCGGGGTGTTCAGCCAGTGGGATTGTTTTAATTAATGTCTTAACTTCATTCCCAACCGTGTTGAGAAACATGCTGCGTAACCTGGGTGAGGTCTCTTCACTGGCTGCAGCTATGAAATTATTAAAATCCTCAAGCCATTCTACCCACCGGGGCCCTTTGTCAGCTTGTGGTGTGAGGGAGAATGGCGGCAGCATCCGCCATGCAGTGTTGTTGGATCTTGTTGCAGGTGCCGGGGGCACTGGGGCTTGCCACCCTTGGTCAGGGGATGAGCTCATTGTGACTGCGGGCTGTATTGGCTGATGTTTCTCTCAGGGGCGATGGTCGCCTGTTGTCTATACTATGTGACTGACTGCTGTGGGTAGTGCAGTTGTTTGTGTGCCCCCCCAGTGGGGTTTGGTCAGGTGTGGGATGAGCTTCTGAGCAGGAGCAATTGTGCACCTTTAATTTATTTATATATATTTTTTTCTTCTTTCAGACAGTCTGTGCCCGTGCTTGCAAATATTAGTCTAGGTGGAGTGGCATATGTTGTGGGAGAGTGGGGCGCCACCCACCTGTGTCATGCACTTGCTGCGTGAGGACTGGGGTCTTCAGCCACTGGCGGATTGCAGCGCGGCTCCAAAATGGCGCATGTATCCTTTTACGCCCTTTTTCCGGCAGCGTGGCTTTGTGTGGCTGCTGGAGGAGAATGGAGGCAAGGCCCGGGATCGAGTCTGCCGCTTCGTTGCTCGTGCGTCTGATGGAGGAGGAGGAAAGCAGGACCCGGGATCGGGCCTGCGGATGCACCGCTTTGCGGATGCCTGGCGCGCAGGATCTTCTAGAGGAGGAGGAGAAGGTAGCGCCCGGGATCGGTTCAGCTTCAAGGGGAGCAGGGTCTGGGATCGGGCACCTTGCGGGTGGCATGAGGCGAAGTGCCTGGATCGCCGGACTGAAACGGGGCCCAGGATCGGGTATACCGCTGGACGGGCGAGGTGACCAAGCGCGGCGGGATCGCCCACGCTTTGGAGGAGGACGCTGGTGCGCGGAGGATGAGCCCTTGTTGCCAGTTGTTAGGCTGTAACGGCCTAGTAATGAAAGAACTGCACACCAGCTGTAGGATCAACGTATTTTTTATTCAAACTCCCAACCGTCACTAACTTTCCCATCCCCCTTCGTTCCCTGCTCATCACAACACACATGGCTCACTCATCAGGGCACAGTCTGTCTTAAATGGACAAGGCTCTGTGACAGCTTTGCCTTATGTATGTAGGGACTGTGGCGAGGAAGATTAGGACTCAGTGTTATGCTCTGATTACCTACCGGTAATCTTCAATACATTTAATTCTACTCTTCTTCGTCACAGTCCATTCACATGAAGGTGGTCTGAATTCCTGCAGTCTTTACTCTATATTTATGTTCCTCCAATTATTTTGACCCCCCTCTCCCTGAGTGCCACCCTCCTCTGGGCCAACATGGTCAACCTACCCCAAATGAGTCAGGACAATCGAATACTCCATGGTTGGAGATGCAAGATTGTGGACTGTGTCTGACAAGAAAGAGTAAGACTAGGCGTAATGAAAATGCACGCTAAGTAATCCACGCATTCCCCACACTCTTTCCTATCCCAATACATACACATGAAGAACAAACAGCAAATAACATTAACTGACCCACTCCTTAATTTAAAAAAAAGGGACAGCCCCCCCTGCCGCCGTGCTCACTGCTAGACCCACTGCTCCAGGAACCCAGGAAAGGCCCTGTGGATTTAGGAGACAACATTTTTTTTTTTTAAAGCTGAAATAGTTAACTGACTGAACCAGTTTGCTCTTGAAGAAACTAGTTATAATGCAAAAGTTATAAAAATATGTTGGGGTTGAATTGCCTCCACTTTTTCCCGTTTGAATTGCTTCTTCGTACACAACGTTATTGTCATGTTCTTCAATCATATGTTCTCCAATCATGATTTTCTTGTGATTATTTGCTTACTGGGTGCTAGCATCAGTATACAGGCATAACAATAGAAATGCATATATTTTTCTAATTAGATGTATCGGTGTATACAATGAAGATGATGGTTTGAACTGAAATTTGATTTGTCTTAGGGGAAACAAATATCCCCATTTTTGGCCTCATTTGTCAATCGTAAGGGACCAAAAAAGACATGTCATAAGGTATAATCACGTTTTCAAATTGTGTGTACAAGTGCTGGGAACCCAACCATATATGTTGATTTAGGAGCAAAGACATAAATGGCGCGGCCCAAAAGGCGAAACCAGTAATTATGCTTGAACGCTCTCTGGGAAGCCCAGAGCAGACTTGCAGGGTCTAAAGAGCAACGCCCTCTGTCCCCTGCCCAAGCAATGGACGTAAATCTGAAGATCGACTCAGAATTGCATGAGGGGCTCTGGTTCCATAAACTGACAAGATGGCTTTCCTAAGACTAACCTGTGCCAGAGAAAGGAGAGATCTTGAGACTGCTGTTTCTGTCCCTAGGCGACACAGATGCTGCTAACCGATGAAGGTGTTGGACCCGGAAGGCCCAAAGCTCAGAGTCAAATGGAAGAAGAAACACCCTTGGCCGGAAGCAGGGTCACCCCGGTGTAGTGTCGGGATGACAAGCACCGCAAATGAGCGTGAGAAACACGCTAGACGTAATGGGTCATGTGGCCAAAGGGGATGTGGAGAATGGGGCAGCACCAACAAAGGCAGTTTTTGGTTGCACCCTATCTGTGTGGTCGTCTCTTTTATGTCAGCTAGCGTTGGGCCTAAAATGCCGGCGCCACATTGCGATGAAGGTGTAATTCTTGTGAGTTGCAGAATATCAGTCTATCGTCACTGTAATTTTTGCAGTCCACGATGTGGCATATCACTCTCCTTATTTCTTCTTGGATGATCTAAATGGCTGAGGAAATCCCAAAAGTCAGTCTCTTATAACGGAACAACCCTAGGTGAGTGGTAAAAGTCATTATATAGTGGGGCTCCTCACTTCTCTCGATTTGGTGGTATCCCTTGTTTAAGTCTAGCCTGGAGAAGACAGTGGGCCTCATTACGAGATTGGCGGTCCGGCAATAATGGAGCCGGTAAGGCAATACCGGGCTCCAATACTGGTCCATAGTATTACGACCCTAGACACCGGTCCCACCGGCATCGACAAGGACCCGCTGTGGCCGTGCACCACCGTACCGGCATGCGGGCGCGCATGCTGGTGGCGTGCCCGTAATACCGGCATCTCGCAACAAAGAGGACACCAGGAGTCGCACGGACATGTACATACCAGCATCGAGATGCCAGTAAGAAGGGCCACCATGATGCCGGCAATACCGGCATCACCGACCACCCATTAACAGCAAACTGCTGTGTAACCAAGTGCCACAGGTACACACAATCAGCACAGGTGGAGGCAATGGAGTCAGGGCCAGCACAAAAGGAGCACACCCACACACCACACCCCTTTCCAAACCAAAAGGCTACCACTTGCACTTGCCATACTGGGGCTGGAGGACATGCCTGCACTGCTACTCCTTGAACAGGCAGTACAACAGGCAACACAGAGGGGACGCAGGAGGAGAAGGAGGGTGAGACTGGCCCAGCAAATCCAACCGGTGCAGGTAGTTGTTCCCCGCAGACAGCCATCAATTCCACCTATAAGGGCCAATCCATTTGACTTAACCCCAGCACAGATCCACACCCTGTACCGGCTGGACAGGGACACCATCACCAACATAGTGGAATTAATACAGGAAGACTTGGTCAGCCTGATCAACATCCGCACAGCCACCCCCCCCCCCCCTGCTGAAGGTGGCATCCGTGCTCCACTTCCTGGCCACGGGCACTTACCAACTCACAGTGGGCCAAATGCATGGCATGTCACAATCATGCTTCTCTGTTGTGTTAAACCAAGTGATGGATGCACTACTGAAGAACGCAAGTGCCTACATATCCCTACCACGTAAACCAAATGCCACCAAAATAGCATTCCATGCACTGGCAGGCATGCCCAATGTAATTGGTGCCCTCGACTGCACGCACGTAGAGTTGGTAGTCCCACATGCCGTGGAGGTGGTGTACCGCAATCGGAAGCTATACCACTCCATCAATGTGCAGATGGTGTGTGATGCCAGCCAGATAATTACACATTGCTGTGCCAGATACCCAAGATCCACGTGTGATGCCATGGTGCTGCGGAATTCCTCACTACCCTTTACATGGAAGGAGACGTTGTACGAAGTGGCTGGCTGTTGGGTGAGTCTGCCCCCTGGGCCATCGGGGCAAAGGGATGGGGGGATACATGCATATGCAAAGGGAATGCCCCCTGGGCCATGGGAGGAGAGGGATGGGGGGCCTGAAAGTATCTTGAGTTATCCCCAGCCACACAGCCCTCACATGTGCGTACATAATGGACCTAGCCAAAATGCATCGGGGGGCCTGGTGGTTTAAATGTCTAGGCCCCTAAGTCATGCATGTCACCCAAAGCTCGCACCATGGATTGGCATGTACTGTACAGGGCTGATAGTCATGTGGATGTGGCTGCCATTGACGGGATAGTGCATGTGAACTTGAAAGATGTACAGGCTGAGCACACATGGCAAGTGAGCATTATCCTTACACATATCTCATTCTGCTCCCATGCAGGTGATGCTGGCTATCCTCTGAAGACGTGGCTACTCACCCCTGTCAGGAATCCACAGAACAGGCATGAAGAGGACTTCAATCCTGCACATACACGCACGCGTGTGGTCGTTGAGCAGACTTTTGGCCTGTTGAAGGCACGGTTTCGCTGCCTCAGCAGGTCACGAGGGGCACTCATATACGGGCCTGAGAAGGTGGGCAAGATCATCATGGTATGTGCAATGCTGCATAACAAGTGCATCCGGCGGAACATACCCCTGCCACCTGACATGGAGCTGCCACCACCTGCTGAAGTAGAAGGAGAGGAAGGAGTAGATGTTGGACATAGGCCAGGACGCGATACACTTGAAGGTCGCGCAGTGCGGCGATTGGTCATAGACCAATCATTCTGATTTACTTGAATGCAGAGGGTGCCATGTATTGGGAACTGTGGGCACTGGGTGTGTGGGTATATGGGCACAATTCACTATGAAGCAATACATTGACAAACAACAAATAAGCAATGTCCACTCGTGATGTTTTGTACACAACAGGTGTATTAGTGAGTTTTTTTGTACAATGAGATTCAACAATCCACGCCCCCCACACCCCTCCCCATCCCCCACACACCCCCACGCTACCCCCACACCTCCAACACCCCTGCCCCTCCCCCCCACAAACCCCCACGCTACCCCCACACACCCCAACATCCCCAGTAATACACCCACTACCACCCTCCACCCTCCCCCTAACACCCAAAGTCAACAATGGCACAACATGTGTCTACATGTATTTGTAAAGAGCATCTGCAGGGTGGCCCTGCTACTGTGGAGCCTCCTTCGGAGGTGGGCTTTGGATATCTGATTGCCGTGCACTTCGCAGAGACCTGCGCATGGGGCTGGTTTGCCTGGAACTCACTGGCGTGGTCGATGTGGATGAGCCAGATGGTTGTGACCCCAAAGCCGGAGTTTGCCGCTGCTCCATGCTGTCGGCAATCCTGGTGAGGATCTGTCCCAAGGCATTGAAGCCATCACGCACTTGCTGTGCACTTGAGTTGATGGCCTGGATTACGGCTGCAGTGCTGTCATGGATGACACAGCGTGTTGTTTCCCCTTCAGCAAGGTACTGCTTGACATAGCCTTGCATCTCCTCCTGCCGGGCCTCCATCCTGGAGAGACGTCCCTCAAGGTCCCGTATGGCAGTGTGGGTGGTGGTTGGTGGGTTATGTGGTGGTACTGCATGCAATATGGGGCTGTGCAATGTCGGAGACCACACACCATGGCTGCCCTGTTTTCGGATGAATCCCGGCGAGGTGTGTCCTGTGAGGTGACCTGCGGGCTTTGTATTCGACCTACAGGCTCTGAGTGGACGAGTCCTGCATTGCCGTCATTGTCAGGGTCAGCTTCCTCGTCGACACTATGCTGTGCCGATGCAGCCATCTCCCCAATTGTGCTTGCAACAGCAGACTGTGTGCCATCGTCCATGCCAGATGTGTCCTCGGCCTGTGTCGATTGTGTGTCCAGGGGTGGTGGGGAAGGTTTCTGCTCGTCCTGTGTGGGTTGCAGTGTGGCTGGTAGGGCACTGGTTGTTGTCCCGCGTGCCGCTTGGCCCATCCTTGGTCCACTTGAAGTAGATGGTCCGGTGCCATCACCTTGCCTCCTTGCCCTTTTGGCTAGTGTTGTGCATTGTGCACTTCCCTGTGCTTCTTCGCTGTCTGCATCCGTACCTGTGGGGGACAGAGAGTGGCAAGGCATCAGTGATGGTGGTGCTTGCATCATTCATGCGTTTGTCTTTGTGCAGGTGGCGCCATGTGATCAGTTGCCTGCCTGGCTTTGCAGCGGACTGGGTACATGCAAGGTTGAGGGGTGCTGTTTGGAATCGTGCAGGTGTTCACATGTACACCATGGTGGCTGCTGTTGGGCCTTGATGTGTGTTGTGAGTGATGTGCTATGTGACACGTGCAGGTCATCTGTGTTTCGGGTGTGTATTCGTGTATGGGTGCAGCATGCAGCATGCAGCATGCATTGGGATGTGATAGTGGTGGGCCCGGCATGTGTATATGGATATGTGTAGGTGTGCATGATGGGCCATCTATTGGCTGGCGTTGCTGTCACATTTGGAGGTCAATGGTGATGATTAGTTGTGTGTTTGGAGGGACACTCACCTTCATCTGCCGATGTTGGCACGCCAAACTCAGCTCCACTGACTCCTTCAATAGACTCCACATCTATGACTGAGCTGCAAGTCTCCTCCCATCTGGCCAATTTCACTGGTGAGTGAGGTCCTCTACCTGTTGCCAGCCCCTGGCTCCGATTGGCCGACAAGATGTTTCGTACTCTCAGCGTGAGGTAATCCCATCGTTTTTTGCAATCGCGCACTGTGCGTGCAGTGGTGCCGACTGCAATTACTTTCCAGGCAACTTCTTCCCAGATGGCCTTCTTCTTCAGCTGGTCTGGACGCCTGAGGTCGCTGCAGAACACCACATCAGCATTCGCCACTAGGGTGTCAGCTAACATGTTCAGCTCCTCATCCTTGAACCGTGGTTTACGCAGGCAGGCAGTGCCTTTCTGGGTAGACTTCGACATTTTGTTCGTGGTGTGCTAGGAGTTCTGGTGGTGAAGGTCCTGTATGTGGAGGATGGCAATGGATTGTGCTTTTGAAGATGGCCGCCTAAGCATTTCCCGTTCAGGCGCGATTACGTTACTTCCAGGCCCGGTAATAATATGTTAATACTGGTACCGCTATTTGGGGGTTGCCGAGGCCGGAGCCGTTATGTGCGCATTAGTTGATGCCACTGTCTGGGGGTTTGAGGGTCGTTACCGGCATGCCGGTACGGCTGTTATCGGCATGCAGGGGTGCGCGCGCTCACGCACTCTTAATCACCCGCTGTTCGCAGGTTCGAGCCAAGACGGACATGTTATTAATGGCTTTTTAGCGCCAATCTCGTAATGAGGCCTAGTATCTTTGTTCAAAATGTGCATCATAGCTGTCATTTGTGGAGTCTGGGGGTGCTCTCTCAGGATTACCTAGTTGGGCCCTCGTATACCGATGCCCAGTCGAATGTGTCCTTTCAGCCCTTTCTTAGGCACAGGGAATACTAGAGATATCCACGCAGTGGGTCCATTGGCAGGTTTAACGACATAGGGCCTCATTACGAGGTGGGAGGTAAGGGATTACCGGCACCGGTAAGGGCACCGGTGCCGGTAATCCCTTACCTCCCTACTACGAGTTCCCTTTGCAGGTCCTTCCTTAATGCCTGGTTTTTGCAGGAGTTATGGACGGGACCCGCAAAGGGACTCTAGAGCTAATAACGGTACCGCAATTTGCGGTACCGTTATTAGCGCCTTCCCCATTCCCATTGAGCCCTATGGCGGCTCAAATGGGAATGGGGAATGGCCCTGGTGAATGGGGAATTACCGGTCCCTCCGACCTCGGAATGGACCGGTAATTGCTCCATTCACGAGGGCGGAGTCAGAAGGGTTTTGGAGGCAGCCATGGAGCTAATAGGTCCATGGCTACCTCCAACCTCGTAATGAGGCGCATACTCTCTTATGAGTGCTTGCAGCTCTTTTTCCACCTGGGGTTGAATGTTGAACGGAATTCCCCAGTAATGCTAGGCCACGGCTTGACTGAGGGGTCAATGTGCAGTTTTGTCTCCCTTTAAGTTTTAGTACTCCCGACACGCATACGCCAAGTCTAGACGCAGCACCATTGAAGCAATACAGCTCCTTTCACTCAAGAGACCCATGTCCGGCTCCCGGACACAAACCACGCCAGGCACATTAAAGACACCTGTCCCCCGATCAACATACAATTCATGACGCTCCTCAATTAATTTAGGTGCCCCTCTTTCCCTAAAATACATCATCCAATCAAAATTCTATAGTCCTGACGACAGTTCGGTCCCCAAGCAGTAAGGCCCTACGCCTAGCCACTGCATCTTGTCCCATCAATTGACCGAACCAGAAACACCTGAACCTTATGTGTCGACGATGTCTATGTATTGTTAGGATTTCAGCAATACTTGAAATAATAGTCACCTACTATTTACTAACTCACGTACATGCATATCTAGTGTTTTGTTTATGTGATGCATTTGTTTCGCACCTGAAAAGGCACAAATTACCCTTTTAAACCTTTGTAGATGTACAAAACAAAAATTCTTGTTTTTGGAAACACTCCTACCTTGTTGGTGATCTCTCTTTATGAGTGCATAAGCTAGTATCCATATTGAACTAGCCCCACTGCAAAATAGTTGACTGCCTGTTTGTCAATAACAAGGGTAGCCTTTGACTCCTCTTTCTCTCTTTCCCTTTAATTTTTCATATTCCTTTGAATAAAGTCAGGAAGGTTGCCTCACAGTTGGTGTGATGCGCTTGTCGGGACTAATCCTCATCCTGTACCGAATTATATCCATTTGGACGGCCAACCGAAAATTCATTATGCGTCCACTCGTGGCTTCTGCGTCGCTAGCATGGATCGTGATGCAATCTGATTTTTCCTTGTAGTGACACGTTGTGGTGAAAACCCCTTTGCATGGCAGTGGTACCTTGGCAACATAGGTGAATATTTCTATCTTGGTTTTCTTCAGGCGTGGTGGGCGTTTCAGTTTCATTAAGTCATCTTCAGGCAACACGCTCACCATTGCTCCTGAGTCTATGAGGAAGTTGTGTGCCTTCCCTTGTATCATCAGTGGTAGTGTCGGCCTGTGAGCCATTGCTGTTGGGTACCCTAGGGCGTACAAATGCCCTTTTCATCTTTCTGTGCTCAATGGCGTGTCGGATTCAGTTGTCGATGCAGTGGTTGTGCATAGGTGATGTATTTGCTTCTTCCCTATCCCGCGGTCTTCGGGTGATCGTGAGTATCTTGCTCTGGTGGTGCACCATTCTCAGCATGCACGCCTCTTATCTGAGTGTCTATGTTTTTTGAGTATCGGACTGCTGATTTGTTCCAATATGATCTGTGTTCTTTGTGGTATGTTCCTGCTGCTCTGGTTGACTGGCACATGGATCTAAAATGGTTGTCACCCCCACATGGTGAGCATTCACGCCCCATTGCTGAACATAAACCTTCATGTGGGAACTCATACTTATTTTATGTATTTATTTATTTATTTTATACATTTATGAGAGTGCACAAAGCCCACAGGCATCTAGGCAATAGTTGCGAGGGAGGGGTGGGGAAGGGGGCATGGAGGAGGAGGATACATGAGCAGAACATGTTTAAGATTATTTAAAGCGCAGAGTCTTCAGTTGTTCCTGAAGACATGTTATGAGGGTTCGTTGTGCAGTTGAGGTGGCAAATCATTCCAGAGGCCTGGGGCACGTGCTTAGAAGCTGGGCTGCTACCCACTCTTTTCCAGTTGAAGCGAAGAGTGATGAGAAGATGTTTGTAGGTGGCTCGGGTGGGCCTGGATGAAGAATGTTTTTTGATGGTGTCCGCGAGGTATTGTAGAGCCTCATTAGCAATGCATTTGTAGGTAATGGAGAGTGTCTTGAATTTGATTCTGTCCTTGACTGGGAGCCAGTGGGCAGACTTTCTGGCCTCCGATATGTGGGCATGTCTTTTGATGTCAAGTGCCACCCGCAGTGCGTTATTTTGAATGGTTTGGAGTTTGTGTAGATTTGTCTCTGAGGTTCCACACAGTAGAGCATTGCAATAGTCCAATTTCAATCCAAATAGGGCATGGGCAATTTCGAGGCAATTCTGTGAGGAGAGGAATGGCTTTCAATTTCAATTTCTTTATTTGTAAAGTGTGCCTTGCCCTCGAGGCATCTGGGCGCATAATTTGTGGTTACAGCAGGTATATAAATGGTAGCATTGCACATCATATAATGAGCGTATAGTCTCTATTTACAATAATTTACAAAAAATGTACAATATTACAGAGACGTCATATATAGGGTGGCATAGATAGCAGTGCAGATATGGGACAGGAAGCGGAGCTAGATGTCACTTTTCTGTAGCCATAGTTTAGTATTGCATTTGAAAGCGTGTGGGGAGGGTTCGGACCTGAGTGTGGGAGGTAGAGTGTTCCAGAGTTTGGTTGCTAGAACAGGGAAGCTGCAGCCGCCCGCTTTCTGTCGCTTCAATTTAGGAAGGGTCAGGCAGTTGGCTTGTGCAGATCTGTGCGGTCGAGTGGAGGTGTGAGGTGCAAATCGATTGGAGAGATATGTTGGAGTTTGGTGGTATTGATAAGTTTGATTGCACACCCTGAGTAGGTAGCAATGTGGTTGACCCGGCAGGTCATGGTGAGCAAGGAGTCCAGAAAGACGCTGAGAGTTTTGACAGACAATGCTACCAGTATTTTGTGACCATCGATAGTGAAGGTTTTTTAGTCTGCGTGTAATTTGGAAAGGCCTGCTGATGGGCCAATGATGAAGAGCTCAGTTCTGTCATCAGTGAGGCATAAACTGGGTGTGGCAAGCCAAGACTGGATAGTTTTGTAGATGATGTTGAAGCAGCGAGTGTCTGTGGGGTGATCTCCAGAGAGGGGTATGTGGATTTGTGTGTCGTCCGCATAGTTAGTGTATGAGACACCGAGGGTGTCTAGGTGGTCGAAGAGGGGTTTGGTGTACATGTTGTAACATGTGGGCGATGTACATAAGCCTTGTGGGATGCCACAAGATGTGGGGGTGGCAGCGGAGTCTCCAGCGAAGACCCGGGAAGATTTATTGGCTAGGAAAAAGGAGATCCAGTTGGTGGCCTCCTGCAAGAAGTGGGCAGAGGTGGACAGTGCTTTGGCAGAGGATCACATGATCAGCAAGGTCAAATGCAGTCGAAAGGTTGAGTAGTAGGAGAGTGAGAGGGATCCTTGGTAATTGGCTATGTGTAGCTGATTTTTGAGGTCTAGGAGGGCCACTTCAGTGTTGTGCTTGGGGCAGAAACCTGATTGTCTAGATCCTAGGACATGGTGTGATTCTAGGAAGAATTGGATTTGTAGATAGACATCTCTATCCCTGATTTTGAGCAAGAAGGGGACTGTGGTGATCGGGCGGTAGGGTGTAGCAGGGTCGAGGGAGGTTTTTTTTAGTAATGGGAGACCCGTGATTCTTGGAGAGAGGTTGGGACAGTGCAGGAGGCAAAGGAAGTGTTGATGATGGTGGCGATGAGCGGTAGTAGGGGTTCAGCACATTCCTTAACAAAGGTGGCTGGGCAGGCATCTCTTTTGCAGCGGGAGGGCTTGATACCTTTGATAATGTTGGTTAGTCTGTTGGTGTCAATAGGTTGGAAGTGAAAGGTCGGGATGCTAGATAAATAGGATGCTAGATAGGCTAGATAGATGCTAGATAGGCTAGGTAGGCGGCAGTGGATTGGGGGGGCCTGGCTGGGACGGCCTGTTGTGTTTAATTTTGTCTTGAAGTTGCATGATTTTGCCCATGAGTGTGGTTTGGATGCTGTTGCACCAAGCATCGTCTTTAAGGATGGAAGTGGGTGGGGAGATGGGGTACTCTAGTTCTTGAGAATGCAGAAGAGCTCACAAGAGCTGGAGGAGGTCTTGGAGATTCTTTTGTTATAGGTTGCAGCTTTGGAAGACTGGATATCTTTTTTTGTACTGGAGTGAGGCAGAGGAGAGGAGGGCTTTGTTAGTTACGGAAGGGTCTGCACCATTTCTTTTAGCAGCTCTGGGTGAGCGGAGATTAGGGGTGAACCAAGAGTTGAGGTGTGCAGTGTTCTTAGCTTTCTTAGCTCGAGGGGTGCTAGTTGGTTAATGGATGTGCATAGCAGCTTGTTGTGGTGCTCCACTAGGGTGGAGGTGTTGGAAGTGGGTGGGACTGGCTGGTGAAGGAGAGGTGCAAGATGGTCGTAGGTGAGGTTGCGAGAGCTTTGGGACAAGATGGTGGCAGGATTGGTTGCTGGTTTGGGCGATGTGGCAGGGGTGGCAGGGGTGGGAATGGAGAAAGTGAGAATGTGGTGGTCAGACCAGGGGCAGGGGTGAGTGGAAGGGGCATAGATGTTGCTGTTGTGGTCAACAATCCAGTCAAGAGTACTACCATGGGTGTGAGTGGATTGTGTGATGCGTTAGGTGAAACCTAAAGCTTACAATGAATTGTCAAGGGAAGTTGTGTCCTGGTCAGATGTGTCATTGAAGCCCAGATTGAGGTCTCCCAGGAATAAGAGTTGTGAGGATGGAGGAGATAAGCTGCATGATATCCTCCTCAAAAGTGAGGGTCGGCGCTGGAGGACGGTAGATGAGGTGGATGGTGGTAGAGGCAGTGTGTGAGCAGGTGAGTTTGGCACAGAGGAGTTTGCAGTTAGGCAGAGCGATGGAGTTGATGTTATGTAGAGGGAGAGAGTCCTTGAAAATGAGGGCTACCCCCCTTTTTGTGGTTGTTCTGTTGCTGCGTAACATAGTATAGCCAGTTTGGGATGAGCCGTGCTTTGGTGAGAGCCAAAAGATCAAGGTTATGGTTTGAGATGAGATCATAGATTTCATGGGCAGGCAGGGATCTGGTGTTAAGGAGGGCACATTGAAGGGGTGCAGGTGTGGGCATTGGTGAGGGGAATGTAGGAAATGGGGTAGGATGGGTAGGAGTGGTGGTGAGGTGAAGGGGGCTGGTGTCCAGGGCTGGTGCGTAACTTGAGGAAGTGGTTGCGCCTTTCAGTGCTGGGTGGGAAGTCATTGTGGTTGAGATGGGCAGAGCTGGAGGCTACATGAATCTGCCTTTCTATCTGCGATTGCGGGCGTGTTTTCAAGTGAGATGAGCTTGTGGGGTGAATCTGTGGCTATGGGATGACCTGTGTAGCATGTAACTGGGAGGAGGCTTTTAGTTTGTGAGTACCTGGTGTTGGCAGGTGGTAAGGCAAAGGGCGGTGGGTGGAGGGGATGATATGCACAGAGGTTGTTGCATGGGGTGGTGCGGCTAGGGTGGGTACGGGAGCAAGGGTGTTTGGAATCCACGTGGCGGATAGGGGTGAAAGCCCCTGTGGGTCGTGGTGGCAGTCGTGGGCCGGCAGGTGGGCATCAGAGGGGAAGGAAGCATGAAAGACGTTTGATGGCTGCCCTTTGGAAGTAGAAGGCGGCAGTAACCCCATTTGGGTGTTGCAGCAAATGAACAAGGTAGGGGGAAATTGAGTAGGAGGGAGGACCATTTGGATGGGCAAACTTGCCTTGAAGGGCAGGTGCAACAGTGTGTGGCAATGGGAAGTGGGAGGGGGAAATGCTTGCAGGACTCGGTTGCCTGTTTCAAAGGCAGTGGATAACAAGGCAGTGTTGGGTGAGATAATGTGAGAGCGAGGTTGCAGGATCATCTGCGCTGCAGATGGGGTGTGCGCGGATGCATGTGTAGGGTTACGGTGCAGGCGTGGGAGGAAGAGGGTGGGATTGGGCAAGTGGGTGTATGCAAGATTGGCTTGCACACACCAGGTTGCTACATTACAAGCCGCAACGTACATATTTGGAAGTACGGTTTGGCTTACCTGCAGGCGTTGGGCATGCTTGTGTAGTCTTGTTAGGCAGGATGGCATCTCAGCATTGCTGGCTGAGACCGGCAGAGACAGTGGACACAGGCCTTAATGGTTGGCCTTGCTGGGTGGCCGGCTTTGTCTCCCGGCTTGATGGAGGTGGGAGGGAAGTGCCTGACTCCAGCCAATCACGCAGTTCCAGTGAGGCTGAGGCAGTCTGGGAAATCAATGGAGCCCTGGAAGCGTCAGTGGCCATCTTTGGACGATGTGAGGGGACTCCAGTCCAAATGCAGTAGCAGTCCCAGCAGTGCACCCACGGTGGAAGGGGGTGCTGTAGCGGAGTGGAAGTATTGTTTATTTTCCTTTTTTCTTCCTTTGCCGGTGTGGTATATGCCGCAAATTTGTGCACTGATTCTTCTTTTATTTCTGCAGTGGGTGATATTTGCAGGTTGCTCAGAGTCAATATGTGGTGTTCTAGTGCTGTGGTGGTTTTTGCCAATAACATTATTTCCACCACAGTGTGTCTTCTGCAGCAGCTTTTTCTTGAATGCCATGGAGATGCAGCACGCAATGATCTGTGATCTGATTGCTTCCTCATTCTAGTAGCGGTGCAAGTAACAGTTTCTGATCTTGGATCTTAGCCTTGTCTCAAATTTGTCCATGATCTCCCCTTCCATTTGCAGGGTAGTGTGAAAGATGTGGTGCTCGTAGCCTACATTTTTATGGATTGTGAAATGTTCGTTCAGGATGCGCTTGTTCGTTCAGGATGCGCTTGAGCACTGAATAAGTGGAGTCAATGTCTTCAGGTAGCTCAAAAATAATGTCTCTCACTTCAGGGCCTGCTATGAGGGTGAAAAGTCCTTTTATTCATTTGTCATCTTGAGGGCTTAGCGCACCTAGGTAAACATTGAATTCTCTAATCCATCTGGGCCAGAGATTGGTCGTGTCCATCCTGTCAAGTGGGAGCAGCGTGGTTTTGGGGAGCGTGTCACTCACCTGCTACACTAGCTGCATGCCAGCCCTTCTGGCGCTGGTACTGGATTCACCTGTGCTTGATCCTGACCATCCATCCTGGCACTTCGAGAGGATGCCCTTGTCTGTGGTCACTTAAATGTATTCTCAGTATTGCTTTTTCACTTAGTATTCTCCTTTTCCTTGTTATTATATTATGCTCTGTCTCTACTGGGACAGTGATGTACTCACAGCTATTCAAGATAGCCCTGCAAGCTTCCAAATCTGCTGTCCCTGTGGGGTTAGAGTCTTCCAGAGCTGTGGTGCGCCAGACGCCCTCTTCAGGCCTGCTGTAGCTGTGTCAGGCGTGACGCTGGCAGTTTGTTTCCCTGCTAGTGTGCAGGGGTGTCACCTCCTTCCTTCTGCAGCAGCGCCGTGATCCGCTCCTCCTCCGTCACCTGTGCAGGACTCCAATGTCGTTGCAGTGGTTCCATGGAGCAGTGTAAGGTGTCAGCCGGCTCATGTGCCGCCTTCACCATAGCACAGTAATGTGTTATAGGCGTGTTCCCTGAAATGGGTGTATCGCACCCGACCGGCTGCTCGATCAGGGTTCCCCACCTGGGAGGTGACTGCCTTGCGTGAGACCCTAGATACGACAAGGGCTTCCAGTTCTTCCTTCTCCCCCCTGGTGAAGGGGTCATGACTGGGGCTGTACCGAATAGCATATTTAGTATTCGGCCGAATACCGAATAGTTGGTCAACTATTCGGCCGAAGCCAAATTGCTTTTTTTCAGCTGGAATTCTGCTGAATACTTACTCGAAGCCGAAGTTCGGTGCACCCCTAGTCATGACCAGGAGGATGACCCTTGGGGAAAGGCAACAGGTGAAGAAGCTCAGTGGGGGCCGAGCAAGAGTCTGAATTCGAGGAGTAGGTCCAGCGACAAGTGAAAAATTACCTTTCATAGCAAAAAAAGGAAAATACAGAATATATATAGTTGACGGGCCCTAACTAAACTCCAGAACCAATGAAAGCTTGGACAGCTCCCTACTGAGGTCTGAGA
Organism: Ambystoma mexicanum; assembly: GCF_040938575.1. Lineage (NCBI taxonomy): Eukaryota > Metazoa > Chordata > Amphibia > Caudata > Ambystomatidae > Ambystoma > Ambystoma mexicanum. The sequence continues at coordinate 167,682,784 of NC_090940.1, forward strand.
GATGAGTGGGCGGCACAAAGGTGAAATGTCTTCTCTGACCTTAGGCACACACTTAAGTTGGTAGAAATGCGGGGAGGGATGAGAGGAACTTATCCAGAGGTTTGGTGGATCTAACCCTGACTGTAGAAAAGACCTGATCTGAGGAGCAAAGGGGGCCTTTGCTGAAGTCCAGTGAACTCAGGGTCACTCCAGACCAGTGTAGGCGGTCCGGGAGGGGCGAAGGCCTAGGCCCACTGCGCAAAGCTCCCAGCGTTTAACAAAAACAGCAGTTGCCCTCAGAACCTACATCTGCAACCGTCTCAGTGCTAACCCCCTTCGTGGGACAGATGCATGGGCTTTCTGGAGACCCGCCTGTTTCTTGAATCTGGAAGGACCATTAGTCTGAAGTTGGCCTTTACATGCAGCCTGCCGATGTAATAATGTCTTACCCTTTACAGAGGGCTCGAAAACAGGAGGTCCAGGGTCTGTTGGAGGAGACCACCTGAAGCGCGGGAAAACTCATGAACTGTTAGGCATTCATTAGTCCTGAATGCCTATGATCAACGTTTGCTGGGATGGGGCTACAAGAAAAGGGTAGATGGTAACTCCATCCTCGTTCATTCACTCCCCTATGGCAAAGTTGACAGCACCTGGTGAACCCATTTAGGGCTAATCCTAGGTCAAAGGGGAGAATGGACAAGTGGAAATGAAGGCCTGATGACTCGAGCCACCAGCACACATAACCAGAGAACCTGATAGGGGCATATATAGAGGGATCCATGTAGTCTGCAGATGCAAGCCTACCTCCAGTTGCTATGAGTGGAAAACCTCATTTTCTAGAGTGTTCCGATTGAGAAGAATGGGTGCATCCTGAACTATACATTTTGGGACTGGCCGTGTCCGAAAGGGTTACTCACTGTAGTGACACCGGCACTCATAGTCCCTTTCCTCCATACTCTTGGGATATCCCACAGAACGGGGGATGGGCCAGAGCATGTTGCTAGGCAGCATAACAAAATGTTTATTTTGCACTTGTACATTTAGGTGTGCTGTAAGGTACCTTTCCACGTGCCCTACCCAAGCATCAGTCTCTTACTTTTTAGTCAGACTTGGAAGTCTATTAGTAGCGGGGATTGGAGGGAGAGTGCAGAGAAGAATAGGGACTATGGACTAAGAGTACCAGTGTAAAATAAATATGGGAGGTTGGAAATACTTTGAAAAGAGATTCTGCAAAACCACTTTCCCCAAATCAGCATCATTTCTGAAACTGCTATCCAGTGAGTAATGCTTACAGAAAGAATGCACGATTGACCAGGTTGCCACCTTACAAATGTCCTGTATGGGCACTGTGAGACAGGCATGGTATCAAGAGGTGACACAGACAACAAGATGAACAGTTTCTCAAAAGCTTTATTGAAAGTTTTAGGTTGGTTTAATGCCTATCTTGCCCTATAACTAAGGTGGGTGTTCCCTACCTAAATAAACTAAGGAAAGTCTGTGTCTGTAAGGACAAACCAAACAACTTTCTGTGTCAAAACCTATGTTTGCCGTCACATCTAATAATAAACACAGTGTAGCGGTGTTCCTAGTTAAACTAAACAATGTCCAAAAACAAATGTAGAGCACCCCAGGCTCTGTTCCCCAAGTTCAGGATACAGTTCCAGCAAATGCTTGTTTCAGCCAATTTGCCTAGCCTTGGGATTCCCTTCCTCAAGTCCCAAACACACTTGTTCTTGACGTACAATGTTCAGTTAATTTCACAAAGTTCCATAAAAGCTCAGGGTTCCCTGTCCCAAGCTTAATGTACTTCTCCTCACAGTTCAACTGTCACAATGTTCAGCAAGAGCTCAGGGTTCTCTTCCCCAAGCTCAAAAGCACTTCTTCTCGAGGTGCAATTGTCACAATGGTCAACAGGACCTCAGGGCTCCCTTCCCTAAACTCAAAAACACTTCTTTCTTAAAGCGCTGCATTCATGACAGCTTGGTTGGGGCTCACTGGTCTTGGCGAGGTTGTAGACCGCATGGTCCACCCAGTACAGGTCGCGCAACCAGTTTCCCTTGAAGTTTCTTAATTAGTTCCTTTCTTGACTTCCTTCTGCTTTTCACTAACAGCTTCTTTATTGATTTCATACTCTTTAACACTCTTAGCCAATTGTTCAGAGGCCTCCAAACTTGCATAACTTTGTTATCTGTAACCACTCTGTTACATAGTTTCCAGACACTCCATTGGTTGCCGCACATTTATTTGTTCTCCCATTATTCTTGTTCAGAGACTTTTGAGAATGTACTGAATGTTCGTGACCACTCCAATACAATGTAATCCACTTTAGCTTTCATACTTTCGCACACCAGGTTTCTAGCATTACTTGAAACTCACTGGTCGCGTTGCTGCTTCCCATGGCATCTCCACCCGCACAATGTCTTGCAGTTGGGGTCAAGGTCTCACCTCCTGCCCCTCAGACACTGCTGGGTGGCTTCTTCCACCCAGAGGAATGAGCACTCGGCAGCCACAACGAAAATAAAGGGACCGGCAATCGCCACGGTTCCCTTCTTCCAACCTCACCTTTACCCTGGAGACACGGATCCTTTGCATCAATTCCGCAGACTGCCACACTCTGTACATCTTCAGCGTCTCAGCGCTCTGTTCTCCACAGGTTTACTACAGGCTGGACCGGGTTCCCTGCTGCTCTCCCCTGACAAACTCCCTTCTGCTATGTGTTCCACCTTTCATACACCTGAGCCCTGTCAAGGGGTTTCAGGTGTGAGACCTTGGCTTCTTTTGCCTGGTGGAGGTTATTATAATGAATGGGACATGCCTGACCTTCATTTCTGTATTGCTCCAAATCCCTCTTCTTCATCCCAGTGCTACAGTGGTGTTTCCATGGGAAGCATTTATTCCTCTTCGATGCTTCTTCCACTTCTCACTACTTAGTGGTAACTCATGGGAAAAAATAGGAAATTAGCAAAAATAGCCCATGAAGGCTGAGAGAAGGGAGCGTAAATCAGTGTTAGGAAAGGGGGGCTACCATGTCTCACTGTTTGGCGCCCTCTCCCCAATCCCCAAGGACCCTCGGCCCAGGTGATCCTCCCTCGCTTCTCCTTCCCCAGGGTTGGGATCCAAACGCAATGGCCCTTCCCTGGCCACCTGAGCAGAAGATCCCTGAGGAGTAGCTGTGAGTGCCTTTGGTTTCTCACAGCACCTGTCTCTGAAACGCCACCGACGTGGCCATGCTCGTATCAGGTGTGCATGAAGATCCTTAGGGCGTTTTATTCCCTGCAGTTTGTACACCTCTACTATGCTACCGACAATCCAATGTTCTATAGAAGCCTTGGCGACTTGCAACCCTGGTACACCACCTCCAAAGTTGACAAAGAGTTGGCTCACCTTGCGCATGCTACTTGTCCAAGTAAAACCTGAGATCACTCGCTACTTTGAGGGTATGTAGAGTATTCTCAGCTTGATTTGCTCAGTGATGGGAAGAACACTGATAGTGAAAGCACCTCATTAAAGTGAAAAGTGTCAACTACCTTTGCTAGGAAAGCCAGTTTAGGGTTAAGCACCACTTTATCTTTGTAGGAACTGATGTAAGGTTTGTCTATGCAGAGCACCTGTAATTTCGATATCCTCCTTGCTCATGTGAAGGCTACCAGGAAGGCAGTTTTTAGTGTCACCCATGGGTTCAACATTTCTATATATAAGCGCTATCAGGACCACATTAAGACCCCAGGGCTATGGGGTTTCCTCACAGGTGGGTATAGCTTCATCAGCCCACTGAATGTCATGACCCTTAACCCTGGCCCTCACTGGCAAGTCAGCCTTCCAGTTAGGGCCAGGTCAAAGGCCTTAAAACCTTATCCAAGACTCTCTTGGAGTCAGTCCTGGCGCCTTCGGCACCAGGCTCATAACCATCATGAAGACCAACATTAGAATGGGACTTTTTACTTGGGACTATTTAACTTGGGGGGTTCAGCCAACATGGAGGCACACACATAGCTCAGTTACAAGGAACTGAGCTATGCGGTCTAGTCTTTTGGGAGTGGCAGGCCTGGGACTACTTTACCTGGACTACTTTGGGTGTGGCAGGCGTGGGACTATTTTACCTGGACTACTTTACCTGAGACTATTTAAACCGCACCCAAACAGCAGAACACGCTTCGTGTTATTCTGCTGTGGGCAACAGATGGCCAAACAGAAAGAACAAACCAAACCCTCAAGCAATACTTACGTTGCATGTTACATGAAGTGGAAAGAAATTGGAAGGACTTGTTATGGATAGCTGAATATGCCTATAATAATTCATTACACACCAGCACTGGACAAACCCCTTTCTACACTATATATGGTAGATATCCACGTACTTCAGAATTGGATCTCCCAACCCCTTTGGAAATGCCAGCGGTTAAAACCCTACATACGACTATTTCCCAGGCCTTCAAAGAAGCAGCAGAACATTTACTCCAAGCCAAGAACAGACAAAAGAAATTCGCTGACCAACACCCTAGTAAAGCCCCCTACTATCAAATTGGAGACAAGGTCTGGTTAGCATCAAAATATGTGCCCATAAAAGGGACTCAGACCTTTTGTCCCCGGTATCTGGGACCTTATTCTATTGAATCCATAATAAATCCAGCGGCAGTTAAATTAGCCCTACAACCCAGTATGCAGATTCATCCTGTGTTTCACGTATCACTCCTGAAACCGGTAGAACCTGGTACTCGGGTTACAACACCACCAAAACCAGTATTAGTTGACGGAGAACCAGAGTTTGAAGTAAAGGATATCCTAGACTCAAAATACACCAGATCCAAACTATACTACTTAGTTGATTGGAAGGGATACGGCCCTCAAGACAGATCATGGGAACCTAGTGAATACATCCATGCACCTCGCTTAATTGAAAGGTTCCATCAGAATTACCCAGCCAAACCAGGACCAAGCAGAAGTGCCACCGTGAGAGGGGCCTTGGGGGGAGTGCTGTCATGACCCTTAACCCTGGCCCTCACTGGCAAGTCAGCCTTCCAGTTAGGGCAAGGTCAAAGGCCTTAAAACCTTGTCCAAGACTCTCTTGGAGTCAGTCCTGGCGCCTTTGGCGCCAGGCTGATAACCATCACGAAGACCAACATTAGAATGGGACTATTTACTTGGGACTATTTAACTTGGGGGGTTCAGCCAACATGAAGGCACACACATAGCTCAGTTACAAGGAACTGAGCTATGCGGTCTAGTCTTTTCGGTGTGGCAGGCCTGGGACTATTTTACCTGGACTACTTTACCTGAAACTATTTTAACCGCACCCAAAGAGCAGAACACACTTTGTGTTATTCTGCTGTGGGCAGCGTAACGCTCACCCTGTCCAGTTGTTTGATGCCAGCTTACCTGAAACCAAGGACCTGCAGAGAGAGAAAGAACACTACGAAACTTACTTGGAATAGTATCCTGTTTTCAATCCATCGCCGACTTCAGTTCCACTCACCTGAAGGTATGAACTCTATCATCCGGCACCGCATGCATCCTGGAATACCATAACCTGGAAAGAGGAGAAAGAAAGACAGCATTAATAAGCGTTTACTCACGTTTCCTCCCGAACGAAGAAAGCTACACAATTCTTACCTTGGTAGTCATCTCCTGGTCAGTATCATTGTTGGAACATCACGGCGCTCGGCGAGGAACATCGCGACCTGCAAGGAGAGAAAAGACACAGGTTAGCAATATAAAAGGTGAAACAGCGCCACACATCGCGCATTACTCACCGGACAGCATCGCGCACACCGCGCTTTCGCCTACCGGCCCATGCTCATCTTCAAACTGCATGACAACACCAAAATACCTAAAAGGAAAAAAGCAAGACATTATTATTCAAACTAAGAGGAACATAAGAACTGCATATAAAGACTGTAAAGCAGCAAACCTACGGAGGCGCAGCAGGCCTGAATTCCCACAGGGGGCTTGCACCAGTGAAGTAACTTGGTCGCTGCTCTCCCCCCACATCTACGCACCCCTGCCACGAGGAGCAGGATGGAAAATCCACCTTTTACAATATTAAGGTGAGGAGAAGGCCCAAGGGGGAAGAAGGAGTTGAGTCCAAGGAAGGTGGGAAAACATAAAGACAATCTGGTATTGAATCCAGCTCTCCTATACTGCAGACCCATCTTTAACCAGAGGCCTTGCCAAGGGACCGGGAGAGGGTTCGAAAGTGCAAATCATCCAACCAGGGCTGGGTGGCGTCCCCGTGGATACCAGGTGAGCGTAAAACTGAAGTGGCGCTTGATGAGGGTCTCCTAAACCGAACACCTTAATGTATTTATGTAAGTAAGCCCCAATAGCAGCAAGGTTGGTCTTAAAGGAGTTCACAGACATACAGGTCCATGACGAAACTCATCTTGTCATTCTGCGCTGCCTTATGAGGATCTATCTGAGCCATATTACACCAGTGGCAGAAGCTTGTCCAATTACCTTCATATTGTTTCCTGGTACTTCCCTTCCTGGCTGCTTTGAAGATTGCCACGTTTTTGTCAGATAGACCATAGTGGCCATATACTATCTCTTCGGGTACCAAGCCACCAAGGACAGAGACCGAGGGCTGGGGTGAACCACCTTTCCTCTCTAATGTTGGAGGATGTCCGGCCAGATCGGCAACAGCCATGGAGCCTGATGTTTCAGACTCTGTAGGTCTGAGAACCAACACCTCTTCGGCCAAAGTGGTGCCATCAAAATCACGTTGCAATCTGTCAATCACATCAACCTATGTAGAACCTTGGTGATCAGTGATAGAGGAGGGAAAGCGCAGAGAGTCTGTCCATCCCAGGGCAGTAGAACCACCGCCCCAAGTAAATTCTGACATTTTCCCTTCCAAGAGGTATACCCCTTGCATTTCCTGTTTGTGTGTGATGAAAGAGGCCCACCAAAGGCGTTCCCATGCTTGAAAAATTGCCTGCGATGCCTTGTAGTTGATCTCCCACTCGCGCCGAGTGTGGGTCAGATGGTTGATGTTCTCTTCTACTAGAAGGTGTGAGGCCACTGGCTGTATTTCGTGTCTTCAACTCCAATTCCAATTTCAGATGTCCATTGCCAAAAGGCACAATTTCTGCGATCGTGTACTTTAAGGAACTCATGGTGGCAACAGTAAAGTCTGACACAAGTGATCACAGTTCAAGGGTGTTTATTGAACGTTTTAATGGGTGAGATAAATGCCTAATCTAAACCTAAATCTAAGATGTGAGCAAACTACGACCATCAAATGAAAACAAGGCAGTCCTAGTGGCGTATTTTCAAATAAAAAGGGCCTATACAAAAAGAACGATTGCCAATCCCTTCTACTAAATTACAAAAACAGTGTGGGATAATGTTCACTATAAAAGAAAGAAGTGTTCACAAAATGATAAGTCAGGATGGTATGACTGGGTCTCCCTTCCCCATGTTTGAAGCACGGGACAAGGCAGGACTCTCGAGCACACAACACTCCTTGGCCTCGTCAGTACGAGGTTCACAGTTCCAGTTCAACGATTTGAAAAACTTCAGAGGCCAAGTCTCTTTCCGGCAAAAGTCTCTTGGCTGGGAAGGATTGCTGATTCAAAGTAACAATGCCAAACAAACAAAAGGTCTCTCGGTACTCTTGTACCTTGGGCAATTGCCTGCATGGCCTTTCAAATATTGCTTGTCATATTCAAATGTTCTTTTAAACAACTCCCCACTGCGGACAACCCCCGACCAGGTTCACTCTTGTCGACACAATGTTCACAAGTGTATTACTCTTGATTCACAAACAACAAACACAATTCTCTCAGTGGCCTTGCACCTTGGGCGATTGCTCTTCGCTCCTAGGATCTAGGGTTCTGAGGTCATTGCCCCCCAAGCTGGTGGAGGGAAATCTGTAGAGACGCAGATGTGCACGTTATTGGTAGAACCCTCACCCTCACATCCGACATACTGGATGAAGAATGATAAGACATTGTGCATTACGCCAGGTACCATTCCAATACTGCATCGAGTGTATGAGAGACGTGATGCACTTAGACAACCATACCGAATGTACCCACGATCTGAAGTGGTGGTAAGAGATTTGCAGACACCACTGAAAATTGAAGAACTATAAAGGAAATCTGTCAAGTGCAAAATTATGTCATAAGGTGAAGACATAATGACGCACAGAAACAATATAAGAATACTTAAAGAATGAAGATATCATTGAAGAAACAAAGTAAACATATATACGAGTGAGAAGAAACCATATATACAAAGAAGATAAGCAACCAGATGTGTAGTGAATGTACAAACGCAGAAATGCAAGATAGATAAGACATATAGAAGCTTGCTGCAGTAGAAACTATAATGTGAGTAAAGCGGCCATGATGGAAAGATGGACCTCAGTGTCGTGTTGAATTGATCAAACTACCTCAGCGACAGACCAGGGCTGCAGAGCTGAAAACCGTTGGAAAACCGCTTAATGTGAGGAACAAAGAATATCTGTTTGGCTGAGGGTAAGAATGACACATCAAGGAATAATTATGAAGTACAAAGGGAATTGACAAGGATAAGCTATGAACGAAAGTCATATTTCACCTAGATTAAGCAGAGGCGAAAACATCCCCAAGTGCAAAGTATACAAAAAGCATATGTGAGACGGAGCAACCAAGTCTCCAGAGGTCAAAAAGGGTAATAACACCTGACATAATTGAATCAAATGGCACAAAGGCAAAATTAACAAATTCGTGGTATCCTTAAACATGTTGCAAGGCCGGGAAAGAAGGCCTATTCACAAGCTCCAGATGAAGATAGTGATGTACCTACACTCCCTTAAAAATCCCAGAGAAGAGAACAGTCAGCAAGGTGAAGTACAAAGGAGAAGCCTTAGCTGAAGGCTTGACTGATGAGAGATGACAGACTAATTGAGAAAGTGGGCAGTGGTCTGACGACGTTCTCTGCACTTGGGTTTAATTTTGCTTACGTGCTGCTAGCGAGCCAAATGCCCAAGGTTGTGCGAGAATGCCAACCAATCATGAAGACCTATGTAATAGTGAGCATACATTGTTGTAGGGGCAAATCCGCTGTTGGTATATTGCTATAATCTGTATTGATCCGTATTTAGAGACAGTTCAAGGTAAGCCTTCCAGATGAGGGGCAGCCAATCATGTTACTAACACATACATACGCTAGAAGTAGATATGTTCCCCTAACCAATCTCTCTGTCCGATAGGTTTTATGATTTGCCATGTAGGATGACATCATAGCTGATGTACATCAAAGTATATATCCTTTGTGTAATTAAAACATAGCCAAGAGTGTGTGGACTAAGACTTGTTGTTCGCCAGATTTCCCTACCTTATGGAGCTGATAATGTAGTATTTGGCCTTATTCTTTGAGTCTGTCTGGTTATTTGTGTTCGAGATCATTTATTCTGTTAATTCCATTCTGCACATAAGAACACCCAAAAGTGCTACTGCACATCTTGATCTTGGTAGCTGTGCGGATGGTTCAGGTCCAGACCCTCAGATGCTTGACATCTTCCACCATTAGCCGGAAGACCGCAGAGTTTCCAGTGGAGAGCGGAAGTACATGTGTGACCTGAGACAGTTGGCAGGGGGCCCTTTGAAGCAATCCCTGTATGGTCCCTGCAGGTGCTCCGTGGACTGAAGGCAAAGTGGTTGATTGGAGAGGAGTCGATACCGAAGGGCTGAAACTGGATAACAGATATGAGTAGAAGCAACCCATGAAGAGCACTTTTTGGGTGGCTTATAACTTAGTCCCCCTGGACGAATCCTCACAAAACCTTGCAAAAAAAGTATATGGCCTCATCATATTGATTCTGCAAAGTTTGTTGCGTTTGAGAGTTCAAGTGTACATCTGAAGTTTTGAAGTGATATGGCAGGGTTAGGTGTAGAGGTTTTGGATGTGATTGGTGGATGGATGTGTGACTCTTTGAAAGCAGCCAATGAGGGAGTGTTGAGAAGGATCTGCGTGAATGACTGAATGCAAAAGTCCGACTACCAAAAGTCAGACTTTTTTTCTTCTTCATTTTTCCGCAAATATATATGTGGGGGGAGACCCCCACATCCCCCCCACCTTACCCCTATATATTTTTATTAACATTACCCCCCCCACATATACATCTGTGGAAAAATGAGGGTCAGACTTTTGGGGGTCAGACTTTTTGCATCAGGTAATTTTGTACAATACTGTTGAGAACATAAAAGTGGAAAGGGTAGAAGGGCTGCCCCTGTGTTAAGAGGTCCGCGGGCACCGCAGTAGTCCGCAGACGGCAGGTGCCACATCCAGACATATTTTGGATACCTGGCATGGGAAAGGGACTTTGGGGATTATCCAATCAAGTTTGCTGGGGTGGTGTACATGAAGAGAGGGTAGCAGCAGTTTTGTTTGTAGGAGTTGTGAGAGCACTGGCAATGGCTATGGCTATAGCTATGTGTTTGATTGGCAGGCTGTGTGGATTCTAAGGGACTCTTCAATTCAGTCATTGAAGGTGTATGCTGAAAATCCTGGCATCCTTAGAAATATTGGATTGGCAGAAGTGGGAATTTTGTGGGATGCAGTTTGTGGCTTAAACTGGGCAAGCTTGTTTTTATCATGTGAGAGTATGGCTTACTTTAAATGTCCTGCCATTGTGATTGTGCATTGTGGAGGGGACAGTTTGGGGTTTGTGACTCCAGTATGTTTGTAGGTTGCCCTGAAGGATTTCTTTAAAAGCCTAATGCAACTGTTTCCTGCTGCTAATATTATTTTGACTGCAATACATCAGAGGCAAACATGGAGATGTCCAACACACTTTCTCAGTCCATAAATTGAAGAATCAAGGCAGCTTGTCAATAATCTGCGTTTTTATATGCTGCAGGAATGTCATCTTTGAGAATGACAACATAAGTTCTGATGGTGTGAATTTTTTGTTGTTGTCAAGATGCAGTTCACTTCACAGATGTTGGAAATGCAATTTTTCTTTACGATGTTAGGAATACATTGAAAAAGTTCCTGTAAGAAAATTGTAAAGGAAGATGTAGAGTGTTGTGAGAAACCAGAAGGTGTCTCACCCACTAGTCCCCGGGAATCTGTCATCCAGGTGGTGTCCTTTCTGGAAAGAAACCGTTATGATCAAGAGACCCCCGAGATGGGCCAGTTTAAGGTCCAGAGACAAGTCTGAAGAATCCTGCATTGTGTGTCAGAGGTACACGCGTACCTCCTACATGACTAATCGAGTTCAGGAGAAGCAGCAGCTGCCGTGGTACTGTCCTTGGCTCCAAGAACAAAGTAGCAACAAAGAAATGAACACAGCCAGTGCGTTGGGGAGACCAATACAAGACCGGTCTGTGTTGAAGCCAAGATTGCAAGCAGCAACATTGTATACAAAGTGCTGGAATGAACATTGTTAAAACGCATGTGATGAAAGACGCAAGTAAAGTTGAACTGCTGATGAATGTTTGAACTTTGAAAGGATACGATATCATTGACAGAGTGGTTCAGCACCGCATGCGTGCTCAATCAAAGGTCTCTGTAAGGTATCCAGCCGAGAGGTGGCAGAAGTGAAAGTAAAGAATTGTAAAGAGAAAGATTTTGTGAATCAAAATAGTGCTGCGGCTGGTCAAGCGAAATCCTGCACACAATCGAAAGTCTTCTATTTTGATATAAAAAAAGGAAAGATTGGAAAATGAGATGAAATGATCTGAGCCCGATTGAGGGAGAACAATCAAGAACATTGTGTTAAAGTGGCTCTGAGCCCAGTGGAGGGGGACCCGGGGTGAAGAGTAAATCACCAGAGAAATTGTGCATATGAAATCCTGAGAATAAAGGAACTTTGGTGTTTGTTTGTCGCATCAGGCCTTCTGAAATAAGAGACTTTAAATGGCAAAGAGACTTTGGCACAGAAGGCCGTGATGCTGAGGTTTTGAACTACATCCTCATGCCAGAGAAGCCAGAGTGTGTGCTAAGCTCGAAGTGTACCACCTTATCCGTACTGAAAACATGGGGAAGGGGAGCCAATGGCTCAAATATCCTGACATGTCATGAACACTTTTCTTTTGCATGACATTGTTTCCCACACTATTTGGATTTAGAAGTAGGATTGGCAAAAGGTTTATTAATATATGCCCTTTTATTTTGACAAGACTCTACTAGGACTGCATTATTATTATTTCATGGTCGTAGCTTGCTCCCATCTTTTGATTTAGGATTAGATAGGCGTTTTACCAATCCATTTGTAAGTTCAATAAACACCCTTGAACTGTGATCACTCGTGTCTGTCTTACTGTTTGATACCATGCCTTCCTTACAGTGTACAGTACTACTGTACATAAAAGCAAAAAAAGGACAAAAAATTGTTTGTTAATAAGCCCCCGAAAAAAGGTTCTTTTCAGAGCCACTACTAAAGATTAAATAAGTGAAATTGTGTTTAATTTTCCCACCAAGCCTTTTCAGTGGCTGCGACGTCCACGGACACTGCGATAGTCCGCAAACGACATGTGCCACATGCAGGTGTTTTAAGGTTGCCTGGCATAGAAAGGGGACTGCGGACACCACAGACAGTCATGGTGTCCGTGGGCATCGGAGGATCAGCCAATCAGGATTCCTGGGTGTGGTGTACAGGAAGAGAGGGTAGCAGGAGTTTTGTTAGTAGGAGTTGTGAGAGGATTGAAAATGGCCATGGCAATGTCTTTCAGCAGGCAGAGTGTTTGGATTTTGGGGGACTCTTGGGTTCATTGGTTGAAGGTGTATGCTGAGCATTGTGGAATAGCCAAATATCTTGGATTTCCTGAATTAGAAGTGTTCTGGTATGGAGTGCGTGGACTTGCTCCCATTTTGTGCAAATATGGTTGAATTGAAACATCCAGACATTATTATTGTTCATTGTGGAGGGAACAGTTTGGGGAATGTGACTGGAATTTCATTGCAGTTTGCAATGAAGGGGAACATTGGGAAAGTTGAAGGAAATGCTCCCTAATTCAAAAATAATTTGTTCACGCATTGCCCAGAGACTGATGTGGATGCATTCCAGTTCATTTGGTCCACAAATGGAAAAGGCGAGGCACAACATCAGTAAAGTTGTGTGTGCTTTTGTTTGAGATGTTGGCATGACATTGTTTTATAATGAGAATATTAAATTTCATAAGGCCAATATCTTTCGGCGAGATGGAGTCCATCTAACTGATGTGGGTAATTGAATTTTCGTGGAAAACATTCAAAATGCTTTGAAGCAGTTTTTGTGCACGTGAGAATAAATAATTAAATTCAGTGAAATGTTTTCTTAGTTCAGTTTGTAAAACCGAAGTAAAAAAAATATATAAAACCCCAAAACACAAAAAATGTTCTTTTAAGAGCCACCCTTTTTTAACGCAAAACAATTAAAATGATTCTAATTGTCACACCCCTGGAATTTTTTAGATGCCCATGGACTACTGCGCTCTCCATGGACTATGCAAGCTGCACAGGGGCCTGTGACTTTTTCTCACTTCTATTTTTCAACTGTGAAAGGAACTGTTATTTTGTGTTTTTTTGGTTTTGTATTTCTTTTCGGCTTTTTTCAGTTTTTTTTTGCAGGAGAGGGAAGTTAAGGTGGGAAAGGGAAGGGGCACCAACCACAGAGATGGAGGAGCAGATGGACAGAGGAAGATGTTGGGAGTGCCTTAAATTTAAGGTAGGGATAGCGTTTCTTGTGCTCTTTGACAACTGTCTCAAAAGCACTGCGGAACTGCTCCCCCCCCGCAGAGCGGTGTGTTTCAGTACATGCAGAACACTATGACCATAAAAATGTAAGGATCTACAGCATCCCATATGGCCTGCAAGTGGGACCCTCTGTGTGCTGGAAGGAGCAGTTGAGGAAGATGGCACAGAGGAAGATAGCCTGCTCCTCCCTGAGAAAAGAACAGGCTTTCTCAGTGCAACCAGGTGGTTAGAACAGATGTGGCGGTGCATTGATATGGTCCCGAAGCAGTAGTGCCCCTTTTGTCTGCGACTGAGTTTTACCCCACACTCAATGTATTGAACACAGGCAGCCTTCGCCTTCGGGACCCCACCCGCAGTCTTAAAGAACCACCACACCCAGGACTCACTCCGGGTGCTCGAGGTAGTCACTTCCACAACCTAATCACTGTCTTCCTCTTGATCCTCCTCTACATCATTGCACCTGTTCCCCTGTCCAGGCCCTCCAGATGGTGGTGCTGGGGGTGGTTGGGGAGCAAAAGTGGCCACAGCAAATGCCATGATACTGTCCCCAAAGAAAATTCTGCAAAGTTCCGATGCTCTCCTTTGGATAGCCAGATTGAGAATGAGGAAAAGTTATGGGTGGGTCCCTTTAGGGGAATTGTCCGGGGACAGTCGTACTGTCCGCAGACCACTGAGTCGCAAAAAGGCCTTGGAAAGTTGTAAAAAGTTACCAGATCAATCAAGAATGGGTCTGGGAACTGTTTAAGGGTAAAGCACTTTTAAAATGTCCACGGACACCGTTCGCGTACACCCCGTCACGGGTGCGGTCACTTTGTTAGACCAGAAAAGTTATCCCATAGTCGAATGATACGTATGGTAGGTTGGCCAGAAGCAAATCGCATCATGTGACAAACATCGCAATCCAAGAATCGTCAATGTAAGGAAAGGGCGTCTATTTTGTGAAATGTCAGCCATTTGCTTTTTGTTTTTTCCTTTGCAAATATATTCTATGCTTTAGACTCACACACAGTGCGAGGCCACGGCTTGAACGCTGAAATGCTAACGCAGACAGGAATGTCAAACTGTGCAGAAATACATTGTTTTTCTCTCTCATTAAGTCCTTGAAGTCGAGCAGAAGCCGCATCTAATCAGTAGTCCAGGTGCCGGTTTGTCTTGCAAGCACTGTTGTAAAAGGCAGTTAAACATGAATTATATTTTCCTAGCGGTGCTCCTTAAGGGAGAATAGTATTCTCTTCTTCAGAACTATCTGACCCTTAGCTCATGAGCCGTAACACACAGATAACGTAGTATGGAAGGTTTCTCTGCTAAGAACAAGATATCCTTACCGAGCCAGAGCTCCATGTTCTCCATAACAGAAAGCTGTCTCTGCTGCCTTTGCTAGAATAACTATGTTTAGACTGAATGAAGACTTATCATAACGTGTCATAATTGTCACGCACACGTCTCCTTCACAGACCCCTTCTAGTATGCCTTCTGTGTTCCGGGCTTGGCCCCTCACAAGAAACCAGTCAACACACCCCTGTGGGCGTCCTGTTTCTCACCTGCAGCACCAGAGGTCTGGAGGAGCGCCGCCAGGATTTCAGCCAGGATCTTGTCGCTCATTGCAACTCCCATGGCGCTTGTATGCGCGAGTGACGGGGCAGCGGGTCCCGTTGCGGCAAGGCTCAGGAGGAGCTCCTTGTGAGGACGACAATCACCTCACACGGCATTGCAGACTACTTCACGTCTGTTTCCATGGCAACACACAAAATGCGATTCCGCCACGTGACGCTTGCATCAAGATCACGTGACCACGCAGCCACATCATAAAACGGCAGCTTTCCCTGCAATCGGTACTTCTCAGCTGATCTTTCGGCGTGTGGCGTTCTGAACCTCTGGATTTCGCTTTTCTAAAACTTTGACCACGGACTGTGTTTTCTGGATTGCTTTTGCCTAACCCTTTACTGCTACGTCGCATCTTGATTTCTTGGCTTACGACCACGGACTGTTCCACGGATTGTTTTTGGCACTTCCTTTGGGTCCTTTATAGCCCGGACTGGAGTTCTGGACCTTTTGCTTCTGTAACCACGTACTTCATTGAGCCCGGACCTCAGGCTCTACCACAGTATTGCTCAGGTGCTGCCGGTGAGCTAACAGGGGCTACCCTTATCATCAGGTACACCCCCCTTTCCTTATATTCCACATAGCTCACTGAGGGAACGGGGACTTGATTTAGGATACCTTATCCATCTACATCTTACAGCACTGCCCAGTCTTCTATCTACCGGTAGGTGCTTTTATTGGTATCCCTTATTGTGTGTTAGAGAATTGCATTGGCCATTATCCTAACCTGCCCATTTTTCCTACAGCAGCCACTCGGAGGACCTGGTGTTCCTGTTCCTGCCACCTGTGGCCCTAATCCGCGATTATCTTGTATCTCGCTGTTGGTTGCTTAGGGACGGAGGTATTTATACTCCACGCTACCCTCAAGTCCTGACAATAATTGTCAATCACTGAACCCTAGCCTGTATGACATGTATGAGGGCGGGTTGAATTGCCTTAACAAAAGATGTATAATGTATATATATTGCTGCTTGAGCGCTGTTCACTCTCTCGCATCTCACTGTGTCTGGGAACACACGTCGTGAGGCGTTGAGACCCAGTCGGCCGACTGAGAAACTTTGAATAAAACCAGACTTGTTTGGAAAATGAACCTCGTGTCTGATGTGTCATTATAGTATATGGTTATTGTGCCTTAGTTTCCATATGCGGTCTTTATGGCCTAGCAACATGACATCTGTGGCCGTCCACTGACCCCTATTCAGCAGGAATTGCAACGTGCATGCACTGGATGACCGTAGAACAGGTGCGGTGTCCGCAGACTAATTAAAAGTGTGTCACATGAAAACAGACATGTCAGGTGGCACTTCTATTTTGAGTGCGGACACCCAGACAGTCGTAGTGTGCGCTGACTCATGAGAGTTTAAAAATAAATAGGAAATATCACACAACAATAAATGAAACATTTATAGTACAAAAAATATATTTGTTCTAGAAAGGGATGGGGTATCGAAATGGGAAACATAAATGGGAGGATTAGGAATTTGTGTACAATAATTATGAGGATAGGAAGGAAGTAAGGTTTCATCAAAGCATCTTTGATTAAAATATTCAGAATTTGATGGGGATGATTGCTAGGTACAAGGGGGACAGGTGCAAGAAGCATACAGAGACATTATGGTAAATTTGCACTAATACAAACATCTGAAATTCAGTGAAAAATGTTTGTTAAAGGGATGTTATGGTTTCAAGTAAAACCGAAACCCCCAGAAATTCGCCAGTTATGGTAAGCTAAGCAACCAACCATAACTCGCGCCACCACCGTGCACTCCTAAGACTAACACCCAGGACATCAAAGATGACAAAGATTTTCAGCCAATCCACAGTGCTCAGACTACATACACACTGCCTCGTCAAAGTCATAGCCATAGCCATCTTCAGTGCTCTCACCAAACAAAACTCCTGTCACCCTCTCTTCCTGTACACCACACCCACAAAACCTGATTGGCCGATCCCCTGATGTCCAGACACCATAAATATCCGCGGTCTCTGCAGTCCCCATTCCATGCTAGGCATCCTCAAAAGTCCCAGATGTGGCACAGTATCTGTAGACAGATCATTCAATTGAAGGGGGTGGGGAGGTTTACACTCAATTAGCACAGGGCAGCCCTTTTACCTTTTTTACTTTTATGCTTGTAACACTCCCTCATTGCCTGTTTTCAAACTGTCACAAATCCATCCCCCAAACACATCCAAAACCTCTACATGTAACCCTGCCATCACAGTTCAACACTTCAGATGTACACTTGAAATTTGAGAGTACATATCTCCTGTTAATCCAGCAATCGGCATCAAAAACTACTGTAAAACTCTCTGCAGATTGAACAACATTTGCATCTAATATACATAGTACAGGTATTGTGAGAAACCTGAAGGTGTCTCCCTGACTAGTCCCTGGGGGTGTGTCATCCAGGTGGCCAGGACACGGCCATCGCTACTGGATCCAGTTCCTGGGGGTGGACCACTGAGGGAGGATCTCCTGGATGGGGGGTACTCAGGGAGTATCCCCCTTCTTATAACACCTTTTCCCCAACCTACTACGTACAATACTCAAACACTCTACCCCCCTTTTCCGACGCAAACACTTTCGCATATCACGAAGAACGACGGACTTACACAAGGGTCATGCAAAGTCAGGCAATTGACCAGAACTGCACACACCTGACGGCCTTTCCCTTCCCCACAGGGATAAAAGGTGGAGCACAGGAGCACAATACGAGCAAGGCAGACCGCACGACAGGAGAGCTAACTCAGCACAGCAGTTCAAGAGGAGGATAAAGAAGGCATGAACCGAGAGAGTGACAAGGAGAGAAGCAACCTTGCCCTTTCTGACCAAGGCCTGTGAAACCTCTGCAGAAGGAAGCGTAAGACTGCGAATAATAGCCATTGGGCCTCATTTCAGGGCCTCATTTGGGCCTAATAGCACCTTGGTCCATGCCGTTAAAATCCCATCACCGCCTTGGAGGAAAGGGGAATTACCGCCCTATTCCAAGGTTGGCGGGGCGGTAATTCCCCCTTCCCCCATTGCCTTTCCCCATTCCCAGTTTTGCCCCATAGGGCATAATGGGAATGGGGAAGGTGCTAATTACGGTACCGCAAATTGCGGTACCGTAATTAGCACCCTGGTCCCTTTGCGGGTTGGGTTTTAACGCCTGCTAGAAAGCGGGCGTTAAAGTACCAACCTGCAAAGGGACCTCGTAGTAAGGCGGTAAGGGTTAAAGGTCACCAGTACCATTACCGGTGACCGTTAACCCTTACCGCCTTCCGTGTAATGAGGCCCAATGTGTGTTGCAGCAGATGTAAACGGTAGACAGGGCCCTCCTCCACTGATAACCAAGCTGGGGAGAGAAACTTGTCTCTGTGGTACCAACCTTGATTCCAGAGAGAAGAAAAGCCAAGCGGTTCATCAAAGCCAGTGAGTCGAGGGAAGAGTCTATAAGAAACTGAACTGTGTTGAACGAAAGTAGCAAATGGCTAATTGAACTGTGAAAGTACAAAGAACTGTTGATACGAGAAGGGGGAAAACCAGCAACAGAGGAGTGAGGCACCACATGGGTGCTCACTCAGGAAACTGTGGGTGATTACCCAATTGTTGAAATAACTGTTCACAGAAGGCCTTGGGAAAGGCGAGAAAGGGGTTCAAAGTGGTCATACAGGGTCCAGTAAAATCCTTTGTACAGTTGAAAGTCTTTGGCCGACAGATGATTTTGAAGCTAAGGGAAGTGAATTCCAAATTATAAGAACGAATTGAGAAAATGTGCGATAGACAAAGTTGGCAAGAGTGAACCCGAAGGATGGATGCCGATAATCAGGGGCGGAGTCTAAATTACTGCTATACAGTGTGTTGACAAGAGTGAACCCGGCAGAGGGATGTCCACAGTAAACTGTTTAAAAAGACATTAAGATTCATGAATGTCACAGATGAAATTGTGTTGAAAGCAGTAGTGAACCCGACGGAGGGAAGCTAATGTTCGAGAAGGATCTGAGTCCAGAAGAGGGGGACCCATGGGTGAAAAGGCATCACTGTTAGTACCAAATATGGCCTCAGGGGATCTTGGTAGCCAGGAACCAACCCTCCCTCAAATTACACAGTATTAGTCCCACATTGTGTGGAGGGGGAAAAACCAGCAGTGTGGCTCTCCAGAGTGGGGAATATGTCACCCTGGTGCTGCCCCTCTGGAGTTCAGAACTCCCCCCAAAAAATGTCAAACTAGGGGGGGTGAGGGGCACACTCTGGTTCCCAGCTCAGTAATCTTCCACAATCAAGGTGATCTTCTCCTCCAAGCACTTTCATGCTTCTTGCAATCATCATGGAGACAGACTGTTCAGGTGTTACGTGTTAGTACCAAATATGACCTGAGGGGATTCTGGTTGCTGTAGTCAGTGCAGGTAGCCAGGAACCAACTCTCCCTCCAATTACACAGTGTAAATCCCACAGTGGGGGGGGTGAGCAGGCTCAGACTGGCCTATAGGCCAATAGGCCCAGGGGCAGACCAAAAACACGAAATGCTGGTGTGGGACAGTTTTTTTAATTCAAAGTGGACCACTTTTTTGGCCAATCTGGGCTAGTTTGATGAGTTAATTCTGTCTGCGGCTAGTAGTTTTGACCAGTGTTGCTGAATAAATATTCTTAAAATGCACAATTTGCACCACACTTGATCAAAAAGCTCCCCCTTGGTTATTATTCAAACGGTGTCACAAACATTTTTTATACAATATGGTTCCCAGCTCAGTAACCTTCCACAGTCCAGGTGATCTTCTCCTCCAAGCGCTTTCATGCCTCTCACACTCATCATGGAGGCAGTCTGTTCAGGTGTTACTTATTAGTACCAAATATGGCCTCAGGGGATTCTGATTGCTGAAGTCAATGCAGGTAGCCCGAAACCAACTCTTGCTCCAATTAAACAGTGTAAATCACAAAGTAGAGGGAGGGGGGAAACCAGCAGTGTGGCTCTTGTGAAAAACCAGAGGGTGTTTCATTGCCCATACCCCATGGATACCTTGCTCAGGTGGCCACGGCACGGCCATCGCCTTTGGACACAAACCCTGGGGGTGGACAAATGCAGGAGGATCACCTGTATGAGGGGTCCTCTGGGAGTGGGGGAGGGACACCTGATGGTGAGACGCTGTATCCACCCCTTTCCAATATCCCTATCCAATCCTATTTTATGGGCTATTCCAACTTCCCAGATACCCCCGATTTCCTACACAAACACTGAGCCGAGGAAGAAGAGGTCTGAGGCTGAAAGGATTACCACCCATGCAATACATTGGACATGTCCCTCTAATGAGATCAGGCAGGGTCAGGCACTTGACTTTAATCACGCACACCCCTAATAACTCTCCCCACATGGTTAAAAGGGGGAACACTGAGACACACTTGGAGGAAGACTGTGCATGATAAGGAGCAGTCCTTCCATGGCTATGGCAAAGGGGAGCGACAAACCGAGGGGTTAATCTGAAGGGGCATGAAGCCAGAGACCCCTATGCAAGAGATCGTTATTTCTGAAAGGCTGTGAGGATTGTGCACGACAGCCAAGCCGGAAGAAAGGAAGAGTCTTTCGAGTCCTACAAGGTTACCAGCCAACCTTCCAGGTAAACGGCAGAGTTGGGGAGGCGCAGAAGCGGCAGTGCTAATAACCTTGACTTCTACATCAAAGGCAGAAAGCATCTTAACACATCTGGTGAGTTGAAGGAAGCAAAGAAAGCCCGGTCTGTGTTTAGTTGAAATGCATGCGACAGTATCCAAAAAAGTGAATCCATTGTTAAGAACTGTGAATATGAAATACAAAGTAACAGAGTGGTCTGGCGAAGTGAGATTGCCCAATCAAATGTCTCTGTGAAATGTTTTAAAGCAGTAGGGGCAGTGGGAAGTGAGAGATGAGCGTTAAGTGAAAAGCTCACAAACTGTTGAACTTTTTTTTGTTGAATTTGCTAAGAGAAAGAAAGGAGGGTCCAAGCACTGATGAGTGAGACCCATGTGAAAAGCAAGAGAAGGGTCTGAGCTGGACCGAGGGATCCTCATGTGTGAAAGTAAAAGGAGAGTTTGAGCCAGACCAAGGGAGACCTGTGTGTGAAAGTAAAAGGAGAGTCTAAGCCCGACTGAGGGGGACCCGTTTAAAAAACAAGTCATACATAACCAGCACATTTTGCAGAAGACATTGGAACTGAAGGAAAATAGGAAAAGTGTAAAGAAAGAAAGGAGAGTCGAAGTGGTCATGTGGAGGTGAGAGTGAAAATGCTCCCAGTTTCGAAAGTCTTCAACAGTAACACTAAAATACGAAGGAGGTTTGAGCCCGACTGAGGGGAACCTACAGTGTGGAATGTAAAGAAAGATTGGGGAAGGGAACCCCACCAAGGAGAAACATTTTGAGCGTGATTAAGGGAAACCTATAGTGATCTGTGATCAAATACTATACTTAGAAACTGTTTTTGCTGAAACTGTGTAGAAGCTTGAAGGATGACCTGGACTTGGGTGAGAGGAACCCAAGAGGTTAAGCCTGTGACCTTGTGACTCAGACTTGAAGGGCCAAAAAGGCTTTGGAGGGCAGAGCCAGCCACCTAACAGTGTTCGCAAGCCAAAGTGTGTTCATCCATCAATTGTTCGACCTACCCTTTGCTGTACAAAGTGGGGACGAGAATTAATACTGATTTATATTGCCATTCTGACATTTCGTTTCATCACTGATTTTTCCTTTTTTTTCTTTTTTTAAATTTCTGTTATTGATTTTATACAAACAAAACAATGAAAACCAAACAAGCAGCATAATCATAATGGTTCAATTACACATCAAGTTATCGTAGTCACTGCTCCCATTATCCCCCCCTCCCCCTGTGAGCCTATTTGTCCATCTCTTTCAGTGTTTGGCACATGCGGCCGAGTTTCGTCCTCTTCGGAGTCTTTTGGGTTTGATATTACTCCAAACAATTCTGTTATTAGCGTTTTCCAGGCCAATAGGGTGCCCACCTCCCCCTCATCAGCCCAGCTACTCGCATCTTGCCATGCCACCGTTTCAGCATCCGCCCATTTCTGTAAGTCCTTCCACCATACATCCACCTTAGGTTTGTGGCATTTCTTCCACCCCATGGCGATCCTACGTTTCGCAAGCACATACGCCAGATTTCTTTGTTTCTCAATATGTTTGAGTTTCCGTGGCCTAGGGAACCCGCCCAGTAAGCAGGCCCAAGCCGTGTCTATGACAAGAGTAACCCCTTTATCGGCCAGTTTCTGCGCCACATCACTCCAGTAGCATCTAATAATCGGGCACGACCAAAACATATGCGTCATGTCAGCGTTTTCCAGGTTACATTTAGGACACACTTGTATGCCAGCGTTTCGGAACTTAGATATCCTCAAGGGGGTCATGTATGCCCTATGCGTTACATACAGCTGAATTTGTTTTAATCTGGCATTTCTAGATACTTTTTTGTGGTAACCCAGGGCACGCTCCCACATCCCGTCCTCCATCGGGGCCCCCACTTCCATCTCCCAGTCCAGTCTCAGATGCGTCAAATCTTTACCCACCTTAGCCATCACCATCTCGTACAGTCTCGAGATCTCATGACCCCCTTCAGACATATCACACATTGCTTCCAAAACTGCATCTGGTTCTTCTATCAAAACTGTTTCTGGCCAGGTGCTCTTAATCATTCGCACCAATCTAATGTATGTGACATATTGCCCCGTGTGTAGCCCCGCCTCTTCGTTGAGTTCTGTAAACTCCTTAATGGATCCCTCCTGCCAAACATCGCCTAGCGTTGCCAGCCCCACCGATTCCCAGTAGGTCCTAACAATCGCCCTTAGCTGATCATCCCCTCCTGTCAAAGCAACCAACGGTACCTGCGGGAGGCACGGGTATGGGACCTCCATTAGGCGACAAGCCCTACGCCAAATTTTCCGCCCAAGCTTTAACATCGCAGGGCGCCCCCTTATTTCAGTTTCGGACAGCCAGATCATTTCATTCAAATAAAACGGGGCACAGTCCTGCCCAAGCACCCTGTGCTCAGGGGTCACTTCATCGGAAAGCCACTTAGCCACATATTTCAACTGTCCCGCCACATAATAAACCTCAAAATGGGGCAGTCTAATACCTCCTTTTTCATAAAAGTTCTGCAGTTTCCAGAACGCCAACCTATTTCGGGTACCATGCCACAAGAAATCCATACACATGCTGTTCAATTTACTAAAAAACTTCTTGGGTATTATGTATGGGATATTACTAAAGTAATGCAAAAGCCTGGGCAGAACTACCATCTTGAGCATAGCCCCCAGCCCCATCATCGCCAAGGGCAATCTTGCCCAGAACTGCATGCTGTTTCTGATTTTCTCGACGGCTACTTCCGTATTGTGCCTGTGTTCATCTTGCGCCGTGTGATATATATCTATGCCCAAATAGCGAAAAGAGCTCGTTGCCCACGGTACCTGTAGCACCGTAGTCCTTCTGCAGGGATCCCGTTATAGCTACCTAATGGGAATGTGACAGACTTTTGGGGGTTCACCGAGATGCCCGACAACTCTGCATACCTTTCCATCACTTCAAGTATGTATAAGAGATTTTCTTCTGGGTATTGCAAGTACAGCAACAGATCGTCCGCGTACAAGGATATCAAGTGTCATTCCCCTCCCACCTCAATGCCAATCGTCTCATACTGTGCCCTAAGGCATATTGCCAAAGGCTCCAGGGCCAAGATGTAAAGCATTGGGGACCAGGGGCACCCTTGTCTGGTGCCTCTGCCAAGTTGCCATCTTTCGGATATCACCGCTCCAGTTCGGACCCTGGCAAGCGGCTCACTATACAACATCTTGGCCCACCTGATATAGCACGGCCCCATTCCATACCCTTTCAAAGCAGCCAATAGCCATGACCACTTGACCGAGTCAAAAGCCTTTACTGCATCTAGAGACACTATTGCCATCTCACCCTCGTTCTTAACGCCCCATTCGACCACCCGATGAAGTCGCCTATGGTTGTGTGTAATGTTCCTGCTCGGGACATAACCCGTCTGATCAGGATGTATGAGTCTGTCAATCACTTTCCGCAATCGATTTGCAAGGACAGCTGTGAGAATCTTGCTGTCTTGATTGAGCATCGACAGGGGCCTGTAGGAACCACATCTGTGCTCCGGTTTATTGGGCTTAGGCAGCGGTATTATAATCGCCTCTCTAAGTGACTCAGGCAACCGTCCTATCTCAAACGCTTCATTCAACATGTCCAGCATTGGGGGGAGGATTTCCTCCTTGTATACTTTATAAAATTCGCTGGGGAACCCATCTGCCCCTGGAGCCTTACAAGTGGGCAGCTGCTTTACTACCTCTTCTAATTCCTCCAACGTGATTGGCTCATCTAACTCCTCCCTCTCTTCGTCGCTTATCTTGGGCAGCCCTATGTCTTCTAACGTTTCGGTTATCGTGCGCTGGTCGCCTATCTCATCATCTCCATACAGCACTCTGTAATATTCCACAAATTCTTTATTAACCCCCTCTTGCGTGGCCACCTCTTCTCCGTCCTCCCTAATAATAGTCCTAATCGGAGGCTTAGGGGTCTCGCTTTTGTATAGCCAGGCCAAAAGGCGGCCTGTCTTGTCTCCCCCCGTGTGCTGCCTCTCAACATGTTTCTTATAATTAAGATTGCAGAGTCTTTCCCAGTGCCCTGCACATTGTTGCTGTAGTTGGAGTACCAGCTCCGTGTCTACATCTTCGCTCTTTAACGTTGTTTCTAGCTCAGTTTCCGCCCTCTGTAGGTCAGCCAAGACCCCACCCTGTAACCCTCTTGACTTAGCAATGGCCGCCCCCCGCATCACCACCTTAAAAGCTTCCCATAGTGTGCCCGCAGAGTCAACACTTCCAGTATTTTCCACAAAAAAGTTAGTAATCTCCTCTCTTATATCTTCTCTAAAGATTGGATCTTTGAGCGCCTGCGCTCGGAGGCGCCATGTAGGGATTTTCGCCCTCGGGGGGCAATATTGCCATCCGAGGATCAAGGGCAAATGATCCGAGAGGACCCTGGCCTTGTATTCGGTTTGAGTAATCTCGGACATCACATCTGCTGTGACAAAGACGTAATCGAGCCTAGTGTGCAGTTGGTGCGGGGCTGAATAGTGTGAGTATTGCCTCTCAGTGGGATGTTTCATCCTCCACGCATCTGTAAAACCAAAATCAGTTAGCAGCGTGCGCAACGCTCTCGCCGCTGGGCTAGGCTTACCCACCCTGTCATCTGACCTGTCCACCACCGGATCCAACACACAATTGAAGTCCCCGCCCCAGATCACCGCGCTCCCCATACACACACTAAGATTGGTACACAGGGCTCTGAAATATGCTGCTGTGTTTTGGTTGGGGGCATACGTGTTTACTATGCATACCTCCCTGCTCTCCACCAGCCCCCGCAGTATAGCCATCCTTCCATCCATTTCAACCACCTCTTGTGTCAATTTGAACGGGACATGTGGTGCCACCCAGATTAGCACCCCCCGGGCATATGCAGAGTATGGCGAGCCCACTACGGTCCCTTTCCACTTTCTCTTAACTAGGTCCAACTTCTCCCGTGTCAAGTACGTTTCTTGTGGTAATGCGATGTCTATTTTCTGCCTTTTCAGATACATCATGATCTTGTTTCTTTTCAGGTAGCTGTTAAGGCCCCTGACGTTCCACGTTATTATCCTGAGGTATTTTTCCTTTTGTAGATACATATGACTATATCACATTAGAGTGTATTAGAGTGATGAGAAATGAGAAGGCGTAAGGGACAAATGGTGAAAAAGATCATATTGTTAATCGAGGAATGATACCCATTGAAGCGTGAGAGCGATGGCAGGAAGAGAGAGAGTGAGTCACAACAGCCCTGCAGGAAGCTGCAGGGGATTCCGAGAATACAGACATGGGCCGATGAGCATGAGACAGAAGGCATAGGGAAAAGGTTTGGGGATCTATATAGACGGATGACAGAGAAGGGTGGTTATAAGGCTATAGGGAGTATCGCAGGATCTCCACAGAAGGAAATAGGAGATAGAATGGACAATGCATTGATGGACGAGCATAGAATGTTGTCCCTTAGTAGACTAGATCTTGATGATGAGGAAAGGGATAATAGCCATACCAGCTGGAGTATAATGTCAGACAAAGATAGGGAGAATGAGAAAGTGCAGAGAGAAGGCGCATGTGCTTTTTTGACAGACCCAGACATGGAGAGAGGGGTAAAATGGTCAGATTTAGTGGCTCCGAAAGAAAAAACACCAGAACCGACACCATATTCTGAACGACCACCAGCACGGTCACGTAGTGCAGGGGCTATGTCCACGCCTTATGTAAGTAGCATAAGGTCACTGCCAGGAAGAAGACGAATGGGTGAAACTAGCCCTAGATGGAAGATGCAAAGTGTAGAGGGATATGATTTTGTACCAGGATTTACACAATTCCCGTTATTAGAGAAGTGGGTAGGATGACCACTATATATTTTGTGGCCACATATGGACAAAGACAATTTGAAATGTAAATTGCCTAGTTTGACTGCAGGTGCAGGAAAATTGATTCATGAGTTAGAAAGAATTATAGTGGGAATGACATTAGCAGTGGGTGACATAAAAGGCCTACTAGCAGCTATTCTAGGGGTGAGAGTTCATGACATTTGGAGATGAGCTGGGTATGCGAGTGTAACAGCACAGAACATGACACATGACGGAGCACCATTTAATAATTGCAGGTTAGACATATGGAGGGTGCTTAGAGTACAGTATCATGATACATCAGATATGGGTGTGATTATGACAAGGAAAATGGGTGAGGATGAATTTATTCAAGAGATTCAAGAAAGTTGGCAGCTCGAGACGAGAGAACTGTGGGATAAAAAAGTGGCATTATTTTATCATATATTATGTCAAGGAATGCACGAACCAGTGCGACGGCAGATGAAAAAACAGGTAGGGAAGAAAGCAAAGCCATGGCCAGAAATACAGTTGACTATTGTCAATTGTTGCAAGAGAAAAATAAGAAAGATGGGAATAGAAAGCAGGAGGAAGCAAAGTTAGTTCAGAAACAATTGTCGAAATACGCCATATGAGGGCCAGTATTGATGAGTGGTGATGACATGGCCACACAAAGTACAGTCAGCACAGCAAAGCAACGTAGTGCCCCCTGTGGGTACAACTGTTGGCCGCGAGGTAGAGGGAATGGACCTAGAGGACAAGGCAGATTTCAAAACCCTCAAGGGGGAGGAGGATTTAATGGGGGACATCCAAAGCAATGTTGGAATTGTGAGGTGAACAGGACATATAGCCCGAACGTGTAGAAGTAGAGGAGGGGGCATGCAACAAAATTGGTAAGATCTGAGAGGAGGGTATGGCTATTCTCCACAGTATAACACAAAACCACAGGAAAATTATGACCAAGATCCCACACAATATCAGATAGGCACGCTACAAATACAGCAAGCACAACAGATCCCACAGCAAACACAGTCGCCACAAGGGCAACCATAGCAAGCACCTATGCAGGCACAACAAGTACAGACACAAGAACCACCATACGCACTGGTGCAACAAACAACAGTGCCACAATGGAAGTCAAGCACAGGAGTCCTACAAGCATCCAGACCTAGGATAGGGAGCGTGACCGTGTAAGGAGGAAATCCTTTCATGAGTACTGGGATGAATTTATATCCACAATAGGACAGTCCACAGAGCACCCTGATGTGCTCAGTACTATCAGTGACACAAGACCCCCCCAAGAGGAACCAAGGGTCAAGGTAACGATAGGAGGCAAGACATTTTTTTTTCTTGTAGACACTGGAGCGACTCGTTCCTGTGTTGGAGAGGGGAAATACCCAATGTCTGGCATTGCCATGAATGCGCAGGAATTCTCTGGGGCTACAAGTTTAGTTCCATTTACTGATGAGTTACCACTTTCTATAGGAGAACATGACGTCTCAATGCCACTATTACATTCGCGGCAGACACCAGTTAACATATTAGGGCGTGACTTGATGACAAAACTAAACATGACAATGGGCCTCATTACAAGTATGGCGGTAAGGCAACAACAGCGCCGGTATCGCTATCAGCATCATTGCTACTGTACCGCCATAATATGAGTTCTGCTCGCGGGTGCCCTTGCAGCCACCAGGTCTAACCTGGTGGCCATACTGGCACCCGTGAGCAGAACATGATGGTAGCACCTGTACCGTTATTAACGGTACCAGTGCTACCACCCCCCCCATTCCCATTGAGCCCTAGGGGACTCAATGGGAATGGGGAAAAAAATGCTGGCACCCAGAAAAGGGCAATTATCGGGTCCGGCAAAGTCGTAATGATCCGGTAATTGCCCTTTTCTGGCCGCCGGAAAAAAATGAATACAGGCACGGCTACCACCAGCCTCGTAATGAGGCCCAATATCTTTTACTGACCAAGGAATAGTATGCTCAGCTCCAGGGATGCATTATTTAAATGTGGGAGAGTGTATACCAGCCTTTAGAGGCCAAAAAGCATTTCGATGGGTCCCTTTAGATCCAGAAATATTTTTGTATCGAGTAAATATTTTGTTGACATGACTTTCTGGACTGACAGTGCAAATATTGAGAATCCTTGATGAATGTTTGTTTAGACCAGAAAGACCTATGGATCATGAGGAGGGACAGGTCATTCTCATAGATTTAAAGGCAGCAGCAGTAAATCAAGAAAGGGGGATTGTTCATGGGACAGATGATGATGGAAGAGCATGGAGAACAGTAATAGCTCTTAGGGATGGATACCGAATGACATATTTGACAGACAGTGGCCCTCATTACAAGGTGGGCGCAAAGGGATACTGGGCACCGGTAATGACACCGGTGCCGGTAATCCCTTTGCGCCCTACTATGAGGTCCCTTTGTGGGTCCCGTTAAGGCCACCTGGTGCCGCAAACGAACCAGGGAGCAAATAACGGTACCGCAAATTGCGGTACCGTTATTTGCACCTTCCACGTTCCCATTGAGCCCTGTGGGGGCTCAAATGGGAATGGGTCTGGTGAATGGGGAATTACCAGTCCCGCCGACCTCGGACTGGACCGGTAATTACTCTCTTCACCAGACCGGAGTCGGACCGATTTTGGAGGCAGCCATGGCGCTAATAGCGCCATGGCTGCCTCCAAACTCGGAATGAGGCCCAAAGACTTGCTCAGAGATGAATATTTCGATGATGAATTTGTGTTTTTCATAAGTCTCACCGATTGGATGAAGTTTTCATTTTTATAGGAAGATTTAGAAAAGGTACCAAGAATCCTATGGACAGTCCATGTGACGTGGGTCTATTGAGTGGAACAGGAGCAGTTAAAATCAAGCTTAAACCAGGAGCAATTTTGCCACATGCAAAACAATATCCCATATCCAGAGAAGCAGATGAAGGAACATTTGAGACCATTTCTGCTTTTATAAAGCAGTGAATATAAGTGACATTAGAGTCCCCATGCAACACTGCTGTGTAACCAGTGAAGAAATCGACAGGAGGGTCGTGGAGATTTATTCAGGATCTCCGCCCCTTAAATAATATTGTTGAAGCACAGTTTCCCTTAGTTCCAAATCCAGCTACTATATTATGCAATATTCCAGCCACAGCCAAATACTTTACAGTAATAGATTTAAAAAATGCATTCCTTCTCAATTCCCCTTCATGAGGACTGTGAGAAACCTGAAGGTGTCTCACCCGCTAGTCCCCGGAGATCTGCCATCCATGTGGCTAGGACACGACCATCGCTATTGGAGCCAGTTCCTGGGGGTGTGCCAGTGGGGCAGGATCACCTGGATGGGGGGTCTTCGGGCAGTGGAAGTGGGACACCAATGGGTGAGAGGCAGTACCTCCTTCCTTATAATACCTTTTCTTCATCCTACCCCGTAGTATAGTTTGAAGCTCTACCACCCCACCATTTTCCAACACAAACACTTTCTTACACTGTGGAAGACAACGGACTAACAACAGAGACGTTTTTTACCCGACTTGTCCCAACATAAGGGTCAGGCAGAGTCAGGCAATTGACAATAACTACACACACTTGACAGCCGTTTCCCTTTCCCAAAGGGATAAAAGGCAGACCACGAGAGCACACTTTGAACAAGGACAAACACAGCAGCTATTCCATGGAAATGGAATTCAAATGGAGAAGAAAGGCGGTGAGACCGGAAAGGACAAGAAGGAGGGAAGTGCCCTTGCCCTTTTCGACCCAAACCTGCAAAGCCTCTGTGAAAGGAAGCATAAGACCGGGAACTACAGCGGACGTGTGGTGTAACAGATGCCAACAGTGCACAGGACCCTCCCGCACTGATAATCGAGGCGGGGAGGCACGGTTGCAACAGTGGTGCCGTCCTTGACTTCTGAGACAAGAAATGACAAGGAGGCCAGCACAGCTGGTGAGTCGGCAAGGGAACCGATAGTAAACCGGACAGTGTTGAGCAAAGGTTGCAAACAGCAACTTGTTATGAACAAAGAACTTGTGTACTTGTAAACTTTTAAAGCCCAGGCAAAGATCAGCTGCAGAGTTGTCCGGCGCCACATGGACGCCCATTCGAAAGACTCTGTCTGGTCCCCTTTTCTTGTGAATATTATAGTAACAAGAGGCCGTAGTTAAAGTGGTCATACAAGGGTCGGGCCAAAATCCCTTGTACCATCGAAAGTCCTTAACCCATTACCAAAGTTTTGACATTGTGCAACAGGGGTGTGCGCGCGGCTGAGGGAAACGCCATGCGAACGGTGAATGTGTGAAGCTTGACTGGGCGCTTAAGAGAAAGCCTGACAGGGGGCTTAGGAGAAAGCCTGATCGGGGGCTGGGAAAGCTAAGGGAAGTGAATCCTGCAAGGTGTTACAACTAAGTGAACTGTGTTAAACTGGAAAATGTGAACCCGGCTGAGGGATGCCCACGAATAAGAGCAAAATGTAACCCCCATAAACATTCTGTCGACAAGTGTGAACCCTCTTGGTATGGCCTTTCCTCGCGGAACTGAAGGCCACTGTTGCAAATAACAGCTCAGTGCCCCGCGGGATACCCCTGACCTCGGCCCAGTTTTAACAGTACAAATGATTAGGCAATGATGGATGATGTTAAAAAGGCATAAAATGAGAATTAGGAGTTGGATAGACGACAGAGAAAATTACCTTTAAAATGGGAATCGAAAATGTGAAGCTTGGTGGAAGAGTGAATAGGTAAAGGAAGTGGGTTCCAGTGTTTTGGAGCGGGAAGAGTGGGCAGACCCACCAGAACCCCTTACACATATAGGGCCTCATTACGACCCAGGCGCAAATGGGTTAACAGTGCCGTAAAAGGCTGTGGTGCCGTTAACCTATTAGCGCCTAATTACGAGGTCCCTTTACGGGACCCGACCTTAACGGCTGGTGTAGACCAGCCGTTAAAGTAGGGACCCGCAAAGGGACCGTGGTGCTAATTACGGTGCCGCTACTCACTTCTCTAAACCTCTGCTCGCACTTTGTACCAAATGTTATGCATACAAAGGGCCTCATTACACGGTAGGCGGTAAGGGTTTACCGGTACCGGTATTTTACCGGTACCAGTAAACCCTTACCGCCTTACTACGAGGTCCCTTTGCGGGTTGGTACATTAACGCCTGCTTTTAGCAGGCGTTAAAAAACGAACCCGCAAAGGGACCGGGGTGCTAATTACGGTACCGCAATTTGCGGTGCCGTAATTAGCGCCTTCCCCATTCCCATTATGCCCTATGGGGCAAAAATGGGAATGGGGAAGGGCAATGGAGGAAGGAGGAATTACCGCCTTCCCAACCTTGGAATAGGGCGGTAATTCCCCTTTCCTCCAAGGCGGTACCGGTAAATTACCGGCATGAACCATGGCGCTAATAGCGCCATGGTTTACCGCCTACCGTGTAATGAGGCCCATTGTTTGTAACTACTATGTAACGATGTCCTTACTGCCTCTGGGTTTCATGTAACTGGTTGTCCACAGTGCCCTGAAGCCTGAGGGCTTGTGTGCACTATACAAATGAAAAAATAAATAAAGAGTGAAGGAACAGAAACGGGGCTGAGCACATGGATGCTTGGCAACAGAAAGATGATGTAGAGGATGGGAGGGGAGGTAAGAGGAGATCAATGATGAGAGATAGACGGGAGAGAGACCATGGGTGTATCAATAGACAATGGAGAGAAAATTGAATAGAAGACAAGTGTGAAAGAGTGGAAGGGAGAAAGTGAGCAGAGGCGTAATAGAAGAATGTGGAGGAAGAGAACAGAGGAGATGAAGAGGAGCATTATAAATAGAACAAAACAGAATGAGATGAGATATACGAGATGTCTAAGAGGGCATAGCAGTAATCAAGGTAAAAGGCGATCCGGTAATATTACCCCCACACAAATGGTCGCCATATATATAGTCGCCGGGAAAAGGCTGTGGCGACATTATGTATGGTGACCATTTGTAAGGGGAGCGGGCTGTCCCCTGCTCGTCTTGGGCGGGGGAAGCATTTTAAAACAAAGGTTGCGGGGGTGTCCCTCGCAGGTTCACAGTGATAATGTCGCTGCAAACCATGGCCATTTAAAGCGACTTTTTTGCCACACAGCCTTTTTGCGGGGACATTATCACATGGAACCGGTAAAAGATTAGAAGGTTAGTTGCTTGAAAGGAAAGGATTAGCACTGCGGATATTAGAAGAAAATGGCAGGTCCGGCGTAAGGTAGAAACAGGAGAAGGGAAGAATCAAAGACAACATCTACATTCTGGGCAGATGCAGGAAAGGGCGCAAGGAAGGAGGAAGAGGGTAGGAGGCGGCACAAGGGGAGAGAAGGTGGAGGCAGGGGAAAACAAAACTCCAGTTTTAGTCGAGTTAAAATGAAGAGACAGAGAGTTCATCCAGGATTGAATATCCGAAGCTCTTTCCTAGGGGGGACAGTACGGGGAGTGGCAGAGAAATAAAAGAAAGAAAAAATAAGTCGGAAGCGTAAACGTGACAGCAAAGATTAAATTAAGTGATGAGAGGAATAGTATAGAGAACAAAGTAGGGTGTGCTAGGACAGAGTCTTAAGGAACACCAATTTGACGAGGTAGTGTGAGATATTACCAGGGCAACAGCTGAAATAAGTTGTCTTATAAAAGTAAAAGCAAAACTATTGGACAGATCTTCAAAAGCCAAGGAAGGAGAACGTGGAAAAAAGAATGGAGTGCTCAACATACTCAAAAGTGACAGATAAATCAGAGAGCGCTAGCAACCGATGAATTCTTAGTGCGATGGTCAGAGAGCAGTGATTAGAAATATTAAAAAGGAGAGTTCTTGCAGAGTGAGAGGGATAACCCCGATTGAAAAGGAGGATGAAAAGAATCTAGGTCCAGATAAGAACATACTTGGGATTAAATAGTGCACTCATGGCTTGGCAGAGAAAAGGGAGGCAGCAAATCGTACCAAAATTAGCTAGAAGAGAAGGGTCAGAAGAGGGTCTTTTTACAATAGGAATAATGACTGCATGTTTAAAGGAAGACAGAAAAGACGAGGCGAAAGGAGAGATTGAAGAGGCCTGTAAGATAGAGAATAAGCAGGAGGTATACCTGCGGGAGGAGAGAAGAGGGAATTTGGGTCAAGGGGCAGGGCGATAGGGTGAGCCAAGTCAGGAATCAGACAGTATCAGAGTCTGATGGATGAGAGAAGGAAACAAAGAAGGCAAGAAGTGGGATGTGCCAGAGAATCAATAAGCAGAGGCAGGGAGTAAAAGGAAGAGTGTAATGAAGAATAAAAATGAAGTCATTGCTAAAGTCAAAAGAAGAGACGGGGAAGATAAGGAGGTATCAGGGAGATGGGGAGAAATTATGATTAAGGAGCTGGAAAAGAAGATGCGGGTGACAAGAAAGAGAAAGGGTAAGGTTAGAAAAGTAGTATTTCTTTGCAGTAACAGATGAGTCATAAGAGGAGTGAAGAGAGGGAAGCAGAACAAGATCAGAAGCAGAAAGATTTCTTCCATCACCTTTTTGCACCGCGAAAGAAAGTCTGCAGGGCAAGAAGAGAAGAAGAACGCCTAAGGAAGAGGAAATCAAGAGTAGAGGCAGCTTTATCAGCAGACCAGCGGGAGAAGATGTTAGGTGGAGGAAGAGGGGAGTGCAGGGAAGAAATGTAGGAGGGATTGAAAGACCACAAGGCAAGAAAATGGACAAGGAAAGTGGGTGGAAATGGAAGGCAGAGAGAAAAGAAATAGGGATGAAAGTCGGAGGACTAAATAGAAGAAACAGAGACAATTTTGTCTGAATCAAAGGAAAAGAAGATGAGGGCAAGGGCTGTCTGCATGGCACTCTCGCTCCAGATACCCAGTACATTTTCACTGCCACTCTGGTCAGAGTTCAAGGTTCTGCAGACTGCCCCTATGCTCCAGACTCTTTCCGCTTATTATAACCCTTAGAATTTGCATTAAGCCTTCTCATTGGACAATCTGTGGGCTCTACAACTGGTAGAGCCACAGATTGGTCCACATTACACATCTACCAGCAGGCCCGTGCATACATACCTGCAAGCAATTCCCCACAACTGCCAGTCAGATTCTAACATTCTGAACAGGCTCCTGAATACCCTGCGTTAGAGTAAACACCCGAAGCTGAGTAGGCATTACACCCAGGAAGAAGAATGCCTGCCTGTTATGTAGCAGATCAAGGCATAATTTGTATCCGCCATTGATGCCCTTTTGACTCTTTTCTTTCGAATGAAAGAGTGAGGAGGGATACACACATCTTGGAGAAACCCATGTGAGCCTTACCGGGCGTTATGGATCGATAAACCTTGTAAAATGACTACGGCCTTTAGGTCTCTCTTTAGGGCCCACAATGCCCAGCACAGCCATCAAACTGGGTTCATACAGCTTAATGTGAGCATGGTATCTTCTCTTTAGACAATCGGGTTCGTGGAATGTGGGCTCTAACCAGCAATAGAAGCCTGCATTCCATGCTGCTCCTTTGTTCTTCTCAGGGTTTCCAGATTTCTAGTCAATAAGCAAGCTTGGAGCGGAGGATCTAACCACCTGTAAAACGCTGCATTCCTAGCTTCCCTTCGGGATGTTCGTTCCCATCAATGTGGAAACGGGGACTGAGGTGTGGCTCCAGTGGGCGCGGTTAAGGGAGCCTGCACTTCCGGGGCCACGCCCACGAACGCTAGTACATTTAAAGGGGATATGTTTTTTTCTGTTGG
Organism: Ambystoma mexicanum; assembly: GCF_040938575.1. Lineage (NCBI taxonomy): Eukaryota > Metazoa > Chordata > Amphibia > Caudata > Ambystomatidae > Ambystoma > Ambystoma mexicanum. The sequence goes on from NC_090940.1 coordinate 167,718,168, forward strand.
AAAACGGGATCCGGTCCATCCCTCCATCCCACTCCCCAAGCTCTAAGAGCATTGGGCTGTATTGACTGCTAAGTGAACACCTTTCTGGTTAGAGGCCATTGCTTTCTGCACAGGACCCCACACTTAGCTACCAGTCACCTTCCCCACAATAGAGCCCTCTGGTGCAGGCCTTAACACTTCACCAACAGTGCTCACTTGGATCACACTCGCGTATGCATAATGACCTAGAAGACAGAGCAGAAAAAGTATTTTGTTTCAAAGAAGAAAATATAGTCACAGATCTAAAGGCTGGTGGGACTCTCGTCTACTGCTCAGCTTTTTATGTAGTGCTTTATGACGGATTCCTCAGGCTTCTAAGCCCTATTAAATGAGCTATTTACCAATTCAATGGACTCAACATATCCACCTCAGAAGGATGAGGAGCCAAGTTGGGCTGTCCCCATTTTTGAGGCGAGGACCTTACTGAGCTGCGCGATAGGTCCCGATACATACTGCCAGAGCAACAGGGCGCGGTATAAGAACCTTTAATATAACATAATACATCGCGAGAATGCAGACGCCCCCTGCACCGATCAATCGATGCGAGAAAACAGCCTGTATTTGATCTTCTGATGTGGCCAGAAGGAACCATCCTCTGCAATGCCGTGTTGTGACGTGTTCTCCTGTTCGGCGCCATCTGTTTAGTAAGGGGGGGGGGCGGCGACTGTTAGGCATAAACCCGTGCAGTTCCCTTAGGGACCACTGCAAAAGGCTTAGGACTACAGGTGTTGGCAGTAAACCCAATTGGTAGCCGTCTGTACCACCCAGATTTACCTGGTAGCTGTGGCTGAGCAGCCAGACTTCTCTCAAGAAGAGTTAGACAGTATATAGAGTATACAAAATAGGTACAGAGATACAGTAGCACAAGCAAACACTGACCAGAGCTTTGGTATAAAGGTATATAATTATTTATTTAAAAACACACTTGTAAAATACACTAACACTAGTATGGCAAGCAAGTTTAAACACAGTCACCTTCAATATATATACATCCCTGATCACTTATTGAACAAGTCTTAGTTAAAGCACCACTTATTTGCAGACAGAGGTGAGCGCTTAACCTAAGATAGCACTCCAATAAGTTGGAAAAAGAACCACAGCAAGTCAGAAAGGCAGAGTCTACTGTTAGAGCAAGAAAGTTCATAGGCCAGGCCCACTCTTGGAGAGAGCAAGGCGGAATGTGTCCAAGATCACACAGTTGAATAATACTTTAAAAAGTATTTGCAGATAGTTCAAAAAGGGTTGGATCAGTTCAGGAAAAGTTAGTTAGCAGGTCCCAAGTCCCCCCAGGATAGAGAGTCAAGGATTTACGGGACACCTTGAACAGTCTGTTGCAAGGGAGACCAGGCGGGACACAGTACCTGAAATGGTGAGAAAGCTCCAGGGGGGGCAGTTGTTCCTGGCAGCGGGTGCAAGTCAGTTCTTCGTCCAGGGGAAGAGAAGATCTCGACGTGGAGGAAAGCTAGCGGTCATTGCACTGCCAGGGAAGAAACCAGCCCCGGAGTTTCCCAGTTAAAAGGTACTACCCTTTTATTCACGCTAGTGGTGAAGCGTGGCTATCCGACCGCCGGGGTGCTTGGCACGGGCGATTCGACCACAAGACGAACCAGGAAGGCGAAAAGAGGACGAACTGGTTATCCCCACCAGTTCAGAGAAAGAAGACTCTCTGGGATGAAGATCTTCTCTGTCATTGGTAAGTGGTGAGACAGTTCAGCAGGGCTCCACCGGTGGTGTCGTCGTTGCAGGTTGGCTCAGCTTCTCCCTCTTCGGATTCTTTGGTCCTGTGGTGACTTCTGAAGTTCCAGTCCCCAAAGCCCTGCTTTTATGCGGAAAACACCCATTCATCAGTCCTAGCTGTCACTTAAACATGCGGCTCACCACTGGGCCAATCACACAAGAGTGCGACTTGAGTTGCTGAGGCAACTCAGTCCAGGGTGCCTAAAGCCCCCTCCCACACATCCTGTAGACCCAGACAGAGTGGCACCACTTTTGGAGGCTTCTGTGCAGAAGCCTGCCAAAAAGTGGAACAAAGGGCTCGACTTGGATTGGAGTTACAGAGGCAAACACAAATGCCATTTTAAAACCGAGTCCTGGCAAAAAGACCCAACCGGGGAATAAATATTAAATAAATAACCCGGCGGTATCTTTAACATTGCACCAAAAAAGTGGTGCGTTTAAAATGAATGGGAAAATCCCATAGGAAATATTCCGGTGGAATATTTTGCATGGTAACCACTGCCACCAGCCAGAAACTCGACGAGGGGGGACTGCACAGTGCCCCCTTGAAAAACAGACCCTGAGGCAATCTAATTACCCCTACCAGTACTTCCACAATATGATGGTTTGTACTGGTTCTGTTCACAATTTAAGACTAGTAAAGTCAATGGTGACTTTACATGCCCTGGGAGACAGTAGTCAGTCCCAGGGTATGGAGTCTATGTTTGGGAGTCACTATGACACCCCTGTGTTACTGCACTGAGAGTGCTGTGTAACAAACTTACCAAAAATACATGAAACCCTATGGAGTAAAAGACCCCATAGCCCATAAAACACATTACAAAGTCAAAGGATATCTCAAATCATGCCTAAGAGTGGGAGAAAGAGTCTCACTCTTAGCAGGAGAAAAAAATAAGCCCCAAAAATCCAGCAAAGCTGCTGGGGGACTCACTAGGTTTGGGAAATTAGCCTTAACAGAGAATTCTCCCTAACAGCGACTTCGTGTCTAGCGCCATCTTTCCTCTTAAACAGCACCATGTAAACATGATCCAACAGCCCAGAGCAGGCCTGCGGAGGGTCACACATATTTAGGCTCTTCCACAAGGAAGGCAGGCAGCCAGAAGAATATGGGGCACTTTGCAGAAGGCAGGAGGTCATTCCTTTGACGTCGTAGTTTAGAAAAGGCTGGGGTACCAGGACATTCTGTCATTTCCCCAAAGTCTGTAACAACATCCGCTTTAAGACTGCAAAGTGCACACCAACGCGATTTCACCTCAACAGAAATTGCCCCCATGCATCCAAGCACTCCAGACATCATCTTAATACAAGTAGAGACGCGGTGGTGAAAGAAAGTGCAATGCTGTGGTTCTACATTTGTGGGAAGATTAGGTGCACTCCAACTTTTTTTTTTCAAGCAAGTAAAGCAAATACTTCCTGCATTTGCTGTTGCTAATTGCATATTGCATTCATGGGCATCCATTTGTGTAGGCACCCCTCAAACAACCAGCCCAGTTTCAGAAAGCATGCAAGTTGAGATGCCGGTTCAGCACATGACCCATTAGCCGAGGGGTTGGCCTCCACTGGCTGCTTAAATACTTCTATCACCAGCGGGGGCACGAAGTTGCAACCTTTTGATCTCTGTACCATCCAGCATGGAGTCATCCATAATGTTAAAACACGCCTTCAAGCCTCACCCCAATTATATAGGGCTTTAAATCTGGTCCAACAGAATGGTGTAACCCCTAATAAACTAGTTTACTATTAAGCCAAAAAGTAGTACTGTACCTCCCCGAAATAAAATACAGAGCTATACGAGATTATGCGCAGGGGGTATGTACTACTTGATAACCACAGTTTGACACAAGCTAAGAGTATTGCATTGTTGTACCAAGACCCAGTATCAGCTTAGCAGCCACACCGTGGAAAAAAGTCACCAAAATTCAGATAAACTGTTATAAATGATGTAAGGAAGATTCAGTAATATTAAGGCCATATGCTCATTTCATGCCTTACCATTTGTTATGTGTGTGCCCATGCCTCGGGCCGCACCTCACTCATGCTTGCATACACGCAGGCACACAAGAAGACACGAGACGCGCTGTGTGCCCTTCCGCGTCCCGGCGCCAACTGCCCCTACGGGCGTGATTTATTCTAACATGCATGCGCGCAGCCCAAACGAGGCTCGCGCACGCGTCATTCGTGACTGGCACGTCACATCCCTTTTTTTCTTTAACGAAAAACACAACATAACATTATGCTACAACAACAGTGCAAACTGCGAACACAAAACGATTAACCCAACCAGTTAGAAGTCTGCTGTGACCTTGGCTCAGTCTCCCAAGTCCAGGACGTAGTTCTTGAGGTGAGCAGGCGGTCTGCGGTCTCTTCGCATTGGATACCTCGAGGTACTTGACGTAGTTCCGCTGGGACTGTCTCCATATGGGACAGTAACCCTCGGGGCGTCCTCGGCTGGACCCTCTGGGATCGCTTCGGAGTAGGGGCTCTCCACCGGATCAAGAGTCTCCGATGAAGTATCCACTTTTTTGAAAAAAGACCTGTTGCGGGTGACAGTGCCACGTTCACAGGCCACCGTCACCATGGTCCCTTTCACATGCGTGACCATCCACGGGTGAGACTCATATGGCAAGGACAGTTTGCCCTCTGGGTGACGGTTCCGGACTAACACTGAATCACCTACACACACTTCTTTGTCTTGTAGACCTCTTCTCTCACTCTCTCTCTGATTGTGTACGGCGCGCTCCTCTCTTACTTTCTCGTCGTCCTCGGCCCTCCATTTCCGGTATCATGCCACGGGGGCAGCGTCCCAACAGCGCTTCAGCGGGAGCAACCCCTGTTGACTGGTGGGGGGTGGTCCGGTACTCTCTTAGGAATTCCACAAGCTTCTTCGGGAGGTCCTCACCCCCATTAGCGGATATCCTTAGCACTTTGTTCAACGTACGCATTAGCCTTTCGGCTTCCCCATTAGCGCAAGGCCACAGAGGTGATACTCTGCGGTGATGGATGCCCCTTTCCTTGAGGTATTGGGCAAACTGACTGCCGGTAAATGGAGGTCCATTGTCAGAGCATAGTATTTCCGGGAACCCGTGTGTCGCAAACATTTTGTCTAGGGCTCTAGTGGTATACTCCGTTGCTGTGGATTCCACCACCTCCACCTCAGGATACCTTGACCGTTGGTCTACCGCCACTAAGTAATACATGCCCCGACCTGTCGATCCAAAATCCATATGGACAGTTCCCCAGGGCTTTTCGCTCCGTTCCATGGAGCTGATCGGTGGAGCCTTGTCCCCTGGAGTTGCTGCTTGACATGGCAAACACCTTCTCACAAAACGCTCCACCATCCCTTCCAGATCAGGGAACCATACCTTGGGTCGGAGCCTCGATTTGGTCTTAACAACCCCTTGATGTCCAATGTGTGCTAACTCCAGGACACGATTCCTTAGTGCCTGTGGGATCACGATTTGCCTCCCTCTCAGCAGTAATCCGTCATCAGAAATGGACAGCTCATCCCTTACCCTCCAGAGTGCCTAAAGGTCCTTTTGGGCATCTGCCTGCCGCCTGGAGTTATTCCGCAGTACCTCTCTCCAGTTGCCACTTCTCACTGCCGCCTTGATGATGTGGAACACCTCATCCTTGGACGATTCAGTCGCTATGGCGAGTCTCGACAGCGCCACCGGTAACGCACCCTCCACCACGTGACAGAGTAGCCCTTGACAGTCAGACACCTCCTCATTCTTTTCCACACTCCCAGTGCTGGGGTGTCGTGATAGATAGTCCGCCGGGTTATTGGTCCCCGGTCTGTACACAAGTCGAACCCCGTATTCCATCAGGGCCAACATCCATTGCTCAATACTGGGCGGCAGCTTCAATGACACGCCCGCCAGGATGGGCAGCAAAGGCTTATGGTCGGTCACGACCACAACAGGCTTACCCAGGATGTAAAGACGAAAATGGCGACAGCCCCATAGAATGGCCAAAGCCTCTCTTTCAATTTGCGAGTATCGTTTCTCCGTGTCCGAAAGCGCCTTGCTCGCATAAGTGATGGGTCGCATGTCCCCTCTCTTGTGTGGCTGCAGCAGCACCGTCGGAACACCCACGGGACTGGCATCAACAACAATCTCAGATTCCACCGAAGGGTTAAAGTACGCCATGGTGTCCCCATCGGATAGGGCATTCTTGAGGACCTGAAATGCCTCCTGTTCTTTCCTTTCCCACATCCATCCGGCGTCATTCCTGGTCAACGCCCTGAGGGGTTCCGACAAAAAGGCCAAACCCTTAATGAAGCGCCCACAGTAATTTACCATCCCCAAGAAGCTCCTCACCTCCGTGGGGGATTGGGGTGCTGCGGCCTCTCGAATGTCCTTGATCTTAGCCGGATCGGGCGACACACCGCTGGCGTGAAAGATGAAACCAAAAACCCGATCCTATCTTTGAAAAACTCACATTTTTCACGGTGTAGTGTAAGTCCCAAATCGTCCAACCTCTTCAGTGTGCACTCCAGTCTCTTCATGTGCTCTGTCTCAGATTCGGCAAACACTAAAATGTCATCACTCATATTCAAAACGCCTTTGAGACCTGCCAGCGCCCCCCTGATGGTGTTCTGGAAGACTTCGGCAGCAGATGAAATGCCGAAGCTCAGGCGCTTAAACTGATAGAGACCCTCATGCGTCGTAAAGGTCATGATAAATCTTGAGTCTGGGTGGAGCTCAAGCTGATGATAGCCCGCCCGTAGATCTAACTTCGAGAAAACTCTTGCGCCCTGCAGGTCTCCTATGATATCATCAAGAGTGGGCGTAATGTGTCTCTCCCTCTTAATGGCGGCATTGGGGAGGCGCATATCTACGCAGATGCACACCGCTCCGGGCTGTTTTGGCTTGGGGGCAACCACGATGGGTGAAACCCAGGGCGTCGGGCCTTCCACCCTTTCAATAATGTCCATTTGAACAAGTGAGCGGAGCTCCTCCTCCACCTTCTCTCGGAGGTGGAACGGGATCCGTCGATGCTTGAGAGCCGTAGGCCTGATGGTGTCGTCAATGTGCAGACGTACCGGGGGAGCCTTCAACTTTCCCACTCCTTTAAAAATGCCTGAGAATCTGTCCAGCAGCTGCTCGAAGTCCACTTGGTAGACCTCCCACGCAAAATGCACTAGGTCCAGGGCCTCTGATGCCGCACAGCTGAGCAGAGAGTGAGGGCTCACGTCCATGATGAAAAATCGGGCTTTTATGGTCTTGCCGCCCTTGGACACAGACGCAATGAAAATGCCCTTGATGGGGAGTGGTGTATCTCCGCCAAACGTGAAAATGTTCGCCGTCGAAGCATCCAGCGCCGGTGGTCCCGGGATTGACTGGTAATGATCGGAGGCAAGCACGCACACTGAGGCCCCCGTGTCTATCAGCACTTGTGTCGGTACCCCCTGAATATCCACGACACATTTGGGCTGTCTCTTTTTCCTCGCCCCTCTGGCTATGCTCGAAATGAAGAACACTTCATCTTCTTCATCTTCCTCCTCCTCAGCCATGTTAAGCCTCTGCATCTCCTGTTCTAATGCCGCAATGCTCCTCTGCCCCCTTGAACCTCCACCAAGTGCCCTGGCCGGGCCCCTCTGTACAGTCACTGGAGCGGGAGCGCGACACATCCGGGCATAGTGTCCGGGTCCGTTGCATCTGCCACAGGATCTTGATTTGGCGGGACACTCTTCAGAGTGCAGCAAGTCATATCCGCAGTATTGGCAAATAGACGCCGCCCCTTGCAGCGGACCACCTTCCTGGCGTTTCTGGCCCCACTTGGCTTTCGACGTCAACTGTTTTCCAACTGCAAAAGCTTCTTCTGACTTTCCCGGACGCACCGCCGCGTCCATTTTAGCACCCCTCGATTCTGCCAGTTCATAGGTCCTTCCACTGTCCAAGATCTGTTGCAGAGTCCAACCAGGCTCCCTCAACACTTGCCTACGTAGCTTGCCTGAGCCACAGCCTTGGATGACCTGATTTCGGATCATCGACTCTTCGTTGTCCCATCGACAAGTTGTGGCCATTTGTCGCAGGCGAGCGCAGAACTGGTCAAGTGACTCCTCTTCCCGCTGTTTTTCACTGCAAAGCAGAAATCTCTCATAGTCTACGTTGGACAACGGAATGAAATGATTCTCTAAGGCAGTCTTGACAGCGTCATAGGTGACTACCTGCAGGTTAAGGGACTCATAAATGCGCAGAACGTCCATGCCCGCAGAGTACAGGAGAGTGGCCCTCTTTGCGTCGTCGTCGGCTTCCCCAGTTGCAGTAAAGTACATGTCCAATTTTTTTATCCACAAAAACCATCTTGGGCCCAATTTCGAGGGGGGACCCGACGTGTCAAATTCTTGCATGGGTAACAAAGCCCCCTGTTGTCTCCTTACTACCACTCTCGCTGTTTCTGCCTCACCGTCACTTTCCGCCATGTTCACAGGTCGCACAGGCACCTCCTGGTGGTTCAGAGGCCGCAAACCTGACTTGGATGGACAGTAGACATACCTTGGGTCACTGCGCAACCGTGGAACCTTCCAGTTGTTGAGGGCCTTCCCCTATGCTTGTGTTTCCTTCCATTCACCTCTTGTGTGGTGGCCACTGGTTCAGGTGCAGTCCTCTTGGATGATGAAGACTGCCGAAGTTCCAAAAATTGTTTTGGTGTAGTTTCTTTCCGGTACGAGCAGCGCACGAGCACCTTTTCAGGCCGCTACTGCCTCATACCATGTGTGAAAACACATCCTCTCTGCTCGCGCTGGGTTCGTGACACGCAACGGTGTAACGTTACGAAGATTGACACGCAGCGTTGTGTCAATAAACGCTCCGCTTGCATCCCGCTTCGTCGCCAGATGTTATGTGTGCACCCGTGCCTCGGGCCGCACCTCACTCACGCTTGCATACACACAGGCACACAAGAAGACACGGGACGCGCTGTGTGCCCTTCCGCATCCCGGCGGCAACTGCCCGCACGGGCGTGATTTATTCTAACACGCATGCGCGCAGCCCAAACGAGGCTCGCGCATGCGTCATTCGTGACTGGCACGTCACACCATTTACCCATGAGACAACTGAAGCGGCTGCTCTACCCTGTGCGTGCCTGCAAGTTTCATACTTAATAACAGAGTGCCAGGTGCGGGGCAAACCCCTAAACCCTCCAACCCTTGCAAAATGACCAAAAACCACTCGCAGATTTTTACACGGGTAGTTCTCCAGCATAACCGAGCAAACATCTCATACATGACATAAAATGGTATAATGGTATGCATTCTGCGTGCAGCCCCCTAACAAACTTTCCCTACAGCCTTTCCTTCTGTCTTTGCCTTCCTTTGCACCATTTCTACTCCAAGCGAGCACTTCATGCCCCACTGAGAGAGAGGGAACGAGAGAGCAATAGAGAGGATGCAAGAGAGAGTTAAACAGGGTGAGAAACAGATGAAGTGATAAAAAGGGGAGGCTCTGCAACTTTGGGACTGGCTGTGAAAAAGACTGACTTGAGAAGGACTGTAAAACAGATTGAGGTAGAGACTGTGAGTGATACTGTGAGATTGACAGACTGAGACGGAAAGATTAAGGCTAATAAAGGCTGTGACTGTCAATGAGACAGACACAGCAACCATTTCTGAGACTGAGGGACTCGAATAGGAGACTGTGACTGAGAGACACAGTGAGACTGACTGGGAGATGGTAACAGATTGTGCCTGAGGGACTGTGAGAGACTGGCTGTGACTGAGACTCAGACTACATAAATAACAGGAGGGTATGGAGCTTTGCACTCTGTTGCTACCATTCAGTCCACAGGCAGTGGGACATAGGGTCTCATTAGTGTGCCAGCCTGGATAAATAGCCGGTAATTCCAGTTCCGGCATGTTCTCCATACCAGAACACTTCAAGTCTGCCAGTGGGGGCCACGGATCTCCTGGCAGGCCTAGCCTGCCAGGAGTTCAGGCCCCTTGCTGCATAGAAATGCCTGAATCACCGGCATTGTTCGGGCAATCCCATCCCAGTAAACACCGGGATATCAGGCAGCAGAGACGGTAAGGCAGGTTGGCCGGTATCCTACCAGAATTACCGGCAAACCTATAATGAGGGCCATAGTCTCACCAATCAATGTCTTCTAATCCCTGGAACTTTGGACACCCTTCTAAATGGAGCACCATACATACGGTCTTCACGGAGAAATAGAACTCCAAAAATTATTTTCAGATAGTAGGAAAAACAAACTCCTTTATTGTTGTGAAAGACAATCCGCTGAGCTGCAGGTTTACTGTTCCAAAATGCTCCCACGACAACCTAACCCACCCACCAGACCTCCACCTTTAAAGGTACACCCGTGCCTACAACAGAAACCTCTAAAATATTTTCGGAGAACAGAAACTCACTGTCCAGTCTTTAGTTAGCCTCTCCCCTCCATCCAGTTCGTTCTGGATGGTGCACAAGTCACTCGTTGACGCAAATGTCTCTTCCTCTTTTATCACCCGACGTGGATCAATATGGAGCACGCCTAATGGTTCTCTTTGGAGAAATTTCGAAAACTGCATCTCTTCCAGCCTCTTTGAAGTCGGCAGGGATTATACCAATCTATAAAAAGGACGACTGGGCGTATCCTGCTAATTACCTCTCGATCGCCTTTCTAGATGTGGACGGGAACATTTTTGCTGCCTCGGGCTTGAGGGACCTGGAGGAATGGATATGGCGGGAACAAATCTTTTCAAGGTTGCAAATGGGCATCAGGAGAGGATTATCAACCTCCCTAAATGGTTTGGGGATGTCGATTGTGACCGAGAGGTCTGGGAGGAAGTGGGACCTCTCTAAACCTTTTGACACTATCAACAGCGGGACATTGTGGTCAAAGTTGGCCTCCTGTGGTCTTCCAAAGTGTCTGTTGGCAATATTAATTAGCATGCATGAGTATACAAATTTGAGGGTCAGGCTGAACGCTCAGGGTGACCTATCGGGCGAAGTTGCCACTGAAAGAGGAGTTTGGTAGAGTTGTATTATCGCCCTGTGCCTTTTTAACTTCTATTTAGCGGATCTTGATGAAACTCTTGCACATCATTCTTTGGCTAGTCCTAAAATCGGCCTGCAACCCATAAACTGGATAGCTTATGCAGACGATGTCCTGCTGAACTACACGCTTGAAAAATAAGAGCTGCCTGATTTTAATCCCTGGTCCCTCAGGCTAAATACATTCAACAATCTACAAAGAATGGACCAAAAGGATAGAGGATGACAGATCAAGTGCATTTATCTTTTTAAATATACCAATAAATGCCACAATTTTGATACAATTTTGCTTTTTATTTTGGGGGCGGTGTGGTTGAGTGTGCACGTGCAAGTGAGTGTGTATATGTATATATTATAGAGCAGAAGGCGCCGCCCTATAGTTAAGGTGAATTGGATTCCCATAAGAACCTGAAAAAATTCTATTGCTAATAACTTTTGATTTATGTGACAGATCTGGCTGAAATTCTGAAGTCGATTAGAGACACACAGGCCCCCCTCAAACTGCAAAGGTTGGGAAAGATTGGTTAAGAAATAAAAAAAGTTATTAAGAAAACAAACACAGAATTCAAAGTTGCAGCCTATTCCCCATTCATTTTCCCATTGACAAACAAGGTCCATTTTTGCTGGCCCGCCCAGCCCAAACCACTGGACAGATTTGGACCAGGTCTGAAACAACTTGGGCATGAAGCGTTTACTGGAGACCTTTTTGTGGTTTGGGCTTATGCCGTGCAGTAGTTTTTTTAAACATTTGACAGGGAAGAAGGTGCCCCCTTCTCCAAAATAGATATCTACATCTCAGGTAAATAGCCAAAACCGTTTTTTTTTTTAAATAAATGAAACAGTCGCCATCTTTGTTTTTGCTCGATGCGAGAGATAGCCATGGATATAGCCGAGCTTATCAGAAAATGAAATGCAGGAAAAAAGCCATTCCCTGGTGAAAACATGCCAACGCCATCAGTTTAGAAGGGCGGGCGGCTAGAGGAAACCAAGTGAAATTTGGGAGTTGGAGGAGGTGTAGGGACTGAGTTTGTGACACAAAGCTGTTCTGTAACTTTGGCTATATCCGCAAATAGCCATCATCTCAAAGCAAACTGCATCACAGAAGCAGCGTGTGTTGTGGGGGGAATGGGAGAGGGCAGGAGAGGTGAGGAGGCAGCCTGGTAGTGACGGGCACAGATGAGGGGGGCACCTTGTGAGGGCCTGGGGGGAAGAAAGCATTTTATTACCAGCCGTCTTTCCTATTCACAGCTATAAAACTACAAATAGACATGGCTATCTGTAGTGCATTCATAAAAATGACTACAGATAGCCCGACTACAGGTATCTGTAGTTCTGTACCTGCAGCTATAGAAAAACGTTTTTTTAATTTAAGATATTTTTTACAGCTACTGTGACATCGGGGGTGAAAATCCAGGATTCCCCATCCATGCAGTAACCGGGACTGACCCTGCTTAGCTTCAAAGCAAGGTAGCGGCTGGTACCCTCAGGCCATGTTGCCAAATGGATGAGCACAAGTTACAAGACCACTTAGAGCAATATGTGCTGAGGTGGTAGGCCCCTTTCCTTGCTTTGAAGCTAAGCAGGGTCAGTCCTGGTTACTGCATGGATGGGATACAGTCCCGGATGCTGTGTGTTTTCTTGCTTTTAAATATCTCATAACACACTAAGAAAACACAGCATATACATTCTTTTTTTAAACCATGCTACTGTTAGTCCTTCAATATATTGCACTCAGAGACAATTATTTAGCATTTCGCTGAATTGCATTCTGGTATTTGTAGTTTCTCAGTCAAGATGGGGGGAATAATGCTACAATTGAACACTTTTTGCCTAACATAGTTCTATAAGGATTTATTTATTTGAGTAGCACTATGGTATGTGTACTTTTCAAGTTATCTTTATAAAGCAGAGTATTGTTGAAAGCCAGAAATGGGGGTGAGGAGGGGAAATGAGAGGGCAAGTAAGTCATGAGTATTTTCTCAAGATGTGGCAAGAGAGTTTGCAAACCTGGACACTGGTGCAGTTATTGTGGTTGCTTTCAGGGCACCAGTAAAGGACACATTTGGGTGGAGTGAGTAACTGTTTCAGAGGGCAGAGGCTTACCCACAAAACCACAAGCACTTGTTTCGTATTGGTATTTTGTTTTCATGGGGATATTTCAGGACAGATTGCTGGGTTTAAAAGGTGAGCACCTTTTATACTTTACCAGCATATTTATTGGATCATTTCCTCTCACAGGCTATTTTTCTGGAGTTCATTTCACTTTTGTCTTGCACACTTTCTTCTAAGGGGAAGGCCAATTGAACTACATTTGTAAATTTCACTTTAAGGTATATGTTCACTTACTGTGCATATATTCATGGGTGCCAGCTTTTGATTTTCACTAGGGGGGCAAAAGTGCCTGGCTATATGCTTGCCACATAGCGCAATGCATCAACCAGTCACAAGAGTATCTGACCCACAGGCCCAGTAAGATTTGACTGGCAGGGGCCAATTCTCCATTAATGGGTCCTCTGGCTTGGAACTAACATAGCATCCACTAATCCTGCCAACTGCTGGGCTATGTAAGGGAGGCATGGTATCCCAAGTATGACACTGACACAATAGGTACAATTTGTAAAACCTGACACACAGGCCCAGTAAAATTTGACTGGTAGGGGCCGATTCTCTACTGATGGGTCCTCTGGCTTGGAACTAACATAGCATCCACTAATCCTGCCAACTGCTGGGCTTTTTAAGGGAGGCATGGTATCCCAAGTATGACACTGACACAATAGGTACAATTTGTAAAACCTTTATTGTAGATTCTGGGGTTGGAAGAACTCATATTCTGCCCTATAACTAAGAGGGAGTAGTCTCGACCATCAAACGATAAACAAAAAAGTCCTAGTTGGGTCTGTCAAATCAAAATGGCCTATGCTAACAAAAACCTAATGCCTTCCCTATTTCTTGCACAAGGGGTATGTACAGGAAAAATCAATTTTCAAAAGAATAAAATGTGGTTGAACCAGCTCTACTCCCCATGTTAGACCACATGGAGTAAGACAGTCCCTGTAGGAAGGATGACACACTCCGGCTCGGTTTTCAATACAATAGATAGTTTCAAAAAGTGGATTGAGTCCCGCCTGGCCTTCCATGTTAAAGTCTTTCTTGAGATCCAAATATTGTTTCAACAAAATTCACATAGGTCGTCCTCTGTCAGGCTCAGACCTCTTAAAACCACAGTTCTTGTAGGTTCCTGTCTGTCGGGTTCAGACCTTTCAAAACAAGTTCACGTAGGTCCCCTCTGTCAGGCTCTGACCTTTCCAAACACAGTTCATGTAGGCGCCCGCCCCCTCTGTCAGGCTCAGACCTCTTCTGAACAGAGTTCAACAAAAACTTGCAAGGGGGATCCTTACCCCAAGCTTATTACACTTCGGGTCTCCCTCACGCGGGCTCAGACTGCTTTTGGATATCGAAGACTTTCGAATGTGCATGGCTTTCTTTACAGACCTCTGCAGGACCACTTCGACTCAAAGTTCCAAATTCAACTTTCACTCTACCCTTCTCTAGGAGTCAATTTTGCTCACTTCACTTTTGCAGTTCATTTGCTTTATCGTTACAAACAATGTACCTTTCACAGAGACTTTCGAGTGGGCAACTTCCTTTCACCGGACCACTCTGTTACAAAGTATTCGCTGATTCTACACCTGCCCTCACTTAAAAGTTCATTCACATGTCTGCCTTTCCTCACGTCCCATCCAAACGCGTGCAGTCTTCACTTGCTATAAAAAGTTGCTAACTTCAAACTTTAACACACACCAGTCTCTCAGGTTGTTTGCCAACTCACCGGCTGTGTGCGTTACTTTCTTGGTTTTACTATTTCCAATTCATGTGTCAAGGTTAGTACCACAAGCTTGGCCTCTTATCCTCAACTCTGCTGTTCACCCGGAAGGGTCGCTGGCGTCCTTGAAACATAATGCAGCCTTCTGATGTGTGATCTGGCCTTCTTCACGCGTCTTTCGCGGCCTGTCAGAGGCAATAACCTCAAGTAGGGAACTCTTGAGGTTTTCGACCTGCTGCTCTCGTCCCTTGGTCCGTCGCTCTGCTCCAGTAGGTTTGCCTTCTCCCCGGAAGTTCTGCTCATACTCGTGTTCTGCCTTGCTCAGAGTGTGTCTCTAGGTTCTACTTTTTATTTGTGTGAGGGGAGCTAATTGATATTAGGTTTATACACTTCGGGTCAAGTGCCTCACTTTGTCTGACCCAATTAATGGAACATTTCCAGTACGATTTGTGAGAGTTAGTCTGGATACTCTCATTCACCCTCTTCTTCAGCCCAGTGTTTGTGTAAAAAGAGGGCAGGGGATAGGACCTCGGAGAATCCTAAAAAATAGGAGGGTTTGGATTAACAAAAAAGGGGGGAATAATCCGTCTCACCATCGGCTGCCTCACCCCCACTCCCCAAAGCCCCCTTACCCAGATGATCCTCCCACACTAGTCCACCCCCAGGAACTGAATCCAAAAGCGATGGCCGTGTTCTGGCCACCTGGATGACAAGTCACTGAGGACTAGCGGGCGAGACACCCTTTGGGTTCTCACATACTGTAACGCTCACCTGACTCCCACGGAGGCGCTGGCCTGGTTCGCGCTGCTGTGACCTCTTCTAAGGTGATGCGCAGGGTTCGGAAGACGGACTGGACCGGGCCCTCCAAATCTGGCTTGTCTGGCTCGCAGAAATATCCTTCTGTAGGCGAAAATAGGTGATTAACTGTCTGCGGGGTAATGCAATCAGCCTCCCACTTTCCCCTCTCACCCTCCTCGAAACCCTTCTGTGATTCCTCGTAGCGTCTCACCTTAGGGTCTGGAAGGACGAGCTCTCCATCCTGCTTCTAATGCAGGGGCGCGTTGGTATCCAGTTACTTCACTGGATTTTCGGATTGGTGAGAACCAAACTTGCTTGGCTTCCAGGTAAGTTTTTTGATAAGAGGTTCCCCTTGTGTCCATGCATTAATGTACTAATGCTACTGTCTTTTTCCCCATAGGGGCCGAGGTACGGAATGCCGGGGAACAGGCACCGACCCGAGATGAGAGGTGAAATCCTTGTAGAAATCAGGTAAGTCTTTAATGAGCGTTTTTTTGGTAATGTCTTTTCATTCGCTCATTAACGCTGATGTCTCTTTTTCCCCTTAGGGGCCGGGGTCCGGAAATGCCAGGATGCGGCGCGGATCCGAAATGAAGAGGAATGAATCAACAGGTAAGTCTTAACATGGAGATTTAGCTTTCCTTATTCCCTTCTCTCTCTCACCTTTTGTTCTGGTCTTTTTCTCCCTAGGCGCTGGGGCGTGACTGCGAATCCGGTAGATCGCTGCTGAACATGGAGGCGCCCAGTAAAGGTGAGTGGAATGCGGCCCTGCAGCGATCGACGCAATGAACTTTTAAATAAAAGTCTTCCTTTTCAGGATTGTCGGCGAGATGTCTCCGGGATGCGGATTTAGCAGGTAAGGACTTTTCCTTCTTCTGTTCTCTTCTTCTCTTCCTTTGCAGGTGATCCAGGATGCTGGCAGGCGTGGCAGAAGTCAGGATGCAGGAGCA
The DNA here is from genome assembly GCF_040938575.1 of Ambystoma mexicanum. Lineage (NCBI taxonomy): Eukaryota > Metazoa > Chordata > Amphibia > Caudata > Ambystomatidae > Ambystoma > Ambystoma mexicanum. Next base: position 167,734,511 of record NC_090940.1, read on the forward strand.
GACACGGTGAGCGTCCAACTGCTAGATGCAGAACAACGCGAAGCACGTGTGGCTGTTCGGGTGGGGTTTAAATAGCCTTGGAAGAAGTTCCAAGTATGTATCCTTCCTCCAATCAGGTATGTATCCTTCCCCGACCACGCCCGGATGGTAAATTAGTCCCACAGGTAAAGTAGTTCCTTTCAGGCCTCAAGGAGGCCGGGATCCTGCAGCATGGTCTGCATCAGGTAAGTGCACCCAAGCACATCCATAATGAGCCTGGCGCCGATGTCTTTTATGAGCCTGGCGCCATAGGACACTGCCCAAAGGGCCCCTATATGGGGTTGCTGGGTCCTTCCTTGGGGACTGGATGTCCGCTTTCGGGGACGCAGGGCTTGGACCGGCTCCCCGGGAGCGGGCATCATGACAGCACTCCCCCCCAAGGCCCCTCCCAAGGTTGTTCCCTCCGTGGGCTTTGGTTTGTCTGGGAAGAGTCGGTGGAATTTCCTGACTAATCGAGGTGCATGCACATGGTCGCTGGGTTCCCACGACCTCTCCTGAGGTCCGTACCCCTTCCAATCAATTAGGTAGAACAGTTTTGACCTAAACATTTTTGAGTCTTAAATGTTCTTCACTTCAAATTCGGGCTCCCCATCTATTAGAATAGGTTCTGGAGGTTTGAGTAGTCGGGTTCCGGGTACCACTGGTTTCAGAAGTGACACATGAAAAACAGGGTGAATTCGCATACTTGCTGGTAAATCAAGTTTAGCAGCCACTGGGTTAATTATTGCCGTAATAGAATAAGGTCCCAGATATTTTGGGTTAAAAGTTCGAGGCCCTTTGAGTGGTAAATGTCTGGTAGCTAACCACACTCGCACTTAATCCCCAATCTGATACGGAGGTGCTTCACTCCGATGTAGATCAGCATTCTCCTTGTATTTTCTCTTGGCTTGTTGTAAATGCGTAGTTGCCTCTTTGAAGGCTTGGGTAATTGTAGAATGCAGATGTTCTACTGTAGGCATTCCGAGGTTCTGAGGTGAGTCAAGGTTTTAGGTTCGAGGGTGATGCCCAAACAAAGTATAAAAAGGACTGTGGCCAGTTCCAGAGTGTACCGAATTATTATATGCGTATTCGGCTATCCAAAGAATGTCTTTCCAGTTGCTTTCAGATTGCTGTAACATACAGCGTAAGTATTGCTCAAGGGTCTGATTTGTCCTCTCGGTCTGACCATCGGTCTGAGGGTGGTGACTGGTCGATAATCTTACGTCGATCTGCGCCATTTGACAACATTTGCGCCAGAAGTGGGAAATGAATTGGCTTCCCCGGTCAGAGATTAGTATAGATGGGAATCCATGTAGCCGAACAATATTTTCGAGGAATTCTTTGGCTAGGACAGAAGCTGAAGGTAAACCTTTCAAAGGAATAAAGTGGGCCATTTTGGAAAACAAATCCACAATTACCAGAATAGTATTGTACCCCGAACAAGGAGGCAGGTCTGTAATAAAATCCATTGATAGGGTGTGCCAGGGTGCTGGTGGTATGTCTAGAGGTTGAAGGAGACCGGCTGGTCTTTTCTTTTGACTTTTATTTTGGGCGCAAACACCACAGGACATCACAAAAGATTTAACATCTTTTCGCCAAGAGGGCCACCAAAATTGTCGTTTCACCTTTTCCTCTGTCTTGGCAATACCGGGGTGTCCCTCTATTAATGCATCATGATAACCGGAAATAACTAGTTTGTGTAATTCCTTATGTGGCAGGAATAAGCGTCCTTGAAAATAAGGTAAACCATTATCTATGGTAAAGTCTGATCCCTTTTGTATCCAATCCTGTAAGGTTGTATGGTCCAGGAGTTGTTTCACTCTGGCTTGAATGTCTTCAAGTGTCTGTAACGAAGTCATGCCTAGAATCCTCTGTTCGGGAATTATTGGTACTGGTTCTGAGTTTGTATCAGATTCTCCCATTCCAATTCGGGATAAGGCGTCTGCTTTGCCATTCTTGCAGCCAGGTCGATAGGTAATCACGAAATCAAATTCAGCGAAAAACAAAGCCCATCGGAGCTGCCGTGATGACTGAGCCTTGGCGGTTTTCAAATACTGTAAATTCTGGTGATCAGTGATCACTGTGATGGTATGTCGAGCGCCAAGCAGATAATGCCGCCAGGCTTTAAAAGCTGACTTAATGGCTAACAGTTCTTTGTCCGTGATTGCATAATTAACCTCGGGTGCCGAGAATTTTCTGGACCAAAATGCTACGGGATGCAGTTGGTTGGTTTCGAGATCTCTTTGGGACAGGACAGCTCCCATGGCTAGGCTGGATGCGTCAGTCTCAACGACATAAGGGAGATCTGGATGGGGTTTCAATATAGGTGCAGAGATAAACTTAGCTTTTAAATCCTGAAAGGCCTGCTCGGCTTCTTCAGACCATTCAAAAGTTTATTTTTCCTCAAGAGTGCAGTAATGGGTTGTACCACGCGTGAAAATTCGGGATAAACCTGCGATAGAAATTAGCAAAGCCGAGCATGCTTTGAACCCCTTTTACAGAGCTAGGTGATGGCCATTTGAGGATGGCATCCACTTTTCTTGAGTCCATTCGGACTCCTTTGGGTGTCAGGATGAAACCTAGAAACTCGACTTCTGTGGTATGGAAAACACATTTCTCCAATTTAGCAAATAGTTTGTGTTGGCACAGTTTTTCAAGTACTGCCCTGACGTGTTTTCTGTGATCAGATTCCGAAGAGGAGTACACCAGAATCTCATCGACATATACGACAACACAAACATCGATGAGTTCCCGAAGGCCATCATTCATGAAGTATTGGAAGGCAGCCGGCGCGTTACACAATCCGAAAGGCATCACCTGGTACTCGAATAATCCATATTTAGTACGGAAGGCAGTTTTCCATTCGTCGCCTTCTTTAACTCGTACCAGATGATAAGCCCCCCGGAGATCTAACTTGGTGTATATGCAAGCGTCTTTCACCTGGTCAAGGAGTTCAGGGATCAGAGGCAGAGGATAATGGGTTTTAACTGTTATCTGGTTCAATGCGCGGTAATCGATACAAGTTCTAAGATCGCCTTCTTTTTTGGGCACGAAGAACAAAGCCGAGGATGCCAGGGACTTTGACGGGCGAATAAAACCATTAGCTAGGTATTGATCCAAATACTGTCTCAAAAGTAGATTCTCAGGTTCGGTAAGGGCATAAATCCTGCTACAAGGGGGTTGTGCAACGGGCACCAGATCGATTTGGCAATCGTACGATCTGTGAGGAGGTAACGTGTTGGCCTGTTCCTTTAACCCCTCCAATTTGCATAGGCTCAGAGATATCAACTCCCTTGGGATTAGCATGGGTCTTGACCAACACCCGGGTCTCAAACCTGGACCGATCTGCTTTTCTGTTTTGAAGTCTGTGATCCAATTGGACCACTAAGTCTATATACTCTGTGCATTCTTGGGGCGGATTTACAACTTGGGCCAAGACATCTTTAAGTTCTCCGTGTAGGCCTCGATAAAACAATGTGACTCTTTTATCCTCTGGCCATCCCGTTTCCACAATTAGTCTATTAAAGGTTGCAATATAGGATAGGAGGTCCTGATTGCCCTGTCGCAGGGATAGAGGTTCGTCATCCAGAGCCTGCCCCTGAGAGTGTCGAGCAAATAATCTTTCCATGCTTGCTTGAAACCTTTGAAAATCACGGAGAATCGGGTCATCTTGAGTAACCAGTGGAACTGACCAATCGGCAGCGCAGCTGCTGAGATATGACAATACAAAGGCTACCTTGGTCTGATCATTAGGGAAGGCCCCAGGTCTGCATAGGAAGTGCAAACGACACTGATTCATGAATACGGCGAATCGTTTGGGGTCCCCAGCAAAGAGTTCGGGTGGGGCCAGCGGCATGTTTCCAGGTAGATTAATCTGCACAGGGTTACTGGAAACCACAGGAGCGGGGTTCCCTCCGGAACCGGGTAGAGGAGTTTGCCCAGCTTGACCTTGCAAAAGCTGTCTGGCCAGGTTATCAGTTCTTTCCTTTGATATTATTAATTCCCTCCTGAGGGCATTAGTCTCTTGATGAGCGGCATGTACTTCGGCCCGTAATTCCCCCAGTAATTGGGCCAACTGATCAGTCTCAGAACTTTCCATAGCGCCTGGGTGGGAATTTGTAGAAACGCTTCGCGTTCTGTAACGCTCACCTGACTCCCACGGAGGCGCTGGCCTGGTTTGCGCTGCTGTGACCTCTTCTAAGGTGATGCGCAGGGTTCGGAAGACGGACTGGACCGGGCCCCCCAAAGCTGGCTTGTCTGGCTCGCAGAAGTATCCTTCTGTAGGCGAAAATAGGGTATTAACTGTCTGCAGGGTAATGCAATCAGCCTCCCACTTTCCCCTCTCACCCTCCTCGAAACCCTTCTGTGATTCCTCGTAGCGTCTCACCTTAGGGTCTGGAAGGACGAGCTCTCCATCCTGCTTCTGATGCAGGGGCGCGTTGGTATTCAGTTACTTCACTGGATTTTCGGATTGGTGAGAACCAAACTTGCTTGGCTTCCAGGTAAGTTTTTTGATAAGAGGTTCCCCTTGTGTCCATGCATTAATGTACTAATGCTAGTGTCTTTTTCCCCATAGGGGCCGGCGTACGGAATGCCGGGGAACAGGCACCGACCCGAGATGAGAGGTGAAATCCTTGTAGAAATCAGGTAAGTCTTTAATGAGCGTTTTTTTGGTAATGTCTTTTCATTCGCTCATTAACGCTGATGTCTCTTTTTCCCCTTAGGGTCCGGGGTCCGGAAATGCCAGGATGCGGCGCGGATCCAAAATGAAGAGGGAATGAATCAACAGGTAAGTCTTAACATGGAGATTTAGCTTTCCTTATTCCCTTCTCTCTCTCACCTTTTGTTCTGGTCTTTTTCTCCCTAGGTGCTGGGGCGTGACTGCGAATCCGGATGATCGCTGCTGAACATGGAGGCGCCCAGTAAAGGTGAGTGGAAATCGGCGCTGCAGCGATCAACGCAATGAGCTTTTAAATAAAAGTCTTCCTTTTCAGGATTGTCGGCGAGATGTCTCCGGGATGCGGATTTAGCAGGTAAGGACTTTTCCTTCTTCTGTTCTCTTCTTCTCTTCCTTTGCAGGTGATCCAGGATGCTGGCAGGCGTGGAAGAAGTCAGGATGCAGGAGCAGACCCGGTGAGCGTCCAGCTGCTAGATGCAGAACAACGCGAAGCACGTGTGGCTGTTCGGGTGGGGTTTAAATAGCCTTGGAAGAAGTTCCAGGTATGTATCCTTCCTCCAATCAGGTATGTATCCTTCCCCGACCACGCCCGGATGGTAAATTAGTCCCACAGGTAAAGTAGTTCCTTTCAGGCCTCAAGGAGGCCGGGAACCTGCAGCATGGTCTGCATCAGGTAAGTGCACCCAAGCACATCCATAATGAGCCTGGCGCCTATGGCGCCAGGGCTGATGTCTTTTATGAGCCTGGCGCCATAGGCGCCAGGACACTGTCCAAAGGGCCCCTATATGGGGTTGCTGGGTCCTTCCTTGGGGACTGGATGTCCGCTTTCGGGGACGCAGGGCTTGAACCGGCTCCCCGGGAGTGGGCATCATGACACATACCCTTCCCCTATGTGAGGTGGATAGGTTTGTTCTTCTCCAAAGTCATCTAGTCTGAGGGCTTTGGAGAAGACAAGTAGAAACTCTATCCAGGGACTCTAGCATATCCACAGAGTTTCTTTTTGGCTGTGCTGGTAGGGGCTGAATGTTAACCTTAGTTCCCTGTGAGTAGTCTAAGAACTAGCATCGAGGGGTTAGGACAGTAATAACGTCTCTATGAGGGTCTGTTTCCGTCCATTCTGTCTGGGAATAGAAATGAGATTGCCACTGATCTTGTGGTTTAAATTCTCTAGGTGGAAAATTCTGTAAAGTCTCTCCCTATAATAGCCTATTCTGGAAGCCAGGGATAATGGCCGATGATACTAGTCAGGATTCTTCTCTGATTTTAATGTACACCGGTACTCAGGTGTAGATCTCGTTATCTCTGTGTACACAGGTGACTCGGATCACAGTTGCATGTTCTAGATCTGCCAGAGTGACCAAATCGGCTCTTATGGCTGTCTGTTTACTGCCAGAATCGATTAATTCTTTCACTACTCTTCCATTTACCATAGTTCTCTCATATGTAAACTCAACTGAGGATCGGCATAAACATATGCTGAAGGTTTCTAGATCTTCCTCTTGTACATCCCATTCCTCTCCTCATAGGCATCCTATTTCCATTTGCTCCTCCTTTTCATTTTTGGGACAGTGTTGGGCCGAATGACCTGTCTCCCTACAGGAGAAGTAGATGGGTGGTGATGGTTTAATCCCTCTGGGTTCTTCTCTCCTTAGCTCTTCCTTTCCCTTAATATCATTTAAAAAAATGTCTACCCTCTCTCTTGGGGTCCACCCTCAGGTTTTACAGAGTCAAACTTATTCTAATGTCAGGGTTTGTGAGCGGTAGGTTAGTCTTTGATCTTTTCTATCTTCGTTTTTATGTAAGGAATGGAAATGTTTTACTGCGTCTGCATAATTTTGGGCAGTCTCAATAGCCATGCTAAGAGTGGGCCGATTTAATTGCAATACGGCTTTCTGTAGAAAAGGAGGTAACTAGTTGGTAAACTGTTCCAAGATGATCATTTCTATCATCTCCTCCAGCGATTTATTGCCGACCCGAAGAGAGACTGTTTTTAATTTGTTTCCCTTCTTCCAGGGGGGATTTTCACCAGGGTTTAATCTGATGGACCTTAGTTTTTGTCAATAGGAATTACTGGTCTGGCCTATTGTTTTAAGGAGTCCATCCTTAATCGATACGAAGGTAGCCCCCAAGGCTAAATTAGGTAACTTGTAGCTCACCTTTTAATAGATGTCCCAAGTAGCATTTTTTAAAGTTTTCTCCCCATCCCAGCTGTTCAGCCAATCGCTCAAAATTAAAAAAGAAATAACCTAGGTCTTCTCCTTCCTGGTAGGGTTGTAATATCCCTTGAGGTAATAGGGGTCTTGCTTGTAATTCAACCAACTTTGTCAAATTTTCTTGAAGTCAAGCTTCGGCCTGCATCTGATGGGCGGCCAGTTGAGCCACAACTGCTTCAATATTGTCCATATTTTCAGGAAGGGTGTGTGTTCCCTCTGTTGGGTTTTCAGACTCAGAGAAGAAAAGGGTCTCAACCTCTTCAGACAAGGTTTCGAAGTCGTCTGACCCCTCCAAGCTTGATTTTGAAGAAGGGGTTTTAGCACCGGAAAAAAGGTTTGGGAAAAGGAGAGTTTAAGGCGCTAGGTCTAATGAATATATGGGACGTCTTATTTTTAAGAATATTCGGTCTCATTGTTGTATTTGTTAATGGGCTATTGGTAGGGTGTCTAATAGCACCTAGGTTTTGAAAAACAAATCATGTTGACTAACTGTGATTTGATGTTGGGAGAATAAGGTCTCCTTAATGGTGGATATTCAATCAGAATCAAGGACTTTAATAATACTATTCTCCCCTTCCAGTGGGATGACAAATTACTAGCATGGATTCTCAATTTTTATCAATTGAGTCAGATCCCATTCCTAACACCATATGTAAGGGAGGAATGGTATCATAAGTATGACACTGACACAATAGGTACAATTCATAAAACCTTTATTGTAGATTCTGGGGTTGCAAAACTCCTATTCTGCCCTATAACTAAGATGGGAGTAGTCTCGACCATTAAACGATAAACAAAACAGTCCTAGTGGAGTCAGTCAAATACTAGTGGAGTCAGTCAAATAAAAATGGCCTATGCTAACAAAAACCTAATGCCTGCCCTATTTCCTGCACAAAGAGTGAATAAAAGAGAAATGTATGTAAAGGAAATATCAGTGTTCAAAAGAATAAATGTGGTTGAACCAGCTCTCCTCTCCACGTTAGACTACACGGAGTAGGACAGTCCTTGTAGGCAGGATGACACACTCTGGCTCCGTTTTCAACATGATAGTTCTAAAACGTGGATCGAGGCTCACCCGTTAAAGTCTCTTTCTTGAGTTCCAAATAATGTTTCAACAAAATTCACATAGGTCCCCCTATGTCGGGCTCAGACCTTTCACAACAAAGTTGACATAGGTCCCACCTCTGCCAGGCTCACACCTCTTCAGAACAGAGTTCAACACAAATCTGCAAAGGGGCTCCTTTCCCCGAGCTTATTACATTTCGGGTCTCCCTCAGTCGGGTTCAGACCGCTTTCGGATGTCAAAGACCTTCGAATGTGCGTGGCTTTCTTTACAGACTTCCGCTGGTCCACTTCGACTCAAAGTTCCAAATTCAACTTTCACTCTCCCCTTCTCTAAGAGTCAATTTTTTTTACTTCACTTTTGCAGTTCATTCACTTTATCATTACAACGTACCCTTCACAGAGACTTTCGAGTGGGCTACTTACTTTCGCCGGACCACTCCATTACAAAGTATTAGCTGATTCTACAGATGTCCTCACTTCAAAATTCATTCATAGGTCTGCCTTTCCTGGCATCCCATCCACACGTGTACAGCCTTCAGTTGCAATAAAAAGCTGCTAACTTCAAACTTTAACACACAGCCTCTCGGGTTGTTTGCCAACTCGCTGGCTGCATGCATTTCTGATTTGGTTTTATTATTTCCAATTCACGAGTCAATCTTTGTAGCACAGGCTTGTCCTCGCTGGCCCAACACTGCTGTTCACCCGGGAGGGTCGCTGGTGTCCTTGGAACACAATGCAGCCTTCTGATGTGGGATCTGGCCTTCTCCGTGTGTCTTTTGCGGCCCTTTGGAGGAAACAACCTCCAGTAGGGAACTCTTGTTTTTTTTTTTGACCCGCTGCTCTTGTCTCTTGGTCCGTCGCTCTGCTCCAGTAGGTTTGCCTTTGCCCCGGAAGTTCTGCTCATACTCGTGTTCCACCTTGCTCAGAGTATGTCTCTAGATTTTGCCTTTTATTCGTATGAGGAGAGTTTAATTGGTATGCGGTGTATGCACTTAGCGTCAAGTGCCTGACTTTGCCTGACCTGATTAACGGGTGATATCCAGTACAATGTGTGAGAGTTAGCCTCGTTACTCTCAGTCACCTTCTTCCTGGGCCCGCTGTTTGTGTAAAAAAGGGGGCAGGGTGAATGTGGGACCTCAGACAGAGAATCCTAACTAACAGGAGGGTTTGGATGAACAAAAAAAGGGGGGGGAATACTGCATCTCCCCATCGGCTGCCTCACCCCCACTTCCTGAAGACCCCTCACTCAGGTGATCCTCCAGCACTGGTCCACCCCCAGGAACTGGATCCAAAAGCGATGGCTGTGTCCTGGCCACCTGGATGACAATTCCCCAAGGACTAGCGGGCCCGACACCCTTTGGTTTCTCAAAGCTTCCACATCTTTTTCCAGGGTCACAGCTCGGCCGGTACTGTAGATCTGTTAGTGAGCTCACATGGCCAGGCTTGGCATCAGACATAATCACAGATTCTTATGAGTTTTTTATTGAAGAAATCCTGGACTTCTGCTCTAAGCACCACTCCAAGAGAGGTCCAGTTGTGGTGACATTCCAAATAAGATTAGGCACCAGTTCCTTTGTTACAGTGCTCAGATTAGAGCAAGTGTTGCAAAATAATGCCCTCAGATCGGCCCTAAACATTCCTCGCTCCAACCACATCTCACAAGTTAGACGTAACACCAACTGTCTAAACATTCTAGATAGGATCACATTCAGAATCTTAACGATCACCCACAAATGTCTGGCAAACAGCCCGTATGTACCTAGTCGAAATATTCTCAAGAAAGCAATCCTCTAGACCTACAAGAGCAATCTACCTACATTGCCTTAACATCCCTAAATTCAAGCTGCTCAAAACCGGAAGGTCCCGTTTCCCAGTGCTGGCAGACAAGACTTGGAACGCTCTGACCCCTGCCTTAAGAGCTGAACAATCATTTCCATCTTTCAGATACAAGGTCAAATGTTGGCTTTTCTCCCAGCTTAGTTAATAAGGCCACTTAATCTCTGCATCCACACAGATGCCCATTCTATTTGCCACAAAATTATGCACGCCTAGCTATGTAACCCTAGGCGCCCCCTTTGCTATGGTCTCACCTTATATTTCTAACCACAACTGTTTAGAACTCTGTATATTACTGTAAATACTCTTCGCTTTTCAAATTTAAGTTAGGCGACTTGATCTGTAACACAAGTCAATTGTCTTCCCTGGTTTCCATTGCACTTTACTGTCTATGTATGTATTCATCCGTCCTTGGTAAGATTATTACCAAGATGTAACAACTGTTGTGTATTCAAGTAAAAGCGCCCAGATACCTATGGGTTCGGTGTGCTATACAAGCAAATAAACTAAACTAAATTATTCAGAGTTTGCCAATGTTTGCATCAGTGTTGGTCAGTTGTTCCCCAGTGATAAGTCCATTCTCCTTTTCCAGATGACCCAAACAATCACTAAATAAATTCCAAGCTGCAACAGCTATATTCGCTCCATCCCCCACCCAAACACAATTGTAAGTAATACCTATTCAAAGGTTAGATCAGCTTACCTCACCTGGGACCGTTGGTTCACTGATAACAATCACAGATGTGCGAGAATAAAGAATTGGGGCTGCAGTTAATAGTGGTTCAGTGACAGCCAATACTTTAGCATAGCCTTTATCTGATAGCCAGTTGGGGAAAGCCACGCCCAGATTCCAGCTAGATTACATGATCCACCTTGTCACAATATAATCTATCCACCCCTCATTCCCATGATATGGCCCCAATATTAAACATAATTAAGAAGTCGTACATTACTTAATGTAATCGTATTTGAGGATTGTACCTGCTTAGATTCACATGCTGTGCATATAGTCCGACATCTAGCGGTAATTGCATAGTATTGCATCTTTCTTTCAAAGAACAAAACGGAACTTCAACATGGGTGTGACTGTAACACTATTCCTAACGTGACGTGTAGTGTACCCAAAATCCTTCACGCGTCGAGGTCCCACTGGTTGTTTTTGTTATGCCATAGGGAGCCTTACAAAATGCATGAGTGAGTACAGAGCAAAGAAGGTATAAGAGGTCTATGTTCTTTCTACTCCAGGAGGGGAGGAAGGGTGGGCACATGTGCATCTAAGCAGATACAATCAACAGAAATACGATTACAGTGAGTAATGTATGTCTTCTGATGCTTGTGAATCTGCTTAGAATCACATGCTGTGCATAGACTAGCAAGCAGTACCAGGAGATGGTGGTGGGAAGTGTGAAGGAACAGTAGCAAAGAGATGTCTTCCCACTGCTTGTCCCACCTGAGAATCAGACTTGGAGTCTGTGTCTAAGAAGCAATGTTGAGTGACTTTGTGAAAAGAACTCCAGGTAGCTGCCTTGCAAATGGAATCAAGGGGTACATTTGCAATAAAGGCTATAGTAGCCCCTGTGCCTCGAGTAGAGTGAGCTCTAGGCATAAAGAGTAATTCTCTCTTGACAAGAGAGTAGCATAGTGTGATGCATTTAACAATCCATTTGGAAATAGCTGATTTAGAGAGAGGGTCCACTTCTCTACTAGCTTCCACAGAGACAGAGATTTGGCTTGTCTTTCTTAGTGGTTTAGTTTTTTCAAGGTAGTATAGCACAGCTCTCCTAACATCCAGTGTATGGAAGCTTCTTACAGCAGAGTTAGTTGGGTTCTGAAAGAAAGTAGGAAGTTCTATTGATTGAATCATGTGGAACTTGGCGATGAATTTAGGCGCAAACCGTGGGTGTGTGAGCAATACCACCTTATATTGGTGAACAGCCACAAATGGGTCTTGAACTAAGAGAGCCTGCAGTTCACCAACTCTCCTTATAGTGGTAATGGCGACTTCCAAGTGTAAGGCAGGCATGGTATCAAACAGTATGATAGACACAAGTGGTCACAGTTCAAGGGTTTTTATTGAACTTCAATTGGGTTTAAAAAAACCCTATCTAATCCTAAATCTAAAGATGGGAGCAAACTACGACCATCAAATAATAACGCAATCCAAGCCATGACTGTCAAAATAAAAGGGCCTATACTAATAAACATATTGCCAATCCTTACTTCTAAATACAAATAGTATGGGAAACAATCTTATGCAAAAGAAAAGTTCACAAAATGATATATCGGGATATTCCAGATGTTGGCTTCCCTTCCCCACGTTTTCAGCATGGGACAAGGTGGCACACTCAAGCTTAGCACACTCTCTGGATTCTCTAGCACAAGGATGCAGGTCAAAATCTCAGCATCAGGACCTTCTGTGCCAAAGTCTCTTTGCCATTCAAACTTTTGTTTCAGAGGGCCTGATGCAACACAACAAACATTAAAGTTCCTTTCTTCTTAGGATTTGACATGTACACAATTTCTCAGGTGATTCACTATTCACCTCGGTTCCCCCTCCGCTGGGTTCAGACTCACTTTAACACAAAACCTTCACTTGGTCTCCCTCTGCAGGGTCTCGGACCAAATTCATGCACTTTTCCAAACGTTCTCTACTTCATCAAGATCGAAGACCTTCAAATGTGTGCAGGATTTAGCTTGACTCGTTGAAGGACCACTTCGATTCACATTTATTAGTTCTATTTAAATTAATCTCCCTCTGCCGGTCTCGGTCCTAAATGATCTCCTTTTATATGATATGATGTGGCATTTAGAACGTGCCTATACACAAGTGTTTCAAGGCGCAACAAGGCAAGGCAGGGGAAACGGAGGGAGGACAAAAATTTGGATTTTACTAGGCCTAGTGAAATTCAGATTGTGCAAGTGCAAGGGAAAGGGGCGGGGAGAAGTGCCGGGGGTGGGAGGATGGAGAAGTGCAGGACAAGGAAAACGGAACCAACTAGTAGTGCAGCCAACAGGCGGCACGTGTGGATGCTCAGAAGTGCAGAGGACTGTCTAATAAGTGCAGGAGAGGGGACTGTAGGGTTACAGATACAGAGGACAAGTGCAGGGGGTGCCAAGAGGCAGTGCAGGTTTGCAGAAGGACAAGCAGGGGCCTGGGCCCAAGTTCAGAGGGTAGCCAGGTGCCCAGTGCGTGGATCGGACAGGAGATTAGCAGGTGAGAGGAAGAGAGAAGGTAGAAGCAAAGAGGAAGGTCTTGAGGTGCTTCAGGAACCGGAGATGGTTCTGCTCAAGTTTGGAAGAGGAAGGGAGGCTGTTCCACAGGGATGAACCAGCTGAAGAAAGATCTGCCCCCAACTCATTGCTTGGAGAAGCGACTGACCTTCTGGGAGTTGGAGGTGCAGAGAGCCTGTGAAGGAAGATATCTTGGTAGAGAGAGTTGGAGGTATTGCGGTCCATGGCCCCAGAAAGCCTTGTGGAAGATGCAGAGGGTCTTGAACTTGATCTTTGTCGCCACTGGGAGACAATGAAGAGATGTCAGTGCTGGAGAGGTACCATCCCTCGGCTTGAGGCCAAGGACACATCTCAATCCTTTTCTGGATGAATTGTGGAGGACGCAGAGTAGAAGCAGGTAGATTTAGAAATAGGCTGTTGCAGTAGTCCACCCTAGAGAGGACCAGAGCACTGGAGACAGTGAGCTTCTGAGGGAAGGGGAGGAAAGGGAGAATACCTCTTAGGAGGTGCAGCTGGTAATGTGACTTCTTAGAGGCATCAGAGATGTGAAGAGAGAAGGAGAGTGTGGAGTCGAAGATGACCCTGAGGTTTTTAGCCTCACAGGTGGGAGCAGGAAGAGGGACAAGAGGGGCCGACCAGAGAGCAACATAAAAGGAGGGAGCGTGTGTGCTGAAGAGGAGAATCTCAGTCTTACTGGAATTAAAGGAGAGATCACTGGCGGCACACCACTTCTGGATAGCAAACAGACAGTCAGAAATGAGAGAAGGATAGGAGGTGGCTGAAGGGAGCCTGAAAATGAGCTGAGTGTTACCAGCATAGCACTGAAAGTTGAGGCAGATAGTGGCAATGCGGTGGGCAAGAAGTGCCAGGTATTGGTTGAACAGCCAGGGAGAGAGGTTAGACCCCTGGTTAACACCACAGGTAGAGATGGAGCTAGAGGAGAGGAAGGACCCAGGTTGGACCTGGGAGGGTCGATCGGAGAGGAAAGAAGTCAGCAAAGGGAGGGTTTGATCGGTGATACCTAGGTTATCACAGAGACGGTTGAGCAGGATCGCATGGTTGACCATGTCAAAGGCAGAAGAGAGATCAAGTGAGATGAGGACACAGGGGGTGTTGGAATCAAGGTTAGAGAGCAGGTCTTCACAGATGTTCAGGAGAGCAGTTTCCGTGCTTCTGGCAGCTCTGAAGCCAGACTGATGGTCAAGGAGACAACCAACAGGTGAGAGAAAGAGATAAGGCAGATGCAAAGAGGAAGGTCTTGAGGTGCTTCAGGAACCAGAGATGATTCTGCTCAAGTTTCAAAGAGGCAGGGAGGCTGTTCCAGAGGGATGAACCAGCCAAAGAAATAGATCTGCCCCCAACTTGTTGCTTGGAGAAGCGACTGACCCTCAGGGAGTTGGAGGTGCGGAGAACCTGAGTATGAAGATATCTCAGTAGAGAGAGTTGAGGTATTGCGCTCCACGGCCCCAGAAAGTCTTGTGGACGATGCAGAGGGTCTTGAACTTGATCTTTGTGGGCACTGGGAGACAATGAAGAGATGTCAGTGCTGGAGAGGTACCATCCCTGGGCCTGAGGCCAAGGACACGTCTCAGTCCTTTTCTGGATGAGTTGAGGAGGACGCAGGGTAGAAGTAGGTAGATTTAGAAAGAGGCTGTTGCAGTAGTCCAGCCTAGAGAGAGGACCAGAGCACTGGAGACAGTGAGCTTCTGGGGGAAAGTGAGAAAAAGAAGAATACCTCTGAGGAGGTGCAGCTGGTAGTTTGACTTCTTATAGATGTTAGAGATATGAAGAGAGAAGGAAAGTGTGGACGCGAAGATGGCCCAGAGATTTGTAGCCTAATAGGTAGGAGCAGGAGGAGGGCCCTGGGTGGGCGGCAAGAGTGTCAGAGGAAAGGAGAGAGCTGTTGATCCGATGAGGAGGATTTCCGTCTTACTGGCAATAAAGCATAGATCATTTGCGGCACACCATTGCTGGATTGTGGACCGACAATCCGGGATGAAAGAGGGAGAAGAGGCAACTGAGCGGAGCCTGAAAGAGAGCCGAGTATCATCTGCATAGCACTGGAAGTTGGAGCACAGAGCAAATATGCAGTGGGCGAGAGGTATTGGTTGAACAGCCAAGGAGAACGATTAGATGCCTGGGGAACACCACAGGTAGAGAGAGAGAGATAGAAGAGAGGAAAGCCCCACAGAGCCGGTTGAGCAGGATGGCATGGTTGACAGTATTAAAAGCAGAAAGGAGATCGAGGAGGATAAGGACAGAAGGATGGTTAGTGCCGAGGTTTGAGAGCAGGTCTTTCAGGATGTTCAGTAGAGCAGTTTCCATGCTTCTGGCCTCTCTGAAGCCAGACTGATGGTCATGGAAAGAACCAACAGATTCAGTGTGAAGGGTAAGGTGGAAGATGGCCAGCTTTTCCAGGAGTCTGCCCAGAAAAGGAGTAATGGAGATCAGGTAATAGTTAGCCAGACAAGAGGGATCAGCTGAGGGTTTCTTAAGACAAGGGTGCACAAGGGGGTGCTTCAAGGGGGAGGGGAAGGTTCCAAGGGCGAATGAGTGGTTGCAGAAGTCAGCCAAGGCTGGAACAAGGGTTTCAATGTGGTCCTTGATGGTTTTGGATGAACATGGAGGAACCTGATTTGACGAGACTTTCATAGATCGGATTTGTCTAGAAACGTCATCAGGGGTGGACAAAGGAAAGGAAGAGAAGGGAGGAGGAGAGGCGGCCACATGAAGGCCAGAAGTAGAAGAAGAAGGAGGAGTAGAGGAAGCGAGGGTGGCCAGGATGGCCTGGGTTTTAGAGATGAAATGTGAAGCCAAGGCTGTGCAGAGGGCCTGGGAGGGAACAGGAGCCTGCAGCCGGATTGGCCAGCTCCTTGCAGATTTTAAAGAGATTGGCTGAGTTGTTAGATGCCGGCTTCGATGTGTGCTCTCTTCTTAGTGTAGACAGAGAGTCGGTACTGCCTTTGAAGTAGGCGACAGGCCAGTTTGTCAGAAGGTGCACATGATGCCCTCCATTTCCTCTCAGCCACCATACACTTGTGTTTAAGGATGACGAGTTCTGAGTCATACCAAGAGTAGCACTTGGCCTTGGGCTTCAGGCGCATCTTCGTGAAAGGGGCAAGCACATCGAGAGTGTCAGAGATAGAACAATGGAGGTTAGAAAGGGCTGTGAGTCAGCCAGGAGGTGTAGGGGGGAGAGAAAGTGGCGGCGAAAGCCTCAACTGACACACGCTTCATGGATCGGATGACCGAGAAGGTGGGTGGCAGTGCTGGAGTTGGCTCAGCATGAGGGGTAGAAAAAGAGAGGAGAGGAGGAAGCAGTCACTCCAGGAGGGAGGAGTGGTGAGAGGGTTAGAGAGGGGAGGTCTGAGAGATCAGAACATCCAAGGTGTGCCCTGCAGAGTGAGTCAGGCCAGAGGGAAGAATAGAGAGAGAAAAAGAATCGCAGAGGTTGCAAAAGAGGGACAGGTGCATCCAAGTGGATTTTGAGGTCTCCGAGGAGGAGGAGTTGAGTGGTAGAGGCAGGAGGGAGGAGGAGAAGTCCACCCACTCAGAGAGGAAGGAGGTTTTCTGGCCAGGCGGCCGGTAGATAGTAGCCACAGTGAGGGAGCAGCCAAGGGAAGAGAGAGAGAGAGAGCCTGCTGTCAGAGTGTTGTAGTTCGTCTTCTGTGTCGTAGTGGGTTTTTCACTGGTAATCCTTACCCTTCCTGGTTTCCACTTCTTCTTCTGAGTATTATGTGAAAATGGGGGTAGGGGAGATGTTGTGTGTTTGAAAATACTTCAAAAAGGCAGAAGGGTTGTGGATAAGAGGTGAGAGGGGAATACAGTGTCTCACCTAGGGTATTCTCATTAGAATGACCCCAGACTCCCCTAAAATGACCCCAGACTCCCCTACCCGGGTGATCCTCCAGCACTGGTCCAGGGTCTGGATCCAAAGGCGTTGGCCGTGCACGGGCCACCCGAATAGAGGATTCTTGGGGTCCAAATGGGAGAATACCCCTAGGTTTCTCACATTTCTCACAGAAGGTAGTCTTATAGGTGAGGGCCTGAAGGCTAGCCTTATGCATTGGCGCAAAAGGAGGTCCCATCAATCTTCTGAGAACAACCTTTAAGTCCAATCCGGGAGTTGGGTTGGCAACAGGAGGGTGAAGTCTTTTTACCCCTTTCATGAAAGCTTTGATTATAGGAATTTTCCACCATGAACTGTTCCTCTTAGATGTGGTATACACAGAGAGGGCAGCGAGGTGCACCTTTGAAAACAAGTCCAGAATCTAATTGCAACAGCCTCTTTATCAATCTGCCTGCTTCTACTCTCCGTCCTCTGCTACTTATCCAGAACAGGACTGCGAGACTTGTCCTTAGCCTCAAGCCCAGGGATCATATCTCTCCAGGACTGAAATCTCTGCACTGGCTCCGAGTGGCTGCGAGGATTAAGTTCAAAACCCTCTGCATTGTCCACAAGGCCGTCTGGTGTCTGGGGCCTGGGGCCTCAATACCTTCAACTCTCGCTTCCTAAATATCTTCCTTCTCGAGCTTTTCACTCATCCGCCTCCAACTCCCTCAGGGTCAGTCGTTTCTCCAAGCAACAGGTTGGTGGGCGATCTCTTTCTTCAGCTGCGGCCTCCCTCTGGAACAGCCTCCCTGAAACTTGAGGAGAACCATCTCCGGTACCGAAAGCACCTCAAAACCTTCCTCTTTACTTCTGTTTTCTCTCCTCCTCTCCCCTGCTGAATTCATGGCTGCTACTGAAACTGTGCTGGTTACCTGGCCACCCTCTGATCTCGGGCCCAGGTCACCTCCCCTGCCAGTTGCACACCTGCAATGCCTCCCTGGCAACCCCTGCACTTGGGGTCTGTTTTCTGTATCTCTACAATCCCCCTACCAGCACTTGACACCCAATGTCTGCACTACCTTTGCAGTTGCCACCAGCTGGCTGTATTTTGTATTATTGTTTTATTTATTCTATGACACCTGGCCTAGTAAGATCATTGTCTCCGTCTTCCCTATGTTCCCCCTCCCTTGCCTCGTCGCGCCTTGAAACACTTGTGTATAGGTACGTTATAAATTCCATATCATATATCAATAGGTGTGTTAGATAAAGGACTAGATCTTTAGGTGAACAGTTCATAGGGTTGACGTTCTTAGAGTTGTACCAAATGACAAACCATTTCCACTTATTGGAGTAACAGTGTCTAGTGTTAAGTTTACATGCCTCTTTTAGTATGTCCGTGTATCGTTGAGGTAATTGGAGATGCTCAAACTCTATGACTTCAGGAGCCAAGCTTCTAAGTTGAGCGTTTGGGGGTATGGGTGCAGTGTCTTCCCTAGGTCTTGTAACAGCATGTTGTATGGGCAGGGCAGTTTCCTGAGGGTTTGGGGGATAGACTGACATTCTCATGAGATGAGAGAACCATGGCTGCCGGGCCCACATTGGTGCCATCAGGATCATTGTGACTTGTTCCTGGTGCATTTTGTGCACTATCTTGTTGAGAAGGGGAATCAGCGGTTGAGGGGATCATAGGCAAATCTCCCAGGCCATGTTATCCAGAGACTGTTCCCTTTGGATTTCCTCTGCGGGTATCTGGAGGCATAATCTGGGCATTTGGCATTTCCCAGAGTCGCGAACAAGTTGATGTCTGGATAACCCCGTTCTGCAAAGATGTCGTGTAGAATGTGTTCTCACAAGCACCACTCGTGATCTACGGGTAAGTGCAAATCTCTGCTTAGCACGCCTGCCAGAAGATTGTGTTCCCTTGGAACATGTTCTGATAGTAGGAACATGTGTTGGAGTGCCCTCTTCCAAATGTTCTGGGACTGGATGGGAAGGCAGATGAGGAATCTGTGGGTGAAGATTCCAAAGAAAGAACATTCCGGTAAGTAATTTCTCCTTTAATGGGTGGATTGCTTTTCTTCCGCAGATTACTCATCTGATTGACTTCCACAGCAGTATGATATATGATATGATAGGTTATTTATAACGTGTTTAATACCCAGAGGTTTCTAAGCACGGCCCTGGGGATCGAACACGTGTTGCTCTGTGTCGTCTTGCTTCTAAGGCGAGCACATTGCCCCTGAGCTATCCTCCCAAAACAGTAGATGAAGAAGGTGGGGAGAACATTTTTGCGACAATGTCCTACCAAAATGCCCATCGGCCATGTGAGCAAAATCCAAACTGCAGGGCTTAGTGAAAGTATGGGGGGATGACCATGTTGCTGCGCGACAAATATCCCCAACAGGGACTCCCCTTTGCAATGCGGTGGATGCCGAGACCTCCCTAGTAGAGTGAGCCCTGATGGCAATTCTTTGCCTGCCGACTGGTAGCATTCCGCTATACAGAAGATGATCTAGCAGCACAGTATTTGTTTAGATATAGCCAGGCCCCGGCGGGCTAAGGAAAAGCCCACAAAGAGTTAATCAGCTCTTCTGAACTGGGCTGTTCTTGCGATATAAAAACATCGGGCCCTTTTAAGGTTCAGGTGGTGAAACCGCTCCTCCTCTTTAGAGGGGTGTGATGGAGGGTAGAAAACCAAGAGGTCAATGGATTGTGACAAGTGAAACTCAAACTACTTCAGGAAAACAAAAACCAGGTCTCACCCTAAGCGAGACTTTCTCCCAGAAGAAATGTAGAAAAGGTGGCTTGTATCATAACGCCTGCCGTTCACTCACCCGCATAGCAGATGTAAAAGCCACTTCAAAGGCTGTTTTAAAAGTTAAAAGCCTCAAAGAACAAGAGTGCATCAGCTCAAAAGGAGCAGCCATGAGACACCAGATTTAGATCCCAATATGGGACAATAAAGGGAGTTGGCGGAAATGTATTTACAAGGCCCTTCAGGAATTGTGATAGCACCAGGATCGTGAAATACAAACCTTGTTCCAGGGATTTTTTAAACACAGACAAGGCCGCAAAATATCCTTTGACTGTAGTTACCTGAAGGCCTGCTGAGGCCAGTGACAGAGGAACTCCATCACTGCAGTGGTGGGGCAAGAGATGGGGTCAATCTCGCGTTCCCTGCACCATACCGCAAATCTTCTCCACCGACACGCATACAATGATCTTGTAGATGGCCTGCGTGCTGCCAGCTACACCTACAGAACCTCCTCAGGGAGGTCCCGGTCTCCATTCCTCATCCTCTTAAGAGCCAAGGCATGCATGTAGGTTGAGGGACTCTGGGTTCGGGAGGCATACCCGACCTTTTGACTGGGTTAGGAGATCCGGCTGCCGAGGCAACCAGAGAGGTGGGCAGATGGCTAGATCCAGAAGATCTGAGTACCAGGTCCTCCCTGCCCAGTCCAGCGCAATCAGGATTATCGATGCTTGGAACTTCTTGAGCCTGAGAACCCAAGTAATGATGAGAATCAGAGGGAAGGCATGGTGGAGAGGGAAGGTCCAATCCACCAGAAACGCGTGCTCTAGCGCACCGTTTGCTAGGAATTCCCTTGAGCAAAACTGCTTGCACTTCCTGTTGGACTTCGTGGCAAACAGGTCCACTGATGGGGTACCCCAGCGAGAGAAGACCTCCTCTAGTACTTCCTGGCACACTTACCACTCGTGCAAGATCCTGCTATGCCTGCTCAGAGCATCTCTGTCTCTGCCTGGTGAACTGCAGGGATTGAGATCCGGTTCTCCAACTGCCAGAACCACAGTTGGGAGAGAGAGTGCATGCCACCTTTCCTGTTAAGGTAGTGCATTGCTACTGGGTTGTCTGTCATAATCAGGACATGCTTCCCCTCCAGAGATGGAGTGAACGCCTAACACCACAGGTAGAGATGGAGCTGGAGGAGATGAAGGACAATTTGGACCTGGGAGGGTTGATCCGAGAGGAAAGAAGTCCGCAAAGGGAGAGCCTGATCGGTGATATCCAGGTTATCATGGAGACGGTTGAGCAGGATTGCATGGTTGACCATGTCAAAGGCAGAAGAGAGATCAAGGAAGATAAGGACACAGGGGGTGTTGGAATCAAGTTTAGAGAGCAGGTCTTCACGGATGTTCAGGAGAGCAGTTTCCGTGCTTCTGGCAGCTCTGAAGCCAGACTGATGGTCATGGAGACAACCAGCAGGTGAGAGGAAGAGAGAAGGCAGAAGCAAAGACGAAGGTCTTGAGGTGCTCAGGAACCGGAGATGGTTCTGTTCAAGTTTCAAAGAGGCAGGGAGGCTGTTCCAGAGGGATGAACCAGCCGCAGAAATAGATCTGCCCCCAACTTGTTGCTTGGAGAAGTGACTGACCCTCAGGGAGTTGGAGGTGAGGAGAGCCTGAGTAGGAAAATATCTCAGTAGAGAGAGTTGGAGGTATTGTGCTCCACGGCCCCAGAAAGCCTTGTGGACAATGCATAGGGTCTTGAACTTGATCTTTGTTGGCATTGGGAGACAATGAAGAGATGTCAATGCTGGAGAGGTACCATTCCTGGGCCTGAGGCCAAGGACACGTCTCAGTCCTTTTCTGGATGAGTTGTGGAGGATGCAGAGTAGAAGTAGGTAGATTTAGAAAGAGGCTGTTGCAGTAGTCCAGCCTAGAGAAAGGACCAGAGCACTGGAGACAGTGAGCTTCTGGGGGAAAGTGAGAAAAAGAAGAATACCTCTGAGGAGGTGCAGCTGGTAGTTTGACTTCTTATAGATGTTAGAGATATGAAGAGAGAAGGAAAGTGTGGACGCGAAGATGGCCAAGAGATTTTTAGCCTAATAGGTAGGAGCAGGAGGAGGGCCCTGGGTGGGCGGCAAGAGTGTCAGAGGAAAGGAGAGAGCTGTTGATCCGATGAGGAGGATTTCCGTCTTACTGGCAATAAAGCATAGATCATTTGCGGCACACCACTGTGGATTGTGGACAGACAATCCGGGATGAGAGAGGGAGAAGAGGCAACTGAGGGGAGGCTGAAAGAGAGCCGAGTATCATCCGCATAGCACTGGAAGTTGGAGCACAGAGCAAATATGCAGTGCGCGAGAGGTGCCAGGTATTGGTTGACCAGCCAAGGAGAACGATTAGATGCCTGGGGAACACCACAGGTAGAGAGAGAGATAGAAGAGAGGAAAGCCCCACAGAGCCGGTTGAGCAGAATGGCATGGTTGACCGTATTAAAAGCAGAAGGGAGATCGAGGAGGATAAGGACAGAAGGAGGTTAGTGCCGAGGTTTGAGAGCAGGTCTTTATGGATGTTCAGGAGAGCAGTTTCCGTGCTTCTGGTCACTCTGAAGCCAGACTGATGGTCATGGAGAGAACCAACAGATTCAGTGTGAAGGTTAAGCTAGGAGATGGCCAGCTTTTCCAGGAGTCTGCCCAGACAAGGAGTAATGGAGATCAGGTAATAGTTAGCCGGGCAGGAGGGATCAGCTGAGGGTTTCTTAAGACAAGGGTGTTTCAAGGGGGAGGGGAAGGTTCCAGGGGCGAAAGAGTGGTTGCAGAAGTCAGCCAAGGCTGGAACGAGGGTGTCAATGTGGTCCTTGATGGTTTTGGATGAACATGGAAGAACCTGTTTTACAACAGGCGGCCGGTAGATAGTAGCCACAGTGAGAGAGCAGCCAGGGGAGAGAGCCTGCTGTCAGAGTGTTGTAGTTAGTCTTCTGTGTCATAGTGGGTTTTTCACTGGTAATCCTCACCCTTCCTGGTTTCCACTTCTTCTGAGTATTATGTGAAAATGGGGGGTGGGGGAGATGTGTGTGTTTGAAAATACCTCAAAAAGGCAGAGGGGTTGTGGATAACAGGTGAGAGGGGGATACGGTGTCTTACCTAGGGTATTCCCATTAGAATGACCCGAGACTCCCCTAAACGGGTGATCCTCCAGCACTGGTCCGCCCCCCAGGGTCTGGATCCAAAGGCGATGGCTGTGCACGGGCCACCCAAATAGAGGATTCTTGGTATCCAAATGGAAGAATACCCCTAGGTTTCTCACATTTCTCACAGAAGGTAGTCTTATAGGTGAGGGCCTGAAGGCTAGCCTTATGCATTGGCCCAAAAGGAGGTCCCATCCATCTTCTGAGAACAACCTTTAAGTCCTATCCGGGAGTTGGGTTGGCAACAGGAGGGTGAAGTCTTTTTACCCCTTCCATGAAAGCTTTGATTACAGGAATTTCCACCATGAAACATTGCTCTTAGATGTGGTATACACAGAGAGGGCAGCGAGGTGGACCTTTGAAAACAAGTCCAGAATCTAATTGCATCAGCCTCTTTCTAAATCTGCCTGCTTCTACTCTCCGTCCTCTGCAACTCATCCAGAACAGGACTGCGAGACTTGTCCTCAGCCTCAAGCCCAGGGATCACATCTCTCCAGGACTGAAATCTCTGCACTGCCTCCCAGTGGTTGCGAGGATTAAGTTCAAAACCCACTGCATTGTCCACAAGCCCTTCTGTGGCCTGGGGCCTCAATACCTTCAACTATCTCTTCCTAAATATCTTCCTTCTCGAGCGCTTTGCTCATCCGCCTCTAACTCCCTCAGGATCAGTCGCTTCTCCAAGCAACGGGTTGGTGGCCGATCTCTTTCATCAGCTGGGGCCTCCCTCTGGAACAGCCTACCTGAAACTTGAGGAGAACCATCTCTGGTACCGGAAGCACCTCAAAACCTTCCTCTTTTCTTCTATTTTCTCTCCTCCTCTCCCCTGCTGAATTCATGGCTGCTACTGAAACTGCGCTGGTTACCTGGCCACCCTCTGATCTCGGGCCCAGGTCACCTCCCCAGCCAGTTGCACACCTGCACTGCCTCCCTGGCAACCCCCGCACTTGGGGACTGTTTTCTGTATCTCTACAGTCCCCCTACCAGCACTTGACAACTAATGTCTGCACTACCCTTGCACTTGCCACCAGTTGGCCGTATTTTGTATTATTGTTTTATTTATTCTATGTATCCCATGTACTACATTGTCCCCTCCCCCACCCACCGCACGTTTCCCCTTCCCCTTCCCATGCACGATCCGAATGACACCTGGCCTAGTAAGATCATTGTCTCTGTCTTCCCTCCCTTGCCTCATCACGCCTTGAAACACTTGTGTATAGGTGTGTTATAAATGCCATAGCAGATATCAATAGATGTGTTAGATGGTTCATAGTGACATTTTTGAATATCATATTTTCAAAATGCCATTTTTTCAACACCAAAATGCTGGGGAAAAAAATTTGAATTTTGTTTTTTTATTTTATTTTTTTAAGTAGGGGGTTTCCTCCAACCCCCTGTTTTTTTTTTGTAGACACTTTTCTTTACTAACTAAACAAAAATAAAACATAATAAAAAAAAACATTCAGAATTTTTTTTTCAGCATTTTTTTTCGACAAAATGGCATTTCAAAAATATGTTTTCGACAATTTAACTGGATACTGTGTTAGATAAAGGACTAGATCTTTAGGTGAACAGTTCATAGGGTTGACGGCACCAAATGACAAATAATTTCCTCTTATTGGAGTAACAGTGTCTAGTGTTAGTTTTACATGCCTCTTTTAGTATGTCCATGCATCTTTGAGGTAATTGGAGATGCCCAAACTCAATGACTTCAGGAGTCAAGCTTCTAAGTTGATCGTTTGGGGGTATGGTTGCAGTGTCTTCCCTAGGTCTTGTGACAGCATGTTGTATGGGCAGGGCAGTTTCCTGGAAGTTTGGGGGGATAGACTGACATTCTCATGAGATAAGAGAACCATGGCTGCCAGGCCCACATTGGTGCCATCAGGATCATTGTGACTTGTTCACAGTGCATTTTGTGCACTATTTTGTTGAGAAGGGGAATCAGGGGTTGAGGGGAGCATAGGCAAATCTCCCAGGCCATGTTATCCAGAGACTGTTCCCTTTGGACTTTCTCTACGGGTACCTGGAGGCATAATCTGGACATTTAGCATTCTCCAGAGTCGCGAACAAGTCGATGTCTGGATAACCCCATTCTGCAAAGATGTTGTGTAGAATGTGTTCTTACAAGCACCACTCGTGATCTACGGGTAGGTGCAAATCTCTGCTGAGCACACCTGCCAGAAGATTGTGTTCCCTTGGAACATGTTCCGATAGTAGGAAGATGTGTTGGAGTGCCCTCTTCCAAATGTTCTGGGACAGTTTGGAAAGCCCTTGGAGAGTTGCCCCCTGTTCGTTCAGATAGTACATGGCTGTGGTGCGATCTGTGAGGACAAGAATTGTCTTCCCCTATATCCAAGTCTGGAATGCTTTCAATGCTTTGAACACTGCTAGTAGTTCCAACAGATGAACAAGTTACTTCTTACCTGGTAACGTTCTTTCGATGGGATGTTCCTCCAACGTATTCCTTATCTTGATAGATCGTCTCCAGCTTGTTGGCCTCGGAATTCTTTTTTCAGTAGAGGGCGCTGCACGTCGACTTCCCTCGAGCCGATGTCCCTCGACAGACTCCGTATCGGCACCAACATCCTCATGCCTATAAATAGACTCGCGCAGCGTCCATTGCTCAGTTCCGTTTTGACGTTTAACAGTTGCTTTACATGAATTGGTTATTGACCCTGAAGGAGCGTAAGCTGTAACCACAAGGGAAGTTTTACTGAGGGGATGGATGGGAGGGGCGATAAGGAATACGTTGGAGGAACATCCCATCGAAAGAATGTTATCAGGTAAGAAGTAACTTGTTCTTCGAAGGGATTGTGTCCTCCGACGTATTCCTTATCTTAATAGACTCCCATAGCAGTGGTGTGTAACTGGAGGTGGGAGTAAAATTGCCATGTTTCCCTTCAAGAACGAACAGAGTGCAACACAGCTTTGCCAAATCTAGTCTCTTGGCTAGAGGAGGAATCCAGGTATGTGCAGACGACCAAGTGGCAGCCGCACATATGTCTCGAATCGGTACCCCTCTTTGGAAGGCCGAAGAGGCTGCAATACCCCTGGTTGAATGAGCCCTAAGATTTGAGGCTCTTTCCCTGCCAGTTTGTAACATTCCAGAATGGCCAAAATAATCCATCTGGAAATGGTCTGTTTTGTTATCGGTAATCCCAATTTGTGCCCTGAGTAACCTACGAAGAGTTGGTCTGCTTGCCTAATCCTAGCAAGTCTGCTGATGTAAAAGCTCAAAGCCCGCCTTGGGTCCAGCCTATGTAGCCTTTCTTCCTCTTTCCCCCGGATGGGGAGGGGGATAGAATGAAGGTAAGGTAATCTTCTGAGTGATGTGGAATTCAGAAACCACCTTTGGGAGGAAATTAGGCTTCACTTGTAGGACAACTTTGTCTTTATGAAAAATTGTATGAGGGGGTTTAGAAGATAGAGCTTGTAATTCGCTCACCCTCCTAGCAGATGTCAATGCCACGAATAAGACAGTTTTAAGGGTGAGAAATCTTAGCGAACAAGAGTGGAGTAGTTCAAAAGGAGTATCCATCAGGAAATTTAAGACTAAATGTAAGTCCCATAAGGGAACTTGGAATGGTCTTGGAGGATAGACATCGGTTAATCCCTTCAGAAATGGTGTTACTAAGAGTAACTTGAATTACAATGGTTCCTCTGCAGTGCACTTGAAGATCGATAGTGCTGCGAGATAGCCCTTGATAGTGCCAACCTGAAGGACCGAATTTGCCAAATATAGTAGAAAAGATAACACTGTTGGTGTACCACATGAAAAGGGATCGATATTCTTTTCTCTACACCAGCTGCAAAATTTGTTCCAATGGCAGCGGTATAAAGTCTTTGTTACTGGCCTTCTGGCCGAAAGCAACACCTCCATGACATCATCTGGGAGGTCCCAATCCTTGTATCTCAACCTTTCAGATACCAAGCGTGAAGGTTGAGGGTTCTGATGTCTGGATGGAGAACCTGACCTCCCTTCTGCGAGAGAAGATTCTCCTTGAGTGGAAGACGAATTGGAGGGCAGATGGAAATGTCCAGAAGGTCCGGGTACAACGTTCTCCTGGCCCAGTCCGGGGCAATTAGGATCATGGCTTTCCGGAACCTTCTCAACCTCCTGATCATTTGAGGAATGACAGGGACTTGCGGAAACGCGTACAGAAGTGGAAACTCCCAGTCCACTACGAACGCGTCCCCTAGAGCTCCTCTCGGGGGAAATTCCCTTGAACAAAACTGATCGCACTTCCTGTTGATGCTGGTGGCGAACAGATCCACTTGAGGGGTTCCCCAAAGGGTGAAGATCTGTTGAAGGACTTCCTGAGCTAGTTCCCACTCGTGGGAGACTGTGCGCTGCCAGCTCAGAGCGTCCGCCGTCAAGTTTTTCTCTCTGGCTAAGTGAACTGCCGATAGAGAGATTCCTTCTTGGATTGGCCAAAACCAGAGCTGCATCGCCTTTTTCGATCTTCGAAACGAAGATGTAATACTCTGCGATTACCATTAAATGTCAGACTATATGCACAGCATGCGATTCTAAGCAGATTCACAAGCATCAGAAACATGGTTTCAAAGGCCAACACCACCTTCCTTTGGTGTTCATTTATCATCATTATCTGGGCTGGATTAACCCCCTTTTTCCTGTGTGCCTTGCTGCACACATTGAACAGTATGAAAGGAAGCTCCTCTGACCACTTGAAGCCTGTTTCTGAACAGTTTTGCCAATCTCGTCTTGAGTACACCATTCTGTCTCTACACTGCCCTGGCAGACTGGAAATGGTGAGGGCAGTGGAGCTTGTAGTGGATCAGTAGTGCTGTACAAAGTTCCTTCACTAGTTGCGCATTAGAATGGGTACCCCTGTCACAGTTTAAGGTTATGAATAACCACAATCGTGGAAAAATACCTTGATAAGCACCTTGGTGACTGTTATATTGTCCACTCTGCAACTGTAACGCTCACTTGGTATCCACGGGGACGTCACTCGGCCTGTTCTGACCTCTTACAACCTCCATCCCTTCCATGGAGTCTACTCAACTGGAGACTGGGCCTGAAACACAGGATTGGTAGAGTTTAACTCCCTATTGTCTCTGTGTGCTTGAACCCCTTCTTCCCCGAGGTCCAACCCTTCCCTTTGATCCACAGCTCACCTTGTTTTCTTGGAAAGTGTGCTCTCCGTCCTCCTTTCCGCGCAGGGGCACGTTGATTGATGCGGGCTCGTTGCTGCCTAGTTACTTCACTGGCAAGAGTCCGACAGGTAAGTATAATGAGTCTTTTGAACAGTTCTCTAACTTCGTTCCTTTCCTTTCTTAGATGATGGTCGTCGTCCGGGGATGGCGACATGCTGCTGAGATGAGTAGCGCTGAAGGTAAGTAAGAGAGAGATGCACGATGCAACCCTTTTGTATTTGTATTGAACTGAGTTATTTTTCTGTGTCTTTTAGGTGCCACAACGTTTTCAACGTGGATGCCGGTTATGAAGTAGAAATGCGGTGAGTAAGCGCGCTATGCAGCACCTCTAGATGTTTCCATGCTAACCTGGAGTGCCTTTTCCCTCTTGCAGATGGATGAGAAGTTCCAGAGACAGAGTTCCCCCAGAGCGGCAGGGATTCAGGTAAGTGTTTAAAGCTCGTACAGTCTTTAAAAATAAGCGAAGATTTGCTGAATGCTTACTAATGCCTTTTTTCTGTTCTTTTCCCTTTTCCTTAGGAAGCGGCGTGCCGGGATGGGAATGACACCGCCGAAGATGCCTGCAGAATAGAAGAAGCGATGAATGATGGGCAGAAGCGCCACAAGGTAAGGCTGTTCCTAACTGTGTTCTTGCAGGAGCTGAGCGCAGAAGAAAGATGCAGGCCTACTGGAGACCGATCCGAACACGGTGAGTGTCACACTGCAGGTGCAGAAAACACAAAGCATGTTTCTCAGCCTGGGCGTGGTTTAAATAGTCTCTCGGTATCCCAGGTGTCTCTGGGCTGAACCACACCCAAAAGACTAGACTGCACATGCAGTTCTAGGAACCAAAATATGTGGAGGCATCCATCTTGTCCCCATCAATGCACTACAAGTCCAATCCCCAATGTTATCCTATGGGAGTGAGCGAGTCTGGTGCCACAAGCACCAAGTCTGACTCCAAGTGGGTCTTTGGAGGGATGGAGAGGGCCATGTAGGTGATCGTAGCCTGGCTCCAGCCGGACATCTTGGAGGGCTGGGGACATGAGGGGCAGGAATCATGACAGCAACACAGATAGGCCTCGATCCAGCCTGAAAAAGTAGCACCAATGACTAATATGTATTGCTAATTTTTGAAGTTCTGGAGCTGCACAAAGTCAATTTGCAGATTAACAAATGGCCCATAAGGCCTTGGATGTGCTCCTGGCATTGCACGCACAGCTTTTCCCATAGTATTTTGCTGGCAGATGACACACTGTACAATAAGGGTGCAATCTGGCCGAAAACTCTGGGGGATACCAGTCTTGACTCAGTATAGCAATCCTACCCTCCTTTCCTACATGAGCCAATCCATGATTTCTGCAAGCTAAGTAGGACAAAAGTGCCCTTGGCATGAAAAGGCGACCATGTTCATCACGCCAAAGGGTGTCAAGAGTGCAGACAGCAACCCCTCCTTGACCACAAGTCTTTTTTTGATCCTCGATTGGCATCTTGAATGTAGATTATTTCTTCTAGTGTACTGAAAGGTGACGTTTGTGGGACACATTTTGCTCTTGCAACATGATGATATATGTTATTTATAACATGCCCAGAGGTTTCTAAGCGCAGACCCGGGGATCGAACCTGTGGTTCTCTGTTGTCTTGCGAGCAAGTTGCCTCTGCGCTATCCTCCCGAGACAAACATAGTCAGCCTGAGAGTCGGAAAGGGCAACTTGCTTAAACAGCAGCCTCTGCTAACTCTTTGCCACAGGAAATGTCATCAGTAATTCGTTGGTGTGCTGCACATTTAATTATGGCCAACTACAGGGGTAATGTGAGGGCGTTCATGAGTGCGGTTACATAACCATGCTTTTTATTGGGGAACCTGAGGAGGTCAGGAAGACCCATTTGCTTCCATAGCTAACCAAAGTTATGGGTGACGATGAAGCCATATCTTGAGTCAGAGTAAATGTTGACAGTTTGTTGTTCAGCTTGTTTACAGTGCTACTAATTCTGCTACCTGTGCTGAAAATACATTGGATTGTTTACTGCTTTCTACTGCCAAACAAACCCCCATATCTAGCCCGTTATTGGAAGTTCTCATCTCTGGAACAAGATCCAGCCACAAAATTCAGGGTTCTGTAATGACTTATCAAGCAAGCCCACTCCGACCAAGGGTGTAAATTGCAGTGAAAGGAACAAGTTACTTACCTGTAACTGTTGTTCTCCAGCATGGGTCTGGCATGGATTCACATGCTCATGAATATTCCCCGTCGTCAGGCTGGGAATCCTCGGTAAAGAAAAAACCAGTATCAGTTTCGTTTCTGATCTGTCTTTCGTAGTAATAACCAATCACTGGTCTCTGCGTCATACTGACCACAGCCAATGACTGCCCTCCACCTAAGCACCGCCTCTGGCAGCCATCTTCAGATTTGGAAGCACGTGAAGTGGCAGTATGACCAAGTGAAGAGCCGCAGAGGGGTAGGCGGGAGGGTTCGCATGTGAATCCATGCCAGACCCATGCTGGAGAACAACAGTTACAGGTAAGTAACTTGTTCCTTCTCCAGCATGGGGTCTGGCATGGATTCACATGCTCATGAATAAAGAATACATAGCAGTACACACATGCACAACCACGGGAGGTGGCAAAGGCTCAACATTAAGCATCACATCAACTCAACATTAAGCATCTTACCTCCTCACCAGGCTCACCTCAG
This sequence comes from Ambystoma mexicanum, assembly GCF_040938575.1. NCBI lineage: Eukaryota > Metazoa > Chordata > Amphibia > Caudata > Ambystomatidae > Ambystoma > Ambystoma mexicanum. Next base: position 167,765,166 of record NC_090940.1, read on the forward strand.
GCGAACAGGTTGCACAGCACTGCTTGGCCGACCCTGGACTCCTCCCTGGAATCCCGGTCGACGCAGTAGAATTTCGTGAAGGTGTGCGTCGACCTCCACGTAGCAGCCCTGCATATGTCCAGCAGGGGCACACCAGATAGGAACGCCGTGGTAGCTGCGATCGCTCTGGTGGAATGGGCTCTCGGACGGCCAGGCAGCGGTCGGTTTGCCAACCGGTGACAGTACATGATACAGCCGGAGAGCCATCTGGAAATGGAAGCCTTCGAGAGAGCCTTCCCCTGATTGACAGGTCCAAAGTTCACAAAGAGTTGTGACGTCTTCCGAAAACACTTCGTGCGGTCTACGTAGAACTTCAGCGCTCTAGCCACGTCCAGCGAGTGCAAAGTCCTCTCAGCCGGCGACGAAGGCGACGGGAAGAACACAGGCAACACCAAGGGTTCGTTGAGATGGAAGTCCGACGGCACCTTGGGCATGAAGGAGGGGTGCGTCCTGAGCACTACCCTTGTGTCGTGGAAAGTCAAGTACGGGGCCTTGCAGGAAAGGGCCTGGATCTCTCCCACTCGTCGTGCGGAGGTGATGGCCACAAGAAAAGCTGTTTTCCACGATAGAAACTTCAACGGGGCCGAGTGCAGAGGCTCGAACGGAGGTCCCATGAGCTTGGTCAGCACCACGTTGAGCTCCCACGCCGGGGCCGGAGCCTTCACCGGCGGGAACGATCTGAACAGTCCCTTCATGAACTCCTTCACCAGACGATGAGACCACAAGGACGTCCGCCCCGTGGTTCTGGTGTACCGGGAGATCGCAGCAAGATGGATCTTGATGGACGCGTGTGCCAGACCAGCTTTGGCCAGCGTCAGCAGGTACGGCAGTACTTGGGGAGCCGTAATCCGTAGAGGGTTAATCTTCTGTGCGTGGCACCAGACAGAGAACCTCTTCCATTTGTGTCCGTAGCATTTAAGAGTCGAGGACGCCCTGGCCTTTGCAAGAACCTCTCTGCAATCGGCCGGTATGTCGTATCCTCCAAACTCTAGCGCTGCAGGAGCCAGGCCTGCAAGTTCAGCGACTTCGGGTCGTGGTGGAGGATGGCGCCTCCTTCCCTGGAGAGTAGATCCGCGTCCGCCGGCAGCTTGATCGGCGGGGACGCTGACAAGTCCAGAAGGTCCGGGAACCATATCTGCCTCGGCCACGCAGGTGCGACGAGGATCATCCTGCACCGTGACCTCTTGAGCTGGTTGACGAGCCGGATTAGCAGAGGCAAGGGAGGGAACGCGTAGAGGAACAGGCCCTCCCAGGGGAACGAGAAAGCATCGCCCATGCTCCTCGTCTGGGGAAACCTGCTGGCGAACCTCCGGCACTTGGTGTTCGTCGCCGTCGCGAACAGGTCGATCTGGGGTGTGCCCCACCGTCGGAAGAGGCGATCCACCAGATCCTGCCGTAGTTCCCACTCGTGGCACGAGCGCAGCTCCCTGCTGAGTGAGTCGGCGATGGTGTTTTTTATCCCTGCCAGATGAAACGGCACCAGAAAAATCCCTTGGGCGACGGCCCAATGCCACAGGTCCTGCGCCTCCTTGGACAGCGCTGGGGACCTGGTTCCGCCCTGTTTCCTGATGTAAAACATGGTGGTGGTGTTGTCGGTGAAGATCCTCACCACCTTGCCCTTGAGGGACGGAAGGAAGGACCTGAGGGCCCAAAACACTGCACGGAGCTCCAGGACGTTGATATGCAGGGACTTCTCCGTCGGGAGCCAGAGTCCTCTTGCGTGCAGATTTTCGGTGTGCGCTCCACACCCTTCCAGGGAGGCATCCGTGGTCACAGTCTCCTGGTGGGCTGGGGTCTGGAAGTCCATGCCCGCCGTCAGATGCGCGCGGGTGCCCCACCACCGTATCGCTCGTCGGAAACTCTCGTCGAGCTTGATCCTTTCCTCGAAGCTGCCCGTCGTCTGGATCCAGCGCGCATCCAGGAATTCTTGCAACGGGCGCATCCGGAGCCTGCACATGGGAATGAGGTAGATGCAGGAAGACATCATCCCGAGGAGGGACTTGATGGACCTCACCTTGGCTGCGTCGGCCACCAACATCCGTTGCACCTTGCCCAAGATGGTCCTGGTCCTCTCCTCCGACGGGGAGGCCAGAAGGGACACTGCGTCGAGCCTCGCTCCCAGAAACAGTGCGACTTGCGCGGGCAACAGGTGGGATTTGGCGTAGTTCACGGAGAATCCCAGGTCCGTGAGGAGTTGGACGGTCCTTGCCGTGTGGACCACGGCGAGCTCCCTCGTCTTGGCGCGGATGAGCCAGTCTTCCAGGTAGGGGTAGACGTGAATCCCCTCGCGGCGCAGCTGCGCCGCCACCGGTGCGAGGCACTTGGTGAATACCCTGGGTGCCGACCGTAGTCCGAAGGGAAGGGCCTTGAATTGGTAATGACGCCCTTGGACCACGAATCTGAAGAATTTTCGGTGCCCCTTTAGGATGGGAATGTGGAAGTAGGCATCCTCCAAATCCAACGACGATAGGAAGTCTCCTTCCTCCAGCTGACCCAGGACGTGCTGGAGGGTGACCATCCGGAACTTCTGCGCCTTGATGAACTTGTTCAGACGTCGCAGGTCTAGGATGGGGCGCCATCCTCCCGTCTTCTTCTTCACGAGGAAGTATCGCGAGTAGACTCCGGAGCCCCGAAGCCTCTTTGGGACGAGTTCGATGGCGCCCTTTCTGAGCATCGCCTTTACCTCCAGGAGAAGTTGCGGGACGTGAAGTTCCTTCCTGGCCACGGGGGGGACGCGCGGGCACCTTCTTTGAAACTCGAGCGCGTGGCCCCGGGCCAGGGCGTCCAGCACCCAACGGTCGGTGGAGATGGACTCCCACACGCTGACGAAGCCCGCCAGCCGGCCTCCCACCGGGGTGCTCCGGTGGGGGCCCGACCCCACGGCCGGTTCAATCCTGCTTGGACGCGGCCTTGCCGCCTTGACCTCCTTGGCGACGACGGCGGGGTCCGCTAGACTTGCCTCGTCCTCTGTAGGCCTCTTGCGACGACGAGCGGGCCGCTTGACGGTAGGAAGCGAAACCGCCGCCGGAACCTTTGGAGGCGCCCTTGCCTCCGCCGCTCCGAAAGGGCGTTCGTCGTTGCTGCAGGACTCCAAGGGCCCTGGCCGTCTCAGTATCCGCCTTGATGGCCTGAAGGGAATCGTCCACTGTCTTCCCAAACAGGTTGTTCCCGTCGAAGGGCATGTCCAGGACTCTGGTCTGGACGTCCTGCCGAAAGTCCGTAGCTTTGAGCCATCCACGACGTCGAAGGCAAACGCCGTTGCCCAGCTGGCGGAACCCAGTGTCGGCGATGTCCGTCGCCACGGTGATGGCGTGGTCCGACGCCACCTCACCTTCCTGCAGGATCTCAAGGGCCTCCGCCCTCTTGTCGTCCAGCAGAAAATCCAGCAGGGGAGCTATTTTGTACCAGAGCTCCCTGTCGTAGCGGGCCACGATAGCCAAGGCGTTGGCCGCTTTAATCGTCGTCGCTGCCGACGAGATGACTCTACGTCCCATCGCATCCAATTTCTTTCCCTCGCCGTCCGGCGGGGAAGTCGATGTGGAGGCCGCACCCCCCCCCCGCTTTCTTCCTGGCTGCCGCGGAGACGACGGAGTCCGGGGTAGGCTGCGCCCGGAGGCATAGGGGGGCCGTGTCCGGGACCCGGTACTTTTTCTCGTACCGGTCTCTTCTAGCTGGCGTCGTGGAAGGGTTCTTGAGGAGGGAAAGGCCCTCATCCCAAATGTCGTCCAACAGAGGCACTGCGAGGACCGTCTTCCTCTTGGCCTCGCGCCGCTGATAAAGGAAGCCTTCCTTTTTCTTCTCCTCAGGGCAGAGTTGGAAAAGCTCGGAAGCCCTGGAGATCATGGAGTGGAAAGATCCGATCTCGTCGGGCGGAGAAGCCCTGGTGGGAGGCGACGACGGAAAATCCTCGTCGTATGCCTCGTCGTCCGTACCCGTCGCTGCCGTGTCAGTCCCCGTATCATCCCCTCGGGTGGACGGGGAGGAGGGCTGGACGGGGCGCGACGGTTGAAAAGGAGGTGGTGGATGGATCCTTCTTTTCTTGGTAGGGGGAACACCAGAAGGTCCCGGTTCTGGATCCCCCGACGGGAGAGGTTCCTCCGTCGGTAAAGGTAGCCTCGTCCTTATCTCGGAGCATAAGGACTGTATGGCCAACAAAATGGCCGCCGAGTTGTCTTGCGGCGCTGGCAGAGGGGAATCCGACGGGCGAGCAGGGGCCCCGTCGGTATCCTCGATGATGTCGTCGTCGTCACCTGCGTCGGGGTCCATTCCGACGGGCTGGCCTTCTTCCACCCCTAGGCCGTGGCTTAAGACCTCGATCAGCTCCTCTTCTGAGGTTGATGCCGAATCTACGACGACGCCCTGCCCCCCCTTCTTCTTCCCCACGGAGGGTTTCACGGGGGTCCTATCGATAGGCACAAAGGAAGACTCCCTCCGAGGAGGCAGGGAGATCCTGGGCCCTGAGGTCGCCACCGCTGGTGTAGCCACCACAGGCTGAGCCAGGGCCGCCGCGACCGTTTCGATAGAGGGCTTGGTCGGATGGATCAAGGCCTTCACCACCTTAGGTGCGCTCACCGCCTTATCCTTGAGGGAGGGGGCACTGCCACGCTCCTCCTCTGCCTTAGAGCTCGACCGGGGCCTCTCCAGGAGCTTCGCCGGGTGCTCGGCCTTCCTCTTACCCGACCCAGAGCGTTGGCTCGTGGTTGATGGTGCCGGGGAGGGTGCGCCCTGCCTGGCGCCCGTAGAGCCCGACCGTTCGGCGCTCCCGGTGCCAGCGGACTCGCGGTGCTTGGCCTTATGTTGGGCCCCTGTCGCCGGGGCGCCCTCAAAGGTCTTAGAAGACCGCTCGGATTTCTTCTTCTTCTCGCCAGACGGGCTCTTACCCTCCAGCCAGTTGGCGAGACGTTGATGGCGGTCCTTCATGGTCCGTTCCGACATGTTGCCGCAAAACGCACAGTCCTTCTCCACGTGCGTCTTGTCCTCATGAAGGCAGTAAAGGCAGAAAGAGTGTTCGTCCTCCTTGAAGACGTTCTGCAGCTGGCATCCAGGGCAGACCCTGAACAGCTTTCCGGGCGTCGAGCTTCCCTTCTCCTGGGCCATCTCCGAGACCGGGCCTGAGAAGCTTCTGGAGTCCTCCGAAGCGTAGCTCGACGAAATCTTCACCCTTGAGGGGCACAGATGAATCCGACACGGGTCCCCGTTGATCGGATGTAGGATCGGTGGAGCTTGAGGCTCTTTTGACCGAAAGAATCGAAGTTTTTTGTGAAAAAGCGCGAAAAATAGCACTAACGCTCGAGAGCAATAGCACGAGGATCCCAACACATGAACGTGCGGTAAAAATCTGAAGATGGCTGCCAGAGGCGGTGCTTAGGTGGAGGGCAGTCATTGGCTGTGGTCAGTATGACGCAGAGACCAGTGATTGGTTATTACTACGAAAGACAGATCAGAAACGAAACTGATACTGGTTTTTTCTTTACCGAGGATTCCCAGCCTGACGACGGGGAATATTCATGAGCATGTGAATCCATGCCAGACCCCATGCTGGAGAAATGGATTTAACACGGGACAATATGTCAGAGTGATGTTTGAGGAGTTTAAAAGTAGTATTTCATGTTTAGGCATTCATGAAAGCGTTGTGTGCTGTGTTTTTGTACTTTTTAATAGGGCTGTTATGGCATGTGGGACACCTACCTCTAATGATGTTCCTGATACTATACCTTAACCTTGCTGTACTGTGATGGGAGCAGCTGCTACTGACCTTAGACATGGGGTCATTATGGCAACACCAGGTCCAAAGCATGACTGCAGTAGGCTATCAGTCTCTGTTTTAGTCCATGTGCTTATTTAAGAACATCTAAACAGAATTAAATTAATTCATGGCAATTTATAGCGTGAATTTATTTTTAATAATCAGGTAGCCCTAGTGCTGGCACATTCGACGGTGCTTTTTAATTGCTTTAAAAGCTTTTTCTGTTGCTTCTGTCTACTGCCTCAATTAACTCCCCTTGACCAACGTGCTGCTCTGGAATCTCACTCTGCTCTCCAGATAGGTAGATAGTCTCTCCTGCCTAAGGTTGTCAGGCTCTATCCCCCTCTATAGTGACCCAACCTCTCCCACTCTTTTTAGATGGTATTGCTTTTCTATGCCACCCTCTCCTTGCCACCATCAGGATCAATCTCCAGCCCATTCTGCTGGGTCTACGCCGGCATGTCTCTCCCAGACAATGGGCCTCATTAGAAGTTTTGCGGTGCGGGAAAAGTGCAAGTAATTCTGTGACCAGCACTTTTACCGCACCACAAAAGTACAAGTTTGCCAGTGGGGGGTCACTGATTTATCTCCAGCCAAGAGCTGGAGGTAAATCAGCCCTCCACCACCGGCATTAAACTGCCTGTATTACCGGCAATATCAGTGCCGGTAACACCGGAAATCCCCTCCGTGGAGTCCAAATGGGGATTTATCACCCTTTCCGCCACCTGTAATATACTAGAAGTTCTGGGATAACACACGGCAGACATGGTAGGTCATGTTTGCTGGTATCCCTCCGGAATTACCAGCAAACTTACAATGAGGCCCAATGTCCTTCTCCCAGGTGGTTTTTCATCCCTTCTTATCTCTAGAAGGAGAAATTAGTTACAGTAATGTTTTTTTTTTTATTCTTCTCCCGCAGATTCCTCATCTGATAGAAATAGCTTCCAGCTCTGCTGCTTCGGAAAACTTTCAACAGGGGGCGTAGTAGACCTCAACTCGGCCGTCGATCCTCGATCCATCTTGCTCAGCACGTGATCATCAGTTCCAGACATGACATCAGGCATCATATATAAACTCTGTCACTATGCAACATACCTCAGTTTCCCCTTTTTTTTCCTACTGAGCCATACGCTGCATAGGAAAACGGAGATAACAGGCTAATAAGCCCATAGAAATTGATAACTATACACCTCCAAAGGAGGATATAAACATGTAAAGACACTACAGATCGTAGCGTCAGGAAACACTTTCTTTAAAAAAAAAACATGGCAGGAAGACAGAAAACAGTCACCAAGGACCGCCACCAAGTAACTGCTTGAAATAGAAGATGCGCTCCAACCATCGACTTTCTGGGTGGGAATGGATGGGAGTGGAGATGAGGAATCTGTGGGTTAAGATTCCATAGAAAGAACATCCCGGTAAGTAATTTCTCCTTCAATGGGTGGTTTGCTTTTCTCCCGCAGATTCCTCATCTGATTGACTCCCACAGCAGTATGATACGATAGGTTATTTATAACAAGCTTAATACACAGAGGTTTCTAAGCACGGACCCGGGGATCGAACCTGTGTTGCTCTGCATTGTCTTGCTTCCAAGGCGAGCATGTTGCCCCTAAGCTATCCTCCCGAGACAGACGAGGAAGGTGGGCAGAATGTTTTTGCGACAATGCCCTGCCAAAATGCTCATCGGCCATGTGAGCAAAATCCAAACTGCAGTGCTTAGTGAAAGTATGGAGGGATGACCATGTTGCTGCGTGACAAATATCCCCAACAAGGACTCCCCTTTGCAATGCGGTTGATGCTGAGACCTCCCTATTAGAGTGAGCCCTGATAGCAATTCTTTGCCTGCAGACTGGTAGCATTCCACTATACAGAAGATGATCCAGCGGGAAAAAAGTTTGTTTAGTTATAGCCAGGCCGCAGCGGGCTAAGCAAAAGGCCACAAAGAGTTCATCAGCTCTTCTGAACTGGGCTCTTCTTGCGATATAAAAACATAGGGCCCTTTTAAGGTCCAGGTGGTGAAACCGCTCCTCAAACTACTTTAGGAAAACAAAAACCAGGTCTCACCCTAAGCGAGACTTTCTCCCGGAAGAAACGTACAAAAGGTGGCTTGCATCATAAAGCCTGCCGTTCACTCACCCGCATAGCGGATGTAAAAGCCATTTTAAAGGCTGTTTTAAAAGTTAAAAGCCTCAAAGAACAAGAGTGCATCGGCTCAAAAGGAGCAGCCATGAGGCACCAGATTTAGATCCCAATCCGAGACCATAAAGGGAGTTGGGGGAAATGTATTTACAAGGCTCTTGAGGATTTGTGATATCACCGGGATCATGAAATACAAACCTTGATCCAGGGATGTTTTAAACACAGACAAGGCCGCCAAATTTCCTTTGGCTGTAGTTACCTGAAGGCATGCCGAGGCCAGTGACAGAAGGAACTCCATCACTGCAGTGGTCGGGCAAGAGATTGGGTCAATCTCGCGTTCCCTGCACCATACCGCAAATCTTCTCCACCGACACGTATACAATGATCTTGTAGATGGCCTATGTGCCGCCAGCTACACCTACAGAACCTCCTCAGGGAGGTCCCAGTCTCCATACTTCATCCTCTCAAGAGCCGAGCCATGCATGTAGGTTGAGGGACTCTGGGTTCGGGAGGCATAACCGATCTTCCCACTGGGTTAGGAAATCCGGCTGCCGAGGCAACCAGAGAGGTGGGCAGATGGCTAGATCCAGAAGATCTGAGTACCATGTCCTCCCTGCCCGGTCCAGTGCAATCAGGATTCTCGATGCTTGGAACTTCTTGAGCCTCTTGAGAACCCAGGTAATGACGGGAATCAGAGGGAAGTCGTAGTGGAGAGGGAAGGTCCAATCCACCAGAAACGCATGCTCTAGCGCACTGTTCGCTGGGAATTCCCTTGAGCAAAACTGCTTGCACTTCCTGTTTGACTTCGTGGCAAATAGGTCCACTGATGGGGTACCCCAGCGAGAGAAGACCTCCTCTAGTACTTCCTGACACACTTGCCACTCGTGGAAGACCATGCTATGCCTGCTCAGAGCATCCGCCAAACTGTTCTGTCTCCACCAGGTGAACTGCAGGGACTGAGATCCGGTTCTCCAACAGCCAGAACCACAGTTGGGAGAGAGAGTGCATGCCACCTTTCTAGTTAAGCTAGTGCATTGCTACTGTGTTGTCCGTCATATTCAGGACATGCTTCCCCTCCAGAGATGGAGCAAATGCCCTCAGGGCTAACCTAATGGCTCACAATTAGTCTGTTGATGTGCCATCTGGCTTCCGTCACTGACCAAAGGCTGTTCACCTGCAAGTCCTCACAATGAGCACCCTAACCCTTCAGAGATGCATCCATGACCACTCAAGCCTGGGCCATGGTGGCCAGAAGGGGTCCCCCGCCTTGAGATTCCTGCCGTGTCCCCACCAAGCGAGGTCATTGACCACAGGTGCGGTTCCCTTGAGGGAATCCGAGAGAGCTCCGAGGTGCTGTGACCACTGACCCCTCAGGAGCCACTGTAGGCTTCTCATGCGCAGCCTGGCCTCTGGCACTAGATAAATACAGGAGGCCATGAGACCTAAGAGGCATAGGAAGGAAGCTGCTAGTAAAATGGTGTGGTCCGTAACTAGTCCACCATCTGTGCCGAGCTGTTAACTCTCTCTCTTCGGGATGGAAGGCCTTGCGTACCAGAGTGTCTATGACTGCTCTGATGAACTTTGACCTTTGGAAAGGTGTCACGTCAAACTTCTTCAAGTTCAGGGAGAAGCTTGGTTTGTGCAGTAGCAGCCAGGTGTCCTCCAGATTTGTATTTATTAACTTTTATATGGCGCTTTACACCAAAGCGCTTTACATTAAACAACAAGAATACATTAGAAGCAATGGAATACAATTCATGAGTCAAAAAAACAAGAACCGTATGTAGAACAATTTGCTGAGATCTTTAGGTAGAAAGCAGGGAAGGGGAGGAAGTAGAGATGGGCTGTCAGGAGGGGGATTGAAGAAGGTGTGATTTTAAGGAGGAGCTGAAGGAAAGTATGAGGAGATAGAACAGATAGTGAGAGGTAAGGAGTTCCAATGAAGTGGGGCAAGGAGCTAAAAGGAACGAAAGCGAGAAGGAGCGCAAGGAGGGGGGACAGAGAGAAGGAAGAGGTCAGCGGAACTGAGGGGTCGAGGGGGAGAGTAGAAAGAGGATGGAGGAAAGGTAGGGAGGGTGCAGAGGGTGCGGATAGCAGAGTGGTAGAGGGATTTGAGGGGGGTAAGATGAGAGGCAGGGAGGCCAAAAAGGAGAGCTGAGCAGTAGGAGATGGGAAAAGTTAAGGGAGGAAATTAAGAGTTTGTAAAATCTGTTCCTCCCACACCTTCAACGCCACCAAACATTATAAAGATGGTATCGACAGGCACAGAGGTAAGAGAAATATGGTGCGTAAAGGAGAGGTTAGTGTCAAAGTGGAGGCCGAGATTGCGTGTAGAGTCAGAGATGGACAAGACCTGCTCCGAGGACATCCCTGGGATAATCCATTTGTCCAGGTATGAGAATACGTGGACCCTGGATTGCCTGAGGTGAGCTGCCATGAGCTAGGTGAAGACCCTTGGGGCAGCGGTCAGACCAAAGGGGAGCACTTTCCATTGATAGTGCTTGTCCCCTATGATGATCCTCAGGAACCTCCTGTGCTTTTGATGTATCCGCACATGAAAATAAGCGTCCTGTAGATCTAATGGCACCAGCCAGTCCTGTAGTTCAAGAGCATGGAGAATTTCTCTCAATGTCACCATTCTGAATTTGTCTTTCCTCAGGAACTTGTTTAAGGTCCCGAATGGGACTGATACCTCCTACCTTCTTGGGTACCAGGAAATACCAGGAATACCAACCCGATCCTCTCTGCTCGGGAGGTAGCTCTTTTTCTGCACCCTTCAACAACTGGGCTTGCAGTTCTTCCTGGAGCTCCTGTCCTGGTTGGATCGGAGGTTGTGGGGGTCTGTCCAGTGGTTTTTTAAAGGGCAGACAATAACCCCCACCAAACAAGGTGTACAGTCCAGGCATCAGAAGCAATTTCCTGCCACTGAGGCCAGTACTCAGTCAACCGCCCGCCAACCGGTAAGTTGTGGGAGGGGAAAACAAATCGGCTTAGGAGGCTGGATCACCCACCTTACTGTTGCTGGCCCTTAGAAGCCCCTCTGCTCCTTTCAGAGCATGAGAAACACTTCTGCCCTTGCCTGGCTGGTGGGAGCTGCGCTTACCTGCCATAAGCACAGGTTTGGCTGGCTGCACAGCTAGGCCTAAGGATCTAGCACAATTTGGGATTCTTTGAATTTTTCCAAGGAATCGTCAGCCTTTTGGCCGAATAGGAAATCGCCATTGAAGGGCAAGTCCAACAATTTTGCCTGGAAATTAGGCGAAGACACAGCAGTTTTTAGGTATGACTGTCTCTTCAGCGTTACTGCGGATGCCATAGATCAGCCCACACAGTCAGCGATGTCCAGGCCTGTATGCAGCAACGGCCTGGCCACCTCTTTCCCATCATCCACCAGCTGTAGGAAGCCCTTGCACATTTCACCCTCAGGGACGTCCTGCACAGCAATATCCACTGCTGTCCACAGACAAACGAATATTTAGTGAAGCCACCTGCCACATTGGTGGCTTTAAGGGCCATACCGCCCGTAGTAAACACCTTTTTGGCAAGGAGGTCGACCTTCGCTTCCCTGCCGAGCGAAAGTGGAAGAAACTCAACTGGAAGAGGCTGACCAATTCACAAGTAAGGACTCCCTGTTTCTATGCACTACCAAAAAATCCACAAGAACTCCCTCAATCCATCTGGGAGACTGATAGTATCTGGCTGCGGGTCTATTCACAAACTTGCAAATTTGTGGATATCTTCCTTAAACCTTTAAGTGCCCGCAGAGGCACGTACCTATGCAACACCACTCACACTATACAAGTTTTTGAAGGACAAGAATTCGACCCGGAGAAACTACTAGTGATCATGGATACTAAATCACTATATACCAGCATTCTACAGGTTGCCGCTATTGAATGCACCAGGGAATGGCTAGAAACCGATGCTTCACAAAACAGGGATCCTATTAACTTTATAATGGAACTCATGACAATTGCCCTGTGTAAGTATGTTTTCATCTTCAACAATCAGATTTATTTACAAACCAAAAAGCACTGCGCTGGGTGCAGCCTTTGCACCGAGTTTAGCAATTTTATACATGGCTAAATACGAGAAGGACTTCGTCCTCTCAAATGTCAATCCATGGAGAAAATATGTGAAACAGATATATTGATAACGTCATCTTCATTTGGGAAGGCCTGAGTGTTCAGTTAAAATAATTCTGTATGTGGATCAACACCTGTGATAGACGCATCCAATTCACGATGTAACAAAGTAATGTCTAAATCAATTTCCTGGATTTGACCATTAAAAAGACATGGCAAACTAGAATGTGATCTGTATCGCAAACCAAGCGACCAGAACACTTTACTCCAACATTCAAGCAATCATCCTATTCATACAAAAGAACATTTGCCGTACATCACTTCCTACGCATACATAGGAACTGCACGTCATTGTGCGACTACTACAGACATGCTGAAATCTTAGTCACAAGATTGAAGTCACAAGGTTACCCCAAAAAACTGCTGAACCAATCCGAAAAACGGGCCAGATATACTGATCGAGAAACATTACTACTACCCAAGGAAGCAACAACCAAGGAAAACAATGAAGGTCTCACTTGATTTATCACACATGGAACCCACACCTTTCAGGTTAAGAAAATTATACAGAAATACTGGCCACTAGCCAGGCTTAATCTATCTGAGGAACCATAACCACACTTTGCTTTCAAATGTGCAAGGAATTTTCAGGAGCACTTGGTACACTCACGTTACAGACAAGAGACCTCGGACATCGGGCTCTAGAAACGGCATAAAACAAAGGGCCATTTCCCGTGCGGTAACTGTGTAGTGTGTACCTTTACATCCCAGATACAAATGTTCACAGTCGGCATGAAACAGTGGGTTCTAAAAGATCGAACTAACTGTAATACCAATCAAGCAGTCTACTGCATACAATGCCCGTGTGGGCTAAGATACATAGGACAGACCATGAGAATGGTCAGTACTAGAATCTCAGAACACGGACCAAGAATTTACTGTAAAAACATCAAAGCTCCCCATGTGGACCACTACATTAAAGCCCACCACACAGCAAATGAAGTCTTCTGGTGGATAGTGGAGAAAGTAAAAGGAAGACCCAATGTACAGAGAAGCCGCCTGGAGAAAGAATCATGTTGGATACACCGCCTGGACACTTACAATGAACAATTTCAGCCCATCACATATTAAAGAGGAACGAGAAGTGACACCCATTCAACAACGTAGGTCCGTCCGCACAAATGGACCCCAGATTGGGGCAGTAGCCTTCATTCTTCCAATCTTTAGCTAGATTTGGGTACATCCCCCTAGACATACATACAAATCTTTCCACGGATTCCCTCACTCAAACCTGCTTTTGTACGCAGGCGTGTTGGATATCCTCTGTGGATCCCATCCACACTCTCCACATTATCCAATCTAACTGATTTACAGCCACGCTGCGCAATATATATTAGTCTGACGTACACTTGGATCGGTTTCTTGCGAGTTCCCCTTTCTACCCTCACTTACCCCTGGACAAGCAACCATCCATACATGCAAGAACAGAGCCAGGAGGGTTTGTTTTTGCTTTCTTTTCTGATCTGTGCAACACCTGTCTGGTTTCCAGCATTAGCTTTACTGCATATGTGTCCTATTCCCCAAATGGACGTTCTTCTCCATTGCCTGGGCTGCTAACACGCATCCAGGTACTATTGCAACAACGCTCAAGACATGCATGGCGGTTTCACGCCGTACCAATAAGAATCCTGACTGCACGCACTATGCGGATTGCCTGGACAACCGTTCAACCACATCCACACTTTCTTGCAGAGATAGCTACCGGTGGAGATTCTCTCGCCAGCTGGCCAAGCTGCCTGATAAACATAAGGTAAATACTACATGGGACCGGCGCACTGTTTTCCTGACCCGCAAAGCCCAGACAAGCAAAAGGGTGCCACATAGCCAGCTATTGACACACCGGCATCAATGCACATCGACCTTACGCTTTGTGCACTACACGCTTATAGCCCCACACCCGACACTGATTGAGATTGTGGTTTTTGTTTTTGCAGAAGCACATTCCGCAGGACTGCTTAAACACTCCATACTCCTGACCAGAGTAATCCCACTCATCCAGGTGGAGTATTCTACTCAGACACGCCTGCGCCGGCTACAAAATCTACAGTGTCCCCTTACCACTTGGGTCAAGATATGGATTTTTAACTAGTAGGTAAGTGACCCACTGAGTTATAGAGGTCTACATACACTGCCCTGTTGAGAAATTCAACCACCTGCACTTATCCATTTAACACACATGTACATGTTTAAAACGGGGTTATCCAACCCTAGCCCTGAAGAAGGCAGCACACACTTTATAGCATCGCTGAAACTTGCCACTAACGGGGACTAAATGTTCAGGATCATCTAGTCCCAAAATTTGACAATTTGATGTGTTCCTGTCTTCATGTCAGCAGACGACAGACCCTTTCAGTTTACCCCCCAAGACAGATGCCCTATGTAATAGGGGGATAACGTTGAGATAAAACAGAACCTTGGAACTCACTTTCTTGAGGACAACAAAAATAGTGTCCACTCAAATTGATCACGCCTCACCTTGGTTACCAGAAGGAACTAGAGGTTTAATATCATTAGGAATACAGAATAAGTGCTCCATATGAAATGATTTTACTTTTTTTATTTTCTTTTTCTTTCGTTTCCTTTCCTTCGGCATTCCTATCAGTGGAATCTCATAACCAACGCAAGGAATTCAGTTAGGCAGTCTTGTTTGTCTTTTCCATGCACAGAACTTGATTCACCGTTTCCAAATTCATTCAGGATCTAAAATTATTGATCATAATGTTTATGTTTGTTAGTCTTTTATGCTTTAAATTGATTTATACTGGTTTAATCCATTGCGGATGACACAGGATACTGTTGGCAGCAAAGTCATATTAAATATTGCCAATTACTGTCATCATTGTTTTATCATTTTTCTTCCTTCTTTACAGTTCATCAAATTTGTCTAAATAATTTCCTTTAGAAATTGAAAAATCTAATACACCCATCTCCAGCTATGACAGATCGCACCTGGAATCGGTCTCCATTTTTACTTTCCAGTGGTATACTTATTTGTTGGTGTAGCAGCCTGCATGACAAGCCCTTCCGGGGAAGTGTGTGAGGAGAGGAATTGTTTCCTCTAGCCAGCCTGTATTTTCCAGATATAGTGGAACTAACCGGGGGAATTGTACAAGGATGCTGCCGCAGAGTAGTCAGAGGGTCAGCAATTGTGTGTTTTAGAGGCATATTGCGCTCAGTTGCCTTCATCCCAAATATGGTGAGGGCGTAACCCTGCACTGGGATTGCTGAGAAGTGCAGTCCTAAAGTGCCAATGACCCTTTCTACGAGAGCCCCGAATTTATTGTAGTTCTGGGTGTAGGGCTGGCTTTGTTACAAGTCTAGGTCTGGGGAAGTATCCAGACCACTAGCCTCATAAAGACCCCCAGCAAGTTGCAACAACTGGACATAGTCCTTGAAAAAAGAAATAGACACCACCGGTGCCCACATAGGCTGGGTCGTCATCCCCTTGATCGCCCATGTCATCAGTGGCGAAAAAACAGACCGGGTTTGAGGGTTGTAAGATTTGTTGGTGCCGAAGATTTGCCTCTCGGTGCCGATGAGGTTGGTGTCGACGTCAACCAGGCCCGAGATGCCAAAGCCCCAACAGCTGTGGCAGCATGGGAGGGACCCGGCATTGATACCCAAGAAACTTACTTCGTTGTCGAAGGTTTCATCAACGCCGATGGCGTCGGCACCGGGGCGTGTGAGTGGTCAGCAGTACCGAGCTCCGCTAACGCCTTCGATGATTGCTGTGACTGGGCAAGGGGGTGGGGGGAGGTTTAACTGCACCTTCGGACGCATGCTTCTTAAACATTTCCAACATGGAGTTTTTTAATTCCTCCCACTCTTGGTGTTGGGGAGAATTCTCATAAATGTGCTAATTCCCTTCACCTTAGAGACCCCCAGCAACTTTGCTGCATTTTGAGGACTTTATTTTCTTACCTGGAAAGAGTGTGAGCCTTTTTTCTCCCACTCTCATGTATTTTGATGTGCGTTTTTCACTTGTGTTCTTTGATTATGGAGTTTTAGATAACTCCATAGGGCTCATCTTTTCATGTGTGTTACACAGCACTCTCAGTGCAGTGACACAGGGATATCTTTTAGACTTCCCAAGGTTTAAATACCTTCTCTGGGATCAACTACTGTTTTCCCAAAGAATGTAAAGTAAAATTGACTTTACTAGTCTTTTCCAAATTCCTAGACCCAGCACACACCATCTTACAATGGAGTGCTGGAGGGGTTACATCGTATCCCTTGTGTCTAAACACCCATGTAGCTGTCAAATGCTACCCTTTCCTATTGAAAAGGCTGGTGGCAGTGGTTTTACAACGAACTACCATGATTTTTTCCAACCGCGAACACCGGTAGCTAAAAACCGCGGGAGCCATGTTTTTCAAGATGCTGCCTTAAGCCCCTTTGTTTAAACGAGTTCAGGTCTTCTTTTTTCGCCATTTCTTTTTGAAAAGGTCTTCCTAGCGTTTGTCTCTGCGCGCCAATCCAGATTTGGTGCATTTGTTCGTGTGCCTGTGGCGGGTTTCAGGACTGAAGTCCTCCCTTGGCGTCTGAGTGTCTGAGGTGGGCAGGAAGTGAGGGAGATGCCCGGAACTCCCTGTGCTTAGTCTCCTAGGAGACCCAAATGCACTCTGGCGTGATTGGCTGGCTGACTGTCCAGCAAGGACAGCCACCCTGCTGGGTGAGTGACAGCTAGGCTGGAATGAAAGGGAGAGAACTGTTTAAAAGGCGAGTCTCATGGACTGTAAGGGAGAGTCGACCACTGGAATGAAAGAACCGAAGACGAGCTGGGAAGAGGACGGCTCCTGCAACTCCTGGACCGTTGGTTTGCCCGGTGAATCCCTGCTGCAGGTCCAAATTGCCAAACTCCATTCGACAGAGAAGCTCCTTCAAGGACAGCTTCTTCCTTTGAGTTGGTGGGACCAATCAACTCATAAGACACCTGGACACCATTCTCAAGGCGGTTAGGATTAACCAGGGAGAGGGAAACCAGTTTGTGTTCTTGAATATACAGCTACTGGAACTGAAGTGACTCCATTTTGTTTGGTTTCTTCAACAATCCCATGCAGTGCAGGAGTCCCCCGATGTCCTCCCTCTTGTCCCCATGACTGAGGCTCAGTAACAGCGAGATCTGCAGGAACTGCCAGGAACCACGACTTCAGCAACATTTGTTTCTTCATAAACAGGTACTGTGCCAAACCGATTGAGAGAACGCCACTCTTGCGGTGAAAGTTTGTGAAACTTTCCCAACTTGCAGCCCTAATCAGCTTGTGACCCCACAAAGGAATCTTTTTCGCCTAAACTACGTCTGAGAACTTTTGCAAAGACTTTACCATTTGATACCAGAACTGCTCTTTCCTATCCAGAACACTAGTCCATTGACTTTGGCCTGGCCTATTGACTTGAATTGAAATCTTCTGGGGAACTGAAACTATTTGCACTGCCTAGAAAGTATATGTAATCTATTCTACTTTTGTCCTTTTTGCTCACTGCTAAGTAACTGAACTGCCATTTTGCTCCTATTTCATGGGAACTCAAACCGTCTCCACAACTTAGTTTTGTATTGAAGTGTATTGGTTTTCTTCTAGTGAAATGTTTTCTAAATGATTGTGTAATAAATCAATAAGTGCTTTACCAAGAAACCTTGAGTATAAGTGTCTATTTGAACCACTGTGATTGAAAGTCCTCTGTGTAACTACTTGTACTGCTCACATTCACTCTTGAGATAAGCCTGGCTGCTCAGCTCGCTACCAACAAACTGTGTGGTACAGACTTATACCAAAGGTTGGTCTTGCTTACGCATGTAGTCCTAATTGTGTGTGGTGGTCCCAGAGAGTACTGCATTGGCTCGATGAATTGGAGCTTCGACAATGGGGATGACTCCTTTTTTCGGGATGAGGAACAATGGCTGTTCGAGTGGGACCGCTTCTTCCGCCAATGTTCTTTTTCGGGGGTATGCCCCTCAGGTTCGGCCTCCGAGGACTGAACCGTCGACCTTGCCAGAGATTTTGCTGGTGGTCCACAGAGTGCGAGTTTAGCCACCCGATCGCGTAGAGATTTCGGCTGCATTTTGGCGCATCACAAGCACTCGTCTGTCCCATGACCCGTTCTGAGGCACCAGAGACGTATCTTGTGTGGATTGTTGATGGGCATCTTAGTGCCACAGTCAGTACACTGCTTGAAGCCCGGAACTTGAGCAACTGACATCTCGCATCGAATGAAAAATACAAAACAAAAAAAGGTTTTCTGATGAAGACATCCAATTAGATGAAAACTCACTGTGTTGCAAAGCAGCGTGTTGGCATGCAGAAAAAAGGAACTGAGGTACAGGGAATAGTGACAAGTTTATATACGATGCCGGACGTCATGTCCGGAACCAATGATAGAGTGCCAAGCAAGACAGATCGAGTTTAGGTCCACTATGCCGCTGTCGAAAGTTTTCCAGAGCAGCAGAGCTGGAAAGAATATCTAGCAGATGAGGAATTTGCAGGAGAAAAGCAATCCATTGAAGTATTTCTCTCTCTCTCTCTCTAGTTGGATGTCTCCTTCCTTCCATAAGACCCACTCTTATCTGCATGTCTCTTTCCATATTCGATCACACTTTGGACCAGAATATTTTCCTTCTTCCACAATGTTCTCCCTCACTCTTCTCAAAGGGGCTACTCCACACTTTTCTGTCTCCAGCCAACTAGGACTTCCTTTTGCCCTACACGCCCACTACTCCACTCCTGAAATGTCACAAGTTCTACCTTTCGTATAATATCCCCCCCTCTTCCCTGCATCACACTTCTGCTCCATAACCACGGTCACGAAATTGAGACGTGGGCTCTAATGATATATGATAGGTTATTTATAATGTGCTTAATACCCAGAGGTTTCTAAGGGCGAAACTGGGGATCGAACCTGTGTTGCTCCATGTCGTCTTCTTGCTTCCAAGGCGAGCATGTTGCCCCTGAACTGTCCTCCCGGATGAGGAATTAGTTTGATAAATGTTTTAATAACAGCACTGCAGGGTGACGAGAGGGATGGACAGCGTACAATCCCCAGGCAATCCCAACACTGTTTTACCCTGCACCTTGACTGCATAGATGCATTTTTACACATTAAAATAAACTACACGTGATGAACTGTATGTGTCTGGGACTATTTGTACTTTGAATACACATCCTTACTTTAAGATTAAGGCCACTCTACCAGTTATGAGTGTTGGAACTAACTTGATGGACACCCTGTTATTTCATTAAGGACACTCTTCCTATATCCCTCAGCAGAGGACTGTGGAAAAAAAATTCCTAAGCAGTGTTTCTAAACTCAAATAAGTTTATACGGGCAACTCTCTATGTTCTTTCCAATGAGCCGGCCAACTAGAGGCATCCATTACCAGAGTCCGCTATAGCGACAGCTGGTAAATGCCCCCTCAAAGAAGATTGGATGGCGGAATGATCAGAGAAAATCATGGTGCACTCTTGCCAAGACAGGACAGATAATTCCGTGCTCCCCAGAATTGGAACCATTGCGACCACAAGGCCCACTGCATAAACTGCAGTTGCATCCCCACTTCTGAGACCAGACAAAACAGTACGCTGTGAGGCTCAGAAGGCGGAGGATCCTTTAAGCGGAAACTCCAGCTTAAACAGAGATATTGCTTGGCAGAGATTCCACATAGTCTCTCTGGAGGTGGGAAAACCTTCCTTGCCCAAGTGCCCAGAAAAGCTCTGATAAAACTGCTTTCAAGGGAAACCTCGAAGGAGTGTGCATGCTTGCAAATCTTCCGGGATGTAGAGAAACGAGATCTGATGACTTGAACTCCATCAGCCATTCGTCCACACAGGAAAAGATAGACACTCTTGTTGTGAAGTGGTGGTGTTGTCAAGCCAAATGGTACAACAGTAAACTGGAAGTGACAACACCCACATATTACAGAGGCTTAACACCAAACTAGAGAATTCTGCGACTGTAGGCTGCATGGGGTTGATATACAGTCATCATGCCATGTTTTCATATGAAACGTTCACAAATCTGAGGTTATTGCATTTCAACAAAGATACACAGCATACATTTGGTTGGCAAACATACCCAATATTGCTACATTGAACAAATAACAGTTAAAAACACCCCAGTGAATAGTTTTGTGCAAAACACATGATTTAATTGAGGTTTTATAAGATGCACGTGTCTTGGAAATGGGGTGGGAAGGTTAGTATAAAACAATGTCATTTTTCTGTAAAATACAGTTAGGATTTCAGGTATATTAGAGTAAGCACACACAATATGATCCAAAAGCTGAACAGTTTTGCTTTTTGATGCATTTCTCACTGAAAAATCCCAAAAGGAGTGTTATAAATAACTATACATTGGTTAGAAGGCATGAGGAAATGCATTGGCGCTTTCAAGGAGCCGACGCTCACCAAATGATGAACACAGATTCAGCACAGTGACTGGCCAGGAAGAATCATGAGCTCAATGTGCTTAATAGCAGTCCACCAGAAGTTCCCATATCCAGGTGGAGCAATCAGCTAGGCTGGACTTTAGTCATCACTCTTCAATTTGTCTTTTAAACGACCGCCTAAACCCATCATTACAGTAAAATCTGAACATTCGCTGCAATCTTCCTCTTCTAAAAGATTGTTCTTTTCTGGCACTGAGGTAGTACAGCATGGCCATCCATTAAAGGCTTCTAGCTCACAAAATAACCAAATGTGTATGAATCCTCCTATTTTCCGCCTATTCTTGATCACCTATTCATTACAAGGCCTCAGTTAGGTGGTACTCATGTGCCTACCAGATGATATTCTATGGTAGTTTACCATACTACTATGAGCATCGCTTCTCTGTTTTATGACAAGAGGTTTGCATGGGTGTAGTGGCGGGCGACGACTCCCCCGGACAGTGAGGGGTCTACACAGAATGTTGAACAAGTACAGAAACCTCCTGCTTATGTTTAAATCATGTTTGTGACTATTAGTGTAACTTGAGGGAGTATTCCATGGCAAGGATTTTACTGCCTGGTCTACAGGCTTTTAAATATCTCCGCAACACACATTTCCCAAGGGGCCCGCCCTCCAAGAATGTGACTACTTGGTGAAGGTACTGTGCAAATATAGGTAGGGAGATGCTAAATCTTGGTGCTCTCACAAATCCTTAGCTGGTTCACAATATGTGGGACTTCTTATGCTTAAAAGAGTGAATTAGCATTATATACAGTTCTGAGAACTTCCAGTTTGCATCTACCTGCAAATATAAAACTAAAACCATGATTACTTTGCATCTGCTCCCATGATGTCCAGACTTCAGGCCCTATAAAGGCTGTTCACACACAACTCTATCCTAGCTACAACTCACAATTACTTTGTGTAACCCAATGAATATTAAGATAGGACGAAATCGTTGATCTGGAGCCACCCGTTGAGGCTGCCTTGGGCCAAGTCCATGCATTACAGTAAAAGGTCCTCCATATTGCTCACCGTCATTTATGTTGTTTGCAGCCCAGAAGATGTTTACATCATAATACTGCAGGCGCTTGCCAGGTCCTGGCATTGTAGCAACAAGGGGGGCTGGAGGAGCCATACACAGCGCATCCACAAATTCTACCATGGGCACTTAGAGCTGGCGCCTAAATCAGACCTGCATTGCCCAGGCCACGATACAGTGGCGCCATCCTCTCCAGCAAAGGGGTGTAAGAGAATGCATGTGTGAAGACCATATCAAGATGATGCACAGCATTGCCAGTCTTGCTTGCAATTCACTATAGCCCCCAGCAGATTTTCAGGAGGATTTCCAATTTGTTTTAATGGCTGAAAATGTGTCGCTCTCGAGGACATCTTCAGTGGGTAGAAGCGACTTCTATTTGCCATACCCGACTCATATAATTTAATTAACTTTAACCTACACTTAAAATTAGCATAAGTAAGGTAACAAAAGCCTTTGCAGTTAGAGGAGCTGCTCAAAGGATTATTTATAATGGTTGTAATCTTTAGCAGATAGATGCCAAGTCTATGCCATGCTACAAGAGGAGGATTCACTTCAAAGGACTTCATTAATATTATTTTACAATAAAACAAACTATCTACATTTTTCAGAAAATAATTCAGAGTATTTGCACAGGTAAGCTACAAGTCTTCCTAAGGAACACTCAGCGTAAACTACACACATCACCAAGGAGCAGCTTCCATAGAAGTTGAACCGTAGAAAAGGCTGCAGTGCAAGATAAAGTGCTTCTTTCGATTGCATCTTGATGGAGTGAACCGGACCAAAGCTGAACAGGTGGTGTGTGCATGTATACTTCTGTGCTGTACAGGTCATTTGTTCCATTTCTCCGTCTGCACTCCAGACCAATGTTCGTACAAAGTGCATAATGTCTCTGGTCAGACTTCTGGCTGTAGGAGCAGCAGCAATCTCTCTCCCCAAAGCATGGTCGCTTTGTACCCCAGTCCGCCAACACAACATTGATATTCAGGTGTCCAAGCTGCTGACATCTTTAGCACAATAGTAGTGCACCACTACTGCATTGGGATATCGGGCAAACGCACTACAGTGGAGGAAAGAGAAAACAGACAACAGTATTAGGTGGTCATACACTTACACTTCATTCATCTCAAAGTCTACCACAACTTAAAAGGACATCTTTTTTCAAATACTTAATTATACTTTTAATCTTACAAAGGTTTTTCTCTCTTTTCAACGTGCCCAAAGCAAACTGAAATTCAAACCAAGAAGCAGCGTTCCTCCATCCACTTTCCTTAATCCACTTTGCAACAATATGGGGCAATCATAAGCTTTTTATCTGTTGTTTATATTTTTATTTAGATTGTGTCTATTTGGCGGTCATTCATGATTTGACTGTTCATTTTAGTATTTTCTCCTGTGTTATTTGTTATCTGAGCCTGGAGCTTATTCTTTACGCACATTTTACTGTTTTAATAGAATTATGTTGATTCTTTTTGTAATGTTTATATTCCGAATAAAGATAATTTTACTACTACTGAGACATTAGCTGATTTCTACTTACCATAGTATCTTAGTGTTGAAAATGCGAGACTCTGAACTAGTGTCTGCAAATGCGTCATTATATTCTCAACACAAGTGACCAATTTGAAGAGTTCAATTGAATGCATGGCTTTTGAATGGCTAGAACGGCAAGTCCAAGAATCCAGGCCACTGTTAACCTACATTTTAAAGTTTTGGCCTATAAGCAACAATTTAGTGACACCAAGTGGGGCACAACTACTGGCCTCAGTAGTGGTAGATGGCAAATGTGTCGGAACACTCCTTCTCAGTGATGTGCCATTATTTAATCCTTTTATACGTTTCTAGCATTGCGATTTGTTGAAAGAAGACAAAAGCATCATAAGAATAACTGAACGTGAATTAGGCAAGTGTGGCTTAGGCATCGTGGTGGGGAGAAGGGACCCGACAGGACATTTTGGGGGGCATCCTGTGTCACAGATGGCCTTAATAAATCACATACTTGCAAGGTAGTTCCCAGAGTTTTGTTGAAGCACAGCATAAGGTCTTGAATGTTCAATAAATATTCTTCAGGACAGAGACAGGCAGATGGTTCAATCAAAGGGACTGTCTGGAGAAGGGATTTGGGAAGTGGTGGTAAGGCCGTCCCAGTCTATCGTGGGATCTCCTCACGAACTCAGGCACCTGTAACAACTGGTTAGTGCTACAGATCTTAACCCTACTAGCCCATTACTGTCTTAGCTTGGTTTCCCTAAATGCAGACTCACTAACTCCCCCCTTAGTGACTTCTTAACTTTCCCTACTCTCACACTAGAGGTTTGTTTTTCTTATAGGTACAGGGCCTGTCTTGCAATTACGCTGCAAGATGTACCTGGTTCCACTCACGACCACAGTCCTCGCCCTTCTATACTCCACCTGCTTCCTCTTCTCAACAACAACCTTCTGTCCCTGATATTTTCTCCTGCTTCCACTCTTTGATGTTAACTCTTGCCCCTTTTCTCTACTATCACTCCTCCTGCCACTCTACTACAACCACCAACACATTACTGCTCCTCCTTCTCCCAGCACTACTGTTCCTTCACTACCGATACTACTCCCCCTCCTGCACTATTGACATTCCTCCACTTTCCACACTACTGATATCCCTCCTCCTCCCACGCTACTGAAACTTCGCCTGCACTACGGAAACTCCTACGCCACTACTACTCCTCCCACACGACTACTACTCTACGCCTACTAAATGAACAAACACCCCTCGTTCCCCCAATATGGTTCAATTCAAAATCACTCCTTACTCTAACTTCTATTCAGCTGCCACACAAAAACATGCCCACTCACACTACAGTATCCTTGCACTCACTAAGCCAACACCTCACCTTTTTCTTTTTTCATTAACTATTTATTAAATTCAAAGATCTTTAACCATACATGGACATAAAATAATTATTAACTAGATACCAGAACCACCTTCTTTCATGTCCATTTACAATCTACACAGTATTTAATGCCAGTTTATCTGTTTAACAATCTCAAGTATTCTCCCCAGGCCATTGCTTTCAGAAAACTTAAATCTAGTCCGTAAGTATAAACGTATAATACAAGGACAGCAGTGTGTATTTAAGGTAGTGTAAAAGATTGTAAATCATGAGGTTTATGATGTACCCCTGGATAATCGTGCGCATTAACAAAATGGATGACCGGTTCCCATTCGTGCAAGTATTTCAGTAACTCCCCTTAAGCGAGGCCTCATTTTGCACATTGAGGCGACATACCATAATTTTGCCCACCATTGCTTTATATCTGACGACGTCTGCTTTTTCCAATTACGGGCGTAAATAATTCGAGCAGCTACCAGGAAATGGTTGGTTAGTTTGGAGGTCTTTGCCGTTAACTTATATTGAACCCCCTCCTGAGCTTCATCCACATTTCATCGACTGGGGACCCCATATCTTCCTCCCATCTTAACATGTATGTGTGGGGGTTTGAAACGGCATTACACACTTTAATTCCCTTGGCGGGGTGATCTCCCATGAAAAGGTCTTCAAATGTTGCTTTTCTCTCAGCGTGTCTAGCCACCCTAGTAGTAGCAGTACAGTGCCTAAATTGGCTCCACGCATATTTGTCTATGTCTCTTATGAGAAATTCCTGCTTAGAGTTTTGAAATGATAACTGTCATCCCTGCGCAAACAATGACCCAAATTTAATAGCCCTCCTCCCATCTAGTTGTTAAAACACCTAGACTTCAGCCCTGGAGGAAATTCCAGGGAGTTCCAGATCCAAGTAAGGGGAGGGATGGGTAGGTGGTCGGGATATATTTTCTAATTACCCTGTCCCAATTTATCATTGTGGTTCGGGTTGATGGGAGTAGCCACGGAATGGTTCGCCCAACAATAGGAGCGTGCCAACACCAATCATGTAAAGTCACCCCTAACACTGCTCATTCTCTATCCATTCAGTGTTTTGGGGCCCTTTCAGCTCTTTTGCTGTTTAGCGACGGTGCCAGCTGTGCTGCACATAAATATCCTTCTATATTGGGTACTCATAACCCACCCTGTTCTTTTGCCGCCATTAAAGTACGCCGAAATACCCTGGGGAATTTCTTGGCCCATAAAAACTTAAACATCCAATTTTGGAGATCCTTGATGACCTTCTTGGGGATTAAAATTGGCAAGGCTTGCGAAATGTACAACCATCTCAGCAGTAGAGTCATTTTGACATCTGCCATTCTCTCCATCCATGAAATTCCGGTCTTGTCCCATCTTAATGAGTCTCCCCTTAATGATGTCATCACTTCAGGAATATTATTTTGATACAATTGACTAATATCAGGTGCAAGATAAACCCCTAGGTATTTCAGCTTCTCGAGCATCCATTGGATATTGAAGGCCCTCTGCAAAACTGTTACAACGTGAGGTAGATCTGACACATTTAGGATAATTGATTTACTATAGTTTATTTTAAACCCAGATGTTTCGCGGAACTGTTCCAGCAGGGAGGCTATGGTGGGAAATGTAGTCTGAATATGGCATAAAGAACAGGAGATCATCTGCTTATAATGCCACTTTATGATGAGTGCACGCTATCTCCATACCTTGCAGATGATCGCACTCTAAAGGCTAGGAGTTTGATCAAACGCAAAATGTAGGGGGTGATTAGGGGCATCCTTGGCGAGTTCCTCTAGATAATTTGAGTGAGCCAGAAAATGTTCCATTCAATTTAATTCTTTTAGTGGGATGAAAATAATTTGCTAGCACCCATTTGATAAATGAAGGACCTAAGCCAAACCCATGAGGCACCTCCGCGAGATACGCCCGATCAATTCTGTCAAATGCTTTTTCAGCATCAACAGTTAATACCGCCAAAGAAAGATTATGCCCTGCGCTGTCAATAGCCCGGCTAATATTTTCATATGCTGCTCTACCAGGAATTAACCCAGTTTGATCTTGCGGTATGAATCTTGGGAGAATGCCTGCCAATCGTATGGCCAAGACTTTTGAATAGATACGTGCATCATAATTAAAAGCTGCAATCAGCCCATAGGAATCGGAATTAGTTGGATCTTTACCGGATTTAGCTAGGAGTGTCAGCATAGAGTCCCCTATAATGGGTATGACATGCATTACTTACCGTAATAGCATTTCTGATGATTGTATCTGCTTAGATTCACATGCTGTGCATATGGTCCGACATCCAGTGGTAACCGTGGAGTATTGCGTCTTGTCTTTCGGGGACCGAAAGGGGACGTCGGCGTAGTAGGCGTGTCTGTAACACTATCTCTATTGTGACGTGTGTAGTCCCCAAAATCCCTCACGCGCCGAGGTCCCTCCAATTGTATTTTTTCTGCCATGAGGGAGTCCAAGGCTATAGTGAGTGAGTACATAAAGAGAGAAAGTAGTAAGAAGTCTATGTTCCTTTCACCCAGAGCGGGGCGGTAGGGAGGGCAGGGCGCATGTGAATCTAAGCAGATACAATCATCAGAAATGCTATTACAGTACGTAATGCATGTCTTCTGATGCTTGTTAATCTGCTTAGAATCACATGCTGTGCATAGACTAGCGAGCAGTACCCGGAGTTGGAGGTGGGTTGCGAGAAGGAACAGTAGAGAAAAGATGTCTTAGTACTGCTTGTCCCACCTGAGAATCAGACCTAGAATGAGTGTCTAGGCAATAGTGTTTTGTAAAGGTGTGTACAGAACTCCAGGTTGCCGCTTTGCAAATGGACTCAAGAGGAACATTTGCAATGAATGCTATGGATGCCCCAGTGCCTCGAGTAGAATGTGCTCTAGGCTTGAAGGGCAGTTCTCTCTTCGCAAGAGTCTAACATAGTGTGATGCATTTGACAATCCACCTTGAGATAGCTTATTTAGAGACAGGATCCCCTTCTCTATCAGCTGCCACTGAAACGAAGAATTGTTTAGTCTTTCTTAGTGGTTTAGTTTTCTCCAGGTAAAACATGACTGCCCTGCGCACGTCTAGTGTGTGAAGGCTTCTTTTGGCCATGGTAGTAGGGTTCTGGAAGAAAGTGGGTAGTTAGATTGACTGGTTCACATGGAACTTTGAAATAAATTTAGGCGCAAACCTGGGATGTGTGCGCAGAACTACCTTATCTTTGTGGACTGTAACAAAGGGGTTTAAAACAGAAAGCCTGTAGTTCGCTAACCCTTCTGATAGAAGTGATAGCCATTAGGAAGGCTGTCTTATAAGTCAGGTCTTTCAGACTTTCTTTATGCATAGGCTCGAAGGGAGCTCCCATGAGCCTGGTTAAAACCACATTCAGATCCCATCCAGGGGCTGGGTGAGAGATGGGAGGATAAATCCTCTTAACTCCTTCCATAAAGGCTTTAATCACCGGTATCTTCCACCACAATACCTTTTGCTGTGATGTGGTGTAGGCTGACAAAGCAGCCAGATGAACTTTTAGGGAATTAAAGACTAACCCAGAGTCCAACAGGTGGGTTAGATACAACACAATGTGTGAGGGTGAGCAATCGATAGGATTGACACCCTTGGAATTACACCAGATGACGAAATGTTTCCACTTGCTAGCGTAGCAATAACGTGTATTAGGTTTCCTCGCTTCCCTGAGTATGTCCATGCACCTCTGAGGGAGTTGCAAGTGTCCAAACTCTATGATCACAGGAGCCAGGCTGCTAAATTCAGGGTTTGGGGGCACGGGTGTAGGGTTTCCCCCCTGTGCTGAGACAACATGTTGTACAGGCAGGGCAGCTTGACTGGTGGGGAGAGGGACATTTCCATCAGGTGAGCGAACCAGGGTTTGCTGGCCCACATGGGGGCCACTAGTATCATGGTAACTGGTTCCTGGTGCATCTTGTACACTATATTGTTGAGAAGGGGAGTCAGGGGGAAAAGCATAGACAAATTTCCCCGACCAAGTTATCCAGAGACCGTTCCCCTTGGACCGGTTCTGGGGGTACCTGGAGGCGTAGTCTTGGCATTGGGCGTTCTGAGTAGCGAACAGGTCGATCTCTGGGAACCCCCATTCTGCGAAGACGCTGGATACAATGTCTTCGTGCAGTCGCCATTCGTATTCTTCTGGCAGAGGAAAATCTCTGCTGAGTACATCTGCTAGAAGATTGAGTTCCCCTGGAACATGTTGGGACAACAAAAACATCTTGTGTTTGAGAGCCCATATCCAAATGTTTTGGGACAGCTTGGATAGCCCTGGAGAGTGAGTGCCCCCCTGTTTGTTCAGGTAATACATTGCTGTAGTGCTGTCGGTTAAGATCAGCACCGTCTTCCCTCGCAGTTGTACCTGAAATGCTTTGAACACTGCTAATAGCTCCAGTAAGTTTATATGATTGGACGCTACATGAGGGGACCACACTCCGTGTGCTGTCTGCTGAAGCAGGTGAGCCTCCTACCCCGTGAGAGATGCGTCTGTCGTGAGAGTGGCTTCCACTGCAGGGGTGGTGAAGGTTTTCCCCTTCAGGAGGTTTTCCCTCGACCACCACTGCAGAGAGAGAACGAGGGCTGGCGAGACAACTACCAGATCTTCCCATTGTCCGCTGGCCTGACATCACTGGCTGTTGAGCCACTCTTGCATGGGACGCATGCGCAGCCGCGTGTGGGGAACCAAGTATATACATGACGACATCATCCCTAGCAACCGCATGGCTATGCATACCGTCACCTCTCGACTGGTTACATATTGAGGAATCTGAGAGAGCATGTTCTGAACCCTCTCGCAGGAGGGGAAGACAAGACCGTCTGAATTAGTGCCCCCAGAAATTGTTTTACTTGGCTGGCGACTAGGCTGGACTTCTTTTTGTTGATCGAAAAGCCCAGGCTGAAGAGGAGATCTACTGTTTTTTTGGTGTTCAAAAAATAAGCATCGAACGAGCCCCCCGTAATGAGCCAGTCGTCGAGGTAAGGGTAAACTGGAACTGATAGTCTGCGCAGGTGTGCTGCTGCCACTGCCAGGACTTTGGTAAAAACCCTTGGCACCGAGGCGATGCCTAAGGGGAGTACTTTGAACTGGTAGTGTTTGTCCTGGATCATGAACCTTAGGTATTTTCTGTGCGCTGGCAACAATGAAATATGAAAGTATGCATCTTTCATATCCAATGTTGCCATGAAGTCCCCCCGTTTCAGCAATGGGATCGCTTCTTGTAGTGTTACCATGCGAAACTTCTGGGGTTTTATGAACTAGTTCGCTGGGCGCAGATCTAGAACAGGACGCATGCAGAGATCCTTTTTGGGTACAAGTACGTACACTGAATAAATACCCTTGTTTACCTGAAGAATAGGGACAGCTTCTATGGCGTCCTTTCCCAGCAGTGCTTCCACCTCTTGAATCAGGATGTTTAGATGGTCTGGTGAAAGGCACCGTGAGCGTGGCGGTCTGAACTGTGGAGGTCGGGAGAATTGCACGCAATAACCGTGGGCGACCGTCTTTAAGACCCACTGGTCGGAAGTTATCCCCTCCCATGCCTTGAGGAAAGATGTTAATCGCCCCCCGACCGGGGAGGCATGGGAGGGGACCTGGACTTGGTGGTCATTTCTGACCCGAGGCCGTGGCTCCTCTGGGATTGGGGCCTCTGCCTCTACCCTTGCCGCGTTTCTGACCCCTTGAGGGATAGTAAGCGGGGCTTCCAGATGTTTGGTTATTGTTGAAGCTGCCTGTGCCATAGTTGTTTTGACAGGCACAAGCTTGTCCTCGAAAGGACCGCCGAGAGTTATTACCCCTCTGGGAAGAGGGTTTTTGTGTAATTTGTTGCCGAGACTTTAAGGTCTCATGCTGCTTCTTGGCTGTCTCCAACGCTTCATCAACTGCTTTCCCAAAGAGGTTTGACTCTTTGATGGGCATATTAATGAGGGAGGCCTGAGTTTCAGGTCTAAACCCCTATGTACGCAGCCATGTGTGTCTCTTCAAAAGAGTCCCTTGTGCAAGGGATCTGCCAGATGTTTCCGAAGTATCCAGGATGTTTTTAACCACATTCTGGTTAACCAGTTTTCCTTCCACAACAATGGCGAGAAGCTCGGTCCTGGCCGGTTCCGGGACCTCCTGAAGGCCTTCTTGGAGCAGGTTCCATTGGCATCAGCATAGCTTGCTAATAGCGTAGTATTAGCAACCCGAATGGTATATGCAGCTGCTGACGTGACACGTTTGCCTACGGCATAGAATCTTTTAGACTCCTTGTCCGGAGGTGATTCTCTAGTGGCAAGGGGTACTCCTGCCCTCTCACGAGTAGAGGTCACCACCAGTGAGTCCGGGATGGCATGTCCCTTGATATATAGAGGGTCGGAAGGAGAAGGCCGAAATAATTTTTCGACTCTCGGGTTCACGGCCCTTGTCTGGGCAGGTGTGACTAAAGATGGAGCTATCCGCCTCTTAACAGAGTTAAGGAGGGGAATGGATTGACTTGCCTGAGGTTTTTCCTTAATAATGTCCTCCACGAAATCCTGCTCAGGCAAAGCCTCTTGAGTGGCAATTTGAAGAATTCTGCTGCTTTTTTCAACATGGTGTTGAAAGCCATTTGGTCATCCACAGGGGAGGCCTGGCGAGCCGGAGTGGAAGGTGGAGAATCGATGCACAAAATATCAGAGTCCTGATCTTGATGTGACCAAGGATCCTGGCCTTCTTGCTGGGTTTCCTCCCAGTTCTCCGTAGTCTCTTGTTGATCTTCTTCATAATTTTCGAGAAAAGAGGATTCCTCTTCTTCAGTATGGATGTCCCTGTATGTGTCCATGTGGGCCACGTCTTCCTGTTTGAAAACCTGAGGCTGATTATCTTGTATTTGAAGGTTAGGGTCTACCCGAGCCTTTTCCGTAGTCCATTTCGAGGACCTAAAAGGGCCTAGATGGGGAGAAACAACGTTCTATGCCCTTTGGCGTCGAGAGGAACTTCTCAGGGTGTCAGAGAGGCTCTTGAATATCCAGGTAAGAGTCAACGGAATCGCGGCTCAAGCCCGTCGAAATATTTTCCGCGGCCTGGCCCATAACTTTCTGCGGGACCGGGATAAGGCCCACCGCTGCTGCGATACTACCGATGCTCTTCCGGATAGTAACCGAATCGTCATGAGACAAAGCCTCTGATGATGTAGCGGTAGCCGAAACGCTGTCCGCAGCACCAGAAGGCCCAGTGGTCTGAGTGCCGGGTAGAGGCCTTGTTGTAACTTTCGGGCCTATTGAGGCCTTGGAAATCGTCGAAGTTTCGGACTCCAAAACTTCGGCGCGTGTAGATTGGGGAGTAGCGCCCTTATTAATTTTTGTTTGCCCAGTCGTCATGCGCTGTTGCGGATGCGGGCAAGGCTTCGGATCTACACGATCCGAGGGAACCGTTGAAATTTTCGACGGACCCGTTGGCGCTTTCACCTTTTTCAATGAAGGCGTCGAAGATGGCGTAGGGGTTGTGTGTTTAGTGCAATGTTTATGTACGCCCTTGTCGCCGGGTGTAGTCCCTGTAGCAAGACCAGAGTCGAGCCTGGAAGGGTCAGGGACGGGCGTGGCAGACCTGGAAGTGTCCACCTCAAGGTCTATAACATCCGCATTGGACGTTTGGTCATCCGAAGTACCCACGTCACTTTCGGCTGGTGTTGCGGTGGAGGGGGGAGGCTCCACGCGTGACATGCCGTACGTGGCCCACCACTTTACACAGCGATCCTTAAGGGTTTTAGGCTTAAGGAGCTTGCACGCCGAACACCGCTTTTCGTCATGCTCTAGGGGGGAGACGGGCGTTACACGTCCTGTGCTCGTCCTTCCAAGGATATCTGACCCTACACTTAGGGCAGAATCTAAAAGGAGTCCTTTCCATAGCAAAAGGGAAGGATGACCAGACCGAAAGGGAAAGAAGTGGAAAGGAGGAAAGACATAACAATATGGCCACCCCGAACCCACTCTTCCTACTGTATAGGTCGGCCAGAGGGCCCGACCACGTGGAAATCCGGCCGCTGGATCTTAGGCACCAAGACCACAGCCGTAGACGATTCCTCCGTAGTCTTCGTCGAAGATGTTCTTATGAGGCGAAGTGACTTAACGGGGCATTAAACCGAAATTTGGTAAAGATAAACAATGTCTCTAGTAAGAGCTCTGCTGTAGGACGACCAGTTATCTGGCTGGAAAAAAACAATCTGAGGGACCTCGGCGCATGAGGGATTTTGGGTACTACACACGTCACGATAGGGATAGTGTTACAGACACGCCTATGCCGACATCCCCTTTCGGTCCCCAAAAGACAAGATGCAATACTCCGCGGTTACCACTGGATGTCGGACCATATGCACAGCATGTGATTCTAAGCAGATTAACAAGAATCGGAAAATAACTTCGGTATCTACAAAGCTATTGAACAGGGAGGCCAGCTGTGGGGCTAAGTAGGTTTACAAACTTTTTATAAAAACAGGGCTAAGAATCCATCTCGGCCAAGGGTTTTATTATTTGGGAGAAGCTGGATCACCAAACAGGACAGCCAGACCCCCCAGTGGGAGCTGGTTCCATTCAGGCACTCAGGCAGACAAAGAGCAGGGGAATGAAAAACTCCTCCCCCGCTTCCTCCTTTCCCAGACACACTGCAGCCTAGGCGAGGGACCCTAAGGGTTCCTGCCAAAGGCAAAAACACACACACAGACCTCCCCCTCCCAAAACGGTAGAAGGGCTAACAAAAAACAACCACAATAGAAATGGCAAAAAAAGAAAGGAGCCACCATGTTGGTACTTAGGTGACCCTATTGTGCACAACCGAGACGGAACACAGTCTGCGGTAAACAGTAACACAAAAGATAGGGTTTGTGTATGTGACTAAACTAGAGGGTTGTGTATGTGACTAGAAATTCACAGGAGCAGAGGGACAGGGGGTACTAGGTATCCCTTTGGCACTCCACATGAGGTGGTATGTGCCAATCTCTCAGTATAAAGTTTTAGGAGAGATACAAAATATCCCTCTATCCTTAAGAACTGTAGGTACTCGAGAATAAAGAAAGAATCTCAAAGGGGAACCCCAAGAGTTCCCAGCAACACTGCCCATAAGGAGCTGTATGCTGAAAAAGTAAAATACAGATACCTTAAAAGATATGGAGGAAAGTAGACGTCATAGGAGGTAAACACAGAGAACAGAGTTCCAAAAGTCAGAACAAATAAGAATGAAGGAGTGGAAAAAGGCTCCACTCATTCAGGATATAAAGAAAAAGGTCCAGAAGTCCAGCAAAAAGTGCTGGGGGTCTCACTGGGAGAGGGTATGAAGCATAACAATGATCAATCTCCCTAACAATATTAGGGCTTCTAGCGTAGTTCTGTCCAGATCAAATATCTTCGGAAGGTTGGCTTCTCGGAAAAATGCCTTTTGAGCAGCAGCATCCAAGCGATCAGCAGCTCCAAATAATGTGGAGTAGTATCGGGTAAAGATAGCCACCTGAGTGGGTTCATCTTCGTACAGAACCCCTCTTTCATCCTGCAATTCTGTGATCGTATTGTTATTCTGCGGAGCCTTCAACTTCTACGCTAATACTCACGAGGCCTTGTTCGAGGTGCTGAACTATAACTGCTTGTTTTTTAACAGTTTGAGAACTTTCTGCCGACCAGAACGCTTTCAATTCAGCCCTAGCTTTCTGCAGCTGTCAAAACACCCTCTTCCAACCTCTTTCCTTGTATTGGAGTTCTAATTCCTGCACCTTTCTCTCTACTTCCAATCTTGGTGCCATCAATATTTTCTTGTGTGCTGTTGCTAAACTAATACATTCCCCTCTTAAGGTAGGTTTAAAGGCTTCCCAGTGTTGCTATAGATGTGTCCGCTCCCATCCCCACTTGAGCTCTTTTGAAAATACAGTGAGATCCCCTCAGAAATCGATTCACAGTAAGCTACATCTGTTAGGAGAGAGTAATTAAACTTCCATATGGTTGACTTCCTTGCCTGACATGTGTAAGAATCAATTTGGATTGTGATAGGGGCACGGTCCGAGGTTATCACCAATTCTATAGGGCCGGCCGAGATAGAGCTGAGTCCCACACACTAGGAAATAATCTATCCTGGAGAAGCTATAATGGATCTGTAAGAAATATGTATAATCCCTTGTCTGAGGGCAGAGGTGCAGCCATGCATCAATGAGCTGTAGGTCTTCCATGGCTTTCCTAAGAGGTTCCGCCCCAGCTATGGCTATGTTTGCAGTCGTTCTTAAGCTTCACTTAGCACAACATTAAAATCTCCCCTATAACCAGCGCCACTTTCTGAAATTGAGCTATTCGGGGACATAGATTGATATACAATTCCTCCTGAGTGTTAGGCAGAATCCTGTGCAGTGCCCTTAGGGACCACTACACACAATTAAGACTACAGGTGGCAATACAAGTTTTACCTTTGGTACAAGCCTGTACTACTATGTTAAAGTGGTAGCAGTAGCGGAGCAGTAAGTCTTATCTCAAGATTATATGAGCAGTAGCAGAGATTACACAAAGGGACCACAATTACTGTGACTCAAGCAAACATTGACTAAAGGTTTCAGGTAAAAAATATAAGTACATTTATTTTAAACCATTTGTTACAAACATGACACTTCTATTAATTCAAAAACCACACGTAAAATACACTATCACTAACCAATTCACTTTGTACGGTATACTTCAAGGTAAGTACCCTGTGTTTTAGCGGACCGGTATTGCGGAACAAAAGACGTTACCGGGAATACACTTGCGATCACTTTTTGACAGTAATGACAGTTCGGTCTTACTAAAGAAACGCGCATCTGCGGCAAGAAATGTTACCGGGGCAAAAACACACTTAGCACCTGAGATACCCAGAGGGAGTTGGGGGCAAAAATCATGGGCAATACTTTTGTCAAGGCAGACAGAACCAGAGAACAGACTTAGACAGAAATTCGAAAGTCAATAGGCCGGAGCCAGTGTCAAGTGGAACCGGGTTCCTGTTGTCGAGGATCACACAGTCGGATAGTTCACGATTCAACGTAGCCAGGAGTACTTAGATATTGTCAACAGAGGAAGCAAAAGTTATAAGGAGGAGGGAAGATAAGGGCAAGCCTTGGAGGCGAAGAAAAGGTATTCACCCTAATTCCTAGAGCAGAACACAGTATCTCATTCAATGAAGACGCTGGTGCCACGGCAGTTGTTCCTGGTAGTTTCCTGCAGACCCTCATTTCCTGCAGCTTCGATCCAAAGGAGGACATCTGGAGGGGTCTGCACCACACAGGAATGAAGCCGGCAGCAGCGACGTGAATAAAAGGTGTGCTCCTTAAAAACAGGAGAGGCTCTTCAGTTGGCTATCCGGACGACTACAGCAGTGTGCAGCGATTTGGAACACGAGGAGGATCCACTGCCTGTAAAAGATGAACCCAAGAGACCTGCCTTTTATGCGAAAATCCCCCATTCACACAGCCTGGCTGTCAATCACGTAGCAGGGCGGGGGGGGTTGTCCGGCCCGGACAACCATCTCATTCAATCATGGCAAAGTGCGACTTGG
This sequence comes from Ambystoma mexicanum, assembly GCF_040938575.1. Taxonomy (NCBI): domain Eukaryota; kingdom Metazoa; phylum Chordata; class Amphibia; order Caudata; family Ambystomatidae; genus Ambystoma; species Ambystoma mexicanum. The sequence goes on from NC_090940.1 coordinate 167,801,115, forward strand.
GTTTCCTAGGATACCCTGTGCAGGGGGTGACTACACCCTTCCCTCACATTCAGCCCACCTAGACACCCAGACGCCTAGAGGAGGGCTTCTTGGCAGAAGCCCGCCAAAAGACAGTGAACAAAGAAGGCAAACCTGGTTTGCTGTGCAAAGTAAAACACAAGAAGGACTTTAACAAAAAGAAATGGCAAATAAACCTGACCGGAGCCAAAAGAAAGTATTTGGTCAAGCGGGTTAAGTTGGAGGCTAATATAATAGCCTAAAACAATACCACGTTTATATAGTATAATCGCGGTAGAAAAGTTAGGGTAGATACCACTGCCACCAGCCAAGTCTAAATGTTAAAAGAGTGAAACAATGCTCTAGGAGGTACAGATAAAGAGGGCTAAGGATGAACCCTTTCCAGTACTCCATGTAAGATGGGGTGTACTGGATCTGTGACTAAGTAAAGTTAATGCCAACTTTACCCTTTTCTGGGGGACAGTAGTCAGCCTCAGAAATGGAGTCGGTGGGAAGTCTAAAAGACAACCCTGTGTCACTGCACTGAAGGTGCTGTGTAACACACAAAAAAGGGGCTACTGAAGTGGTGTATTCCAGAGTCCACAATCACAAAAACAGATAAGATACACATGGCAAAATACAAGTAAAAGTGGGAAAAAGAAGGGTACACTCTTACCAGGTGGAAAATAAACTCCAGAAATCCAGCAAAGCTGCTGAGGGACTCACTAGGTAAGGGAAATTAGCCATTGAATGAGAATTCTCCCTAACAGTGTTGGTAGGGACTATATATGGAGTACAGTGAAAGATCCCTTTACCCCAAACTTATATTAAGGCCCATGTATCTACCCTGATTATCCCTGACCTCCCCCAATTTCGTAAATCTGAGAGTTTGGCTGATCAAAACCGCTATCCCCACTTTCTTTTGTTAGGTTGAAGTGAAAAAATGATATTGGAAGCCCTTACACTGCATCCAAGGCCAGCCGCTTGTAATCAATGGGTCTCTTGCAACAGTGCTATGTCTGCTTTCAATTCCATTAATTCGGCTAGCATGCTTTTCCACTCATACGGTAATTGATGCCCTGCACATTTAAAGATATCATTTTAAGGTGCTCCATTTATGGTCTTGTGGTAGGGTTCGTTTACCTTTCCTTCCAATCTACCTTTCCCAGCCCTATTGGGACATATTTCTCTAGCAGACTTCCCAAGTGGGTTCTCCTCCCATGTGCAATTGTCCCCAAATGCCGGCCCTTTCTTACCCAATGGCATAGGGGTATACCCGACCCATGAAATAGAGTGCAAAGCCTCACTATCACTTTTACCATCTGCATGTCTTGTTTCCTTGAGTAGTAACCTTCAACTGCACTGCAGTTTTGCGTGGGAGTTTTTTTTAACATAAACATCCCTGTTGTGGGGGCACATTAGGTAACCAACCTAAGTACGGGCTTGTACTTCTGATGCTGCTGCTAACTAATCTATGTTTCTGACCAAAACTCCACCCCACAGAACTCACCCAACAAATTAACCAACCATATAACTCCATTGTAAAGGGTTCATATTCCCCCACCCATCGTCCCCATAGAAAGTTGCCCTTCAACACGGCTTCTTCCCTATTTGAGGCCATTCAGGTACCCCCCTCAGAGTCCACACTTCTTTCCCTCCTGTCCATGGAGAGGCGCCTGCGTGTTCTTTTGTTCCGGGATCATGCACGATCGCAGTCTGAGCAGAGACCTGTGGTATCCTTCATGTCCAGCACATGGAGCTCTCCACGGGGAATCTTCAGTGTTGCTACTACTGCTTCGAGGGAGTTATATTGGTATTGAACTCCAGCGAGCTTGAACATGATCTGAAATGGGCAACCCTATCTGTACTGGATATCTCTGAATAAGCCATTGCACGAGAGGCTCCATTAAGTGCCGCTTTTGATAAGTCCCCTGTGCTAGGTCTTGGAACAAGCTTATGGTGGAGCCCTGGAACAAGATACTCCTCTGTGATCTCATTTTCTGGAAAAAGAGCTCTTTGGTTTTTAAAAAGTGTACTCTCTTGAGCACGTCCAGTAGAAGATTGTCATTGCTGGAAATTCAAGAATACACTGTGTGTTCGGTCTAGGGTAAGATTCGCTTCTAAGGCCTCCCCAGGACTTCCTTAAGTCTCACACATAATCGGTCCAACACCTCTCAGGGGATTCCTCGTATGTTTATGTTGTTCCTTCGCAATCGATTTTCAATGTCTTCCATCTTTTCCTCTAGGGAGTATCTATGTGACTAACGTAGTGGCCCTTTGGGCCTAGCGGGCATAGTTGTTCTCTTGGTCACAGCTGGGCATAGTTGTTCTAGTTCATTGCAGAAGGCATTTGCTAGGTCCTCTTTTCTGTGTTCCACCTGTTGCATGTTCGGATTCAATTCTCAGTCAAGAAGAGTACCCACCATATCTTCCTGGATGTATTGCAACAGATGAGCAATGTCCCACCCCTTTGGTGGCAGGTTGCAAATCTGAGTCCATCTCCTCCCCGCCCTCTGGGTTTGGCGCCTCTGCTGAAGCAGATTTGGCAATCAGGAGCATACCCATACTGAAGAAGGTGGCTTCTCTCAATCTCTGCGCCTTCATCTTGTGCTTGCCACCTACTACGCTTGCACGTTGGGTCCAGTTGCCCTGGAGAGGTCCCTGTTGGTTTTCCAGGCCTAAACGGGGAGGAGAACCGTGGCTTGGAATCAGCACTCTTCAATAAGCTTTGGGCAGAAGACTACCGATAAAGAGTCCCTCTGCTACAGTGCCTGGAAAATCTCCCCACATCTTACCCCTTCACTGGTGACTTCAGCTCGCTTCTCATGCCTATCTGAAATGATGCAGTCTTCTGCTGGTGCGGGATACCACGCAGGATCCAGGTGGGCTGCAGCCAGCCGAAATGCAAACCACAGCGTGGGCAGTTGGTGGACGCACTCGGTCCTCACGGCCTTCAAACACAGCATTCACTCGGCGGGCCGGCTACACCTGTATCCGAGCTTCCACCCTCGCAATAGAGCCAGCTTTAGTGGGCCAGATGAATTCTAGGGGCACTTGGCAGCATACCTTCATCGATCCGGCTTCACCACACCCATTCCCACAAGGGCGGCGGAGGGATTGGGGGGGGGGACCACCCATCTCGCTTCATCACTCCCACTCTTAGCAGGTGACAGCCCTTCCTCCTTGGCTGCTCCTGGATTTAGACCCAACCTCTGCTTCCCGTCCATGGCCACTGGTGCCTCTTTAGTTGTTATTCGAATCCCGCCGTTGGAGCCCGAGGTGGCCATGCTGTTACACTGTCTAGTTCAATCGAAGAGCTGAGGCCTGCCATTTTGAATTTCCTCGGGCCGCAACACCACCACCTCTGGTTCTCCAACATTGCTCTGAGTCGGTCAATGGTCTTGACTTCGAGCTCACTAGACATTCCGACCCCTTTTCCCGGTCAGTCCCATCACCGAAAGTTGCTGCTGTCCCTGTGGGGTTAATTATTTCCCTGCAGCAATGCGTAGCTCACTGGATTTACACCGCCATTAGGCTTGCACTAGACCACGTCCCCACCTCGCCTTTTTCCAATAGCCACTTCCTCTCTCCACCTCTCTTTAATTCCTCCTGCTGGTCTCTTGGTCCAACACCACCATCCTTCCCTATACCTCACCCGAACAACCCACACCTTCCGGTTTCCCCGTCTACTCCTTATACTTTCCCCCCTTTTTGCCACTGGCGGGTTTTCCCTAACCAATCTGCTTCCCCCCTTTTCCCTCCCAGGGCATTTGTCCAGAAAAAATAAAAAAGAGTGAAAATGGGACTTAGCCCCATCCACTTTCTCCATGCGGAGCCACCGAGACCCCAAGAATGGCAGGTGGTCTCTTAGAGGGGGTTCTGGCCCCTCTGCTATGTCGTAGAGGATTGAACATAAGTCTCTGGCTGAGCACCCGACTGCATGCTGAAGCGAGCCACTAATTGGCAAGTGCTTGCGTGGGTCCTGCAATGCTGCTCTCCTTCTCAGGCTCTCCATGTTGCCATTGCAGGAAAGTGGTTTTATGGGTCTGGGAGGATTTCTTCCTTTTGTGGGTGTATCTCTGTGGTTTTGTTACAGAAATGGGGTGTTGGGTTGGGGTTTGGCGCTCTGCTGCTCCTCTGCTTCACAAGCTCTACAAAAGATAGAGACTGGCAAGTATCTTGGCAAAGTGGCATAGCGTTAGACAAAGGTCTACTGCACCACATTATTCTGCCACAAGTGGAACACATAGGGCTTTGGGTCTCTGTCCCTCGTGCTACAAATGTTAGGACAGGCTCCAAGCTTTTCAACTCTTTCAACCTTCTGCAGAAATGGTTTCCACCCAACTTAAAAAAATCCGGCTTACTGGCCTTGTTACACCCATTTGAATGAGAGTTGCCGAAAGGCGGGCTGGGGGGTGATCGGGAGGAACCCTCCCCTTTTGAGGTATAGAGAGGGGGAGGGGGCATGGTGGGGTAAAGGTAGGTGCTTGCAACCCGCAAGTTAACTGCAGTGCACTGAAAACATGGAACCGCGCAGCCATTTAGTTCCTGGAACTTCACTTAAGGAAACCCACAAGGAAGGCCTAAATCGGCCATTGTGCACCCCTGGACTACGTTGAACCCAGCTCTGTACCCTCTATTGTGGTTTGGACTGGTTTATACCAGTCATTTCCTGGCCCTAGAAAGGCCATTGACCATTCTGTGTAGGAGGAACTACACCTTTGGCAATGTTTGGGGCCAACTTGATCAGATAGCCACCAAAACCTTTGCTCATGTGCCACCTTGGTATGATTGGAGGGGTGGCTTAAGCCTGCTCATGAGTCCATTGATATATTTAGGGCAACCTTAACCCTGCCTCGACTCAGCATGTTTATTTACCTGCTGGTGGATTGTGCCACAGAGGTGCAGAAATTTCGGAACCAGGTCTGTCCATGCGCTCCAATTTTGATTTCTGGCTGCTGGATTTCCTTCCTGTACTCGTCCTCTGCAGGTCCTCCATGTCTGACAGACTGGGATCTCTATGCTGGCACTATCTCTGCCGTGTTTGACCATGGCTTGCTCATTTTACTGCCTTGGTCGTGCACCTTGGGGTAGGAAGCTGCTGCCGCCGTCCAGAAGGGTTGTGGGACACCACTAACCACCTCTGCTTTGCTTTTGGGCTGGATCCTGGATCACCTTCACTATTGTAACTATCATGGAAAAAACGTTCTGCTGCCTGCTCCATATTGTCCAATGAGCCACTGGAATCTGCTTGGCTGCGTTTCTCCATCTTCCTGAGCCACATTCACTCTTTTCACTCCTGGCTAGTGGGTCCCACTCCTGTGAAAGCCATTTGTTCTTGGATCACTAGGGTGATCATTGGTCCGGGGTTCCAATCCCTTGGTAAATGGGTCCTGCAAAGGGTGGTTTCATCATTCCTGAGCCATCTATTCAGATACTTATTATAGCGGGTTGCCATGGTGCATGGGTTCTGCAGATCCCCTTCTACTGTGTTTTGCCATTGACATTCATCGTCCCGACCCCTGCTGTTCTTCCTTTCTTCCTGTGAATGCTGGATCTCAAGCCTGACACTAAATCTTCTTGGGGGCATTCACTGACATCCTCTGGTGTAGGTTGTTGCCTTCTCTGCACCTAAAACTGGGATTTACCTGGCTTTTCATCATAACCACAGTTCTACCTACAGACTTTGTCCTGTTGATTCCTATGGGATACCTTCAACTGCGAAAACTCCCCTAAGTAACATTTTAAGGTACTAAACTGAATAGTGACCTTTTTCCTGGGTTCCACAAGGATCCCTGGAGTTCTCTAACCCACAGACTTGAAACTTTAGCAGTTTCCCTTGATTTACTGCATATTTCTAAATCTTTGTAGTACACGTCTGACTCTTGAGTGAATCAGTGCTTGTTATAAGCATTTTCATTTTTTGGAGTGTAATATGGGTTTAGGCTTTGAGAGACTTAATGTATACAAAATTGCCTAACAAAGGAATCCAACAAGATTTGACGAATGTCGTGGTCATTGATGTTCCACCACCTGAGCTAGCTGTTTTAGGCAAACTAGCTGGAACAAGTGTGATCTCTGATGTTCCAGTGATGATCGCCGATAAAATCCAGGAGCAAAGTGGAGAGAGTCTGATCGCAGACTCCTGTATCACTTTAGAGCTGCCTGAAGTGCAAGCAGCAACAATAACAAAAGAAATTCCTTGTAACACATTTGGGATCTTTGTGGGTCCCGCTAAGACATTAGTAACTCACAAGAAAGAAACTGAGACAACCAGCAAGTCAAAGGAAGTGAAAAACAAACGTCGACAAAAACAAAATCCTGCAAAAACCAAGCAGTTTATACGAAATCTATCGACACCTCAAAAAATAGGCCTCTTCCAGCGAGCACCCGTCGCAAAGCCTCATCCTCCCATGGGAGTAAAAAGTATCCAACAAGGGGTGTCAAAGAAAGATGAGCTTCCAACAGTTGGACAAGTATCAAATCCAAAAAAACGGTGAAAACTCGACTCAGACTTGAAGAAAACTGAGCCTACAAAAGAGTCAAAAGATGTATGTGAATGGTCAACATACTCAATTGATGATGTTGAGGAGATCCCAAGTGAATTTAATGAGGTGGGCTCTGTTGGTTCCCCGCGAACAACAACTGATGTACCCGACCTAGAAAATCAATCGCCTTGTAATTGTAGAGCCAAAAAATCCAACAAGGTTACGGAATTTACTGATGAACGAGTCTCAAAGTCTACTTTGCCTAAAACACACACGTGGATTCCAAATACTCAGCCCAATGGTTTTCATCACAAAAATTCTCCGTTAAATAGTACCTTAAATCCAAAACTAACTAAAGCGCAAAGGTCAAAACATCCAGTGCAAGAGTCAAAAGTGCGCTTCGATAAAAAGATTGTGATGAAAAATCAGAGTGGGAAAGTACGGATTGAAAATATCTTTCCTGATGGGAATGAAGTAAACCTAAACAGAAGCAATGTAATGCGGTTACTTCATGTAATTCCATCACTTCGTACAATCTCTTCAGAAGACATCAGAATAGTCGAATATCTCTCAGAGACCTGTTCTGATCAGGTACTGCTACACATCCGATCACAAGCAGTTGAAAAAACGTTACTTTCAGCGAAAGATGATCTCCTATCCTACGGATTTGAGGTATCATACCAGAAAGAAGATGCTAACACAAAAAGGACAGAGAGTACAGCATCAGTCGAAGATCTCCGCACAACTAACGAAAAGCGAAGAGACATTTTAAAGGAGGTATTTAAAATCCAGCCTACAGAGTCGAAACATAATGTACAATTAAAACAAGGTGCAAATCTGGTAGCACGTCGTCACAAGTAACTAATTCAGCAAAATGAAAAGGTAACTTGTGAGCTGATCTCATGGAACACACGCGGGTTTAGTCATTTGCTGTTGGAGTCACCGTTTTGTATGGACAACATCTTCGCACTGTGCTTACAAGAAACGTGGCTCCGTGCTTCACCTGCAAGAGATGGGTATACCTTATTACTCAATCCTGCAGGCAAAAATCAGTTTGGCCGTCCTTTCTCTGGGCTATTAATAATGCTGAATAACTCCTTTGGATGGGAAATAAAGAAAACATACATGCCCAACCTGTCTGTTCAAGGTATGTTGATGGAATTCAAACCTGTCATCTTTGATAACCCAAAGAAATTACTTTTGATCAACACATATTGGAATCCGAAGATGATTTCAACTAGTGCATATTTAGAAGCAATAACAGCAGTCATCAACGACAGTCTGCTAATAAGTTACAAATTGCAGATCATCATATGTGGCGACCTAAATTGCTCATGGTTGGATGAGAATCAACTGCTAAAAAGTGTCACAAATGACCTAGGTGATCCTAACGCTGAGAGAAGACTTAAATGGATGACGGCCATGGAAACCCGGGACTGCGAAATGCTAAATGGGTCGACGAAAAGTGACAATCCGCCTAAGTCCACGTGGCATTGTGGCCACAGGCATAAAATTTTAGACTATATATGGATATCAAACAATGTGTGGCCTGACATTGAGGACTTCGAAGTCAAAAGGTGCTCTAACAGTGACCACGACCCATTACATCTAACTTGGAAGTGTGATAAGTACACGCCTGAAGTAACATACGAGACCGCGGTCACAGTCAATCATGGAGGAAATAGATTAAGAATTAATGCTGAACAACTAACCAAATTCCACTGTGGCATTAGGATGGGAAACTTATCGCCAAGAAGCAAAATAAATTTTGCGCCATTGTTAGCAGAATTTCGTCTTAAAAACAAACCTGGACCAAAATTTAAGGAGCGGAAGCATGTCTTTAGCCGTACAGTGTACAACGAAAAAAAATCTCTACGAAGAAATCTTAGACAGCTTAGGAGACAAAACGGAACGAATGCTTCCTTGGAAATTAAAAAAAGGAAATCAAAATACAGAAATTGGTTGAAGTCCTTTGCTTCTCTGAGAGATCAAGAAAGAGGAGAACAAATGCTAAAGTTGATCTTGACTCATAACTCAAGGGAAACTTGGAAGATCCTAAACAATGGCACTTTATCTCAAGAATATGCGCAGTTAAATGGAATATCGAGGTCAAAATGGGAAAAACATTTTGCCAAAGTATTTGGAGTCACATCAGCAGACACATTGACACAAGCTGCCGACTGCAGTGGTGCATGGGATGTCACTGAGAAGGCAGAAGACATCATTGCTATAATTGGCCATCTAAAAAACTCAAGAGCCGCTGGACCCAACGGCATAACAAACATCATGCTGAAGGAAAAAAAAGAAAATTGGTCGTGCTTCATTGTCTATTTGTTCGATCTGATTGCAACTGTGAAAGAAGTGCCAGATTCGTGGAGAACAGCTGTTGTGGTCCCGGTGTTCAAGAAGGGCAGTCGGGACGACCCTTCAAATTACCGCCCGATTGCCCTTTTGGACACCATTGGTAACATTTTCGCTATGTGTATCCAGCGTAAATTAACCAGATGGGCCACCGACGCGAAGCTTTTAGACTGTAGACAAACAGGTTTCACCAAAGGTGTGGGTACGGAGGTGAATCTGTTAATATTAAATCTGTTAAAACTGGAAACGTTGAAGAAGAAATCAAAGCTCTATCTGGCATTTATTGATATGCGGCAGGCCTTCGACTCAATAAATCGAGTCAAATTATGGGATAAGCTAGCTAAGTGGAACTGTCCTCTAGCACTACTAAATCCAGTGATAGCCCTGCATTCGAACACTACAATGCGCGTACGCATGAATGTTTTAGGGGAGCTATCAAACAAAATACCCACAAACAGAGGCGTGAAACAGGGCTGCCCCTTGGCGGCTCTATTGTTTAAACTATATATCTCAGATATCGCAACTGGACTCAAAGAAGCGGCATGTTTTCCGCCAAAGGTGAATGGGCAACATCTAAGTTGGGCTATTTATGCTGACGACATTGTGTTAGTGGACCGCACACAAATCGGCCTACAAAGGCTCCTTGTTAAATTTGAAGAATACTGCGATGTCAACGAGTTAACAATAAACGGAAAAAAAACAAAGATTCTGATTGTCGGCAAAGTGCAAACCAATAAAGATCGATTATTTAAGTGGACAATTGCCCAGGAGAATATTGAAATAGTTTCATCGATACGATATTTAGGAATTCTCTTTAATAACTCTATAAGAGAATGCGAGTGGTGTTGTGACCTAAGAAATCGTATGGATGGATTTGGAGTTCAGGGAGCACGCATACATGCTGACTATGGAAAATTCACATTAACTCCAGTGTTGACGTTTTTTAAACAGAAAGTTGTACCAGCAATTACCTTTGGGTCAGAAGCTGGGTGGAACCTGAATGCGCTTTGTTGGGACACTCTTGAGGGAAAGTTTTGGAGACGTGTACTAAGGCTTCCCACATATGTCTCAATTAAAGCCATCAGACATGAACTTGGCCTTGAATCCTTGTATACAACGGTTTTATGGAAGTCAATTACATCGGCAAGGAAAATGCATCTGAAGGAACCAGCACCGGCTTACGGAATTTTGTCAGCAACCACGCAACGACAGAATGTAGGCTTACTAAAATGTTGGGTCGATAAAATTAAAACCATTGTTGACTCTGCAAATATCAAGTGGGATTTGGTGATGGCGACACCACAACTAGCTAAAAAAAAACTACGTCAATGGAGTTGGATACAGAATGTAGCTGACCGTGGGAAGATGAAGACCTCACTAGATCTAGGAACCGCGGAAAATAGCTTGGATAAGTTACCTAAATATCTAAAGCAATTTCCATCTAGATACCATCGGAATAAATTCCTGAGACTACGTTTAAATGTCTATCACACCAAGGAAGTGCTTTGGACAAGACATGACAAACACAATAGATAACATCTGTAGATTATGCAAAATATCTGATGAAACTTTGAAACACTTAATTACGGAATGTGAAGCACTAGTAAATGTGCGCTCAATAATGTTAGGAAAATATGCGCCTCTCAATGGAAATTTGGACGAATGGTGGTTTAGAATGTTAACCAGTAATAATGTTCAGCTAACTTGTGCGGTGATAAATTTGCTAGAAAAAACTTTACCGAGCACCGAATCGTTGTGAAAAGGTCATGGCGAAAAGAATGGTCCCAGAGAAATCTGGGGTGCAATCCTGAGGTCTATTTAAGAGGACATTATCGCAGTGCTGCATCTGATTGGTTTGGTTGTGTTGTGTAATAAAAAGTTTGATAATAAAAAACTATAATATTACAAAAAAAAAAAAAAATTAATGTATACTAGGCTTTGTTGGCTAATTGGTTACCCAGTTTCCTTCCTCTAGGAGTAGTAAAACTGTGAAGGATTCATTTGTAATGTTCATATTACTATGCGTTGGAGTGTAGGAGGAATCTTGGGCCATGAACATAATATTGATGTACGTTGCTATTGATTACAGGATGGTTTTTGAATAAGAGGACTCCTGCAGCCATTTTGTCAGATCCGCACTGGAGCCAAGAATCCCTCGTAGACGAACAGCCAAGATCCGAAGAAGACTCCTGAAGAGGCCTAGCATCCCTTCCCGTGTTTGGCCCGGTGAAATCCTGTTAGACTACCTGATTTCTGAAAACCCTCCGGGGTGCTTCAGCCCTTGAACTAGTGGGATATCTAGTCTCAGTCTTCAAGGATCCATCCATCCTGAGCCTTCGGAAGTGTCCCTGGACCACCCAGTGGACTGACCAGCTGCCTCATGGGCTACCTTTGGGCGGTTGCACCCGGAAACTTGGTAGTCGCGAGCTTGTGGGACCTCCCAATTTGGACACTCCAGCATCAAGGGATACTTTTTGTGGTGGTCAAAGCTGGAAATGGCCTCCCCCCCAAACTGTGAAATGTCCTGAACAGACCTGCATCAGTGAATCTTGCATTTCCTCATCAACAGGGTTTGCTTATGGACGTGATCAAAAGAAACCTTGCACCTGCAGCTCCTGGACACCTCTCACTGGAACAAATGACAGGAAATACAACCTCCAGCTGCCCCCAGTAAGTCCATCACGTAATGTGGGAAAATCAGAATCACGGGGGTAAGTAAACACAAAGCATACCCCCCCCGTTCCGCTGAGAATCAACCTTAGCATAAATCCTGAGGTGTTCCATTCCACTGCTTTTTGACCGTAATGTCTAAAGCAGTTGGATCTAAAAGATAGAAACACATTTTTACCTACCAGTACCTTTTGATGAATATCTTTTCTGGAACCTCTCACAAACACAAGAACTTTACCTACATCAGACGCTTTTTGGGGAGAAGCATTGTGGCTTTTTGGCGCAAGGCTCCCCTCTTCATAGGGGTTGGACTGTATATGACGTACATTACTCACCATAATCGTATTTCTGATGATTGTATCTGCTTAGTTTCACATGCTGTGCATATAATCCGACATCTAGTGGTAATCGCCGAGTATTGCATCTTTTTATCGAAGATTGAAAATGACGTCAACATGGGCGTGACTAACACTATCCCCAACATGACGTGTAGTGTACCCATGATCCCTTACGTGTCGAGGGACCACTGGTTGTTTTTTTCTGCCATGAGGGAGCCTTATAGCGTGCGTGAGCGAGTACAGAAGAGAGACGGTGTAAGAAGTCTAGGTTCCTTCTACTCCAAGAGGGGAGGAAAGGTGGGTCCATGTGAATCTAAGCAGATACAATCATCAGAAATACTATTACAGTGAGTAATTTATGTCTTCTGAAGCTTGTGGATCTGCTTAGGATCGCATGCTGTGCATAGACTAGCGAGCAGTACCCAGAGATGGTGGTGGGATGTGTGAAGGAACAGTAGCAAAGAGATGTCTTAGCATCGCTTGCCCCACCTGAGAATCGGACCTAGAGTGTGTATCTAGGCAGTAGTGTTGTGTAAAGGTGTGTACAGAACTCCAGGTTGCTGATTTGCAAATGGAATCTAGAGGAACATTTGTAATGAATGCTATGGTAGCTCTGTGCCCAGAGTTGAGTGAGATCTAGGCGTGAAGGGTAGATCTCTCTTGGCAAGAGTCTAACACAGTTTGATGCAGTTTACGATCCACTGGAAAATAGCTGACTTAGAGACAGGGTCCCCTTCTCTACCAGCTGCCACTGATGAGAAGAACTGGTTTGTCTTTTATTGGCTTTGTTTTTTCCAGATAGCAAATTACCGCTCTCCTCACATCAAGTTTGTGGAGGCTCCTTTCTGCCACGTTAAAGGGGTTCTGGAAAATGGTGGGTAGTTCTATGGACTGGTTTACATGGAACTTTGAGATAAATTTGGGTGAAAAGCATGGGTGCATGCGCAAAACCACCTTGTCTTTGTGAATAGTGATGAAGGGGTCCTGAGCTGAAAGGGCCTGCAGTTCATCAACTCTCCTTGTAGAGGTGATCGCCACCAGGAAGGCGGTCTTGTAGGCGAGTGCCTCAAGGCTGTCTTGTTCAATGGTTCAAAGGGAGATCCCATTAGACTGGTAAGAACAACATTCAGGTCCCATCCGGGCGCTGGGTTGGAGATAGGGGGATGAAGTCTCTTTACCCCCTCCATAAAGGCTTTAATCACAGGAATCTTTCACCATGAAACCCTGCTCTGGGACGTGGTGTATGCCGAAAGAGTGGCTAAGTGGACCTTTAGAGGTGAGTTAGGTACAGAACAATATCTTTAGGGGAGCAATCAATAGGATTGATGCCCTTGGTATTACACCAGGTAACAAAGCGCTTTCACTTACTGGAGTAGCAATGTCTGGTGGTAGGTTTCCATGCCCAAGTACGTCCATGCATCTCTGAGGATGTTGAAGGTCCCCGAACTCTGATTTCAAGAGCCAGGCTGTTGAGTGTTTGGGAGCACGGTTGCAGTGCATCTCCCCGATCCAGAGACAACATGTTGCACGGGCATGGCAGCTTCCTGGGAGGGGAGACTGACTTTGCCATTAGGAGAACTAAGGCTGGCGGGGCCAGCAGGATCATCGTGAGTGGTTCCTGGTGCATCTTGTGGAGTGGAATCAGTGGGGGGCGAGCGTAGGCTTGTGTCTTGGGTTTGAACCCAGAGTTCTTTAACCCAGACATGCCTCTTTAGAAGGGATCCCTGGGCAAAGGTGCGTCCAGAGGTTTCAGCCGAGTCCAGAGGGTTTTTCAGGATATTCTGGGTCACTTGTCTGTCTTCTGACACGACCGCCAGCAGGTGTGATCGGGTAGGCTCTGGAACTTCCTGAAGACAATCATGTAATAGGCCCCACTGAACATTACTGTCGCTCGCAACAAGCATGTTATTGTAGGCTGCAGAGGCGGTGACCCGCTTTTTGCAGTCCTTGTCTGGAGGGGATTCTGCTGAGGACAGTGGTACTCCTACCCTTTTGCAAGTGGTCGTTAGATCAAGGAGTCCGGTGTGGCGTGACCCCTAATGTAAAGGGGGTCAGAGAGGGCTGGGTGAAACAATTTTTCCACATGGGGAATTAGTTGCCCGTGTAAGGGAAGGGTACATTAAAGAAGGAGCCAGGCGTCTTAATATAATTTAATAAGATGATGACTTGGCTAACCGGAATCTTTTCCTTGAGGATGTCCTCCACGAAGTCAGAGTCAGGGGCGGCTTCGTGCGTAGAAATTTTAAAATGGTTGGATGCTCTTTTTAAGTGGGAGTTGAACAGCATTTGGTCGTCAACTGGCGACAAATCTCTCTGAGGAGGAGTAGTAGGGGGATCCAGACAGATGACGTCTGGGTCAGTGGTATGTGACGGTGTATGCCACAAACTATGGTCCTTTGCCAGATTCCAGTCTGGGTCTCGATAGACTGGGACCTGGTCCTAAAGGTTAAATCCATCGTAAGAAACACCCTGGGTCGGGTCTTCAGGGTCGTCCCCAAAGATATTATCGTGGTGTTCCTGTGGTTCCTCCAAAGAGGGAAACTGGGCACCGTGGTAGGGACGTTTGAGAATTAGAGGGGATGGGGCAAGAGTCCACTTCCCTAGGTCTCTGCCAAGACTCTGTCACACTGGTCTGAAAAGTTGATGAACTCAGCCATCTTAGCCATACACTGGTCAAACCTCTCCCTAGTCCATTCTGATGAAGCTGAAGGGTCAGGAGATGGGAAGGGCTGCATAGAAGGGGGTAGACCCTTATGCAAGGCTTCAGAACGAGGGTGGGGGGCCTCAGAATAGTCCTCTCGGGGAGAGGGGATTGGAGCATCTGTGGGCGCTGCCACGGTCGGCAACACTACAGAGTCCTTCGGCGTTCGAGCGTCTTTGGACGGCAGGTCGACAGTAGTGGACATTTTATGAGAATTGCCTGTTCCGGAAGAGGCGTTATGCCCATTTTCATGCCGCAGATGCAGTTGTGGGGAGGGCGCCGAACTGCATGGTTCAGAAGGTACTGTTGAAATATTCAGCGGCACTACAAGTGTTGAGGACTTCTTAGATGACCCCGTCAAAGAGGCCTTAGGGGTTGTGTGCTTAAGTACACATGGTGCACGGGTGCCCTTGTCGCCGGGGTGTGACTTCACCATAACAGTGCCGACGGCCTGCCTATCGGGCCGGGGACAGGCATATGGGAGAGCGTAGGATCCGCAGAAAGGTCAATAGCTTCTGAATCAGAGCCAAAGCTGCCGACGGATTTCTCGTCAGAAGCGCCAGCGCCGGCGGGGGAAAGGATTTCAGCCTGCATTGCGCAAGCCGCACACCGCTTAGTCCGCCTGTCTTTCAGCATCTTAGATCAAAAAGGTCTACAGGCCTTACACATGTGCTCGTGGTGGTCACAAGGAAGACACTTATTACATGAGCGATGGGTGTCTTTTCAGGGAAATTTGCAGTTACAAGACGGGCAGAATTTAAAAGGATTCCTCTCCATAGCAGAGGTTAGCGGCAGCCAGACCGAAAAGAGAAAGAGGGGTGAAGGAAATGCATTCTCAGAGAGAAGAAACAGGCCCCCACTCTCCCTACTGTAAAGGCCAGGCCCGAGGGTCGAGGCCACAGGGTCAACAGTCGCAGAGCAGTTGTAGATGTAGTCAGCAGCGGCAGGAAACCCACGATGCAGCCCGTCGAGAAGGATGCTGAAGTTGACTAAACGACCGTAGGCCATTGGAATAGATATAGCAATATAACAAGCTCTGCATAAGTGACCAACTAGGTTGGCGGAAAAAAAATATCTGGTGGGTCCTCGGCGCACAAGGGATTTTGGGAACACTGCACGTCACGTAAGGGATAGTGTTACAGTCGCACCCATGTCGACGTCCCTTTCAATCTTCGAAAAAAAGATGCAATACTCTGCAATTAACACTAGATGTCAGACTATATGCACAGCATGTGATTCTAAGCAGATCCAGAAGCATCACAAATGTTTATTATTGAATGTTGTGCGATATTATCACCTGCTTCTTTAATTTTTAAGTGTGTGTTTTGGGCCTAGAATATAGTATTTTTGTACATTACTGTCTAAATGGAATTATGTGCTTCACTGTGTGCACTCATTGTGGATCCCTGACCTCACTCTCACGCTCCTGAGAATAGCCTTGAGTGCTCTCCATTGCCACCTTGATTGGGTTTTGGATAACCGCTCAGAGTTTCCCTGTTCACTATAACTAAAATATGTCCACCAGGTCAGGTTCGAGAAATCCATCTCAACACTCCTTCAGCTCATTTTCCAGCTGATTCTCTTCCAGTCAGTCAGTCAGCGCTACTACCAAGCAGTACCAAATCATTGTGAGAACCTGACGAGCTAACCAGTCTTATTTTCACCCCAGCACTATACAGACAGTGTGATCTGCCATTTAACACAACACATAGGGCCTGATTCACAGAACATTTTCCTATGGGATTGCACCATTATAAAACGCTTCTGTGAATCAGGCCCATAAAACCCTTCCTCCAAGCAGTACCAAGTCAATGTAAGCTTCCTCCAAGCAGTGCAAAATCAGCATGGGCTTGCTCTCAGCAGCATCCTGCCAGAATAAGCCAGACATTACCCGGTGTAAACAAAATGCACTTTTTCAAGATCTCCTTTAGTCAATGATAATTTCCTATGGATCGAAAGTGTTACCGGAAACAAAACATATGCTTATTGGAATAAAGCATTCTCTGTTTTATTCATAAAAACGATTGCATTGTTTTTAGTTTTTATTTTATTTCACAGATCTATTATAACTAATGGGAGAGCTTGAAATTCAAAAATTCAATTTTGACCTTACCTATTTCCAATCTTTTTTTTGCACACATTGCACACTTTCTCCTCCGTGATAATACACTTCACCTGTTGGTGCACTATTCTTTCTTCTTGTACCTAAAATGGGAAAAGGAATATGGTTTAAATCAAACATCACTGACACAAATCACCTGTGACGATTGATTATAGGGAACATGTGCTGCGACACAAGCAGCTCACAAGCAGTCACCTTGAGACATATACAAAGTTTTTGGATAGAAAATACATCGACGAGGACCAGAATAATTTAGGAGAGGCTGCAGGGAACTTCCTTTTATAGAAAGTCCCAGGTTTCTTCAGCCACTTGGCTATGCATAAACTAAATGCAAAATACATTTTACTCTCAAAACAAAAGTGGCAACAAATGAACAAGCATTGGCAAAGCCAACAGTTTTGGCCTGTGTGTAGGCATGAGGTAGGCAGTTATCAGGCACTATAAACTTCTATTACCTGGCCATAAAATAGCACCAGCTGGCAACTGATTGACTAACAGAGCATAGGACGTCAATGCCTGGCTAAAGCCTAACAAAGATAAAAAACTGGGGGGTTTGCCAATGCTTGCTTTAAACAGAAATTCAATGCAAAGACTAAATGCGAAGACACACATTGTGTACAAATCAAGTAACTAAATAAACACGTCAAGACTTTTTATTAGACCCTGAGGTTATTTACAGTTGTAATTAAGCAATTACTTGCCAGAATAATGTTTAGAAAGTAGGGTGAGAGCCCATATGTTGATGTTACTGCATTTTTCAGTACATGGGCCCCTCACACCATTGTGAAATTTGCAAGATTACACAATCCAAATAATTTTGTAAAAGAATTGGAATTCTGGTTCCGTTAAAGTGAGAGCTCAACCGATGGTGAAAAGGCTAGCACTGGGAACCTTGGCTTGTGGAAGGAAGCAAAAGAGGGAAACTTCCTCTGTACCAGTTTAAAAGTAGGCGAGACCGGGTCCATACCCACCTGAATCTACTGGTGGGAGCAAGCTACAACCATCAAATAATAGAAAACATCTTGTCAAATAAAGATGGCCTATACTAAAAAAAAAAAAAACACGATTGCCAAACCTTACTCTACATAACAAAAGGTGTGAGGGATTTTGCAATGTATAAATAAGTGTTCAGGAAGAATAAGTCAGAATGACAGAGTAAACGTGTTTCACCCTACCCCACGTTTTTAGGCACGGGACAAGGCGGCTCATTGGAGCTCGGAACGCACTTTTGAGCCTCTGGATACAGTTTAAATCAAATCAATGGTGCTTACGGGTCTCCCTTTGTTGGGCTCGGACCTTCTTCAATTATTCACTTGCGTCAAAAATTTGATTGCGTGAGGGAGGTTTGACTTGGACCCTCACATGACCACTTCAAATTTATTCCTGAGTTTGTAATGGTTTCTGGTATCTAGTTCTCATACAAAGTTCACTTTCACTTTGGTTCCTCTCAGCAAGGATTGCAGTATTCAACTTTCACAATTTCTCTGGCTTCCCTCAGTTGGGCGCAAGCCTTTTTTCATTTTATTTTATTTTATTGAATTTTGTTCATAACAAATCACATTACATAGTTAAAGATTAGGAGCTCATGGTTGCAGAGCGAGATCGGAGCTTTTAGTATTGTCATATTTGCATACATCGTATACATGCTGCCATTCCCGGGATGTAATGGATTAACATAACATTCCCTCCACCCTCCCTCCTGCCCCCATTGGTCGAGCAAACATCCTAAGAACTTTTTCTGTGTGTGTCAATAGATGGTCACAGTTTTACAGTTGTGGGGATTTCCCGTCGGGCTGGCCTTCATTGTCTCGGTTCATAACCTTTTTATTCCTTCTGGTTACATTACAACTTTGAGGGTTCATCAGATTTGCACTTAGATGTATTTGAAAGGTGTTTATTTGTAAAGTCCATCCATAGGGCCTCGCATTGCGATGCTCTACCGTGCAGCGATGCTGTAATCATTTCCATTGTGCATATGTTGGAGGCTACATTGATCCATTAATTTTTACTCGGGACCGTTGTGGATTTCCATTTTGTTACCAGCATGGCACGAGCGGCTAGCAGTAAATGGGGGACCAGCCCTTTAATCCTATTCCATTCGTCTTAATTTTTTTCTAGCGCGAATAGTATAAGGTGGGGATCAGCCACCCTATGGATACCATCTAGGTCTTTGATCCAACCCAGGAGCTCCTCCCAAAATACCTTTATTCGGGAGCAACCCCACCACATATGCCAGTAGTCGGCCACCTCCCCACATTCCCTCCAGCATCTTGGGTTGTCTGTTTTAAACATTTTGGAAAGCCTGAGCGGGTCGTACTGCCATCTATGTAGGAGCTTGATAGCGTGTAGTTTGTACTGGTTCAATATGGATGTTTGCGATGCCGCTTTACACATTCTTCCCCACAGGTCCGTGCTTATCTCTTCTCCTAGGTCCGTTTCCCATCTACCTTTCAACGGTTCTGTGGTCCCGTCTCCTGCTTCTATTAGTTCTTTATACATTGCTGATATCAGGCCCTTCATTTCCGTCCTGGAGTCTAAAAGTTTTTCAAAGGGGGTAAGGTCTCTCTTCAGCTTATTCTTCCATGCCCGTTTCGTTAAGACGCCTTTTGTCTGTATGTATTGGAAGGTAGACAAAGGGCCTACTCCCAGGGCCTCAGTCATTCTGGGAGTGAGATAAAAGAGTCCCTTTTCTATAAATTGCCCCACCCTTTCTAGACCCGCCTCATGTTATGTTACTTTGCATTTATATAGCGCCTTATGTACCATTGGTATGGTCTCAAGGCGCTGGTAGGTTGAACGCCCTCTGGAACCGAAGTTCAGGTCAATAGAGAGAATAGAGAGGGTCAAAAAGGTGCGTGTGAGCACCGTATATGTGTGCAGCTGGTGTGGCGTTCAAGTGATAGCTGCTTCATAGCGGTAGGTGTGGTGGTTGAGGGATCAAGTGTATGTGTTTGTTCTGGCCGGTTGTTATCCAGACCGATTCTGGCTGCATTAGGCCTGAGGAGAACGCCTAGGCTGGAGGGTGTGTAACCAGCAGTGTTTAGTTTAGGGTGATGGGTGGTATGGGACAAGTGATGGTATGAGAACAGTTACACCGAATAGTGTCATAGTATCGCTGTGTTCTATTTGATTGATGGTGTAAAGAAGAGAGTAAGCGTGCGGTGTGATATGGTGGTTTACCTTAGGTGGTTGAGATCGCGCCCGTTCCAATAGATCCAGGTACACCATCCGTTCCATGTACTCAGACAGTTCCATCCACATATTTCACCCGTTCATCCACATGTTTCACCCGCTCCTCCACATGTTTCACCCGGTCCAGCCACATGTTTCACCCGCTCCATCCATGTACTTCACCTGTTCCATTGACATAAATCACTCGTTCCATCCACATGCATCACTCGTTCCATCCACATACTTTACCCGTTCCGTCTACAATACTTCACCCGTTCCGTCTACAATACTTCACCCGTTCAGTCCACACGCTTCACCCGTTCAGTCCACACGCTTCACCCGTTCAGTCCACACGCTTCACCCGTTCAATCCACACACTTCACCCGTTCAATCCACACACTTCACCCGTTCAATCTACACACTTCACCCGTTCCATCTACACACTTCAACCGTTCCATCTATACACTTCACCCGTTCCATCCACATACCACGATTGGAATCTCTCTACGTTGGGGATTTGTTTGTTTATTCCAGGGGACCATAGATGGCTCAGCGGGGATGGCCATGTGGAGATCTTATGCATTACTTTACCTATTGACCATATGTCCGATATGGTGCTCAGTATTGGATGGTCTTTGAGTCTGTGTTGGAGCTTTTTTTGTGGGGCCCATAGCCACTCTGATACCAAGGCTGGTGATAAATAATGATTGTCCATGTGGATCCATTGGGGGTTTTTGTGGTCACGTAGGTGAGGGATTAGAACACGTAATTGGGTTGCTTCATAATATTTTTTTAAGTCAGGGAGCCCTACTCCGGCTTTGTCTTTGGGGAGTGTTAGAGTATCGTATGAAATTCTCACCTTCTTCCCCAGCCAAAGGAATTTCACAATCATTTTTTGGGTATTGAAAGGGGTACAGGAACCGGGGGAGGCATACCATTTTAATAGCGTTGAGTCGTCCTAACCAGGAGATCGTGAGCTTGTTCCATTTACTTAGATCGGCAGAGAATCGTTGTGGGGGAGGGGGCGGGGGAAGTTTGCTTCATATAGGCCAGCTAGGGCTTTGGTGATCTGTATGCCTAAGTATTTCAATTTGGAGTGCTCGATCTTGAGGCCGAGTGGGAGGAACCTAGTTTCATTTTCTTCTTTCAATCCCTGTAAGGGGAATAGTGTGGATTTAGTTCTGTTCACCTTAAACCCGGAGAGTTGACCGTATTCTAATAGTTAAAGGTTTCGGGGAATGGATACTGTAGGCTTAGTTATGTGCAGAAGTACATCATCTGCGTAAAGTGCTATTTTATATTCCGTCGCTCCCAGCCAAATGCCTTCCACCATGGGGTTGGTTCTCATTTTCTGAGCCTGGGGTTCTAGAGAAAGTGCAAAGAGGATTGCGGAGAGGGGACCTCCCCGTCGGGTCCACGCTCTAATTCAAACCATCTGGAGTGGGGGATGTGTATACCGCCTGTATTCCTTTACTGAACCTCGGGCCTATTCCCACCTTACGTAGGACAGTCCTCAAGAATCCCCACTCTACCCTGTGAAAAGCTTTCTCTGAGTCGATTGACAGAAGGGCGGGATCATTGGACAGAGTCTGAGATATATGGATGAGGTGAAGTGTTTTGCGAATTGTGTCCGCACTCTGCCTCCCCAGTATGAATCCAACTTGATCAGGGTGTATACATTGGGGCATTAGTGTCTCTAATCTAGCGGCCAGAACTCTCGTGTACATTTTTGCATCCAGGTTGTGTAGGGAGATGGGGCTATATGATCCACATTTTTGGGGGTTTCTCCCTTCTTTGGGGATTACCGTGATTAGTGCCCGTGTGAAGGAGTCTGGGGATTTTCCTGTTTCTAATATCTCGTTAAAGAGTTCCGCCATGAATGGCGTTAGCTGTGCGCTGAAGGATTTGTAAAACCCCGCCGTGTAGCCATCCTCCCCCAGGGATTTGCCTATGGTTAACCTCTTTATTGCATCTTGGACTTCTTGTTCGGATGTAGGGGATTCTAGCAGCTCCGAATCTGGGCTTGATATCTTGGGCATATCAATTGAGGACAAATAGAACTCTGTATCTGATTGGTCAGGGTTTGTTTCAGAGGTGTATAGGGTCTCATAGAAGTTGTCAAAACACTCTGGGATGGTGGGGGGAGTGCGGGTCACGTCGGGGTTGTCCTCAATTATTTCTACTACTTTTCACTCCGCTCTCTGTGTCTGGCGGCTAGTAGTGCGTCAGCCTTGTCTTTCTTTTCATAAAATTTCTGTTTCAGGAGTCGAAGCTTGCGCCCTATCTGCTCATGTTCCAACAGTTTCAGTTCCTCCTTTTTCCGCTTTGTTTCATTAATTTTTATCGGGATCAACCCCAGCATCCTTCCTGATGTCCCACTCCAACGGACAGATTTCGGTCCCGGTTCTGTGTTCAATGATCTTTCACTCCCTTTTCTTGGAAGACCCTTCTTGTATTAAAATAACCCTCCAAGTGGCTTTCCCGGCTTCCCAGACTATTTGCTTGGATACCTCACAGGTATTGTTAATTTTGGAGGTAGTATTCGTTAATTTCAGTCTCCATTTCGGTCTTAAAAACTGCATCTTTCCCGAGACTCTAGTTACACCGCCATTTCCCTTCCATGACTTCTAAGCTTTCCCACCTAATGTCCACCAGGAACATATCGTGGTCTGAGCATGCAATCAGGGCTATCTCCGAGTGTGTTGTGGTATCGAAGAGGCTTTTGGATGGATATATATAGTCAATTTGGGTAAATGTATTGTGTGGGCTTGAGTAGAAAGTGTAACCTCGATCATCTGGATGCATGATCCTCCACACGCCTTTCATTTCATATGTATTCATCATGTCTGCTAATTCTGTACGGTCACCTCTGTCCTGGTTTCTCGTTTTGGGATTGTCAGGCTTCCAATCTTTGGCTGGGTCTGCCCACTGATTAAAGTCTATACCAGTCCTAATCAGGATTCCCACGCCTCCTTTCCTAAGTGGCCCGGAATCCCAGAACTCCTTTCCCGCCCGTTTCCTTAGGATTTGTCGCTCCTCCCCCTTAGCATACTTTGTCTCCTGTAGAAGCAGGACATCCATTTTGGATCTACGGAACTCTCCGGCTACCAATGACCTCTTGGTTGGTGGGTTAGGGCCTTTTACATTAAGTGTCCCTAGCCTTAGGGAATCCCTTCCCCATGGATCAGCAGATGCCATCAATAGTTCTTATTGGGTGATAGCTTATGTTCCATGACCAGTAGATTTCCCCATTGAGCCTCACACTGTTTCAAGTGATTTGAACTGCTACAGATGTTGCTTCAACCTTTTCCCTTTGCCTGTCCTCCCCCCATCCCCATTTCCTTCCCTTTCCAAGTTGGTGGCGTTCGATCGAACCTGGTTGGTAGGACTGGTCCTGCATTGAACCACCTGTGTGGACCGTTACTTCACGCCCCTTGACTTAATATGACACCTCAGTCTTAACTGAGCCCCCTTTGTTTTCCCCCCTAATGTTCGTGTCCTGACCATGTTGTGGTTCTAAACATGTTTCTCTAGTCAGGCCACTTTCTTTAAAGTGGAATAATTTCCGCCTTACCAAGTTTGTGGATGAGCAGTTGTCCCCCTGGGGGAGGCGTTACCTCTTCTGTATTTCCTCGAGCCTTTCACACATTTTCTCCTGGGGCCCTGTATGCGCCATCCTCGGTCTTCTCGTCTTGGTTCTTCTCGATTGTCCTCTTCTGTGTGCGGCCCGATTAGCTCAGAGATGCATGTCTTGATTTCTTTTTCGGATCTCAATCTTATCTTGTTGCCCTCATATTCAAAGGAGAGGGAGAAGGGATAGCCCCACCTGTATCGAATATTCTTTTCTTTCAGACGCTTTGTAAGAGGTCCACACATCCGCCTGAGAGCCAGTGTCAGAGGATAAATCTTGGTATATTGAGATCTGGGCACCTTCTAAAGTGACTGTCTTGCTGCCTCTAGCCTTTTCGAGGACCCTAGTTTTATCCTGAAAGCGATGGAATCGGGCGAGTACCGATCTTGTTCCGCCCGGGGGCCTCCGGCCCTGTGAATCCTCTCTGTCTTGGGTTCATCTATTGCATTGTCGGCGACTAGGAGTTTGATAATGTCATGAAGGGTTTTCCTCAGGTCTCTTTCCATTTCACCTTCTCGTTTCGGAAACCCAAAATTTCGTAGGTCGTTGCGTCTTTCTCGGTTTTCCAAGTCTTCAAGCTTGAGCTTAAAATCTTCTTCCCGTTATTCCAGTTCCATCATCCTCTCATCAAGCTGTGCCTCCAGAGTATCTATGGAAGCTTGGTTGTTCTCTACACCATCAAGCCTTTCTTCCATGTTGTCCAGGCGTTGTGTGATCTTGTCTATTTTACCTCCTATGCTGGCCCCCATATTCTTCATTTCTCCTAATAGGGCTGCAATGTCTCCTTTTGTGGCCGCTGATTCGCTTGCTTTAGTGTCCGTGGTTGCCATGTTGGGGTCACTGGTCCCGGTAGGCATGGATGTATAAGCGAATGGGGCTAGTTTCTGTCTTACGCTTATGTGACCTTGGGGGTAGCGTTGGTGATGCGTGGTGGACCCAATAAGTGTGGGCGGAACTGAACTACTAGTAGAGGTTCTGACGAGGTAGGGTCGTGTCTCCCTGCGTTCAGCGAGATTAGGCACTTAGTTCTGCTCTCCTCTGCGGCACAGCAATGTTGTTTTGGGAGGTATTTTGTTATGTACATGAGTGCCTGAAGGCAGTGATGGTTCTTTAATATCTCTTTGGCCTGTTATCATAGGGTCACACTCCCCCCTCCCCCACCCCCAACAGCCTTTCCTTCTTTTGCCTTTTGTGTGACGAGTCCTGTCTTCTCCTTTCCCACCTGCACGGGGAGAAGATGAGCTGCAAGGTCACGTTGGATGAACTTATCAGGAGATGATTTCAGAATAATTCCAGGACCTGGTTATGGTACTGGTTCTTTGCCGGGACCTTTTCACATGAGTTTATGGCAGAATTGGAGTGTTTTTAATTTGTTGCCTGGAAATATGCTTAGCTGAAGCTTGCCTGGACTTCAAGAGCTGGTGCTGTCAGGGTGTTTAGGTTTCTTCTCTCTTCACGTGATTGGATTAATGGCAGCTGGTGTTTTGTACAATATGATTCCACTCTATTGGTGTTTAAAGGGGCCTGCCCCACACTTGAATTTGTGAGGCTATTGTTTCCTCATTGGCCCTTCAGTCTATTTGTTGACTTCTTGTAGTAGTGATGGTGGGTCTGTATAGTCTCCCATTTGTGATGTGCTTCAGGGAGTTTAGTAGAGTCAAGTTGGTTAATTATGGGGTAGGAGGTGTGGCAGAGAGACTTCTTTCGGGTTGACTTACTTAGTTTTAGGGCCCTCCACCCGCTCAGGCACGGCACGCTCACAAGGGTGTGCTCCGTTCTTTTCAAAATGTAGCGGGGGCCGGCGAGCACGCAGAGGTGCTGAGGGCTCCACGCAGGCCGCAGTCCTTGATCCTCGTTAGGTGCAGTCTTTGGGTCTCGTCGGGCGGGGGGGCCCTTCAAATTGCACCCGCTGTGCCGTTTGGCACCGCGCTACGCACCACTAGCCTCAGCGGAGCTGGGGGCGGCCAGATCCTGCCTTACGGTGCTCTCTCTGCGCACAGTGCCGATCGTGGGAGCAGAGGACCGGGTGCCACCCGCTGTGCCGCTTCGCCTCACACCGCACACCACTGACCTCAGCAGAGCTGGGGGCGGCCAGGTCCGCCTCACGGTGAACCCCCTGCGCACAGCGCCGGTCGCGGATAACAGAGGGCTGTGTGCTCCTCGGCGAGCAACACCCTCCTCTTCAGGTCTCACAGCCGCTGGAAATTCCTCTGGTTCTTCCACCGCCGAAAACCGCACCAGTGTGCTGTTGCCTGTGGGCCCACAGCTCTCCGTCAGCACACGTGTGCTATACCAGTTTCGGTTTTGCTTTGCCGGGTCTGGCGGGCCATAACTTTGGATGGTGTTTTCTTGGGAATTCCCTTGCCGATTTTTACTGGGATTTTTCTGACAAAGGGGGGACACCTTTCAACAGCGGTCACCCGATTTTCTTCCACAGGGGGGGTCCACACGTGGGGGCTCAATCCACTTTGGGGCCGTGGCAGCGGAGCTCATGCAGAGAGCATGCTTGTCTATGCGCCCTCTGGTGGCCAGAGGGCGCAAGCCTTTTAACATGACTTCTCTCGCTCTTCAATCACATCAGAGTTCGAAACACATCTTACCGAGACTGACTGGGCAGTTTCCCTTCGCCTGACCACTCTGTTTTGTAATCTTCTTTCAACACTACACAGATCAAAACGTATTTATCGATTTTCCTGCAATCTTCTCTTTGTTGCTTGGCCTTGCTCAGTCTTTCAGCGTCTCCCTCCACCGGGTTCGGACCCTCTCCCAAAGTTCACAAGGGTCTCCATCTGCCGGGCTCGGACCCTTCTTCAGAAGGTCACAAGGGCTCTCCCTCTGCCGGGCTCAGACCCCTCTCAAGGTTCACAACGGGTCTCCCCCTGCCAGGATCAGACCCCTCTCAAGGTTCAGAAAGGGCCTCCCTCTGCCAGGCTCGGACCCTGCTTTCAAATATATAAACAAAACTAAAAAGAATGTCTTTGGACTTCCAGTCCCATAATGCAGTTCTTGACATTTTGCTCACACATCCTCAGCTCCTCAAAACAGCATTCCCATGGTTTTGAGAGCCGCCGGAGCACCAGGGGAGGAGCTTTGTTGTGGGTGCCACCAGGTAATCCCAGCTGCCCTTGGTTTAGGCTCCCTGGAGGCAAAGCTTCCACTCCACACTGCAACTCCCCTCTCACCCCCAGGCAGTCAGGCTCAGTGCCTGGGTAGTTCTTTCCTCCTAGAGGCCTTCCGGGTTCCTCTCTGGCAACCTGGCACCCTCCAGCATCCCCAGCTCGCTCAAAGTGTGCTCGCCTGCTCTGCCTTTTATACCTCCTGGGAGTGCCAAGTGGAGTCAGGTGCCTGGCCTCATTAGCGGGACAGTCCCATCTTAGTATAGCATAGTCTTTCTTCTGTCTCTCAGTGGTGTTTTGAGAGATCTTCATTGTCTCAGCTCTCCTCTTCCTCGTCTCAGTGTTTGCAGAAAAAAAACAGTGTAGAGGGATTGTGGGAGATATCATTTTTCTGATTAATTAGGGAACAACTGTGTGAGGTTGTGTCCAAATAAATGCGGTGAGTGTGTGATGGTAAATAAATGCATTTCTGTGGTTTCACAGAAAGGTATTGGGGCATAAGGGAACTGGTTGGTTTCACAGAAAGGTATTGGGGCATAAGGGATCTGGTTTGACAATATTCTATTTCAACTAGAGGAATGTCGGGTAGGGGCAAATCTGAGGCAAGGAGATACTCCTGCAGTTGTAATACAAGGGATGGTAATTCTAATTTCTTTCTCCAGGTTCACCCGACGCCACCTTTCTGAGTTGGTACTTGTTGGATTTAGGGAGGTGGTAACGGGACAGAATTTAGACTAACTTATAAAGGTGGAGAAAGTGTCGAGGGGGGGGTGAATATCGTGTCTCACACTCTGATGTCTCACTCCCATTCCCTAAGGATCCCTCACCCAGGTGATCCTTCCGCACTTGTCCACCCCCAGGGTCTCAATCTAAGGGCGATGGCCAGGCCCTGGCCACATGAGAAAGATATCCCCAGGGTTCAAACAATGAGACATCTTCATGTTTCTCACAGGAGAGACTTCTGTACTGGGGATGTCGACAACCACCTAGGTGATAGGTATCACAAGACCCGGATCCAAACCTGCCCGAAACCTTCATTACCATTTCACACACCCCCTCTGACCAATATAGCCATGTGCTATTGTAACATGTTGGTTTCACCAACTGAGACAAAGAAGATAATCCAAGACATAAAGATTAACCTCCATGCAAGCACTGAGAAGAGGTGGCCCAAGGAGCCTTGAAGAGTTGCCCACAGAACTGGAGGAAACTTTCTAGTGCTCTGCAGTGGAGAGTTCACCCAAACAAAATAAAAACAGACAAAGGACTCAGTGAAAGAACAGTTCTGGATGCATGCCAGCCCAGAAGAAGAGCAGCACGGGAGACAGTCCAGCCTGTGAAAAGCAATGGAGATGCAGAGAACGCTATGGAGAAGCTGAATTCCGTCATCTGCTGGAGACAGGAAGCAGGCAGAAATAATCCTTTGCCCAGTGGTGTGGAGCTGGTTGGGAACATGGCTGAAAGTTGGGAAGAAGTGGCGTGACCATTGACAGGTGGACCGTGCGGTCCTGCAACAGCGCCTACACCACCGGCCTGAAGAACAGGAACAAGACAAGTCAAGCAGGGACACAGAACCCCCACGCAATGCTCCCAAATGAAACAAGACCACAGGAAGAACCAGCAGCGTGTCCCGGAGCAGTGAAGGTAACTGATTCAATGCGAGGACCGGTAGGGGTGTAAAGTCCGTGAATGAATGCAAGTCAACTGAAAATAACTATACAAGTAATCTTCTTTGTGGCAGTACTTGGCAGGAGAGCAAACCAAGTGGGTTTAGCACAAGAGAGGAAGAGACAAGAATTGGGAACCCCAGCAAGATAAGGGCCTCGGACCCTAACCAGCAGGTGATGCCCTCCAGACAGTGGCAGAGATAAGCCCACTGGCCACCAGTGAAGGGTCTGGGGCCCTGTCCATAAATGCAGTGGGGAAGAGAAGCCCACTGGCCATCAGGGAAGGGTCTAGAACCCACTGCAACAGTGGAGAAGAAGAAACCACTGGCCGTTCAGGAAGTGTCTGGGACCAGAACAGAAAGATTAAGCATAGACTTCCTCACGGCAGGGGTAAGTCCACCAGTTGTAAGAGAAGGACAAGATTTGAGACATTGTTGAAAGCAAATCACAATAGCGACGTATGTATCAAACTGGAAGCACTGAGAAAAGGTTGCATCAAGTAATTACAGGAGAAGGGAGTCATTCTTCTGGTACCACATATAAACGCCAGGGGAAGGGAGTCATTACCCCCCTGGCCTCATGTTGAACTGCACAAAAATATACCAAGAGAAGGGAGACATTCTCTTGGTCCTGAACTAAGAGTTTATGTGAAGCAGTCAGGACAGTGAGTCATTCCCCTTGACCTTGTTGTGCATTGTATCAGGACATACCAGGGAAAGGGAGTCATTGCCATGGTTTTATCAGGAGTTGTGCATAGCCACACCAAAAGAAGGGAGCTATTCTCCTGGAGAGAAAATTGTACAAAGATTGTCTTAAACCTGCAAACTAGGGGGAGTCATTCCCCCGGATATTTTTGTTTTGAAAGAACATTTTGTTAAATGCTAGTCAAGAAGCAGGAGAAGGGATCCACTCTCCTTAAAGAAGGAACTTTCAGTTAGTTACCTTTTTAGTTGTAGTGTGAGGGATAGAAGTAGGTTGTGACACTGAATGTTGGAATTTACTTTGACGGACATTCTGACAGATCCTTTTAGTTTAAGTTTTGAGGCAGGGACATCTCTTAGAAGTTAGGGATAGCGAGGACCTCTTTTCCCTTTCCAAAATAAAAGTCTATTACCAAAATCATGCCACCTTTGTGTCAGTCTACTTCTTCGACACCCTTACACAGGTAAGTACAAAAACACAATGATTTATTAGGCCTTTGTAATACACACTAAACATTGAAACCTCTAGGCAAATATTGTCACACACTTATTATAAAATACATATGTACATTCACTCTTGTGAGCCGATAGGCAAGCACGTGATGCAACACCAGTGCAATACAGGCAAGTAGTCTGATGCTGTTAACACAGTAGAAATGCAAAGCAACACTAAAACTGTTCCCTATTTTTTTAAATTATAAATCCAGCCCTGAGATTAATTGGTATTTAGTGCTCTGAAGTCATCAGTTCCAAATTATATATTTTTCAGGTAGGTTTATTAGGTGATCTGACTATGCCAGCTGTTGCGATTTAGAGTTCCAAAAAGTTAAGGAAAGTTCAGGTAAGTAGCTCTCTATATCCCACCACACTAGGGTAGGCCCAGGAGGGAATCCTTGACTAGATCACCCCACTGATCTAAGTCAGGAAAGAGAAACAGGGACAGGTCCTTATGTCTATGTAACCCTATGGATGACGGGAGGAAAAAAAAATACAGGTGTGTTCGCTTAGCCCCCTTACTCCGATTTCTCCAGGTGCCTGATCTCAAGAAGACCCTTGTTGGTGCTTCCACCCCTGGACCAGTGGGAACGACCAGGCTCGACCCATGATCGAAGATCAATGCCTTCAGAGCCTTTGGAAGTGTCCCTAGACCAACCGGTGGACTGACCAGCTCTATCCTGGGCTATCTCGCTGCAGCCATTGCTGTTCCAAGCAGAGCCTTGGAACTTTAAAGAGGTCAGGCTTGTGCCACAAGTCACCTTCTCCTGCATTTTCAGCCATCTCACTCCAAGGGAAGATATGCTGGAGCTGCACTGTATTTAATATTTATAAAGAGTGTGTACCACGGCCCGAGAGCATCTGGGCGTTGCTGAATGTAGAAGACTACTAAATAGATCCCCCTCCCTAGCTTAAGGAAAGAGAAATGTCTTTAGGGCTTTGCGAAAGGAAAGATGGCCAGACAGCTCACAGAGATCAAGAGGAAGGGCATTCCACATTGTTGGTGCCAGAACTGAAAAAGACCTCCCACCCGCACAAGCCCCAAGGAATTTAGGAACAGTAAACAAGACCTGAGAACAGAACGTAATACTATAGAATGGGAATTCCGACAGAGTTTATGTTCAAGAAACGAGAGGGGGAGAGTTGCTAGGCAGCTCGGTGAACGATACAAAGAATCTTGAACTCAATGAGCTGCTTTTGTGGGAACCAGTGGAGTTGACAAAGCAGTGGCATGGAGGGAGCCTGGGAGTATTGAGTGTAAGACGAGCCGCAGAATTTTGCAGTATTTGGAGGCGATGTAGCAAAAATTCTGGTTGCCCCAAGTATATACCATTGAAATAATCAATTGAGCCCTTAATGGAAGCTGTAACCACTCGGGATCGAAGAAGCAAAGGAATAAAAGGCAGCACTTTCCTCAAAGGTTTGAGTTTAAGATACCCTGTACTGCAGACCAAGGCAATATGTGCCTCTTTAGAGCCTGATAATTGAAGTTTTATGCCTAGGCTGTTTACTGAAGTACAGGCCACAGGACAATGGCCCAAAGAATTGGGCAAAAACTCAGTTCCAGAAATTGCATTCGGCCTGTGGGCCCACCATCAGAATCTCCGTCTTTTCTCCATTTAAACTTAGCCAACTTTTGGACATCCAGCCCCTAATCTCAGCTAGACATGAGCTTACTTTGCCTGGGTCTAAGAGTCAGTGGCATTGAGGCAGAAAAGCAGTTGAGTGTCATCGGCGTAGGTAAAAACCATATGCCATGAGTCAAAATAAAGTCTGCAAGTGGGCAAAGGTAAACATTGAAAAGAATAGGCGAAAGGAAGGACCCCTATGGGACCCCCCCCAAAAGTAGTTGACATGGATTTTGATTTAAATGGGAACAAAGATTGTTTGAAAGTGGCCTGACAGATAAGATGAGAACCATGCAAGAGGAAGTCCAGTAACACCAGCTGCTTCCAGAAGAATGGTATGAACGATAGTATCGAAAGCCACAGAGAGGTTGAGTAAAATAAGAATTCAAACCTCACCACGGCCCCGAAGCATAGCCAGATCATCCAAGAGAGAAATCATCACAAACTCTGTTCCTCTGAGAGGTCTAAAATCTGCCTGAAAATGGGAATCGGTACTCAAAACATAAGAGCAGCAGGGTAACAATTCCATAAGCTTGGCCATCACTGGCAAAAGAGCTAGAATGTAATTAGAAGGCTCAGCAGGCTCAAAATGTGACTTTAACAAATGTGTCACCAGAGCATGTTTTAGAGGTTCTGGAATAAGACCACTCGCAAAAGAGTGACATATTTCTTTAGTAAATAATGAAATAGGGAAGAGATTGCAGCAAATTCAAAGGATTTGTTCAAAGGAATTACATCCAGAGGAGAAGAATATTTAAGTTTCTTTAAAGCCAAGGCCACCATTTCATCTGTAATAGGATGAAAGCCAAAACAATCACTATCATTAGATATACTAACAGGATTCAAAACTGAGTTGGAGCAGCAGACAAATGTTTCAGCTGCGGATATTTGAAGACGTATTTTTGAGATTTTATCTATAAAAAAAGGCACTACTAGAGTCACATGTAGCTCGAGACCATGAAGGGTCAATTTGATGAGGAGCAGAAAGCTTGTTAACAAGCTTATAAAGCTCATGGGAGGAGCAGTTAGCTTCAACTATGTGGTTAGCGTAAAACAAGGATTTTGCATCTTTAATGGCTTTGTGGTCAACTACGATAAATGCGCTTAGACAGACTGAGATTACAACTCCCAAGTTTCACCGTGGCCACCTGATCAGCAGTTAGCGATATGGCTTTTAATAAAGTCAAGCAAGGGTCAAATTGTCTGCATTTCAAAAGATAATGAATTTGTTTCTAAAGTTTGAATTATAGAAGCCGATAATATATTGGTCCAACAGTGCTGAGCATGAAGTACCGATGGTCCTGTGCCACAGCAAAGGGGCACAGAGATTACAAATGGAAGCAAGAAATGATCCGACCAGGAGACATTACAGGTTCGAAGGTGGTTATCAAAGATATATCAGAGAAGAGTAGATCCAAGGTGTTACCTTTATTGTGCGTAGACATACGATTATGTAAATGCAAATGCTAATCGCCTAAAGCAGCAAGTAAATTGGCAGCATGGGGATCAGAAGGATCATTTGGGTGCACATTAAAATCTCCCAAAGCAATCAAATTAATATGAATAAGCATACAAGATACCAATTGAGCAAGGCTTTTAATAAATCAGATTGGAGGACGGCAGTAAAGCAAAACAATAAGAATTGAAGAGTTGTTGGGGAAAGCTGAAAGTGAACTAACCGATTGTGAGACACAGTAATAACAACACTAAAGAATTATACTATACAAATGCGAGGCCACCTCCTGCCGTAATGCTGGGGCGATAAAGCCTCTTTATCATATAGTCTGTCGTCCCATCTCCCAGCCTCTATCCAAAGAAGGAACTACCATTTGGCCACTAGGATTCACATTAGGCGCTCCCTCCTTTACACTAGTTCAAGGGGCACCCCTAATTGTACACTATCTAGACAAAAGCAACTAGGCCTTGAACTCCCTATGGAGACTAGTAATCAGCAAAATGACATCCATAAAAAGAACACCAGCATCCATGACGCAGATTCCGAAGTTCATACTACCAGTGTGAGCACTCTCCCACACCTAAGCACCAAGCTCCCTAGTCCCAAGATACCCGCAGCCCCAGTCACCCGAATATCTCACCTAGGAGCCCTTCACCACCCCAGTCACCTCCACAAAGCCTTCATCAATGCCAGATCTGTCCCCGCCCATGCCTTAGATATTAATGATCTGATCATATCCCAAAAACTAGATTTTATGGCCATCACAGAAATCTGGCTCCACCAAGCCTCAGGCCAGGCCCTCTCACTAGCTCTCCCTGAAGGCTTCACTATATTTAGGTGAGACAAAACCGACACCAGTGGCGGAGGCAGCACCCTCATCTACAGGGAATCCTTAAAAATCAGACCCCTCAGCAACTCTATGGATGGTAACTGAACGCCTTTCCAGTCAATCTCGCACCCACCCCCCTCAGATTCCATCACTATTCACATTATCTACGATCAGCCTGGCCCTACAGCAACTTTCTAAGAGGAGCTCATGCATATCATAGGCAGTAACATTACGCGTACCTCCAAAGCTATACTCCTGGGAGACTTCAATTTAGGCCTTTATGACCTTGCTGACAACCCCCTGCCTCTGCTGTAGCGACTGCTCTCTCAGACCTCGGCTTCAAACACTGCATCTCCACCCTCACTCACAACAAAAGCGGAACCTTGGACTTGGTAGCAGAAATGACAGATCACCAGTACCTCCATGGTCTAACCATCATATCTTTTGTTTCACCTTCCCACTGTTGAAACAACAGCCTTTGGTCCCGCCAACCTTACCACCTACCCTGGCCTGTAGCTCCCAGAAAATCTCAAAAGAGTCGATCACCCCTCTCCTTGCACCCCTAACCCCCGAACACCTAGACTCCAAAAACCCGAAGGTCTTAGCAGACTTGTATTCAAACACTAACCATTGCTATGAAAACGGTGGCCTCTTTTCTCCCTAGAAAGACAGAAGTGTGAAGCCACATGAACTCCTGGTTCACCCTGGAACTCCACGCCCTACGATCCAAAAAAAGGCAGTCAGAAGCTATCTGGAAGAAAGACCCCACCAACCTACCCAAAGCCACCTTTACCATAATTGCCAAAGAATGTAAGCAAGCCATCACGGCAGCCAATGCGGAAGCTTACAACACTAGAATAGCCAAAGCGAACTCCAATTCGCCAGAAGTTTTCAGAATTCTCAGAGAGTTGGAGACCTCTTCCACGCCCCCCACCATCTTCAACAAAGATGAGACATGGAGTACCAACATACAGAATGCCACGTGTTAAAAAAAAGCTCTTGACAACAGCAAAATACAAAAGAAATTAGCAGCTGTTAGCACCATCAACCAACCCCCCCACCCCCAACTACCACCAAAATACACAATGTACCAGCATTCCACTTTAGAGAAGTCACTGAATCCGAAACGGACAGAATTCTGAAAAATCTCAAACCATCTAGATGCAAAAGGGACCGTTTATAGTCATTGGATCGAATGCAATACCATCGAATGCCATCCCGTAGAAAAAAATGCAACGAAATAAACGCATCCAATGCATTTTTTCCCCCATTTCTTTTAAAGGGCGTTCCCTCCTCCAAGCCCTCTTTTTTAACCTTTAAAACCCCTTATAATTAAACTGAACCCTTTACCTTTAAAAAAATCAATAAATAAAAAACAAAAAAAATCAATGCTTTTTTTTTTCGATCAATTTTTTTCTATGGTATGGCATTCAATGGTATTGCATTCGATGCAATGACCAGATACCAAAGGGGACATATGCCCTGCCAACATCATCAAAGATTGTTCAGAATCCCTAGTCCCTTTCATTATGAAATTCATGAATGCCTTCTTCACCTCAAGTCGGGTCCCGGCTAGTTTAAAAGAGTCCTGGGTACTCCCATTAGTGAAAAAAACCTAACTCAACCGTTTAGTTCCAAACAACTACCACCCTTATCACACCAGTACCTTTTCTGTTAAAGATTCTGGATAGGGAAGCCTACAACCAAATCCAATTATATCTTGAAACTAACTACATCCTGGGGATGTGTCAATCTGGTTTCCGGCCAGGCCACGGCATGGAAACTGCGTTACTAGATCTGAAAATTCAACTCTACTTATTCAGAGATGAGGGCAAACCAGCACTCCTCCTCCTATTCGATCTATCAGCCGCCTTCGACCTAGCAGACCACAAATCTCTGCGCCACCACCTCACAACCTCAGCCAACTTCTCCCACGAAGCTGCATTGTGGATAGCCTCATTTCTGGAAAGTAGATTTATGAGAGTCTTCTCAGATACTGCAAATGCCCCTCGCATACCCATTCCCTATGGTGTCCCTCAAGGCTCCTGCGTCTCTCACCTGCCCTCTATGACATCTTTGCCAAACCTTTATTTGACCTCTTGGATGCCATTGACATATCATACACAAATGATGCTGAAGACACTCAAATCCTCTTCCCCCCGTCAGGCTCCTTCAATGAAGACTGCCTCACCATTGACATCATTTTCTCCACAATCCAGGCATGGATGGCCACTAACTACCTTTGTCTAAATGATGACAAGACGGAAATCCTGTTGGTAGGCTCTCCCGCGATGCTGAAGAAACCCGGTCCCAATACACCTTGTTCGCGATAGATTGGACACAGATCCCTGTCCTACCCTCTAAGAATTTTGGGCGTCCACCTGGATGCTGCACTATGCCTCACCAAACATCCTTGGCTGTTTACACTGCTAAGCTCATCAATTGCAGCCAGACTCTTCCTGACCCCAGACAGTTGCCCGATGATCGTCCAAGCAAATATCTTGGCGCAAGATTAGACTAGTGCAATGTCCTCTTTACAGGGACCTACAATCTAAACATCAACAAACTACGGGTAATCCAAAACACTGCCTTGTGAGCAGTGGTGAATATCTTGAAAAGAGACCACATATCAGCCACCAGGAAAAAGGCCCATTGGTTGCCTATTCGGGAAAGGATTATCTTCAACACCCTATCGATTACACACAAATGTTTAACCAACACGCCCCTCAATACCTGTCCCAGAAAGTCACAAGAACCAAGACGACCAGACCCGTAAGATCGATCTGTGCTCATCGCCTGATCCTACCAAAGGTGAAAAGAGTCAGAGGAGGTGGGGTCCGCTTCCCTAAAGTGTCTGTGAACCACTGGAATGCCCTCTGCCCTGATCTAAGAGCAGGAGGACACTTACTAGACCTTCCGAAAGGGCCTAAAAACTTGGCTATTTACCAAATGTGCCCTGGATGTCATCTGCAACTGCCACCCCCCGATCTTGTTGCTGCTACTTTATCTTGCCCATTTTTTTGTTTGATGAAGCCGATTTACCCTGTAACTGGTTAGCAACAGCGCCCTGATGCCTGTGGGCTTGTTACAATATAACAAAAACATTTGAACAATATCAGGATAAGAAAACCATGTTGTAAGATAGCCTGTCGCCGCCTGACCGTGGTGACCTTCGTTGGATCTGGTCTTCTTTGTGTCCCACAGGTGTCCAGAGGCCGTCTCTCCCACATACGTCTTTCGTCTTTGTTTGGGTCTTCAATTGGAAGCTTTCCCGAACAGATTCCTGTGCACCGCGACCGTCAAACTAAAATCCCTTGAAACAAAGGATCTCTGCTGTCTAGGCGGCCCTCGCGGTGGGAACAAGAACAGAAGAACAAACCTAGAATGATGTCTAGAAACTGAAGAAGTGGAATCCGGAACATCCAGAGCCAGATCTATGATGTTTCCTTGCACGCTGATTTTGGTGCTGCAGGGAAACCTCATTCTCCTCTCAGCACCCCTCCCGATGCAGATGACACCAGCGCAATCCCCTATCTCTCCCCTGTCGCCCTCTACCCATGGCCTTTTATGTGAGCCAGGGAGGTAAGGCACATCAATTGATACCTGTTGCTTTCTCCCTCCGTCTCCCCTAGGGTATTTGGCCGTAAATTCCTGGCCCTAACTCACTCTGACTTCACCTTTGGTGGTGGAACCTGGGTTAAGGATCCTTTCCTAGGCATATCTTAGTGTGTTGGATTGAGGCGACTACACACCTAAAGTTTACAGAAGGTTTATGTAACTTTGCATACTTTCTATAATCACCACCATAACCCACTGCACTCTTTCTGCATACACTTACCTGAAGTATATACTTTGGAACTGGTGACCTTTGGCCACAAGGCCCCAAACCATCTTAGGGCTGGACTTATCAAGATTGAGGGAAGATGTTACTGTGTTGATTCTGAAGAGTTGTACCTATTTTTCCTTGCATCTAACTGCTCACCTGTATTGCACTAGCAATTAATTCATAGGCAATTCTATTCTCCTAATGGTGAATGCATATGTATGTTTTATAAGGTTTTGTGCGACAATACTTAACTGTGATTTTTATATGCGTAGTGTGTAATTGAAGGTATAAGAAATAATTGTATTTGTATATGCTCACTGTTTAACTTTAATTACTAGTGTTCCTCTGTGTGGACTTAATTGTAGCGTAGACCACTCTCAACCTTAAATGCTTAGCTACCTTTTTATACCCAACCTATGTGGCCTCCCAACATCCTCCCACCACAGCTGATTTCGGATATCTATCACAACACTGAGGATCTGCAGAGTCCCAAGGCTCTGACCATTGGGGTGACCATTGTAGTGAAGTAGCCCAGGATGGCTTCTGGTTAGCCGACAGGATGGTATCAGGACTATACAGAACACTTCCAGCAGATGGATCTTCGATGCTAGGGCGGGACTGGTTGTTCCCAATGGTCCATGGGTCAAAGCACAGATGAAGGTCTTCTTGAGATCTGCAGAAAGAGAGGGCTTTGTCAGGCAAGTGAAAAAAGGGCTCCTGCGATCTTCGAACAAGTTGTGGGCCTTCAGCAGGCTGCTCTTTTTTTCGTAGGGGTCTTAGCGCCAATGATGATCTGTATGTGGCTGCAGGAGTCTTCCTTTTGTCCAGCATTTGGGCGCAAGTTGCTCTAGGACAACCAATGGCAAGGATCTCCATTCAAATTGGCATGGGCTATGCAATCCTGGACAGCCTAGGACGACTGCATCTGCCCAGCAACAGGCGCACCTAGTCAGGATGTGGACTGGGTCCAGACAGACCCTGCCCACAACATCCAGCACAGAAGGCTGAAGCTATGCCAAGGAAGGGCTCATCATATATGGAAAATGCGGCTACTCCAGGGCAGAAAGAAAATCAAACCACAAGACAGCCAAAGGACAGGGGAAAATACAATGTCATGTAACAGCCATTTTAGAGTACATGGTACAACGGTTGTAATTCAGGAGACTTTCCTTCGGGGTTCCCCGGCCCATGACTCAGCTGAGGGGACATCTAGGAGCAGAAACGTGTCACTGCAGGCCCAAGAGGATGCCCACAAGGTTTCAGACGGATCCATGCTTCACACAAAGTTGCACCGCAACATGGCACAAGTCCCAGGTACCTCCCCCACTTCCTGTCTTTTCAGGCACTCGGATAGCCTTGGCATATAGATCACAGTGACTTGTTCTTACTTGAGCCTTCTTCTACTTGCCTGGGTGGGGGAGATCTTAATGTCTCTTTTGTCTTTTGTCTGGCTTCCCTTGGAAAGCCCACCAAGGCTATCTGAGTGCCTGAAAGGCCAGCAAGTGGGTGAGGCACCCAAATCTCCCCTGCTCTTTGTTGTGCATAGCGTGCCTACCTGGAACCAGTTTGAATTGGGAGGCTGGCTGTTCTCTCTGGACAGCCACGTCCCAGATTTGCATGAAAGGCTTGTATGGCGATGGTCCTGGAGCTGAACCTGAGAGTCGACCAATGGACTGAAGATCAGACGAGGAACTCGTAAGACGATGTCCCAGCAACTTCAAAGCGACCACTAGAGCCATTGAGTGGCCGCTGAAGAACCAACACCGAATTCCAAGCAACAGGGAAGATCTCTTGAAGACTACTTCCTCCCTTGGACTGTCTCAAGACCACCTGCAATGTGTGCCATCCCACGAAGAGCCGTGACCCTCCCAGGCTACAAACTCCCAATACTGTGGGACCTGTGCCATTTTGCAGTGCAACGTTGTGTGAAGCATGGATCCGTCTGAAACCTTGTGGGCATCCTCTTGGGCCTGCAGTGACACTTCTCCTAGACATCCCCTCAGGTGAGTCGTGGACGGAGAACCAAAGAAAAGTCTCCCGAATGACAACAGTCGCTGACCAGATGCCTTTGAAGGGCTCCAACGCATCGGTGCCTTGAAGATGCCCTGCTGGGTGTCCAACTGCTTGAGTGAATCAGTCTGCTCCCTCCAAAATTCCTTCTTCAGCCATCCAGACAAAGAAATCTGAACCGGGGACAACTGTCGCCTCTCGTTGGGGACTAACCTGCTGCACCAAGTTCTTCACTGGTCTTGCTGCGTTGCTCAGGTGTTCTTGGAGGGTGCAGTTGTTACTTGAACCCCCTCCAGGGCACCCCGAGTCCCATTGGGGTGAACAACCCATTGGGATCTAAATTGCCCAGACTATTACTTACATGCAAACCTGAAGAAACCTTCATAGACTGCTCTGTATGCCGTTTACCTGCCTCTTTCCTCCTCAGTCCTTTGTCACTGGACCCCCAGTGCCCGCCTTGACTCAGACTCATTTAGTATAGGGTTTGACTTTGCAAGATTGGTTGGGTAGGGGATAAATAAAGTGTGCTACCTTTTATTCTACTATGATGTTACTGTGTGAATAGTACTTATATGACTTATTTCTAAAGGCTTAGTGTATATAAAATAAAGGACTATTTTTATATAACTGCTAGTGTGTCTGTTTTTCCTTGAACTGATTGTATGCTCCAAGTACTGTGTGCCTTACTACAGCCCTTCTCCCTCCTAGACTACGCCTGGCTGCTCAGCCATTGCTACCAAATCTTTGGGTAGGTCAGGCTAAACCTAAGGGGTACACCCAGTCACCCAAGGTGGGCTTTTCCAAGTTCTGGCACAGACAGTAACTTGTGTAAAACTCCCTAACACAGAGTCTCTGCCCCTCTCAGGTGTTGGGCCGCTGTCAGGCTTCCCTTGTTAGCGTACGTATCTCTATGTGTCCGCTCACTGCAGCATCTCCTCTTTCATCAGCTTCATCCCATTTAAATGTGAATTTGTATTTAAAGAGACATACTCATTTTTTTGCTTGACAATAACAAATGTCAATAACTTCTTTGGCCTTGTTATTATATTTTATGTCCTTTATGTTGTTGGATATTCCCAAATAGGCTATTTCAGAATATTCTTTAGGAAGTTTCTCCTGGGAATGAAGCCCTTGTCCCCAAAGGGGGGTGTCTCTCCCAGTGAGGTCCCGCTTGCCTCTAACCTTAGCGAGGATATTGTGGATTGGGCTCACCTCCCTAGCATCATAGGGGGTGGAGGGGCAGGATACCCCTTGGGTAGAAGGGACAAATCCCTAGCCACAAAAGTAGGTCAGAGATCCAAAATGTATTACAGGCACGGCTACCGCCAGTATTGTAAGGAGGCCCATGGTGTTTTGGTTGCGAGGTTGAAAATGGGCATCAACAGGGGTGTTCCTGTCACACTATCCCAGCCCTATGTGACCTGGCGGACAGACCGGCACCAGCGAGCAGAGCATGTCATTCTTGAATGGTGCCGGTGCATCCGGCTTCCCCCATTCCCATTGAGCCCAATGGGGCTCAATGGGAATGGGGAAGAATATTTTCCGGCGCCCGGGAATGGGCGATTACCGGGTCCAGCAAGGCCGCAATTAACCTGTAATTGCCCATTCCTGGGTGCCGGAAAAGAAATGATACCGGCAGTAGCCGTCTACCACCAGTGTTGTATTGAGGCCCATGGTGTTTTGTTTGCGAGGTTGAAAATGGGCATCAACAGGGGCGTTCCCGTCACACTATCCCAGCCCTATGTGAACAGTATGTGAACAGTAACCATGCTGATTCACACATCAGTGTCCTCAGATTATGGCTTTCATGCCCTGCCAGGAGGGCGAACATAGCCTTTAAACAGCCCATCAGCCCTAGCTAAGGCAGGCCTAAGCGAATCAATTTCTAGCGTGGTTGTCCTTTGTTAGACCTTCTACCATTCTGGGAGGGGGAGTCTGTGTGTGTGTTTTTCCTTTGGAGAGAACCCTTGGGTGTCCCCGCCTAGGCTCCAGTATGTCTTGGCAGGCAGGAAGTGGAGTTGTTCATTCCCCTGCCCTTTGTCTGCCTGAGTGCCTGATTGGAACCAGTGCCCACTGGGGGTCTGGCTGTCCTGAATGTACAAGTCAAACGCCCCTTTCTGTAAAATGGTGAGAGAGATTGCAGAGGAGTGTGTGCTGGAACTGTATAAAAGATGAGGCTTCTGGAGTGTAAAGGAAGTCGACCACAGAAACAGAAGTAACTGAAGAAGACGACCAGTGACGCCTACAGACCCTTTGTGAGACTGAAGCCACCCCTGCTGCCCTGACCCTGTTTTGTATGCGACAGAGTAGCTCTGAAGAGGACGACTCCTTCCCTTTGGCTGGTGGGACCAATCAGTCCCAAAATGAACTTTGAAACAAGCCATCTCCCGAGATCCTAGGAGCTTCGATAGCTGAAGAAACTCAATACCAGGAGAAGTGCTTCCCATTTCAAATGCATCCTCGTGGAAACGCTGAATCCATCCAAATCTTCGCTGAATCTGTAAGGACACTCCAGAGATCAGATTCAATTCACCCAGACCCCCAGTGTGGGACTGCAGGAAGCGAAGATTGAAGGGGCGATCCATGTCCTTTGTTGGTGCTGCTGAAAAGGGGCCAAAACCGCAGCGTGAACCAAGAAGTTGCTAAAAGCCATGCTACAGGTCCTCCCTCGAGACTGCTGCTGAGATACACCATCCATTGTCCTGTGTAAGGAAGGCATGGTATCAACAGTAAGACAGAAAAGTGACCACAGTTCAAGTGTGTTTTTTTAACTTCCATTGGGTTTGAGAAAAACGCCCATCTAATCCTAAATCTAAAGATGGGAGCAAGCTACGACAATGACATAATAACGCAGTCCTAGTGATGTCTTGTCAAAATAAAAGGGCCTATACTAATAAACCTATTGCCAGTCCTTACCTCTAAATACAAATAGTGTATGAAACAATGTTATGTAAAAGAAAAACAGGATATTCAAGCTGTAGGCTTCCCTTCGCCAGGTTTTTAGCACGGGACAAGGTGGAACACTCATGCTTAGCACAGTCTCTGGCTTCTCTAGCACGAGAGTGCAGTTCAAAACTGCACCCTTCCTGAAACTTGCAGATCTTCACCATTAACCTTCACAGGACAGGAAAATGAATATTTAAAACACCACCAGTATTCTTTATTCTGCAACTCACAGTATCCTATGTAGTATTCATCAGCAACAATTGTTCATCATTTATATGGTTTTTGAGAAAGGAATCAGCACACAAATAAATGAGGACTGAACCTACTTAAATTGTGAAAGAGAGGAAAGCCCATATTTTTTACTGCACCTCCTGAAGAACCGCCTGCCATTAAGGCGGGGAAAGACGTGTCGAGGTCCAGGCACTCCGATCTAATTGGAACCCATAAGACTTAACAGTGAACTTAACTGAATTTCATTTATTTTTGTACCTTAAAGTACAGTTACTCTAACTGGATTGGAACTCAAAAGGCTCATCAGTGAACAAAACTAAATTGTCCGTTTGATCTTCTTGACTCGAGTATATAACTTCTAACTAATAAAGGAACTAATTGAACTACGAATTGCACGCATCAAAATCTTTTTTGGTATAAACGCAACTTAGGGCTTGTTAACCATTCAAAACTTCATCATGGCCTTCTGTGCCAAAGTCTCTTTGCCATTCAAAATTTCATCTTTTAGAGGGACTGATGCAACAAACGATGTTCCTTTCCTTTTGTATTTCACATATACACAGTATTCTAAGGTGTTTTACTATCCACCT
The DNA here is from genome assembly GCF_040938575.1 of Ambystoma mexicanum. Classification (NCBI taxonomy): domain Eukaryota; kingdom Metazoa; phylum Chordata; class Amphibia; order Caudata; family Ambystomatidae; genus Ambystoma; species Ambystoma mexicanum. The sequence goes on from NC_090940.1 coordinate 167,844,089, forward strand.
CAGATCTCCCTCTGCCGGGCTCAGATCCACTTTGACATCAAATCTTCAATCAGTCTTCCTCCGCCGGGCTCGGACCAATAACACACACTTGCTTTAACCCAAAGCTTTCAATTGATCTCCCTCTGCCGGGCTCGGACCAACTTTATCTACTTTGCCATAAACTTTCTTTATCAATATCGAAGACTTGGACTGTGAGCAGGGTTATACTTGACCCGTAGCAGGAAAACTTCCATTCATCTTTCCTTTGCCACTCTTCCACTTTTGTTAACTCTCAGCTGGATACCTTGCAGAGACCTTCGATTGAGCACACACGCATAGCCGGAATACTCTGTCAAAGGTATTGTATCTTGGTTTCAAAGTTCAATCACCCATCTGCCGTTCGATTTAGCTAGCGTTGGTTATCACACGCCTTGCAAACAATGTTAGTTTCACACTCACCATACAATGTTGCTGCTTGCAACATTGGCTTCAACACAGATCGGTCCTTATCAGTGTCCCCAACTCACAGGCTGTGTTGATTTCACTGATGCTGCCTTGTTGTTGGAGCCAAGGATAGTACCACAGCAGCTGATTCTTCAGCTGGGTTTCCTGGTCTTAAGTTTTCTATTCTCGAGGTTTCATGAAAGTAAGGGTTCCTTGTCGAAAAGGTCAAGGGATCTTCTCTCCTTGCAAACCCCTTCTGTTTCGCTGTCTTTCTCTTCTTGTTAAACTACAATCTTGGAACTGCTGTTTCCCTGTTTACTTTGCCTCGCTCAGACTGTGCTCCCGTGATCCGCCTTTCATCCGTGTCGGGAAGTGTAATGGAAGTCAGTTGTGTGTGTTAGTAATTGCCTGACCTTGACTGACCATTGTATTGGAACACGTCAGGTATACGGCTCGGGTGTTAGTCCGCTTTCTCTCATAGCGGGCTATCCATGAGAAAGGGTTTCTGTTGTAAAAGGGGGGGTGAGTTCCTAAATATCCCACCTGGTAGGATGAGGTAAAGTTGTTACAGGGAAGGGGATACCGCATCTCGCCATCCGGTGTCCCACTCCTCCCTGAAGATCCCTCACACAGGTGATCCTCCCGCACTGGTCCACCCCCAGAAACTGGATCCAAAAGCAGTGGCTGTGTCTCCTGACCACCTAGATGACAGATCCCTGGGGACTACTGTGTGAGACACCTTCTGGTTTCTCACACCTGCAAAATGAACCAAGTTGCTGAAAGTTGTGCTGCAGGTCCTCCCTCGAGACTGCTGCTGAGAGACACTGTCCATTGCCCTGCCTTTCATCACCAGACCAAGGAATCCGGAGGCCGGTTCGAGAGCTGCCACATCGTTGAGAAGTGAACACAAACACTTTCTTCAAACCAAAGTTACTGTGGGGGAAAAAGGTATTGCTTACCTGATTCCAAGTAGTCGCCTCAGAGCGTTGGAGGGAATCGTACCAGTACTGCGACCACACATGGTCGCCTGGTACAAAAACGGCACCTTTAAAAAATGCTGACCCCCCCATTACTGCGACTAAAGGAAGCAGGGGATGCAGGGGTGTCCCCCACTTCCGTTAAATAGAGTGTGGGGGGACAAGAAGATTTAGAGGAAAAAAAACAAAAAAAAAGGGACACTGCAGCGCCAGTGCTGACCCACGTAAGTGGGTGGGAACGGACACTGCAGGGATCGAGGGAAGCCGGTGGCACACTAGTGACGGGGGTGGGGAGGGGCAGTGGTGTAGGGGGATGCGGGCCACAGTGGTCCATCTGATCAATGCACTGTGCCGTAATGGTCATCGACATTTTCGTCTGCGGAATTACGGGCAGCGCAGTGATCACATGGATTCACGGAGTGCACGTAGAGGTGTAGTTCTCCTTTGTTAGTTGCTAACTTGCTGCTTCAATAACTTTAGACACTGGAAGAAATCAGCAGGAACTCTTCATAATTAGCTGTTTCTCAAGCCAGGCGAAGAAACCATCTCTAGAACCTTGAACTAAGCTTTTGTTGCACGAACCACTTCTTTTCCTCCCTATAAGTGACGTTTCTATATGTGGTTGGAGAGTAAATGCATGACCATATCACCTGTTGAAAATCACATGAGTGCGCAATTACCGATAATATGATAACCGTCTTTTCCCTTTCTAGCGTTGCTACAAATGTAACCGCGAACAAACACAAAAGTGAAAGTGCCCTTTGAAGTGTATTAACTAGTATTCCCAAGTGTTCTACCGTAAACATCTGAAATATTTAAAGTGATTCTGGTGTAAATATAATAAATATATATATTAATATTTTACAGCAGGAGGACTTCAGGATCTGCAGCCAAAAACCTGGTCATTGGATTCCTTGTCGTGGTGACTGCAAACAGGACAGGACCTTGGAAGGGACTTTGCAGCAGGGATCAAAGGAGAAGGCTCTAGGCAAGGTTTTTCTCACAGCTGTATGCCGTTCTGTGGATTTGGCGCCTTTTACAGCACAGAGGAAGACAGAATATCGCGGTCAGATTCACGTCATTACAAAGGTCCAGCACTTTGGTGAGGGGACTTCTCGGACTCGATTTGGGTCTCTGGAGATACACCAGGATGCGCACAAAGTTTCAGCGAGATTCAGAATTTGGAAAACCATGCACCGCACAATGGCTCGAGGTCCCATGGTATTGCAGCCCGCAAGGTCGCAGCATGGCGTGGCATGGCTCAAAATGCAGGTCCTCTTGAGTCTAGTGGATCTTACCAGGCTATGGGTCGTCATTTTCAGGGTGCCCAGGTCGACTGGAAGGGAGGGCTACAGCAGGCTCATTTTACACAGCAGGCTCTCCGGTCGCTGGAAATCATCTCAGACGATTTTCCTTCATCATCCCCTTCTGTTTTGGTTCCAGTGGTTGACTTGTCTTCAGCTTCCAGGTTCGGAGTATTTAACAGGAACTACAGCACAACCTCTGCATTATCTCCCTGCATTTTACAACAAGGGGCAGTCTAGTTGTCCAAAGGACAGCCATCCCCCACTGGGATTTGCCCCCATTCAGGCAAGGAGGAAGAAAAAGAGCTGTGGAGTTTTGACTCCTCCCTCCTTTCCTGCCTTCACAGACACACTGGAGCCTGGGCATGGAGTCCAGGGGACTCCCACTGAAGATAAAAAAAAATCACACAAAGGAATTTCCTGCCCTGGATGTCAGGGGAAGGAACGGGAAAGGACAAGAAACATTAAAATGGCAAGAAAAGAAGACTGGGGCCATTTTGGTAAAATGAGCACTCATAGGTGCCTTTACTGCAGCTGTCAACACAGCCCGCGGTAAAGGTGCACCAAATTAATACAAGGTATCACTGCCACCAGCCATTGAAGGTAAGCTTGTCCCTGTAACAGAATTGTTACAGTTTTAGTGTGAAAGGGGATACTTTGCATCTCCCCAGCACTCCACATTAGGTGGGGTGTGCTGGTTACACCAAATAAAATGCAAAAGGGATCCAAAGATCCGTTCTACACTTGGGAACTGTAGTTCTCTCAAGGTTAGCCAGAGAAAGTTAAAAGGGGAGCACCTAGGGCATCCAGCAACAACAGGCACTTATTGCCAAAAAGTTGTTTAAGAGGATAACTTTACAAAGACACACTGTAGAGTCTAAAGAATGACACCCATAAAAAGAGTAAAAGATTCTGCGAGTGTGGAAAAAGGTTCCCACTCAGAGAGGTATAGGGAAAAATAATCCACCTGTAAAGCAAAAAGTTCTGGGGTTCACCCAGGTGAGGAAGATTTACAATTTCTATGAAAATCTTACCTAACAGAAATCAAGGAGATCTCGGCAACACTGCACAGAAAGTGCTGTGTGCTGCAATAATAAAATGTAGACACCAGAAAAAAATGTAGGCAAGCATAACTCCATTAAAAAGTGGTAAAAAGGGTTTCCATGATCAGAGTAAAAGAATGAGTGAGTGTGGAAAAAAGGTTCCCACTCACTCGGGAGAATCAGTCGAAAAATCCAATAGTCCAGCAAAAATACTTGGGGATTCACAATGTTTGGAGAATTTCACTCAAAAAGCAAAATCTACCCAATATTATGATCCTCCATTTTACCAACTTTAAAAGTGGTATATATTGGGCAACTTGCTTTTTCTCCTGCAAGATGTCTTCTATAAAGTATGGATCCTCTTCTGCCTCGTCGTTTCTATCTGAAACATTTTAGTGGCCCTTTTTAAGAAGATCATTATACAGGCCCTGATCATCGGAAAGTGAGGATGTTTTGGATTTACAATATCTTGTGATGGCATAGAGTAGTCCTCTGGCTCCATTTCTTGGTCTTCCGCAAAGGTGGCATCCTCTTCCGAGTAGTCTTCTTACTCTATTAATTCCTCCTCTAATGGAATATTTTGTACTTTGGTCTTCCAAACGGGTGAACTATCCTCACTGACTGTATGTTTCCTTTTTAGTAGATGCTTTCTTTTCATCTTTATAGTTTTTAGAAGGCAGATGAACAACAGCACAATCCAGCACAGGCAACAGACAGCTATACAAAGCAAAATCCCAAACACATAAAGCAAGGCATCGCAGACATGGTTAGCACCAAAAATCAGAATTACACCGGCCCCCCCCCCACAAAGATTCACAAAGTTTCACAGTGACAAGTATTCCAACAAATACTTAAACTCAAGGTTTCTTGATAAAACAATTGGAACAAGTTACTTACCTGTAACTGTTGTTCTCCAGCATGGGTCTGGCATGGATTCACATGCTCATGAATATTCCCCGTAGTCAGGCTGGGAATCCTCGGTAAAGAGAAAATCAGTATCAGTTTTGTTTCTGATCTGTCTTTCTTAGTAGTAACCAATCCTGGTCTCTGGGTCATACTGCCCCCAGCCAATGACTGCCCTCTCCCTAAGCCCCTCCCCTGGCAGCCATCCTCAGATTTGGTAGCACGTAAAGTGGCAGTATGACCATTTGAAGAGCCACAGAGGGGAGGGAGGGAGGGAGGGAGGGTTCACATGTGAATCCATGCCAGACCCATATGGAGAACAACAGTTACAGGTAAGTAACTTGTTCCTTCTCCAGGATGGGGTCTGGCTTGGATTCACATGCTCATGAATATAAGAATACATAGCAGTACACACATGCACAACCACGGGGAGGTGGCAAGGCTCACCATTAAGCATTACATAAACTCAACATTAAGCTTCTCTTACCTCCTCACCAGGCCCACCTTCAGGCGAACAGGTTGCGCAGCACTGCTTGGCCGACTCTGGACTCCTCCCTGGAATCCCAGTCGATGCAGTAGAATCTCGTGAAGGTGTGCGTCGACCTCCACGTTGCAGCCCTGCAGATGTCCAGCAGGGGTACACCAGACAAGAACGCTGTGGTAGCAGCGATTGCTCTGGTCGAATGGGCTCTCGGACAGCCGGTTTGCCAACCGGTGGCAGTGCATGATGCAGCCGGAGAGCCATCTGGAAATGGAAGCCTTCGAGAGGGCCTTCCCTTGATTCACAGGTCCAAAGTTCACAAACAGCTGTGATGTCTTCCGAAAACTCTTTGTGCGGTCCACGTACAACTTCAGTGCTCTAGCTACATCCAGCGAGTGCAAAGTCCTTTCGGCCCGCGACGAAGGTGACGGGAAGAAAACTGGTAACACCAAGGGCTCGTTGAGATGGAAGTCCAACGGCACCTTGGGCATGAAAGAGGGGTGCGTCCTCAGCATCACCCTCGTCTCATGAAAAGTCAAGCATGGAGGCTTGCAGGATAGGGCCTGGATCTCTCCCACTCGTCATGCGGAGGTGACGGCCACAAGAAATGCTGTTTTCCACGACAGCAACTTCAACAGTGCCGAATGTAGAGGCTCGAAGGGCGCCCCCCATGAGCCTGGTCAGCACCACGTTGAGCTCCCACGCCGGGGCCGGAGCCTTCACCGGCGGGAATGAACGGAACAGTCCCTTCATAAACTCTTTCACCAGGCGATGAGACCACAGAGATGATCGTCCCGTAGTTTTGGTGTAGCGGGATATCGCCGCTAGATGTATTTTGATGGAGGCATGAGCCAGCCCCGCCTTGGCCAGCGACAGCAGGTACAGCAGCACTTGAGGGGCCGTAATTCGCAGAGGGTGAATCTTTTGTGCACGGCACCAGACAGAGAACCTCTTCCATTTGTATCCATAGCACTTGAGAGTTGAGGACGCCCTGGCCTTTGCAAGCACCTCCTAGCAGTCCGCCGGGATATCGTACTCTCCAAACTCTAGTGCCGCAGGAGCCAGGCCTGCAAGTTCAGCGACCCCGGGTCGTGATGGAGGATGGAGCATCCTTCTCTGGAGAGAAGATCTGCGTCCGTCGGTAGTTTGACTGGGGGTGACGCTGACAAGTCCAGAAGGTCCGGGAACCAGATCTGTCTCGGCCAAGCCGGTGCGACGAGGATCATCCTGCACTGGGACCTCTTGAGCTGGTTGACGAGTCGCAGTAGCAACGGCAACAGAGGGAACACATACAGGAACAGGCCGTCCCAGGGGAACGAGAAAGGATTGCCCATGCTCCTCGGCTGGGGAAACCTGCTGACGAACCTCTGGCACTTGGAGTTCGCCACCGTCGCGAACACGTCGATCTGGGGTTTGCCCCATCGTCGGAAAAGCCGATCCACTTGGTCCTGACGCAGTTCCCACTCGTGGCCCGAGCGCAGCTCCCTGCTGAGCGAGTTGTTGATGGTGTTCTTTATCCCTGCTAGGTGGAAGGGTACCAGAAACATCCCCTGGGCAACGGCCCAATGCCACAGTTCCTGGGCCTCCTTTGATAGGCCCGGGTACCTGGATCCTCCCTGCTTCCGGATGTAGAACATTGTGGTGGTGTCGTCGGTGAAGATCCTTACCACCTTGCCCTTGAGGGATGGGAGGAACGACCCGAGAGCCCAGAACACTGCTCGGAGCGGCAGGATGTTGATGTGGAGTGACCTCTCCTCCGGGAGCCAAAGGCCTCTCGCGTGAAGATCTCCGGTGTGTGCTCCCCATCCTTCCAGGGAGGCATCCGTTGTCACCGTCTCCTGGTGAGCTGGGGTCTGAAAGTCTGTGCCCGCCGCAAGATGCGCGCGGGTGCCCCACCACCGAATAGCTTGGTGGAAGACCACGGGATCTTGTCTTCAAAGCTGCCCGTCGCTTGCATCCAACGGGCGTTGAGGAACTCCTGTAAAGGGCGCATCCGCAGCCTGCATAGGCGCACCAGGTAGATGCAAGAGGTCATCATGCCGAGAAGGGACTTGATGGACCTCACCCTGGCCACGTACGTGGCCAGCAGGCGCTGCACCTTGCCCAGGATGGCCTTCGTCCTTTCCTCTGACGGAGAAGTCAATCGTGCCACTGTATCGAGCTTGGCTCCCAGAAACAGTGCGACCTGTGACGGAACCAGGTGGGATTTGGGGAAGTTGATGGAGAATCCCAGATCCGTGAGCAGTTGGACAGTCTTCGCTGTATGCTCGATGGCGAGCTCCCTTGTTCTTGCTCGGATGAGCCAATCGTCCAGGTAGGGGTAAACGTGGATCCCCTGCAGGCGCAGCCGCGCCGCCACCGGCGCTAGGCACTTGGTGAATACCCTGGGCGCCTACTTCAATCCGAATGGCAGGGTCTTGAATTGGTAGTGCCGTCCTTGGACTACGAATCTGAGAAACTTTCGGTGACTTTTTAGAATGGGGATGTGGAAGTAAGCATCCTCCAAGTCCAGCGACGATAGGAAGTCGCCTTCCTCCAGCTGTCCCAGCACATGCTGGAGGGTGACCATCTGGAACTTCTGGGCCTTGATGCATTTGTTTAGCCGACGCAGGTCCAGGATGGGGCGCCAACCACCTGTCTTTCTTTCTGACGAGGAAGTATCATGAGTATACTCCGGAGCCCCAGAGCCTCTTCGGGACGAGCTCGATGGCACCTTTCTTGAGCATCGCCCTTACTTCTAACAGCAGTTGAGGGACGTGATTTTCCTTCTTGGCCACGGGAGGAATGCGGGGGCACTTCTTTAGAAATTCGAGGGTGTGCCCGTGGGCCAGGGCATCCAGCACCCAACGTTTGGTGGAGATGGACTCCCACATGCTGACAAACTTCGCCAGCCGGCCTCCCACGGGGTGCTCAGGTCGGGGCCCGACGCTGCGGCCAGTTCAATCCTGCTTAGAGGCGGCCTTGCCGCCCTGGCCTCCCCGGTGACGAGATCCTCCTGACTTGGCGCGCCCTCTGTAGGCCTCTTGCGACGAGGAACGGGCTGCCTGGCGGTACGTAGAGGAGCCACCGCCGAATCCTTTGGAGGCACCTTGCTTCCCTCCAGAGTTCCGAAAGGGCGGCCGTGGTTGCTGCAAAACTCCCAAGACCCGAGCCGTCTCCGTGTCGGCCTTGATGGCTTGAAGTGACTCATCCACTGTTTTTCCAAACCGGTTGTTCCCGTCGAAGGGCATGTCCAAAACTCTGGTTCGCACGTCCTGGCGGAAATCTGTTGCCTTGAGCCATCCCCGCCGTCGAAGGCAAACACTGTTGCCCAACTGGCGGAACCCGGTGTCAGCGATGTCCGTGGCCACCGTTATGGCGTGGTCCGACGCCACCTCACCTTCTTGCAGGATCTCCAGGCCCTCCGCCCTCTTGTCGTCCGGTAGAAAGTCCAGCAGGGGAGTGATCGTGTACCACAACTCCCTGTCGTAGCGGGCCACAATCACTAGGGCATTGGCCGCCTTAATTGTCGTCGCCGCAGACGAGATGACTCGTCCCATGGCACCCAGTTTCTTTCCCTCGCCGTCAGGTGGGGAGGTTGAAGTTAAAGCCGTCGCCCCGCCGCTTTCTTCTTGGCCGCCGCCGAGATAACCGAATCTGGGGTCGGATGTGCCCTAAGGCACAAAGGGGCAGAATCGGGGACCCGGTACTTCTCGTACCGATCCCTCTTGGCAAACGTCATGGACGGGTTCTTCAGTACAGCAAGTCCCCCGTCCCAGATGTCATCAAGCAACGGCACCGCGAGGACCGTCTTCCTCTTGGCCTCGCGCCGTTGATAAAGGAAGCCTTCCTCCTTCTGTTCCTCGGGGCAGAGCTGGAAAAGCTTGGATGCCCTGGCAATCATGGCATGGAAAGAGCCAATTTCGTCGGGTGGGGAGGCCTGAGTGGGTGGTGATGGAAGGCCCATCCCGTCGTCACCACCGTCATCATCCGTCCCCGTCGTGGCCGTATCTGTTCCCGTGTCCTCCCTAGGATCAGGGGAAGGAGATGAAGGCTGAGCGGGCCGCAAGGGCTGGATGAACTCTCCTCAGCTTGTTTGGAGGGCTTCCCGATGGGCCCGGTTCTGCTGGGTCATCCATTGGGGGTAGAGGCAACCTCGTCCTTATCTCCGTGCATAAGATTTGGATTGCCATCAAAATGGCCACCGAGTTGTCCTGAGGCTCGGGCACTGGTTGCGCCGGGCGCGATGGCTGCTCCTCCTCCACGGGAGCCTCATCGGCGCAACCGTCGCTCTCTTCGTCCGCCTCCTCGGGATTCCTCCCGTGGGACCGGACCTCCTCAAACCTCTTGTTGAGGCCCTTCACAACTTCAACCAGCTCCTCCTCAGAGGCTGTATCCGAGTCCGTAACGGCCAACTGCCCCCCCTCTTTTTCCACAGGGGTCTTCACGGGGGTTTTATCGATGGGCTGAAAAGAAGATTACCTCCGCGGTGGCAGAAAAACTCTGGGCCCCGAGGTCGCCTCCACTGGTGTAGCCTCCACAGGCTTCGCCAGGGCCGCCACGACTCCCTCGATAGAGGCCTTAGCCGGGTGAATCAAGGCCTTCACCACCTTGGGCGCGCTTGAGGGCTTCACCTTGGGGGGCGTGGGGGGGAGGGTCATCGCCTCGCTCCCCCTCGGCTGACTCCTTCGAGATCGACCAGGACTTCTCCAGAAGCTTACCCGGGTTCTCGGATTTTCTTTTCCCCAAGCCAGAGCGTTGGCTCGTGGTTGATGGCGTTGGTGAAAGAGCGTCCTGCCTGGCAGCCAAGGAACCAGACCCCTCCGCGCTCCCAGTGCCCGCGGACTCGCAGTGCTTTACCTTCTGTTGGTCCCCCGTCGCCGGAGCGCCCTCAAAGGACTTTGAAGACCACTCGGACCTCTTCTTCTCACCTGCCGGGCTCTTCCCTTCCAGCTAGTTGTTAAGGCGGATACGCCGATCCTTCATGGTCCGTTCCGACATGTTCATGCAAAACGCACAGTCCTTCTCCACGTGAGTTTTGTCTTCATGAAGGCAGTAGAGACATCTCGAATGCTCATCCTCCTTGAAAACATTCTGTAATCCGCATCCAGGGCAGTTCCTGAACAGCTTGGATCCGGGCATCGAACTTCCCTTGTCCTGAGACATGTCCATGGGGTAGGCCTCAGATCTTCTGGAATCCTCCAAGAAGCGTAACTCGACAAAAACTTCACCCTTGAGGGGCGTAGAAAATTCCGAAACGGGTCCCTGTTGATCGGAAGTAGAAACGGTGGAGCTTGAGGCTCAATTGACCAAAAAAATGAGATTAAACTCCTTGAAAAAACGCTAAAAGCAGTAAAAGCTCGAGAGCTAAAGCACGAGGACTCCCAAAACTTGAACGTGCGGTAAAAATCTGAGGATGGCTGCCAGGGGAGGGGCTTAGGGAGAGGGCAGTCATTGGCTGGGGGCAGTATGACCCAGAGACCAGTGATTGGTTACTACTAAGAAAGACAGATCAGAAACGACCCTGATACTGATTTTTTCTTTACCGAGGATTCCCAGCCTGACGACGGGGAATATTCTTGAGCATGTGAATCCATGCCAGACCCCATGCTGGAGAAATTTATTTATTTACCGGTCAGTTGTTTAGGCCTTCTTTAGAAGGGAGCAATATAAAAGCAACACACAAATACCTTCAAAATACACACTCTTAGTTCCTAAATCAGCATGCCCCCATTGGGGATGCCACACAGACACTTCCTACACCCTCAGGTAACATCAATAGTTAAGACAATGGACATTGATATGTTACTGTTAGCATTTAGAATAGCACTGAGATGTGTTAAAGAAAAGGTTATTAAGAACTGGCAAGAAATCACAAATATTCTTAAGCAGGCAAATACTTTTCAACCCTCCCTAGTGTCGGAGGAGATGAGTCGTTCAGTGAAACAGGCTAGGTCAAAGTCAATAGGCAAAAGTCTATGTAGCTAAAGCACTTCTTGCAGGTAAGTAGAAAAGTCTTTGCACAATGTGTTAGAGGTCTTTAGTGACGAAGAAGAATTAATGTAGGGCCACAAGCTGTTAGACTTGTGAAAGAGTAGAAGCAAATCTACAACAAGAGGCAAGTTCTCTTAGACTTTACAGTACCTTTGGCTGGAAGAAAATGCAGCAGATGACTTCTGATCCTGTGCAGCTCTACAGATCCTGGTGTTCCTGAGCCTCAGTCGTGGGGACAAGAGAGAGGACTTCTGGGGACTCCTGCACTGCAATGGGGCGGTTACAGACAGCAACTGGCAATCTTCAAACTAGTGGCATTTCGGTGTTTCAGCTCCTCGCGTCTACTGCAAACAGCACCACTGCGGTTCCTGGATGTCGAGATGGACTTTCCCTGCATCTGGGGTCCAGCACTCTGTTGAGGTGGCTCAGTCAGTTCTGCTTCCTGGGAGTCCGGAGGATCTTCCTGGTGCTCTTGGCCAGCTTAAAAGCAACACACACAAACTGGTGTTCCTCTCCCTGGTATTTCGGTTTCCAGCAGCAACTCTGTGGAAATTCAACCAGCTCCGAGAAGGATGTCCAGGTGGCTTACTTTGGAATTGATCGGTTCTATCAACTCAAAGGGAGAAGTCGTCCTTGCAGGGGCTTCTCTGTCAATACGAATTTGGAGTTTCAGCACAGCAGCAGGGCTTCACTGGGCAAACCAACGGTCCAGGAGTTGCAGCAGGCGTCCTCTTCAAGTTCTTCTTCGGATTCCTTCGTCTAGTGGTCGACTCTGCCTTCCAAGCCAAAAAACCTTGCCTTTTATGCAGGTTTCTCCCATTCATTCCAGCCAGGCTCTCAATCACCCAGCAGGGTGGCTGTCCTTGCCGGACAGCAAGCCAGCCAATCACCTAGGAGTGCATTCCTGTCTCCTAGGAGACTAAGCACAGGAAGTTTCGGGCACCTCCCTCACTTCCTGCCCCCACCAGACACCTGGAGCCAGAGGCGGGCTTCACCCATGAATACCGCCAAAGACAAAACAAACAAAGGGACCAAACCTGGTTTGGTGTGCAGAGTAAATCTCAAGAAATGGCGAAAAAAAGACAACCAGGGCCATTTTGACAGAAATGGCACCCAAGGGTGCTTTACTGCAGCTGAGAATACAGCCCGTGGTAAAGACACACCACGGTAGTAAACCACTGCCTCCAGCCATTCATCGAGGAAGGGGTAACAAAAATGTTACATGAGAAGCTAGACAAAGGGGAGATTATATAACCCCTCCAGCACAGATAGTGTGTGCTGGGTCTAGAAATTTAAAAGTAAGTAAGTCAATTTCACTTTACTGCTCTTGGAAACAGTTATCCAAGAGAAAAGGTAGTTAAACCTTTGGGGAAATCTGGAAGACTTCCCTGTAGCACTACACTGAATGTGCTGTGTGCTAAAATGTAAAAGGATGTCTATGGAGTTTGTCAGACTCCAAAAACCAAAAGAAACAGAGTTACAATCACATTAAAATACATGAGAGTGGGGAAAAAGGGTCTTGTTCTCTCCAGGTAAAAATGAAAAAGTCCTAGAGTCCAGCAAAAGAGCTGGGGGTCTCTAAGGAAGAGAGGAATTGGCACATTTCTGAGAATTCTCCTGAACAAGGGCCCACCAATCTCACCCAAACAATTATAGCAAAGGCAGATATTTGTATAATTTAGCCTTGTAGGCGCCATAGTAGGAATCTTGTGTATAGTTGATGAAAGGGAGGCAGGTGGACACATAGGAGGTATAGCGACCTTCAGACAAGGCCATTATTTTTTCTGAGGCCAAAATCTCCAAAAGTTTACTCCACCAGATGGCCAGGATGGGCCCCTCAGCTGACATCCAATTGTGGGTGGGGGTGATCTTGGCCACCAAGAGGAGAAATTAGAGAAGTTTAGCTTTGTGGCCCATCACAACTGTCACCCAGAAGAATCAACAAAGGGTGCAAGGGGAGGGCAACTTGCAGTATCTCCTTAATGTGTGCAAGGACCTCTTTCCAATACATCTGTGCCTTCGAGAAACTCCACCACATGTGGCAATAAGTCCTTTTTTCTCAGCAGCCCCTCCAACAAGTCTTTGAATATGAAGAATGTATGTGGTGCAATCTATCAGGGGAATAGTACCAACAGCATAACTTAAATTGACATTGTCCATGGTACATCTCATGCTCTTGCGGTTGCGTTCCCATATACGTCACCATGAGTCATCAGCAATGGGGGAACCCAGATCCCTTTCCCGGGCCTGCATATATCGCAATTGATCTTGAGGGGTAAACTGATCTATTAAGTTATAGAGCCCAGTAATCCCACCCATAGTCTTGCCAACCCTAAAAGTAAGCTGCAATGCATTAAGTTCCCTAGTACCCCTCTGTCGGCGTGTAGGATGTGATATCCAATGGCGAATTTGCAGTTAACTGAACCTATCCCCTTCTTGAAGTTTGAACGTATTCTTGCATCCCCCATATGTAAGTGGGATTCCGTTCCTATAAAGATGTCAGAGTTCTAAAAGTGGGGACAAAGAGGGGCAAAATCTGAGCTACCAAGTACAGGTAAAAGCGGGCCAAGACCAACCGGGGTGCCCCATCTTTTGGTAGCCAGGTCCCAACACGAGATTGCATGCAATGCAGAGGAAAGGAGAGTGGCATCAGGTCATTTGACATAAGCCCAACCGAACAGTAAGTGCTGCAGAGAGATCAAAGAGGCTGCCTCTTCCATGTGAACCAGATCAGGGTCTCTCCAATTTGGCCCCAAGGAAAGAAATGTGAAAGTTGTGAGGATAAGTAATAGCGGTAGATATCCAGGACCCCCAGACCTTCCAAGATCTACCTACGGAGCAAGGCCCTCTTTGCAATGCGTGGCTTGCGGTGCTGCCAAATAATCTCCAGGATTTTCTTTTGTAGCGTGTGTATTTTATGTGTGGGGACCATCGCCAGGAGGACTGTAAAGTGATAAATGAGTTTCGGAATAATGTTCATTTTCACAGCAGTGATACAGCACAATTAGGAGATGGTTTGCATATTTCAACGCTGGAGGTCCAATGTAAGGTGATCAAATAGCAAGGGGTAATAACTGAATATAGCGACTTAAGTGTACTGGTATCCTGACCCCTATGTAGTCAATGTGATCTTGTTTTCATTGGACTCAGGAAATGCCATTGAATCTCGTCAAAGCTGTAGGTGTCAAATTGATAGGAAGGCCTACAGACTTGGAATAATTAATGGCGAATCCAGAGACCAATCCAAAGCGCTCAAGCTCAGCCATTAGGGCCTGGACTGACTCACCGACCTCCGTCAGCGAGCGTAGGACGTCGTCCGCATACAGATAGATTTTATGCATCTGTTGTCGAAATGGAATGCCTCGGATAGAATCACAAGAACAAACACGAATGGCCAATGGCTCCATCGAAAGCAAAAAAAGAGGAGATAAAGGACAGCTTTGTTCTGTACCTCTGAAAATTTTTATTAACGGGGAGGCCCTCCCATTCAGCAGCACACAGGTCTGCGGGTCCGAGTAAATAGCAAATACAGCCCGCCGGAACTTAGGGCCCAGGCCCAACGATTGAAGGACCTGAGTAAACTCCAATCAAGCAGGTCAAAAACCTTTTGCGCATCGAGAGTTAATAGCCCAGCTGGGAGCTCCAGCGTGTGTACTATATCTACCAGATTAATAGTTTTCCTAATGTTATCGTGGGTGGAGCGCCGTTGAATAAACCCAGTCTGGTCCGGGTGGATCAGAAGTGGAAGGACCGTCCTAAGCCGATAGGAGAGAATTTGCAAATATATTTTAGTGTCATAGTTCATGAGCGTGATTGGCCGGTAGGAGTCCAATAATATGGGGTCTTTATGTGGCTTTAAGATCAGGAGCATTGCAGTCTTGAGCTTAGTGGTAGTGGAGGTGCCGGTTTCTAGCAATGAATTAAACAATCTGGTCAGGTGGGGTGCGAGTAAGTCACAGTACGTTTTTTTAGAACTCTGAAGTAAAGCCATCAAGGCCTGGAGTGGTGCTTTTAAAGGGACTGTGTTGTTAAAGTAACTTCAGGTGATATTGCTTGTTCCAGTCGATTAATATTGGCTAAAGGCAAAGTTTGGAAGACAACTGGGGCCAGGTAATCTAGCAGTACATCCATGTTCACAGGAGCGGCCTGAGCTGTCTCTGCGTGATATGGGCCCAGGCTAGAAGTGTGTTTGTGTCATCAAGCAGGGCCCGGATATTGTTCTGAGATTTATGCTGGGCTAATTTGCGAACCAGAATATTGTTAGCCTTGTTTCCTCTTGTGTAATAATATTGTTTAGTCTAAAGTACAGCTCAGGAGGTATGTTCGGCGAAGTGAGAATTGAGCTTGGCCTTAACAATCATCAGCGGTCTATGCAATTTAAGGGAGCCCAAAAGTTTGTGTGCATTCTCCCCAAGTCTCATCTCAGCCTCCACGTCGCTCAGTATCGGGATCTATTTGTGGAATAAGATGCAGCGAGACATCTAGTCTCTCGCCTGACAACTAATTTCATGGCGTTCCAAACTGTGCTAAGAAAAGCATCGCCAGTAAGGTAATCATTAAAATAAGCGGTAATGCACTCTCCTATTTTCCGACAAATTATCTCATCTTTGAGGAAAGGACTTTAAAGCTTCCAAGATGGTCGAGTAGGAGGGGACAGACCTATGACCGAGAAAGAGAGGGAGACCATAGCATGATCAGGTAGAGTGACAACATGAATTTCACTTTCCGGGATATAGAGTACGAGCAAAGAAAAAGCCAAAAGCCGTCAATCCGCGGGTATACCAAGTGAACATGTGAGTAATGCGTGTAAACCCTGTAGGTCGGGCTATGCAGGCGCCAAATATCTAGAAGCCGAAGCTTGCGCAAGAGTTGCATTAGCGCCAAGGAATTACTAAAGTCCTCTTGCGTGGCCGGAAGAGTTTTGTCCACATTTGGATCAGGCGTGACATTAGATTCCCCCCAATAATTAAAAATCCTTCAACAAAGGAGAGCAGTTTAGTTCTGAATTCGTGTACACGGTCTTGGCAATCATTAAAACAAAAGTGAAAGTGGGCCTGAATTACAGTTCCTTGACCCCCAATTATCTGCCGTTTGGATCACGCAGGACTCCCTTCTTAGTAAAAGGGATCGATTTTTCAAACAAGACTGCTACACCCCTCTTCTTAGACCCGCTAGTAGCAAAAAACTGTAATGGAAAGTACAGGTGTTGGAGTCCCTTTTCATCAGCTCGCAGGAGGTGAGTTTCCTGCAGAAAGGTTACAGATAAGGGAAAACCCAGGAGCCTAGTAAGGACAGATTTCCACTTCATCTGTGTATTCAGCCCCTGAACATTCCATGTGAACATATGAAGTGCTGGGTCCTGTGCAGCGTTAGGGTCGCTAGCCAGTGACATTGGAATGCAGTGTTTTCAAGCCATGTGCTATGATAGTTGCCCAAATATGAAGTCCCTTATATGCCATTGCAGCTCTGCCCTCCTGTTTTCTGTGCCCTCTGCCCCTACCCCCTCCCACCTGAAATTAGAGAAACGCTCCTGTCAAACAAATATAACCCACAAAAAGCCAGGTGAATATGCGGACAAAGCAACTACGAGGCAACCTGCCAAGGGGAAGAACCCGATAACTGTTTTGAAACATACACGTCACAGAGTACACAATAAGAGCTGTAGAGCTAAATACTCAGGAATTTAGGGGACCAACCAACATGCAAGAAGAAATAGTCAGCTGTAGAGACCAGAGTCCAGGCCCAGCCAGAAGGCGAGGAGACAATCCAGCTATTAGAAGCAGTGTGAGAGTCAGCTTGGTGGGTTCAAATCCTTCTTCCTTCTTCAACCTTTCCCAACCTCAGTCCAAGGGCCCACCCTGGAACCTGGGCGAACCAGAGGATGCAGAGGGTGGGTGGACGCAACAGCCGAGACTCCCGAGGAAAGGGTTGAATATCAGAAGTGAAGCTCTTCCAGCTGACGGGACCTAGCAAGGATCCTTTCCTTCAGTTTGTAGAAGTGTACTCAGGTCAGTACGTCCGGGGTGTAATTCTGATGCTCTAGGCCCAGCAAACTGACACGATGCGTAGGATCCAACTCAACAGGTTCAGGAGTGGAGAGTGCCAAGATATGGATGAAAAGGTCTGAGATGTAATTTTCAATATCACCATCCGACATGTCTATTGGGAGCCCCCTGACTCTAATGTTATTTCGACAAGAGCGGTTCTCTGTGTCCTCGAATTTGTCTCCAAGGAAGGCGACCCTGTCCTCCAAGACTTCTATGCATTGGGCCCACTCGCTTGTCTCGTAGGATTGATCACACAAGTTGGTTTCCACTTCATCCACCCTTCGTTTAGCTTTGTCTAAGTGTTTATCTGTTGTAGCTATTTTCCCTGCCATCTCCATGAGGCTGCTTGAATGTCCTTGCAGATCTCAGTGATCCATTGTAGAAGGTACTCCTTTGTGGCCAGCTGCAAAGTTGAATTTGAGGTGCCCTCGCCATGGATCTGAGCAACTGCCGAGATCTCCTTTTTGCCACAGTCCTGGATCTGAAGTAGGGACGCTATGTCTGATGATTTCTTGGAAAAGGATTTGGTCCTCCAGGGAATGGCTTTAACACGGGCAGGGAGTCACTTCAAAACGTGAGCTGTAAACGCAGCCAGAAGCTGAACTCTGATAGGATATGTGCTGCTCTAGATCAGCAGTAAAGTAAGTGGTGAAATTTCAAGGAGGCTAGCAGCGGACGATAATGTGGGCAACCTAAGGTAAGTAATAAGTCACAGCCGCACTTTGAAGCTCGCCCTGAAGGTTACAAAAGACAGTCTCAGTGCCTTGACATAAAGCAGCAGCAGAGCAAAATTGGGGAAGTTGGCAAAGAGGAGATCCAAAGAAAGTATACAGCAGAAAGTATATTCCCCAGAGCAATCAAACTCACAAGATCAGAGTTATGGGAAAGCACAAGGTCTTCCAGCACAGAGTCAATTCAGTGTCCCTTTGCAGCAGAGTGCAGGGCCTTAAAGAGCACCAAATGAGGCCCAGCAGCTCTCACTTGCAGCCCCCAGCCCTGGAGAAAGGGGCAGGTCTCGAGTCCTTCAGGGGGAGTGCCATGTGGTGAAGCACCTTCAGAGCTCAGATGCAGTCCTCCCCTCCCTCACCTGGATCAAGCTGTAGCGCCCATCATGGAGAAGCATAGTGGGGATGATTGCGTCTTCTAGCCTCCTTCGCCACAGCTGCTCCTCAGCGTGGCTAGCACAGCCCGGGCTGCGCAGCAGTAGGAATGGTCTCCCAGCCAGGGAGGGAAGATTGCGCTCTAGTCCGCTTCAGGGCTGTGACTTCAATGCAGCCTGCCCTGGCCCAGAATGTGGCTCTGTGCGCCACAGCAGGTGAAGATGAGCCAAGGAGCAGAGATCCTGCATCGGGACAACGATAAGGCAGCAAGCAGGGGAGGGATCTCTGGAGCCTGTGGAGGTGGATCGCTCCAACACCCCAAGCCACACAACGATGGCTAAGAGGGCCGGGTGGACTCTGCACACACCCACTGCATGAAGTCCGCCGTCAAGGCCCCACCGGCAGAAACCCGATCAGATGTGCAAACCAGGGCGGGTGGGTCCCAGAGCATTCCAACTTCAATGTGAAGGCTCAGTGAACTGAGAACAGCTTTCCCTGGGCATTATTCTCCCCCGTCAAGGCAGGAGGCACTCAGGCGGCCATCTTGATTGCTAGAGTGCCAGGCCACCTAGTGGATGCTTTTCTAAAGGAATCCATTAAAGAGGACATCTTGTCCATTGTGCTCTTAACCTTTTTCTTTGTCCTTTTATTTTTAGAAGGAGCAAGAGGAATATGATCATCTTCCTCAGATGCCGATACTCCAATTAACCCTTTTTCTGTATGGTTTGTAAAAGTGTACCTTCACCCTCTGTCATGCCAGTTGGCTGTAGTGTAGTGTTTTCTGTATATGTGGTTTCTCTGAAGTATATTTGCTCAGCGTCGAAGATGTATGGTTCAAGCCTTCTGGACATTTTGTACCATGTGTTACAAACTCAAGCACGCATGCTTAGTTTCAGTTTTCAGTTTTAGCGTCAACGCCAAAAGGGGCAGTGTTTTGATGCGCATGTAGTTTATTGCGTGTTTTGTCTGAGTTGAGATTTCAGCACTACTTCAAGCGCACTTCCTGTGACCGGTGTTTGTTTTTATACAGGGCGCCTTCTGGTCACCAGGTGTGCCCTCCAAAGCTAGCCTAGAGACCTGTCGTATGGAGCTGGAGACATGCTGATGGGAAACAGATGGTGCCTTGTTAGCGGGATCCTCGGTTTCGCTTTTGAACCAGATACTGTCTTTGTTATTATTGAATAACAACTGTGAAGCCAATAAAACTTTCATTTTGGAATGGAGTAAGATCATACTGGTTAATTACTTCAGGAACAAATCACAATTTTACCTACAAGCATAGGGAACATCGATGGGCTCATCAATGGCCCCGGCCTATGCCAATTTGTTTATGTTTCACCTAGAGAGTAAACATACACTCAATGAACAACAATGGCAACAAAATTTGATAACATGGAAGGGATACATAGACGACATTTTTGTCGTCTGGAGAGGATCAAAAGAAGATCTACAAGCCTTTCTTGATTTCATTAATCACTTGCACAATCGGATCAAATTTACAATGGAGGTGGGAGAACCTAAATTACACTTCTTAGATGTTGAACTATGGATTGGACCGGATGGCAAAATAATCACGAATATCTATCACAAACCTACAGATGTGAATAATTCACTACACTATTTGAGCCACCAAGCCGACCCCCTAAGGAACAATTTACCTTATAGCCAATTCTTACGGCTCAAAAGAATAATGTTAGACACAACAACTAGAGAACCAATTGCTATCAGAGAAATATAGAAAAAGAGGTTATCCTAGCGACACTATTGAAAAGGCTAAAAACAAAGTCGATAGACTTGAAAGAAAGGATCTCCTCATTAATAAGAACAAATCTAAGGATATTTAGTTCCTCCATACATTGAGATATTCTGCTCAAAGTCATCATATGACTAGGATCATTAAGAAAAATTGGGGCATCATTAAAATGGATCCACAACTGGACAGGCTGTTACCAAAACCACCCCTCATTGCATACACGAGGGGCAGAAACTTTAAAGCTCAACTAGTGAAAGCAGAAAAAACAAAAGCAAGACAAACAGCAGACTTTGAAGAAGAGGAAGACAGGCACATTCCCGTGCTTAGATTGTTGCAACTGTAACAATGTGATGAAAGGAAGCCACGTGAGACACCCCAATAGTGGGCATAAAATTTGACTGAATGACTACACCACATGCGATAAGAAATCAGTCATTTATGGCCTGATCTGGCCCTGCGGTATCTTTTACGTGGGTCAAACCATCAGTAAAGTTAAAGAAAGGTGGAACGAGCTCAAGAGTCCTATCCGCACCAACATCATTAAATCCCCTGTTGCTAGGCACTTTGCCCAAAATAAGCATACCATAGCTCAACTCAAAGTAATCATTCTCGAAGAGGTAAAAAAATCACCAAGAGGTGGTGATCATGTCAAACACATGAGCCAGAGAGAACTATATTGGATTGAGAAATTGAACAGCCTTTCCCCCAATGGAATGAATGAAGAATATAATCTGGGTGCCGTCCTATAAGGTTTATGACCAGTCACTATTGATACATACAATTACTGATACCATCTGAAATAGTTACGAAATGCATAATATCGGGGCACTCTGCTGCTAATTTGATCAAAATAAGGGCTGACAAATGTATGCACTATCAGTAGAATTGTCGTACATTGGGAATTGGTAAATGGATACGCCAGCAGTAGAACTGTTATGCATTGTCCATCTGGCTTTTCCGAAAGAGTTACTCAAGTGGTAACAATAACGAGGGTACTGGATTGTTGATGTCCTCAGCACCAGCAAAAAGGCATGAATTATGTATTTATATATGCTATCTTTTGTAAACGATGTAAATAAGTATGGACATCTATATTAGTATTAAATAGATTGTGAGCATGTTGGACTTTCCTATAATAACCAGACGAGGAACAGACGGGGATACCTTTAAATACATCAGACTGGTGAACATAGCTTTTATGTCTATTAACTCTTGACATAGACATGCCTTAACACAACTTAGTTGTTCATGCATTTAAAATAGAGGCTCTTTTTAAGCTCTCTTGCCTTTATTTTGACCTTCATTTACCATATATAACACCACGGCGGAAAAATAAACAAAGTGACGTCAGCGCGTTTTCACGCGATGTCATCACGTCACGCAAATATAACGGCGGCTATTTTGGCAATGCCGTTTTTACGAGCATAACTACATGGAGCCCATTCTAGAGAGTCCCCTCTGAGGGAAGCTTTGATGCTTTTAGAGATGATGGGTCATAGCATCCTGGAAGTAGAGAATAGAATTAGAATGGTATACTGACCCTTTCACTTATGAGACATTATATTTTAATATTACTGCAGGTACGCCCCCAAATTGTTTTTGATGCCACAATGTGATACTTTATCAGCACTTAAGGAAACTACCTCTTGAAATCCTGCATAAATCTGCATTACTACATACAGGAGGGAAAGAGTTGCACATCCAGGTAAGCTAGCAGTTACCCAAACCAATTGAATGGTTCTTTTGATACAACCATGGGGTCTTACATTTTGGCATGAATAATTACTGTATCTATATTCTAAATACTTTGTGACTTTTTAATTGTATGCACATTACATAAGAATAGCCTTAGAGGATCTCTTTTCCATCCACAGATACGTGCACGCTTTTGAATGTGCCGATATGGCCACTTACAGGATTACAGAGCACATATAACTTGTTAGACCCTATACTTCTTTTCCGGACACGACCAACCTACAAATCAGGTAATTAATGGCACCTTCTATCTATTTAAATGGTTAAGACCACAGACGTGGTTGTCTGTTTTTAAGATAAACACTCCTTATTACTATTGGGACTTATAGTCTCTCTTATCATTTTTTAGGATTGACATGAATATGCAAACCAAGACGACACTTGAATCTTAAATTAAGAACAGGCAAAGGCACAAACAGGTGATTATATATTAGGAAATAGCCAGTCATGACAGACAGGAATTACTATATATTATGATTATTAACACAACAATATTCTTTATCTATCTATTGTTTCATGTAGACATACTGAAAAAGGAAGTCTGGTAGACATCTTCTGAAGAAGGGGATCTATTCTCCCCGAAATGAGAATTCTGCACTTTAAAAACACTCAGAACATCACATACCACAAGTTTGTGGACACCTGCTGTTCTCACTTTGTTAGCTTTGTCATCATGAGATGATTAGGCAGGTAGCAGTTCAGATAACTTTCATTTTCATAGTTCCTAAAGGTTATACTATAGTAATCAACAAGCTGAACCCAATAGGTCTCCAATGGCTATAAGGTAAAGTTAGTTGAAGACTACTTGCAGACTAGAAATCGGTAGAAGAGGAGCCAAACCAGTTCGGGAATCTTGGGGTCACCGACAAATGTTTCAGACCACTAATCCAAAACTAAAAAGGCACAGAAAAGGATGGCTGCAATGTATGTGTGTTTGACCTACAATCACATGCATAATACAGACGTGGCACGGAGTTGGTGGGGTACAGAAGACACTCTGCAGCTGGAGCCTGAGCACCCTCAAACTGGACTAGTGACTGAATCGAAGTCAAAGGACCCGGGACACCTTTCTCAAGGAGCAGGCTGCAGTGAAAATGGCTAGGAGGCACAGGACGATTTTTCCATCCTGATTGGATTACAGCTTGCAGTGCTCGGTGTCTATGGCTCAATAGAACTTTAAGTCTCAACCCCTGGCATCATACAGCCACATAGTAAATCATCCTGAAAAGCATAACTTTGGAACTGATGACTTTAGGGCACAAAGCGCCAAATGATCTTAGGCTGGACTTACTAAGTGCTAGGGAATTGTTTTAGGTTTCCTATACCGTATTCCTACTAATTCCAAGTATTTTATACTTACTATATGACAATATTTGCCTAGAGGTTTTATTTGCTTAGTATGTATTTTAAAGGGCTAATAAATCATTGTATACGAGTGTGCTTAACTGTGTAGAGGAGGAGCCAAGTACCCCCCACCTCAAACATTTCACCTATATCGCCTATGTTGTCTATAGACTTTATACCCAAGTATGAGACATACACGGAGCAGTTGAATCAACAAAGGGTAGAGTTTGGACTCTGTGCAGTACCAGTAAGACTCCCAATACCTAAGAAAATCCTAGAAGCAAGAGTCCCATTGAGAAAGCCATACCTGCACACGAAGAAGTATGATAGTCGTTTAAATGAGATCCCTGAAGAAACAGAGCAGATAAGCAGCAAAAATTAATGGTGACGTCAAGAGTCGAACTGGCGTGTATAGAAGAGATACAGAGACCAGAGAATGCAGATATTCTACAAGGCATCAAGAAAGTATCAAGGATAACGAACATCTTGGGATCAAGGTGAAGAAGTTTATGCAACAGAACTGATGAAGAGATCAAGCCAGTTTACACGTGTACAGATGCAACAAACGCAAGCAGCAAAGTATTCATGAAGCTAGCCTTATGCTTTATAGTGTATAAATTGCGGCAAGCGCCAACATATATATTTGGGCCTTGAGAGTGTTCTTAGCTCTGAGAAATTCAGTGTGAAGGCACAGTCTGCCCTTGTGCATAGGTGTGTCCATCTCGTTCGTCCAACTTCATCCTTCCATGTGACTAGAGACCATGGAATCGAGCTTCTGGTGCATTTAAAAAACTAATTCTTAATAGACCGCTGCCGTCTTTGTTTTTGTCCATGCCTTCAGAACAGGAGTTCTGTTCTTTCACACGATTTGTATCCAATGTCAGTTTGCTCAAGTTTGATAAGACCTTTACTTACCATATTACACAGCCACGCTAGTTATGGTTAAATTGCTGTTTCCATAGGAAGAGCACTTTTTGGGCGGCCTATAACTCAGCTCCCCCTGGGATGTCATCACAATGACATTTGTGATGACATCTTTGATGTCCTGGGTGTTGGTGTTAGCAGTGCACAGTGGTGCGGGCAGTTATGGTTGCTTAGCTTACCATAACTGGCGAATTTCAGGGGTTTTTCGGTTTTACTTTGAACCATAACGTTCCGTTAGAAAACACGGACAAGTAAAGGATGGATGTTTCCACTACACATTTTAGCAGTGCTCAACAGTAACAAGAAGGCCTCATTCTCGTGTGTCGCAGTTAAAAAGCAGTTGAATTAACAAAATTAATCTCAGAAAGCAAGGTTGGATGAGCTAAGAAGCCAAGGTCTTATCAAACTGGAGCAAAAAGACATTGCATACAAATCGTGTGAAAGAACAGAACTCCTGTTCTGAAGGCATGGACAAAAACAAAGACGGCAGAGGTCTATTAAGAATTAGTATTTTAAATGCACCAGAAGCTCGATTACATGGTCCATGGTCTCATGTCATGTGGAAGGATGAAGTTGGACGAACGAGATGGTCACACCTACGCACTCCCTGAATTTCTGAAAGCTAAGAACACTTTCAAGGCCGAATTTCAAAGCCCTAATTGACACTAGACCATTGAGGTGATTGACTGATATGCTAATTGGTGGGAAGCTGATGCCAAGCTCACCAGCACCTGGATGTTCAGCCTGCCTGCTGTTAGACATAGGTGGAAAAGTGCTGACGGAGGTTAGAAGCCAACCAATTATAGAGGACCACGTAATTAAGGGTCCTATAGTTTTTGCAGCCAATGTGATGTTGTACATTTAGTGACGTTCATAGCGGCCATTTTGAGGGGAGGACTTAGTTGCCCGACTTGATGTTAAGTACCCTATCACTTTCATTCACTGACTCATGCAAATATAGAACTAGTACTATTCCCCGAGAGCCTATCATTACTACGCATAGGTTTTTGTAGTTTGCCACGTAGGATGACGTTGGTAGTATGCAGGTTAACGTCATTGATGACTAATTTCTAATTTTGGGTATAAGAACCCAGTTTATTTTTTTTTAAGATGCATCGAGTAAGAGGATCTAGCGAGTGTGTTTATGTTCGTTGTACTCCCTGTTTTAGATCATGGAAAATAAAACAGTCTTCCTTTTGCCAAATTACCTGAGTCATTTCGATTATAGATGTATAAATAAAATATGCATCCCCATCCATCTCCAGGGTATTGCTACTCGCCTTAAAGGGCTGGGAAACCCCCAGTTCACATGGTAGCGGAGAGGATAGTTTTGTGAAAAAATCCACTCCCATAAGTAAACTTTAGAGTCCTGGAAATATCGCACGACCTTTGCCATTTGGCTGACAGGATGTGAAGCTCCCCGTAGATGGTGGTTAGTGTAAAAAACCAAAGCCCTTGCAAGGCGGGTGTATAGGGTCCCCTGATTTAATCAAGAATCCCCTCCCATGTCTATGAGCAGCTGATCGGACGAAAGTTTGAAGAGGTGGTAAAGGAGGCGTATGATCCCAAGTGTCAGAAGCAGAAAACATGCAAATGGGGAGTAAAAAACTAAGGAGTATGGCAAATTTGATGCATGTGCAGTGAATGAAAGGAAGTATTAAGGGAAAAGAAGAGTAACGGAGGCAGGCGGGATAAACGTGACATAAGTGAAAAGAAGAGTAACGGAGGCAGGCGGGATAAACGTGACATAAGTGAAAAGAAGAGTAACGGAGGGAGGCGGGATAAACGTGACGTAATAAGAGCGTTAAAATATTGAGTAGAACTTGACTTCGGTGTTGTCGAGGAAGAGACATTGTGAGAGAGGTCACGATAAGGAGGATATGCCCTATACCTAAGTTTTAAAGAACGTGAGAAGAAATACTAAATCTAGTGTCCCGTAGCAGAAGATTTAGAAAACGGGTCTGATTAAAGGCATACTTAAAGAGATTGATTTAAGTTCCATTCGGAGCAATTTTTAGAGAGCAAGACAGACCCCGGAAAGGGCTGTAGAGAAGAATCTATGTGATCGGTTCAGTACGTCTGTCTGTCCGTTTTATGTATTCAAGTATTTGTGATGACGTCATCATTAAAAAAAATGGTGATAAAAGAGAAGCGCGAAAGTGGAAAAAGAAATTGATTGTTTTTTAATTGAACTTGATTGTTGTTTTTTAGCAAGATTAAAGTAAAAAATTGTGATCGAAGGGATTGGAGATGCGACGATTGGTGCACGCTCATATTCTGTTGATTTTCAAAACAAAGTTTTAAAACCTGTGACAAAAGTAAATAAGTGTTAAGAGTCAAAGAGTGACGAGGTTAAGAATGGAGGAGATCACTCCACTTGTGCATGTCTGTAAGCAACTGCCAAAACATGCACCCAAGCTTAGACAGTACAGTGCAGAATGGGTTAAAGGAACCGCAGACAAAATGTTTATGCCGTGGGCGCAAGGAGGGTCATTATCGAAGGCAGTCTTGCAGAATATGACGACATAGTTGCATGCTGCGTATACTGGGAAGAAGCTAGACAAGCGACTTGCGAGCTTAGAGCTTTGGAAAATGTACCAACAAGAGAAAGATGAGCAGCCTCCTTTCGATTGGATACTTAATGTATGCAAAGAGGGGGTGAAGAGCCTTCTGCTCCGCCGGCCCCAGTTGAAATGGAAGACGAGAGCAAGAAAGACGATGGGTTATAACCATTGACGGAACTTAAAGCAGCAACAGGGTATAGTAACCCGACATGAGTCGCCTGCGCAAAGCAGTGACAAGGGCCTAGAGTAAAATACTGAGAAAGATGTAATCTCTATGCTCCCGAGGGTCAAGGAGAGACGCAAGAAGGAAAGAAGCAATCCAGCAAGCACATCTCCAGACTTAGGAAGAGAAATCAAGAGATGGAAGGCAGAGATAAAACTGACGAGTTAGCGCTTATATAGAATGAATGGCTGGGCTGTTAGGCAGAAACCTGTGCAGTTCCCTCTGGGACCACTGCAAAAGATTTAGGACTACAGGCGTTTGGCAGTAAACCCACTTGGTAGCAGTCTGTACCACACAGATTCACTTGGTAGCTGTGGCTGAGCAGACAGACTTCCCTCAAGAAGAGTTAGGCAGTATACAGAGTATTCACAATAGGTCAAAAGAACACAGTAGAACAAGTAAACACTGACCAGCGCTTGGTGTAAAAGAGATATAATTATTTATTTAAAACCACATCTAGAAAAACACACAGGCACTAATAGTAAGCAATTCAAAAACACGGTCACTAAAAGATATACACTCCCTTAAAAGAATATTAGACAAGTCTTAAGTAAAGCCCCACTTATTTTCAGACAGCGGTGAGCGCTTAACGTAGATGGCACTCTAATAATTCGTTTTAAAAAGGGAGAGACAAGCAGAGAATCAAATGAAACAGATCCCAAAACTTTTTCACGAACACAACAAGAGAGGAAGGCAAAGTAACACCGTGAATTCAGAGTCAGTAGGCCGGACCCGCTTTAAGAGGATCAAAACGAAATGTGTCCAAGGTGACACGGTTGCAGTGCACAAAAGTCTTGTAACGGTTCAAAAAGGAGTTGGACCAAAGAAAGGGACCAGTTAGAGGGTCAAGGCGGCCAGCCCAGTCCAGAAGGTTAAGGGGTTATTATTACCTTGTAGCAATCTTTAGAAAGGGAGGCCTGGCGGACACGGTACCTTAAAGTGGTGAGAATACTCCAGCGGGGGCAGTTGTTCCTGGCAGCGGATGCAAGTCGGTGCTTCGTCCGGGGGAAGAGAGGATCTCGTCGGGGAGGAAGACAGGAGTCTGTTGCACTGCCAGGGAAGAAACCAGCTGCGGAGTTTCTCAGGTACAAGGAGCGGTCCGTTGGTTCGCGGTCCAGTGGTAAGTAGCTATCCGGCTGCCGGGGTGCTTGGCACGGGCAATTCGACCACCGACCGGTCTGGGTTGCGAAGAGAAGAAGGTAAACTGGTTGTGCCCACCAGTCAGGGGAAGAAGCCTCTCCAGCCGGGAGATCTTCTCTGTCGTCGGGAAGTGGTGAGTCGGTTCCGCAGGGCTCCACCGGTGGTGTTGTCGTGGTAGGTCGGCTCAGCTTCTCCCTCGTCGGATTCTCAGGTCCTGTGGCGACTTCTGAAGTTCCAGTCCCCAAAGCCCTGCTTTTATGCAGCATACCCCCATTCACTCAGCCTAGCTGTCAATCAAACATGCTAAGTGGTGAGCCGGCCGGCTCACCACTTCGGCCAATCACACAAGAGTGCGACTTGAGTTACCAAGGTAACTCAGTCCAGGGTGCCTAAACCCCCTCCCACACCCACTGTGGTACCCAGACAGAGTGGCACCACTTTTGGAGGCTTCTGTGGAGAAGCCCGCCAAAAAGTGGAACAAAGGGCTCGACTTGGGTTGGAGTCACAGAAGAGAACACAAACGCCATTTTAGAATCGAGTTCTGGCAAAAAATACCAACCCGCAAATAAATATTAATTAAATAAACCGGCGGTATGTTCGAGGCTATGAGAATTAAATAATTAAAGTTGGTAGCCTCGAACAATGGGAAAATCCCATAGGGAAATATTTGCGGTTCAATATAAAAAGTAGTATCCACTGCCACCAGCCAAAACTCGATCAGGGGGGACGGAGACTTGCCCCCTCGACTAACATACCTTGGGGCAATCGAATTGCCCTGACCAGTACGTCCACAATATGATGGTTTGTACTGGTTTCTGTTAATAATTTGGGACTAGTAAAGCCAATGGTGACTTTACATGCCCTGGGAGACAGTAGTCAGTCCCAGGGTATGGAGTCTATGGTGTGGGGTCACTATGACACCCATGTGTTACTGCACGGAGGGTGCTGTGTAACACACATAGTAAAAACACATGAGACCCTATGGAGTAAAGGACCCCATAGCCCATAAAACACATTAACAGTCAAAGGAACACCATAAATCATGTCCAAGAGTGGGAGAAAAAGAGTCTCACTCTTGGCATGAGAAAAAAACAAACTCCAGAAATCCAGCAAAGCTGCTGGGGGACTCACTAGGTTAGGAAATTCAGCCTAAAGAGAGAATTCTCCCTAACATGGGCCGGTCAGATTTTGCTTAAGCTCGATGGTAAAAGCATTGAGGATGTAAGGCAAAGGGAAGATCGAGACGAGCAGGACAAAAAAGATAAAGAAAGGGAGGAACGATTAAAAGACGACAGGGCGAAAAGAAAAGACAGAAGGGAGCAGTTGTATCAAGATGAGAAAGTAAAAAAACAGGAAAGAGCAGAGGAGCATAGAACATGACAATAGAGAGAAATCGATGAACAGGAAAGGCTTGAAAGAAAAAGGCTAGAAGATGATGAGCAAAAGTTAAGAGATAAAAGAATACAGAGACGAAGGGATAAGGAGAGACGAAGGGCAAATGAGAGAAGGGAGGCAAAGAAAAGAGAGGAATACAGGGTGAGAGAGGAAGCAAGAAAGTGAAGAGAATTTGATGATGATGTAGAATGCAAACAAAGGCATAGAGCATGCGATCTTGATCGCCTGAAAAATTAAGTAAGGAATCCTGATCCAGAAGTTGCATGGGAAGACAGGAATTTTTTCCAGAATACGAGTCATTACCAGGCCCGTCTAGAGAAAATCTAGAAGACGTGTTTGACTCTAGGAGTATTGGGGAAGCAATTGAGTAAGTATATCTTGAAATGAGAGCTCAGAAAGAATTAAAGGGGCAGCGAAAAAATGATTGACTCGGGAGTATGCAGCTGTACGAGGCAGAGGGAGCCTCATGTAGCACAAGGCCAAAGGAGCTGTCTTCAGATAGATTAACTCTGAACAGAGATGAAGAAGAGAGAAGTTGCACGAGTTGGGCACAGGAAATGTCAGATGAAGATAGAGATACATTTCATGGGGATGAGAGAGGTGACTCATGTGGTCGTGATGTCATGGGCAAATCTCGTATTGCCTCCATTTTGCCCTCCAAGGTGGATGATAGTCCTTAAATTGGCGGTCTAGCGTGCTAGCTTTGGTTGACTGTACCTCCGCCCCCTGCTCTGCCCATGTTGCCAGGGAAGGATTATCTGGAGATCAGAACAACACACGAGTGTGTTGCTATTCCTTACCTTCAACGCTCCGTAAATTCGCTTCTAGGATCTCTTTTGCAATTCTATTCTGTTTTGTTCATGCTGTGTGTGTGATTATGTCATTCTGTTCTATGCGTTAATTCTCTTAGGGAAACAGTATTCCGCCTTTTTCTTATTTCCGAAGCCTTGTTGTGAACTCAGAAGAGTCCGGCTGAGACGACTTCCGGCATTTACATGCAAGGGGAGTTTCTCGTGGTTACAACCTCCCGCATTCACTACATGCGGCTTGTTATAGGTACGCAAAAGACATTTTCTAATCTTACTGTGGCTCTAAATAAGGACAGCTGTGTCAGATTCTATCGGTTTCTTCCATTAGCATTATACACGGCTCGCACAAGGTTTTCGGCTACCTTCACATCGCGTACAGCCTTTCTTTCAGGACGGTTCTCCTATTCCGTACCAAAGGTAATTTCCATTTCTTATCCCATATTTATTCATTGTAACGTGATCCTGGCGCTAGGCTTGTAGTTTAGAAGGCAATCATTAACCCTCGAATATACCTTCTCAGCCATTGTTGTTATTTAGAGTTCCAGACAGATTACCATATATCTTCGAAGAGAAGAGCATTAACAATTGCCAATCCCTCGAAGAAAAGGTACTGCCTATTCCTCGACTCTACTACTTTTTCTTTTTTTTCTTATGATTGAATTTTTCTCACTATTCTTATTCTATCTCGATAGTACATGGGATATGAACAACACTTCCCCGTGACACGCTCCGCACAGGTCTACATCCTCAGTCCGTGTCATCATATGGGCACCAGTTCAGCAGCTACAGACATCTAAAGACCTAGCATCAGACAACCAACACTCCAGCACTCTCCTGCACCTACAGGGTTTTCTTCCCCAGAGGGTTTCCCTGGATTTCTCTTCTTCCTCTGGCCTTTGTATTAGTCAGGGGAAGGGAAGAGTGAACCAGGTGAACTTTTCACAGTCAGCAACCAGCAGATTGTCATCTGATCAGGTTAGTGGAGGATGTCTTTGTGGTGAATCAATGTTCAATGTGAAATATGTTTTGACATTTATAACAGATAGCAACACCCGTTGATTGGCTTGGGTCACCCTCAGACTTAGTCCAATAATGGATCAGGCACAGCAGCAACAATTATTTGCTGCAGTTCAGGTCTTTGACTTCGGAAGTACAGGCTTTGAAACAGGAAAATGCCTTATTAAGGCAACACATGGTTAGGTCCCCTAGTTGCTCTGAAGTTCCCCCCAGGTCCTTTGCCCGGGGGGAGATATGATGGTAACCCTCATAAATTAAAAGAATTCTTAGAGGCTTGTGCAGTACAGTTTGCATTTAAAGCAGCATTTTTCCACAGCGATCGGGATAAAGTAGGACACATGATAGATCTTACTGGTCCCGCATTAGCATGGGCGACACCCCTGGTCACCACCAATAACCCGATTTTAGACTCATATCAACCTTTTGTAAATAGCCTAAAGACTATGTTCGGGAGGCAGGAAATCACAGTCTTGGCGCAGGAACAATTACTAGATTTCCGGCAGGGGTCTCAAGATGTATTAACTTACATATCACGATTTAAACAATTGGCCGCAGGCACCTCCTGGGCCGATGACGCCCTACTCACTTTGTTTAGGCGAGGTCTTAATGAAGAACTTAAGGACAAGATATCTCGCGTACCCCGCCCAGCCAATTTAGCCAAGATGATCACCATGACTATGTAGATCGATTACAGACTTCAGGAAAGACATCTGGAGAAGCGAAAACATAGGGGCTTACGTACTCCTTTTAGTTGTTCGCCCCATCGTGCTGCAAAACCTCTCTCAACCAAAGAACCCATGCAAGTCGGTTCTGCCAGGGGTCCATTGTCCCCAGAAGAACGTAATCTGTACCGCTCTCTTGGTCTTTGCATGTATTGCGGCTCGAAAGATCATGTGGTTGAGAATTGTCCAATTGCACCTATAAGAAAACAGGGAAACGCTTGCTCCCGACCGTCCGAGGAACCACAGTTAGGGAATCAGTGACAGGTTCCTCAAACACTTTTTTCTCTTCACTAGTTACGGAGGAGATTGAATCACCTATGGTAGTTGTGGTGGTAGCCCTTAACTGGAAGTCAGGAGATCCTATACAGGTCCCTGCATTGGTGGACAGTGGAGCCGCAGGGAATTTTATAGATGACCTTCGGGCCTGAAGCATGGCATTCCTCGCTCTTCCAAGACTATTGCCATTCCTGTGGAATCCATAGACGGAAGTCCAGTAATATCAGGACCAATTCGGGAACAGACCGCCCCTCTTCAGATGAAGATCAACACTCATGGGGGAACCTTGATTCTGGATATTATTCATACGGTTCATTACCTGATTATTCTCGGGTTACCTTCGCTATGGGTTCACAACCCGTACATTAATTGGTCCGCAGGAACTTTTTTCTTAGGATCTGAACATTGTTTGCAGCACTGTCTATCCACTGGAGCTATGGGGTTCCACTCTGCATCCCTGCATCCTAGACGTGAAACAAGGGCCGCCGTACTGAATCAGATACAAGGAATCCCAGAAGCCTATCAAGGGTTTCAAACGGTCTTCTCTAATACAGAATATGCAGAACTCCCTCCTCATAGGCGAGACGATTGTGCGCTGGAATTGGTCCCCGATCAACCCATACCATTTGGTCAAATGTATGTTCTTTTGGCTCGAGAGAAAGAAGTCCTCAAAGAATATTTACAAACTAATCTACATAATGGCTTGATTAAAGAATCCACTTCGCCCGCAGGAGCTTCTCTATTCTTTATTCCAAAGAAAGGTACAAATGAACTTAGACCATGTATAGATTTCCGAGGATTAAACAAAATCACCATTCCTGATAGGTACCCAATGTTGTTAATCCCGGATATTTTGGAAGCAGTCAAAGGAGCCACGATATTTACGAAGCTGGATTTACGAGGGGCCCATCATCTGATTCAAATCAAACCAGGAGATGAGTGGATATCCTGATTCCGTACTCCGTTTGGACACTGAGCATCGGGTGATGCCATTCGGATTATCAAATGAGCCGGCTGTACTTCAACGTTTCATGGATCACCTTTTCTCAGATCTCCTATTACATTCAGTCATTGTTTATCTGGATGACATCTTAATTTTTTCACAATCTCACGATGAACATGTTTCTCATGTGAAAGAAGTGCTACGTCCTCTACTAGAAAACCATTTATTCTATAAACTAGACAAGTGTGAATTTCATCAAGATCAGGTGACATATTTGGGGTATATTCTATCCAAGCAAGGAACTTCCCTGGATCCCAACAAGGTACCTGCTATTTTGGACTGGATATCACCCAGTTGTGTTAAAGACATTCAAAGATTTCTGGGATTTGCACATTTTTACGAGCGATTTATTCCCAGTTTTTCAGAGGTCATTCTTCCTTTGACCCATTTACTTAAAAAAGGGGTGCAATTTGTGTGGTCCATGGAAGCGAAAAAAGCCTTTGACACTCTTACGGAAAGATTTACCACTGGTCCAATACTCATAACACCTGATCAAAGCAAGATGTTTATAGTGGAGTCGGATGCCTCCCATCATGCGTTGGGAGCGGTTCTCCTTCAGGAAAATTAGCAGGGTGTGGAATGCCCTGTGGCATATATGTCCAAGACTCTGTCACCTTCAGAATTAAATTATTCTATCCTAGAAAAGGAATTGCTCGCGATCAAGCGAGCCTTTGAGGAATGGAGACATCTGCTCTTGGGGGCCTCCCATGCTATTGAGGTTCGCACTGATCACCATAATCTTAGGGCTTTACAATATGCACAAACCAGAAATAATAGACAAGCCCGGTGGGCCCAAGTCAGTATCCAAAGCAACCTTAAAACTTCAGATAGAAGATCCTCAGGCCTTTCAGACTTGGGGACTTACGTTTTCCAAAGGCTGTGGGTATCTGAAACATAGATTATGCCTGCCTACCCTGGAATTACAAAGGACGGTTATGTCACTCTGCCATGATTCAAAGATTGCAGGTCAGCGGGGAATGTCAAATACTATTGAATTAGTCCAAAGACATTTTTGGTGGCCGAGACTTGCAATGGATGTACAGGACTATGTATCTGCCTGTGATATTTGTATACAGTCCAAGACTCCACGTCAAGCTCCCCTAGGCCTTCTTTCTAGAATGCCGGTTTCAGACCGTCCATGGCAGATTATCTCGACAGACTTTATTGTAGAACTGCCAATTTCGGAAGGTTGTACAAAAGTGATGGTCACTATTGATTATTTCACTAAGATGGCCCATTTTGTACCCCTTCCAAAAATCTTTATTAAACACATTTTTGCAGTACAAGGATTGCCAGAGAGGATTGTCTCCGATCGGGTCCACAGTACACCTCTAAATATTGGCAGCTAGTATACAGATGTCTTAACATCGAGAGAGCCTTGAGCTCTGGGTACCATCCACAAACAAATGGTCAGACTGAGCGTCTGAAAAAGACATTAGAGGGATATCTCTGATGTTATACATCTTCCGCGCAAGACAATTGGACAGAACTATTATCACTGGCAGAATTTGCCTACAATAACACTCGCCACAGTTCTCTGGGAACGAGTCCATTTTTTTGTTCATATGGATTCCATCCTACCAGTTTCCCAGTAGGCTCATCTTCTTCTTCCAGATTTCCTGATATAGACACTTTACAAATTCAGGAAACCCATCAGACAGTTTACTCCTCACTCTTGGAGGCTCAAGAGCATATCAAGAAATTTGCGGATCGTCATCGCACACTGGAGTTTATATTCTCCCCTGGCGATAAAGCCTGGTTGGCCTCCAAATTTTTTCCTAGACATCTTGTACCGTCAAAACTGTCCCCCAAGTACTTTGGGCCTTTTAAAGTTTTTCAGAAATTGGGAATGTCCGCTTATCGCTTGAAACTACCGGCCTCTTGGTCAAGAATTCATCCGGTCTTTCATGTTTCTCAACTAAAAAGAAATGTGGTGGATCGTTTTCATCGGAGAAGAAAGTCTCATCCTTCTCCTGTATCTACGGCCTTTGGTCCAGAATTCGAGATCAAAGGGATTTGTGACTCTCGCTATCATCATGGCAGACTACAGTATTTGGTGGATTGGCGAGGTTATTCTCCTGCAGAACGCTCCTGGGAAACAGCCTCAGCAGTTCATGCCCCTCGTTTGGTTCGTCGTTTTTATCGTTGACATTCTAGTATACCTGGGATGACTACCCTTTGTAGGGGGCATACTGTCATGGGCAAATCTCGTATTGCCTCCATTTTGCCCTCCAAGGTGGAAGATAGTCCTTCAATTTGGCGGTCTAGCCGTGCTAGCTTTGGTTGACACAGTAGCTCCGCAGCCTTCTCCGCCCACGTTGCCAGGGAAGGATTATCTGGAGATCAGAACACCACACGAGTGCGTTGATACTCCTTACCTTCAACGCACCATAAGTTCGCTTCTATGGTCTCTTTTGCAATTCTATTCTGTTCTGTTCTGTTCATGCTGTGTGTGTGATTATGTAATTCTGTTCTATGCGTTCATTCTCTTAGGGAAACAGTATTCCGCCTTTTTCTTATTTCCGAAGCCTTGTTGTGAACTCAGAAGAGTCCGGCAGAGACGACTTCCGGCATTTATATGCACGGGGAGTTTCTCGTGGTTACAACCTCCCACATTCACTTATCAAAGTAAACAGGCAGCTTGTTATAGGTACACAAAATACTTTTTGTAATCTTACTGTGGCTGTAAATAAGAACAGCTGTGTCAGATTCTATCGGTTTCTTCCATTAGCATTATACACGGCTCGCACACGGATTTTGGCTGCCTTCACATCGCGTACAGCCTTTCTTTCAGGACGGTTCTCCTATTCCGTACAAAGGCAATTTCCATTTCTAATCCCATACTTATGCATTGTAACGGGGTCCTGGCGCTAGGCTTGTAGTTTAGAAGGCAATCATTAACCCTCGAATATACCTTCTCGGCCATTGTTGTTATTCAGAGTTCCAGACAGATTACCATATATCTTCGAAGAGAAGAGCATTAACTATTGCCAATCCCTCGAGGAAAAGGTACTGCCTATTCCTCGACTCTACTACTTTTTCATTTTTTTCTTATGATTGAATCTTTCTCACTATTCTTATTCTATCTCGATAGTACCTGGGATATGAACAACACTTCCCCGTGACACGCTCCGCCCAGGTCTATATTCTCAGTCCGTGTCATCATATGGGCACCAGTTCAGCAGCTACAGACATCTAAAGACCTAGCATCAGACAACCAACACTCCAGCACTCTCCTGCACCTACAGGGTTTTCTTCCCCAGAGGGTTTCCCTGGATTTCTCTTCTTCCTCTGGCCTTTGTATTAGTCAGGGGAAGGGAAGAGTGAACCAGGTGAACTTTTCACAGTCAGCAACCGGCAGATTGTCATCTGATCAGGTTAGTGGAGAATGTCTTTGTGGTGAATCAATGTTCAATGTGAAATATGTTTTGAGATTTATAACACCTGAGGGATGCTTTTCTATAGATAAGGAAGTAAGGTGGTGGGATTTAAAGGCATATTTACTCAGTCGACCGAAAGGGCAACTCCACAGTGACATGGGGGCGGGGGGGTTGGAAATCGCCACCATATGTGAGCAGATTGAGGTGATTGCCAGGAAGAAGGCGGTGTGGAAATATCACCCCAGTGGTGGATAGACAAATGATGAGAAATGAGAATGAGTTTGGGGCTTCGCAGTTTCCCTTGTTAGAGAAAGGGGGAGCCAGACCTCAGTATATGCTATGGCCTCAGATGGATAGAGATAATTTAAAGTTTAAACTCCCGAGTGTGCCTTCCGGTGCTGGAAAATGGATACATGAGTTCGAAAAGATGACAGGAGGAAATACTTTAGTTATAGGGGACATAAAGTGTCTCCTAATCGCCATACTTGGTGAGAGAGCAGATTACGTTTGGTCACGGGCAGGGTACCCTGGTGTTACTGTAGTCAACACTGCTCTTGACGGGGCATCGTTTAATAACTGCAGGGTGGCAGTCTGGAAAGTGCTTAGTGTGCTGTATCCGGACAAGTCCGATATTAGAGCTATAATGACGAAAAAGATGAAGGAAGGAGATGATCCGTTGATTTACATGCAACATTTTCAGGTGGAATAGGCCCTGCAAACGCGCGCATCTTGGGGAAATCTATACCAGTATGTTATCATATATTATGACAAGGGCTGCCAGTATAGAAGCAGCTCAAGAAGTTAGTGGGTATGGAAGCAAAATCGTGGTCAGAAAGTCAGATGACCATTGCACATTACTGCAGACGCCTGCAGGAAAAGAACTGCAAAAAAGACGATGTAAGGAAAGGCGAAGAGGCAAAATGAGTATAGAAGAAATAATTGTCCAAGTATGCTATTGAAGGGGCAATGCGGACTAGCATAGACGGTTTGAATTCTCAGCAGACAACAAACATGCCGCAAATGAATAATCAAAGGCAGTTTGATCAGGGTAATAATGGGTTTGCTTCACGGGGAAGAGGATTTCGTGGAAGAGGGTGGCAGGGTAACCAAGGGAATTGGCAGAATAATCAGGGAGGCTTCCAAAATAACCAAGGTGGGTTTCAGAATATGCAGAATGACAATCGGAATATGCAAGATTGGTAGAGTAGGAGACCTCCGCCTATATGTTGGACGTGTGGGATAACAGGGCCTTTTGCTCGCATTTGCAGAAGCCAAGGGTTTGTGCAAAACAGACAGTTTTCAAGAGGGGGGGATGTCAAACCCGCCTGCGTATTCACAGTAAAGTGGAGACAGATTTGCTCAGAATCAAACAATGCAGCAGACACAAGCGCAGAGAGTGCATCAAGGGCTGCAAACACAGCAAGCAGCGATTAATCCGCCACAAGGGAAATCACAGCAGTCACCTATGCAGCTTCAGCAGAACACGAGCACAGGACAGTCAATGACTCCTAGGATAGTGGGTGTCACTGCCGATGGAGGGAATCCTTCCACGGGTAACGGGATGAGGCTGTACCCACAATAGGACAGCTCACTGGGAGACCTGATGTGTTCGATACTATCTGAGATGCCGAATCCTCATGAGGAACCAAGGGTTGACGTCAATATAGGAGGCAAAGTTTTGCATTTTTAGTAGACACATGTGCAACGCGTTCATGTATACGAGAGGGAAAGTTTTCAATGTCTGGCAATGCCATGAATACTCGGGTTTCACAGGAGCTACAAGCAGAGTTCCTTTCACAAAGGAATTACCAGTCTCTATAGGAAAGTGTTATATGTTGGTGCCATTGTTTTACTCGAGGCAGACACCTCTTCATATATTGGGTTAAGATTTAATGACAAAGTTGAACATGACAATTTCAATTACTGATGAAGGCATACTGTGCTCAACACCAGGAATGTATTATTTAAATGTGTGTGAACTCATCATGGCGTTTGCATGACGGGTAGCGATAAGAGCAGCGCCTTTAGAGCCAGAGGTTTTTCATTATGGAGTGTGCATTCTGTTGACATGGCTGCCAGGCCTAGAAGGAAGAACAATGAGAATACCTGATGAATTTTTGTTCAGACCAAGAATACCAATGCTTGAAGAGGAGGGACAAGTTTTTCCCTTAGAGCTGCAAGCAGCCATAGTACGAGGACAAATGGCTTTGCTTGAAGTAAATGATGATTAAGGGAGACGATAGTGTGTAGTAATCGCCATCGGGGAAGGTTACAGACTGACTGATGTCGCTGATGACGATCTGTTTGGAGATCATTCATCCGATGACTATGTAATATTTGAAATGAGCATTACTTATTGGGTGAGAGCAATTAAAAGAGAAGTTCCTCAGAAAATGATGATAGCACAAAAGTGTCCTGAATATTTTGATGAAGATATGGCGAAAGTGGCAGTTTCATTATGGACCACAGGCCCCTATGTTGTGGGCCTGCTGAAGGGGGTTGGAGAATTAAGATTAAATTAAAACCAGGAGCAATTTTACCTCGAGCACAACAGTATCCTATGTCTCCTGAGGCAGATTAAGGTATTTTTAAGATGATTTCCGCCATGATGGATCAGGGCATTTTAGTGATGTCAGAGTCACCATGTAATACTGCAGTGTACCCCAGCAAGAAATCTAAGGGGGGGGGGGGGGGGTTGTGGCATTTAATTCCAGATCTTAGGCCGATAAACCAGATTGTAGAAGCCGTGTTCCCACTAGTTCCTAACCTGTCTAGGATCTAGTTCCTAACCTGTCTACAATCTCATTTTTCTCAATCCCATTGCACAAAGACTCGCAGGATCTGATGTCATTTAAGTTCAGACAAACTCGTCTGAAAAGCACTTGTTTACCACAAGGGTATTGTGAGTCCCCATCGATTTTCAATAGAGTCCTCCAGATGGACTTAAGCAATATTGATTTAGAGAGCGTTGTGTTGCAATACATAGATGGCATTTTAGACTGCAGCACCACAGAGGAAGAGTGCAGACGCAATTCTGTTCAGCTGATAATTACACTCGCTGACAAAGGATATAAAGTTGACAAGGAGAAGTTGCAATATTGTCAACAAGAAGTTCAGTATATAGGCCAATTGATTTCACATGAAGGAAAGACGGTTACTGTGGAAAGAGCGGGGGCCATTTTGAAAACAGCCAAGCCACAGACAATAAAACACATGAAGGGATTTCTGGGATTATGTAACTACGTCAGAGCATGGGTCTTTGACTAAAGCTCATATGTAAAGCCTTTATTACAGGCTTTCAAGAAAGCACAGGTAACGCAGGAAAGAAATTGTGTGGACTGAGGAAATAGAAGAATAGAAGAAGGGTTTGAAAAATTGAAAAAAACAATTTGCACAGCTCCAGTTTTAGGGATTCCTAATTATGCTGAGGAATTCTTTTTGTTCTCGCATACTGATGGCACTGTTATGACGGCAGTACTCACGCAGAGGACTACATTGGGGTACAAGCCCCTTGCATATTACAGTGGAATTTTAGACCCAGTAATGAGAGGTAATTTTCCGTCCAAACAATCTTCGGCGGCTGCCGCATTCGCCGTAGAGAAGGCTGCAAGCATAGTGATGGGATGTTCTATGACGTTATTTGTTAGGCATGCATTATTTGCAATTTTACAAAAACCAAAAGGCACACTAACATCTCAGAGGGCTTCTGCCTATGAGGTAGTTATATTGAATCCAGCGATTAAAATAGTTTGATGCAAAATAGTGTATCCTGCCATGTTTGTAGCTGAGCCAATGACAGAAGGAGAGCCTGTAC
The DNA here is from genome assembly GCF_040938575.1 of Ambystoma mexicanum. Lineage (NCBI taxonomy): Eukaryota > Metazoa > Chordata > Amphibia > Caudata > Ambystomatidae > Ambystoma > Ambystoma mexicanum. The sequence continues at coordinate 167,884,459 of NC_090940.1, forward strand.
ACGAATGCGCAAACTATGAAGAGTTTTATGATGAAATCCCTAGAAAAAAGGAAAATGCTTTGCAGGGGGAGAGATTGTTTTCATTGACGGTTCTTTGAGAATCGATGAAAATGACGGGCAGAGATATACAGGTGCCGCTGTGGTGAACCACACGGCTGATGGGGAATTTCGGGTGCTTATAAGTACACGATTGCCATCTCGTTATTCAGCACAGGCTGCCAAATTATTGTCATCGATACTCGCTCTCGAGAGTCACGCAGACCAGGATGTAACAGTATACAGTGACTCCGCCTATGTGACGTCGACTCTGCACGCAGGGCTGGCAGGTTGGAAAAGAAGGGCCTACCTCCGAGCGGACAGTACGACAGTGCAGCACGCAGCCTTATTGGACAGGCTCATTAAGGCACTACAACTCCCAGTGGGCATAGCAGTCATCAAATGTCCAGCCCATACTAATAAGACAGACTTTATCTCACGTGGAAATCAAGAAGCAGCCGCTGAGGCCAAGCACGTAGCAATTACAGATAAAGTGATGATGAATGTGGAGACGCCTGATGTGTATGAAAATATTATTATGACTGTATCTGAGGGCTATAATAGCTTGTCAAAAACACAGCTAGTGGAGGTCCAGGGGGAAGCACCTCAAGAGGAAAAGAATTTGTGGACACGAAGAGGGTGATTTTTAAACCCCTCTGAAGCATTGTGGCGACAAGACAGCACTGGTAAACCGGTGATGCCTGTAGCCTTATTAAGGGTGGTGCTGGAACAGCTACACTACCCCGCACATGTAACTAGGGAGAATCTTGCTGCAATTATTGCTGTGGATTGATTCATACAAAATCTGTTAAACCATGTGGCATTCGTTATGACAAATTGTATAGTCTGTCAGAAATTCACGACTGGGCATACACTGCACACAGTTAGGGGAGTTATTCTGAGACCCAATGGCCCTTTTCAGCATTTGCATATCGACTATGTCGATATGATACAAGTATGTAATGGACATAGATACATTATTGTAGTGGTGTGTCCCTTTTCAAGATGGATTGAAGCGGGTCCATGTACACACCCAGACTCCACTTGTGCAGCTACATTTTTAGTGAGGGAAGGGTTTCCTAAATGGGGAGTATGTGAAGTCATGAGGTCAGACAATGGTGCTCATTTTGTGAACCAGATATTTGAGCAGATAAGCTTGTTGCTTGGTATAAAGCACAAGTTTTCTTTGGCTTATCATCCATAGGGGAATGGGATATGCAAGAGGCTCAACAGCTTGCTTAAAGAAAGAATAGCCAAGTTGAAGCTTACCCTGAAGAAAGGATGGTTGCATTGCCTACCACCGGCATTATATGCATTGAGGAACCACCCAGGTTCCATCCACCATCTCACCACCCATGAAATTGTGATGGGAAGGCGAATGAGCACACCTCCATCCAGAGTTTGAACTGATGCTCAGCCAACTTCAGATTTATTAGGGTTGGAATTACGTGATTATTTGAACTGTATGACTTAAGTATCTGTCATTTTAGGTTAGTTACGTCAAAGAGGGTGCCGGGCAGTGCAGAATACAGAAGGAGATGCTGCAACAAGTGAACCTCAGAAATTAGGTCTTCCCCAACTATTCCCCGGTGATGCAGTCTTAATCCGCAATCATACAAGGAAGAAGTGGGACGAACCCCGCTTCAACGGCCCATTCATTGTGGCAGACGTCACGCCATCTGCAATCAAAGCTCAAGGCTGACGTACGTGGACTTTCGTAGGCGACGTCAACATTCATGTTGGAGAAACCCCAATGCCCTCGCACCCATCGGAAGCAAGTACAGGCATCGGGGAAGAACCACAGCATGTGCAGAGAAGACCTATGACAAGGAAGAAGGACGCAGAAGCTGACAAGTGAAAAGTTATGCTCTGTGCAGTCTTTGCAGAGCTGGGGAAAAAAATCTTTGTTCTTGAGCCACAGGAGTTTGATAGACTTTGGACTGAGGCATGCTTAAGCCTTGATAAGAAGAGAAAAAATATGCCAAATTCTGATCATGGTGTTGACAATTGGAAAAGAGTACAGTATCCTGATTCATTCCATACTGAGTTCTTGTTTGGATTTGGCTATGGTATTACCCAATAACAACGTTTCAAGGATCATATTTGAGGTGTTTGTCTTCATTCTGCGCTCTTATCTGGATATCGTTGGGAAAACGTCTAATGTTTGTGTTTTCTTGCAAGATCCTAAGAATGGCCAATTGTGAGGAGACTACTAGCAGCAATCATCGAACAGGTTTTGTAGTCCCCCCTTCCCCCCTGAGTACAGTGGGAAGAGCACAAATGCCCCTAACAACTGACGAAGCACAGACTAGTTAGTGTGGTGTTCTTTTGTTTAATGAGTACCTGTATCTTGTTGGAAGGCACACAGATGTGCGTACGTTTTTAAAGGGACCCGAGAAACACTGCAGACCTGAATGTGATATTGGAAGGAATTATAGTCCAAGTGAGTCTGTATTCTGAGCAAAATCTGAGGTCAGAGTAAAACTTTCCTTCGCGGGACAGATCGAGAGGCTGTTGGTCAAAGAAAGAGTCTTGTTCTATGCTGAAAGAAATTCATCATGTTATCTGATCTGAAACAGATTTAAAGGCATTGACTGGGAGCCGATATATGACATTGAACTTATCTGAACAGTGAAGCAAATGTGGAACATTCTAAGAGGAGACTTTCTGGAGAGAAGTGTAAAGAACATTGGTGAAATCATTTTCTTCATGCTTAAAGAGATGTATATATTTCTTCTGATGAAGACTGATGCAAGCAGATCGTTGAGTGTCTTGTCCTTGATCAGCCAGGACAAAGCACTGAGGAAAGTCCACAGGTTTCAGAAGCAGTACATAATGTAGCAGTATTAAAGTTGAGCTTTTTCCTTCCTTAGGCAATAAAGATGGGTGTGGTTAGTAGTAATGTAGTCATGCCTGACCAAGAAAGACGTCCACTTTGTTCACAGAGTAGATACTGTCAAATATCCTATTTATGCATAATATACTTTTGCATTCTGTTCATAATTGTATTGCTTTCACTGAAAGTACGAACGTCATATTATATTGACGTGCATGGAGCCAAGACTCCAGTGAATTTTCCTGAACAGAAGGAAGGTATGAACGTGACAACTACTAGGCAGCCAAGACCCTATGTAGTCATTCCTGTTCCAAAGAAAGATGACGCTTTGTCTGGGTCCGAGATAAATGATACTGATAGTCGTTCACAAAAGGTCTTAGAAGTTATTTTTGGGCTCCAGAAACAGGCTTTGCAGGAGAGACAAAGAATTGGTAGAAAGTGAACCTACTACAGGAATGCACATGAATGTTCCTACTCCTGAATTAGATAAGTTACCTTTTGGAGGAAGATCTTGTATAGAGATTATGGTAGATTCCCTATGGCCATCTTTTGCTAGAACCAGACAGAAACTCCAGTATAGAAAGAGACTTATTGAACTTTCTCCTACTCAGGTAGCACAAATGAACATGCCTAGACAGCTGATAAATGTTCCTAGGTTTGGTTCAATAAGAAAGAGCTATGCTGTAGTTCTGCATTAAAGTTCACGAGAGAAGAATGAGATCGAAGTGTAGTACCAAAGAGGATAACTTCGAGTTCAATGATTACCTGGACAGCACAGCACACTTGGGAAATAACATCTGGTATCAGCATATGAAGGAAGTGGGAAGAAGTGCCTCAAAGGAAGGATGCTTTGTGTGAACCCTCCTGCCGTACAGTATGGGGAAGTCCAAGATCTTCAAAGCCATCGACATAGGTGTCCAGACAGCAGATTGTCGCACGTAGCACTTTGCAGAACCAGAGGCCAGGGAATGGGCCGAGATGGCAATTTCAAATGGGCAACTGAATGCACAGACCCAGATGAAGATGATTATGTTCAAGACACAAAGACAAGAGACCAAGAACAGACAAAGAATCATGTGATCCGATATAACAAGCCTGGAGAAAAAGGAGCTGGAGTCAGAAGAGAAGTGAACAAGAAACTTCAAAGCCCAGGAAACTCTAGATAAGAAATTCGAAAATGGAAGTACAGAGGACAGATGCAGATCTGGGGGATCAGTGTTGTCCCCAGATGGATGGGAGGAAGGAGTGGTAATCTGCAGAGCCTGGGTAATAATTGGATTTTTTATTTTTTTTTATTTGTATTGGCTGAATTGAATCAACCTTTCAAATACAAAATACAAAAAAATGTATACATAACACATACAAAAACATACACATATTATTTACATTTAGGTTACAATTACATTTCATTCCGCAAAAACCACAAAAGAAACCAAATATAGGCGTAGTCATATGATCAATATATAGTAAGGTCAGCAAATGCGTTTAAACATTTTCTTTCTATTTATGGTTTCTTGATATCATGAATAAATAAAACTCTTACTGTTTAAACTCATAATACATTTGAAAAGAAATGTATCCACCACAGGATTAGTCATTTTATTTTTTCAGCAAGAGAAGGTTTCGTTTTTTGTAGCATCCAAATCTAAGCAGGTTAAGGAGTTGACAGTTGCAATTTGTAAAGGTAAATAACAGGCACCCAAGATGAATGACCAACACAAACCCTGATCTGTAATGCACAAGTGTTTACAGTGCCTTGTATCTTGTATAATGTATTTCACGTAAGGGCCATAAAGCACAACATTCTGTGATGATATGTACTAATGTTTCACGAGTGTCTTTCATCAAGCAAAAACGGCAGAAATGGTCTTTTATAGCTAATTGTTTCCGTTTGGCTTGAACGTCTCGGGTATTCCACAAATTAAAGCGTAATCTTAGAATGCCATTACAGAATTTAAATGAGGGGCACCGGACCAAATAAGAAGGCAAAGTTCGTAGTTTTTTATGTGGAAACCGGGCTCCCTCCATATCATGGTACGAACGACACAGGGTTCTGGTGGTTATCCAGTCAAGCTCAAACAGTTTTAATTTTGCTTTGTCCGGATTCTGTATTAATAGGTCTAGTGACACATCTGCCGAATTTAGTATATGATAGACCTTTGTGAGCCATTGCTTGATAAACGTTTGATTAGTAGTAAATATATATTTTGTCACAGTTTTCAACAGGACATTTAGGGTAGTCTAAATCAAACATTTCCTAAAAAACGCACACAAACGTCACTGATATATGGCGTGTATGGAAACCAAACCCAGTTCATACCTTATCCAGGGGCGGGTATACAGTTTGGTAGGTGCAAAGTATGCCGCCAATATTTTGCTTCCCATTTAGCAAACGGAAAAGGTGAGTTAATGTTTAATGTTTCAAGGCCATACAAAAGTGCCAGAATTGTTTTCATGTTCCAAAAAAACAGTGTGGGCCTTATTGAAAACTTACCATATTTAAACATTATAATTTTGGCTTGCGAAATTGATGATGTAAGCTTTGCCTCTAATCGTGCTATATGGGCTTTTGCATGTTACTGGCCCTCAAACAATATACCAAGATAGGTATACTGTGGTACCATTTGTATGGGAGATCGATCAAAAGTCCAGACATATGATAACGGGCCTTGACGCTTGGGTGAATAGGCAACAATGTGTTGATTTTCAACTCTTTTTTTTTAATGTAGATGCAAAACACGTCCAGCAAGCGCTGCAGACCTAGTTGTGTTTTTGAGATGAGAACTAGGTCCTCTGCATACATAAGGGTTTGAATAGGTTGATTATTAAGTTTTGGAGAATCTGACATCACGTCTAGCAAGGCAGATCTAACATCATGAATGAAGTAATTGAAGATTGCTGAAGCTAAAAGACATCCTTGCTTTAAACCCCCGAAAGGTACTAATCTGGTCAGATAATAATCCATCTAAAGTTAACCGAACTCTGATGGAGGTTTGAGAATGCAATGAGTGAATAACATCATACAATGTTTCCGGGCAATTATCTTTGCCAAGTTTGGAAAGCAGAAGCACCAGACTCCCCGAGTCGAAGGCGGCATTGAGATCAACAAATGCAAAGAAACCTGTTTAAACATGTGACATTGCAATTTAACTGAATTAAGGGCAAACAGATTTATGGTATTTCCCATGCCAGCAACAAATCCTGTTTGATGAGGATCTCGGAGCTGGGATTGTAGAGTCCAGGCATTAAATTCACAAAGAATCAGTTTGGCAAATACTTTCCCTGGCGCATCCAGTAAGGCGATCGGCCGGTAATCGGCGGGAACACTGTGATCCCCTTCTTGAAAATAGGGATAATTATAGAAGTTTTCCAAGATATGGGGATGGCACGAGATGTTAATATTTCCTCAAAGATGGAGTGGAGGATGTTGGCCCATTCATCTGGGTGGGCTTTGAACATAAAGTTTGAAAGCCCATCTGGCTTCATCGCCCGAGATGAGCTTGCCTGCATGATAATGGCATGAATGCTTTCTATGGCAATCCGTAATTGCCACGAGGAGGCAGATGTAGGTGAATAGATAATTTTTGAGAAGACAGGGTCAGCATACAAAGAAGAAAAGTGGGAAATCCAAGCGGTTTCCTGGACGCCATTGATTTGTGCATCTCCATGGAGATGACAACTACGGTCATTCAATAACTGCCACATAGAGGTAGAGTTTTTATTGGACATTGCATTTTGCATTGTCTCACTATCCTGTTGGAACTGAGCCGCCTTTCTACTCTTTAACCAGTTTTTATAACAGCATTTGGCTGTTTTTAGATGCTGCCAGCGCAGAGGATCTTGTGAGGCTGCTAGTTTTTTCTTAAGATTTTTAAAATCTGCTTTAATATGATGGGTCTCTGCATTGAAGGTGTGTGGGTGTCATACTTGATTAAGCCGAGGAATAGTTATAGTCTTCATGAATGGTTTTAAAAGATCAGAGTACTGCTTAGTATTCGACTCTGCATGCAAGCTTGGCTTATCGCTGATTATCGCAGAGTTCCGGGTGGAATGTGCGAGCAACAGTCTATGATCACTGTGAGGTTGATCACTAATGTCCAATTTAATTACATTTTTGAACAATCGGGAACTCATATAAATATAGTCGATTGTACTTGTGCTAGACCCACGTTGCCACGTATGTTGGGGAGGTACGTCTCCATCGACAGAACCATTGAACATATGAAAATTGCAGTCTTGCATGAAGTTGTTCTATCTCTTAGCGTCCTCAGTGTTGCCTGAGGGCTTCCAGCAGTCCAAATTAAGGTCACCCGCAATGATAGTGTCTGAAATTATATGGTTCATCAGTATCATGTCTACAATCTCAGATAAACCATCATAAAAGATGTCATCGGACATGACAGCAATGTTCCTGTAAATATTGACAAATGACTGACAACTTGGACTTGTTGGATCTGAGCCCCAACAGACGACAACGCGGGCCACTAGAGATGTGCACTGCCACAAGGAGGCCTGAGGACGGTCTGCCCCCACTGGGAAGTGCAGGAAGCAAGGTAATCTCATAACCATCCCACAATGGGCAGGAGATGAGCCAGGTTTCCTGCAGTGCTATCACCTGGCAAAGATCTGACCACTTGGCAATGGAAGATTGTAAGTGAGAATTGCCCCTATTATTCCAACTTGCTATTTTAAAGGTGGCCAGGGCAAGGCATGCTGGTGGTTAATGTTGTTGAGTAGAGGCATTCTGAGCCATTACATTATCTCGATTCACTCCTTGATAGATCTTCGGTTTCATACAAATATGTTGGGTTTTAGGATGGACACCTGCTGGGTCCTCAGCTAAAAGGAAACCCATATCGAACAATTGCATCCTACATCTCCAAATGGAATCTCGTACAACTCCAGATGGGAGCCATAATCTCACAATTGCGCGTGTTGAGTCCGAGATAAATTCTATTTGGTCTATGTCCTGTGTTGATACGTTACATAGCTCGGGAACATCTCCAAAGATGATCAAAACACTCTGGCGATTCAAGTCATAGGATGGAAAATCTCCATCTCGGCATTTTAGGATGAAAGTGTGAAAATGTGCTCTGCGTGGATGTAAATGGCGTGAAACTGGGTGCAAGTTGGGTTTCTCTGGTATCCATTGTAGTTTTGAGATGTCAGTGCTTGTGTTACAATGAACACCACACATTTCCTCCTGCATATGCTGTTCTTCATGTGAGGACATTTGTGGCATTTGACCACTAGCAGTAGCCACTGCTGCAGGAATGGTGTTTTGCATCCTGGCTATGTTAGTGGCCAAATATTCATCTACCTTCTGTTTGAAATTCTCAAACACATGTGTCAATAGAACATCTGTTGTGGGTGCATGCCCTTTAGAAAAAGAGGTACTAGATTGTGTTATAATAGGCAATCTAGAAGGTTCACAAACTTGTTCACTGGAAATTTTAGTTGGCAAGGTTGACAAACGGAACAGTAGGGACAGATAACACTTCAATAGGCTGGCCATAAGTAGAGCCAAACAAATCAGCATTTTGTTTCTTTAATGCAGCAAGTTGATTCTCCGCCTCATTATTTTGAGCTATCGATAGTACTAGTTGTGAAAGAGGAGACAGAGGGCCACCCAGACAATCCTTATTACTTAGTCCAATACTAACTGGGGTTGCCAAAGGCGGAATTGAAGGAGCTATGGATGCTGGTATTGAAATAGGGGCTATTTCAATTGCCAGCAGCACATTGTTTTGTGCAGCAGTTGTTTTGCTCAAGGCTTTAAAAAAAAGAATTGAGTGTTTTTTTAGTATGTTTGATATTGACCATATTTTTCGTTTTTTTTTTTACAAAGAAAGATTTCTTTTGAACAGTTTTAGGATTTCTAGCTTTAAGCTCCTCTAGGTGGCTTAAACCTTGGCCTGCTGGACGCTCAGGTGCAAGCACCACATTCACCTGTTTTGATCCAGAGGCGCATTCTTGAGATGGATGTACAATAGCTGCAGTCTTTAGCTCATTGCTCGGAGCAGAACACGAACTTATTATAGGACGTATTATGCCAGAGATCAGGGGCAAAGCACAAGAATCTAAGGCCACCTCCTGATATGCAGTATGTATATGTTCACTAGTCATGGCCAGATTATGAACACTACCATCAACATCAGAATCAACACATTCCACTGAATTATTCACTACATACAATTCATTGTGCGCAAGCATACTCTTGGACTGTGTAGATGAAAAATAAGCCGATAACCACTTCGTTAGATCATCAAATTGTTTCGACTGATGTGAGACCTTTGTATCAAGTGACTCAAATAGTTTACACAGACTCATGATAGTAGTGTTAATTCCAATGAGAGCTGGTTGAATCATGGTTGAAAGCTGCTAAAATAAATCAGCTGGGACCGTTTTAATTGCTCTGGGCGTAGGTAAAGCAAAGGACTGTAACATGGGATTACGAATGTCTACTCGAGAGTGGACTTGAGTTGAATCCTCCTCCCCCACATGGAAATGCTCACCAGAAAAATGATTATCCCGCCATAACATTGGGGATTCGCATTGGCTTGCATGAATAGACAAGCATGTGTGGTCATTACACAAGGGAGGGAATTTTATTGGTGAGGTAACAATGCGGTAGGAAGAAAGTCTCTGGATGTGTTTAGTAGATGCTAACATCATTTGGTCAGAGAATGGTTGTGGATTGACTCTCGCACGAGGTGTATTCACAGGGAATGGCACACTATTGGCCTCTGACCCACCAGATTTGTTGTGATCAACCAGATGGGATGTTGACATGGATGAAATAGAAACAATAGAATCATTCATATAATTGTCAAAAGTGAATTTAGGTTTTGAGTCAGATGACACTCGCGTTGGTGTGATTGAGGTGGCAGAGTAAAATTTCTGCTGGAGAGCTTCAGAGCCACCCTGATTTGATGGTTTCCTTACTATTGTTAAGTGAAAAATATTTGGCGCCATACTTGTTAATGTGTATGCCATTTTAAACTCAATTCACACAGGCAAGAAACAGAGGAGGCTCCCGGACCAGCCAAGAGAGGCCCTTAGTCCTTAGTCACCTCCAACAGTCCTCCACGTGCCTTTCTCCAAGAAACAGCCAAAAAACTCTGACAGCAGGCAACAGGCAACAAATGAAATCGGCAAGTCCTGCAGCGTCTCGCGGTCAAGCGGTACTCTTCCGGTACTCTTGCGAGTGCATTGTTTTGAATAGCTATGGCACAAGGGATTGGCTCGACTGCTCAAAGAGTCTAGCCCTGCAGTCGAGCAGGTTAGATTAATAAGAAATCAAAGGTTGACACCCTCACGCGCATAAACAGTTAATTGGTGCAATATATAGGTATGCTCGGCTGTTCAAAGGGCCATGCCCCACAGTCACAGTCGAGTGATCCACAAACTGATTAGTTTGAAAATTCCATCAATAGTTCACCACTGGTACCTTGTAATTTTGATAAAATGGCACACAGTATGCCACGTGAGGGTATCAAAGTTTTTTAGAATGTAGAACTCAGGCCAAGTGGCGCTCACCTTTTATCTGAATGCGGGTTACAGCAATAGCGAATTCAATCTCCTCTGAGTCCCTCAGCTCTGATCACCGAAGAGCAGACTCACGCGGCTTCACACCCTGTGCTCGGCGTTGCAGAAGAGAGGACACGTCCTTCCTGGGCACCGAGGGAGCCCGCGACACATTAACCTCAGTTACAGCGCCACCAGAGCCAAACAGCAGCTAAACAGCTCTACTCCACAAACGCACCGCCCTTTACACCACAGCCAGGCTTAACGCCGCAAGGGCTGGGTGTGCAGTATTTAACTTCCTGTTTGGTCGGGGGGCGTGGCTACTCTTCGAGAGAGTTAAAGGAGTAGGCAACTTCTGAATAGAACAAAATGTTGAAGTGTTTGGAATAAATAAAATCAGGATGCAGTTCAATGAGCAAAGTATGCGCTCTTAGTATCCAGAAAGCAAAGTCCAGGCGCACAAACAAACGCCAGAGCCACAGCAGCTAACAGCTCTACTCCACAAATGCACCGCCCTTTACACCACAGCCGGGCTTAACCGATTGGATTCTATAAAGAGACAGTTGACTTAGTGCAAAATGGATGCAAGCCATTATGGCCGAGGCTTGCCAAGCTACTGCCTCAGGTCGAAGATGGAGGAGGAACTTTGCAGATTGTTCCGTTCAAGAGTGCAAAGTTATGCTTCAGAAATAAGGGCACAAAAAATATGGGAGAAAACCAGAAGTGCGGCAAATCTTAGATGTACCAGGAATAAAGATTGGTAAGAGCAGTGATCACGGATCACTACTGGGCTTGCGGATCCAGAGCATATATAAAATTGCCAGAGAATTGGAGAGGGCTTTGCTCACTAGTGAATGTCCATGTTCCAGCTTTGGTGATTCCAAAGAGGGATCTGAATCTTGACAGTTTCCTGAAAGCAGATGTTCACCTGAGGAAGAAGAGATCTGTGGAGTGGATGAGAAGGATGAAGAGAGAAAACTATTTCTCAGCCAAGTCAATAGAAGCTTTTGATGCTATTCTGTGTGTTCACGTTGATTTTTATGCCGAGAATCCAGGTTGGAGTAAATACAAAGTGGTTACAGATAACCAGATGGGAATTGCTACAGACGATCAACACGACTATCAAAGGATTCAACACAATTAGAGAAGAACTGAGAGCCATAAGACTGATGACTCTCCAGAATAGGTATGTCCTGGATATGATCACAGCTATGGATGGAGGTGTTTGTGCAAAAATTGGAGAATCGTGTTGCACATTGATACCTTCTCATGATGACGAGAATGGAACCTTGACAGAGGCCATAAACATGCTGACTATGCTCCATGGTCAGATCATAGATGAAGTTGAAGACATTGCTGATGACATCTGGTTTGGATCAATCTTTTCTTGGATTCCGCAATGGATGGCAAACATCTTCAAGTTCCTTGGAGCTCCAATAGTGAAGATATTGCTTGGATTTTGTGTGATCAAGTTGATAACCTCGCAATGCAGGAAGACAGCAAAGAAAGCAATAGAATGAATATCATGATCGATGTTGAGCAGAGATGGAAGGCCAAAGACCTGACAGATGAAGAAATCAGAGACTATGTGAAGGCCAGTATCCATGTACCTGAGGGAACAAAGTTCCTATAACCGAAGAATCATAAGAAATATGTGGGAAGTTGGGTCTACTGCAGCCCAAATGGACAGTGTCAACACATGACATGGACCAAAGATGAGCATGTCAAAAGAGCAGGTTGCCTGAAGGGAGTCAAATATATGGGTCCCAAAAGAAGCTCCTTTTCAGAAGAGGATGACTGGATGTAAAGGATGATGAAAGTGGTCGATTAATCGCCCAGAGGGGGGGAGGGTAGAGCAGAAGCCAAGTACCCCCACCTCAACCACTTCACCTATATCGCCTATGTTGCCCATAGAGTTTATACCGGAAAACCGAAGTATGAGACATACACGGAGCAGTTGAATCGAGTATGGACTCTGTGCAGTACCAGTAAGACTCCAAATACCTATGAGAATCCTAGAAGCAAGATTCCCATTGAGAAAGCCATACCTGCACACAAAGAAGTATGATAGTCGTTTAAATTAGATCCCTGAAGAAACAGAGCAGATAAGCGTCAAAAATGAATGGTGAATGCAGATATTCTATAAGGCATCAAGAAAGTATCGAAGATAAGTGACATCTTGGGATCAAGGTGAAGAAGTTTATGCCACAGAACTGATGAAGTTATCAAGTTAGTTTACACGTGTACAGATGCAAGAAACGCAAGTAGCAAAGTAATCATGAAGCTAGCCTTATGCTTTATAGTGAATAGATTGTGGCAAGCGCCTATATACACATACATACATACATACATACATACATACATATGGACAAGTAAAGGATGGATGTTTGCACTACGCATTTTAGCAGTGCTTAACAGTAACAAGAAGGCCTCATTCTAGTGTGTCGAGGTTAAAAAGCAGTTGAATTAACAAAATGAATCTCAGAATGCATGGTTGGAAGAGCTAAGAAGCCAAGGTCTTCTCAAACTGGAGCAAACTGACATTGGATACAAATCGTGTGAAAGAACAGAACTCCTGTTCTGAAGGCATAGACAAAAACAAAGACGTCCGAGGTCTATTAAGAATTAGTATTTTAAATGCACCAGAAGCTCGATTCCATGGTCTCTAGTCACGTGGAAGGATGAAGTTGGACGAACATGATGGTCACACCTACGCACGAGGGCAGAATGTGCCTTCACTCACTGAATTTCTCAGAGATAAGAACACTCTCAAGGCCGAATTTCAAAGCCCTAATTGACACTAGACCATTGAGGTGATGATGAACTGATATGCTAATTGGTGGGAAGCTGATACTAAGACGAGCTCAGCAGCACCTGGATGTTCAGCCTGCCTGCTGTTAGACGTAGGTGGAGAAATACTGGCGGAGGTTAGAAGCCAACCAATTATAGAGGACCACGTAATTAAGGGTCCTATAGTTTCTGCAGCCAATGGGACGTCGTACATTTAGTGACGTTCATAGTGTCCATTTTGAGGGGAGGGCTTAGTTGCCCCACTTGATGTTAAGTACCCCATCACTTTCAGTCACTGACTCATGCTGATTTAGAACGTATACTTAGCTATTCACTGAGAGCCTATCATTACTGTGCATAGGTTTTTGTAGTTTGCCAGGTAGGATGATGTTGGTAGTACACAGCTTAACATCATTGATGACTAATTTTGGTTATAAGAACCCAGTTTTTTTTAAGATGCATCGAGTAAGAGGATCAAGCGAGTGCGTCGATGTTCCTTGTACTCCGTTTTAGATCACTGAAAATAAAACAGTCTTCCTTTTGCCAAATTACCTGAGTCGTTTTGATTATTGATGTATGAATAAAATCTGCATCCCCATCCATCTCTAGGGTATTGCTACTCCCCTTAAAGGGCTGAGAAACCCCCAGTTCAACTGTCTCACTGGAAGAATTGTGTAGCTCTGTGTGAACCCATTATAGCACTGAACACTTGTCTCTCTGCTACCTACCTTGGTTAGGTTTGGCGAGACTTCAGAGTCTTTCCTGTTCACCATAATAGGTTGGCCTCCAAAACCCCACAGTCTTTAATGGGTACATGAAGGATTGCAGGTATTGAAACTTCTGAACCCATAAAAACTCAGGCAAGCAAACCATGTGCCTCATTACAAGTCCGGCGATAACCGGCGCTGGACTCATAACACAGTTTCCACCACCTGAGATCCCCATTCCCATAGGGTACCTTAGGACTCCCTAGGAATGGGGACACGGAAGCACTGGCACTGTTGCCAACGGTGCCTCTGAAAACTCTGCGAGCGGGTGCCTTTATGCCCAGTAGGCCAGATCTGTTGGGCGCAACGGCCCTCGCCCGCAAAGTTGTAGTGTGGTGGTCTAGAAAGGGTTCTGGTACGGTGTAACCAGCACCCTTATTTCCAGACCGCCACACTTGTAATGAGGTACCATGTAGTGCTACAGTGCTGACCAGGGACCTGGGTAGGTAAGAGTCAACAGCGCCTGCTGCAAATCCATTCACTGTGGTAAATGTGTTAAAACAAAGGAAATCGTCTAAAAAAAAAAAAAGAACAAAGCAGCAGTGAGAATTCAAAGGAATGTTTTTAAGAATGAAAGAAAGTAAAATGCCATCAGAAAATACACTCAGTACAGCAATCACACTCACCATAATATTTGTTAAAAGAGACAACTGCAATCCGAGAAATGGTTTAAATGTAAGGGTACCTGGCAAAGCCCTGAAAGACCCAGGTAGGTAAACTTGAAAGAACAAAACACAATTTTTCAGGGTGAGAGATCCCTCTACTCCCAAATCTCAGAATGTATACATGTGACTACATATACATCGTTTCACAATGGTATATTTTAATAATCTTGAGATAGAGTACCAAGGGGTATTCTGAAGAAACAATAGAAATTAGTATGATCCAGCGAAAAGAGGATCTTAATGTACAAACATACAACAGCACAAAATTATTATCGGAGCAGTTGTGCAATGAAGACAGAAATCTACAATCATTAACATAATATAAAAAGATCACAATAACAACAGTGTTTGAACTGTACACTGTTCATGTGAAGTCGTCGACACAACAGTGTTTCGGCCTAAAACAGCTGTAAAGTGAAGCTAGGTGAGCAGGCCTTCATCAGGACGTGTGGTGTAATGATAGTAGTCCCGGGGTATCTACCAAGGGTTAAATCCATAGCCAAGGTGAGACCGGTCCATACTGAATACAGGAACCGAACAGCCATTTTGCTGTGCTGTAGAAAACCAAAGAGTGTCTGTGGACCCTCAAGTGGTAATGAGTGTCATTTGCGTGACACTGGAGAAATGGAATCAATCAGCATAGGTAGTCCTCCTGGTGTGTCAATGCACGACTTTCACAGGAGTCGCTGTTGCTAGCATTGACACACCAGGAGGACTACCTATGCTGATTGATTCCATTTCTCCAGTGTCACGCAAATGACACTCATTACCACTTGAGGGTCCACAGACACTCTTTGGTTTTCTACAGCACAGCAAAATGGCTGTTCGGTTCCTGTATTCAGTATGGACCGGTCTCACCTTGGCTATGGATTAACCCTTGATAGATACCCCGGGACTACTATCATTACACCACACTTCCTGATGAAGGCCTGCTCACCTAGCTTCACTTTACAGCTGTTTTAGGCCGAAACACTGTTGTGTCGACGACTTCACATGAACAGTGTACAGTTCAAACACTGTTGTTATTGTGATCTTTTTATATTATGTTAATGATTGTAGATTTCTGTCTTCATTGCACAACTGCTCCGATAATAATTTTGTGCTGTTGTATGTTTGTACATTAAGATCCTCTTTTCGCTGGATCATACTAATTTCTATTGTTTCTTCAGAATACCCCTTAGTACTCTATCTCAAGATTAAAATATACCATTGTGAAACAATGTATATGTAGTCACATGTATACATTCTAAGATTTGGGAGTAGAGGGATCTCTCACCCTGAAAAATTGTGTTTTGTTCATTCAATCCGAGAAATGGGCCATGAGCTCCCAATAAGCTACACTAGTTCCAAATGTGGCCATTGTTGGTCTGCAGTTCCAAAAGAGCTTTTACAAATGAGCTCTTGGAATATTTAGGAATGATGACCAGCATAAGGAAATGGGTAAGTGATGTACATCAGCACGTTCTAAAGCTTTCAAGCATCACCCTCCTCCCATACGAGGGATTCCAGGGGCAGATTCTTTGTGCTGGTATCTGGAAAAGGTTGAACTAGAGACAGCAGAACTCATTTCATTTTACGACCGGCACAAGAATAATCTGAGCAGCTATAGGGAATTGCATCTTATTTATTCATCTCTGCACTGTGAAGTTCCAAAACTGAAACATACAATTGAATGTCAAGAAAATAATTCCATCACAACAGTAATTAATTCAGTAGGAAACACAAAGATAAATGTTTTGTTTTTTTAAAGATTTATGTTTGGGAAAAGCAATCCGATCCAGAGACTTACCCTCAGGAACTCTGCGTGTAAAAGATTCTTTAAAACCTGGTTGAAACGCTTCCTTTGTGCATTTTCCTCCAGGACTTTCTCCAGGAATTTTCTTATTTCAGAAATTTGAGTGTTTGCTGGTAAGAGGTTTATTGCCTAGAGAATAAGGATAGTTGAGGAGATGAAAAATGTCCAGAGGATATGTATTGATTGCAATAAACAGATGATTCTCTTGAATATCAAACTGCACCAAAGGAACACGTTAAAACGACCAACTTAATACTGAGAATCGCCACAAAAAGGCAAAACAAGAGCGCTGAAGCCCACAGCATGATTTACCATAAGCATCTAAGGGATATTGAAGTGTATGGGTGCAGAGGTAAATTGAACAGTGCTAGGAGGAAAAGGAAGGAGTTTTTAATAACTCAATTACAATTATGTCTATCAGGTGCGCCATAAGTGCCACCTATAAGTCAAAACTATTATGTTTGAGCACAGACGGGAGGAAGATGGGATGTCAGGAGGGACACCGATGGTGGTTTGGTTATTTACCCACCCAATAACTACCGAGGGCCATTGAAAGATTTCTATTTTAGCAACTTTGCCTCCCTATTTATATGAACCCCACCAAACCTTTTGCTTTGTAACCAGCCCAGACTTTTTACAAGGAAGTGAAGCCTTCAGCTTCACTCCCCTGCCTTTGTGATAATTTTGTTATAGGGAAACTGATCAGTCCTTCAGACTATCAGTACTGGGAAACTATGTTTCTCCCTTGTCGTTTTACCTTGCAGTTCACACAGCATCTTACAATGCAGTGGGGATACTTTTGTATCACCCTAGTCTTTTACACTTGGGATTTGTTGTTTCTTTTATATGTGCCTAAAGACGATATGGTGGCAGCGATTATATTTTTACAAGCTTTGTGTCATTTGTAGTATGCACATTCGTGTTTACTGCATATGGGTGCTGAACGTGGCTAGTGCACTAAAGTGGGGGTGGGTCCCCCCTCTTTACCTCCCTCCTCCTCCTCGTCGTCGTCCTCCTCCTCCTCCTCCTCGTCGTCCTCCTCCTCCTCCTCCTCCTCCACATCCTTGGTGCCTGAAAGGACCACTGATGACTGTTTGAATGGTGCAGATCCTTACCATTTGTGGTCTTGGACTTGCTTCCAGGCCAGCGCTGGAGTCACGTATCCTGTGTAGAAGAGCAGCCGACTGAAGATCCGTGGACAACTCCCAAAGAGGCCCAGCATCCCTTCCTGCATTTGGCCCAGTGAAGCCATAATGGGCTACCTGATCTGCGAAGGCCCTGAGCGGTGCTTCAACCCTTGCAGTGGTGGCACTAACCAGTCTTCAGACGTTCAAGGATCCAGCCCTCGTAAGCCTTCAGAAGTGTCTCTAGACCCCTCAGTGTACTGACCCGCTCTCCAGTGGGTTACCTCCCTAGAACCCTTACCGTTCCTCATTTGCCCCGTAACTTCAGTAGTCGCCAGTTCGTGGTGCAAGGCACCTTCCTGCCAAATTTCAGCCTCCCAGCTTCAAGGGATCCTGCTATGGAAGGTCTGTGTGCAGTGGCCGTCATTGGAACTTGCTTCCCCAGTTTCGTGCAATGTCCTGAAGAGGTCTGCATTGGTGCCTTCTGCATTTCTTCATCGCCAAGGGTTGCACACTCTGCTCCCGTAATCGATTGCACCGCAGCTCCTGGGCACCTCTCACTAGAACCAACAGTCCAATAGTCGCCAACCCCAGTCGACCCACCTAGTCATCTGGGAAAATCAGTCAAGGGTGTAAGGAAATGCTTTGCATTTGTCCCCCCCCCCCCCACCCCTCTGTTGTCCTTAAAATAAAATAAACTTCTACTGAAGTCCCTCTACCCACATAAGAAAAGTCAAACATGCATTGGAAAAGTCAACAGGTTTGGCTGTGTATAGGCTTGGGACAGGCATTTGTCTGGCTGTGCCTTAATGTTACAACCTGGCCATAAGTTGGAAACCGCTGAAACATGGTGTGAGCATCTGGGTACATGACCGCAGTGCCTAGAAAATGCCTATCTAACACCAACACACAGGCTAAAATGGTTTGCTTTGCAAGACGTCAGTTAAGGGAACAGATCAGGACACATACTAAATAAAGTGGCTGATGGTACCGTTCGTTAAGACCTTTTTATTACACCAGTAGCTCATTTACAGCTGAAATAAATGTATTAACTCTGAGAAGAATGCGTATGAACAACATTGGCATGCTCTATACAGCAACGTTTGATGTTACTTCTTGATTGAGCTAGCATAAAGTTATCCCAGGAGGATGGAATTTGGGTGGGGCGGGGCAGGTAGAGGGTGGGAATGATTATAAGGATTAGCATGGCCGTGGGCAGTAAACAGGTGAGTAATAATTGAACACCCACAAGCTATGCGTCCCTCCACACATCCAATCTCATTCTTATCTGTACTCCAATGCAATAGTTGTGTCTAATAAGCGGTACTTTGTTTTGGCCATTTGATGGCACCTAAAAAACAAAAGCCAGCAAAATGTTTACGGTATTCAAAATGTTAGAGAGACAGAAATTCTACCCTAACACATATACTCGGATAAACAATGTTCCAATTTACCAGCTACTAAAACAGAACATGACAAGGTTAGAATAGAGAAGACTGTAGACAGGCTCCCAAACAGGCTGAGAAACACATTAGCCACACTGGCCATCAGCCTTAGAACATGCATGCATTAATTAAAACTAACAAAATGCATTAGCAGCACTTTGAGTGTATAGCCTTTGTTTTTCATAGCAACAATTATCTTTGTAAAATTCCAATCCAATTGTGCATTTGCTTTGGTGAAATGCAACCGGATCTCTTTGGGGAATGGACAAATTGGCAGAACCTCAATAGGTTTGAAATGATCCTTTGAGTAATTGATGTGAAAGGCACTTTTTTGCCAGAAACATGTCCAATCTGGATAAGAAACCGCTCTGTGGAAAGTCTCATCTCGGTTGTGTGGGCAACGTGCAAAACATTGAAGCTTTTGACACCTAGTTTGTGTCAGATCTCCTTTGTACGACTGGACTGTGGTCTAAGAAATACATTACAAGGGCGATGATGTTGTGGTCAACAGGGAATTCAGTGGTACATTTTGGTGAGAAGGGAGTTCAAAAGACTACCTTGTTTGTGTAAAAGAAGTTGCCCGCTTCTGGGGTAAATCGAGCCTGAACTTTAACCTTAACAATGAATCCCAAGTGGTTGTTCTTGATATTGCAGTGTTTAAAACAAATAGCTTTACATTTACTTCTACCAAGTCCACTAAGGCGGTTTTGCAAGCAGAGCAATCTCCAAACTAACACTGCACTGTGTGGATTTGCAGGTAGATGGATCTTGCCTTTTTCAGCAGCAAGACTTCCTCATGACCGTCTAAGGTTTGCCTTTCTTCTTGTGATTGGGACTTGCTGCAGTGTTGGATGAAGTAATGCATCAGGTCCCCAAGTTAAATAAGGATCCTGGTAGCTGAGTGGAAGCTAAGCTTCCACTGAGGAGGTATCAATTTAGACATTTTCTGCTAACCAATCACTAGTGGTCAGCACATCCAAACATTCCCGGCAGCCATATACAGGAGGGGCGTACAAGCCATCTTTGCTCCATAAAACAGGCAAATACTCTCAAACAAAAACGTAAACATACTTCCACCACAAAAACCAGGAAATCGACACATGGTGCCTGAGCCCTGCCTTCCCTCATACTGCTCTACCGACATGTTTGGATAAGTGGCACCAGCAGACCAGTGCTGCAGAAAGGAAACCTATTAATGCCTGACCTCAAGAGAGCACTTAATTGTAAGAATGCAACTTTATACTTGCATGAATTACGCCTCCTGTATCATATGTGAACTTTGTTTCCGAGAAACGTCTAGTTGGGATCTAGCTGGTTTTAATAAAAATGTCCATAAACCATCATTAATGGCAGAAGTCAATGTGCAGCAACGCTTGAGAATTTAGTATATTTTTTTAGCCTTGTGCGCAAACGGAGGTGGGTGAATGAAATTAAAGTAATCTTATTTAGAGAGTGGTGCGTAAAGCTGCAGGCAGACGACTTGATTTGGTATTTTGGATTTACTGGTAATGTTTGTAGTATGTTGCTAATCAAAAACCTATTGTAGAGTGCAAAGTTAATGAGGATAAAACCACAGTTTTATCCTTGCCTAATGAAGAGCATAATGTTGAATCTGTTAAGTATTTGTGGGTCTCGATTACCAGTAAGAGAGGACCTGGTGGAGTTTCATTTTAAGAAGACAGAGGGACTAGTTTGCAGGTAAACCAGATATGTTGGGTTAAAATAGGATTACAATTAATTAGTGTATTGTCTGAAGTGGTAATTATTTAGGCCCGCTGGTTGTAAAGAAACTACTATTCCAGGAATCGGTCAAACAACTTATTTCATTTTTATGGTGGAAACAGTGCCCCAAAATAGAAGCTTCCAAGTTAATGTTGCCCATGGTTGGGTAGAATTCGGATTCCCAAATTCTACTTGTCATCTCAGTTTCTGGTAATGGGGAAGACTATGGCATAAGGGCTAACAGGGTAGTACCATCAAACTTATGCTTTGTGCATTAGTATTCCAGCACAATATCAGATGGTATCTTCTGAAGTTTGGCATCCTACATATTTCAAGAAGGTGTGGTGAAGGTGGTAAAACTCCGGACGAACCCGGCATAACATTTCCTCAGCATTTGAAGGCTCCTATATCTCTGAGTTTTCACTGGTGGCAAACAACCTTTTATTTGGAAGTTTGTTTTGTGAGAAACCAAAAGGTGTCTCTCCCACTAGTCACCCACTGTCATCCAGGTGGCCAGGACACGGCCATCCCTTTTGGATCCAGTTCCTGGGGGTGGACCACTGCGGGAGGACCACCTGGGTGAGGGTCTTCGGAGAGTGGGAATGGGACCCTGGATGGGGTTAGGTAAGAATTGATGCAGTCACACTGTGCGAGACTAAACAACACTAATCTGCTTGGTATTAGGTAACCCACATTTTGGTATAGGTCTGTACTACACAAGTTGGCAGTGTGACTGAGCAGCCAGGCTCATATCAAGAGGGGTAAATGTGACCTGTAGCAATGAAATTCGCAAATACAACTAGCCAAGTAACACTTACACTCAAGGTTTGTTATAAATAGTTATTTAACATCCATTTTTTAAATAAGCGTTCTGTAAAAAGGGCAAGATATGTAACAATCATATATACTTAAAAATATTTTTTCAGAATCAGCATAAGTTTAGTGGATACTCTTTAGAGATGCTTTTTCACACACTTCCTACAACCGGAGGCGACTTCATACACAAGGACAGTAATTGCATTTATATATCACTAGTTATACTTTGCAGATTTTGAGGTTGCACAAAGGAAAGGTTAAAGGAAAGAAACAGGTTAAACAGGTTCTCAGGGAATATGAGTATACTTAAATCTTCCAATGAAGTCTAGAGAAGCCTTTCCCAGCAATAACAGCCTAAAAACAAGTTACCACCTATGAGGGACAGAAATATCAAAGTCAATGGATACAAGAGTCTGCAAGGAGCCAGCACACCCAAAGTCAATTGGAGCACATCCTATGGAGCAGAGTCACTTCTTAGATGATAAAAGTCTTGCAAAGTTAGAGAGTTTTGTAGAAATCACTTGTAGGGTTACAAGCTGTTACACCTTTGAAAAGCAGAGTTGGAATCAACTCTAAGGTAAGCCAATGCAAGGCTAAACTGAGAAAAGCACAGCTCAAAGAAGACATTGAGGTAAGTACCCTAAGTCAATACAGTATCTCTGGTTTGAAGAAGAGTGGTCCAGCTGGATTATGTCCTGTTGCAGCGATGCAGATCCTGGGTTCCTGAGCCTAGTCGTGGTTACAAGTGGGAGGGCGCCTGGAGGACTCCAACGGCAGCAATTTGGAGGTTGTTGGCAGCTACGGGCTCTTTTCGGATCAGCTGCACTTTTGTGGTTTCAGCATGCGGTAACCAGCTTGACCGTGGGTCTCTGATACCAGTTGGGCTTCTTTCACTCCTTGAGTCTTGAACTCTGGTGAGGCGACTCTAGCTGTGGTCGTCCTGCTTCTGGAGGGTCCTTAGGAGACTCCTGGAGCTTCTGGCTGGATTGCAGATGTTGCACTCGACTACAGATTTCTTGATCCCTGACACTCGGTTCTTGCAGCAGCGAAGAAGTACAACCAATTAGGGAAGGTCGTCCTGTGGAGTTCGTCTTGTGGGTTAGAGCTTCTCTTGTAGATCAGAAAAAGGAGTTTCAGCACAGCAGCAGACCTTCACCTGGCAATTCAAAGGTCTAGGAGAATGCAGCATGCTTCGTTCATGGTTTCTTCGTCGGGTGTTTCTCCTAGTGGTCGACCCAGACTCTAGTCCCAAAACCCTTGCTGTTCAAGCAGGTTTCTGCCATTCATGCACAGCCTATGCTGTCACTCAAACAGCAGGGTGGTTGTCCTGAAAGGACAGCCAGCCAGCCAATCAGGACTGGTTGCATTCATGCACTCCTAGAGACAAACGACAGGGAATTTTCGGGAACCTCCCTCACATCCTGCCTTTCCAGATACTGGAGACAGAGGCGGGTTTCAGGACTAAAGCCCGCCAAAGGCAAAATTGACAAAGGGCTCAAACCTGGCTTGGCACGCAGAGTAAAACCCAAGAAAGACCTCACAAACAGAAAATGGCATAAAACAAAGACCGGCGCCATTTTGACAAAATGGTCACCCATGGGTGCTATACTGCAGCTGAGGATTCAGCCTGCGGTAGAAAAGCACAATGGTAGGAAAATAAAAACACTGCCACCAGCGGTTTAAAGTAGTGATGGTAACATAAAGGATACATTACTCACCGTAATAGTATTTCTGATGCTTGTATCTGCTTAGATTCACATGCTGTGCATAGGCTGACATCTAGTGGAAGCTGTAGAGTATTACAGTTGTTTTCGAAATTCAAAAAAGGGGCGTCGAAGAGGCGTGACAGTAATACTATCCCTAGTGTGACATCTACTGTACCCATGGTCCTTCACGTGTCGAGGTCCCTCAGAATGTTTTGTTTCTGACATGAGGTAGCATGAAGTGTAGTATGAGTACAGGTGTATCCAAGCAGATATGTATCAGACAAGCTCATAAAGCATCCATGCATCTTCTCTCCAGGGGAGGGAGGGTGGGTGCATGTGAATCTAACCAGATACAAGCATCAGAAATACAATTACGGTGAGTAATATATCCCTTCTGAGGCTTGTGGAATCTGCTTAGATCACATGATGTGCATAGATAAGCGAGCAGTGTTAGGAGAAGGTGGTGGGTTGTGAGACGGTTCAGTGGCAAACAGATGTTTTAGAACCGCTTGTCCCACCTGTGTATCTGCTTTGGAATGTGTGTCAATGCAGTAGTGCTGAGTGAAAGTGTATATTGAGCGCCATGTAGCTGCTTTGCAAATGCCGTCTAAGGGAACATTTGCATTGAAAGCCAGAGTGGTTCCTGTGCTCCTAGTGGAGTGAGCTCTTAAATGAAAACAGTGTCTTGTTATAAAGAATAGCACAGTTGTATACATCCGACTATCCATCTGGAGAAGGCATTCTTGGAAATGCTGCCTCCTTATCTGCCTGGTGCTATGGAGACAAACAGTTGATCTGTTTATCTTAGCGGTCTGGTCTTGTTTACATACTAAAGGACCGCCCTCCTTACATCTAGCATGTAGAGTTTTACCTCAGCTGAGCTGGTGGGGTTCTGGAAGAAAGCCGATAGCTCAATGGACAGGTTTACGTGAAATTTAGAGATGAATTTAGGGGAGAACCTATGGGGAGTACGTAAAACCAGTTTGTCGTTGTGTATGATGAAGAAAAGATCCTGCACTGACAATGCTTGTAATACACCAACTCTTCTTATGGAAGTAATAGCCACTAAGAAGGCAGTCTTGTAGGTCAGGTGTTTAAGACTTGACTTGTGCATAGGCTCGAAGGGGTCCCCCATGAGGTTTTTCCTGGCGGGCTGACCGGCACCAGCGAGCACAGCACGTCGGATGCACCAGCACAACGCTGCATGTGCCGGTGCATCCGACGTCCCCATCCCCATTCAGCCCTATGGAGCAGAATGGGGATGAGGAGGCCCTTGATTCCGGCCTTCGAAAATGGGCAAGTACCGGGTCCACCTAACTCGGCATGACCAGGTTCTTGCCCATTCACGGGTGCCGGAAAAAATGCAACTACGGTGGCAGCCGTGCCGTTTTTAATGGCACGGCTACCGCCAGAGTTGTAATGAGGCTCATGGTCTACGACCTCTGTGTCTAGTTGACATTTGTGTTCCTCTGGTAGGGGATCTCTGCTTAGAGAGTCTGCTAGTGTATCGACTTCCCCTGGAACGTGTTATCTTCCGTTTCAGTGCCCATTTGCAAATTTGTTGGGCTAGTGTTGACAGAT
This sequence comes from Ambystoma mexicanum, assembly GCF_040938575.1. Lineage (NCBI taxonomy): Eukaryota > Metazoa > Chordata > Amphibia > Caudata > Ambystomatidae > Ambystoma > Ambystoma mexicanum. The sequence goes on from NC_090940.1 coordinate 167,909,269, forward strand.
TTGGAGAATGAGTGCCCCCCTGTTTGTTGATGTAAAACATTGCTGTCATGCCGTCGGTGAGAACTTGCACTGACTGATTAGTTAGTTTCATCTCAAATGCTTGGAGGGCTTTGAATACTGCCAGTAATTCTAGCAGGTTGATGTGGTTCTGTGCCATGGGATGTGTCCACAGACCCTGAGCCGTGTGATGAAGGTGATGAGTCCCCCCACCCAGCAAGCGAGGCGTCTGTCATCACTATAGCTTGCACTTCTGGATTGTGGAAGGGTTTACCCTTCAACAGATTTTCTCTTGTCCACCAGCGAAGGTTTTGTACCAGTGTTGGCGAAACGACCACTAGATCGTCCCACTGACCGCTTGCCTGACACCACTGTTTCGCCAACTACGCCTGCATGGGGTGCATGCGCAGGCGTGCGTGCGGTACCAGGTAAATGCAAGATGCCATCAGGCCTAGTATACGCATAGCTTTGCGTATGCTTATCTGGCGGCCGGTCCGATAATGTGGTATTTGCAGTAACATGTTTTGGACTCTTTCCTCTTAAGGTAAGACTAAAGTCTCCTTTGTGTTTATTACAGCTCCTAGGAACTGTTTCCTTGTGCTTGGCACCAAGCTTGATTTGTTCTTGTTTATTGAGAAGCCCAATTAAAAGAGAAGATTTATTGTTTTTGAATGTTGGTCCTGCAAATTTGGGGGGGTTTCCCCTGTAATCATCCAGTCGTCCAGGTAAGGGTACACTGGGATTGACTCCCTGCGCAGGTGCGCTGCCATCACCTTCAGTACCTTTGTGAATACCGTTAGAGCCGAGGCTATGCCAAACGGTAGCACCTTGAATTGGTAGTGCTTGTTTGCTATCTTGAATCGCAAGAATCTTCTGTGCGCTGGGAACATTGAAATGTGAAAATAAGCATTTTTCGTATCCAATGTTGCCATGTAGTCCCCCCACTTTAGCAGAGGGGTTACTTCCTGTAGCGTGGTCATGCAGAATTTTTGTGGCTTGACATATTTGTTTACAGGGCGTAGGTCTAAAACTGGGCGCATTGTTAGATCTTTCTTTGGCACAAGGAAGTAGGTTGAATAAATACCCTTGTTTACATGGTTTGCTGGGTCGACTTCTATGGCGTCCTTTTGGAGCAGCGTTGCGACTTGACCGAGAAGGATGCGTTGTTCTTCCTTAGAGTGTCTTTTTTGGTTCGGGGATGGTTCCGGGGAGGGGGGGGGGGGTCGCTGGATTAGTTCCACACAGTAACCATCCGCCACAGTGGATAGCACCCATTTGTCTGAGGTGATCCCCTCTCATGCTTGGGTGAAGTTTGAAATATGCCCTCCTAACAGAGAGGCATGGGAGGGCACCTGAAGCGGGTAGTCACTGTTTATGAGGTGTTGCTCCACCTCTAGAAGTGGAGGAACTCCCCCGGCCGCGAGATCAGTGCTGTCCCTCCCCTCTGGTAACCATGTGAGGATTGGCCTTGATTGTTACCCCAGGATGACCCTTGGTTTTGATCATACCCTGAACCCCTCTGGGAATTTCATCCTCTGAAGCAACAAAAATTACTGTTCCCTCTTTGGCCTGAGGGTTTATCTGCAAGTTGCCCCAAGGATTTCAGAGTATCGTACTCGTCTTTTGCGGACTTTAGTGTGTCCTCTATTGCCTTCCCAAAGAGGACGTTGGGCTCAACGAACAAGTTACTCTCTTACCTGGTAATGTTCTTTCGATGGGATGGTCCGACGACGTATTCCATATCTATGACAGGTAATGTCCACAGCTCGGAAACTTTTCGGCGTCTGCATCCTGCGTCGATGACGTCGATGCGCCGTCCCCGAGGACCGCCTCCGATGGCCGACGTCACCCAATGTGATAAGTAGGATGCACGACGCCCGTAGCCTCAGTTGTAGTTTTTTCCCCAGAACGTGTGACACCAGTTTTCTGCCAGTCAGACACACAAAGCCTTGCGGAACGCAAGCTGCAATCGCATAAGAAATTCTGCAGCGGGGAAGGTAGGGAGGGAGCGATATGGAATACGTCGTCGGACCATCCCATCGAAAGAACGTTACCAGGTAAGAGTAACTCGAGGGGATTGGGTCCTCCGACGTATTCCATTTCTATGACAGACTCACAAAGCAGTACCAAGCAAGGAGGAGGGAAAAGAATTTAGAACACAAATTTAGCATGCCCAATCAAATAGCGGAATAAAGGACTGCCTTGCCAAAGGCCAGATCCTGCCCTCGGATGGAATCGAGGGAGTAGTGACGTACAAAAGTATGTACCGAAGCCCAGGTGGCTGTATCACAGATGTGATGAATAGGAACACCCCTCTGCAGGGAAGTAGACGCAGCCACACCCCTGGTAGAATGGGCCCGCAAGCCAGCCGGAGGGTCCTTACCCGCCAAGCGGTAACACTTGGAGATAGCTAAAATAATCCAACGAGACAAAGTCTGTTTCGTCACAGCTTGTCCCAAACGCTTTCCAGCGTAACCAATGAAAAGTTGATCGTCCACTCTGACCCGGGACATGGGCGAAATATAAAAGCTCAACCGCTCTCCTACGATCAAGCCTATGGAGCCTCTCCTCTTCCTTACCAGGATGTGGAGGAGGATAGAATGCCGGAAGAACCACCTTCTGGCTCAAATGAAATTCCGAAACCACTTATGGAATAAAGGAAGGACGAACTCGAAGGACAACCCTGTCCTTATGAAACACAGTGAAGGGTCGCTTAACTGAAAGTGCCTGTTACTCACTCACTCTGCGAGCGGAAGTAACCACAACCAAAAACACAGTTTTAAGAGTTAACAGTCTCAAAGGGCAAGAATGCAAAGGCTCAAACGGAGCACCCATAAGAAACTTAAGAACAAGGTTCAAATCCCAACTGGGCACCAGAAAAGGTGACGGAGGGAACACATAAGTGAGCCCTTTCAAAAACTGAGAAATTAAAGGAATCTTAAAATAGGAACATTCTTCAGACAAGCGCTTAAATATGGTCAGCGCCGCCAGGTAACCTTTAATGGTACCCACTTGCAAGCCCCAGTGGGCCAAGGAAAGCAAAAAAAGACAGAACCATGGGAATGTCACACTCAAAAGGATCCACATTCTTAACTCTGCACCAGTCGCAGAACTTACGCCAACGGCACAAAGACTTTGTTGCTGGCCGTCTGGCTGAGAGCAACACCTCCAACACGTCTTCAGGGAGGTCCCAATCCTTATACCTCAACCTTTCAGAAGCCAAACGTGAAGGTTGAGGGATCTGACCTCTGGATGGAGAACCTGACCCCCCTCCCGTGAGAGCAGATCGTCTCGGTAGGGAAGACGACGCGGAGGGCAGATGGACAAGTTGAGAAGGTCCGGGTACCACGTCCTCCGGGCCCACGCCGGAGCAATGAGGATCATCCGGGAACCAAACCGCTGTAACCTCCGCAGTACTTGCGGGATGACGGGGACTGGAGGAAACGCGTACAGCAGTGGGAATGACCACTCCACCACGAACGCGTCTCCTAAGGCTCCTTTTGGAGGAAATTCCCGCGAGCAGAACCTTTCACACTTCCGGTTGACACTGGAGGCGAAGAGATCCACTTGAGGGGTCCCCCAAAGGGCGAAGATCTCCAGGAGAATCTCCTGAGCCAGCTCCCACTCGTGAGAGATCGTGCTCTGCATGCTCAGAGCGTCCGCCGTCTTGTTGTCGTCTCCGGCCAGACGAACAGCCGAGATCGAAACTTCCTGCTGGATGGCCCAGAACTCGAGCCAATCGCCTCCCTGCACAGAGGAAGTGACCCTGCCCCCCCCCCCTTTGTTGAGGTAGTGCATGGTTACCGTGTTGTCCGTTAGGCTCAGGACACTCTTTCCTCGCACAGTCGGCAGAAAAGCCTTCAGGGCTAGCCTGACAGCCCTTAGCTCCAACAGATTGATATGGAGTCTGGACTCGGACGGAGACCGCTGACTGTCAACTCGTTGGCATGAGCTCCCCATCCCGTGAGGGATGCGTCCGTCTCGATCGTCACCTCCGGCCAGGGAAGCCAAAACGGGGCCCTCTTCATCAGATTGCCTTTGACGGCCCACCACAGAAGGTCCTTGGCGACCGAGGGCGGCACCTGAACAGGGTCCGACAACCTGCCGGAAGATTGCGACCACTGCATCTTGAGTGCCCACTGCAAAGATCTCATCCGCAGACGAGCCTCTGGCACCAGAAGAATGCAGGATGCCATGAGGCCGACTAACCTCAAGAACTCGAACGCCGGGAGCGTATGGGCAAGTTGAAACTTGTGCACCATCTGCTGAATGTGAAGAGCCCTCACCTGGGGAGGAAAACACAGCCCTAGGGATGTGTCGAGCACTGCTCCGATGTAATGGAGCCGCTGTGTTGGCATCAAATGGGACTTCTTTAAATTGAGGGAGAAGCCCAGCTTGTGAAGGGAGTGGCAGGTGACAGACAGATGATCCAGGACTTGCTCGGGAGAGCTCCCCCTGATCAACCAATCGTCCAGGAAGGGGTAGACGTGAATCCCCCCTTTCCTGAGATGCGCTGCCACCACCACCATGAGCTTGGTGAAAACCCTTGGGGCGGAGGTCAATCCGAACGGCAGGACCCGAAACTGAAAGTGCGAGTCGCCAACCGCGAACCTCAGGTACTTCTTGTGCTTGGGATGGATCGGCACATGGAAGTAAGCGTCCTTGAGGTCGAGAGACACCAACCAGCCCTGAAGTTGAAGGGCCTGGAGGACTTGAGAGAGAGTAACCATCTTGAACTTGTCCTTCCTGAGGAGTTTGTTCAAACCGCGCAAGTCCATGATGGCTCTCAATCCCCCGTCTTTCTTTGAAATCAAAAAATAAGGGGAATACCATCCTTTGTTCCTCTCCGCTACAGGCACCAGTTCTATGGCGCCTTTCTCCAGCAGGGCTTGAATTTCCTGCGCAAGGAGCGGATCCGGACTCTTCAAAGAGAGGTTTCCAGATGATTGTCGCGAGGCCTCTGCCGAAAGGGAAGACAGTAGCCATGGGTTATGATCTCCAGAACCCACACATCTGAAGTAATGGCACGCCACTGTACAAGATGCTGCGCCAGCCTTCCCCCAACCGGCGAACCATGGGACCTGGCCTCAAGACTGAGTGGTAACGGCTGCAGCGTTGCCTGAGGGCAAAGAGGCAACTGCCCGAGCAGCCTTGGCACCTCGAGTACCCTGTTTTCCACCTCTGGCACTCTTACGGTGGCCTCTTTGACTGACAGCTCCTCTCGCTTTACTGAAGGACGAGTAATAGCGAAAGGAAACACCCCTCCATTGTTGTCCCCTAGGACGAAAAAGCGGAGGTTGTCGAACTGCAGCGCCCAGCGACTTCGGTGCAGCTTTGGAGGTCTGCAACCTCTCAAGGCTCTCGTCAGCTTTGCTGCCAAAAAGATGTTCCCCGTCAAAGGGCATGTTGAAGAGCCGGGACTGCACATCAGGAGCGAACCCCCGACTTCCGCAACCACGCAAACCTCGGTATTACGGTGCTCGCCGCCATGGACCGGCTGACACAATCTGCCATGTCCAAACCCGACTGAACGGCCTCACATATGGCATCCTTGCCATCCTGAACCATAGCAAGGAAACCATCCCATTCGTCCCCTTCGGGAATATGTTCAGCCGCTAATGCAACACAGTTCCACAGAGTGTGTGTGAAACAAGACAAGGCACATACGGAGTTGGCCGCCTGAAGCGCCATACCCCCTGAAGAAAACACTTTCTTCGCCCAGCCATCAAAACGTTCGTCGTCCCTATCCGGAGGGATGGTAGGATACGACGCCTGCTTTGCCGGGGCCGTAGCAGCCTGCACCACCAAACTCTCCGGAGTGGGGTGCCTGGACAAGTAGCAGGGGTCGCTACAGGCTGGATGGTATTTTCGCGACAAAGACTCCGGAGCAGTCCAAGCCGCCGCCACCCTTCTCTGCAGAGCCATATGAAACGGCAGTACCGGGTCAGTGGGGGGACCAATATCAAGGATGTCCGTGAGATCATCCTGAACAAACTCCCCTGGGGGAGACGACCATCCCAAGTACTCGGTGACCCGAGACATAAGGCGCCGGTACGAAGAATCGGCATGAGTGTCAGGCTCCGGCCTACAAACCTCCACCTCCGGAGAGGTGTCCAGTCCACTCGCATCATGCAGTGACTGCCTCAGGTCATCAAATTGGCTATGGCCCGAGAGAAGCTCATCAGGCACCGTAACCGGAACCAATCCCTCATCAGAGCCCTCATCATCCTCTGAAATGTACTCCAGGCGGTGAGAGGAAGACACCTGGGACCAAAGCTATGCCTGACCTTAACCAGAGCCTTTCTAGGGGCTACTCTCGTTCCACGGGGCCCCTCTGACACCACTGCCTCGAAAGGCGTCGAGGGCGCGGAACGAGTCGGCGCCGGTGTCGAGAGAATCGGCGTCGAGCGAATCAGCGTCGACGTCAGCCGCAGCACCGCCAGCACCAGCGGCGTCGACACCGGCCTCGAAGCCTGGGCTCCGAGCGTGTCCTTCGACGACCTAGGCACCGACAGCGACGACGACCCCCTCGAAGGCGGAGCCTCGAGAGAGGTCGTCGACGACCTCGGCACCACAGCCGTTGACGTCTTCCTTGAAGACGGCACAGGATCACGCGGTCTCCAGCGCGTCGAGGACCGGGACCTGGAACGGGCATGGCGAGAACGGTTACCCTTGTCTGAGCGGGACCTCTCCTGCGAACCGTGCCGACCAACCGAGTCCGAAGGCGTGCGAGCGGTGTCTCTCGACCGATCACGACCGACCCCACCGCATCGATTTTCTGCCCTTGGGTGTGTGCTTAGTGGAAGTAGGGGTAGTGTGAGCGCCGGTGCTGCTGGAGGTTATCCCTGTAACAGGGCCGCTGGCCTGTCTGTTGGGGTCGGGGGCTTGTGATTGGGAAACTAACGTTTCCCCATTGCCTTCGCTGTCTGAAATGGCAGCGTTGCTGCCATCGCTGAAGGTCCCCTCCATGTCCATGGTGGCCTCGGCCTGCATGGCGTGGTGGGCCCAGCATTTTGTCTTGCGGTCCTTCAACGTTTTTGCTTTGAAGAGCCTGCAGGCTTGACAGTTCTCCTCAACGTGATCTCATGGGAGGCAGAGATTGCACACCAGGTGCTTGTCAACCCACAGGAATATTTTCTTGCAACTAGGGCAGAACTTGAAAGGGGTTCTATCCATGATAAAAAGATATGGCAGCTAGGCGAATATAAATTATAAGTTACTCACTGTAGTGACTAGAGTACTCTTAGTCCTTAGTCCCCTTTCCTCCATACTGTATGGGCATCCCTTCCAAGGGACGGAACCTTTTTCAACAGAAAAAACCTTATTCCCCTTTAAATTTAGAGGCGTGCAGCGGTGCGGCCCTTGGAGCATGCGCTGCCCTGACTCCGCCCTCCGGCACCACATCTCAGTCCCCATAGACGCGTCGACAAAAGATTAACATTGCCTAATGACACCAGTATTATTAGGGGGGAGGATGGTGGGACGTATGGAGGAAAGGGGACTAAGGACTAAGAGTATGTTAGTCACTACGGTAAGTATTACTTTTACGTGCCACCCCCTTTCATCCATACCGTATGGGCGATTACAACTGAATGTAGCCCCAGGGTGGAGAGGAGAACCCCCATAAGCAAATAGGTTCCTGAGAACCGCCTGTCCGAAAGCTGCATCAGATCTAGAGCCGGCATCCAAACAGTAATGCTTGCAGAAAGCAGAGGGAGTGGCCCATGTGGCCGCCCTGCTTATGACTTGCCAAGGGGCATGGCGCTGGAAAGCAATGGCCGTTACTTTGGCCCCGACTGCGTGGGTGTGCAGGTTTGCCAGAAGAGGCTTGTGCTGCCCCTCGTATGCTTCTTTGATGGCACAGACCATCCAGCGGGATACGGAGGCCTTGAAGGCCTGATAGCCTGGTCTTGAGCCTCCAAAAAGTGACTAATAGGGCATCTGACTTGCGGAAGCCCATGGTCCTGTCAAGGTAGAATTTCAGGGCACGCTCAACATCTAGGCAGTGCAGAACTCTGTGCCTCGGCCTTCGGGTCGGCAAAAAAACATAGGAAGCACTATTTCCTCGTTTAAATGGAAAGCAGATGGAACCTTAGGCAGAAATGCTGGGTGTGTCCGCAGGACTACTTTGTCCCTGTGAAAGTTAGTATATGGTTCTCAGGCGACCAGCACCTGGATTTCGCTGACTCTGCGAGCCGAGACGAGGCCGACTAGTAAGGCTGTCTTAATGGTGACCAGCCTGATGTAATGGTGACCAGCCTGATGTCTGCGGACGCCATTGGCTCAAATGGTTTGTACGCCAAGACGCCCAAGACTATGTTCAGGTCCCACACGGGGTGTGGCCTCTTAATGGGCGGGTAGAGCCTTGCGAGTCCCGTAAAATGTTTGACAATTGGATTGGAGGAGAAGACCCCCCCTCCTCTGAGTTCCTGTAAGCCATGACGGCTGCGAGGTAAATGGGGCAGGTGTCCACCTGTACGTCTGAGTGGTGCCAAGAAGGAGAGCATGTCTTCCAAAGTACATGCCAGGGGGTCGATTTCCTTGGAGTCTGCCCAGTGGCAGAACCTGGACCATTTACTTTAATACTGGGCCCTGGTAGCCTGTATGATCTCCAGATTAGCCTGGGAGAGGCTTAGGTGTCTTAGTGTTATCTGCTCAGGAACCATGCGGTGAGGGCCAGCTTCTGTAGATGTTCTAGGCCCGTCGGAAGGTGAATCGGTGGCATCTCCGAGAGGCTGAGCAGCTCTGAGAACCATGACCTGGCTGGCCACCATGGAGCTATTAAAATGATGTTGAGTTGGCGAGACTCCTTGATCTTGCAAATCCCTCTGTGAATCAGCGGAGTGGGTGGGAAGGCGTACGCCGTCATGCCATTCCACTGAATCCGAAACAGTCGCTGAGGGACCCGGGGTCCTGCCAGAAGGTGAACTGCGGGCACCTCTTGTTGTGCCAGGTAGCAAAGAGGTCCACATGGGGGTGACCCCATCTGCTGAAGCTCTCCTGAAGAGCAAGGTCGTTTAGCTGCCACTCGTAATTGTCTGCTCCCAACCTGCTGAGCCTGTCCGCCTCCAGATTGGATTCCCCTGCAAGGTGTAGGGGACAGCTAATAGGACTGCTGCCAAGATACCCAGGAGGTGCAGGTACCACCAGGCTGAGGTCACTTTTCTGCTGAGGAAGTGAGTCGTGGCCCTCTTGATGGCTGTGATCTTGTCCTCCGATGGAAACACCTTCTCGGAGCACGTGTCCCAGATGAGGTCCAAGAATGTCAGTCTGCGTGGGTTGCAGCTGCGACTTCTTGAGAATGAGCGAAAATCCCAGATCATGCAGTGTGTTCATAAGAGCATGGGAAGTGTGGTGAACAGCTTCCGGAGATGTAGCCCTGACGAGCCAGTCGAGGTATGGGTAGATGTGGAGGCCCTGAGGAGGGCAGCCACAGTATTCATGAATCTGGTAAAGACCATGTTGGCCGAGTTGAGGCCAAAAGGAAGGACCTTGTTTTGGAAATGGCAGTCCATGATCCTGAACCGTAGTAAAGAACAATGGGGCTGCCAAATCGGGACATGTAATTGCACGTCCTTCAGATCCAGGAAGCACATACAGTCTCACTTGCACAATGTCTCCACTATAAAAGCTGGCATAACCATTTTGAATTTTTGTAGAGGTAAGGTGAGGTTGAGGGTGGAAAGGTCCAGTACAAGTCTCAGGCTCCTGGTACTTTTTCTGAAAGGTGAAAATCCTGGAGTAAATGCCCAATCCTCGCTGGGAGGCTGCGACTTCATCCACGGGTTGGCTCTCTACGAGCAACCCGATCTCGAGTTACTGTCCCAACTTCAGGGAGTGGAGGGGAGGAGGGAGGAGAGGCTGGGATGGGTAGGCGGAGCCCCGTGGATCCTACGGAGAGGATCTAGGGCCCGCGAAATTCTGGTGCCAGAAATGTGCAAGGAGAGAAAGCTCATGACGGAGGAGCCTGAGGTGCCGGAATTATTGGAGGGAGCACGTCCCTGATGGCATCCCTGAGGATAAACCCCATCCGAGGGGACTTCAAGAGCCCAAGGAACCTCTCAAAGAAACGGTCTTCACAGGCTGGAGGGGTAGTAGGGGATATAGACGGAGTAGAAGGAGGCTGCTGGAGCCGCTGCATACCCTGCCCATATGGATACAGCTGGAACCTGCCCTGTGCAAATGAAGGATAGGCTGTAGGCCACGTACCTGGTTAACACCAGTCCCACCTTGACAATCGTTCTTCGCCGAACTCCCATCCCTGGTGCGGCATCAGACAGGTGCTGATGTCTGCCACGGTGGCCATCTTGTCGAGCTGCCTTCCACGTGCCTGTGTCTGTGTCTGTGTCTGACGGCTCGCTGGGCCCAGCCTGGTCCGGGACTCGAGTGTGGATCATGAGGCCTATCCCTCTCCTCAGGCCGGGGCCTAGTAGGCGTAACACCCTCGGCCAGGAGGCCAGTAGAGCTGTGTTTAGGCGCCCCCTCGGACATATTGCCGATAATAGGGTGTAGCCCCTCTGACATATTGCCGGTACAAGGGCGGGGCCTCTCGGGTGAAGACCCGGTACAAGAATCTTCCCGTCCCTCAATACAGTCAACGGGAGGATCTGGGGATCCCTCGGCCCAAAGGACGGTAGCTGGGGTAGCCTCGGTGCACGTGCTGATAGAAGAACCTGAGCGGTCCCTCCCGCACGGGCGAGTCTTTGGGAAGGAGTCTCCCTTGCGGGGTGCGATGGAGAATAGAGGCCCTACCTTGGGCCTGGATTGATGGTAGACGAAGTCCTTCAGGCTCTCTGGAGGTGGTTTCTGGAAGAGCTCCCTCCACCTGGCCAGTCTGTTCTTCAGAGACCTTGAGGACAGGGCGTCGCACATGGTACAGGATTGCCAACCGTGGTCTGGGCTAAGGCAACATAGGCAGAGGGTGTGGGGGTCTGAAGTTAGAAACAGCCCGTCGCAGGATGGAAACCTGCTGGACCCTGTGGAAGATGGGATGAGCCGGGGAGGCGCGTGATGCCTGAGGATCGAGTACCTGTGATAAAAGACAAAAAAAAGAATACAGAAGAAGTATCCGCGCGTGGAATTACATGGCCGAAGCCAAATCCAGGAGCGCTAGTGAATTCGGCCCATTCCCGTTGACGCGGAAAAGGGGACTGGAATGTGGCGCCAGAGGGTGGAGTCAGGGCAGCGCATGCTCCCCGGGCCGCACCTCCGCGCGCCTCTAAATTTAAAGGGGAAGAAGTTTTTTTCTGGTGAAAAAATTCTGTCTCCCGTCCCTTGGAAGGGATGCCCATACAGTATGGAGGAAAGGCAACGGGACGCAAGAGTATGTATGAAAAGGGGTAAATACATTCTGAAATGTCCTCCCCCCCTCTCTCCCTACTGTGTGGGCCGAACAGATCCGTCGATAGTCTTATTCGACAGTCGTTTTCTTTCACTGTTGTCGAAGATGATCTCGCTAGTCAGTGATCAGAGATATAAAGATAGGAAGAGTTCAATGGCGTTATGCCGAAAAGAGAACTCTGCTATTTTGTGTCAGTCTACGATGGTGGAAAAAAACTATCTGAGGGACCTCGACGCATGAAGGACCATATGGGTGGACGTTACACTAGGAATACTATTACTGGCATGCCCTGTCGACGTCCCCTTTCGAATTTCGAAAATGACAACTAATATGAGTAAGTAGGAATAGGGGTTACTAAGTAACCCCCCCCACCACTCCACATAAGATGTTTTTTTGTGCTAGACCTACAAAGAGAAAAAGTAAGTAAATTCAATTTCACTTTACTATTCTTGGGTACAGTAGTTCTCACAACAAAAGGTATTTAAACCTTATGAGAAATCTAAATGATTTCCCTGTGACATTGCACTGAAGGTGCTGTGTGTCACCATACAAAAAGTAGATGCCTATGGAGTTTGTCAGACTCCAAAAACAGTGGGAACACATAATCCAAATCAGTTCAAAACACATGAGAGAGTGAGAAGAACAAGTTACTTACCCCTGGTAACATTCTTTCAACTGGATGTTCCACCCACGTATTCCTCATCTTTTGACACACGTTGTCCAGCTTCAGAATTTTTTGAATTGCTTTGGCAAAGGGTGCTGTGTAGCCACGTGATGTCTATCGAAGGCATCTGTCGATGATCATGTCATCGAAGGCATATGTAGCACACGCAGCGCACGTTGGAGTCAGTTTTTTTTTCTCCACCTTTAAAGGAATGGTTCGGTCAAAAAATTTTATTGCCCCTACTTAAGTCTAAGTCGCTCGATTTTAGAAAAATTTCCTATGGACCTTACCTGAGTTTTCGTCCATTAAACGCACGCAAAAACCGGCATCAGGGCGCTGCCGTTTTGTGATGATCCTATCATTTCCCCCATCGCCCTGGCTGACCTGCTTTTGCGGCACTAAATCATATCCCCGCCCCTGAGCCTGACATTATCAAAACATTCATATTCCCCGCCTCTCTCCGTGACGTTTCTGTGCTGCGTAGGCAAACGCGCCCAGTCGTCTTCTACGCGACTTCACACAGAACCCGGAAACCAACAGATCAGCTCACAACACAGCGCGCCACAATTCGGAATATGAAACTGTACTTTAAAATCAAACAGCAACACGGTACATTTGGTAAAGTACATTTATTTGACATTAAATGTTTATAGAATATTCAGCAATTGCCATATGAACTCCGAAAGTCATTTATTTTCTTTGATCTCTATCCGCAAATCCGTAAAAGTTTATCGTGAGTCACGCGCTGTTCCTTTATGGTACACAGGGTGTTGGTTTTCGTTCAAAGAAGCACTTTTGTCGCACGTTGAACCGCAAGGCTGTTCCATCAAGTAGGCACTAGGCCAGCGTAAAGGTTGATATGTTGCTTCTAGCCGCTAGTACCAGGTAAGGGCATATGGGCCCTTGGCGATCGTCCCATAAGATCATCAGAATGGTGCAGTTGTTTACATTAAGCTGCAGCTGGCGGTTAAAAAAAACATCTGCCGGTGTCTGAAACTGGTGGCAGTGGCAAAAGGGAAGGATATACCTGTTTTGAAAACATAAAATTTATAATTAGTCTTGCCAGCCGATCTTTATTAATATTATTCATTTTATTTATTACGGCCGAGCTGAAACTATTTGCTTTCAAGGATAGTGCAATGGAGTATGTTCGGCTCTAAAATCAATGCGAAAACTAACGAAATAAATCGAGGATAGTACACAATGAGAAACGACTTTTTGTTCACATGCGTGTGGAATGTGGACCTGCATGCCCATGTGCCCGCTACAAGGGCGATCGCACAAACGTTTTCAAAGCTCTTCATTTATTCATGCATCCATTCATTAATTCTTCATTCCGATATAAAAGCGTCTAAAGAGTTACTTACATTATATTTGCAATTTCCATTGTGTCTCTGCGTAATGCAGTCCGCAAATCCCACTGTGCTCTTGACAACGATTTTTCGTATACTGAACTAACATGAAACTCGGTCTAGTTTCAGAATTTTCTGCCTTATCGTCTTACGTTATTGCACTCCTCCACCCCCTTCAAATGAAGTTCTTTCGGCATGGTCCCGGTCTCTGAAGGTCAAAAAACAATAGAACCTTATACTGCCAGTGCGAGTTGTGGGCCTCTTCAGAGCGCGAGCTGAAAATCAAAGCTGCTGAGCTTCACTAGAAATGAGCATACATTCTTTCTTTGCAACATCCCATAGTAAAGCCATCTGTGAGAACTTGAAGTTTCGAATCCATCTATGTAGTGCGCCTCAATGTGCAAATGCGAACTGGCTTCTCTCCCATCTGCAACGGCTCGCTTGGCGCGTTCTAAGGCTCCCAATTTTGTCCTCATTGTCTGCGAGCTTTGAAGCCCTAAAGAACCATAACTATGGAGACTTAATTTTTTTGGGGAAGGTCAGGGAAAGTATAAAGTACCCGAGGAGTTGAGTTGAAAGTGAGATTTATTGTTTGTTTGTTTTATTATTTGCAATACGCAAGCGTCCCCTCGGTTAACAGTGCCCAGCATTTGGAAGAGATTGCGAAAATTTGTTACATCAACAAAAATATATACATACACATGCAGACAAGGTCAGCAATATGAGGTGAATAGAGAGAATTCAAAGATGACACCCAGGTTGTTCGGCACCCAGGATGGTGAAGGTAGGGGTTAGGGTTAGCGTACTTTGTATGCACACTGTACAATAACATTTATTTACAAAAAGACAATTGTATTACAATTATTTAAACCGGGATTTGTACTTCACAACCAGCTCTCCTTTGGGTGGACATGGCACAGTGGCAATGTTGGGTGGCAATGGATCAGTGCTCTGCACAGAAACATTCAAAATTCCATATATGTGCTTCTCTAATACAGCAACAATAAGGCTTTTGACAAAGTCGAATTCGATTTCCTCAGACTGGTTTGATCACCCATTGCTTACTTCTTTTTGAAAAGGCTTTAGTGTAGCGAGGTATCCTTACATTACCTTTAGTCCTAGATTGTTCACGGCCGAGATTCTCGTTATGGGCCAAGACCGCTAGTAGAGTCCTATGTCTCATGCCCTGTATGCTGAAATGCAAGCGCTTTGGCCTGTACTTTAGGCACATATTGTGGAACACCTCCAAACCTCCTGTGTGACAGAATTCTGTCAATCCCCTCAAATCTCTTGATAGAGTTTTATCGAAAACAATCTTCTGAATGGCTTTGTGTGTTGATGAAGATGGATTCAACCACTTCTTCCGTGCCTCCACTGGGGACAAAGGGCCATGTTCACATTGGTGGAAATGTAGGTTTTCTGACCAGCGGTGCACGTTGGTACAGTGGTGCATCAGTGAGCGTTATTTTTCAAGTAGTATTTCCACTGACCCTTCACAAGTTTTGGAGCTCCACCAAAGATGGTTGCTGATAGACTGGGACCACTCTGAAATACTTTCCAAACCTTTTTTTTTCCTGCAGCCGAGATTTTCTTATGGATTGATTTAGCAAGATGCCATACGTCAAATTGATGTTTAATATGTGGGAACTGCTCTCTCATTGTCTTGGCAATTGAAACGTGTCTGTCCGTGGCTATGAGGTCGATGTGCATTCCCCTCGATTGCAGATATTCCACTGATTTTATAAATCTGAGTTTCTCCATGGCCACTGAGGATGTACATTGTGTTACCTGCACAACCACCGAACTCACAATTTTCTTACTATCCATGTCCTGAAAGTGGTAGGTGCAGTACTTGGCAGAAAATCCAGGGCTGTCGCACTGTCCATCGCCGGCTAGCCTGAATCGTTTGCCTTCGAATGTACTTGCTAGAGACAATTGTTAAATTTTCCAAGCATCACTAATGGCCGGAAACAGATAATCATGTTGGTATTTGTAGTACTGCGTTTTTTAAATGAAATGGAGTCCCACAAACTGAAAGAAAGACTTCAACTTTCTAAAACTGGAGCCACTAAAAAGTGATGCAGCAGCACACAGTAGATTGCCTGCTGGCAGTTTCCCCAGCATCGGTTGTGCAGACCATGAGAACGTATGATGTAATCTACAGGCGGCATGTATTGTGACGTTACTGCCTTGTTTTTGACGAGTCACATGAATCAATGGCTTCCCACATACTTTCCCTCTGACGGAATGCCCACATTTCAGCATACTTATAATATCCATCAAACAACTGTCGAATACTATGTATTTGCCCTCTTTCATTAGACTGTCATCCTGCGTCAAAGTTGTTTCAGCCTGTGACGTTGAGGACATTTCACCACATTTGAAAGAAATATCGCTGCTATCAAGTTCTGATGCGTCGGTGAATGCTACTGCTGGTTCATTCTCTGTCTTTTCAGCATCTGCTACTTCAACATTGACGGGAGAACACAACAATGTCGACAGCTTTTTTGGTGGCAATTTTTTGGCGGGTGTAGATTGTGTAAATTGATCTGCGACTACTTCAGAGCTATCTTCAATACATCCAGTACCATGTTGTTGCGGTAGTGCGGTCGTACTGTAGCAATGGTCCTTTACAACTTTACTGGATTCTCCGGACACATTCATTTCATTTTCTGTACATTGGACATGAGCATCCCGAGTCTCAACATGCCGCGTCTGAATTAATAGTTCCTCCATAGCCTCCATAGTGTAAATGGTCTGGCAAGCAACATCTCTCATTCGCTTCACTGTCTGTGCATGTATAGTTCTCAGATCCACGGGTAACTAGAGGACAGATTGGAAAAGGGATGTTCAGTTTAAACACAAGATAAAGTATAATACAATTGACTTGAAAAAAACATAAAATAGTCCCCAGCACAAAATAATTTCTAAAGTTATGAACTGTTTGTAACTAACCTTATTTTTGTTTCTTTTCTTTGCAACTTTTTTGACTCGACCTTCAACATCTGCACGCTGTTGCTCCGATACGTATCCGCATGTCTCCCCTTCCTCTTGCGCTGCAACAACTATATTTTCTGTATCCGCATAGACAGCACGGAATGAGGCTCCATCGACTCCCTGAAACATAGTATTTTCATTACTGTGTATCAAAATATTGCTAGCATAAAACACACGTGAGGACGAACACACATGTACATCTCAATAGCCAACACGATTTAAACATTGTGCGGAACAATCAAACGGCAAGTATTCGAGCTCTGATGACCTAGTTCGATGGAGCTGTCAGTATCCATACCTCTGGCTCTGCATGGACTGCCACCAATGATTGTATTGAAGAGGAGGCATCAGCAACTCCCAGAAACACAGTACTTGCGTTAGTATGGTTTTCAATATTGAAAACATAACACACACTTGGGGTCGACGGCACAGGTACATATAAAGAGATAACAACAAATGTTGCATTGTCTAAAAGAATCAAGGAATATTTAAACATGATCAGATTTAAATCGACTTATTTCTCCGATTTCTTTACATCTGCATCATCTAAATGGGATCTTGTGATTGTAGTGGAGGCTCCACCGTCTCCCTGAAACACAGTACTTGCGTTAATAGGGAAGAAAGTATAGCAAATGGAATCACGTTATATGATCACGCTCGATGGAGCTGTCAGTATCCATACCTCGTGCGGCTGAAGAATATCTAGGGCTGTTGTCAATGTGGTGTGCACTTCCGAAAGCTGTTGCGCCGATTCGTATCCGCATGGTCCCGCTTCCACCGAAATTACTTGAATGTCAGGCTCTGCATCAAGTGCGTGGGTCGACGATTCAAGAACTGCCTTAAACATAGTATTTGCATTAGTAAGGATTACAATATTGAAAACCACACACGCTTGGGGTCGACCGCACAGGTACATATCAATGGCTAACCACGAATGAAACATGGTGTAGAACAATCAAACGACAAGTGTTCCAGTCCTGATGATCACGGTCGATTGAGCTGTATCCTTTATCCATACCTCGTGCTGCTGAAGAACATCTAGGGCTGTTGTCAATGTGGTGGACCCTTCAGCATCTCCCTGAAACACAGTACTTGCCTTAGTATGGATAACACTAATTATAACTGAAAACAAACACCAGGGGACGACAACTAAGGTGTGTATCAATTGGAAAGCACTAACCAAACAATTGGTAAAATAATCACACGATACATACAAACTCTTACTTGACATGCATAAAACAAGTCTGTAGCGGAATAGCCAAGTATGATTACCTGATACGTGCTAGAAGTGGTTGATAACTGCGAGCACGTGGCGGAAGTAGAATGTTCTTGCTTCAGATTCAAGGGATAGTCAAGAAGTTGTAAAGGTAAATTGTTTGATAATGAAAAGCCAACTTTTAAAATTGCCATGTAAGGACACAGAATACTTGAGTAATGCGCAATATAGCACAGTTCCCTGTGCCCATATATAGATTTCGTTTGTGGGTTATGAAATCTAAAAATAATATATTGATAAATGTCATTATTCAAAAAGCTATACGCTCATATCAATGTCGAAAGTATTACAAATTGGAAACAACACCTAAAATATCAATGAATCCATTCAGCTACCTACACACTACCGCAAGGCCTAAAGCTAACAACGGACACTTGACTCACCAGTGGCGGATTGTGGACGAATAGAGTGGGAATAGCGTTTGCGAGCAATTTTCGTGTCGATCGCCGTTTATTCTTCTTTGTTACCCAAGATGTGGTGTACATGTTCGAGGGAAAGTGCCGGCTGCAGATGCGGTATCGATCACCCCTCTTGTCCTCAAAGACTTGTTGGACTCTACTTTCCAGCTCATCCAGTGGATATCCGCAATGTCTGACCCATTCTCTTATTCGATCAACAGTTTTCAGGAAAACATGCATTGTAGTGCCTTCAGATTTAGCATGGGTCTTCGAAGGGCAACCGCTAATCGAACAGGCAGGCATTGTTGAAAATTCTGAAAAGTAAATATCAAGATTATAAAACCTTGATGAATAAAATTGTCATAAAAAAGTAAATGAAACATACCATGCTCAATGCAAGGTTTGTTTTGGTCGCCGGAACTATACCAGTTCATCATGTGCGGCTTAGTATTTGCATAAGTTACAGAAATGTTTTAAATTATGACTAAACTCTGAACATGTGACTCGTCCCTTGGATGTTCTGTCTTGCACGAAAACGAACCACGCTTACATTATAAACTGGACCCCCGAAGGATGCAATTCGATGACAATTGACACAGATGAAAATAAATAGATCTATTGATAGCATAACAATTGAAACTCAAGTCAATAGCAATGAGACCAATGACCATAGCTCTACTGGGTACTGTAATAGCAAATAGATTGAAATGTAAAAATGACCGAAATATGACTAGGATACATGGCCTTACCTTGACCAACAAACAGTTGGATTCAGCAGGCCGAGCAGTATGTTGCAGGAGAACAGGTAGATGGCCACAGGTAGCACACTGACGAGTTTGCTCGAAGCGGTCACAGATAGCACGGCGACGAGCAGATTAGCATAGATCTCAGTGCTTCTCAGGTAGAAGGTTCAGGAGTTGACTTGCAAAGCACAAAGATGTTCTCATGAGACATATCAAGTGGTTTATAAGGTATTAGAAACAGGGGTGTGTTTGTGAATGAATGACGTGTGTATGTCGTGGTATTATGTTTATTGCAGGGGGGCGGCCTGCCTCGGGGGAGGCCTGCCTGGAGACACGGGCTCTGAGTAGGCCATGTGAGCGATGGCCCCTGGGCGTGGGATACCTTTTGAAGTGTACATGCTGTTGATACCGAACTGCCTTTGATAGAGGGGGGTGGGATGGATGGGCCTGGGGCGTGCAGGCAAGTGTGTGGGAGCGAGGGGCCATCAGGCCCCTCTCATCCTTTACTTCTCAGTAGAAACTCGTACCAAGTGCCTCCAGTAGTGGGTTCGCCCCTTGCCCTCATGTGATGTTAACTTTGGATGACATTCGCGTAGATGGGAACACTGAGCAGGACACGGGGCATCCATTTTTGTACCCCCTTTCCACTCCATCTTGGTGACCAGGCCTCACTGCGATAGTACAGCGCGCAGAGCACATGGCCCACACCCTCGTTCCCACTCTGACTGGAAAACTCCAGGAGGTATTTGCAACAGCTAATAAATGTAACATCACTCTTCCTCTGAGATCACGGTCCTGCATGTGAACCAGCCTGAACCAAGCACATAGCTCGTTCATCTCCACAAACGTGTCCTTGCCCACGCACCCTCGCCAGTGGAAACTTACTGCCATTCTGACTCTGTGTCCATGCAAGGTATTTTCTTCATGTGCCAGACCACTGACCACGCCATGATGCCCACCTAGAAGATCCCCAACTAACATTAGACCCCTACTGCAGTATATCGTTGCATATCAATAACAAATGCCACATACCGGAGATTCTTGTGAGCACAGACCCACACTTCAAACAGTGTATTATAGTGGTCAAGACCCTTGACCTAAGGCCTGTATAATCCAATGTTAATTGATAGTATAGATATATGTGTGACTTTTATAGAGACATAACCGACTGAAAGACTTTGAACAAGTGTTATTTAGTGCATGCATTATTGATAATATATTATGTTAGCTTAGATAGTGACCACCCCGCTTCACAGCGACCTGAACTTCACCCATTCCGAGCACAGATGTCTGACGTCCATCCTTGAATGGAGACACACTTGATTCATTTAAAAAATCAAAACAACCGTTGTTAAAATATATGTGGTGTTTTATTTTGTATCTTATTTTGATGACACAAAAATACAAAACTTTACACATTGTACAGTTCAGGTTGCAGCACAGCGAGAGAAAATCCCCTGTACTGACCGCTGTCACTCGGGAACGTTTCTCTTATGGCACGAACGGCACAGGCGGGTATCACTCTTCGAACGCGGTGTCCAAGCCTCCCGTGAAGCCACCATGTAAAGGAACGATAGGCCACCAGCCTGTACCACCTGTGAAAAGGAATGAAACAAACTGTTTTTAAATGACCAAGATAAGTTTAATAAACGTTTGTTGTCAATGACAATTCTTGTAACTAATGGCATTCTGCTCGGACAAATGCTATCTAGACAATGCACACTATTAAACGACTTTTGTGTGTTACAATGATATGTATATGTAATTTTGGATATAGTAGAAGACCATGAAATAGTAGAAGACCATGAAATAGGAGTGGCATGACAAGCAGAGTATACCTACTCGTTACTCGGATTACGAGGACGAACAGTTGCGCGAAGTTCGTGCATAAGCACCATCATTATCCTCAACACGGACCGTGTGAGGCAGGCTGCCCTGAAGTCTGGCAGCTTGGTGATGCATTGCGGTCGTGGCTCGCCTTCCGAAATGTAGGCCACGCATCCTGAGTTTTCACAGCAGCAGCAGTTCTCGTCCTCGGTTGGCATTAGCTCGCACCGATTGCATGTGCACCAGGTGGAAACACCGTCCATGCGACTCAGTCCAGTCTCTTCAGCTGTTGAATCGTCCTCCCAACTGCCGTCCGAAGACCCATCGTTTCGCGTGTTTCCCTTTCCAGTAGTTCCTCCTCGGTATACTCGGGCTCATACATGTAGGGCATTATTGTAGCCATTGAGTGTTAAACAAACTAAAATAATTGATAGCGGTGGTACTAGTATCTGTTCACACGGGCTACAAGCAACGAAGGTAGCTGACCATAGCACAGAAACGAGTCACAGAATACTCAAAGTAACACAGAGAGAGGAATGGAATCGAAAATCTGCTGCTGTGTGTTGTGAAACAGTCTGTTTATACTTATTGAGGAAAGAGGCGTCCTGCCATTTCCATGGCGACACGTCATTAGCTGAAGCGCAGCGAATGTTGACACGAGACGTGCTTTGGCGTTGTGAAATGGGCGGTATGCGTCTGCTGATGACAGGCTCAGGGGCGGGGGATATGATTTAGTGCCGCAAAAGCAGGTCAGCCAGGGCGATGGGGCAAATGATAGGCTTATCACAAAATGGCAGCGCCCTGATGCCTGTTTTCGCGTGCGTTTAATGGACAAAAACTCGGCTAAGGTCCATAGGAAATTTTTCTAAAATCAAGCGACTTAGGCTTAAAAACACATGGCCGACCCGTAGGGGCAATACACATTTTTGACCGAACCATTCCTTTAACAGCAGACATACCAGCAAAACACATGAATTACCGTTTGAGCCTTGAAGGAACGGAAGCTGTAATAGCATGGGAAATTCTACTGAGAGGTAGGTTGGTAGGGCGATGAGGAATGCGTGGGAGGAACATCCAGTCGAAAGAACGTTACCAGGGGTAAGTAAATTGTTCTTCGAATGGATTGTGTCCTCCCACGTATTCCTCATCTTTTGACAGACTCCCAAAGTAGTATTTGATTTGGAGGAGGGAGTAGAATTAGACTCTATATGGTTTCATGACCTGAGTGCATGACTGCTTTACCAAAGCAACCATCCTGACAGAGGGAAGATTCCAGGCCATAATGCTTTGCGAATGTGTGGATAGTGGGCCATGTGCTGTAGAGGTAGCCATGCCCCTGGTGGAATGGGCCCTTAAAACTTCCAGAGGCTCCTTCCCTACCAACCAATAACATTCTGAAATGGCCAGAATTATCGATCTGGATAAGGTCTGCTTAGAGACAGCATGACCCCGTTTATGACCTGTGTATGCAATGAAAAGTTGGTCATCAATATGTAATTTTGACATTCTAGATATATAAAAGCTTAAAGCTCTACGAGGGTCCAACCTATGTAGTCTTTCCTCCTCCTTGCCAGGATGAGGTGGGAGATAGAAAGAAGGCAGAACAATTTTCTGTCCTATATGGAAATCAGAAATTATTTTGGGCAAAAATGAAGGTTTGACCCCTAGAACAAACCTATCCTTGTGGAAGATAGTAAAGGGTGGCTTCGAAGAAAGTGCCCGTAACTCACTCACTCTACAGGCTGATGTGTTAGAGCTACCAATAGAATGGTTTTAAAGGTTAACTAAGTTTAAAAGGACATGAGTGTAACGGTTCAAAAGGTGCACACATTAGGCATTTTAGAACCAGATTAACGTCACAAACTGGAACCTGGAAAGGAGATGGGGGGAACACATTGGTAAGCCCCTTTAGAAATTGTATCACCAGTGGAATGTTGAAGTAGGAGCATTCCTCTGACGAGCGCTTAAAGATGGACAGCGCCACCAAATAGCCTTTAATAGTACCAATCTGGAGACCCAGATTGGCTGAAGATAGCAGAAAGGATCAAACAACCGGTGCTTTACATCTTTACATAGAAAAGGATCTACAGTTGTTAGGCAAGATTGTATGCAATACCATGTGGGAGACTGCACCAGCCTTGTCCTGTTGGCAATAGTTAACCCAACCTTTGGTATAAACATGTACTACACAAGTTGGTAGAGTGACTGAGCAGCCAGGCTTATCTCAAGAGGGGTCAATGTGAGCTGTAGGGTTGCAACAGAGTTTCACAGTGACAAGTATCCAAATAAAACTTATACTCAAGGTTTCTTGATTAAACAATTATTTAACAGTCAGTTTGAATAAGCCTTCTTTTGAAGGGAGCAAATCAAATATGTAACACTTAAATATACTTCAAAAATACACACTCAGTTTCATTAAATCAGTAGATACCCATTTGGGATGGCACACAGACACTTCCTACACCCTCAGGTGACTTCAATACCTAGCATACTGTGGACATTGATAGATCACTGGTACGTTTAGAGCAATACTGAGTTTGGTGTCAAAAGGAAAGGGTTAGGGGAAGAAACAATGGTTAACAAGTTCCTCAAACAGGTAAGTACTTTTGAACCCTCCAATGCAATGTAGTTTAACCCTTTCCCAGCTATACAAGTAAGTTATGTATGACTTTTTGGAGGGACATATCAAAACACAGTCAGAGGTTAGAAGAGTCCTCAGGGAGCCAGGACAGCCAATGTCAATTGAGCAAAGTCTAGGGGAGCTGAGGCACTTCTTGAAGGTAAGCAAAAGTCTTGCACAATGTTATGGAAAGCTATGTAGAAAAATAAAACACTGTTGGGCCACAAGCTGGGAGGCTTGTGATGGGCAAAGCTGCAAGCAAGTCTGCAAAAGGCAGGAAATGCAAGTCTCAACTGAAAGCTAGCAAGTTACACAAGAGGTATGTACCTCTTAGTTTTACAGTACCTTAGGTCTGAAGAAATTGGTTTGAGCTGGCTTCTGTTCCTGTTGTAGTATGGCAGATCCTGTTCGTGGGTCTCAGTCGTGTGGACAAGAGGGAGGACGTCTGGGGACTCCTGCACTACGATTCGAATGTCGGCGGCAGAAATGGGCAAACTTCAGATGAGGGGCACTTCGCGGTTTCAGCTTTTCGTGAATAGCACCACCGCGTTTCTCGGATACTTGGTGGACTTTGCTTGCTTCTTGGGTCCAGCACACTGTTGAGGTCGCTCAAGCTTGGTTAGTCCTGCATCGAGGGAGTCCGGAGGATCTTTCTGGAGCTCGGGTCCGACTTAAAAACAATGCACTCGATTCTGGTGTTCCTCTCCCTGGCACTCGGTTCCTGCAGCAGCAAATGGAAGTACAGCCAGCAACGAGAGGATTTCCAGATGAGTTTGTCGTGGGGTCGATTGGTCCCACCAACCCAAGGGGAAAAGTCGTCCTTTGCAGGGGTTCTCTAGTCTAGGTAAATTCGGAGCTTCAGCACTGCAGCAGGGCTTCACCAGGCAAACCATCAGTCCAGGAGTTGCAGCAAACGTCTCTTCCAAGTTCTTCTTTGGATTTCTTTATCTAGTGGTCGACTCTGCCTTCCTTGCAAAAGACCTCACCTTTTATGCAAGTTTCTCCAATTCATTCGCAGCCTATCTGTCACTCACACAGCAGGGTGGCTGTCCTCCAAGGACAGCCAGCCAGCCAATCACCTTTGTGTGCATTCCTGTAACCAAGGAGACTAAGCACAGGGAGTTTTGGGAACATCCCTCGCTTCCTGCCCTGCCAGACACGCTGGATCCAGAGGTGTGCTTCACCAGTGAATCCCACCAAAGGCAAAACGAACAAAGGGACCAAACCTGGTTTGGCATGCAGGGTAAATCTCAAGAAGGACCTTTCTAACAAGAAATGGAGAAATAAAAAAGACAAGGCCATTTTGACAAAATGGACACCTATGGGTGCTTTACTGCAGCTGCAATTGCAGCCCACAGTAGAAACACTCAAAGGTTGTATAAAGTAAACCGCTGCCACCAGCCATTAATTGTAGAAAGGATACCATAAAAATGTTACATGAGAAACTAGACAAAGGTGATACTAAATAACCCCTCCAGAACCCTATTGTAAGATAGTGTGTGCTGGGTCTAGAAAGTTACAAAATGTAAGCAAAGTAAATTTCACATCACTACTCTTGGAAACAGTAGTTTATCCAAGAGAAGGTATTTAAACCTTTGGGAAATCTAAAAGACTTCCCCTGTGCCACTGCACTGGTGGTGCTATGCATCACAATGTAAAAAGATGATGCCTATGGACTTTGTCAGACTCCAAAACTAAAAGAAACACAGAGTTCAAATCACAGAAAAATGCATGCGAGAGTGGGAAAAAAGTCTTACTCTCTTTAGGATAAACATTAAAAGCCCTAGGGTGTCTCTAAGGTAAAAGGAAATTAGCACATTTCTGAGAAGTCTCCCTAACATTCTTTTCTCTGCACCAGTTGCAGAATTTATTCCAACGGCAACAGTACAAAGACTTTGTTGCTGTCCTTCTGGCTGAAAGCAAAACCTCCATTACGTCATCCGGGAGGTCCCAATCCTTATATCTCTGCCTCTCAGAAACCAAGTGTTAGGTACAGATTTGGGGCAGTACCCGTAGGGTGCACTACAACAAATCTCAGCCTCCTGGCAATAGGAGCCAATCTTTGGTATAAGTCTGAACTACACAGGTTGGTAGCGTGGCTGAGCAGCCAGGCTAATCTCAAGAGGGGTCAATGTGAGCTGTAGAGTGGTTATACAAAGATTCACAGTGACACGTGTTCAAACAAACACTTAAACTCCAGGTTTCTTGATAAAACAATTATTTATTTATTGGTCCGTTGTTTAAGCCTTCTCTAGAAGGGAGCAATATACTAGCAACACACAAATTTCTTGAAAACATACACTCTTAGTTCCTAAATCAACAAGCACCCATTTGGGATGTCACACAGACACTTCCTACGCCCTCAGGTGACATCAATAGTTAGGACTCTGTGGACATTGATATGTTACTGTTAGCGGTGTCCAGTCATATTTTCGAATGCAATATTTTCGAAAGTCAAAATGTCGAAAATATTTATTCGAAAATAATAATGTCGAATTACAAAAAAAGTCAATTTTTTTTTGAATTTTTTCGAATTAATGTTAATACAAGGTAAGTGTTAATATATGTTTTATTAAGCATTTTTGAACATTGATATTATCAACCATGTTTTATTAAGTTTTTTTGAACATTAATAGTATTTACCATGAAATAGGTAGCTTTAATATATATATATATATATATATATATATATATATATATATATATATAGGTTAAATAAATATATATTTATTTTAAATATGAATTTTAAATAAATAAATAACAAATTGCCAACTGGTAACGTTGAACATTTAGTATACCTTTTCTCCAATAGATGGCGCTATTGTATAAGAAATGAGATTGTTCATTTTGTTGATATATGGTAATTGAATTCTACGTAAGGTTGCGTAACTCTACGTATGCGTAGGTGCCATTTTTAAAGTTAATTCTTGCAGCGTTTCCATCGCGTTCGGGTCTCCGTGCTTTCGTGTGTTTTTTTTTGGATTTTTAAGGATTTTCACCATTTTCCATGGATGCAATGTTTTTTTTTTTTATTGGATTCGATGCAGGTATTGGTTTTTCCGAGCTATGGATTTTTTTTCGGGTTGGATTGTGGATTTTTTTTCCTGGGCTTTCTTGGATTTTCACCTTTTTTTCCTTTTCAGATTGCACTGCTGTGGATTGCACAGGTTTTTTTTTGGGATTGGATTTTTCCCTGGATTGCTTTTTGGATTTTGGGTTCCTTGGATTTTGCTGCTTGGTGCTTTTTACGGTTACTGCTTGGATTTGTCATGGTGGATTGGTGATTCTTCAAAAACGTGAGTATTCTTAACATTTTAAATTATACGCTATTGAATCTAGGTAGTTGTCTGTCATTTTCATTAAAATTACGTACTATTTGCTCAAGGCGTTGTTCATAGTCTCTGTATTTTTTCTTTTTTAACTCTGTGTTTGCGAGTGAAATTGCTTGTGAGACTCAAAATTCCTGATGTGATTGTTCATTGTTTAATTCCTTCAAAAAATGCCACAAATTGGGGTTACTTGTGTTGAAAGTTTTATTAATACGGCTGTGCCATCCCTCAAGTGAATTGTTTGTTCTAGGTCGCCCTTCCAAGGTTGCTTTGTAGCAATTCCATAAGTTTATATTGTATTTTGGTCTTCTTCTGGTGCCATTTCTAGTTAATTGTCCAATCCATGTATTTTCCATGTAATCTAACATGTCCGAATTTTCTTCCTAATGATTTTTAAAATAGTCAGTGTCAATTAAATGTTCATAGAAATTTATAACCTGATCTTCTTTCACAAATGCTAATCCGAATAGTTTTTTTATGTTATGTTGGAAAGTGCTGTCGTCTGTGTATTTACTACTTAGTCCAAGTTTTTGCAGTTTTTTCCATATCGACTGAGTAAAATGAAAAAAGCAGTCTTGTATGCTAGAATCAGGGTATATTGAAGAAAATGCCTTAATTTGTGCTAATTCAAAATCCATGATTATGTTTTTGGGTTTCGAATCTGGTACAGTGTCCTTGATTGTGTTCAACATGATTCTGTATGTTTCTTCATTTTTTTTGGGCATTAAAACATAAACAAGTGGAATTAGTTTGTTATTTATTGTTCCATGTATTGAATAAAATTGTTGGAAGGGGTGTGGGCATGCTTTGAAAGTTGCGTCACCTTGCCACTGGGCACTTTCACTTAGATGCTTGAAATTGGTCGCAGTTGAAAATATCAACATTTTTTCGTCTCTTACTTCAACGGTAGAATGGTGGAAATTTTCTCCATTAGCTGTCACTTTAAACACTTCTGGTATGGTGATGTCATTGTATGTTGTAGGTGCTGGTGGCAGATTTTCCTTTTGCTGTTTCTTGCAGTTTACTGTTCGTTGCATATGTTTTTCACTAGGCATCTGCACAGATATGTGTGATGGTAACGTGTCGCATACCGTTGATATTACCAAACCGCTTGCCTGACCGGGGTTTTCTTTTGCCTTTCTTTTTAGCTCTTGGAGAGTTTGTTTTATTACTATATTTGTCTTGTCCGGTAGATGGTTGTGTTCTCCCTTTATTTTTGTATTGGAACATTCAACTATAACTCGTGCGGCACATTTTGATCGTCCATATTCAATGCATTTCCAGTACGAGCGTTCGTTTTTTTCCAAATCCTTATTATAAATGTATCCTTTCAAAACCAGCTGTTTTCCTCCTTTTTGCGAGGTTATGTATTCAACCCTTTCTGTCATTTTCAATCTAAAATAACGGAAAAAAAATGTTTTACTATGTTTGCCATACACTAATAATATATTTTTCGATTTAAATATCTAGTTTCATATTTTTTATGTTATATTACCCGATTGTTTGCCTGATGTAGCCGAATCGAATCCACTGTAGTTCGCTCTGACTCTGGTTCTGTCAGGTAATGACAGTTGTCCACAACCGTCATCTGTTCCTTTTGTGTTTAGGCAAGGTTCTTTACTCGTGGGTGTCACCTATTGGCTTAACCCTTACTACTCTCGATTCTATGCGGTTTCCGTTAGTCATAATGTTTTTTATTTACAGATTGGCAAATGGTTATGTGTTGGTGGTCGAGAGGGGGGTGGGTGAGTTTCGGCGTAGAGGTAAAGGGGGTTGGGGGGTAACCCCCCCATAAAAACGGACGATTACCAATACTTCACATCGGTATGTTAGTACTATTGTTCGATTTTTTTTTCAACATTTTTGTTTCGACTAATTGTCTTTTCCTATTATATGTATATATTTTCAACATATTTGTTGTCGACATTTTTTTTTCGACATTTTTGTATTTCGGCATTATGTTTTCGACATTATGACTATAAACCACTGTTAGCATTTAGAATAGCACTGAGATGTGTCAAAGAAAAGGTTATTAAGAACAAGGAAGAGATCACAAATATTCTTAAGCAGGCAAATACTTTTCAACCCTCCCCAGTGTCAGAAGAGAGAAGAGTCTTATAGGGAAACACGCCAGGCCAAAGTCAATAGGCAAAAGTCTATGTAGCTGAAGCACTTCTTGCAGGTAAGTAAGAAAAGTCTTTGCACAATGTTTTAGAAGTCTTTAGAGAAGAAGAAAGAAAGAAGAAAGAAGAAAGAAGGCATGAGGAAGGAGGAAGGAGGAAGGCGAAGAATCAATGTAGGGCCACAAGCCATTAGGCTTGTGAAGAGTAGAAGCAAATCTACAACAAGAAATAAGTTCTCCTAGACTTTACAGTACCTTTGGTTAGAAGAAAATGCAGCAGATGACTTCTGTTCCTGTGCAGCTCTGCAGATCCTGGTGTTCCTGGGCCTCAGTCGTGGGAACAAGAGGGAGGACTTCTGGGGACTCCTGCACCACAATGGGAAGCTTACCAACAGCAACCGGTAATCTTCAAGCTAGTGGCAATTCAGTGTTTCAGCTCCTCACGTCTACCGCAAAGAGCACCAATGCGGTTCCTGGCTGTCGAGATGGCTTTCCTTGCATCTGGGGTCCAGCACTATGTTGAGGTGGCTCAGGCTCGGTCAGTCCTGCTTCCTGGGAGTCTGGAGGATCTTCCTGAAGCTCTTAGCCAGCTTAAAAGCAACACACACAAACTGGTGTTCCTCTCCCTGGTGTTTCAGTTTCCAGCAGAAGCTCAGTGGAAATTCAACCAGCTCCGGGAAGGATGTCCAGGTGGCTTACTTTGAAGTTGATTGGTCCCACCAACTCAAAAGGGAGAAGTCGTCCTTGCATGGGCTTCTCTGTTGATACGAATTTGGAGTTTCAGCACAGCAGCAGGACTTCACCGGGCATACCATCAGTCCAGGAGTTGCAGCAAGCATCCTCTTCAAGTTCTTCTTCGGATTCCTTCGTCCAATGGTCGACTCTGCCTTCCAAGCCAAAAAGCCTCGCCTTTTATGCAGGTTTCTCCCATTCATTCCAGCCTGGCTGTCAATCACCCAAGCAGGGTGGCTGTCCTTGCTGGGCAGCCAGCCGGCCAATCACCTAGGAGTGCAGTCCTGTCTCCTAGGAGATTAAGCACAGGGAGTTTCGGGCACCTCCCTCACTTCCTGCCCCCACCAGACACCCTGGAGCCAGGGGTGGGCTTCACTCATGAACCCGCCAAAGAAAATGGACAAAGGGACCAAACCTGTTTTGGCACGCAGAGTAAATCTCAAGAAGGACCTTACCTCAAAGAAATGGCGAAACAAGAAGGCCATTTTGACAAAACTGGCCCCCAACGGTGCTTTACTGCAGCTGCGAACGCTAGACAAAGCTAGACAAAGGAGATACTATGGAACCCCTCCAGCACCCTATTGTAAAATAGTGTGTGCTGGGTCTAGACATTTAAAAGTGTAGGTAAAGTCAATTTCCTTTTACTTGCCTTTGGAAACAGAAGTTATCCAAGAGAAAGGTGTTTAAAACTTTGGGGAATCTGGAAGGCTTCCCTGTAGCACTCTATTGAAGGTGCTGTGTGCTACAATGTAAAAAGATGCCTATGGAGTTTGTCAGACTCCAAAAACCAAAGGAAACGCAGAGTAAAATCACATTAAAATACATTAGAGAGTGGGAAAAAGGGTCTCACCCTCTCCAGGTAAAAATGAAAGTTCTAAAGTCCAGCAAAAGAGCTGGGGGTCTCCAAGGTAGAGAAGAATTAGCACATTTATGAGAATTCTCCCTAACACCAAGGGTGAAGGTTGAGTGTTTTGACCTCTGGATGGAGAACCCGAGCCTCCTCTCACGAGATAAGATCTTCTCTTTGTGGAAGACACATTGGAGGACCGATGGACATGTCCAGAAGGTCAGGGTACAACGTCCTCCTGGCCTAATCCGGGGGCAATTAGGATCATGTGTTTCCCAAACTTTATGTAAGTGATTTCAATCCGGCACTTCACCTAAATCAATGCCTAGCGTGTGATGCACAACTGAAACCCTTAATTATTTATTTGTGTCTATAAGTTCTTTTATTTCTGAACGATTTACCACTTATATCATGCCCCTCTCTTGGAACCCCCCCCCCCCCCAGTCACACTGAACCAGGAAGCAGGCTGGTTTGCAAAGTAAAAGTATTTATTTATGTATTTCACAATATATATATCACACTATTTCTAATGGTTATACAATGATCACCAATGGGTGATGTCACACTAAACAATCTCTTTAATCACAAGGAGTAATGATGGGCAAAAACAATGCAGCACGGAAATAATACCTTTAGGTACGTTCAATCAAATGGCAATGTGATTACTATTTCCCCCTGCACACCTCTCAATCCCTCCAATATGCAATATGAAGCGATAGAAAGAGAGAAAACAGGTTTCAGTAATGCAGAACTCAAGCAAATATATCAATCCCAATTTCCCCCAGCAAACACAAGAGAGAAACAGGAATGATTGCAAACTTATCAAAAATAATTTTAAAGTTATGAGGCAAAACATCCTCCACTTTGCCTTTTGCACATAAAATCTATTTTTGATATAATACATCTTTACATGTGTACCATCTTTATACCAATAACATACATAGATCACATATTTTGTGGAGCACACCCTCTTCCAAGCCTCGTTGCTGGGAGATCTTGGGTCTGGATTTGACACATTTTCACACTTTTTGTCCGGGACACGATATCTAATTTTCCAACATTTTGTACATATGTGCGCATGATATCTGGGCATAATCGTATGAGGTTTCATGCTTCTGACATAAATACAATCGCTACAAAACCAGAATTTTCACTGCACCTTCTCAGAACCTCGCACAGAGTTCTGGCTCCTTTTAAAATGTGCACAAAAAAAAA
This sequence comes from Ambystoma mexicanum, assembly GCF_040938575.1. Lineage (NCBI taxonomy): Eukaryota > Metazoa > Chordata > Amphibia > Caudata > Ambystomatidae > Ambystoma > Ambystoma mexicanum. Next base: position 167,940,729 of record NC_090940.1, read on the forward strand.
AAATTCACATTAACAATGCTATTAATTTTATAATTTTTACAAATTTGCACAGTCCTTTATTAGTCTTTTTCAAAAATATGCTTTCTGTGCTTTGTGAATCCACAAATGGTCGTCGGTCTCCGCCTCCATCTCCATCTTGCAGGTCAAGAGCAATCTCCGCCCTCTTCCTCTGGCAGAGGCCACTGTTGACAATTTACAATCTGCATATCCTTTCAGCCAAGGAAGGTCCATTGCCCAAAATCTCCTCCCCTGATTGAAACTTGTAATTTTTAATCAAGCAGCTAGAACTCTGATTCCAGTCTCTAAATCATGGAGATTAAATAGTTACAACCTATGTTCCTCTTAATGACAGGTCACTTAATTCCAAACATTTGATTTCCATTGCACAAGTTTAAGCTTCTAATGCAATTGCTGACAGCTGTCATACAGGCGGCCGCTGGTACTGCGCCCATATTTTGACAGATTTTCACAGGCAAGCACACTTTTTACTGTGGATATTTGGATGATAGATTCCGATTTTCCTGACATTGTGTGTTCATATTGATTCCTTAAATGAAGTGGCGGGTAACACCCAGCAAAGATATTGGATGTTTTGTGGTGTTTTGGTCTGGTATTTTTTAATTTCAGCAACCAAGAAAAAGGGATTTAAGAGCAATTTCTGGGTTTCTTTCAATAAAGCACTGCCTTTCCTGCAATGTTAATTTTTACTTGGTGGGCAGCCCAGTGGCATGTTTCAGCATTGAGGTCTCCTATCCACTACTGGCAACAGGCAAAGTAGATTTGGCAGCCATCTTTTTCGGTTTCAAAGCGCAATTTTCAAAGGTTTTGGCACGCATAGGGCTTTTCGCGGCCAATTTCCTGATTCTGGTGCCAGCAGCACACAGTGATGTTGCAGGGCAGAGCCTAGTGGGTTAAAACATCCCACATTTCTCAACCTCCTGCTCACATGAGGAATGACAGGAACTGGAGGAAATGCATGCAGGAGTGGAAATACCCAGTCCACTACTAATGCGTCTCCTAGAGCTTCTCTTGGGGGAAATTCCCTGGAGCAATACAGTTCGCACTTCTGGTTGACCATGGTCGCGAACATATCCACTTGAGGGGTTACCGAAAGGGTGAAGATCTCCTGAAGGACTTCCTGAGCTAGTTCCCACTCGTGGGAGACTGTGCTCTGCCTGCTCAGGGTGTCCGCCACAGTGTTCTCCACTCCGGCTAGGTGAACTGCCAATAGAGAGATTCATTCTTGTATTGCCCAGTGCCAGAGCTGCATTGTCTCTCTGTACAGTGGTAGTGACCCTACACCACCTCTCTTGTTGAGGTAGTACACGGGCACTGTGTTGTCTGTCATTATCAGGACATTCTTTCCCCGTACAGAGGGCAGAAAGGCCTTCAGCGCTAGTCTGATTGCGCCCAGCTTCAAAAGATTGATATGTAGTTTGGACTCCGATAGAGACCAACAACCACTGACTGTCAGATCATTGGTATGGGCTCCCCACCCCGTGAGTGAGGCATTTGTCACTACTGTTACTCCCTCCAGCCATAATTGCCAAAAGGGTTCTCCCTTCAGAATATTGCCTTGCAGGCCCACCATAGAAGATCCTGTGCGACCCTGCTTGGAACCCGAAGTAGGTCCGACATCTTTCCTGAGAACTGGGACCATTGAGTTCTTAGAGCCCATTGAAGGGATCTAATTCTCAGGCAGGCCTCTGGCATTAGAAAAATGCAGGATGTCATGAGGCTGAGTAACCTCAAAAAAAAAAAAAAAAAAAACGAACGCCGGTACACTGGACATTCTGAAACTTGGTAACCCTGTGAAGAAAGTCTTGAGCCCTCACCTCGGGTGGTGAGCTCTTTCCAAAGGAAGTATCCAGTACAGCTCCGATGAACTGGAGTTTTTGAGAAGGTGTCATAGGTGACTTCTTGTAAATGAGGGAGAAGCCCAGTCTGTGGAGAGAGTGGCAGGTGACCTTGAGATGATCGCGGGCTTGTTTGGGAGAATGCGCCCTGATCAGCCAATCGTCCAGGTAGGGGTAGACCTGAATCCCCCCTTTCCTGAGACTCGCTACCACCACCATGGGCGTAGGACATGGAGGGGACAGGGGGACAAATCCCCCCACAATTTTAAGTGGGGGGATGTAATGTCATTTATCCCCCCCAGAATATGTGTTTGGTGTGTTGTGCAGGGATCTGTTTTTGAAGTGGGGGGAGGGGCTGCTTACTATGTAAGCTACCCTCTCCCCCTAACCCCCGAAGCATGGGGAAAATACCCTGGGGGCAGATGGGTGATCATCTGCCCCCAGGGAAGGGGGGGCAAACAAAAAAATTGATTTTTTTTAAAAACGTAGTTTTGGGTGTGGTGGGTGCGGCTGGGACCACTAGCCACCATGGATTTTTGCCAGGGGGGTGGCCCTCTCCCCCCACCCTAAGTGGATGGGGGGCACCTTATGTAGCCTTCCCTGGGGCAGATTTCTGCCCCTAGGAAGGGGTACATGAGATGCCCCCATCCATTTTGGGTGGGGGGGGAGAGGCCACTGCAAATATTGGCAGAGCCACCCCTCCAAGCCTGGCACGGTATGTTTTGCCCCCCCGGGGGCAGATGGCCACACACATGTGCCCATCTGCCCCTAGGAAAGGGGCAAAACAAAAATAAAACAAATTATAACTTGTTTTAGGTGGGTGTGGGGGGCCAGTGAATCACCATAGATGTTTTTAGTGGAAAGGGGGGTAGCCCTCTCCCCCACCCCAAATGTATGGGGGGCATCTCATGTAGCCCTCCCTGGGGGCAGATTGCTAGCACAATCTGCCCCTAGGAAAGAGGCAAAACAAAAATACAAAAAAATTATAACTTGTTTTGGGTGGGTGTGGGGGTCACTAAACCACCATGGATGTTTTTAGTGGAAAGGGGGGTGCCCACAGGTGTCTTCTTTTCGGAAATGCATGGGGTTCTCTGTTTTCCTTGGTGGCTTCGACACCCTAGGCCCAAATCTGTAGGTTGTCCACATGACCAAAATCTGCTCTGCCGAAAGGCTTTTGGTTATCAGTGGGTTAGCCTTTTCCCTTTTCGCCGAGGTAGGTGCATCCACACATGTGAGGTACAGTTTTGTCGGGATACCTGTGGGAACGCGGGAAGGTAGGACATCTGTTGTTGGCAGCATATTTCGGTGGGTGGGCAGAGGGCAATGTCTCTGAAATTTGGTTGAAAAAACCCACAATTTTCATACATTTCACTCTGGCCACCCTCTGAAACACACCGCCAACAACACATGTCCTACCATCCTGCGTTTCCACAGGTGTCCCGACGAAAACGGTACCTCACATGTGTGGGTGCACCTACCTGGGTGCAAATGGAAAAGGCTAACCCACTGGTAACCCCAAGCCTTTCGGCAGAGCAGATTTTGCTCATGTGGACAACATACAGATTTGGGCCTAGGGTGTCAAAGCCACCAAGGAAAACAGGGAACGCCATGCATTTCTAAAAAGAGGACACCCGTGGGAATCAACAGAGGTCTAACTTGCGCGAATCGCCCCAGAATGTATTACCCACAATCCCCGGCAAAGTCTGAAATTTGGTGAAAAAACTACAATTTTCAGACATTTCCCTCTTGCCACCCACTGAAACACGCCGCCAACACCACATGTCCTACCTTCCTGCGTTCCCACAGGTGTCCCAACGTAAACGGTACCTCACATGTGTGGGTGCACCTACCTGGCTGCAAAGGGAAAAGGCTAAACCACTGGTAACCCCCAAAGGGTTTGGGGAGACAACCTACAGATTTGGGCCTAGGGTTTCGAAGCCACGAAGGAAAAAAGGGTAACCCATACATTTCTGAAAAGAAGACACCCGTGGGAATCCACAGAGGTCTGACTTGCGTGAATCGCCCCAGAATTTATTACCCACAATCCCAGACAAAGTGAAAATTGTGTTTTTTCCACCAAATGTCAGACTTTGACAGCATTTTTCAGGTCAATTGGTTCAGAAAAAGTGGTGGAAAACACTATTACTGTCGCTTTTTCTAATTGGCCAGATTTTTGTGCATTTTCTGGGTGGAGTTCCGGAGCCAAGTGGACACACCAGGACCCCCTGTATTTCCCGCTGCACCAGACAAATGGGGCCTTACTGCCAGCATGGATTCTCATGCTGGAAATAAGGAAAGGGATTCCTCTGGGGTCTGCTTGGAAATGAAACCTGGTAAAAGCAGGCAGAGTCCAGAGGAAGCCATTGTCAATTCTGCCAGTAATCGCTAATTGCGCGAGGTGTTTACACTCTTCCAAAGTGGAAAAGCAATGCGATTTCACCTGCCTTTTACGCTAAAATCTTCAATTTTGTGGCGGAAAAGTAAAAACGTGCGCCAATGGAAGTGGTCCACTCCATGCAGTTTACTTTGCGCCTTGATGCTTGCCGGTTTTGCGTGATGCTACACATGTAATAAATAAATACATACATTTAACATGACCCCAGATAAATGCAATTCATGATCAGAATGAGTGAGCATGGCATGTCGCTGGTAAGAAGGTGTCCTGTGCTTCTTGAGTGCGTTGGCAAATGCCCTTAAGTGCCATCTCGCGTTAAGCAGGTGCTTAAACCCATCAGTGTGGATTGCGCAATAATAAGTCGACAGAGGTATTTCAAATGGCCAATTTAGCTCTTTGGGTGACATTGTCAAAGTGGGAGAATGTTGCCCAGCATGTGCCACTTTCTCTGCGGAGTGAATTGTGCCCACCCCGAGGAAGAAGTGTGAAAAACCCACAAGGGCACTGTGCCCTGCTCTTTCTGTGTGTGTCTTCCCCACAGGGCGACAGATGCCGACTCAGACATGGGTAAGTCTCAGGTGGCAAGCCTGTACCCTAGTTGATGTGGCAAAGGATTCCAGACTTCTGAGGCTGATAACATTAGTAGCATTGAGTTACATGCCACCTGACAGATATGTGTGATGAAGTTGCAAAGCAGAGCTGTTAGTGGGCTAAAGCAGGAGGCAATGTCTGCCCACCCTCAAAGGGTGGGCTGTAGGGGCCAGGCTCCAAACCAGGGCAAGAATGCCCTCCAATCATCCATGCCCACGAGCTCCGGGAACCCTGTTCAGCAATCTCTGTGCTTTCCAGGTGATACTAACGTTATTTAAAGCCAGAGGTCTAAAAGGTAATCGCTTAATTGCAGCTGGAAATTACCTCCTGGCGTGATCAAAATGTCATAACCAAGTGTGACATGATCCCCTTCATTTATAAGCAATATGTGTGTTCTTGCGTTTCTTCATCCACTGAATTACTGTTAGAAACAAAGGCAAGAGTTGTGTCTCTTGTGTAGGCATTAGGAAGGCAGTTGCCAGCCTCTGGCATAATATGCCAATGTTCTTTCAATATTGGCTAGCTGTTGCCCTCCTATGGCCATGTAGAACTATAATGGCAGTGACTGGCAAATGCCTTTCCCCTGCAGACAGAAAAGAGGAAATAAGGGGCCAATTCAAGACACGGAACAAATAGAAGTTAAGACAGACTGCAGCTGCCATTACTGTGTTAGGGAGAATATGTTGAGTGTTCAAGCAAGGAGGTATGTATTAAGCAAGCAAGGAGTGAGACAAGGGAGAGGCAAAGAAAGGCCAGAGGGGCTCTTTGAATAATTTAACAGGGCAGAGGACCCATGCTCTGCCGTCCTAGTAACATATGGGAGAATCAAATAGATCAGGCTTTGCAGCAAATGTTAAATGACAAAGGAACAGAGTCCAACTCTGCATTCAAAATAACAAAGGCAAAGAAAGGCTAGGCTCTGAAGCCAGCAGGAGATGGAATAAGAGGGACCAAACTCATCATGAGAGGCTGGCGCCACATAGTGGGCTGCCCCTCTGGCCACCCCCCTGGGTCCACATACACCCCACCTACTAGGCATCCCCCCCATCCCACAGGTCCGACACATGCGGCCGCAGACCTGGGGAGTGCTTATAAGGAGGTGGGCTTGTGATCGCTCATCCTCGTTTGCTGTATACCCCATCCCCCCCGGAGGCCAGTCAAAGCAGCAACATCACACACTTGGTCCCTCTACTCCCATACCAGGGCTTACTCAGAGGTACAAACAAGATTTCCTCTTTCTTGGAATGGAAGGATGGGGGTTTCAAAGAGACACACACGTCTCCTTGCCCCACACAAAAAAAGTAGCAACTTGCAGTTGGTAGAAAAGGCTGCAACTCCTTTATTTGGCAGGAGTCCACTTACAGGTGATCTGCCTCTTAACAAGCTGGCGTCCTAGCTGTGGCCCACATAGTCAGATGAAAAATCCAGAAATGCAACATACAAAGACATGTTCTTTGCTGCTGCATCCTTTAATTTTTTTCTGTTTTCTTTTCTTCTTTTCTCTTGTTTTATACAGTGATATTTGTATTTTAATACATACTGATATTTTAATTCTAATTTTGTGAAAAGTCGAGTTCTTGGACTAAAACACAATAAATAAATAAAGCAAAGTCCCCAAGATGTCCCCTGCCCCCCCCAGATTTTATGTGTCTCCTACGCCCCTGACCACCACCACCATCATCAGTTTGGTGAAAACCGTCAGGCGGAGGTTAGCCCGAAAGGCAGAACTCGAAATTGATAATGTGAACCGCCAACTGCGAACCTCACGTATTTTCTGTGCTTGAGATGGATTGGCACATGAAAATAAGCATCCTAAAGATCCAATGACACCAACCAATCCTGGAGTTGGAAGGCCTGAAGGATCTGAGTAAGTGTGACCATCTTGAACTCGTCCTTCCTGAGCAACTTGTTCAAGTTTCTCATGTCCAAGATGGGTCTCAGCCCTCGGTCCTTCTTGGGTATTAGGAAATAAGGGGAATACCATCCCTTGTTCCTCTACGCTACAGGCATTGGTTCTGTAGCACCTTTGTCTAGCCGGGTTAAAATCTCCTGCACAAGGAGCAGATCCGGAATCCTCAAAGAGTGCTTCCCCAGTGGATTGTTCTGAGGTCTCCTTATAAAAGGAAGACTTTAACCGTGGGCTACGGTTTCTAGAGCCCAAGCATCCGAAGTAATGTCTTGCCATTCTTCTAGATACTGAGATAGCCTGCCCCCTAGTGGTGAACTGTGACTCAAGACGGCAGAGAGATTTTAAGGCGGCTGATGCAGCGGCTGAAGGCAACAAACCTGCTGCTTGAGCTGGCTTTGCACCCCTTCCTCGGCCACCATGAGGAAATCTTCTTTGACTGCCCATTCCTCTCGCCCTTCCTTAGCGAAAAGATATACCCCTTCAAGGTTGTCCACTAGGTTGAAAAGGCTGAGGGTGCCGAATAGTGGCACCTAAAGATTTGGCTGCCGCCTTCGAGGTCTGCAACTTCAAGATTGTCGTCAGCCTTGTTGCCAAAAATGAGACACGTCAAAAGGCATGTTGAGAAGTCTGGACTGCACGTCTGGTGCAAAACCAAACTTCGGCAACCACGCAAACCTGGTATAACGGTGCTGGTAGCCATGGCTCTACAGATGCTATCAGCAGAATCCTAACCTGGCTGAAGAGACTCGCTCATGGCCTCTTTTCCATCTCCAAGTATGGCTAAGAAGCCGCCTCTTTCATACCCTTGGGGAATGTGCTCCGCCGCCATGGAAATGCAGTCCTCGAGTGAACAAACTTTGCGAGGGCACAAGTGGAGTTGGCAGATTTCAGTGCATGCTCCCTGCAGAAAATACCTTCCTTGCCCATCCATCTACTTGTTTGTCGTCCCTATCAGGAGGGACGGTAGGGTACGCTGCTTGTTTTGATGTTGCAGTAGCTGCCTGCACCACCAGACTCTCCGGAGTGGGGTGTTTTGACAGGTAGTCGTGGTCACTACAGGAAGGCTAATTGTGTATAGGCGTGTTACAAATACCATATCAGATCATGTCATATCATAAGGGCGGTACTTCTTGGTCAAGTTTTTATTAACAGCCGGATTGGTCTCTGGTGTTTCCCAGTTCGTCGCCACCCTTTTCTGCAAGGCAATGTGGAATGGTAAAATGAGATCTGACTGTGACCTTTGTCTAGATTGTCAGTAAGGTCATCCTGTTTGCACAGTAATGGAGGCCTACTCCAACCCATGTAGTCCACTACATTCGACATGAGTTGCCTGTAGGATGCACCAGCATGCTCCCAGCCTCTTGTTTCCCAAACTCTAGTTTAGGTGAGGTATCACCCCACTTGCAGTCTGCAGGTTGTCATAGCAGTCCCTCATCCTGGACTCCTCTGCAATGAAACTCTCTGGTACATTAGGCGTACCATATTGTAGGCCAAATGGGGCCTCTTCAGCAGACTGCTCCTCTTCTTCATAGATTGAAGAAAGACTTAAAATAGTCTTTCCTAGGTAGTGGGACATATGTTTTGTCAGGAATCATGGGTTCCGATAGTAATGGTTTCGTCGCTGGAGCAGTCGTCAAGGTTTTCTTTGTCGGCACCATTGATTTAACTGGGGCGCTCGGCGTTGATGGCGTCAATGACCTTGACCTCGACTTGTGTTTGAGGCTCGACTGATCCTTCGATGTCTCATTGGATCAAGGCCTCGAGGGCTCACGATGCAGATCGAGCCTTTGTCCCAGGCTTGACGGCTCGCGGGGTTTAGCTGGAGCCCTTTCCTCCCGGGCTTCTTTCGTAGGTGTGGTAGGAGCACGGCTTGTAGGCTTTTTTTTTTTGTTGTTGTTTGTTTTGGAAAATTTGTGCATTTCAGCTCGGAAGGCCTCTCACTCGGCCTGGGTGGATTTTTTGGTTCGACAAGCAACTCTTTCTGAGGAAGCGTCTCTATTTCTTCAAGGACAAAGAAGAGTGGTGTGAACATTGATCATTGGGGTGTAGCCTATAACCCCTCACATCAAACCCCTAGTGTCCCTGCGGCCGGTGGCTGATATTAGTAGGCCGCCCCCCCAAGCACATACTAAGGCCCCTAGGCATATGTTTGACCCGGGAGACAGGAAGGCAGGAGTCACCCCGGTAATGTACCATCAGTCGACTGGCAGCTTTACCCCAGATCCCACAAGATGCCACGATTGGCCCTGCGACAGCGGCCGCCAGTTGCTTGCATGAGCCAGGGATCATTGGACTACAGCCCACGTACTCACTTGGGTCCGTCCCATACTACCATTGGGCGTCCAAGACTAAGATCCGAGTGCTAATCATGACCAAGGAGCCGGGGGAGGGAAAAAGTCTGGAGCAATGGATGCATTCACAAGCTCTGCACTCAGGGCCGAACAGGGGCATTCGAGCCATGCTCAATTGGAACCTTCCACACCCAACCCAGGCCCTACCCAGCCCTCCCGATCTGACCAGCACCTACTGTAATTAAGGTGTTGCCTGATAAGAATTTGTACGGCCGTTGTGCACTTCTGAGCAACACAGGGTTGAAAATTTCAAAAAGATTGGCAAGCGAGTACTCGGAAGAGTGGACTTTACAGTACATAACATTATGCGCTAAAGTATCCCATTGTCTACATGACAGGATAACAGGGGATATGGCACAGAGGCTAAAAATACAGAGCTGGAATATCCGGGGTCTGGGCAATGGTATTAAAACGCGCAAGATAATGTCTTATGTGCGCCACCACAAAGCAAATGTACTGTTCCTACAAGAAACACATGCCATGGAAGGAGTGTCAAAGTATGACCCTTAAATGGGGAAAGAACAGGTATTTTACTTCCTACTCCTCAGTCTAGAGGAGTAATGATACTCGTACATAAGAACCTAAGATTCGTGGAGAAAAAGGTACACATTGACCCTGAAGGGAGGTACGTGGTGATCCATTGTATTCTAGAAGGTATTGAACTGATCTTTGCTGATACATATTGTCCCAATATTGACTCCCCAGAGTTCTTTCGATTCCTTTGAGAGGCTAATATTTGCATATGATGGGATACCTTTGATTTGGGAGGGGACATGAATTTGGTACGGGATCGTTCGTTTGATAGAACAAAAAACACCCAGACCCCAACCCAGGGCTGCTCGTATACACTCCCTCATACAGACACTGGGCTTATGTGACGCATGGCATACACTGCACCCCCAGACAAGAGACTACACGTTTTACTCTTCAGTTCATGATATTTCAACTCGTATAGACATGTTCTTGATAACCGGCTCTCTGATGGGGAAGATTACAGACGCGGATATTAGACCGCGTACACTGTCAGACCACTCTCTGTGTCCTTGACGCTACAGATCGGGGGCAGAAATAACTGCACATGGCAGTTCAAGTCATCTGCACTAGAGGATGTTGTGTTCCGGGGAGAGATCAAGGCCGAAATGTACACCTTTGATTGCAATGCAGCGGGATCCACCTCCCAGGGCGTCAGGTGGCAATCCTTTAAGGTCTATATTAGAGGGATGGTGATATGCAGGGAAGCGGGAATACTTAAGAGCATACGGAGGGACCTAGAGAAATCTGAACTGACCCTTAAGAGACTCGAAATAGAATATACCCGGTCGGCTCATCCCCATACAGTATTGCAAATATGTATGGAATTTGAGGCACATGCGATGAGGGATGTGCGCTACTTCTCCCGACCGCTGGCGGCCAGGAAGTATGGAGAGGGTGATAGGCCAGGGAGAACATTGTCGAGACTGGTACAGACAGAAAGAGGGCGATCCCAGGTAGACTCCATTCTCGATCAGGATGGCAACAGCAAGTGGTCAGATGCGGAAGTGGTGTGAGTTTTTCGTGACTTCTATTGTGACCTACACACCGCAGAGTAGCCCTGTGGTGAACAGGCCATACATGCACTACTTCAGGGCATCCTGCTTTTATGCATTAATTCTCAAACCAGGGAAGCTCTTGATGTCCACCCTAAAACGCTAGAAGAGATTATGACAGTCATTTCAAACTTACCAAAAGGGAAGGCCCCTGGGCCAGACGGCCTCACAGCAGAGTTGTACCGAGAATATGCGTCAGAGATAGCCCCTATTCTCCTATGGGATGAATCTCTGAGGGATTCGCTGCTCCCCGAGTCACTGCGGGAGGCTGTGATTATGGTACTCCTCAAACAAGACAAGAAGAGTAATCAGTGTGGGTCCTTCAGGCCTCTATCACTAATGAATTGTGATACGAAAATATTTGCTACGGTTCTTGCTAACCGCCTACTTCCCCTGATGCTGCACCTGGTTCACCCTAACCAAGCTGGGTTCATACCCGGAAGATCCACATCCCTTAGTATAAGGCGATTATTCAATGTCATGGCCAGAATAGACCCTGTGGCATGGGCAGTGGCGGTCACTATTGATGCTCAAAAAGCATTCAATATGGTGTCATGGGAGTTCTTGTGGGTGGCGCTGGAAAAGATGGGGGTAGGTCCGAACAAGATACAATATATAAAATTATTGTACACAACCATTAGCTAGAGTGTTCAACTCCTGCATGTCTGAGCAATTTCAGTTGGGTAAAGTCACTCATCAGGGCTGCTCTCTCTCCCCCATCCTGTTCGCTCTGGCCATCGAGCCCATGGCTGACTTCATCAGAGAGCGCCACAGACAATGTGGAATCCGCTTGATTGGTCCACCGGAGATAATTTCCCTATACGTGGATGACGTGTTATATGTCAAGAGACCCAACTTTAAATCTTGACCCCATTCTACAAGACATTCAACAAATTGGTGAATTCTCCGGTTTTACAATACATTTTTCCAAATCCGAAATATTTCCACTTACGAATAGCACCCACGTATATTGCGGACTCTTCCCCTTGCTTTGGTCTCCTGACCACATCAAATACTTGGGGGTGATGATATCCAGGACAGGTACTGCATTGCTGCGAGAAACCTAGGCAGTAGCTACAGCAATCGTGGAAAAAAAAAATACAGGAGGTGGCAATGTCTTCCGCTCTCCCCTGTTGCTAAACTCTCCCTGATTAAAATGACGCTACTGCCCAAACTGCTTTACATGTTGGGCAGTAGCGTCATTTTAAAGTTGGAAACCCAACTTTGCTAAGTTGCACTCACTCCTCGTACAATTCTCGGGGCACTCCGGTGCGGTCCGTAAGAAATGGATGGACCTGACACTTCCATATGAGAAGGGAGGGTTTTTAGCACCCCATCCGGAACTCTATTGAGCAGCTTCCCAAGTGCAATTCACTTCCTTTTGGTACATTACAGAGCGATCTCCTCCACATGCCTAACTAGAATCACTAGCGGCAGGGGCACAGATCCGAAGACACTAGTGCTCGATCGACTGTACAAAGATGACTCCCCCCTGGACCCGGTCTCCTCTATGCTGAAAGCGAGGCGCTTAATTTTTGCCCTTATGGGGACCGACCATCCTTATTACCGGTGGCTTCCAATCTGGAATTTCCCTGGTCTAAAACCCCTGCGGGATAAGGCAATCTAAGAAATATGGGAGGGGTTGGGTTATTACGCTCTGGCAGACCTCTTTCCAAATGGGAAATGTATCGCACCTGAGACCTGGAGGCCTGGACATGTTGATACAGGAGGGAAAAGATTCCAATATTATAAAATCCGCTCAGCGGTAGCGGCTAGATGGCCTGACTACCCGTGAGCCTGCTGAGACACCCATACTGGCGTACATAGCAAACTTGGGGGACTGTAAACCTATCCTATCTACACTATACAAAATAATACTGGGAAAAGGGACTCCCTCAGCGCTGCGAGAACGGGCCCGCTGGTCCGATGAAATGGACATGGCGACGCCCAATGGTCACAGATGTGCACTCACACTCGTAGGATCGCTTAATTTCAGGTTTAAATTCATGCAATTCAAGATACTTCACAGGCTTTACTATACCCCCGCTAGGCTTTCCAAAATGTCCCCACTTACAGAGCAGTATTGTCCTAGGTGCCATCTTGCACCAGCAGATCACATCACGTTCTGGGGGTGCCCCAAATTGGAAGAGTTGTGGAGTAAATCTCTCAACATCATGTCTGATGTGGTGGACTCCCCGGTCGAGAAGAATCCACACTGAGCATTATTTGGGCTGTGGACCACTATTCAGAGCAAAACCCACAGAGTGTTCGTCAACATGGGTTGCACGATCGCCAAAAGAACTATACTTCTAAACTACAGGAATGGGAATCCCCAAAAGAGAAATGATGTCTGCTTGCACTGACCTCGGCCCAGGAGAACGAGGAGCAAAATGCTTGTACCCTTCCCTGTCTCAGCCAGACCTTGAGATGTCTGGGCGGATTACAGTTCCTACCTGCCTCGAACTGCATCTAGCGAATGTGTTGGGTGCAGCTGTGACTTATGACCCTCCGGATGACAATGTAGTTTGTTGATTCTCATATGTGACATAAACTGGTATAGGCTGTAATTACAATTGTTATGTATGTATATTATTTGTGAGATCCTATGGACTCTCGGTTGTACTCGTTAAATTGCCAACTAAAATAAAGGTTTAAAACAAAAATATTTTAATATCGGGTTAAGATTCCATACAGGGACTTCAAATGGAACTGGTGGAAATACATTAGTAAGACCCTTTAGGAATTGAACAATCAGAGGGATTTTAAAATATGAATCCTCCTCTGAAGAGCGCTTGAAAATAGATAGCCCCAGCAGGTAACCTTTATTTGTTCAGATCTGGAGCCCCAGATTCACCAAATATAACAAAAAAGAAAATCACCGCAGGTTTGTCACATAGAAAGGCATCCACATTCGTATCCCTTCACCAGCTGCTGAACTTGTTCCAACGGCAGCGGTACAAAGATTTCATTCCTGGCCTTCTGGCCGAAAGCAAAATCTCCATTACAACATCCGGGAGGTCCCAATCCTTATATCTCAACCTCTCAGAAACCATGCATGAAGGTTGAGAGCCTTGACCTCTGGAAAGAGAACCAGACCCTCCTCTCACGAGAGAAGGTCCTCTTTTTGTGAAAGACTTATTGGGCGGCAGATGGACCTGTCCAGAAGGTCCGGGTACCACGTCCTCCTGGCCTGATCCAAGGTAATTAGGATCATGGGTTTCCCAAACTTTCTCAACCGCCTGATCACATGAGGAAGGACGGGGACTGGAGGAAACGCATACAGGAGTGGGAATTCCCAGTCCACTACGAACGCATCCCGTAGAGCTCCTCTTGGGGGAAATTCCCTGGAGCAGAACAGTTCGCACTTCCGGTTGACACTGGTCGGTGCACAGATCCACTTCAGAGGTTCCCCAAATGGTGAAGATCTCTTGAAGGGCTTCCTGAGCTAGTTCCCACTCATTGGAGACTGTGCTCTGCCTGCTCAGAGCATCCGCCGCTGTGTTCGCCTCTCCGGCTAGGTGAACTGCCGATCGAGAGATTCCTTCTTGAATTGCCCAAAACCGGAGCTGCATTGCTTTTCTACACAGTTAAAGTGACTGTACACCTTCTCTCTTGTTGAGTAGTACATGGCCACTGTGATATCCGTCATTATCAGGACATTCTTTCTCCGTACAGAGGGCAGGCAGGCCTTCAGCGCTAGTCTGATTCCCCTCAGCTTTAAAAGGTTGATGTGTAATTTGGACACTGATGGAGACCAACGACCGCGGATTGTCAGGTCGTTGGCGTGGGTTCCCCACCCAGTGAGTGAAGCGTCCGTGACTACAGTTATCTCCGGCCATGGCTGCCAAAACGATTCTCCTTTGAGAATGTTGTCCTTGCAAGCCCTCCACAGAAGGTCCTGAGAGACTCTGCTCAGAACCTCCAGGTGGTCCGACATTCTGCCTGAGAATTGGGACCATTGAGTCCTGAGAGCCCATTGGAGTGATCTCATTCTGGGGCGGGCCTCTGGCACCAGATAAATGCAGGATGCCATGAGACCAAGCAACCTAAAAAAAAAAAAAAAAAATCAAAGGACGGAAGATGCTGGGCACTCTGGAATTTGGTGACCATCTGCAGAATATGTTGCGCTCTCACCTTGGGTAGCGAGGCTTTCCCGAGGCTTTCCCTGAGGAAGCATCCAGGACTGCTCCAATAAATTGGAGTCTTTAAGGGGATATCATGTGGGACTTCTTGTAATTGAGGGAGAAGCCTAGTCTGTGAAGATAGTGTCAGGTTATGCTGAGATGTTCCCGGACTTGTTCGGGTGAACGTGCCCTGATCAGCCAAACGTCTAGGTAGGGGTAGACGTGAATTCTCCCCTCTTGTGAAACTTGCTGCCACCACTGCCATCACTTGGTGAAAACCGTTGAGGCCGAGGTCAGCCCGAATGGCAGAACTCAAAACTGATAGAGAACTGCCAACTGCGAACCTCAGGTACTTTCTGTGCTTGAGATGGATAGGCACATGTGTTAGACGCTCCTCTGCACACCAGAACACTGCTAACATCTCCACAACACCTTCCCCGGGTTCCCACACTACTCCCTCCAGGGTTCGAGACTCACGTGATGTGGTTACCCCAAAGCACCGAAAGCTCTGTACCAGGTACAATGTACGTGCCCGGTTGCAGCCCTTCCTGCATTGGCAGTTGCCATGGAGAACATACAGCAGAAGGGGCGGCGGAACACCTCCGCATAGATCATTCATTTGCTCACGTGATTCAGAGCGGCGTTTCCCACGTGACCATGGTGGACATCACATGACTCAGAAGCGCACAGTATATAAAGCTTGATGCACGGAGCACTCACCGCTTCTCAGCTGTCTTTCAACTCTGTTTGGCGCTACGTTTGATATACTCTGTTGGTTTACCTTGATCTTGGATCTTTCACCTGGACTCCTTCGGATTACCCTTTTGTACCTTTGCTTGGAACTGTTTACCCATTGCTGAACCTCGATCCGTCCCTCACCTGTCTTCGGATCATCCCTTGGTACTTTGTTGGACTTCTACGCCATTGCCCTTTGGGAACTCAAACTACGTCTTCAACTCTACAGGTGGGCTATCCTGTGTTCACGCTTGACTCCGTTCCCTGTTGTTCTGGGGACCGCCTCTCATCTGAGTCTCGAATCTCCTTCACTAGGTTTCCCGGGCTTTCCAAACACCTGATAGGTAAGATTATTCAGATCCTCTGATTCTTGTGTCATATTGTATTTGCCTGGTACTTAACCTCGTTCTTTCTGCAGCAGCATCAGTGTTCCAGAGGTTCCGTGGATCCGGGAAGTAACAGCTCCCACCTGTGGCTCCAAAGGTCGCACAGCGGGGTTCTTTTGGTTCCCCTGTGCGTCACTTGGGGACGGAGGTCTCAACGGTCTACACGACACTCAAGTCAGAACAACATGAAAGTAAGCATCCTGAAGGTCCAATGACACCATCTAGTCATGGAGTTGGAGAACCTGAAGGATTTGGGAAAGGGTAACCGTCTTGAACTTGTCCCTCCTGAGGAACTTGTTCAAGTTTAAGTCCAAGGTGGGTCTCAATCCTCTGTCCTTTTTGGGAATCAGAAAGTGTGGGGAATACCAACCCTTATTCCTTTCCGCCACAGGTACTTGTTCTATAGCACCTTTCTCCAGCAGGGTCAAAGTCTCCTGCACACGGAGCGGATCCAGAACTTTGAAAGAGTTGTTCCCCGGAAGATGATACTGAGGCCTTTTTTTAAAGGGAAGGCAGTAACCAGTTTACAGTGCCCAAGCATGTGAAGTAATGCCCTGCCATTCTTTCAGATGCTGAGTAAGTCTGCTTCTCACTGGGGTCTTAAGAGTCAAGGCCTCAGTGTGGTTTTGAGGCGGCTGAAGTGGCGGCTGGGGGTAAAACTGCTGCTGCTTCGGTTGGCTTAGCACCTCTCCCTCTACCACCACGAGGGAATCTTCTCTGACCTCTTTGACCAGCTTCTCCTCTGCCTCTTCCAATTAAGGAATAGAATCTAAAGGACGTACCCCTCCAGGAAGATGAGCCCAAGTAGGGGTGTTGAGGCTGTCTAATGGAGGCCCTAAGGCATTTAGCCACCACTTTTGAGGTCTGCAGCTTTTCCAAACTCTCATCAGCCTTGCTGCCAAACAGCCACGAGCCATCAAACGGCATGTTGAGGAGTCAATACTGCACATCTTGTGCAAATCCGGACTTCCTCAACCACACAAATCTACACAACACTGTGCTAGTTGCCATGGATTTGCTGATGTTGTCTGCAGTATCCAGAACTGACTGGAGGCATTCACCCATTGCCTCCTTACCATCCTTGATGATTGCCAGGAAGCTGTCTCTTTCTTCGCCTTCCAGGATGTGGTCAGCAGCCATAGCTGCGCAGTCCCACATGGTAAACAAACCTTGACAACATACAAGTTGCGTTAGTTGACTTTAATGCCATACTGCCAGCAGTAAATATTTTTCTCGACCAGGCATCCACTCTCTTATCATCCCTATCAGGGGGGATGGAGGGGTATGCTGACTGCTTGGTAGATGTTGCAGCCTGAACCACCAAACATTCTGATGTTGGATGTTTTATCAAGTATTCTGGGTTGCTGCTGGAATTTTCTAGCAACATTTTTATTCACTGCAGCCGTAGTCGCTGTGACCTTTTTTTGGTAGTGCAGTGTGAAATGGCAAAATGTGATCTTTTTGGGGACCCTGATCCAAAATATCTGTCAGGTCCTCCTGCTCAAAAGAAGGAGTAAGCCTGCTCCAACCTAAAAACTATCACCTTGCTCATCAGTTTCCTATATGAGGAGTCAGCGTGGTCAGTAGGATCTGGTTTGCCAAATTCCAGTTCGGGAGAGCCATCTTAACCACTGGCCGAAGGTTATCATACAAGTCTTTTAATCTAGACTAGAAGGTTCATTATCTTCATAGATGGAGGTTAAGGACTTTAACAAATCCTTCTTGGGCAAAGGTTTGAAACCCTTTTCCGGGGTTACCAGTGGCTTCCACAATTTCGAAGTAATCGTTGACAACGACTTCGAAATCAGAGTCGATTTTGTCAGAGTCTACTTCGACACTGGTGTCTGGCTCCGATGCTGACGTTGTCAGCGAAGGCATCAATGGGCCTCATTATGAGTCCGGCGTTAACCGAGGCGGTAAAACCGCCTGGTTAACGCCGGACTCGTATTACCATTCCGCCTCCGTGATTCCCGGAATTACCGGGGCATCACAACCCCGGTTTTCCGGGAATCACGGAGGCGGAATGGTGTAAATCCCCATTCCCATTGAGTCCTATGGGACTCAATGGGAATCGGGATCATGGAAACACCGGCAGCATCTTGTAATGCTGCCGGTGTTTCCTCGTCCGCCTGCAGGCGGGCGGTGTTAAACCCGCCAGGTCAGACCTGGCGGGAACATCACCTCCCGCCTGCAGGGGTCGGGATCAGGCGGTCCGGAAACAACGGTGGCGGCGGGTTTACCGCCACCGTTATTTCCGGACCACCACGGTCGTAATGAGGCCCAATGTCTTCTTATGCTTTTTCGAAGGAACCCTCGATGGACTGGATTTTTCTCAATGCTCTCCGGCTTATAGCTCTGTTTAGAAGATTTCGTCTTCGAATTCCCTTTGTCGTCTTTATGCAGATCAACAGGGTCATGGGCTTTCTGCTTGTCCTTCGTGGGGGCCGGTCTGCATTCTCAAAGATTTTAAGCATTTCATTACTAAATGCATCCCATTTTGCTGGGACATTTGATTACCTCAGCCGAGGAATCACTAGGGGTCAAAGGTGACCTGTGATGCCTTTTCTTGGCCTTCTTCGAAGATGAAGAATGGCGTGATCGACTTCTCGATCAAGACCATTTAGATTTTTTCCGTCGAGGAGAATCCCTCGACTCATCCGTCTTTCTCTTTGAGCTCTTCGAAGGAGACTTCGAAGGCAACCTCCCCACCACCAATTTACCTTTACACTCCCTTAGAGCCTTTTAGGTCATTGCCTGACAGGAGTTACAGTCAGAGGTACGGTGATCAAGGCACCACAGACAGATGCGGTAGGGGTCGGTGATCGACATCTTCGATCCACAATCTTGGCCCTTCTTGAAACCCGCCTTAGGCGTTGACGGAGCAGAGGGGGAAGACATTTTCCTTGATTGAAAATAACTATCGAAAGTTCAGAAGAACCGAAGCGTTCCGTAACTCTTCGAAGCGTTAGCTGAGAAAAAAAAAACAGAACTGAAGCCAACAGGCACTGTGTTCACTACTTATACTGATGATGACGTCGACAGCTGAATGGAGGCCCTAGAGGGACATCGACGCAACGAGATGGCGCACAGCGCCCCCTGTCGAAAAATATTCTGAAGCAGGAAGGCTAATTATCATAAGATGATGAATACGTGGAAGGACACAATCCATTTGAAATCCCTCTTTAGTTATAGAGTTTCCCCTAGTGCTTTTTATCTAACCCTGATCATTTTGTCATATTAATCACGATTCTGTTGAATCTTGTGTAATTTCCACAGCCTCCAGAGCCTCAAAAGCTGCTGCAGGTTTTCTCTTCAGAAGCCCAATTGTGGATCTACATAAGAGTATAAAATAGAGAACAGCCATGAGGCGAGTGTGGAAGTTAGAAGCTTGTCGGTGAACACAAGGCGAGCAGAACATAATGTTGGGCAGAGAAAAGCTTAGAGTGGACTGAGGGAGAGAGAGGAAAAAAAGGTGAAACATCCAAGAATAAAAGGTTGGGTAGCAGCATTCAGGAAGGGAGGAGAGGAAGGAGGTGAATGCAAAACCTATTAACAGAGGGAGGGGAGAGGGTGAAAAAGAAGCACCTACAGGAAATGTAGTGAAGTCCCTCCCCAGAGATAAATACAGAAGAGGATGCAAAAAAAAGCTTCTGGAAAGATAGGAAAGAAGCCTAGAAGCAACATCAAGTGGCAGTGAAAGAAGAGAAGAGAGAAAGAACCCAAAGGAGTATAAGAGAAAAGGACAGAGTGGGGAGAGATTGAGAAGGAGGGCATGAAAAGGAGGAAAGACAGACAAATAAGGGAGAAGTCCAGAAGAGGGAAAGGGGGAGCACAGAGAGAACTTTATAACCTGGGCCAGCAGCTGGTGTAGAAAAGGCAAAAGAAAGTACAAGTCAGAATAGAGGATGAACTCCATAGCTCAGAGGCTGGTGGGGGAAAGGGCCAGACAAACCCAGGCAATACCCGACTGGAAGAGCTCCGTCTCTCCCGGTCCTAATTTGAGAGTGCTAACTTTGAAGACCAAGAAGAAAAGGTTCATGTACCCTGGTATCCATCTACTTCAGACTGGAATGCCACTGGATGACCCATGATACCAGCTGGCAGTGCCTGGTAGCTAAGAACAGGAACACCAAGGGGAGACCACTAGATCCTCAAAGAAAGACAAGAAAGATGTGCCTGGGACACTATAAACCCCAGAGACTGAGGGACTGTTTCATTCCCATAGGAGGGTGATGCTGGGTTGAGGAGTGAGGGAAGGACACCGATAAAGGGCACTGAAGGAAGTAAAGAAGCAGGTGGAAACCCAAACCATGTGTTGGGCAAACTTCAAATCACATCACCCTTGGTTTAAATCTCCATGACCCCTTTTCTGAGCAAATAAATGGGACCAGAAAAACTGGATTTGAGTTTCCTGTTGGTCCCTCTGCAGTTAGAGGACCTGAATTTGAAGAACTGGAATGCACACACTGTCTTGGATGCAATGGACATAGAACAATGCTTCCCAGGGCAAAGCCACACTCCACTAATGCCATTGATGTTAAATGTTAATGTTAAAGGATATTTGTACCATGCACTATCACCACTGGAGTGGTCCAGTGACGCTCTGGTGGTTCTGAAAGAAAGAAGGGGCGGGGGGAGTTTGTGGGTATTAGCTGGAGAAGTGCAAGAGAGCAGTGATGTGCTGTTGGCGGCCTCAGTCTGGAATTCCGTTGGCTGGGCTTGGGGTGTTATACTGTTGGAAGAAGTTGTGTGCCGTTGTGCGGGTATGTGTGTGCTTTGTGTTGTTGTTGTAGTAGTGTAGTGTAGTTTGTGCGGATTGTTGCGTTTTAAGTTTGTGGCTGTGTTTAGTTAGAATTTGAGGTGTGTATGCAGAGGGTGAAGTTGTTAGTGGGTTGGTTAGTTAGCTTTCCTGTCTTGAAGTGAGGCGCTGAATTTCTGTATTTCTAATCCGGTGGGGTGTTTGGGTGTCTCTGTGTCTATGTCCAGCTCTGGGGCTGTACGACACTCAAGGTGCCTTTCCAATATGGGATCTGTTCATATGCATAACCTTGCCCAGGTTGGGCAACAGGCTGCCTACGTGGCCCCTTTTCGTATGCGGGGCGGGCATGCTTTGTGTGTCCCTTGCAGTCTGGCCCAGAAAGTTTTCCTAATCTAGTAGGAGGGTGGCATCGGTAGACCCGGGTTTACTACCTCCAAGTGTTGAGGCCTGCTCGGCGTTCATCATCTTATTCGGTTGCTCATTCATGGTACCGCTCCTACCACTTTGGTATGTCACAATGCTAATGCTTGCACTTATATCCAGGGACGGCGTCTGCTTTAATTCACAACTCTCCACTGGTCCATGCCCCTGCCATTATCCACAGCTTTAATGGTGTGGGAAGTGTTAATATTCACCCAACTTTATACAGGTATTATCTATAGTAGCATTTATTGAGCGGGTGATGGCTTTTGCTGGGAGTTGGCTAGGGATGCTGGATTCTGTCCTCAAGGGCGTCGCTGGTGTCCTATTAGATATAGTGTTGCCTCTCTTGTCATGGTGAGAGTTTCTTCAATCGGTTCTAGATGTTGTCATTGTCGTCCTAGAATTGTTCACTTGGGGTTGGCCAGGGATACTGGATTCTGTCCTTATGGGTGTCGCTTGTGTCCCATTAGATATAGTGTTGTCTCTCTTGTTATTGTAAGAGTTTCTATATTTGGTTCTATATGTTGTCATTGTAGTCCTAGATTTGTCATCCCTTTCATTGTGTTTCTCATTTGGTGGTTTTGGTTTTTCAGTTTGCATCTGTGATGTTGAAGAGCCAGGTTTTTATTAATTTCCTGAATTGTAGGTGGTCTTTAGTGTTTCTTATTTCTTTTGGGATGTTGTTCCAGGTTTTTGCGGCTAAGTGGGAGAAGGAGGAGCCCCCATGTTTTTTCTTTAGGTATGGTTTTTCTTCCAGACGGATTTCGTTGCTTGATCTGAGGAGTCTCCTTGGCTTGTAGATTGTTAGTTTCTTTTGCAGGAACTCAGCTCCTTGTCCGCTGATTGCCCTGTGTGTTATGCACATTGTTTTGAAGGTGATTCAGTCTTTGACTGGGAGCCAGTGCAGTGTTTTTAGGGCCGGAGCGATGTGGTCTCTTCGGGATAGTTTGAGGAGGAGTCTGGCTGCTGCATTTTGGATCCGTTGTTTCTTCAGGAGGTATTCTGGAACCCCGAGATAGAGGCTGTTTGCATAGTCGATTCTTGACATGATTAGGGCGATGATTGTGAGTGTAGGATTCTTCTTGCCGTGTGAAGAAGAAAGAAGCATTTCTTGATTATTGTGTTTATTTGTGGTTCTAAGGTTAGGGTGTTGTCCATCAGGACTCCAAAATTTTATACTACCTTAGATGGAATTGGTGCAGTTCCCATTTCCGTTGGCCATGGAATGTAGGTGCCGTTCTCTTGATTCTTGGATATAATCATGATTTCTGTCTTTCTTGGGTTGATTTTCAAGTTGTTGGCATTCATCCAACTAAAGACTTCTTTTAGACACTCAATTAGCGTTGAGTGATCAGCTTGTTTGTCTTCGATTTTGTAGATGATTTGAGTGTCATCTGCGTAGTTGTAGCACGTGATTTTGTATTTTTTGAAGATTCTGATTATTGCAGTTTGGTAGATGTTGAAGTACAGTGGTGATAGTGAGGACCCTTGTGGTACTCCACAGTCGTTGACTCGTGGTGTGGATTTGAAGGGCTTCAACTAGACGGTTTCTGTTCTCTAAGCTAGTAAAAATTTAGTCCAAAGTAGTGCTGTGTCTGTTATGCCCATGTCTTCTAGTCTTTTGGTTAGGGTGTCGTGGCTAACTGTCAAATGCTGCAGAGAGGTTGAGCAGAATCAGGGCTGAAGTTGTGTTGGAGTCCGCGTTTGTTTTTAGGTCATCCCAGATTCACAATAGTGCTGTTTCACGTCCTCTTGCGGGTCTGAAGCCGACTTGTGCTTGGTCCAACAGGTGGTGTTTTTCTACGGGCTCTTGGGTCAATTTGTTGACATAGGTTTCCAGGAGTTTTGCTGGGTAGGGAATGTTTGAGATCGGCCTGTAGTTGGAGAGGTCTTCTACGTCGCCAGTTGTGTTTTTTAAGAGTGGTTTGATATATGCTGATTTTAAAGTTTTCTGGTACGGTTCCTGTTGCTAGTGAGAGATTTAGGTGGTTTCTGTAATATTCTGATGGTGTTCCTTGTGCGAAGATTGATTTGTAGATGTCAGGTGGGCATGGATCGATGGGTGAACCTGATTTCTTGCTGTGTTTTACCAGCAAGATGAAAGCCTCTGCTGATATTTCGGGAAAGTTTCGGAGTTTGTGTTGTGGTTCTATGTTAGGTTCAGTTTGTTTGATGTTATGGTTGGTTGGTCTGTTTTGTATGATTTGACGCATGTCGTTGATTTTGTTCTTGAAGTGGTCTGCCAGGTCGTTGTGGAGTTTCTCAGAGGGGGTTGGGGTGTTGTCGCAGCCTGGTGGGTTTCCGTCTTTGATGATGTTTGACATTTCTTTTTGTGAGTTTGTAGCATTGATGATTCTGTTGTCATAATGTCTTCTCTTCGCCTTTTGTATTTCCTTCTTGTATGTTCGGATTTGTTTCTGGAACAGTTTTTTCTTCTCTGGCTTGTATTCTATCCTCCATTTCAGCTCCATTTTCTTGTTGTCCTTTTTCATGGTGCTTAGTAGTGGTGTGAACCATTTTGCCATTGCTCTTTTTTTTTTTTAATGGGGTGAATGGTTTTTCCGGGGCGATCTTTTCGATTGTATTAGCGATCCATTTGTGTAGCAGCTCTGCTTTCCCGTCTAGGTCAGCCAGCTCTAGTTCTGTAATTGAGGGTTTGGTCGTCTCCAGTTGTTCGAACAGGTTGCTTGTTTTGACTGTTTTCCAGTTTCTTTTTGTGGTGGTTGCGAATTTGGGGGCCTGGATGCAGAGTGGAGTAGATAGTCTGATGATGAAAGGGATGATGAGATGGGCGCTCTACAGTATTTGTATCACTGGTGCCCTGGTGATGAGTTTTTCCTGGCCGAAGATTGCGTCGAGGGTGTGTCCTGCCGAGTGTGTTGCTCCTTTGACCAGCTGTTGTAGTTTCATGGTGGTCAGTTGTCCGTTTAGTGAGTTTTTTCTTGCTTCAAACCAAATGTTGAAATCCCCCAGGATGAGTAGATGTTCATGCTTGATGGCTATGTTGGCGATGGCTTCTATGAAGTTATAGACGAAGGTTGCGTCATATGATGTGGTCTGTACACCAGGATGAATGGGACGTTGGTTTTTGGGTTTGCTGATAGGTGTATGACCATGGTTTCTCAATTGATGATGTTGAGAGGGTCGTCCATTCTTATTTTGAGGTTTTCTTTGAATGCTATCGCGAGACCTCCCCCTTTTTATATTTCCCGTTTATTTGAAGGCATTTGAAGTTGGCTGGGAGGCAGCTTTGGAGTGTGATTTTGTAGTTGTCCAGCCATGTTTCTGTGATGAAAAGGAGGTCAATGCCGTTGTCATTGAGGTCAAAGATCTCTGTTGAGTGTCTTGACATGGATCTTGCGTTTAATAGATTGCAATGGAGTTTAGAGGTGTGGTTTGGTCTTTGTTGTTGGGGTTCGTCTTCTGATCAGTGTTGGGGTTTCCTCCTTTAAGGTCGATCTCTATTTGAGGTGCTGGTATAGGTGCGTCTCTGTCGTCGTCTGTCGTCAAAGAGTTCTTCTAGGTTCAGTCTTAGGCTTTTGTTTTCCTCCGGTTCTTCTTCCAAAAATTGTGGGTGTCGAGTGGAAGTTGCTCTTGTTTTGGTGATGTAGGGTGTTATTGGGTCGATTATGTTTTTGTTATTTTTAACGTTGTCTGATCTTCTTCTGCTTGGTTGTGTCTAGTTGTCTGCTGTTGCTGATTCTCGCATTGAGTTGGTTCGTTCTGGTGACTGGTTGTTTGCGAGGTATGGAGTTAAGTAGAGGGATTTTTCTCTTCTCTCAGCGTGGGTTCAAGTGTCGCTCCTGTGATTTGGAGTGCTTTCTGCAGTTGCGTGTCTTTTATTGCTGTTCCAGTGTGTTTGTTCTTTCTTTACTTTTTCTTCCACTCGGTACAGGTTGTTTGCATGGCATTTTGGGTCGAGGGCTGTTTTGGTCTTCATTTGTTTTGGTTTGGTCTGGCGGTCTTGTGGTGTAGAACTGGGTGAGGAGAATTGTCCGCTATAAGTTTGGGTACTGTCTGTTGGTGGTCAGCAGCCTGTATTGCGGACTTGTTTAGTCAGTGTTTTGAGTAAGGTAGAGGAAATTAGTTAGTATTGTATTGTTGGGTTTACGTTAGCTGCCCTTAATATGATTCTCCATGGATGAGGTTCACTGCAGTGAGCTGGCTATGTGGGGTTGGGAGGTTAGCTATTTGCTATACAAGTGAATTCATGATTTCAATGCTAACAGCTAGATTTGAGAGCCTCGGACGGTGGGAAAAGGGCCACGGCCAGTCGGTGGAAAGATTTTAATCTGAAACACAGGTGATGAATTACAGTTCTAAGCACAGCTAAATTCGAGAGTTCTCTATAGTGAGAGAGTGGCCTATATCTAACAGGTGAGAGAGTACAATTCTAAAAACAATGAGAGTCCTGTATAGCGGGAGAGAGGCCTATGCCTAACAGGTGTAAGATTACAGTTCTAAACACACCTAAATATGAGAGTCCTGTATAGTGGGAGAGGGGCCTATACCCAACAGGTGCAAGATTACAGTTCTAAACACAGCTACATTTGAGAGTCCTGTATAGTGGGGGAGAGGCCTATATCTAACAGGTGAGAGTGCAATTCTAAACAATGTGAAAATAATGTCGTGAACCATGCATACAAACCGGTAATATGAAAAGGTGTATACATTTTGTTTTGTGGTGTAAAAGGTTACGTTTAACTAACCAATACGCTTACATAAAAATAAATAAAAGATATGATTAAGTGAATGGAAATTATGTATGTTACATTTATCAATCAAAAGAATATTCTTACATCTAGTTTAACTATGTCAAATGTAACACAATGCCAGTTTGTGATCTTAAATACATTTGATTTCCAGAATGAATGCATTTCTATGGTTAAAATTTCCATGACTTTGAAAAATCATTTTACGCTAAAAACATGCCAGACTATTTTCAGGCAATATGAGTATTTTGATTATGAATACTTTCTATTCCCGTCTCGACCCATGCCCGCAACCTAGGCCTTCATATTGACTCCTCTCTCTCCTTCTCCACCCACATCTCTTTAACCTCTCGTTCCTGTTGGCACCACCGTTTCAACATCTGCAAGATGCGCCCTCCCTCACCTTTCACGCTTCTAAACTCCTAATCTCCTCCCTTATTTTCTCCCATCTCTTCTACTGCTCCTCTCTTCTCTTTGGCCTTCCTATCTCTCACCTGACTCCCCTAAAATCCATCTACCACTCCTCTATCCGTACTCTGTCTCCTCGGCCCTCAAGACTATTTCTACATCACTCTCTCAACTCGGCTGTCTCCCATTCCACTCACAATTGAAATTTCAATTCCTCTGCCTTGTCTACAAATCTCTCCATTACCTCACCCCCCTATCTTTCCTCCCTCCTCTCAGTCTA
Organism: Ambystoma mexicanum; assembly: GCF_040938575.1. Taxonomy (NCBI): domain Eukaryota; kingdom Metazoa; phylum Chordata; class Amphibia; order Caudata; family Ambystomatidae; genus Ambystoma; species Ambystoma mexicanum. The sequence continues at coordinate 167,967,244 of NC_090940.1, forward strand.
CTCTCCTTCCCGTCCTCTTCGCTCAGCTGACCAATACCTTCTCACTGTACCTCCAGCCCCTTGTGCCTCCTCACGCTTCCGCTCCTTCCAACTACTGGCCCCCCTCCACTGGAACTCCCTTCCTCTCCCTATCCGTTCCTCCACCACCTACCCATCTTCCCGCTCCTCCCTGAAAGCCCTTCTTCTCCACTCCCCCGATTCTCCTTCCCTACCTCTCCCCCCCATACCCTTCCCCCTTCCCCCTCCCTCCCTCCCCATCCTCCCGATGACCATACTGGATGGTGACCTTAGGGCGTTAAGACCTCTGGGATCTTCCCCCTCCCCTTTTCCCTCTCCCCCCCACCTCCCTCGAGCAAATTGTTCTGTATACTGTAGCACTGGTTTGTTTCAAGTTTGTAAATATGCTTCTGTCTTTTTTGTACTGTTATAATGTAAAGCGCTTTGGAGTAAAGCACTATATAAACAAACATAATTAACAATTCACTACAGAGTTTTTATAACCTAGGTTTTGATATGGACAATAAAACATTGCACAACACCACACAATTAAATTCTCTTCGAAATACAAAAGCTACTCCTCGATGCATGTAAACAGGAAGTGTGGCCCCACCCTACGCAAATGCACATAAGCCATCCTCCATACTGCCAAACACAGACTGGGCAGAGTTTTATTCTAGCATGCACAAAGAGCAAGTGGTATCTATTTAGCACTTTGAGAACAAATTGCCATCACATACACAAAGCCCTCCAGCAGACATTTGTATGAGGGGTGGAGTTATTATCGGGAGACCCTTTCTCAGCCTTCATGCCAAAAATGTATTGAATTCCCCCAGGACTGCACACATTTCTGTCAATTTCAACAAAGTTTCTATTACCTTGGTGGTATCCAGTTTACCATGATGCAGTTCCAAGACATTCAGCGCAGCTTCGAGATTTGCTTGAGGCTCTTCCAGCTTCATCATGATTGGCCCGAGGCAGTGAACATCTGGTGGGGACAGGTACATCCGAAGCAAGGAGAGATATACCTGTACAAAGTAGACAGGGGGAAATATCAAGTCACTAGTCTCCCGACATTTCTACGATCAGCATTCTTAATGTCTCATTTTTGCTAGGAGATTGTGGGTCAGAATATCCCCCATTCCAATCTTAATGGGCCTTATACTGTGCATGGTTACCACGTGCATGGTCTCTTGGCACTCTGGCGGGTCTGCAAAAGAAGGATTGTGGGATTTGTTAGTGGCATTGAGAGGGAGAAAAGCATGAGATCTTTGATGTACTGTGGCGGCTTTAGTTCAGAGAAAACGGTCACTGAGCATTGGTGCGTTTTCGATCGGTAGCCGTCATGTGGTGTTGAGGTGTGATTGTGTGTGGTTTGTTTTCATGTCGGGTGTTGTTAAATGTGTGCGGTTTGTGGTGTGGTAGAGGAGTGGTTGTGTTTAGTTCAGAGTTTGATGGTGCATATGCAGAAAGGTGAGTTTTTAGTATGGTTTGTTAGTGGCAATATATTTTCTACATCCAACAATCCCTACAAAAGCGATACATTTCCCAGCCCTAACAGTTCAGACAAGTGCAAAGCCTTTCAGCAATGAAACAGCCTTTGCACCTTCAGGATTTCAAACGTGTATTGTTCGTTTTGATCCTTTTCCATTTAATACAGCCATACATTACTGCAGAGCATGAATGTTTTTACAAAGTAGGTATTGTGATTGCAGTGATAAAACTTTGAGAAATTGAATATTATGATTATTATGATAATTGTTAGGTATTTTTGTAAGGCCAGTCTGGGGCAAGACTTTAGAAAACCTGCTCTTAGTGAACAGGGTTACACCCCTTGGGTTTAGCCTGAAATACACAAAGGTTTTGTAGCAATGGCTGAGCAGCCAGGCTTCGTCTAGAGGGGATGGGGGCTGTAGTGAGGCACACAGAACTCATAGCATTCACTTAGTTTAAGGAAAAACATACAAACTAGCGGTTATTTTACACAGCTGCAAAGGCAGCCTGCGACAAAAGTCCACAAAAAGTAATGCAAAAAGGTACACTGCCACCGTCCTGTCAGATGAACTTGGAACAGTAACTCAAAGTTACTGGAAAAGCGAGAAAAGGAAGACCATGTTTCCCCTCAATGCTCCTCTTAAGGTGGGGTGTACTGATTAAACAAAATAAAATACAGGTGGGACAAAAAGTGTCCTGCTGCCCTGGCAACATGGGTTAACACAGGTAAGATAAAAAGGGAAACTAAAGGAGCTCACAGAAACACTGCACAGAAAGTGCTGTGTGCTGCAATAATAAAATGAGATGCCAGAAAAAGATAGAGGAAAGTATAACTATTAAAAAGTACTGAAAAGAGGTAAAAAGGGTTCCCGTGGTCAGAGCAAAAGAATGAGTGATTGTGGAAAAAGGTTCCCACTCACTTAGGAGAATCAGTCCAAAAATCCAATAGTCCTCCATAAATGTTGGGGGAATCACAAAATGGGGAGAATTTCACTAAAAAAGGAAAATCAACTGAACCGTAATTATTTTCAGATACTAGGAGACTCATCTTTCGCCGTCTATTCCGCCTCATAGGGTTCTGACATTTTTTCTCTTTGATTTTCAATGGATCTGCAAGAGATTCACTAGAAAAATATTATAAATGACAATGTATTCATCAAAATGTTGCTTTATGCATTCTATATTGAATTTCCTATTGATTATGAGAGACCCAAAATCGAGAATGCTAGTTTAAAATAAACATCAAGGCTCTAAAACATTATGAACAAATGATCAACATTAGAACCTATATATTTGATGTTGAAAATAAAACAGTCAATTCATGGAACTAGAACATAATCCAGAATTTGGATCAAAACTCTTTATGCATTAGCCCCTTAAGTATTACAACCCCTAAGGGTGTTGTGAAACAGAATATTTGGTAGAGAAGCGTACTCTCGAGCATAGATTGAGAAGAAAATCCCTGCAGTGCCACACTGTCGGCCTATAAGCTAGCCATGAAAGTCTACGAAGATATTATTTTTAAGGCTATGCATGTTAACTTGGTGGTCAGTCATAATTTCGAGAAAAAAAAATTCGAAAGACAATGTCGAAAAAATAATATCAAAAAAAAAATATAGAATTTTTTTTTTATTATATATTTATTTTGGGGTCCGGGAATAAAATAAATGGGTAAAACAAAAACAAATTTTAAAAAGGGAGGTTGCGGGGGGAACCCCCCATTTCGAATAAAAAAAGTAATTAAAAAAAAATTTGACTTTTTTTTTCGATATTTTTTTTTCTATATTTTGACTTTCGCAATTTTTGTTTTCGAAATTATCACTATAAACCTGTTACTTTAATGAGAGAATTGCAGCAGCAAAATCAGATTCCAGGGAACGTTTTTCCATCCTTTGTGAATTTGAAGGAAAATCCAATAATAAATCCAGTATAGAAGTTACTAATAATTGGTCTCAAAGCATCAGGATGAATTTGCTAGAAAAATCTCTGGTCACCAAGATGCTATTAAGAATCGTCGATTACTGCTTGGGAATTCTTCTCTGACACATACACCATCTGATTCAGGAATATCTTCTAATACACAGTAATTATTCTCTTTTAAGGAACTGAGAATGAGGTGTATGATATCATTCAAAATATGAAACCTGCTAATTGTAAAGGTGTTGTTTTTCCGGCTTCTTTTTTTAAAGATTCTCTTGAACCCTCAATACCATGGGTTACTGTTAGGGAGATGTATCATTGTTATGCTTCATCCCCTCTCCTCGTGAGACCTCCTGCACTTTTTGCTGGACTACGGGACCTTTTTCGTTAAACCTGAATGAGTGGAGCCTTTTCCCACTCATTCGTTCTTATGGGGTCTTTCTTGTGGAACTCTATTCTTTGTATTGTACTTATCCTATGGAGTCTATTTTCCTCCATAGACTCTTAAAGACATCTGTATTTTACTATTGCAGCACACAGCTCCTTACGGGCAGTGTTGTTGGGGCCCCTTAGGGTCCTCTTTTGAGATTCTTTTCTTTATCCTTGAGTAACTACAGTTCTTAAGGATAGAGGGATACTTAGTATCTCTCCTAAAACATTGTAGTCTGAGAGATTGGCACATTGGCACACACCACCTTGTGTGAAGTGCCAAAGGGATACCTAGTATCCGCCTTCTCTCTGCTCATGTGACTTTTTAGTCACATAGACAATCTCCTAGTTATGGCTTGTGGCAGTGTACGTGTCCTACCAACTATTGTGTGATTTTTCATCCGCAGGCTATGTCCATAGCCCCGGTAGTGCACAATAGCGGAGTGGCAGTCTTGCAGTCTACTCCCACCACCCAGTCTTTTCTCCAGTTCTATTGTTGGAGGTGTGTTTCCCGTTACACCCAACACTACAAAGCCTCACTCCGCAGAGCGGACGCGGAGTGGCGGTGAGTGGCAGTCTTGCAGTCTACTCCCACCACCCAGTCTTTTCTCCAGTTCTATTGTTGGAGGTGTGTTTCCTGTTACACCCAACACTACAAAGCCTCACTTACTCCGCGGAGCGGACGCGGAGTGGCGGTGAGTGGCAGTCTTGCAGTCTACTCCCACCACCCAGTCTTTTCTCCAGTTCTATAGTTGGAGGTGTGTTTCCTGTTACACCCAACACTACAAAGCCTCACTTACTCCGCGGAGCGGACGCGGAGTGGCGGTGAGTGGCAGTCTATCAGTCATGCCAGGCAAGACGGGCTTGGCTGCCCTTTCGCCATCTACGCTACAGCCTTTGGATCCAGAAGATTCTACAGGCCGCTGTTTGAGAAGTAATGCAAAGTCGTTGTCTAAAAACACAATTATAACCCCTACACAAACTTCCAACCATCCTTCCCTTAATTCCTACTGAAACAACAGATGACCGGCATATCCACCTGAGTCCAGGTCTCAACCTACCACCACACCTGGGAAAAGGACACTACAAAGGTCACGGAGCCAACGTTCATGTCCCCTGCAAAAAAGACACTGAAAAGCTTTTTCATTTCTTCAACAATAAACATTTACCACACCAATGCGAAGCTGACTTACCTGTGGAAAAGGCCACAGCCCCGGCTGCCCGCGGCATTGAGCCTCCTCCGATCTCCGTGCCTGTTGCAACCGCCGTACCCCTGCAGGCCGGCCTGACACTTCCCGGAGCTCTGCGGCATCCCGAGGGGGGGCCACGTTGAGTCCTCCGACCGTGCCGAGAGGCCTTCCATCGGGGCGCGTGTCAGCTATTTCAGCTGCTGCCGGCGCTCAGCGGCCTCTCGGAGGGGGGACCGCTTCGAGTCCCGTGCCCGCGCCACCTGGTGCTCTCCCAGTGCAAGACGGGTCAATCCCTGCTGCGGCCGCAGCTCTGCGGTCTCCCGGAGGTGAGGCGGCGTTGAGCGGGCAGGCGGCTCCGCAGCAGGCGAGACCCGACCTAAGGCCGGGGGAACTGGAGGAGGCCACCTCGGTGAGTGATACACCTGTTCCCCCTTCGGGGAAGAGAGAGGTCCTGGTGCCCGATCCCTTCGGGAGGCACCAGCTCGAGGAGAGAGAGCAAGGGCGCCAGAGCGGGCTGGGAGCTGTATGCGTGACTCCCGCTCCTCCAAGTGAAAGTAAAACAATAGCCGCGCCACCTGCTGCCGCAGTTCCGGCAACAGCAACAATCCATGGCGAAAATCCTACCAATTTGCCACCCGACAATCTGAACCAAGATAAAAGTGTGACGACTCCATCAAGTCAACTATCGCCCCAGGAAACCGGGGCAATACTACCTGAGAATACAAAAAAAAAGAGAACTCGGCCCGTTGACGACCTTACCAAGAAAAACCCTGCTCACGACCCAACAACTAAACAAGTGAAATCTTCGAGCTCTGTCAAATCCTCATTTCAACAGGCCAACCTTACCAAAATGCCCCGTGCGGGCCCGAAAGGCACAAGAAAGGGCTTCAAAAAACCTCAACGCCCTCTGAAATTACTATCAGACTTTTTCCACAAGCACTCTAAAGCCATTCAAGAGAAGTGCAAAGAACTGACAGACGCGGAAATCCTCGAGGCAGCAGACGCAATTAAACCACCCCGTAAGCATCGCAGGCTGATACAAGCCCAACGAAAATCTTCTCTTCCTCTTGCAAAAGAAGATAATAGGCCAGTTTACAACATAGACACGTCAAAATGGCACTTTTCAGGCCAAGTTACTTCAATAATTCCACAAATAATGTCAGAAGAGTCGGGGGCCCAGTACCTCCAAAACCCGGCTTTACCATCAACACCCATCCACACACCATCTACGCCAAGTGCTAACATCGTAAAGGTGTCAATCTCTGCTCCTATCCGGGTTCCTTAACAAACCCCTACCATCACCGACCACGGAGCACAGAACCAACCACAGACTCACAGTCAAGAACAACTTGAGGTAGAGAGACCTACATCTCTTTCAAATAGTTCGACCTCACCGAAGCAAGTCGGCCCTACCATAATCATTTCTACTCAACCTTTGCCACAAGACTTGTCGCTCGACTGCGACTCAATACATCGACCAAGTGACAGTATCAACTACAAAGAACAGGCACTTGAGCCCTCGTCAGTCGCCAGGAGAGTCTCATAGACCCAACCCACAAGCCCTGGAAAAGGACATTGGAAGCAAGCACCCTGCAAAATCTAAAAACAGACTCCAGTTTGAGAAAACCTTCCTTCTACTCAAACTTAGACAACTACAATAATCAAAGAAGACACTCTTCAGATCATCACCCTAGAAGGCTATCATCTGTAACTATGCCAATTACACGCCCACCATCTCTGACAAGAGATAGACCAGCCCCGCACTGCTATACAACTTCGAACGACTCACAGCCAAAAAAGCTTGACACATGCACTCTGATGTCAGCACTATCGATAGCACTTAACCCATTTGTCAAGTTGTACGAAACAATTGGAGATACGATGAGACCATACATCGATTCAGACGTCAATGCTAAATAAATTAACCTTTCTGGAGGGCTACATTACGGCTCTAGAAGCAAAGATTATTGCGGCTGAGAACAAATCAACCCAAGAACCAACTATGCTTCTACCTCAAAAATCGGCTCCGCCCATGTGTCTTACTTCCCAAGACAAACCACTAACAAACTCAGAAGGTACACAAACCCTTCCATTTATTGATCGAACTGTTCCATCAACTCTTTCGACAGAAAAAATCAGGTCGCCCAAAGGAGTGAAAGAAGCAAACCTTAAACGAAAAGGAACCGCATTACTAGAACCAATTTTCCATCAACCAGAACCAGTTAGTTCTAAAGCCTTAGCTGCTCAAAAAAGCTCCACAAACTCACCTAAACTGAAAGGGAAAGCAAAAGACACACGGGAGGCAAATAAGGTCGAGCGCGAGACAGCTAATCAATCCCCTAGAGGGGTTGAAGCTTTTCTAAACAATGAGGACATGATGAACATTACTCAACACATCTCAGACTTAACAACAACTTCTAACCTGGACCTGCAAGAAACCTCTGACTCCACCATAACTCTTGCACACTCACAAGGAACCTCTAATAAAGAGATAGAGGCCACAGAATCCCCTTTCCTCACTCTCGAAGAACGAAGACAGCGAGTGATTACGACCAGCCACAACTTAAAAGACCACCTATCCGGACAGTCCCCGGCAGCGCCTAGAACTAACCCTCAAAAACAAGAGAGAAAAACGCGACAATCATCCTCATTGGCAGCCATCGAGACGGGCCCATAGACTACATAGCATCCCTCATACTTACCGGCCAAAAGCCCAGCAAAAGAAATCTCCATCAAGAGCCCTCACAAAAGAAGTCCCGAGGACGACCTATAAAACTAAAACTGCTAAATACCATACGAAGCCTCAAATACGATGGATACTAAAACTAGAGCAGATTCCTGGGAACCACGATGAAGTGACATTAAATAGAAGAGCAGTCATTGACTTATTCAGTTACATCCCGAAACTCCACTCAGTGAAATCTGCCAACCTCCAGATTGCCGACCCAAGCCACCCAGGTTCTAGGGTGATCTCACACCTATATATAGCGTCACAAACAACAAACAACGTCCTAAAATCTGCCCTTGAGGACCTGCTAATAATGGGCTACGACCTCACCGAATCGTCGAGAGAAATTAAAACACGCAACCATCGAGAAAATAAAGATTCTCAGGAGTACACAAAAGTAACTGACCATCCACGATCTTTACGCCAAAAACTTTGCTCTCCATTGAAAAAATCAATCAATACTACCGCACTGGACCGAAAAACGAGTACCAGCAAAGCGGCCCAGAATCAAGAAATTACTCGGTCTGCTAAAGGTTCTGATAACCTAAACCCAATGCTCAAGATAACAAAAGCTTCCGAGACGCTCGCCAGACCCAAACATCTAAAAGAAGACCGAAAGCTTCAAAGAATAGTCCAGAACGAGTCCCGCCTTGCGGCAGCAACTCCACCCCCAAGCTCGTCTCTGCACTCCCTTTGGGCGTGGCTGCCGAAAGCCTTGAAGTCAAACCAACAAAAATAGCCATTCGAGAAAAAGATCCACAGCAACGCATCCGACAGTCGGAACCCGAACGGTCAAGACCAAATAAAAATGTGTTCATGGAACACACAAGGTTTTCTTCACTTAACAGCACCGGGTTCCACAAACTTAACTGATTACGATATTATCTGTTTACAAGAGACATGGCTTCTTCACTCTCCAGTCCTTGATGGCTACGAGATTCATACAGTGTTGGCCAAGAAGGGGCCTTTAGGCCGCCCAACAGCGGGTCTTCTGATTGCAATCCGAAGTGGACGAGGCCTAATCGATTCACAAAAACTAAAGGAAAACCATTTCATGCTGATGGTAAAGCTAAACTGGGTAACAAGAGATGGAAAATCGAACAAAATACTGACGAAGACATTAATAGCCGTCACTATTTACTGGAACCCTGCTACCATTGAATGCGCCAAATTTATCAGCATAATTGAACAAGAGTTGGATTGGGTGCAAGTAACACATCAACCAGATCACAAAGTTTTATGTGGAGACCTCAATATCACCTGCCAATCCTCTGTTGATGCAAAGGGGTCTAAATTGAAAAAACCACCAACTGACCAGAGGTCAATTAAATGGCAAAATCTTATGAAGTCCAGATCTTTCGACAACTTGGACCAAGTTTTCTCTGACCCAAACAGACTACCAACCTGGGAAAGAGCGAAATCGAATTCCACAATTGATCATATCTTTGTATCACGCTCTTTATTACTGCACATCAATTCTTTTAAAGTGATCAAAACAAGGGAAAGCGATCATAACCTCCTTGAAACTACTTGGTCTTCAAATTCACTGTCTAACCACACCATGAGCGCAGATATCGAAGTTACCACGCAAGGAACAAGACTCAGGATAACTGAAAAGGCAATAACCACTATAACAGCACTATACAAAGACTGCAGCAATCAATCTCCTAGGACGGATGTGGACTACACACCACTATTGACCACCTTTAGATTCCCGCAAAGAAAAAAGAAGACAACTACATCAGACCAAAATCATACTTATGACAAATTGATCGCCGAAAAAAAGAGAGCTGAGAAAAATAAAAAGACAAGCTCGGAAACTTGATTTGCCACAGTCCTCCGTCATCATCAAAGCCGCTGTCAAAACCTTCAAATCTTGGCTAAGGGGCCATCGCCACAAGCTCTATTAACAAGATGCAGAAGATATCCTTAAGGCTATTACTGGCAACCATGCCAGAGACTTTTGGTCCCTGCTTCATTCAACAACGCCAGGCGCCCGGCCATGTCAATTAAATGGAATTGGCCAATCCGCATGGGAAGCTCACTTCAGAACCCTCTTTAAGAGTACCATAACCGTAGCTCCTACGACGGATAACAACGATACTCCTTGGATCTGTTTGGACTACATTGAAGATATCACAACTTTAATCAAATAGTTAAAACCATCACGTGCTCCTGGCCCTGATGGCATCACGAATCCCGACTTGAAATCAAAGTCTGGTCACCTCTCCTGAGCCAAATCTTCAGACGCTGTTCTGCCACAAAATCCATCCCACCATCGTGGACATGCGCAAATGTAGTGCCTATCTACAAAAAGGGAAACCGATCAGACCCAGTCAGCTATCGCCCCATCGCCCTCCTCGACCCAATAGGTAAGTTGTTTGGGTCTCTACTCCTAAAACACTTCACCACTTGGGCCAATGAAGCTCTGTGCCAAGACGAACTACAAACTGGCTTTAAAAAGAACTTGGGGACAAACGCCAACATCTTAATACTGAGCGCGCTCAAAAGCAAAATCTTGGAGGGACGTCCTCGTCTATTCCTCGCCTTTGTCGACCTTACACAGGCATTCGACAAAGTGGATCGCGATAGATTGTGGCAGAAACTCGACCTACGGAAGTGTCCTCCCGACATACTCTACCCAATCAGAGCTCTCTACTCCAATACTTCCATGCGGGTACGCCTCAACCAACAAGGAGCTCTAACAGAGGAAATAACTACGGCCAGAGGTGTTAAACAGGGCTGCCCTCTGGCCCCAGCACTGTTTTGGTCTTATTTAGGTGACTTTCAAGAAACTGAAAAAGTGGTCCGAGCTTTCCCCCCTAAACTCGGAGGAGATCAGATTAGTCGTCTTCTCTATGCTGACGACCTAATCCTTTTGGGTTAACACCCCAATAGGCCTACAACGCCAACTCACAAACCTATAACAATACATGATGGCAAATAACTTGGAAATCAACGAATCAAAAACAAAGATGATGGTTATGGAGAAATTTTCAAAAAAGAAAGCCACATTACCTCTAAAACTAGGCTCGACCACCATCGAGAAAGTCTCCAGCTTTAAATATCTTGGAGTTATCCTAGACAGCTCCCTCAGAGAAAAAGCGATGCAAGAGGCCTTGTACGCAAAAACTACCAAATTGGCCACACAAGGAAAAGCAATTGACATCAAATTTGGCAGATTCTCAATCATCCCTGTACGAGACTTCTACAAAAAGAAAGTCATACCATCCTTGACATATGGCGTCGACGCATTGCCGAACCTCCCCCCAGAACTGTGGCCAAAACTAGAAGCTACTTTCTGGAGATCAGTCCTTGGTCTCCCAAAAACAACTCCGATAACACTAATCAGACGCAAACTTACTTTGTCATCTCTAAAATCAACTACTGACTGCAACAGTGTTTTGTTGTACCGGAAATGCATACAGAAAGACGCCCCATACGCTTAACTGATAAGCGAAGAAATTCTGATTGGACAGCCAAATGCCCCTTTCTGTAAATGGCTGAGCGAGATCGCAGAGGGGTGCGTGCTGGAACTGGATAAAAGTTGAGGCTCCTGGAGTGAAAAACAAGTTGACAACAGGAAGCTGAAGTAACCGAAGAAGACGATGACCAGAGACACCTGCAGACCCTTTGCAACACTGAAGCGACCACTGCTGTCCTGACCCTGTTTTCTATGTGACAGAGGAACTCCGAATAGGGAGACTCCTTTCCTTTGACTGCTGGGAACAACCAGTCCCAAGACTAACTTCGATTTGAGCCATCTCCCGAGGTCCTGTGAGTTTCCAGAGCTGCGTAACCCTAATACCAGGAGACTTGCTGTCCATTTCGAGTGCCTCGTTGTGGAAAGGCCAAATCCATCCAAATCTTTTCTGAGCCCCCCAGGACACTCCAAAGATCCAATCCAACTCACCCAGACCCACTCATTAGAGTGTGGGACTGCAGGAAGTAAAGATGATTGACTGGCGACTTGCGTCCTTTGTTGGTGCTGCAGAAAAGGCGCCAAAACCGCATAGTGACCAGAGAAGTTCCTCCTGGCTGAAAGCAAAATCTCCATTATGTCATCAGGGAGGTGCCAATCCTTATATATTTTAACCTCTAACAAACCATGCGTGAAGGTTGAGTGTTTTGACCTCACGATGGAGAACCCGTCCCTGCTCTCACGAGAGAAGGTCCTCTCCTTGCGAAAGATGCATTGGAGGGCAGATGGAGATGTCCAGAAGATCCAGGTGTCACGATTGCCCATGGAGTGTGTGGGACAGATGGGCGGGATGGAAGAAGGACTAAGCATTCCACACGTTCATCCGGAACAAGAAGTAACGCACTAGTCTTTCACTGGGACACCGGCAGGCTATAATTGACATCCAGGTGAGGCAACCGGTGCGTTGCAACTCTAGAGCATTCTAACGCTTGTGTTTCGAAACAGCGCTCCGGTTTAGTGTTTTGGAACTTTGCTTTCCCTTGTTTCCACTCCTGTTCTTCCCGTTGCAGTCCTCCCTTCCCTCTCCGTGTCTGCTGCTTTGCTCTTCCTCTCCGCACTTGGTGCGGCTGCTTCTGTCCTTTGTGTTTCCCCAAGCACACACGGCAATTCCTACGTTGCCTGCTTATCAGCGTGTCTGCCTTGCTGCTGTGTGTTTCTCACGGCTCCTACTCTATACTTCCGCGCCCTCCACGGCTGTATCTTTTACGCCAGCCCTCTAGTGTTTACTTAACTGTGAGCTACGTCTTTCCCTCTGGATCCTACTCTGCCCATTCTACTTTGGCCATCCATTACTGGAATTCATAGCACCCAAGTGCATGCTGGAGCCTGTAGTCCATTCTAAGGAACTTGGATTCAAGAAGGATTACCTTAAGACCTACACTACATCAACAACAGTCACCTCTACAAGATCTTCCCTGTTTTATTTTAGCCAAAGCTTTTCCCTGTTTTGGGGTGGGCTCCCTGGAGTCCCAGCTGCCGGGCAGATCGCCTTACAGGCAAAGTGGCCTCCAGGGGAGCCCGTCCCTATCTCTTCAAAAAGAAGGGCAAGACTGTAGAAAAGAACACTACCAGCGCGTGGAGAGAATGGACTGTGGAGACCTCCTCCGACGAGCCATCAGAATTCAACACAGAAACCGCAGGTGAGGAGTGGGCTAGTGATAAGGGTACAGTAACCAGTGCAAAACCATCAGAGTCTGAGACCAGGTACCACATTCTCTTGGCCCAATCCAGGGCAATTAGGAAATTTCCAGAACTTTCGCAACCTCCTGATCACGTGAGGAATGACGGGGACTGGAGGAAACGCATACAGCAGTGGAAACTCCCAGTCCACTATGAACGCGTCTCCCAGAGATCATCTTGGGGTAAATTCCCAGGAGCAGAACAGTTTGCACTTCCGATTGACAGGTCACGAACAGGTCAACTTGAGGGGTGAAGATCGCTTGAAGGACTTCGTGAGCTAGTTCCCACTAATGGGAGACTGTGCTCTGCCTGCTCAAAGCTTCCGCCGCTGTGTTCTCCTCTCCAGCTAGGTGAACTGTCAGGGAGATTCCTTCTTAAATTGCCCAGAACCAGAACTGCATTGCCTCTCTGCACAGTGGTAGTGACCCTACACCTCCTCTCTTGTTGAGGTAGTACATGGCCACTGTGTTGTCCATCATCATCAGGACATTCTTTCCCTGTACAGGGGGCAGAAACGCCTTCAACGCGAGTCTAATCGTCCTCAGCTCCAAAAGGTTGATGTGTAGTTTGGACTTTGATGCAGACCAACGACTGTCAGATAGTTGGGGTGGGCTCCCCACCCCATGAGTGAGGCATTCCTAACTACTGTTATCTCCGGCCATGGTTGTCAAAAAGGTTCTCCCTTCAGAATATTGCCCTTGCAAGCCCACCATAGGAGATGATGTGCGACCCTGCTTGGAACGTAAAGGAGGTCTGTCATCTTGCTCAGGAATTGAGACCACTTTGTCCTAAAAGTCCATTTTCAGACGAGGCTGTGGCACCAGGAAAATGCAGGATGCCATGAGGCCGAGCAACCTCAAAAAGTCAAAGGCCGGAGACCACCAGGGGGCGCAGACGATATGGCCTCCTGAGCATACGTCTTCCCTGAAGCTCACAACGGAATGGCGGCACGTTCTCAGCTAACTCCGCCTGTTAAAAAAAAATAAGCAGGCTGGTGAAGAGGGGAAGCGGGTGGCACCTCGTGAGTCGCTTCCTGGACAGAATCAGTGAGCAATTCCCCCTGAACGCAGCACAGACAGGTGCTTACCCCTAAGGCCAGCCACAGCTCTTGCTGGTTCCTGAGCAAGAACACAGACCCGCCCCAGTGCTTAGCACGGCAGATCGGAAGGGAGAGACAGCAGTGCTTAAAAGAGTGGAGGAGGAATAAAGCGCCAGACGGACACAGCGAGGGAAAAATGAAAACATGCATATCGCCCTGTCATCGTGCCTCCAGCACCCATAGGCAGGCATCGCCCAGAGAGACCTCGGGAGCTGCATCCTAAGAGGTCAGTGCCCAGGAAATGAATTGGGGGGGAAAAGATGCATTGCCCCTTGGAAAGCGAGCGCTTGCCTTGAGCGGCAAGCAACACCCAGTTTAGCAAGGCTCCCGGCTCTCGGGGCCCGGTCGCCATTCCCCCGCTCCACAACAATCAACTTGAGCACTGGCACAATTCACCATCCCAGATACAAGGGCCTGCCTTAACTGTTCCAACGATTACGGTACGCTAGCCTCCCACAACAAGCTGCAGACACAGAGGTCCACGTGTGCTAGCACACATCACAAGCCGAGTGAAGGAACATGGGGGGGAAAGGCTGTTTGGGATCTGTTCACGTGCAATCCCCGGCATGTAACCAGCCCCTCTGACTGCAATCGGAAGCAAAAACCGGGTGCTCCCAGTGTGCGGTATAAGCGGTGCAGAGGGAGGCGCACAGTCGCAGAAGTGCCTACAGTGTTTTGCATCCTGCCTCCCCCCAGGCCACTAGGGTGCTAGGTCAGTGAGCATTTTAATAGCAAGGAGGATGTGGAGACACAGAACCAGCCCACTTGGCACCATGGACTATCAGCTCTAAAACAATCTCTTCACTACGGCACGCATGCCCAGGCACTACTCAATCACGGTAGGGTAAACTACCATCACCGCAGGCACCCGGAGTAGGAGACCAAAACCAAACACCAGCTCAAGCGCAAAGTTGAAAGTACCAGCCACCATCAGCACCGGTTGCCATAAAGGGTTCATGCCTGGAGAATTAGACCCTGCAACTGCACACAAGCTACGAGAGTTTTATCGCACAAGACCAAACATGGCGACTCAACCTCCAATTGACCCGCCAACCATACCGGGCACTGATCAGGATGCTTCCACAAAAGCAGATATTCGTCTACTCCTGGAAGAAATCAGGTCGCTGAAGAGCAGCAAGGCAACTATGGTGAACGCCTTCCAAGACAGTCTAACAAAATCGAAGACACAGTAGAAGCTCTGGAAAATTACAAACTGTCGACCGACCTGGTGGAAATAAAAACGGAAGGTCGCTTTCAGGACCTGGAGCACAGAAATGTGGACCTGGAGGCCAATGTTGATGACCTCGAGAACCGGGAGAGGAGATCTAACATATGTATACAAGGCCTCAAGGAATCGCCAAACGAGAACCGTAGAGCCTGGAAAGGCAAGTGAAAGCCTTAGTCAACTCTTTCTTCACCTCCCCCCGAATGCCAAACCTGTAGTTTTAAAGACTGCACCGAATGGTCCGAGGTTGGTCCTAGCAAAATTCCATCATTACAGGTACAAGGTCGAAATTGTGCAGTGGGGAAGAGAGCAGAATCACATTGACTTTGAGAGCTTGCGTGTTCAAATTTTCCAAGACAGGTCAGCATCTACTCTCACCAAAAGGAGAGATTGCCACCCGCAAATGACATGGCTCCACAAACCGAAAATCCACTACAGGTGGGGCTTCCCCTTTGCGCTTTCCTTTGACCATGGCAATGAGGAATATAGGGTTGTCTACGCGGAAAAAGCATACAGTGTCCTACAAGGTCTGACAGCGGGGGCAAGTGGAGTCGAGATGGAAGAACTCCCGTCATCCTCTGAACCACTCATGAAACCAATAGGCCCCTGGCCCAAGAGGGGGCGCACTAAGGGAACCAGGAAATTCAAAAGATTCAATACCCCATGACTTGCCGTGGGCGGATAACTGGGCAGGAACAGACAATCCAACTACCTTAGAACGCTGTGGGATGCGTCTAGGCACGTGAATGAGAAACGTCAGACAAGGCTGGTGCACCTACGATGGAAAGAAGATGAAGGCCTACTTTTTCTTGTTCCCGTTTTTTTTTTAAAATCTTTTTTTTAAAATTTCTGGGCAAAGTTGTTAACTGTTGACTACAGAATGTTAGCGCCGACCAAAAGCAAGCATGTTATGGTTAACAAAGTTGTGAGTTTCGGGGAGTCCCCCTTAGTGTGGCCCTATGTTTTTTTTCTAGAGCATTTTCAGTTACAAGGGGGTATCTCGCTCCATGTTCTTCAGGGTTTGGAGGGAGGTGGGGGGGACAGGGGGAAATGAATACTCACGGGGGGAAGAGAGGGAAGGGGTCAGATACAAGGGAACTTCAGCATGATTCACACTCCTACAGATTAACACACAGCACACTCTCATGGGCAGCACACCTGAAGAGAGTTAGAATACTTCAGGCCATAGGGGCAAAAAAAAGCAAACACTGGGGCTTTATAAACGGCCATCCACAAAACTTGCCACCATCGAGGGGCATGGTGAATAATTCTGTCCAATTTGGGTCCCTAAATCTGAAAGGCCTTAACTCACTGCATAAGAGATCTATGCTGGGGAGGGCATTTAACCAGTCCACACTGGATGTCCTCTTTGTCCAAGAAACCAAATTTTGGTGTGGAGAGATCACCCTCCTAAAGGGAAGGCAACTGGGTGGAGTCATTTGGGCATCGGGACCAGTCAAAAAGGGAGGTGTGGGCATGCTATATCGGGTATCATTGGGGTTGCAAATAACACAAATGCACAGAAACACAAACGCGGGTATCTGGTAATAAATGGGATAATTCGAGCAAGGGCAGTCACCTTATGCTCAGCTTATGCACCCAACAGCCGACAAATCGCATTTAATAAGTAACATTTTGCCTTTCTAGAAAAATAGAGAACGGGGGTTCCGATTTGTGGTGGGGACTTGGATCCGGAACTGGACTGGGTTTCATATAGGGAGGAGCCGTTCCGCCTCTAGGGAAAGGGCTTTTCCAGCCCCTTTTGCAAGAAGACTCCTTGGTAGATTTGTGGAGATCCCGCCAGCCGCAAACGTGAGCATACACATTTTACTCTCCCCTGCACCAAACGTTTACCGCATAGATTGCATCTTTCTGGAGGCGGCACACAAGCACAACATTGAGAAAGCAGCCATTGAATTAGCGGGTTGGTCAGACCATGACATGTGCACCATAAATTTAGATTTAGACCCGGGCACGATAAGACAAAAGAAGGATCTGCAACAACACACTTTTTAAAGACCAGGTCTTTAGGGAATCACTGGACGCCGAAATTAGGGAATTTTTTGAACAAAATGACACAGGCGAGATTGTACGACTCACTGTATGGGAAGCAGCAAAAGCAACAATAAGGGGGCTCCTGATCGTGCATGGGATATTTAGGAAGAGAACTAGACTGCTGCGGGAAACGTTCTGCAAAGCGGAATAAGAAGGGATGGGGAACTCGATAAAAATAATTGTCAGAAATAAAAGAGCTTAGACAAGAGCTTAAAGAATTGTGGAGTGGGAAAGCACGGACACACCTTCGGTATGTCAATCAAATATTTTTCATGAAAAAGGGGATGAGGCTCTATGAACAATTGTACACCTCAGATAACGCATGCACCCAAGAAAACAGTTTGTTAGAGAAATTTACATTTGAACCATTGCAAAGCCCAGAAAGAGACCAATTGAGCACCGCAATAATAGTAGAGGAAGTAAGTGCCGCCATCTCGAAACTAAAGGCAGATCGGCACCAGGGCAGGACGGCTTCACCCCAGCATTTTATAAAACCTTCAGCGGGGCTATGACTCCCTTCCTGACCCTTCTCTTTAACAACATTATGGAAACGGGCCAAGCCCCAGTATCCTTCACGGAGGCCTGCATAATTGTTCTCCCCAAATAAGGGATGGACAAGCTTGAGTGTGGTTCCTGCAGGCCAATCTCCCTGTTAAACGTTGATGCCAAAATCTATGCTAGCATTCTTGCAATCAGATTAAGCAGGTGTCTGCCGGAGCTTATACACAATGACCAGGTCGACTAGGTGAAACAACGACTGGGTTCAGACAACAACCGCAAAACACTGGACCTAATGGCGTCAATTGACGGTCAAGACTCAGAACCCACCCTAGTCTCAGTGGACGCAGAAAAAGCATTTGACAGGGTGGAGTGGCTTTTTATGTTAAATGTCCTGCGAAAAGGTAACTTGAGGGCACGCTGGATTATGGGGGCACAAACTCTATAATACAACACAAAAGCAAAGGTGGTGGTCAATGGAGTGGCATCCCCTCTTTTTGCCTTGAGTCAGGGGACTAGGCAGGCTGTCCCCTATCGCCTTTGATTCTTGCATTAGTGATGGAGCCTCTGGCCCAGAACATCTGGGAAAATGCCTCAATCATTGGAATTACCAAATTTGGGAAGGAATACAAATTGGTGTTGTTCGCAGACGATGTCTTAGTTTACCCGATGCACCCATCCCGGTCCATCCCAGCACTTTTAGCCGCAATGGACGAATACGGGACAGACTTGCGTTTTCGCGTCAAAGTAAAACAAATATACTACCGCTGAAAACGACAGGT
The DNA here is from genome assembly GCF_040938575.1 of Ambystoma mexicanum. Classification (NCBI taxonomy): domain Eukaryota; kingdom Metazoa; phylum Chordata; class Amphibia; order Caudata; family Ambystomatidae; genus Ambystoma; species Ambystoma mexicanum. Next base: position 167,985,822 of record NC_090940.1, read on the forward strand.
CCCTCTCAGATAATCTATTGAAAAGATGGGGCCTGAATCAGAACCCTGACAGCATCCAATACTTGGGGGGTAACCATCACAAAACAATTAGAGACTTCCCCACTCTGGACGACGATTAAAAGGGACATCAAGAAATTGTAAAAACTAAAACTCTCCTGGCAGGGAAGGTTCACAACAATAAAAATGAACATGCTCCCACAGCTTCTCTTCCTTTTCCGGTCACTCCCGGTTATACTCCCAGATTCCTTCCAAGCGGAAGTTAACTATCCCCTGTTGTCCTTTCTGTGGGAAGGGAAAAGGCCGCACATTGCTTACAAAACAATGACCCTTCAAAAAACAAGCAGGGCATGGCATCCTCGGACATTTATGAGTACTATAGAGCAGCACAATTCCGCGTGTTACTAGACCATCTGAGAGAATCAGTAGAAGAGCAATGGGTACACCTTGAGAATGGATACCACGCACCAGTCACGCTGGGAGAATGGCCATGGTCAACCAAAAATCAATGCAGAGAAGAGTGCGCGAACACCCCATCCTGAAAGTGTTATGGGCCCTTTGGAAAAATAAGCCAGACATGAGCAGCGTCACCACATGGCCCTCTTCCCCTGAGCTGTATCTGGGAACCCCCAGTCAGAGACCTAATAACAGACCCAATTCGCTTTCAACCGCAATACGAGCAGGGTTTGGTTAGGGTGGGACAACTGTGGAAGGAAGGGACCTTTCTGACCAAGGTAGAGCTAGAAAGCGCTAAACAAGGCCAACAGATGCAACCATTGTTATATATGCAACTGAAAAGTGCACTAACAGACCCACAGTAGAACAAACAGCCCCAGAGACAACTTACTCCATTTGAGAGCGTGCTTAGCACTCACAAGGGTTGATTGCAAAACTTTATAGTGCTTTGCTGGAAAGGGGACACCTGTCAACACCACACGCACAAGCTCGGTGGGAGAGAGACCTGGGATAGGACGCCAACCTAGAAGTTTGGGCTGCAGTATACAGAGCTGTCTGGAACTCCACCATTTCGGTTTAATACAAAATACCAGCAGGCTGCTCATTCAATGGCTCTTCACCCGAGAGAAACTGCCGAAAATGTACTTGGGTGTAAGCCCATACTGTTGGCGGGGCTGCCCACTAGTTAGCAACTACTGGCACCAATGGTGGGATTGTCCAAAAGCTTGTAACTACTGGAAGGAAATCTTGGGCTGGATTCATGACAGAGGGAATTGGGAGGGCTGCGACCGCACTCCTGGTTTTGTTTGGTGTTGAGCTTGTGGAAGACCAAGATTTGGTGTTGCCGCACATGCCCAGGGATTTACTTCTAGCAGCCCGGGTGTGTTTAATGAAACAGTGGAAGAGTAGCATGCTCCCGACAAAAAAGGAATGGCTGTGCAAAGCAAAGGAGATATTTGATATGGAAAACCTTACTGCAGCACTAATGGAATATCACACGCACATAGACACAATGTGGCTCCCATTTCTAGAGTACTCTGAACAGAACAAATTAGCGCCCTAATGCCCCGGATTTAGAGGTTATCTCTCTCGCATAAGTTTGATCACACGCTATATTAAGCAGCCGGTCAAGTAGCTGCAATCCCAAACAATGCTGTAAGCCAATTGCCAGAAATGTATTTGCTAAGTGCTGAATATTTGCTGTTCTTTCGAAGCATGTTATCTGTCAGGGGGAGGGAAGAGGGAGGTGGGAGGGAGAAAATGAAAACTAGATCAAAACATGTGCACTGATTGGCGACTGATGGACTGTAACTCACTGTACCTGTTGATATTCAATAAAACTCCATTAAAAAAAAAAAGTCAAAAGCCGGAAGATACTGGGCACTCTGGAATTTGGTTACCATCTGCTGCTGAGCCCTCACCTCGGGTGGCAAGCAAAGCTTCCACCCGCCCCCCTTCCCCCTGCCCCCCCACCCCCGAGGATGCATCCAGGAGCCTTTGAGATTGTATCAAGTGGGACTTCTTATAACTGAGGTAGAAGCCCAGTCTGTGAAGAGAGTGGCAGGTGATGCTGAGATGTTCCAGGGCCTGTTCAGGAGAACGTGCCCTGATCAGCAAATCATCCAGGTAGGGGTAAAGGTGAATCCCCCCCCCCCCTCTCCCGAGACTCGCTGCCACCACCACTATCAGCTTGGTGAAAAGCCTCAGGGTGGAAGTAAGACCAATGGCAGAACTTGAAACTGATGAGAACTGCCAACGTCGAACCTCAGGTACTTTCTGTGCTTGTGATGGATAGGCACATGAAAGTAAGCATCCTGAAGGTCCAATGACACCATCCAATCCTGGAGCTGGAGGGCCTGAAGGATCCGAGAAAGTGCGACCATCTTGAACTTGTCCTTCCTGAGGAACTTTATCAGGACTGGCAATATTGGCTACGGGTTTTGCTAGGTGCTCAGCTATATCTTCGTCTTCACTCGATTTGTAACCCTCCCCTGTCTCTTCCTCCTCACCTGAATAGTCCAGTTTCTTCCGGCGGGTAAGTCCTGTGTACGGCTTCTTCTTTTTTAGAAGATATGGTCTACCTCGGAAAGAAGCCACCGTGACTCTCAGACAAAGAAACCCCACGGTGACTCCCCTCCGCGACAGCCAGAGGGGAAAAAGCCACTGGAACGGCAAAAAAACCCTGGATCCAATATAGACGTGAAAATGTGGGAGTAGTCAGCACAGTCGTAGGTTGAATAATCCTTCGCCGAAAACCCAGATGATGGTAAGGTTGGCGATTCCGCGAATCGAGGGAATAGGAGATGGCAGTTCACAGGTAGGAACCCCTCAGGGTGGAGGACAAGGGTGAACGGAGAAATCCGAGGGCAGTGTCTCTTAGAGCGAAGAAATACTCAGCAGAGATTCGACACGGGAACAGAAACACAGGAGAAGGCAAACAGGATATAGAGAAAGGGGGGGCCCGTAAGGAACGGGAGGTGGAGAAACAACAGGAAGATAGCAAGACTATCCAAAGGGAAAAACTAGCGCAAGCAACAGGGCGATGAATAAACACAGTTGCAACGCGCCGAACCGCCGGCAGCCGAGTGATAAATATACAAACGGCGGCGGCCATCTTGAAAACAACTAGACCGCGTCTGATAGACGAGGAGGAACGTAATGGAACATTCTAATGGCGTCCTCGCGCCCACCTTCGCCACAAACGCCAGTCGCTGACGGCCGTGACAAACTTGTTCAAGGATCTCAAGTCCAAGATGGCTCTCAATCTTCCGTCTTTCTTGGGGATTAGGAAGTAAGGGGAGTACCAACCCTTTGTTCCTCTCCGTTACAGGTACTGGCTCTATTGCACCTTTCTCTAGCAGGGTCAAAAGGTCCTGCACAAGGACGGATCCGGAACTTTGAATGAATGGCTCCCCGGTGGATGGTCCCGAGGCATTTTTAGAAAGGGGAGGCAGTATCCCTGGACTACTGTTTCCAATGCCCAGCATTTGAAGTAATACCCTGCCATTCTTGTACATGCAGTGACAGTCTGCCTCGGACCGGGGTCTTGTGGTACAAGGCCTCAGAGAGGTTTTGAGGTGGCTGAAGCAGAGGCCGATGGTAAAGTAGCTGTTGCTTGTTCAGACTTTGCACGTCTCCCTCGCCCACCACAAGGGAATGTTCTTTGGCCCCTTTGACTAGCCGGTGCTCTCCCTATTCCAACTGAGGAGTAGAAGCGAAAGGACTTACCCCGCCAAGATGATCCACTGGGGTGACATGGCTGTGGATGTCTCATGGCTGCACCAAGGGATTTGGCTGCCGCCTTTGAGGTTTGCAGCTTCTCTAGGCTTTCGTCAGCCTTGCTACCAAACAGCTGAGTGCCATCAAAGAGCATGTTGGAGTCTGGATTGTATGTGGAGTGCAAAACTGGACTTCCTCAACCACGCAGACCTGGGTATTACTGTGCTTGCCGCCACGGCTCTGCTGATGCCATCAGCCGAGTCCAGTCCTGATTGTAGAAACTCACACACAGCCTCCTTACCGTCTCTTACAATATTCAGGAAGCAGTCTCTTCCTTCCCCTTTGGGAATATGGTCAGCCGCCATAGCGACACAGTCCCCCAGAGTGAATGTAAACTTTGCTAAGGCGCAAATGGCGTTTGCAGACTTGAGAGCCATGCTCCCTGTCAGAAAATACCTTCCTAGACCAAGCGTCGAAATGCTCATCATCATCCCAGTCTGGTGGGATGGTTGAATAAGCAGCCTGTTTGGAAGTAGCCGTCACTGCCTGAACTACCAGGCTCTCTGGTGGTGGGTGCTTTGACAGATAGCTAGGGCTTTCACAGGTAGCTAGGGTTGCTACTTTAAGGCCTATACTCCTTAGTGAGGTTCTTATTCACTGCAGGACTTGATTCAGGAAGCTCCCAATTTGCCATAACCCTTTTCTGAAGTGCAATATGCAATGGGAGAATGGGATCCTCTGTGGACCTTTTATCAAGAATATCTGTCAGGTTGTCTTGCTCAAATGGTGCCCTATTCCAGAAAATCTATAACTCTGGTCATAAGGTGCCTATAAGAGAAATCTGCATGGTCTGCAGGGTCTGGCTTGCCAAACTCAAAGTTACAGTGATGTGTCAACACCACTAGCAGATTGGAGATTTCCATACAAATATTTTAACCTGGATTCCTCTGAAATTAGGCTTTCTGGGGCGTTAGGTGTGCCAAAATTCAACCCAAATGGTCGAGTGTCGTGGTCCAAAGGCTCGTAATCCTCATAAATCGAGGATAAAGACTTGAAAAAAATCCTTCTTTGACAAAGGCGTGTAGGATTTTTCAACTTGTTTTGAAATTGTCGAAGGTTTAGTGAGCAAAGACATCAATGGCTTTGACCCCAATGGCTTCGACACCAACAGCGTTGACGGCGTCGACGTTGATGGTCTCGACACTAACGGTGTCAACGTCATCGACGATTTATTCATCGATTTTGGTGTCGATGGAGCCCTCGAAGGGCTGGACCCTCGACTTGATGGAGTCTTCTGCAATTTTCCGTCGTGTCGAGACCCGGGAAGGGGGGGGATGGTTCTCCCCGGCCTACATCCCAGGCTCAAGGGCACGTGGGATTTAGCCTTAGCCCTTTCCTTGTCAGCTTTTGATGGCACGGCAGGAGCATGGCCTCTTTCGAGGGCGTCAGGGCCTCTTTCTCGAAGATTTTAAGGATTTCCTGCCTACATTCTTTCCACTCGGCTGCATTAGAGGATCTGGTTGGGCAGGTTACCATTCTCTCCAGAGACGAATTGGACGTGGACGAAGAAGGCGATCTATACTGACTTTTCTTCACCTTCTTCAAAGAGGATGAGGAATGGTGCGACCCGCACCTGGAGCGAGAACACTTTTTCAATCCCTTCCTTTGAGGAGAGACCTCTCGACTCATCGGACGATCTTTTCTTCAAAAGAGTTGTCGATGGGGATTTAGTAGGGGGCCTACCTGCCGATAATTTCCCTTTACGCTCTTTCAGAGCCTTACCAGTCACAGTCATTGACTGAGAGGACCCACAGTCTGCCATCTTATGCTACACGCCAATGCACCACAGACACACATGAAGAGGATCCGTGAGGGAAATCTTGGTGCCGCAGTCGTGGCATTTTTTGAACCCACTCTTCGGGGTTGATGGGGTCAAAGATGAGGCCATCGTACTCTAGTATCAAAGTTGTTCTCACACAAAAAAAAAACGAGCGCGGCGTATTTCTCGAACAGCTATCACGGAAAAACGGAACTGAAGCTAACGGGCGCTGCGCGTGCTTTATATACCGACGATGACGTCGACTCCAAGATGGAAGCCCTCGAGGGACATGGAGTCGACCGCATCGACGCACGGCGCCCTCTGCTGAACAGGTTTTCCAAAAAAATGAGTAATCCATGGGAGGACACAATACATTCGAAGTGTACATTTGACTGCTGCATCATGGCCTATATGTTTGGCTGTTTGACAAATGCAATCTGTCAAAATACAAAGTCCCATGACATCAAAAAATAAAATTGAAGTTACTCACATCTTTGCTGCCTTCTTGGCTGCGATCATAGTATTTATTGCAGTAGCTATATTGGGAGAAGACAGAGAAGAAGAGAAAATTAAGACAAATCTACTGTGGGTTTCAGCTTCACAAAGACATGTTCGCGCTGAAATGGTGTTTAATTCTCAAAGCAGCAAGCAACCTTTATGCAACAACTGCTTGCATCAGAATTACAATGTTGGACATATGTATACTCTACGTTGAAGTACAAATGACTTTACTAGACAAGGTGCTTTGTCTATTCTTCCAGATGGCTTACATGGAATACACTGGAGAACAAAGCTGAATGTCTCATTTTAGGGTCAACTGGCAGAAAAAAGATCCATTACCTCGAGGACTCATACAAAATGTTTTACTCCCCACAAGAGATTATCAATTATCCTACAAAATAACACATGCTTTAATAAGCAAAGTCAATTGGCGTTGAAAAGCAAAATCTGCAACATGTATACATCGACTAATAATGCATTGAATTCTTTGTGTTTGCACTGGGTAAGCTGTTCCAGAAAAAAGGCAGTTAGCAGATGCATAGCCTTGCTTTTTGTTACCAAAGAAAGCACTTTTCAAAAGCATTTAACCCAGCATTTAGTCAGACTTACTCTTCAGCCATTCTTATGTTCTTTAGAACATGGACATAAATGACTAGTGCATGTTCATGCTTCCCCATTCGACCCAGCAAGAGGGCTCGCTCTTCCAACAATCCTGCGCAGGAGAGAGAAAGAAAATCTAAAGTTGTAGGAATACACAGAACTCTAGACAAGAGGACAGGAGCAGCACCAGAACAATGGGTTTATGAAATGAGCAGAGAAAGAATCAGCACTCTTACAGGCAATCAAAACAAAACTGTTCCCTCTTACCATTATAAGGGAAGTCACTGATTAACCCATCAGGTTCATAAAAGTTTGAAATTTCTAAGAAGGCAAGTAGTTTGCTGCGGTATTCACCCAATTCACCTCCCTCACTTCCAGCTGGAGCCAGCGGCAGCCCTGTGGGAAAAGAAACTGTTAATAGAGCAAGGATTGTGAGCATGACAAAACCAGAAAGAATTAGGGCAGAACTGCAATTTTAAGGGTGTTTCCGTTCAGATGTCTCATTTTAACACACCTTTAAACCTTTTGCATTTTAGGATCTCTGGCTCCTTTTCTACTGAAGACCCTCTTCAGCTGCAAATCTTTTTGGCATATGTTCTTATGGTAGCCCTTGTAGCTCCTAGGACAGGGGTGCTTTTTGTGCCCCTCATGTTGGCCCTAGAGTGATTTGATCACCCTACCTTGGTTTTAGGATGTATGCAGGCTAGTGGCAGGAAACTTTTCGTTTGGGCTTCACCTGATTAACCATGTTAAGAACCCAATTGCCTTATTGATCACTGTTGGGACTAATGTACCTTTTTTAAGTCCTGCTCTCTGCCGGATTGTATTTGGGCCATCAGTATGTTCTGGGAAACGACAAGTGCAAACCTAGGCTCACGCTGAGCCCAGCCCTTCATCCTCAGTAGTGGAGTTGATTGGTTTAGATCCTAGACCCACACAGCCCAACACACTTTCTGTGTGGGTGAACCAGAATGATTGGCGGTTTTTGGAACAGCCGTATTGGGTGGCTGGCTGCAAAAACTTGGTTTACGTACCCGTGTGTGTGTAACTCAAGCACTGGCTTAAACCAGTCCATGAAACCTTGGGTAGAACTAGCGGGGACTAACGGACTCAAGTCTGCTGGAATTTCAGCAGACTTCACTTAACTACTGGAGGATAATATATATAATTTTTTTTTTTTTTTTTTTTTTTTTTACACAAAGCTGCTGCAGAGATAATCAGATGAAGTTCAGAAATACTGGCTGGACTCCTGTCCAATGCCCTTAGGTCTGGCTTCGGTTTTTTTCTGCTGGATGTCCTTTCCGTGTATTAGGAAACATTCTTATTTGTGCTGCTTTCTATCCATAGTCCTCAATGGGACACCAGTCCTTTTGCTATTGATTTGAACGTTTCCTGACTTTTGAAGTTAAGGGAAGCCTTTTTGCTCCACTTATTAATTTATGCTCATTTGTTTTGGGGACATTGATCAGTCTCTATGGCTATCAGTGCACGAGAACTCTGTTCTCCATAGTAAAACTGTTTATTTTTCATGCACACCATACCTCATGTGAAGTGCCGTAGGGACAATTTGTGGTTCAGTAACTTTATTTGGTAACTTTGTGGTTACTTGCAAGATGTGGTCAGAATGAGCTGTTGGCAGCAGATATTTGTGTAGTGTTTTCTTTTTTATAGTCTAATGCACTTTTGCATTTTACTGCATAATGGCAACTAGAGTACCATCTAGTATACAATGGCAGTGCCACGAGATTTTAGTTCTTTGGCCATGTTGTAGTTTGACCATCTTCCTACCCTGGAGTGGCCGCATTTTTCATATATGGTAAGGTTGCTTCCTGGAAAGCTCCCGGCTTTTGTGAGCAAGTGGCGGTCTGTGTGTGTGTGGCCGGATGTGTGGCCAGTCCACATTCAAGTCAGGTGTGTTGTTTCTGGGCAGATGCAGTGGCCAGCGGCTGTACAGTTTTGGACAGCCCTGCCAGTTTGAATGGTGCTGATCATTGTCATTGGTGGGCTGATGGCAACCGCAGCCCAGATCCTGGATAAAAGGAAGACTCTGCAAAACACACGAGGTGATGGGTGGAAGGTTTACAATTAATCTTAATCTCTGCCATTGCTCTGTGCAATGCATATCTGAGAGCCAAGGCTGATATCTAGCTGCAATGAGGGTATGGAGATCATATCATGTACGGATTAACTGGAATACTCTCTGAGCGTGCCAGATACTGTCTGGTTGTCTCCTCAAAAGACACATCGGTGCCTCATCCTACCTGTCAGGCGGTGATAGTTCACCCAGGAAGTGGACCAGGTTAGTCAAGAAGCAGACGGGAAGAGCCAGGTCTTGAGTGCCTTCCTGAAAGCTAGGTGGTCCTTTATGAGGCAGATGCTAAATGGAATAGAGTTCCAGATAGTGGGGGCATGGACGTAGAAAGAAAATCCCCCTATTCTGGTCAATTTAGTGACTGAAAAGACAAGGAGGAGAGATGTTCCTGATCTCCGGTTTCTGGTGGGCCTATAGGGTTTGAGCTTTTGTAGAAAATATTCTGGTCCTGTGCTGTGCAGGGTTTGGTGTGTGATGCACTTTGCCTTGAAGGCGGATTGTCACCCGATCGGCAGCCAGGCAAGGACATAGAGGGCGGGTGAGATGCATTCTCTGGGGCCTATGGCAAGAAGGAGCCTTGCTGCAGTGTTTTGAACCTGTTGGAGTTTTCAGAGTTGTGATGCAGGGGCGCCCAGGTACAGGGTGTTAGCAAAGTCTAGGAGTGAGAGGTCGATGGTCGCGATTGCGGCGACTGTGTGGGAAGGTCAGGTAGGGGGAAGATGCGTCAGAATGAGTAGGTGTATATAGCAGGATTTCGACACTGAGCTGACGTGCTGTGATAGTATTAGGTCTATAATGCATCCAAGGTTATTTACTGTGTTGGCGGTAGAAGGTGAGGGTCTAGAGAGTGGCCAGGGGTGGGTTGGCAGAAGAGAGCAGTTCCCACAGATCAGGATTTCAGTTTTTCTGGGGCTGAGAAGGAGGTGGTTATTGTCATCTAGTGTCGATTTCTTTCAGGCATGATGCAAGGTTGGTGTGGTGTTGGCAGGGTCATTTCGGATCTTGAAGAGGATTTGGGTGTCAACTGTGTAGATGTAGCAAGATAGGCCGGGCGAGGGGGCTCACGTAGAGGTGAAAGAGGCGAGAGAGAGACGCGCTCTGTGGTATTTTGTGAGTAAAAGGGCAGAAAGTCAAGGAGAAGGCAGGCACATGTATTATTTAGGATCTGATGGGAGAGGAAGGAGGAGATCCACTTCAAAGTTGCATCCCTGATGCTTAGAGCGTGTAGTCGGTCCCTGAGGGTGAGGTGGCCAATAATGTCAAAGGCTGCCGAGAGGTCAAGAAGGATTAAAGCGGCACAGCCTTCTGAATCAGAGGTTCCTTTGAGATCATCATAGATGGACTAGGTAGGATTCAGTTCCTCGTAGGGGTCTGAATCCAGATTGGGCTGGCGTCAAGGAGGAGGTTGGTTTGTGTGAAAATGCATAGCTGGGTGTAGGCTGTTTGGTCGATTAGTCTAGCTATGCAGCAGTTGCTTGAAATAAGTCTGTAGTTGGCCGGTAGAAAAGGGGGTTAAGGGTGGTTTTGTTAAGCAGGTGCTTGATTTACGAGATCTTGAGAACTGCTGGGAAAGTGCAAGAAGTGAGAGATGAGTTAGTAATCGATCTTGCTATGTTGCCGGCCCAGGTTGAGGATAGGATTTCTTTTAGAAGAGAAGGAGGGCAGGGGTCTCCCGGGGATACCAAGGGTCGGCTGTTAGCCAGTAGATTTAGAAATTCTGTCTGGGAGATGGGAGAACAATGAGTGGGTGGAGGGTGGGTCTAAGAGCCCGGACGTGGATGCATCGTGTGGCACTGACATTTTAGAGTATTTGGTACTCTTAAAGGCATTATGCAATCAAATGCAAAAGTGCATACGAGATTGTAAAAAACTTGGAAGAAAAAATGTCCATGTTATCAGGCTGTCTTGGACACATCATGAACGTTACTATAAAATTACAAGACACAAAGAAAAGGGGATACAAAGAATCCCCACCACACTTCACTGTAAGGTGAAGAGTGCAGTGTAAAACAAACAGGTTATTTCGTAATGGAGGACATAGCCCCCTTGCACCAATCACCATAGGGATGATCCGTGCCCCCAAAACAGAGGAGTTTAGCAAGGTAGGTAAAGCAAAATACCTTTACTTACCTCCAAAAGACAGGTCAGGTTCAAACAGCAAAGCATTGGGGGTTCCCTAGAGGTCAATGGCGGGAAGGCAGCAAAAAGAAAATGTTTCTTAATAGGTAGCCATCAGGACTCACCAAAGACCCCAAAACACATCAGTTAAGCAAGGGAGTGAGGTCAATAAGACCTCACTCCCAAAAATTAGACCAGGGTCAGTAAACAGTCAACAGATTTGCTGTGGATTGACAGCTCAGAAAGCTGTAAAAAGGAATCGTCTTTCCCTACTATCTCCCGCAGGATTTCTGCTCTGCATAAAATCTCAGGGATAATGTGCCCAGCTACCCTTTTCACTATGATCATAGGTATGTACACATTTGAAGCGATCAGTAATCGATTTGGGGGAAGTGCCTTGTGTCCCGCTCCAAGGACCACAATGCCTAGCTTACTGTAACGCTCACCTGATTCCCGCAGAGGCGCCGGTCTTGACTGGGTGAATGCCGTATCTTCAAAGGTGATGTGTAACACACGGTTGGCTCTTTGGGCTGGACCTCTGTGCACTGTATGTCTAACTCGAAGAGTAAGATGTCTGCAGATAGAAAATATGGGATTAATGAACTGGGGTTATTGGGTGCCTCTCTCCTCTTCCCTTTCTCTTCTCCTGTAGAACCCCAAAGGTTAACACCCTCACCTTAGGTAAGTGAACGCCGAGCTCTCCATCTGCCTCGGGGCAGGGTGCCGTAACCAGTTTCTTCACTGGATAAGGGTGCAGGCCTCTTGACCCCAGAGGACTGCTGTCCGTCGTTAACTGCACGAACGGTAAGTTCTGGGCACTTCAAATGTCTTAAAAGTCTTTTGTAATGATATCTCTTGTTTTGCAGGGTTCCGGCGATGGCGGATGGCGGGCTGATGAGAGTTGAGGATCGAACCCGCGTGAGGAATAGAAGCGCCTGGAAGCACGTAAGTAAGCGCTTGTAGCCTGCTTCACGATGCGCACTAACTGTCCCTTTTATCTTGCAGGTACAAGTTCGGAGCTTTAGAGAAGCTGAAGGGTGCTGGAATACCCACTGGATTCGGCGTGGGAAGGAGTAATGGCACGTGAGTAATAAAGTTGCCCAATGTCTTTAAACGCACCTTCTTTTGTCTTTCAGATGCGGGATGCAGCGCCGAAGGCCTCCGGAGCTTGCGAAGAGCTGGTAAGCTTTTGTCTTTCAGATGCCGGAATGCAGTGCGAAGACCTCCGGAGCATGCGAAGAGTAGGTAAGCCTTTGTCTTTCAGATGCCGGAATGCAGCGCGAGGCGTTGGTGACAGCCGATGGACCAGGTAAGAGATGCGCTGCCACTGAAGACCGTAGTGCTAACCTGTTCTTTCTTTGTCTTTACAGGTGCTGCTGAAGACTGGATTCCAGGATGGTAAGCCTTTGTTCCCTTAGGCCCAGGATCAGAAGCAGAAGACACGATGAGCGTTCTGCTGCAGAGAATGCAGAATAACGCAAAGCAAGATTCATCCATCGGGTGTGGTTTAAATAGCCTCCTGTAGTGCTTAGGTGTCTCCTTCCACAGCCACGCCTAAGAAAAGAGTTCCTGCTTTCCAGAAGAGTTCCAGTGTTCTGAACCTAGGGAGTGGCTCCTGCCCCACCCAACAGGAAAAGTAGTCCCAAACAGAAGAGGATCAGGGGTTCAACTGGCAGGTAAGTAAGCAGCATGGTCTGCTGCAGGTAAGTCCACCCAAGCATTATGAGCCCGGCGCTTCCAGCGCTGGGACTGGGCATCTTTATGAGCCTGGTGCCACTGGCGCCAGGACAGGGTCCAAAAGGTCCCAATTGGGACTGGCTGGCACTCAGAACCGGGGTTATGGGTCTGCTTCCAAGGGAGTCGGGCAAGTCCTGATCTTTTGGAAGCAGAGATCATGACACTTACTCCTTCACAGGATCTATGTCTCAAGGCCAGGACCAAAAGACTGACTTTTCAGAGTCCAGGCCTAAAAAAACGCACTTGCAGGGTCAGTATTTTGTTCTTGGCCCTCTGTCGGTCATTTTTGGGAGGGACCCCCGCACCTGCACAGAGGAGTCCCTGCACACTCCCTCTGCTGCTTGACCCTAGCTGCCCCACTCTCCCTGCCTCAACCACACACCCCAGCCACTCCCTCTCATCCCCCACTAACCTGCTACAGGCTCCAGCTGCCTCTGTGCTCGGTCTGCAGGCCATGAACCTGGAAGCCTGTCATGCATCAATTTGCACTTCTGTGCACAACCTTTTGTGCCTCAAGCTTTCGGATTCACAGTTTACAGACCAAAAACGCTTCAGGGATATCGTGCCCAGGCCACGATTCGGGAACGTAGTGCTCAGCCTATGCTTTGTGCACATAGTGTGCAGCTCCCGGTCCAGCAGTCTCAGCCATTTGAGGGATTACAGGTATTCCAGCCTTTTAGGCCTCTCATGTCTCTAAAGATCAAAATCTCCATCAGGATTCCTAGACTTTCCATGATGCTCAGCTCTGATATAGTGTAGTCCAAACAGGTCATTGGTGAGTTTCTGTTTCCCTGCAGTCCGTTTGCCGTGCTTGTCTGGGACTCTGTATGACGGCCAACCTCTTCCCCACAATTCCTTGCCCGACGCTGGATTTACATAAGCCTTACCTCCGGAGGTCTGATCTATGGCCCACATTGACTACTTTACTTTCCAGTCTTAGGTGTATCTAGTCCCCAGTTAAACTCTGTGCCTTAATACTATGATTTGGCCTGACAGTTGTGGGCCGGTAACTTCCCAAGGCTTCATAAAGTGTGGCAGCCATCTTTACAGGTACAGTACAGGTAGAACTTCTACTTTACTCGCTGGGTTTGATGCTTGTGGATCCTCAGCTGCCTTGTGGTCTCCAGCAACGCTCGTGTCCTCTGCATCATAGAGCTCCTATTCAGCCTGGTGAGTGCCCACAGACATCCCTGCAGGCAGACTGGATTCAGCCTAACTGATTTCAACATTGCACAATCTTCTTTCCAGGGTCCCAGTTGTGTGTGTGGGGGGGGACGCAGGGTCTGTTCCTTATTTCTCTGCAAGGCGTTTGGGGCTACCCTTGCCACTGAAGATCCTATGACACAAAGACATTTCCCAAAGGGTTTTTGTTTGCCATCTCCTGATCACCAAGTTTGAAATTCTGAGGGTGCACCCCGCCATTGACATAAAAAGGCTGAAAGGAGAGCTGCTCATATGCTGGATTTATGGATGTTCCTCCCACAAATCTGGCCGATGCACCATTACAGTGTGGGGACATTGTGCACATGCACTCCCTATGGTGGTAGAGGCGGTGGAAACGTGTGTAAACTCATCCCTTTCTCAGATTCTCCTAGGGACTTTATAATTCCTGGAGCCACTTCAATCTGTGGACTGGTTGCAGGTGGTCCTTGGGCCACAGCTTCAGTGGCAGTTTTTGGCATTAGGATTGGGTCCAGCTTGACAGCGGTTTCATGCTCCGGCAAGATGGTTACGGATGTTTTGAAGCAGGATGGCCAGGTACCTCCGGATGATTACCACCTCTACAGGTCCCACAACAACAGTAGACCCCCAGAACACCACTGAGACGGGCAGCCGTGATTAACACCCAGGTGAGAAGGTGGCAGGCAACACTTGTGGCGATGAAGAAGACTCTTCAAGAAATTACCCTCTTTGTGTTGGAGAGGAGCAGCTGCAGGCAAACAGGTCTTGGGCCACAAGTAGACAATATTTGGTGTTCCAAGTGGGAAACTTGGAACAGGGACCAATGCACCAAAGAACCCTTTGTTAGTTAAGATTTTCATTTCAGTGATAAGTCTACCGGACCTGTGTCATCAAAACCAGGACATTTTGCTGGACTTTGTGATTATTTTTCCCTTATTCCTAGGTGAGTGGGAATCTTTTCCCCCACTCACATAGTCTTTTACTCTTTTAACGGGTGACCTTTTTATGTCTCTCCACAGTGTGTGATCACGTTATAGTTTCCTAAAACCTTTGGGCTTTGACTGGGTTGCCCCTTTGGGCTTCCCTTCTTAATTCTCATATTATTTCTTGGGTGAACTACTGTTCCCAAGAACTAAAGTGGGATTACCATCCCCTTTACATTTATTTTAGTGAGTCAGCACACCCACTGTATGTGGAGTGCTGGGGAGATATAATATATCCCCTTTCTTACTTACCTGGTACCATTTTAGTTACAATTGCAAGTTTGCTTGAATGGCTGGTGGCAGTGGTTTTACCTTAATGACTTTTCAGTCCTATTACTCGGAGGCCGTCAAATCAGCCACGGTAATGCATAAGAGGGTCACCATTCTGCTAGAATGGTGGGCTCCTTCCTTTTCACCATTTTTAAAGTATCCTTGATCTTTGTTAGGTCTTCTTCAGCCGTGCTAGTCGAGAAAAATCTTAGTTGTAGTTTTGTCTTCGGCATGAGTCCTTTGTATTCCCTGCCGAGGCCCCGGAGTGTCTGTGAAGGTAGGAAGCGAGGGAGGAGTCCAAAACTCTGAATCCTGTCTTTCACCTTGCCTGAAAGGAACCAATTGCCACTGGGGGCCTGGCTGTCCTGACTGGACAGCTCCACCGCCCTTTCTGTAAACTGCAAGGAAAGTTGCGAAGTTGTACTGTAGTTCCTGATAAAGACTCTGATTCTGGAATCTGCTGGCAAGTCGACCATTGGAGATGAATCGGAAGAGGAAGATGAAGAAACAGCGGCTGTAGCGATTTCCAGCTGCCATAGAGCCTGCTGTGTAACCGGAGCCTGATGCAACCCTTCCTTTCATCATACCTGGGGGTCCTGAAAACGACGACTCCTACCCAGAGCCTGGTGAAACCCACTAGTCTCAAGAATACCTGTAAAACAAGCCATCCCTCGACGAGATGCGACCTTCCAAGGCTGTAAACTGCCAACACCAGGGGACCTTGAGCCCGAGTGCAGTGCATGGTATTCCGGAGTCCCAATCCTGCTGAAAATTTGGTTGACTCCTGCTGGAACTCCAGAGACATGATTTGAATCCCTGAAGTCCCCTCCCTAGAATGCAGGACCGAGTGAAGAGAATCCGACCAGCGATATTCGTTCATCTGGCTGCTGTAAAAAGGCACCAGATCCACAGAGTTGGTGAAACTAAAGAATCCTTTGCTGGAAGCCTCCTCTGGTCACTACTGTGGCAAGTTCCCATCCACTGTCCATATCTTCAGTCTCCAGACCAAATATCCAGGGACCGGTTCCAGAAGCTCTTCTTTTCTGTCACGGTACAGTTTGAGCTTGGGTAATGTTAGGGAGAATTCCCATTTCTGTGCCAATTCCCTTCAACCATAGAGACCGCAGCTCTTTTGCTTGACTTTGGACTTTTTAATTTTAACTCTGGAGTGAGCGAGATCCCACTCCCTCATGTGTTTTTACCCGATTTGGAGTTTTCACTGTTTTTGGAGTCTGACAAACTCCATAGGCATCTGCTTTTTGTATGGCGACACACAGCACCTTCAGTGCAGTGTCACTGAGAAATCTTTTAGATTTCTCTTAAGGCTTGGATACCTTTTCTTGGGGGAAGTACAGTTCCCAAGAATAGTAAAGGGAAATGGGCTTTACATACCTTTTCTCTTTATAAGTCCAGCATGCACCATCGTATGTGGAGTGCTGGGCGGTTACTTAGTAGCCCCTTATCCTACTCTCTCATGTAACATTTTTATGTTACCCCTCACTACTTTAAATGAAATGGCTGGTGGCAGTAGTTTACTTTTCCTACCATTGTGCTTTTGTAACGCAGGCTGAACCCTCAGCTGCAGTACAGCACCCACGGGTGACCATTTCGTCAAAAGGCCCCCCCACCCCCCGTCTTATTTTTTCATCATTTTCTGTTTGTGAGGTCTTTCTTGGGTTTTACTCTGCACGTTGAGACAGGTTTGAGCCCTTTGTTTGTCTTGCCTTTGGCAGGCTTCAGCCCTGAAGCCTGCGCCTGGCTCCTGTGTGTCCAGAAGGACAGGATGTGAGGGAGGGTCCTGAAACTCCCCTGTCTTGTCACTAGGAATGCATGAATTCACCTAGTCCCGATTGGCTGGCTGGCTGTCAGGCTGTCCTTTTAGCTGTGTGATTGATAGCCTAGGCTGTGCATGAATGGAAGAAACCTGAGTAAAGGGCCTCATCCGTTGGGCAGAGTGGGAAAATGCATCAGGAAAGCCATTACTGCTGCATTTACCGCTTTGCCCAATCCAAAGTATGGCCCAACCTCGACAAATTCACCTGCAGCTGTGAGCTGGTGGTGAATGCGCCAGCGGTATGGGCATTTTCGGCACTATTAACACTTGCGGTATTTGCGCCAGTGGTAATTGTGCCACCCATCCTCATTGGGTCTATTGAAACCAATGAGAATGGAGACTTACCGCCCCCAGCATCCCACACACACGCACACACACACACACACACACACACACACACACACACACACACACACACAACTCTGGATCCAGCGCAAATTGCGCCGGGCCGAGCTGCGATAACGCTAATTGCGTTGGCTGGTATCCCAGCACAATTAGCAATGGGATACCACCCAACTCCTGATGAGGCCCAAACATTTTTTCACAGTGTGTAAACTTATCAATGAACAGCTTTAGGCCTCTAGGTAGTATACAAGTTACGCTACGCACTCTGAACTGTGTTCTATAAAGTAACATTGGTGTACTATATCCATTCTTGAAAGAACAAAGTTACATATGTTGCAAGATGGACTTGTAGCAAGCTTTGGTCTAATGAAGTGATTCTGTAACTGAATAACACTGTATATTCTGACCAAAAGGGTCTGCTGCCCTTGAATTACTTATGGTATTCTAAAAGTCTAACTACTGTAGTTTTAACTCCCCAAGAATAGCTTATTTCCATTCTGAATGTGTTGTATGTTTAACTCACCATGACTGCTTATTGTAATCGAAATAAGGTTTTACTATGGTTCGTATACCCTCAGTACTGAGATGGATTTTATAATTGTGTTTATATGGTATGTGATAGTACTTACCTTTCCCAAGATTTATCTTGGCCTACTTGTATTTAAATACATCCTTTACTTTTACAATACATAATGTTTCAGTGTTTCTTTGGACCATACGTATGCTACAATTTTTTTGTACCAAGCTATAACCCTCTCTCCCTCCTAATATAACCCTGGCTGCTTGTTAGTACAGTTTTTCTAATGGCTAATGGCTTAGTAACACCATTCAACTGAGACAGTACAAGACTCCACTCTTAGTATAAGGCCGTACCACCTAAGTTCAGGGTAGCATAGACAGAGCAGCCAGGCTTATTGTAGGAGGGAGAGAGAGCTGTAGAATCAGTACAAATGAAATTGTAATACAAATGGTCCAAAGAAACACTGAAACACTATGTATTGTAAAAATAAAGGATTTATTTAAATACAGGGAGGCCCAGATACATCTTCGGGGAAATAAGTACTATCACATTATTTTTTTTTTTTTTTTATTTTTTTTAATTTTCATTTATCACATTATATGTAATCACAATTAAAAAAAACAACACTATGCTTGAAGGTACAATGACCAAAGCATAAACCTTATTTGGAACACCTAACAGTAGTTCTAGGGAAGTCATACCTTTTCATAAATATTCAGTATACGTCACACCTAGTCTTGGGGAGTAAGAACCAATGGTTACTTTCAGAATACATTCAGTAATTCAAGGGCAGTAGACTCTACCAGTTGTACCGTGACGCTCAGCAACAAATCCCATAATCTGTCAACCGGACAGTATATGCTCTGTGAACAGTGGCACACTTATTCTAGGTACAGTAGAAACCTTTAACTACTTTTGTGATAACACAGTTATACTAGGTGAGTAAAACGTAAGGATGTAATATTCAATTCGAGGTGAGTTTGAGATCAGTGATACAGATTGAGATAAGCAGTAACTTTTTTTAGGATGGCACACAGTTAACTCAAGCTAACTAAAACCCATATACTTTTTCAAGGAGCTATCAGCAACTTGGGGCAGGTATAAACCTAAGACTCTTTTTGTGTCTGTCTAAAACAGACCAGTGAAAACAAAAACCCAATGTTACACTTTATGACTCAGTTATTCTAGGTAGGTAAAACCTAATGCAGACTTATTCTGGAGAGGCTAACAGCAAGTCAGGGGAAGCAAGGCCCAGTCGGTGGACACTCGTACAATTATCCTACCGGGAATAATAAAGTGAAACCAACAGCATTACTTTTGGGAAGAGGCACAACCAAATCACAGGTGAGTAATATAACCTTACATCTACTTTGTTAGAATCGAAGCAGTTTCCATGGAAAGAAAGATGTTACATATACTTTTCAGAATAGTGCAACACACATTCAAGGTAAGTAAGAACTTTTGTAACTGTTCACTCAGAGTTACAGTTACCAACCAACTCTTTTACAAGTAAGTCACTTTTAAACACTTATTCTATTTTCTAGGCAAAAGGACCAAACCCTTAGAAGTATCCCTTATTCTTGGAGCATGAGTGTTTTCAGTGGCAGAAGGGGGGTCACTAGGGTCTAGTGTCCAACAAGCAGTGTCAGGATAGGTTCTTAAGTAGCAAAAATCAGAGTTCCTTAGGAAGACTGTTCAAACAGTTGAGTATTTTACTTTAGAGTTAGTTGAGGGTCCAGGGGATTCACAGAAGACACCCTAGGAGGATTCCAGCAGTGGGACTGGGTGAATTGGACAAGAGGCCTCCCAATCACAGAAAACACCCCACAACTACACAGGAATCACAAGAGACTTAAGGTAAGTAAATACCCAAGACAGCACAGTACCTCAACACAGAAGAAGAGTTTGAAGCAGGAGGACTTCAGGATCTGCAGCCAAAAACTGGGTCAGTGGATTCGAAAACGGGACCTTGGAAGGGACTTTGCAGCAGGGATCTCCAGGCAAGGTTTTCCCCTTCTGTAATGGCTTGGCAGGCTGAAAAACGATGGTCTGGAGGGTTGCCCAGAGCTTTGCCCGTGGTTAGGATTAATTCAAAACCTTCCAGCCATCACCTTTCTGTTTTGTTAAAGTCACCCCGAGTGGGACGGGTATGCCCAGATGTGGGTCCCGAGTCTGCCGGGCCTAGAGACCCAAGCTACTCCACACTGATGACGCCCAACAAGGCTGAAACATGTCTGGGGATGCTTGTGGTCTCGTGCAGAAGGGATGTGACCTAGCAGTTCGGGCTGGACTGCCCCTTTTGGGGTAGGACCAAGACTGATTTGCATATGGTTTTTCCCCTTCTGTAATGGCTTGGCAGGCTGAAAAACGATGGTCTGGAGGGTTGCCCAGAGCTTTGCCCGTGGTTATGATTAATTCAAAACCTTCCAGCCATCACCTTTCTGTTTTGTTAAAGTCACCCCGAGTGGGACGGGTATGCCCAGACGTGGGTCCTGTAACGCTCACCTGGTTCCCACAGAGGCGCGGCGTCGAAGGCGCAGAACTCTGAAGATGGACAGGAAGGGCCCCTCTATTCTGGCTTCCCTGGCTCGTTGGATACCCTCCTGTGCGTGAAAAGGGAGTATTACCAACTGGGGAACAATGCTCAAGCCTCCCACTCCCTTCCAACCCTCCACGATACCTCCTCCACGATTCCCCGTGAAGCCTCACCTTAGGGTTTGGAAGGATGAGCTCTCCATCCTGCTTCTGATGCAGGGGCGCGTTGAAACCCAGTTACTTCACTGGATTGAGGATTGATGGGAGTTCAGGTAAGCTTGACTGTTCAGGTAAGGCGCTGTAAAAGTTCTGTTCAAAAGTTCAAGCTTAATAATAATGTTCGTTGTCTAATTGCAGCAAGCGCTAATGCTTATGTCTTTTTCCCCTTAGGGGCCGGGGTTCGGAGTGCCGGAGATATGGCGCCGACCCGAAGTGAAACAGTTCTGGATGAGCGCTCAGGTAATGTCTTTGCATTTGCTCATTCAATGTCTTTGTCTTTTTTTCCCCATAGGGGCCGGGGTCCGGAGATGCCAGGAAGCGGCAGGACCCGAAATGCAGTGGGAATAATCCAACAGGTAAGACTTAAAAGGAAACTAAGCTTTCCTTATTCCTTTTCTCCCTCTCACCTTTGTTCTTGTCTTTTTTCCTCTAGGCGCCGGGGCGTAGCTGAATCCGGAAGATCGCTGCTGAAGATGGAAGCGCCTTGCAAAGGTGAGTAAAATGCAGCGCTGCAGCGATCGAAACAAAATGCCTTTAAAATGATGTCTTCCTTTTCAGGGCCGTTGGAGAAATGACTCCGGGATGCAGATTTAACAGGTAAGGGCTTTTCTTCTCCTATTCTCTTCCTTTCTCCCCTTGCAGGTGTTCCAGGGTGCTGGCAGGCGTGGCTGAAGTCAGGATGCAGGAGCTGACACGGTGAGCGTCCAGCTGCTAGGTGCAGAACAACGCAAAGCACGTGTGGCTGTTCGGGTGGGGTTTAAATAGCCTTGGAAGAAGTTCCTGGTATGTATCCTTCCACCAATCAGGTTTGTATCCTTCCCCGACCACACCCGGGTGGTGAAGTAGTCCTACAGGTAAAGTAGTCCCATTCAGGCCTCAAGAGGGCCTGGATGAAGCAGCAAGGTCTGCATCAGGTAAGTGTGCACCCAAGCACTTACACACATATCCTCTTCTATGAGCCTGGCGCCTAAGGCGCCAGGACTGGGGTCCGCTATGAGCCTGGCGCCTAAGGCGCCAGGACTGAGTCCAAAGGGCCCCGACTTGGGCCCGCTGAGACTTCCCTGGGGAAAATGATGTCTGCCTCTGGGGTTGCTGGGCCCGGCCTGGCTCCTTGGAGGTAGGCATCATGACAGGTCCCGAGTCTGCCGGGCCTAGAGACCCAAGCTACTCCTCACTGATGACGCCCAACAAGGCTGAAACATGTCTGGGGATGCTTGTGGTCTCGTGCAGAAGGGATGTGACCTAGCAGTTCGGCTGGACTGCCCCTTTTGGGGTAGGACCAAGACTGATTTGCATATGGTTTTTCCCCTTCTGTAATGGCTTGGCAGGCTGAAAAACGATGGTCTGGAGGGTTGCCCAGAGCTTTGCCCGTGGTTATGATTAATTCAAAACCTTCCAGCCATCACCTTTCTGTTTTGTTAAAGTCACCCCGAGTGGGACGGGTATGCCCAGACGTGGGTCCCGAGTCTGCCGGGCCTAGAGACCCAAGCTACTCCTCACTGATGACGCCCAACAAGGCTGAAACATGTCTGGGGATGCTTGTGGTCTCGTGCAGAAGGGATGTGACCTAGCAGTTCGGGCTGGACTGCCCCTTTTGGGGTAGGACCAAGACTGATTTGCATATGGTTTTTCCCCTTCTGTAATGGCTTGGCAGGCTGAAAAACGATGGTCTGGAGGGTTGCCCAGAGCTTTGCCCGTGGTTATGATTAATTCAAAACCTTCCAGCCATCACCTTTCTGTTTTGTTAAGGTTTTCCTCGCGGCTGAATGTGGCTCTGTGGATTTGACACCTTTTTCAGGAGCTCAGAAAAAAGAATATTGCCAGTCAGATTCTCATTGCTACATTAGTCCAGCACTCTGGTGAAGGGACTTTTCGGACTTCATTTGTGTCTCTGGAGATCCAGCAGGATGCCCACGAAGTTTCAGCGAGATTCGGAAGACTATGCAACGCACAATGGCTCGAGGTCCCAGGGTGTTAGGGTATTGCAGCCCCGCAAGGTCCCAGCATGGTTTGGGATGGCTTAAAATGCAGGTCTTCTTGAGTCTAGTGGGTCTCACCTGGCTCTGGGTCAGGGTTGTCGTTTTCAGAGTCCCTAGGTCGATTGGAAGGAAGGGCTACAGCAGGCTCAGGTTACACAGAAGGCTCTCCGATCTCTGGAAATTGTCTCAGCCACTTTTCCTTCATCATCCTCTTTGGTTTTGGTTCCAGTGGTCGACTTGTCTTCAGCTTCCAGGTTCAGAATATTTAACAGGAACTACAGCACAACTTCTGCATTCTCCCCCTGCATTTCACAACAAGGGGTGGTCTGGTTGGCCAATCAGGACAGCCAGCCCCCCACGGGGATATTTCCCCATTCAGGCAAGGAGGAAGACAAAGGGCTTTGGAGTTTTGGACTCCGACCACACTTCCTGCCTTCACAGACAGACTGGAGCCTGGGCGGGGAGTCCAGCGTACTCCCGCCTAAGATAAAAATCACACAAAGGAATTTCCCGCCCTGGATGTCAGGGGTAGGAAGAAGGACAAGAACTACTAAAATGGTGAAAAACCAAGACAGGGACCATTTAAGAAAAATGAAGACCCTTGGGTGCCTTTACTGGAGTTGTTAACACAGCCCGCGGTAAGGGTGCACCGAATTAGTAAAAGGTATCACTGCCACCAGCCATTAAAGGTAAGCTTGTCCCTGTAACAGAATTGTTACAGTTTTAGTGTGAAAGAGGACACATTGCATCTCCCCAGCACCCCACATAAGGTCCTTTCTACCTTTGGGAACTGTAGTTCTCTCAAGGTTAGCGAGAGAAAGTTAAAAGGGGAGCGCCTAGGGCAACCTAGCAACAACAGGCACTTATTGCCAAAAAGTTGTCAAAGAGGACAACTTTAAAAAGACACTATGGAGAGTCTAAAAAATGACACCCATAAAAAGAGTAAAAGATATCTGTGAGTGTGGAAAAAGGCTCCCACTCACAGAGGTATAAGGAAAAAGAATCCACCAGTAAAGCAACAGGTTCTTGGGTTGACAGGTCAGGAAGATTTACCATTATTATGAAACTTTTACCTAACACTGCTCTGCCTGCGCTGCCAAATATTCTTAGGTGGTACAGCCTTATACTAAGAGTTGAGTTTTATGCTGCCTCGGATATGGTTTTATGAAGCCCTTAGTTGGACTTTAGAAAAACTTTCTTAACACACTTGCGAAGGCTTCTGATGATAGAATCTTTCTGCGGGAGAGCAGACTGCTTGATCCCAACAGCCCAAGTATCGAAGCACAGCACAGAAGAGGGTCTTTTAGGGATCAAAGCATACGGACAGGCAGGGCTTTGCCAGAACTTGGTTTAAGACAATGCTGGAAATGTTTGGAGGCAACCTTCAGGTCTTCAGCGCACTGCTCCTCTTTATAGGGGTCTTGGTTCCGAACGGCAATCTGGGGAATGGCTACAGTACTCCTCCTTGTATCGCAAATTTGGGCTCAGGGTGCCCCAACCGATAAATAGCAAGGACCTGCACCACTTTAACTGTCAAGGGCTGTCCAATCCTGTTGCCCCACATCTGTTTATCTATAGACATCAATCCCCTGGCTGGAATCTGGATTAGGACAAGATAGTCCCAACCCCCACATCCAGCCAGGATGCACACTTCGCCGCTTTGTCCGGGAAAACTCAAGGTTTTGCCCTGTAAAGGGCTTCCCTTACATTACATTTCCTGACCTGAGAAGGCAGGAGAAATGCCAAAGGAGAGGGTAAAAAAAACACATAGCATTGCTATTTTGAGTATAAGGTACTTGTGGTAAGTCAGACGTAGGAGACAGACAAGGACATGATTCAACCAACACTTTATTGGTAGTCTTAAAGAGAAACCTTCTCTAGTCCATATTACTAAGGTGGATTCCCTATGCTAAAAAACAGTAAGCTAGTGCTCATCTGGATGTCCCAAAACAATTGCAGTCCTCGGTCCAAAACCTAAGCTGACCTATCACTAATCAATTCTAGTAGAAAGAAAGAAGATCAAAAAGAATCCCAAGCATGTGCTTAGCTTAGAGTTACTCCACCCAGGGAACTTAGTGTAGACTTGTTTCTGGCCCCCATCAGTGGCGCATAATGTCTCTGAAAGTTTGTAGGTATGGTTTCTTCAAGAACAACAAAGTATCTCCAATGTTTAAAAAAAGAAAGTCGTTATTCAAACAGAAAATGTCACAAAAAAAAGTTCTATCAATAAGTATCCGACTCTTAGCCCGTCTCATGGGATAGTGCAACTTCCCGGGGTTGCTTCGTTAAGTCCACTTAAAAGCATGCAAGTCTCCGAGCCCTCGGGGAGGCTGCAGGCTCCTCCAGCCCGGTTTCACTCTTCCTCTTGTTTCTGCCAGTCCTGCGCTGTAGGCTTCTCATCTTGTCCCTCTCAGGGTATGAGCTCCTCCAACCCTTGTGTTTTCTTGGTTTGCCCCTCACGGGCTACAGATGTCTTTCACCTCTGCAGTTCGTTTTGTCCCTCGCCAGCTATATGCTTCTTCAGCTTTTGTGGTTTCTCAGTTTACCCCTCATGTGTGGTACACTTCTCTCGCCTCTGCGGTTCGGCATTAGGCCCCTCGTGGGTTACGGGCGTCTTGTGCCCCCTGTGGTTTCTCAGTCGCCTCTCGTGGGCTATATACTTCAGCCATGGTGATTTTTCAGTTCACCCCTCATGGGCTGTAAGCTTCTCTTGCTTCTGTAGTTCTTGGTTGGGGCCCTCATGGGCTATGGGCATCTCTCGTCCCTGTGGTTCCTCAGTACATCCTTTGTGGGCTGCAGCTTTTCTTGGTTTCCCCTTAAGAGAAGCTGTGGCAATGGAGTTTCCGGATGCTGGTTTCCTTCTCCTTCAGTGGTGGCAGTGCTCCATGTCACAGCGGCCCCATAGTGCTTGTGGTAGTGGTAGTGGGCACCACCGACCCCCTCTCCTTTTGGACTCCTGACTTCTGGCCCACTTCTCTTGGTCCGTTCCCTCTCCCATCTACCACTGTGAAAAATCTGGGGGTCCATCTATCCTCATCTCTATCGATGGCTGAGCAGACTGCGGCTGTCAGCAACTCTGGCCATTTTTAACTATGTGTGCTGCGGAAGGTTCTTCCTTTTTATTCCTACTCAATTCCATGTCCGATGGGTCGCCTCACTGGTTCTTAGTGCGGTGGACTACTACAACTCGCTCCATCTTGGCCAACCTCTCTATTTGATAAATAGACTCCAACTGCTTCAGAATGTAGCCGCAAGAGCAATCCACCACCCTCCACCTTGGCAGGGTCAGATTGGCCCCTCTGCCTTCTGGCCCGTGGCCGGGCCGAAATCGTGCCTGGGAAGTGGAGGCCGGTTTCTGGCCATGCCTGGGCCAGTTTGGAGGGAAAATAAAGTGGAAAAAAATATTTTTTCTTCAACATTTCTTTTCAACATTTTTTTTCTTTTCAAAAAGCCTTTCATCCTTCTTAGGTCGATAAATGAGTACAAACACAGGTCGGGTGATATTGTATGCATATTTGTTCTATAAAAAAGAGCTCAAGCGTAAGTGCTATACAATAACATTATCACTTGGCCTTGGACGTCTGCTTGGATTCACAGTAATTTAGTGTACTTAGGAACAATGCTATTTGATGCCACTTACTGTTTTGTCAAGGGTGAAAGGTCACATTTCATCGCTTCCCGGCATGTCACTTTGGGGTGGGGTCAAATGACATCACTTCCCCATGATGTCATTAGGAGGTCAAGGGTCATGAGGCAAGGGGTGGGCCACTTTTTTTTGGGTGACCGGGCCTATTTCTTGACTCAGTCCGACCCTGCAACTTGGGCTCATGTGTCCCCTTTGCTCAGATGTCTGGACTGGCTTCTGGTGGAGAAGTGGATTTTATTTAAGTCTCTCTGTATCATCCACCACGCTTTCTACAAGCAGGGAGCAGAATATCTCCAGGGAAAACGTCCTCAATATATTCCCGCTCACCTACTCCGGTCTTTGTCTGCTCTCTTGTTATCAGTCCCACGGATCAGACTATCCCGGACAGGAGGACGTGCTTTCTCTGTAATGGCTGCGAGGTCATGCAATAAACTTCCCCTCACTATACGAGCCATTGCTGACCAGCTTTCTTTTTGTCTCTCACTGAAGAAACTGCTCTTTTAGGCCCTTGTTCTCCGCAGCCGCTCCTCTTGAGGCTTCCAGCGCCAAGATGCCCTTTGATCGAACGCACGCTTTATAAATAAATATAACAAACTAACAAAAAGTGTTACAAACAAAAATGAAACTAAGGGTGACGTGTGCTGCAAAAAAACAAAAGGAATCTCACAAAAGGGAAAGGGTCACTCTGCACTCGTAGTCTTATGAACTGACTATTGCCCCCATAAGAGACGAGTGAAGCAAGGAAAGGAAAGCAAAACAATGTTACTTACCTGCAAAGGTCAGGGCACGGTTCAAGCCATAGCAAACATTTGAGGGTTTCCATTGATAGCAATAGAGAGAAAGTTGCACACAAAAAAATATTTCATCTCATAGTCCAAAACATCTGAAGAGCAAAAGGTTGCAAACTCCTGCTACTGCATGACACTACCGTGAACCGCCTGTCAGAAGGCAGAGAAATTGGCATATTGAATTACCATGAGACGTTCATCTGTCAACTTCTACGTTTATATAAGCATCACTGACTGGAGAGAACGGGGGTACAATGATTACTTTGGGAACAGTATTTAGAATGTATGCTTCATAGACACATTTAAGTATGTATGGGCCCGCTCTGGATCTTAACTTGAAATTCCTAGGTTTGACACAAGATATGTTACAGGTTCTTTTCAGCTCCTGATCTACTCTCTCTTCATTCTTGATCCACTAAATAAGTTCAGGGGCTGCATTTGCCCAGTGTGTTTTGTACCATACAAATGTTATTAATAAAATAATGTATACCGGGAAGAGCCAAACCACATACCATCAGATGATACAATGTATTCCTTCATCAACATCTGCACTTTTTCACAGTAAAGCTTGATCAGGCAATTGTGGAATGCTGAGCCCGTCTCATCCCAAATCTGAATAATGTGTTCCTGGAAGGAAGAATGATCAAGACATTGCTCATTATATTAGACTTTAAAGATTGCTGGCAATGGTGCCATTATATGCGCTCACTGGCGGAATAAAAGATTACGTTTTCACTTTCTTTAATCAAGAGTCAAGCATCACCCAAGGAAAATAAGACTTGCAACTGCCTTCTTCCAAATGAAAAAAAGACACAGTGGTGCTCTGATCAATTCAACAAAAGAAGGGAAATGCATTTGGGATAAATGGTTAGTAAAGGCATGGCCAAGCATCTACTCACCAGGTAGGGAATAGCCAGATGTCGGAAATTCTCCATCAAAAAATGCAATACCTCGTCACGTGGGAGGGCCTCAACCTCGGTGAGATCTTCTGTAAATATCTGCCAAAGACATGAAGGCCATTATGACCAAGAACTCTGCACGTACATTAACTGCAGAAAGAGGGAATTTTCAGCAAGGGCTATGAAAAAGCCTAAAAGGCAACCTAGAATATCTGAAAAAGGTGTGATCATAAATAGTGATAGATGATTTACTAAAGTGATACTGCTTGGCTTACCAAAAAGGGCTGGTATTCATGCAGCACAGGCACTTTAGCTTTCCCCACTGCAGTATTAAGGATCTAGCTACACAGGGATACCAGCTTTTGTTTTGTTTGAAATAGACTACATGAGCTCATTATCAGCAGAAACATACAATCTAGTTGAGCCTTAGCCTATAGCCATATAATATGGGGTTGGGAGGGGGTTTTGGGGGATTGGTGGCTTAGAAATTGGAGAATGAAGGAGAAATGGCACTCAATCAAAAGGTACTTAGGGAATCTGCCACTTGTGTTTAATATATCACTATGTGGCAAGCCACATGTTAAACCCTCACATTTGAAGAAATAACACTTCAATGGTGAATATGCAAGAAACCTGTGGATTACAAAGCTACGCTGGACTGCATCGTTTTGAGTAGTCATGAGGCAGAGTGGATATTGGATTTTTGTATTCTTGTGCTCACAGAAAGAAGCATACACATTGTTCTAATCAGGTCTTGCATGGCTCTCCTCAAAATGCCAACTAAATCATACATTGACCACCAAAACGACATGGATCAAGCTAAAACGAGACAAGCTCCATAAACAAACCTTTAATCCATCCTCTGGAAAGTCCCGAAGAACCCATACAGAATAGGGGAACACCAAGGCTAGGTTATCAGTCCCTGGAAAAACACAAATGAAAAGAAATTAGCTGCTGGAATAAGGGGCCTGAAGATGCTCACAGATTTCAAGGGAAATTCTGATGCATAATAAGGTTCCAATAGTCTAAAGACTTTCAATGGTGCTAAACCCACCATCCTCAGAAAATCTGCTTTCTGCCACCGGATATACAGCTACCAAACACAGCATTTCATGTTGGTTGTACATTAGAACTGTCCTGTTGCAAAGGTTAGGAACTGCTTCAGAAGGGCTCATATCAACCCTCATCAGCCACAGTACATGTAATGTGCAATATTTGTTGAACGATGAGAATAGGTGTTGTGACTAAATGTTTTTTTTATAGGCTGTAGAGATCTGAGGGACGTTTTACTGGCTAAAACTTTGGTCTACAGTCTTTATTCATTTGTAAAGTCACCCTCAGATAAAGTATGGCAACAAGAAATGAAGCTGTATGTTCAGCAAACAACTGTACTCTGATAAAACATTTAAGAACCATTCTAGATTGCAATAAGCAAAAAGTGATTCACTTCCAAATGCTCTTTTATTTTAATGTTTTATGCTGTAGCATGCTATTGGGAAGAACAAACCACTATTTACCAATCAAAAAGGATGGTTTAAATTAGGTTGTAGTCGCCCTTCTTCAGGGTTTCCATGCTGGCTCACCTTAATGGGCTCTTTCTAACACTTAGAAGCAGAGAATCCAACCAATAATGTCGATGCTTGGGGAGGCATAATGCAGTGCTCCTGCAGTTTGAAAGCCAGTGAACTGGAGACCGTGATCAGCAGACATAATCCTGGAGACACATGGGTCTGCACATCACAAATCTGAGAGGACAAACTAGCAGAGTTTAACTGACAGTCCCTCAGGGCTGAGAAGCCGGGACAAGCTCTTATTGTCCCTGCATCTGAACCTCAGAGGGGGAGAGCTGCATGAAGGGGGAGCCAGTGAAAACATTATTCAATGTTCACAACTGACCAGAGCTATGTTGGACACGCAGGCAGTAGGAGGGGCTGTGGCACTGGCATGTAAGTGGGAGCTCTTATAAAATTACAGACGAACATGACAGTGGAGAAAGGCGAGACTGCAGGGATCCTTGGTATGATTATAGGCCCGAGTTCTACCAGTCACTCCAAAGGCCTACTGACTGACTCACTCCCATCATGAAAGATGATTTGAAGCCACAAAGTAATAGGCCTTGACATTCTCCCGATAGGTATCCTGCGTATTTGGGGGTCGGACAAGGTACTGAAGATTTCTCCTTTTAGTGAGTTTTGGGCACAGTCCTCTGGTGACAGATGTGTTACCATCTAGCTTAAAGGAAGGCCACTGTTACTCACCAAATTGAAAAAACAGATTCTCTAATCATAGGAGCTGTGGTAGAGCAGTCAAGCTCTACTCAAGCGAAGGTGGGAGGCTGGTAGTGAAGTACAGTTAGTCCATATGCTTGAAATCCCTGCTGCTGCCTGTGCTGCGCTCAGCTCATCAGTGTTTCCAGCCTGTGTTGAGGAGGCTGGAAACACACTGGGCAAAGCAACATTTCCGTTTACCGAGTGTGTAGAGAAATAGTAATGTGGTATGCCCAGCATGAGAATATTTAATGACTGGACAATACCTCCGAAACTTTGCTTCCCACTCTAAATTATAATCATTTGCTTAGTCACATTTTATCGGTGGAGGTGCCGAGTTCGACTGAATAGCCAGATGTTAGGGAGAATTCTCATAAATGTGCTAATTCCCTTCACCTTAGAGACCCCCAGCAGCTTTGTTGGATGGTGAGGACTTGATTTTTTTTACCTGGAACGAGTGCACGCCTTTTTTCCCACTCATGTATTTTGATGTATGTTTTACTCTTGTGTTCTTTGATTATGGAGTTTTAGATAATTCCATAGGCATCATCTTTTCATGTGTGTCACACAGCACCTTCAGTGCAGTGACACAGGGATGTCTTTTAGACCTCCACAAGGTTTAAATACCTTCCCTGGGATAAACTACTGTTTCCCAGAGAATGTAAGGTTAAATTGACTTTACTAGTCTTTTTAAATTCCTAGACCCAGCACACACTATCTTCCTATAGAGTGCTGGAGGGGTTACCTAGTATCCCCTGTGTCTAGAAACTCATGTAGCAGTCAAATGCTACCCTTTCCTATCGAAAGGGCTGGTGGCAGTGGTTTTACAACAAACGACCATGATTTTTCCCGACCGCGAACAACGGTAGCTAAAAATCACAGGAGCCATGTTTTTCAATATGGCGCCTTAAACCCCTTTGTTTAAACAAGTCCCGGTCTTTTTGCGCCACTTCTTTTTGGAAAGGTCCTTCTAGTGTTTGCCTCTGCACGCCAAACTAGCTCTGGTCCCTTTGTTTCTATGCCTTTGGCGAGTTTCAGGACTAGTGTCTGGGGTGGGCAGGAAGTGAGGGAGGGGGCCCGAAACTCCCTGTGCTTAGTCTCCCAGGAGACCCAAATGCACTCTGGCCCGATTGGCTGGCTGACTGTCTGGCAAGGACAGCCACCCTGCTGGGTGAGTGGCAGCTAGGCTGGAATGAAAGGGAAAAACTGTTTAAAAGGCGAGTCTCTTGGACTGGAAAGCAGAGTCAACCACTGGAACAAAAAAAACAAAGACGAGCTGGAAGAGGACGGCTGCTGCAACTCCTGGACCGTTGGTTTGCCCAGTGAAGCCCTGCTGCAGGTCCGAATTGCCAAGTTCATCTCGACAGAGAAGCCCCTTCAAGGACGACTTCTTCCTTTGAGTTGGTGGGACCAATCAAATCGTAAGACACCTGGATACCATTCTCGAAGCTAGTTAATATTAACCAGGGAGCGGGACACCAGTTTGTGTGCTTGAATTACAGCTATTGGAACTGAAGTTACTCCATTTTGTCCGTGTTTTTCAACGATCCCGTGCAGGACCGGAGTCCCCCGACGTCCTCCTTCTTGTCCCCACGACTGAGGCTCAGGAACAGTGAGATCTGCAGGAACTGCCAGGAACCAACGACTTCAGCTGCCTCTTGTTCTTCATATTAAGGTACTGTGCCAAACCGATTGAGAGAACTTACCTCTTGCAGTGAAAGTTTGTGGGACTTTCCCAACTTGCAGGCCTAATCAGCTTGTGACCCAACGTATGATTCTTTTTTCGTACAAACTACTTCTGAGAACTTTGAGAACAACTTTACTGTTTACTTCAAGAACTGCTCTTTCCTATCCAAGACACTAGTCCATTGACTTTGGCCTAGTCCTATTGAATTGAATCGAGTCCTGTAGTGAACTAAAACTATTTGTACTGCCTAAGAAAGTATTTGTGATCTATTCTGCTAACTTTTTACTTCCATTGAAAGTAACTGAAATGCCATTTTGCTCCTATTTCAGGAAGCCTAATTTGTTCAGAAACCTATTGGTTTGGTATTGAAGTGTGTTTGTGTATAATATTAAGTTGCCTCCTTCTAGTGAATGTTTTGTAAATGATTGTGTAATAAATTAATAAGTGTTTTACCTAGAAACTTTGAGTGTAAGTGTCTACTTGAACCACTGTGATTGTAAGACCTCTCTGTAACATCCTTTTACTGCTCACATTCCCTCTAGAGATAAGCCTGGCTGCTCAGCTCGCTACCACAAACCGTGTAGTACAGACTTATACCAAAAGTTGGTTTTGCTTACACCTGTAGTCCTAATTGTATGTGGTGGTCCCAGAGGGTACTGCATGCAATTCTGCGGTTTATAGTCAAAAAGTCGAAAACATAATGTCGAATAGCAAAAATGTCGAAAAAAAAATGTCGAATGTAAAAAAGTCGAAAAAACATACATATAATAGGAAAAGTCATAATTTCGAAAAAAAAATGTCGAAAAAAAATTGAAAACCCAAAACACTTTTTTTTGTTTTACCCAGATAGTAACATTTATTATGGGGGGGGTCCCCCCCAACCCCCCCATCCCAAACCCCTACCCCAACCCCCCCCCCCTCCTCCCCATCCCCCCACCCCCCATAGATATACCTTTAATTATTTTAAAAAAATCTTTAATATAATATTAAATAATTAATTATTTAAAAAACCATCCCAAACCCCTATCCCCAACCCCCCCCATCCTCCCCATCACCCCCACCCCCCATGGAAATACCTTTAATTATTTAAAAAAAAAAGTTTAATAAAATATTTATTATTAACACATAAAATCGAAAAAAGTCGAAAAAAGTCGACATTTTTGTTTTTCGACATTTTTGTTTTTCGACTAAATATTTTTGACATTTTTACTTTCGAATATATTGTATTCGAAATTATGACTGGATACCCAATTCTGCCTAACACCATACTTATCTCAAGAGGGGTAAATGTTAGCTGTAGAGCTGTAGCATCGAAATCCACACATAAAAATATCCAAACAACAAGGTTTTCTAGTAAAATAATGTTTTATTTATTTAACTGTTAGTTTTAAATAAGCATTCTTTAAAAAGGGCAATGTGCAACAATTGAAATATACTTCATAACACGTTCTCAGAATCAAGATAAGCAAATAGATACTCTTTAGAGATGCTTCATACACACTTCCTACACCCTGAGGTGACTTCAATTACTAGGACAGTATTGGCATTTATATATCACTTTTGCAATGGTAAAATTCAGAGGTTGTGAAAAGGGAAGGTTAATGGAAGGAAAAAGGTTAACAGGTTCTCATTGCATGTGAGCATTTTTAAAATCCTCTAATGAAGTCTAGATAAAAACTTTTCCCAGCAATAACGGTTTCAAACAAGTTACCACCTATGAGGGACAGTTAGAATCACAGTCATTGGGACAGACGAGTCTGCAGGTAGCCAAGACAGCCAAAGTCAATTTGAACAATGTCTATGGAGCTGAGGCACTTCTTAGATAGCACAAAAGTCTCGCAAAAAGTTAGAGAGTTTGTAGAAAATCACTGTTGGGCCACAAGCTGTTAGGCGTGTGAGGGTCAGATGTGATCAACTGCAAAAAACAGCTACTGCAAGTTTCAAGGGAGATAATGCAAGTTACAGACAAAGAGGTAAGTACCCCTTAGTCAGAACAGTACCTTAGGTTAGAAGATATCCAGCTGGCATCTTTTCTGGTTGCAGACTTGCAGAACCTGTGTTCCTGGGCCTCAGTCGTGGGGACAAGAGGGAGGATGCCTGGAGGTCTCCTGCACAGCAGTTCGGAGGTCGGTTGCAGCTACAGGCTCTTTTCAGTTCAGCGGCACTTCACGGTTTCAGCTACCGGTAAATAGCACCACCGCGGATCTTGGACACTTGATGGACTTTCTTCGCTCCTTAAGTCCAGCACTCTGGTGATGTGACTCGAGCTTGAGTCATCCTACTTCGGGAGGGTCCTTAGGATCTTCCTGGGGCTCTGGTCTGGCTTAAAGACGATGCTCTCGACTATGGATTTCTTGACCCCGGCACTCGGTTGCAGCAGTAGCAAAGAAGTACAGCCAGTTGGGGAAGGTCCTCCAGCAGAGTTAGTCTTGGGGTTAGTTGGTACCACTAACCCAAGGGAAGAAGTCGTCCTCTCCGGAGCTTCTCTAGTCTATTCGGAAAAGCAGTTTCAGTACAGCAGCAGGGATTCACTGGGCAGTTCAACGGTCCAGGAGGATGCAGCAAGCCTCTCGTCACAATTCCTTCATCGTATGTTTCGTCCAGTGGCCGGCTCTGTCGTCACTTCAAGAAGCCCCACCTTGTATGCAGGTTTCTCCCATTCATGCTCAGCCTAGCTGTCACTCACACAGCAGGGTGGCTGTCCTGCAAGGACAGTCAGCCAGCCAGCCAATCAGTACTGGGTGCATTAAGGTAACCAAGGAGACTAAGGACAAGGAGTTTCGGGCACCTCCATCACTTCCTGTCCTGCCAGATGCACTGGAGCAAGAGGCGGGTTTCAGCACTGAAGCCAGCCAAAGGCAAAACGAACAAAGGGACCAAACCTGGTTTGGCACGCAGAGTAAATCTCAAGAGGGACGTTTACAACAAGAAATGGTAAAAAAAAGAAGGCTGGGGCCATTTTGACAAAATGGGCACACATGGGTGCAATACTGTAAATGAGGAAAAAGGGACTAAGTAACCCCCTCCTCCCCCCAGCACTCCACATAAGATGGGGTGTGCCAGATCTACAGAGAGAAAAGGTAAGTAAAGTCAATTTCACTTTACTACACTTGGGAACAGTAGTTCACACAAGAGCAGGTATTTAAACCTTGAGAGAGCACTGAAGGTGCTGTGTGTCACCATACAAAAATTAGATGCCAGACTCCAAAAAGCAAAGAGAATACAGAATTCAAATCCAGTCAAAATACACGAGAGAGTGAGAAAAAAGGTCTCACTCACTCCAGGATAAACATTGAAAGTCCTAAAGTCCAGCAAACGAGCTGGGGGTCTCTAAGGTTGAAGGGAATTAGCACTGAAATGAGAATTCTCCCCAACAGATACCACAAGCTTTATACAATGATTCCTTTGATATTTTGGGTGGAACTGCATCATTATCAAAACACTTGCTTACAATGTTGAGTGAGAAGAAATAGTTTCCCTGAAAGGAAAGAGGCCTTTCTTTGTGCCAGAGGTTTGAGTCTGCTTTGGGAGGTCTTCAGACTCTTAGGTGGCGAGGCGGTGTCAGTATTGCCATGCAAGGTTTCAAAATGGATGTAGGCAAGGTTACTGTTATAGGGCCGAACTGCCCTCATGAGCTAAAGAGGGCGGGGAGACCTAGAGCCAAAAAAGCTGGCCTGTGGTGCAGCACTATGATTGACCTTTTATGTGACAAGATCGGGCAAACCGGGGATCCTCACAGTACCGCCCCAATATCCACTGGATCGTGAAGGCCCTGATACACCGACATCCTAAGATATATATGTATATAATGTTATATATGATATACATAAGATATACCAAGTACTCTAATTAAATCAAGAGAACACACAAGGATATGGTCGAGGCACCTCATCCCAGTTTTTTTTGTTTTTTTAATTTTTTTTATTTGGTGTTTTTCGATACAAGATATCTTTACAACAATTCTTAATATTATTTCATAAGTTTACAAAACGTTTTGTTAAAAACACATACCTAAAAACATCGTCGCATAACCGTGGTGTTTTATTATAATCTAAATACGATAACCAACAAAACATCATTACAATATCACATCACCACCAATTGCAGGTTATGTAACTAAATTAAAATCAGTAATTTTTCCATTGAAATAACCTGGTTTTGGTATATTCATTCTTCTATTGGATTCACTAAAATCGTATTAACTAATATATCGCAATGGTCATTCACCGCTCCATTTTTGCCTGAATTCTTGGACATCAGATTCTTCTCAATTTCATGCAACAGTTGTGTTAAATCGATGATCATAGACATACGATAATCCCACATACACTGTATCCAGAGCATTTCACTTTGGTAGGCTGTTGATACATTTTGATATTTCAGCAAATTGTTTTGCCGTGCTTTTGCAAAGAAGGCGCAATGTAAGACAAGATGTTTCTTTTTGAGCGTTACTACAAAATCTACATCCTTCATCTTCTAAATCGGAACAGTTGAGCCAGTTCTTAGAGCGCTCTAAAGTTGGAATTAAGTTAAATTTAAACCTCATGTACGTTATGCGCATTTTGTGGCCAGGACACTGTCTCAAGTATGGCAATGGTGGTGATCGTTTATGCCGAAATTTTGCATACTCCTTGTGTGAATTATATTGCCCGATTTTATCTGAATTCACTGCCCAATCGTATTGTATTAGTCTTGCCTTTACAACCTGAGGACGATTTATTAGATCTTCCCTTTCCATGGCTAATTGTGCAAGATTTTCATCACACCTTTTCCCTTCATCTGCTACCGAAGCCGGATTTCCCTTTTTTAGCATTTTTCCAAGATCTTCATAAAGGGAATTTGGCAAAGGGTCTAGGATTTTTGCATGAGACGCAAGCTTGCGCCATAGATGTTTGGTAGCTAATGATGTCAATCCCAGTTCGTGTATAATAATCGAATTTGGTAGTGACATAGGCAAATGTAAAACTTTCTTCCATATTTTTCCTTGGATTTTGTTTAATATAGAACCAATTTCCAAGTAACACAGGTCTAAGCCGTATATGATGATTGCTTCCACTTTAAGCTTGTAAAAATCTATCAATGGAATTAAGGAGAAGTTACAGATTTTTGAGTAGATTAATTTCATTTGTGCGATCAATGGCATCGCTTTGATTGAAATTTATTTATTCCATTTGTCAATTGAATCAGAGTTGTTCAAGTTATAACCCAAGTAAATCATGCCCAAAGCACGTGGAATCAAAAGACCCTTTATTTTCCACTGGTATCTTACAAGCTTTCTTTTGTTTGAGAATACCAATATGTGTGATTTATTCGGGTTTAGCTGGAGGTTGCGCTTCTCACAGAATTCAACTAAACATTCAAGTTTATTTTGCAACCCAAACGGAGTAAGATCAAACATTATCAAGTCGTCTGCAAAAGCTAGCCAATCCAAGCAAAGATCCCCTACTTTGATCGCAAATGAATTACACATAGACCAAATTGACGCTATTTCAGATAGATACAGGTTGAACAGTGTGGCTGCAAGGTTACAGCCTTGCTTTACACCTATAAAGGTAAGAATGGGTGGTGTTAGCGAGCCTTCCTTATCGATCTTGATCCTGTAACTTGTGTTGTGTTGGAATGCATAATGATCATAGCTATCAGGTACGATGGAATATGAATGTCCTGCATCCTTTGCCACAACTGTTGTCTAATTACAGAATCAAAAGCCCCGGATATGTCAACAAGCGCCATATACATATACAGTGGCCCATGATCTTTCTTTCTAGATATTTTCAGTAAGTGTGCCAACAGGGTTGCATTCAACTGTGTACCCATGCCTTTACGAAACCCAATTTGAAACCGCGAAAGGATTTTCTGTTTTAGGATGAAATCATTTAAATCCTTCAATATTAGGGCAGCAAAGATCTTTGCAGAGATGTCGATTAGAGCTATGGGTCTGAAGTTGGAGGGGTCGTTCAAAGGACCCTTTTTGTGTAGTGGAATTATAATCGCGGATATCCACGACTCTGGTACTCTCTTTGCTTTAAATACACATTCCAACCTCCTTGGGATGATTTTTGCCCATAGTTTCAGGTCGTCCTTTAAGACGCACGGTGGAATACCATCCGGCCCAGCAGCTTTAGAAGGTTTTAACTTTGCAATTATAGAGAGGATGTCATTCAATCCCCAGGGACATATAGAGGGAATATTTATAGCCAGATCCGGGGTTAGTAACCCACAAAATTTCTGTGGCATAGCATATTTGGATTCATAGATTTTACACCACACTTCTCCGCTTACTGCAGAGCAAAGATCTGGTTTTCCTTTCAATAATGGGTCCTTCAGTATTGCCCAAGTTTCCCTTGAGTTTTTGCCAATTAAGTTTTGGATCATTTTTTGGTTGGTTTCGATAAATGAACCAATCTTCAGGTGTTTGACATCGTTTCTATAAGTTGCAAGGATTTTCTTTTTCTCAGTTGCATAACCCCCTATATTAATGGATAATTTCAACAGTTTACGGATTTCGCTGTTTTTTTGTTTTTTCCTTAATGCAATTTCTGCATTAAAACTCTTCTTGTAGTCAAACTTTTTGGCTGTTGAGCTTTTCTCCACCAAAGTGTCAAGATGCCTGCGTATCATTCCAACATTTTTCCTTTCCCAAATGTTAAGATCAGAACTGGACAACGTTTCAACATTAGCTTTTACCATATCTCTGTTAACCAGATAGTTTAGCTGCCTATATAATCTAGCATTCCACCTAATGGAAAGTGCCTTGCGATCGATCTCCAACAATGACAGTACGGGCTTAGCTTCATACATTGGTAAACTACACTCAAACAGACACTCCAAAATGCAATGATCGCTTAGATGTGATTGAATAATATTACAATTTGTGGCGAATTCAGCCAGTGAGTTCGAGGTTACTAGGTAATCTATTGCTGTGCGTTTTCTACCACGAGCCCAAGTGTATGCATTCTCTTTTTGTGCAAAGGGCACAACTTGCAATTCCCAATCACTCAAAAACTCCCTCCATATTTGCCCCCTTTCAAAAGCCAATGTTTCATAATAGGAT
This sequence comes from Ambystoma mexicanum, assembly GCF_040938575.1. Taxonomy (NCBI): domain Eukaryota; kingdom Metazoa; phylum Chordata; class Amphibia; order Caudata; family Ambystomatidae; genus Ambystoma; species Ambystoma mexicanum. Next base: position 168,024,569 of record NC_090940.1, read on the forward strand.
CCTATGGCATCCTCCACAGCGTACACCTGTAAATTAATCAGGACCTGTAGACCTTACCTCTCTAAAACCAACTGCATCTTGCTAGCCAACGCATTAGTAATGTCCAAGCTGGACTATTGCAACGCCCTCTATGCAGGTGCCAACAAATCCATTATAAATAAAATGCAAATCCTTCAAAAATAACGCCCCCAGAGCAGCCCTTGACATACCCCGTAGAGCACACATTTCCAACATCAGGAAAGACCACCACTGGCTTAAAATCAGCGACAGAATCCTGCTCAAGACACTGTCGCTCACCCACAAAGGGCTCAACCACGCAGCACCCCCTTATATTTCAGCTAGACTGTCCAGAAAAACCTTTAGCCACCACACTAGGGCTACCAACCACTTCTTGCTCAAAATGCCTAGATTTAGACGATCTAAAGCGGGTGGAGCAAGCTTCCCTGTCAGAGCTGCCCAGGCCTGGAACGCACTGCCCACTGCACTGAGAGCTAGCCTACCCTACTCTAACTTCAGATGGAAGGTAAAAAACTGGCTCTGGTCCAACGACAATTAACTCACGCGGCACCCTACAGCTTTGATACCCTTGTACCCTAGTCTAAGACAATGCTGATGCTGCTTTCTCCCTTCTGACCTTGTACATTCTTGTAATACTGTAATATGCTAGCTCTTCACTCCAACTGCTTGTACTGACTTGTATGTATTGTATTGGTTTGATTTTTATCCTATGTATTTAACCTAAGCTTAAGTAACCTTGTACCTGCTGCGCCCGGCTACCCTCAGGTTTGGTGCGCATTATCAAATAATAAACTAAATATCTGATTTCAACATTATTTTGTTGAGGTTTGAATTGAAATCGCCACCCATAATGATCTGTGCATTCGGAGCGTATGTTGCCACTTGTAAAAGAACATGGTTAACTTTTTCGATAATAGAGTCTAAGGTTGTTGTTGCTGGGTTCCAATACAGTGCAACTATAATCAGCTGAGTAAGCACCCTGACGTTAAATGTCACTTCCACCGCCAATATATCTGGAGATGAATAGATTTGGAGCAGATTGGATTGATATAAATGTCTCACCAGAATTGCGAGGCCTCCAGATGGACGGCCTTAATGACCTTTTATCGCACGAGAACAAAAAGCTACATATCCTTCCAGATAAATATCTTGGGTCGCCATGGTTTCCTGCAAGATGATTATTGCTGGTGATTGTACATCCAATGTGTTCTGAAACCATTTCTCAAAATTATTAAAGCCACTGCAATTCCAAGAATTTATAACCACTGTATCATTTTATTGTTTTTCTTTGGCTGGCATATTTCTTATTAGATTTTTCATCAGTGGTTCAAGCCATGTCAGGCTTGTCACAATCTGGGCAACGGATTCAGATTGCAATCTGATTTTTTCATGTAGGGTTGCAAGCTGGTTATCATGATCTTCAATGTGGGTGTTGTTATGAGGAGCAGATGGCTGATATTAAACAAACAGTGTGGCATTTTCCAGGGAGTTAAACAGTGATAACTCATAACCAAGCAATTGGAAATCCTGTATGTGTTTCCATATTAGTGCGGCGATGATAGTGTTCTGGTATTTGCATAATATTCGACCGTTTGAGGCATACGGTAGACAAACCCAGTCTATATCGTTAGACACTAAGTTGCGCAGTGCAGGTATTTGATGAAAAACTTTCATCAATGATGTTCGAATTAAGTTTGGTTTGTCTACCTTTGTTGGGTCCAGCGTCCATCCCATTACCAATTTCATCTCGGGCCCTATGGTATTATAGAATGACCATTTATCCCCGCTCTCTCCTTCACGAAAAGGGGTAGGCAATATGGACTGCCGATTTTGCTGTGCATCAGGGGCTACCTTCATGTGTTGTGACTTAGTAAAATCAGGATCCTGAGTGCCTACAACTTCATTCGCAACTTGACTATTCGCATTGTGAGTACTTCTATCCGGTAAAGAACTCACAACATAACAGTCAGCACTAGTATCTGTAGTATTTGGTGGTTTTTGAACTAGATCCGTTATTTTTTTGTCTATTTTTTCGAAAAAGCGTTGTAGCTGCGTTTGTATAAGGATAGGTGATGATAGCGCATTGTCATCTTTTATGTTTGCAACTTTAGATTTTGGTATCTCATCTGGTATATTTTTTTTTACACTCCTCTCAATACTAAAAGGAAACATGTTTTTGTGACCCAGTATCGGCTATACCCAAGACAGCCTGACTTTCGATGTTTAGTTGCGTTATATCAATGTTGTTATCTTCCTTAATAATGCTTTTGTTATTCCTTTTTTGCTGTTTTTGTTTTTTTTAATTCTGTTCTACCAATGTCTCAGAGTTTTTATTTTTCATTTTTTCTTTGTTATTTTGATTCATCTTGAGCCCTGCTTGGGTTAATGGATTTTGGAAGCTTGCATTTTTTTGTTTTTTCAAAGCTTTAGTATGTAATTTTTTAGCTTTTCGGGACATAAAGAATGTACTATGAGTACTATTTCCTCCTTCAGTTGAATCGCTAATACATTCCTGACCACTCTGCATAATCTCTGAGTTCAAATCAATCAGATCTGTAAGCACAGAGGGACTATCAGGGGTATGTGTGGCTGGGGTTAATATTGGCGCCTCCATTTTGTTAAGTACCTCTGCCATCCTCTCCGGAGGCATTAGATTTGCAGCAAGGACAATCTTCTCTAACGCCAATATTCTTTCATGCTGCAATTTCGCTATCTCCACATATGGTGGAAGCGGATTTGCTGGTGCGTTTTTTACATCGGTTGTTGTGTTTGTTATAGCCGAATCATTCAGCTCCACATACTCAGTTTGAGAAGCTGAAGATTTCATATTGTATGATTTCCCAGCTTTGATCTCTGTTGCTATTGCTTCCAACTTTTGAGTATGAAAGCGTTTCTCGCTCATATGTTGCTCAGCCCAAAATACATGACATTTTTCCTGGGCCATCAAAAAGCCCTCTATTTTACACAATCTTGAATTGATTTCTGATGTTGCTAGGCTCAGAGCACCAATCGCTCCATGCGTAAATTCGTGCCCCTTGTCCAGCAAATTCAGTATCCTGGTCAAGACAGGAAAATTCTGTAATTCTTGGGGATTTAAATCCACTAAAGTCTCTTCCAGTGGGAATAGCGGAAGCGATGAATTTGGTTGGCGAGATTTTCCTGAATTGTTTTTTGGCGTTATAGGATCGCAACCCAGTACTGGTGAATGTGAGTAATTTGTATCAGAGGGATTGTATTGAATCTCGTGAGCGGGTGAGCTGGCAGAGTGTTTAAGATCCCGAGCCCCCCATCCTCCTTTGCTCTTTTGCATTTCTTTTAATTGATTTAAATTTTCTGCTATAGCTGCATGGAAATGAACTTGTTCCCTAAAGCCCCTTGACTCAGCAGCAGGTGTTGAGGGCCCATTCGAAAGGCGTGTTCTACCATGGAGTTCAGCTAGAACAACTGGCGCAACGAGCGAAATATCAATAGCTGGCATGTTCTCATCATCATTTACCGCTCTCAATATTGAGCCATCAGTAATGGGTACATTATGAATTAGCTTGGGTGGGTGGGTTATACTTCCATGCACCTCCCTGTGAATTTGGGCCACTATGTTTACCTCGTTTTCAGTTTCTGCAGTTGTAACTTGTACTGATTCTGGCGTAGGTAAAATGGGCACGTTTGAATTTACTGGTGACTTCATATAGGTGCTAATACACGGTTTCTCATTTATGCCCTTTCCCTTTTTCTTAATTTGGTTAACTGTTTCGTGAATGGGCTCCTCATCTGACATATTACCCTCAGACAAGGTTGAAGGGAAACCATTCAGGCATCTCTTCCCATTACGCAATTTCTTAACCATCTTAATGCAAAAAACGCCACCAAGCTCCACCTGATCAAGACAGTGCTTACCACCTGATATAGAGCCACTTCACAGCGTGAGCAAAAACAGACACCCCAAAGAGCAGAATCGCACCCCGCGACGCGCACCGCGAACAGCAAACAGTACTTGTCCGGTACTTGGTGCGCGTCGCAGGTGCGCGAGGCTGCCAGTATTTGAGGTCGCAGAGCGCGTGACTCGTCAGAGGGGGGCGTGGCCACCACAACAGGAAGGACCTTTACAGGGAGAGGTAAGAAGAAGAAGAAAAAAAAAAGAAAAAAAAAAGACGATATTAACAATGGGCACCACAACACTGCAGGATGACAAAAGCATGTGTGCACAGATATTTACACACAAGCCGTAAAGGGGCAGTGTGTGCAGCGCACAAGTTGTAAAGAGCACAGTTGTGTAATACACGAGTTGTGAGGCACAAAGAGGGGAGAGCACGCTCTGTGCGGCACAGGGTTATGTTAATAGACAGTCACCTTAGAGTCAGGCACATTGGTGCACCCGTGAAAGACTTCCTCCAGGGAGTGTTTTAGAGTGCTGTAACAAGTCCGTGGAGTTCAATCCACACAATCCAATCCAATTGATTGTGTGGATTGACACAAACACACAATGATATGGTCGAGGCACCTCGTCCCAGTTTTACATTTGGCAGGTCAAAGCAACGCATCCGAAATGTCCAGGTGCCACTCACCCAGGCGCTGAAGGTATTGCACAGTCCTTTCATGTCCCTTCAATGGTGAGTTCGCTTTTTTGGACTGATCCACAAGCACCTGAAGAGCTGCAAAAGGCAGAAGAAAACATTTTGGTAAATATTTTACATCTATTCCTTAAAAAGCTCCTATGAATTTTAAAAAGAGCACAAATCAAAATTCTTCAAATAATGTTATGCAAATTCAAAGTGTTTCACTTTAAACATTGTTCGGGATGTCTCCCCTGTCACAAAACGCCATTCGAGACATTCACCTGCTTCACCTTTTTAGGCCTCTTTTGCCTACATCGAACACTATTGACAAACAGCTTTTGGGGTACCTTTACCTCCTTGAAGCTTGAGCAGCTTCTCCTTGAATGCCTACCCATACTCGCTTTCTCTTCCTTCATCTTAGGTCCCTACATTTCAAGGAGAAAGAGAGGAAGTATAAAAGTGCTACGAAGGGAGGAACTGGGTCCATAAGGAGAGAAGCATAGCATAATTTGCTAAACAAATCATTGCAAGTTCCCTATCAAATTTTGCAGTGTGGGATAGGGTCAGGTTGGCTTGTGCAACATCAGTTTTTTCTGAAAACATTAATTCACATTAATTTGAGACAGGATTTTATTCAAACCAAGGTGCACTAAAAAAGGTGTTTTGGTGTTTTGGATCAATATTCAAGAAAATTGTTTTAAGGTGTGAAAGAGATCAGATACCGTACTTAACTAGTTACAACAGGTCTCTGATTACCATGAAGATGTGTCTCGTTCCAAATATCCCTAAACCTTTAAGAGTATGGCACTTTATCTGTAGAAGCAACATGGTAGGGGGCTACAGAGGTTCTAGGAACCTACACTTCTTGACAAACCTAACTAGGTGTTAGCAGAGTTTTCATAAAGTCTACCACAAGGTGACACTATAAAACTATCTCTTGGCATACAGGCCCCAACTCTTAGTATAAGTCTGTACTACCCAAAGGCTTGGTAGAATGGAAGAGCAGCCAGGCTCATCTTAAGAGGAGGATGTGAGCTGTAGGTAAGTACAATGAACTCTGTCAATACAGAGCCCAAAGAAACTCTCCCACACGTGTAGATATAGTAAAATAGATATTTATTTGATATACACAAGACAACATTATATTCAGGTATGCAAGTACTATTAGTTAGGATAGTTAGAAAAAGTCCAACTAAGGGTACATTCATACATCTGAAGCAATACATGAGCTCCACTCTTAGTATAAGGCTGTACCACCTGAGAATGTAGTGGCATGGACAGAGCAGCCAGGCTCATCTCAGATGGGAGAGAGGGCTGTAGCTTGGTACAAAGAAATTGTAGCATACATATTGTCCAAAGAAACACTGAAACACTATGGGCCTCATTACGAGGTTGGAGGTAAGGGGTTACCGGCACCGGTAAGGATGCCGGTAACCCCTTACCTCCGTATTCCGAGGTCCCTTAGCGGGTCCTACTAAGGCCGGCTGGTTTTACCAGCCGCCATTGGCGGGAGCCACTAAGGGACCATGGAGCTAATAACGGGCCCGCTATTTGTCGGCCCGTTATTAGCTCCTTCCCCATTCACATTGAGCCCTATGGGGGCTCAAATGGGAATGGTTTTCAGAATGGGGACTTACCGGGTCCTCCAAGATTGGAATGACCCGGTAAGTCCCTATTCCGACAACCCGGACCGGGAATGCGGTAAGGGGGTAGCCGTGGTGCTAATAGCACGATGGCTACCTCCAACCTCGTAATGAGGCCCTATATGTTGTAAAAATAAAGGGTTTATGTTAGGGAGAATTCTCAGAAATGTGCTAATTCCTCTCTACCTTAGAGACCCCCAGCAACTTTGCTGGATTTTAGGACTTTTAATTTTTAACCTGGAGAGAGTGAGACCCTTTCTACCCACTCTTTCATGTATTTTAATGTGATTTGAACTCTGTTTCTTTTTGGTTATGGAGTCTGACAAACTCCATAGGCATCATCTTTACATTACGTCACACAGCACCTTCAGTGCAGTGGCACAGGGAAGTCTTTCAGATTTTCCAAAGGTTTAAATACCTTCTCTTGGATAAACTACTGTTTCCAAGAGCAGTGAAGTGAAATTGACTTTACTAACACTTATACATTTGTAGACCCAGCACACACTATGTTACAATAGGGTGCTGGATGGGTTTGTTACCCTTTCCTCGATGAATGGCTCTTGGCAGTGGTTTGCTATTAACTTCCATGGTGTGCTTTTACCGCGGGCTATGTTCGCAGCTACAGAAAGGACCCAAGGTTGCCATTTTTGTCAAAATGGCCCTGGTCGTCTTTTTTTCGCTATTTCTTTGTGGAAAGGTCCTTCTTGAGATTTACTCTGCATGCCAAACCAGGTTTGGTCCCTTTGTTCGTTTTGCCTTTGGCAGGATTCACGAGTGAAGCCCACCTCTGGCTCCAGGGTGTCTGGCAGGGGCAGGAAGTAAGGGAGGTGCCCGAAACTCCCCGTGCTTAGTCTCTGGGTGACTGACAGATAGGCTGGAATGGATGGGAAAAACCTGCATAAAAGGCGAGGCTTTTTGGTTTGGAAGTCAGAGTCGACCACTGGACGAAGGAATCTGAAGAGGAACTTGGAAGAGACGACTGCTGCAACTCCTGGACCGTTGGTTTGCCCGGTGAAGCCCTGCTGCTGTGCTGAAGCTCAGAATTCACCTCGGCTAGAGAAGCCCTGCAAGGACGACTTCTCTCCTTGAGTTGGTGAGATCAATCAACTCCAAAGTAAGCCCGACTGGACATCCTCTCGAAGCTTGTTGTATTTCCACTGCTGCTGGAACCGAAGAGCCAGGGAGAGGAACACCAGATTGTGTGCATTGCTTATAAGTTGACCAAGAGCCCAAGAAGCAGGACTGACCGAGCCTGAACCACCTCAATAGAGTGCTGGACCCCAGATGCAAGGAAAGTCCATCTCGACAGCCAAGAGTATGCAGTGGTCCTATTTGCTGAGACGCGAGGCGCTGAAACCGCAAAGTGCCACTGAATAGAATTTGGTCCTTTTCTGTCGCTGATCCTCCCATTGCAGTGCAGGAGTCCTCCACACATCCTCCCTCTTGTCCCCATGACTGAGGCCCAGGAACACAGGATCTGCAGAGCGGCACAGGAACAGAAGCCAGCTGGAACTGGTTTTCTTCTAACCAAAGGTACTGTACAGTCCAAGAGAACTTACCTCTTGTGTAGCCTTACTTGTTCTCAATTGCGTCTTGTCTTGGTTGTTGCTGTAGAGTTGCTAACAGCTTCTTTACCTCACAAGCCTAAACAGCATGTGGCCCTACTTTGATTTCTTTTTTCTACAAAGACTTCTAAAACATTGTGCATGGCTTTTACCTACCTCTAAGAAGTGCTTCAGCTCACCTAGACATTTGCCCAATTGACTTTGGCCTAGCCCGACTCCCTGAAGGACTCTTCTCTCCTCTGATTGTGTGTTTTACCTTCCTTCCAGGAACACATTTTTCGTGGCACAGGTGGACGCCCTCTTCTTGTGGTCTGCTCAGTACAGCGATGAGTGCCTTGTCGTGTGTACCCGTGTCCTTGGCGTACACTAAGATGTTGTCTTGAAAAAAGGAGACGTTTGTGATTCCTTTCAACAGAGAGCTCATCATCCTCTGGAAAGCCGATGCTGCCGAGGACAGGCCGAATGGCATGCGTGTATACTGAAACGTGCCAAAAGGGGTGATGAACGCTGTGAGGGGTCGTGAGGCCTTGTGCAAGCTTATCTGGTGCTACGCATCACGCATATCGAGCCTCGAAAATATGGCTGCTTCTTTCATCATGAGCACAATTTCGCTGATGCTGGGAAGTGGAAAGGTGTCAGTGACCGCTTCTAAGTTGAGACTTCTTAGGTCTATGCAGACCCTGAGCTTGTTTGAAGATTTCTTTTTGATGAAGACTACTGGGCTCAACCATTCTGAAGACTCTACTGTTTAAATGGTGCCCTCTTTGACCATCTTCTGAAGGTGGGCTTCCAGCGCGGGCCTCGGCGTGGCAGGCACTGGCCTGACCTTGTGATTCACGGGCACTGCATTTGGCTTTAGACGGATCTTGTGGACGTAGTTTCGGATCTTCCCCAGAGTTTCCGAGAACAGGCCAGGAAAGGCTTCTTTCCAATTCAGCGCTCCCCCTTAAGAGACCAGAAGTACCTGCTCTGGGGTATTGGGGTCTAGCCTTATGCTGAGCCTGTGTTGATCATCCCAACCAAGCACGGCGGGGCCCTGGGAAGAGAAGCAAACTCTGGTGGTGGTGGACCTGCCTTTGAATTCCACCTTAGCTCTTATGTAGCCAAGCAGATCTACGATGGCCCCTCGGAAAACCGTCAGCTTCTGTCTGGTGGTTCTGATTTCCACTTTGTCACGCCCCATCATTTCTTTGTACGTTTTTATGGGGAGCATGGTGAGATCTGATCCTGAGTCAGCCATGACTCGTGTTGCCATGCCGTCTACTTTCACGGTGCAGTGAGGTTTTTCCCTTCTGGCGTGAGGAGCGTTGACCACGATGACCATGGGTTTGTCGTGTGGATCGACGTCTTCCCTCGACTCTCTGTGGCCATCAATGCGAGTGATAGTTTCTTCCCGCCATGTGCAAGCCGTTGCCACGTGACCCACGCATGGACATTTTGAACACTCCTTGTTCCTAGAGGGACAGTCTCGATCATTCACCATGTGCTTGGTGCTGGCACATCTGTAGCACTTGGGTGCATCCTTTTGCCTGGGACACTTGTCGCTGGGGCCGTCACAGGGCTGTCTTTCTTTTTTGACCCTGTCCACTGCAACGCGGCTAGTTCAAGTACTGGTGATGGGCCTGCGAGCCGGTGAGGTCTCCTCCTCGGCTCTGGCGATTTGGATGGCCTTGTCGAGGTCTACTTCCTTTTCCTGTATGAATTTGTCCTGCACCTTCTTGGAATTTGCGTGAACTACCAGCATGTTGCAGATAACTTGTTCCGCGTTATCACCAAATCCATGTAGAGATGCAAGTTCCCTCATCCTGGTGATGTAGTCATCTACTGGCTTGTTGCTTTCTTGCTTGCGAGTGTAGAACCTTAGTCTGTGTAGCACCACATTTTCCTTGGTGAACCTCTTCACGATGCAGCAGATTGCCTCCTTGTACACGTCGTCACCCTCGCCTGCTGCGGGCATGGCCTTGACCCACCGAAGATACGCTGTCCTTCGACTCCCATCGCATTTAAAAGTATCGCCTTCTTCCTTGCCGGGGCGTGCCACCTCCCGCCCAGCGCCTCAAGGTATGTGGAGAAAAGTGGTTCCCATTGCTGCCATGGAATTGCCAGGGTCCCGGGCGAAGGGAGGAATGTAGGGGGTGGCATGGTGCCTTGCATGGTGAGCCCGCTGGGTTCTGGATCCTCATCGCCAATTATGTGGTGGCCTAAGTAAAGAGAGGACACCGGTGGTGCTGTAGGTGGTGTTTATTTAGACACCTATGAACTAATTAACTGGGGGCATAAACTGTCCAGGGGCAAGGAAGAACTGTACAAACGATACTGCAGTCCACATATATACAGTTGATTCACTGTAAGCAGAGTGTTCATAGTCCGCATGAAGTCACATTCCTAGAGCCCCCAGGTGGCTTCCTGCATCCTTGGCATTACGCTCTAGGAGAGATCTCTTCACACGCTGGGCTCCTGACCTTTGGAGCGCTTTGGATGCAGGAGGAGCGCTGGGGCGGTGCGTCAGCTAAGCTGCCCATGGCAGGGATAGAGCCGTGTAGAGGAGCAGCAGGTAAGTTGGCCGCAAAGGTAAGTATGGATGGTAGGGGGTGGGTGGATAGCAGGTGGGGGGGGGAGGAGTCATGTGCATGATTATTTTGTAACGGGCAATTCAAATTTGTCATTTTCCGAATTCGACATTTTCGTTTACAAAATAATCACATACATTCAATGTGCGAGGCATGGCCCCCCTACGCATGCATCCACATCCTTGCACAATAACCACAGCACTGTCTTCACAATTCTATTGCCAAGCCCTGCCTCTCACAGCCCACAAACACATCTTCAACGAACAGCACCTCGCCTAAGTGCATCACGCGTTCCGCACCCATCTTTCCTTCGACCCAACCACAGCTTTGGATAACTGCTGCTACCTCCTATGCCAAACCCTTTACCAGCCACGCCAGCCGTCACGAGTGCCACCCTAACAGTTGCACCAACACACCTCTGTGCTACCTAGCAGCTATTCATTACGGTACCCTTCCACCTACCCAATTACCCCCTACATGCTGCATACCCCACTGGGATAGAACTAGGCACCGGATACTACCCGCACCTACCGCCATGCTGAAAGTCCCAAGCACACACATCACCAAACCCTACGCTACAGTAAATGGCTCTCCGCACACATTGGATGCTGCAATATGCAGATTCCGCTGGTGACCTCGTACCTGGGTCAACCACTGCACTCAAACAAGGTGATTACCCATACGCCCAGGCAAAACCCAAAGCACCACCTCACTACACACCAGCCTACAAACAGTAGATGAACCCCCCCCCCCCACAGCCCCAACGCAGTATACTGGGGACTCACTAAATCTGCTCCGTGCCCGCTTAGGGAATGCAACATACACCTTGCTGAACGCACCACAACCCCAACTGATCACTTGATTCCACCCTCCAAAACACAGCACACAGACTGCCTAAAATACTGCACTGCTCACCACGTGAGATTTCTCCAGGTGCCAGTTCTGCCTCCCAATACCAATGACACCCAGGCCTCACACTCCGCCCACCACCTCCCCCACCCCTAGACCCAGGCAAAACTGCACTGCACCTTTCTCAACACCTGGACCTTGGTGGCGCACGCACACGACATCCTTGACTTGCTCACCGCAAACAACTTCCACATGCTTGCGCTCACATAAACCTGCCTTGCACCCACCTCTGGCCCAAATGGTTATGCCCTACTTCGCTCTGACAGAGTCCTGAAAAAAGGAGGTGGGGTAGCCCTCATTTACATATTCCACTTTATTCCCTCAACGTTGCCCCTCTCCCAAACTGCGAATCTATCTCAGCCAAAATCAAATGCACGCCTAATGCCTACATCACCCTCCACCTCATCTACTGGCCTCCTGTCCCCCTTGCTACGTTTGAAGACGACATCACCCAACTTGCTTTAACCAACCTCAACTCTGCCTCCCAACTTCTAATCCTGGGCGACATCAACCTCGGATACAACACCCCAATAGACACGGAGGCCACCACCCTGGCAAGCTCCATGGCAGCCCTAGACTTCACGCAACTGGTTACCCACCCTAAACATGACCACAGCCACACGCTAGACTGGATCACAAAAGTAACACCACCATCCTATTTAACACTCCGTGCCCATGGTCTGACCATAAACCAAACCCCCCCCCCCCAACCCCCGAGCCAAGAAACCAAAAATCCCACCACACCTCAAACAACTCCTGGTTCACCCCAGAGCTTAGAGATACCTGTGCTATTAAAAGAGCAGTTGAAGCTTCCTGGTTAAAAGACACCCTCCACTACGAACAAAGGCTGCTTCGCCACAGCCTCCTGCCATTACAGACAGGCCACTCATACTGCCAAAGCAGCGGTCTACAACAATAGGATCTCAAAGGCGTCCTCCAGCCCCTGTGAGCCATTTACCATCCCTCAAGAGTCCGTCACCCCCGCCACAATACTCAGACAATTCTTAGTGTAACACTATCCAAGACAACCTCACTAACAAAATGTCACTACTGCAAAAGAAGATCGCTACCAAATGGTCCCGCATCTTAGCGGTCACACCTCTCACCCCACAACCTGAAGAACCTCGAAATATCCCACCCTTTGAGTTTCAACCCATCAGTATCCCCACTCTTGACATCCTCATCAAAGGCCTCAAACCTTTGCAGTGCGCCGAACCACTACTACCTCTAATTGCAGCCATCATCAATTCCTCCTTTGCCTCGTGCTCTGCCCTCCTGCCCGCAAGGAATCCTGGATCTCCCCACACATTATACAATATATACACACACAAAACCCCTTTTTGACCTTCTGGACTCGTCAGGCATGTCATACACCAACTATGCCAACGACACAGAGATCCTCATACCCTCTCAGGCAACCACGCACAGGATAAACTCAATCTACAAGACCATTCAAACGTTGGTGGCCGCACACAGCCTCTGTCTGAACGATGAAAAGACAAGGCTGCTCGTCATCGCCAGCCCCCCCCCGCCCCGCCTAGTCAAGCTCCCCAGGCGTACAAAGCATTCACCATTGATGGTTATAATATTCCTGTTACTACCAAAAATCGTCTCGGAGCTGCTCCCGCCCTTATCTATTCAAAGTTTGACTACTGCAACTCACTGCTCTGCGACCTATCCATCAAAAACTTGGGCAAACTTCAAACAATGCACTGCGTGCAGTACTTGACATTGGGAAGCGCAACCACATCACAGAGGTGAGAAAATCGGCCCACTGCTGGTAAAGGGCAGAGTCAACTTAAAGGACCTCTGCATTACACACTGCTGTCTCTCCAATAATGCCCCTTCGCACCTTGCAACTAAGCTCAAAAGACACTCACCGGCAAGGCCACCCCCAGAGATCGGCAACAAACATTGTGTCGCCATCCCCAAGAGCTCCTCATTCACCTGCGAGATGAACCGTTGTATGATATCTTCAGGAAAAAGCTTCAAACTCACCTATTTAACGGACACTCCCTTTGTCATATCTCCTCCCCCCTGACCCCCAGCTGTTCTTATTTTTTGCCTGACTGTAACTAGAGCCCAGATGCACATGGGCTGGGTGCGCTTCTACAAATGCCAAAATAAAATAAATAAAAGTAATATAAGTGGCAGGTCCAAGACCAGCACCCAAGGCATATATATTTAGGCGATGGAAGAAAAAGGGAAACCAACTATTTCACCAGTCAGGAAAAATATGCTAACAATCCCAAAGGTGTATAAAAATACTCCACATTATTTTGAACACCCTTGAGCATAATATTAAAACTAATGCTAATGCACGCCTTTTAATACATCAAAGCAAACAATCAAGTGAAAATGAATTAGTTTGTTATTAAGGTTAGACACAATGTTAAAAGACAGCCCCAATGAAGAAATGCAGAGCACAACTTTAAATATGAATTAAAAATCAACGGTAAGTACTAAAAATATAAAACTTGGTTCAGAGCACTCCCCTAGAGGGTCTAAGAAAAACATCAAGGCATAGTTAAGTTCCCCAGAATCAATTTTACATAGCTCCAGAGCAGGTTCAAAGTTCCATACGAATGAATGGGAGAAGCGCCAATGGGCCATCTGCTTTAGCGAAGATTAGTCAATTTCACCCAACAGGTGCAGATTCTGCGGCAAGCAACTAGAGGGCAAGCCAGAGGAGACCTGAAAGTGTTCTAGGGGTAGTATGGTCCCAGAACCCCAGAAGAAAGTGCGGATGGACTTCCAATAAACACCTATTAGGAATGCAGTAAAGAACTTCTACCCCAGATCAGAGGACACCGGAAGGTATCACAAATAATCGCCCACCCCAGGACCCAAAAAGGTAGTTACTCGCATTGGTGGCTGCCAGGAAAACTGTTCCTGCAGCGCAAATCAACCCAGTAAGTAAACGCCTCATTTCTACAGGTGCGGTTATCAGGATTCGGTTCCTAGGGATTTGCACCCTGAGCCTGCGATGATCCCATCGACCGAAGAAAGGAACAAAGACTCTTCCCACAGCCTCGACCTTCAAGCCAGAAGTGGAAAATTCAGCAAGGAAAACTCCAGGAAGATGTAGGAAACTGCAAAGACGTCTCTTGGCAACTCGGTGTAAATCAGAGGAAGGCAGCACAGCAGAGGATGGGAACAGCGGCTGGGGGCCCACTCTGACAAGCTGAAGAAATGGTGAGGTGGTGAAGTCTCAGCTCCCCATCGTACAGCAGCAGTGGCCCACAGCCAAGTGGATGATTCTGGTGGGAAATGGCATGTTGCAGTGGTAAACAAAGGACAAAAGGAGTTCAAAGTGGAGGGCTCGAGCCAGCAGAGGTGGGGATTAAGCAGGAGTCTTCAGAAAGCTGAGACAGGGCCTCCAGAGGCAAAACACCCTAACTGGGATATGCCCAAGACATGGCACTTTGGTGAGGGCTTTACAAATGGCAAAAATGCATAGAATTAGAAGGAAAAATCCTTAAGCAGGTCGACAGACCAATCACCTTCAAGTTGCAGGAACAAAGCAGCAAAAGAAGCAGGGACAGGACAGACAAAATATCCTTGCACAAAGGGGAAGTCCATTTGAACTGCCAACAAGACAAAGCCACCAACACTAGAAGTGAGAGGGAGAGTTCAGGGACCTATACTGGCCACAGCGAGTTAGGACCAATATTATATTGAGGCTGCTTTTGTGGGCTCCCAAAGTGTCCACATGGTCACAAGAACCATTTCTAGCCTACCTTGTGGTTGATTCGAACAAAGGAAGCCCTAAAACACAAAAAGACCAAGAGCACGATTTAAAAGAAATGTAAAAAATAAAAGAAAAATTGGTACACAAAATGGCTACCAAAAGGTACACTGGCCTACCAATGTGATAAAATGGCTTGTACCGCTGGTGAAGATATGACTTCTGCTTGGCTTCATATCTTCCCGAGGATGTTGTGTTTGGAGAATGGCACTGAAGCTCTTCAAGAGGGTATCCCTCTGGAATCACCTGGAATCGGCTGATGTCTTCTCCTCGCCTGTAGAGGAGAACTGGTTATGGTATTTACCTTCCTTTTCGCAATAACTGTGGATGTGCCTATTGGCTATCGGGTTTAATCCTATGGGGAACATGTGAACTTAGCTAGAAGTGTACTTAAGCGATTTTTGTGGTACTTGCCTGCCTCTGGAAATCGTTCCCGCCCTCCACCCCCTGCAGATGTGGCCACATACTGGAATTTTAGCTCCAGGCACCAATAGTTTTTGTATTTGTGAAGCCTTGCATTACACATCTGTCTATGAGAAGAACAAGTTACTTTCTTACCTGGTAACGTTCTTTCGATGGGATGTTCCGATGACGTATTCCACATCTATGACAGGCAATCACCACAGCTGTGCTGCTTCGGAAAATGTTCAGCGTCTGCGTCCTGCGTCGATGACGTCGATACGCTGTCCTCGGGGGGCCTCCGTCGAGCAGACGTCACCGGATGTTATAAGTAGGACGCACGACGCCCGTAGCCTCAGTTGTAGTTTTTTCCCAGAAATTGTGGCACCAATCTTCTGCCAGTATGACCACAGAAAGCCTTGCGGAAACATAAGCTGCAATCGCATAAGAAATTCTGTTGCGGGGCAGGCTGGGAGGGAACGATGTGGAATACGTCGTCGGAGCATCCCATCGAAAGAACGTTACCAGGTAAGAAAGTAACATGTTCTTCGAAGGGATTGGTTCCTCCGACGTATTCCACATCTATGACAGACTCCCAAAGCAGTAACAACGTAAGGAGGAGGGAAAAGAATTTAGAATTTTAGAATGCCCAATTAAATTGCAGAATAGAGGACCGCCTTGCCAAAGGCCAAGTCCTCCCCATGGAGAGAATCCAGGGAGTAGTGTTTTACAAAAGTATGGACAGAGGCCCATGTGGCTGCTTCACAAATGTTACGAATGGGAACACCCCTCTGCAAAGCAGTAGAGGCAGCCACAGCTCTAGTAGAATGGGCCCATAAGCCTACCGGAGGGTCCTTACCCGCCAAGCGGTAACATTCAGAAATTGTCAATATAATCCATCTAGACAAAGTCTGCTTAGTAACAGCTTGTCCCAAACGCCTTCCAGCGTATCCTACAAAGAGTTGATCGTCCACTCTGACCCGGTACATGCGCGAGATGTAGAAACTTAAAGCTCTCCTAGGATCCAACCTATGGAGCCTCTCCTCTTCCTTACCAGGATGTGGAGGAGGATAGAACGCCGGAAGAATGACCTTCTGGCTTAAATGAAATTCCGAAACAACTTTCGGAAGAAAAGAAGGACAAACCCTAAGGACAACCCTGTCCTTATGAAACACTGTGAAGGGTGGTTTAACAGATAGTGCCTGCAACTCGCACACACTGCGAGCGGAAGTAACCGCAACTAAAAATACAGTTTTAAGGGTCAACAGTCTCAAAGGACAAGAATGTAAAGGCTCAAATGGAGCACCCATTAGGAATTTTAGAACCAGGTTCAAATCCCAACCAGGCACCTGGAAAGGTGACGGTGGGAACACATTAAAGAGCCCTTTCAGAAACTGCGCAATTAAAAGGAATCTTAAAATAAGAACACTCCTCAGACGAGCGCTTAAATATGGACAGCGCCGCCAGGTAACCTTTAATGGTACCCACTTGCAAGCCCTTGTGGGCTAACGAAAGCAAAAAAGACAGAACCACAGGAATGGCACATAAAAAAGGATCCACATTCTTGACCCTGCACCTGTCGCAGAACTTTCTCCAACGGTACAGGGACTTTGTTGCAGGCCTTCTGGCCGAAAGCAACACCTCCATCACGTCTTCAGGGAGGTCCAATCCGTACACCTCAACCTTTCAGAAGCCAAGCATGAAGGTTGAGGGACTTGACCTCTGGATGGAGAACCTGATTTCCCCCCCCCCCGTGAGAGCAGATCGTCTCGATAGGGAAGACGGCGTGGAGGGCAGATGGGCATGTCGGGAAGGTCCGGGTACCACGTTCTCCGGGCCCATGCCGGAGCAATGAGGATCATTCGGGAACCAAACCTCCGTAACCTCCTCAGCACTTGCGGAATGACGGGGACTGGAGGAAACGCGTACAGCAGTGGGAAGGACCACTCCACTACGAACGCGTCCCCTAAGGCTCCTCTTGGAAGAAATTCCCGCGGCCCTTAGCTCCAACAGATTGATATGGAGTCTGGACTCCGACCGAGACCAACGACCGCTGACTGTCAACTCGTTGGCATGCGCTCCCCATCCCGTGACGGATGCGTCCATCACGATCGTCACCTCCGGCCAGGGTAGCCAAAATGGAGCCCCATTCATCAGATTGCCTTCGACAGCCCACCGCAGAAGATCCTGGGTGGCACCTGAACGGGATCCGACATCCTGCCGGAGGACTGCGACCACTGCATCTTGAGAGCCCACTGCAGAGATCTCATCCGCAGCCTGGCCTCTGGCACCGGGAGAATTCAGGATGCCATGAGGCCTAGCAACCTCAAGAACTCGAACGCCGGGAGACTCTGGGCATGTTGAAACTTGTGCACCATCTGCAGAATGTGATGAGCCCTCACCTGGGGAGGGAAACACTGTCCCAGGGATGTGTCGAGCACTGCTCCGATGTACTGGAGCTGCTTGGTTGGCGTCAAGTGGGACTTCTTTAAGTTGAGGGAGATGCCCAGCCTGTGAAGGGAGTGGCAGGTGACGGACAGATGATCCAGGACTTGCTCGGGAGAGCGCGCCCTGATCAACCAATCGTCCAGGTAGGGGTAGACGTGAAACCCCACTTTCCTGAGATACGCTGCCACCACCACCATGAGCTTGGTGAAGACCCTCGGGGCGGAGGTCAATCCGAACGGCAGGACCCAAAACTGAAAGAGCGAGTCGCCAACCGCGAACCTCAGGTACTTCTTGTGCTTGGGATGAATCGGCACATGAAAATAAGTGTCCTTGGGGTCAAGAGACACCAACCAGTCCTGAAGTTGAAGGGCCTGGAGGACTTGAGAGAGAGTAACCATCTTGAACTTGTCCTTCCTGAGGAGCTTGTTCAAACCACCCAAGTCCATGATAGGTCTCAATCCCCCCGTCCTTTTTCGAAATCAAAAAAATAAGGGTAATACCATCCCTTGTTCCTCTCCGCTACAGGCACCAGTTCTATGGTGCCTTTCTCCAGCAGGGATTTGATTTCCTGCGCAAGGAGCGGATCCAGACTCTTCAAAGAGATTCCCTGGTGGATTGCGAGGCCTCTGCCGGAAAGGAAGACAGTAGCCGTGGGCTATGATCTCCAGAACCCACACATCTGAAGTAATGGCATGCCATCCTACAAGATGCTGCGCCAGCCTTCCCCCAACCGGCAAACCATGGGACATGGCCTCATGACCGAGCTGAAGCGGCTGCGGCAGTGCCTGAGGGCAAAGAGGCAACTGCCCAAGCGGCCTGGGCACCTCGAGTACCTTGTTTTCCACCTCTGGTACTCCTACGTTGGCCCCTTCAACTTGCAGCTCCCCTCGATCTATCAAAGGTAGAGTAGTATCGAAAGGAACCTCCCCTCCATTGCTGTCCCATAGGACGAAAAGGCGGAGGTTGGCGAACTGCAGCGCTCAATGACTTTGCTGCAGCTTTGGAGGTCTGCAACCTCTCAAGGCTCTCGTCAGCCTTGCTGCCAAAAAGATGGTCACTATCAAAGGGCATGTTGAGAAGCTGGGCTTGTACATCCGGAGCAAACCCCGACTTCCGCAACCACGCAAATCTGCGCATCACGGTGCTCACCGTCATGGACCCGGCTGACACAGTCTGCCACATCCAGACCAGACTGAACGGATTCACACATGGCATCCTTGCCATCCTGTACAAGGGCAAGAAAGCCATCCCGTTCCTCCCCTTCGGGAATATGTTTAGCCGCCAATGCAACACAATTCCACAGAGTGTGAGTGAAACGAGCTAAGGCACACACGGAGTTGGCTGCTTTCAAAGCCATACCCCCCTGAAGAAAAGACTTTCTTCGCCCAACCGTCAAAATGTTTGTCGTCCCTGTCAGGAGGGATGGTAGGGTACGACGCCTGTTTTGCTGGGGCCGTAGCCGCCTGCACCACCAAACTCTCCGGAGTAGGGCGCATGGACAAGTAGCCAGGGTCGCCACTGGCTGGGCGGTACTTTTTCAGCAACGACCTACCCACTGCCGGGAGAATCTCCGGAGCAGTTCAAGCCGCCGCCACCCTTCTTTGCAAGGCCATATGGAATGGCAGTACCGGGTCAGTTGGTGGACCTTGGTCCAAAATATCTGTAAGGTCAACCTGCAGAAAATCTACTGGTGGCGCAGACCACCCCAAGTACTCAGTCACCCTCGACATCAGCCGCCTGTACGAAGAGTCAGCATGCATACCAGTCTCAGGCCTGCCAAACTCAACCTCTGGTGAGGTAACAAGAACACTGGCGTTGTGCAAAGACTGACGCGGGTCTTCAATCTGGCTATGACCAGACAATATTTCATCAGGAACCTCATCTGGAACCAAACCTTCCTCGGACCCTTCCTCCACCTCAGAAATATAATCCAGAGGCTGGAATAAATCCCTGGAGGAGGGCACGGAAAAAGGCTCAAAGACAGGTCTCACCGACTTCTTCAGGGCCTTCCTCAGGGTTTCCACCGATGCACGGGGTACCTCGGATAAAGCATCCTCGAAAAGCGTTGAGGGTGTCTACAGAATCAGCGTCGATGTCGAGCGTGGCGCCGACGTCTTCGACACAGGCCTCAAGGGCTGAGCCCCGAGCGTGTCCTTCGATGGCCTCTGCGCCGATGGCGTCGAGGACTTCCTCTGAGGCGGAGCCTCGAGAGAGTCCCTCGACGGACATGGCGCCGATGGCGTCAACGTCTTCTTCGAAGACCTCACAGGCTCCGACGGTCTTGAGGGCGTGGAGGACCGGGACCTGGAGCGGGCATGATTAAAGCTATCTACCTTGTTTGATCGGGACCTCGAAGGTGCCCGATGATCGCGCCTACCACCCGAGCCCAAAGGCGTGCGAGCGGTGGCCCTAGCACATTCCCTGCCGGCTTCTTTCGAAGGCGCGGATGGAACAGAGCCCTGAGACTGAAAAATCCCCATCATCTCCATACGAAATGCATCCCATTCCGCAGGAGAAGAGTGCTTGTTGGAACAAGCAACCCGGCGACGGGCGGAGTCCTCGGACAAGGCCGGGGAAGGCGACCGGTGACTGTGCTTCCGCGAGTGCCTCGACGAGGCAGAGGAATGGCAGGAACCACTCCGGGACCGAGACCCCCTGGACTTATGCCGACGACACAGAGTCGCCTCTCGAATGGTCGGTTGAAAGCCCAGCGGATTTCGACTTTTGGGGATTGGACACCCAACCGACAGAAAACTCCTTCTTCCGCTCCCGCAAGGCCTTCGATGTTAACGACTGGCAATCATCACAACCATCCGTGGCGTGGTCCTCACCGAGGCACCAGAGGCAGGCGTCATACGGGTCCATAAGCGACATGTTGGAACTGCAGTCCCGACACTTCTTGAAACCCGGCCGCGGGATAGAAGACGAAGACATGATATCTTCACAAACGAACAAGGTCGAAGAACCGATAGAATATAACTTAGAAGAACCGAGGCGTGTCGAGATCTCCGAAGTGAACACGTTCACGGAAAAAACAGAACTGAGGCTACGGGCGTCCTACTTATAACATCCGGTGACGTCAGGTCGACGGAGGCCCTCGAGGACAGCGTATCAACGTCATTGATGCAGGAGCCGAACATTTTCCGAAGCAGCACAGCTTTGGTGATTACATGTCATAGATGTGAAATACGTCGGAGGAACCAATCCCTTCGAAATACTGTTACAATGTAGAAATGTAGGGTATTACTGTATCAATTTGTGTTATGTGAAGAATCCTATGGATCTCTCACTGAAACCCTGCCTAAAGTCTCCTCCCAGGTGGCCAGGGAAATGCAGACACTTTGGAGGTGGTGTACTGTGGGAGGATCGCCTCAGAGGAGACAGGGCCCAGGGTCGTGAGGAGATCCCATGGGATGAGACGCAGTATTTGCCCTCTGAAAGGAAGTGCCTTCTGGGGTGCCAAAACAGGTGATGGCATATTGCCATTATAGTGTCCCTGATTCACATGTAAGATCTGTAACCCGGGGTATAAGCGCTGCCAAATCTCAAGAAACCTTGTCAATAAAAAGATTAAGAATAAATACCGTCCTTACTCCCTAAGGTAGAACTTCAAGGGATCTAGAGAAAATACCTTAACTCCAATGTACTCTTCTGTAACAACCAATCCTAACAGTCTATCTTTTAATGAGTTTAAGGGATCTAAATGTACCCCTAAAAATAACTACATTTCAAAGAACTAACTTTATTGAAGGGGACTACAAGTCCCATAATCCCAGAAGAACTGGGACGAGGAAGTGGGCTGAAGAGGCAAGCTGTATCAGTGATCAGGCTATTAAGCCTAACAGCCCACACCTGCAGAATCCTGGGAGGCATAAAGGGCCCCTTCAGGTGGAGGCAATTGGAAGGAGCCGTAACTTTGACTGGAATGCGAGCTGTAGCAGAAGGAAGAAAGCACAAGGCGGAGTGTTTGGGAGTGTTCTATGTGGCTGACCCTCTGCTGGACTGTAGTGCAGTAACTCTACTACCTCTACTCGTGAAAGGAGGAGGAGCATTTTTGTTAAAAACCTCACTTCCACGCGGAGCGTCGCGGAGTGTTTGGGAGTGTTCGAGAGAGTCAGGTGCTGTTTGCAGCAATGGACTTGGCAAAGCAGAGAACACCCTGCATTAGCCTCCGGACCCCTGTCTCTAGAGCAAGGTTGCGGAGGCTCCATTCTGCTCCCGCTCAATCTGATTGTAATACAATCAGTTCAATAACACCATCTTCAACAGCGGATCAGTGCGCGGACGTAATGGATTCCAGGGACTCCATGGACCAAACGGTATGTGAACGTGCTGAGGGAGGGGATGGGGCGGCTACCATTATTGATGTTGAAAACCCGACTCATATCCACACTGCCCGTGATTGTGATAGTGCTCATGTCCCTGCATCACAACGGCATGCCGGCTCTACGAAGAGTCATGTTGGCTCTCGGACCGGGTGCTGTGCATGGCGCAACTTGTCCGTTTCAGATCCTCTGAATACGGATAAAAAAGCACCCCTGAGCTTCGTTCCAACCCCTCCACGTCTTACCGTATCAGTGTTCGCGTCCCCCGCTGGAGACGCCGTCCGCGGCGCTTCTGGTCCTCCGCTTGCTCCGCCTGCTGTCACGGCTTCGGCGCCGTCGGCGGGTTGCTGTGGGCGGAGCGGGGGAGGACTGGGGGAGCCCTGCCGATGCCGGTGCGCGTGCGCGTCTTGCACGCCTCGCGTTGCCTGCTGCTCAGTGTTGTCGCCTGTCGGGAAGTCCGAAGGCAAGGAGCGGGAAATGCCAGCCGTGGTTGGGGGCGCTGTCGGGGCCCGGAACGTACTGCCTGATGGTTCTCATGAACCCCCCCTTTGGGCATATATGGAATGTAAACACCTCAATCACCGCACAAACGACAATGTGCACATATCCTGCCCCAAATGCCAGAATCGACTGGGCAATTGCCAGCAATGACATTAATGTTTTGTATAAACTGCTGTCCAAGCCCCTCACAGCCCCCCCCTCCCTCACTCAGAGTTCTAGCTTGGAGAGTTATCCAGAAAGATCACAAAGACAAGAAATTACCAAATTCAGAAAAAAACAAAAATGTTAATCAACCCTTGCAGAAAAATTGTCTAAACCCAGAGAAAACGAAACTAGTGACTGGACTCACGGAACCTTGCTCAAAAATTGATGATTCAATTGACTCACTGAGGAATTCATTAATTGAAAACCAAACACAAGATATCTGGAATCCTGAGCCTGAACTTTTTACAGTGCCAAGTGATCAACTTTCTCAGGAGATTGTGCTGCCAGAATATAATCCCCAAAGTAAAATACGTCAAGAAAGGCGAGAAATTCGTTATTCCTGGCAGACAAGTTACTTGAAGACCTTAAAACTATCAATGCAAGGATGACTCCTTCGCCATCCACGAACAACTCAAAACAAATAAATGGTCACGTGGAAAGTACAAAAGCCTCCTTAAATCATATAGAAATCAATGGAGTTTGTTGTGATAAATTAGAGGACAAAAGAGTGGATCCGCAAAGTTTGCAACAAAATATTTATCGCCCTAATAAGAGGAGAAGAATCACGTCAAGTTCAGCACCTATTCCTTGTTCACAGAAACGAACAAGGGTTGGTGATTGCACTCAAAGGAAACAATGCTCCACACACAGTGAAGTCAATGAACAAAAAATACAAGAAAACTCTGAAACGAATTCCACACCACCTGATTCAATTGATTCAAGCCAAGACTCTTCTTCTGACTCTGAGTACAAAAGGCCGACAAGAGGCCCCTACAAACAGAGACATCCAATTTATAACAAAAAAAGAATAGGCAGCGCAAATGAAAGAAGTGGCCTACAAACTGAATGCTATGATTTGGTCGAACAAGTGATAAATCAGCTGAGACCTAATATCATCTCTGCACTGACAATTACAGTCGCTCCATTGCTAAAACTTTGAGCATCTAAACGAGTCTGAAAGACCAAATCTCGCTTATGGGGTCTGTAAATGTAAAATTAATAAACATGGATCTGGAGCAGAAATTAATGAAAAATCAAACAGCAAATAATCTCAGAAACAATGATGCCTTTGTCGATCAAATAAAAGAGCAATTAAAAAATAGTGCAGATGATAAACGTCTCTTAGCTGAACTAGCAAGGGAGGCCATATTGATTTTAAAAAATCAAACGACAAATGAAGAAAATTGTGTGCTACGTGCTGTGGATGGAGTTACAATGGGTAACGCAGAGAGACGAAATACTAGGCAACGACCACAAAACCACAAAACACAAACGAGTTCAAGAGTGGAAGAAACAGCCCACGAAATTGAACCAATCATTGCATCATCAGCTAACACTGAGTTGCCACGTGTTGAGGCTGTAAATAATAAGGCAAATAACCTTGAAAAGCCCATATTGACGCTATCAGAGGAGAACGTCATTGATCTTGAAGCGATCATAGACACGACCGATCCGATTGTGTCTGGTACTGTCGTAAGTGTTGAGCACCAAACGGGAACGGCAGAAACTGACGATAACAGCAATCAGCTACAAACGCTCGAACACACTGAAAAAAACGAAACATTTGCCATTTTTGATAAAACCAGAAGAGAAAGCTCAACCAAAGAAGGAGCGATCAAAAAAATTACTATAAAACAGACCAAGAAATCAAAAAACATGCCAAATAAAAGGAAAGCAAACAACAAAAATGTGAACAAAATTCTAAGAAACATTAAATCATTGAATGTGATGATCCAAACTGATTCAAACAAATCACCACCTACGGATAAGGTCCCTGAGCCGGGAACCCAGATAATAAAATTAATAGGAGTGGTGACGAATGAAGAAATCCAAGCTTCGGTACATGATTGTGACGAGGAGGACGACAATCGAATGATAGAAGAACTTGCCAATTTATCAACTTACGAATCAAATGATGAAGACCTGGCTCTGAATCAAGAAAGTGAAAGTGAACAAAATTTGTTGACAGGGTCGCCTACCAGTAATGAAGATCAAAGTAAACCACTAGATAAAATAAAACCATCAAGAATCTCTATAATTGAAGAGACACCAGAAAAAGAGAAAAAGCGTTCGATTCAGTTTGATTCCTGATGACACAACACAAACAATAAAAAGGCGTGTGACTCTAGATGAAAGAAAATCCAGAAAATTTACATTTTAATCAGACTGTGCCCTGATTAAACAACAAAGTGAAAAAACAAATTCACGAGATTTATGTCCTGGAAAAGAAGTGAGTATGAAATCGATATTATCAACGAAAGACCGGGACCAAACACGTTATGAAGAGGCTCAAGACGATTGGAGAAAGGACAAAAGAGCATCATTTGATAAACAAAAACCGTTGATAAAAAAAAAGCAGGACATAACATCTAATTTCTGCTTCTTTTTGGAAAGAAAGTTCTCATCGAATGATGGCTTGATTCTAAACAGATACAACGTGCTTTCCAACTCTTGAATCATCTTCCACGGCTTCGTTCTGTAACAACTAACGACATCAAAACGGTCGAATTCATTCATGATGACATTACCGACCGTGTGCTATTGCACATTTATTCTCGTGCAATTAGAGATATAATCGCTGAGCACTCATTGGACCTTGATGATCTGGGTTTTGTGATATCGGAGCCGTGGGGGGAGTTTCCTCATTCTAAATCCAAAATCACTAAACCCGAATTCTCAAAAAGATTCGAAGAACCGAAAGACCAAAGAATCACCAAACCTCTTCAAACCTTGAAAACTAAATTAAACGCAAAGGAACTTGAAGAAAGACCAGATTTGTCCTGGGAAGACGGGGACACCAGTCAATTTAAAAAACAAATTAAAATTACATTTGACTGTACCGAGAATGAAAATTACTCACAAAGCTCGATTGAGAACAAGTCTGAGCGGAAAGCGGATGAAACATGCTGGAATTGGGTGGCAAAGTCCCTAAATTCTAAAGTCAATCAATAATGCCAACAGGAAATTATATCTACGACTTTACAGGTCGGTGCATGGAATACAAGAGGCTTTGTGCATCTGTTTAACAACAGTTTGGGAGGCCTCGAACCTCTACATATTATTTGGCTGCAAGAATCGTGGCTCTTGAACGAACCAGTTGTGGAAGGTTATGAAATCGCTTGGAATCCAGCGATTAGACAGCCTAAAGGAAGACCAATGGCAGGGCTTTTAACACTTGTAAAACAGAATCTAGGTCTTCGAATATTAAAGAGCATTAATGTGACCCCTTATATCCAATATGTGAACGTTGCCACAAACTGGAATGGGGCGACTAAGGAAACAATCCATATAATAAACTTATATTGGCAACACAAAGCCTCCGACGAATGGGAGTACCTTGATGCGATAGGGGACCTGTTAGATTCTACTCTGTCAAATGATGAGAATGCAAGAATTATACTTTGCGGTGACCTTAACATGGAATGCTTGAAAAGTCCAAAACTGCAAGGACAAACAGCTCCACTTTGGTCGATGTCTCAACATAAAAAAGTCTGCTTAATCCAAGCATGGGAAGAGGAGATGGAAGTAAGAGGTATGAAAATGTTAAATGGTTGTACGAATGGTGACATTCCTCCGAAGGCGACATGGAGAAATACCAACTCGGAATCAATCCTCGATTACTTCTATGTCTCAGAAAATATAATTGCTGACACTGAATCACTGAAGGTAATTAATATGCAAAACAGTGATCACGACTTGGTAAGAATAACGCTCCGATGCATAAAAAAGAATCCACAAGAAACATGGAGTCAAGAAGTCACTAGTATTCCAGGCAGAAATCGGCTAAGATTAAATGAATATCATATTACCTCAATGACAAATGCATTAACAAGAGAACCATCAATAAACACGGATCAAATTGAATATCCAACCTTGCTACAGGCCTTTACTGTAACCTCCTGTAACAACAGACTAAACAACTTTAAGAGGTTACATGTCCACGACCAAGAGGTAGTGGCTAAAAAACGTGAACTGAGGCAAAAAATTAGAAGGCTGCAAAAATATCGAGACTCGAACTATCTGCACGACAAAAAAGAGTTGCAGAAAACAGAAACTGGCTACGAATACACAAGAATATGATACAGAATGATGCCGAAAAAGTGCTTCAAATACTTGGCAGTAATAACGGACGGATGTTCTGGGATGCCATAAACAACTTGGCTACACCCCAACAAGCTATTCAGATCAATATGGTGAATGAAGTGACATGGTTTGAACATTTTACAAACCTATTCACCAAAAATACGGATAGCCGCTATACTGATCCAAAGCCATCGGAAGCATGGGAGATCACTATTGAGAAGGTGGATATTCTTGATAACATTAAACGGCTAAGTTCATCCAGAGCCCCCGGCCCCGATGGCCTCACAAATTATTCATTGAAATTACATCCTGAGGCCTGGGCCGAGTTTTGCTTCATCTTATTCAAAAACATCATTGAAGAAAAAAGAATCCCTACTTCGTGGAAAAGTGCCATTATTATTCCCATTTTCAAGAAAGGTGTGAGAACAGATCCAAAAAACTACAGACCTATCGCCCTTATGGACGTTGTTGGAAAGATCTTTGCAACCCAACTATTACCAAAACTGACACAGTGGATAAAGGTCGCAGGTCTAGCCGATCATCGCCAAACTGGCTTCTCAAAAGGAGTTGGTTGCGGATTGAACATCATGATCATCAACCTAATGAAAATGGAGGCGATTCGAACAAAATCAAAAGTTTATATGGCCTTTGTGGACCTGGCGCACGCTTTTGATGGTATTGACCGAGAGCTATTATGGTCCAAACTCAACAAATGGGGATGCCCCTGGAGTCTGCTTGCTGCAATTAAACAACTGTATACCGATACCACCATTAAAGTCAGACTAGACTCGCAAGGATCTCTAATGGATCATATTGAGACATTTCGAGGTCTCAAGCAGGGTTGTCCCCTTGGGGCCACCTTGTTTAATGCCTTTATCTCAGACATCGGAAAGGCGTTCGAAACAATTAGATCCTTCGCACCAAAATTGAATGGAACTAAAATTGATTACATCTTATATGCTGATGACATTGTTCTCATGGACCTCACTCCGATTGGGTTACAGAGGAAATTATTAGCCCTCAAAGAGCATACTGATGCAAATGGTCTTGAGATTAATCCAACAAAATCCTAGATACTGATATTGCAAAACCTATTTGGAGCTAATAACAAACGAAAATTCAACTATACTCGATGCAAAGGAATTCCAATATCTCGGTGTAACCATAAATTCCAGTATACAAGACGCAAATATGATCATGAAAATTTGTCGGAAATGTAACTCACTAACAGCACAAGGAGTCGTACTGAATAAAAAGTACGGGAAGTTCACCTTGAAACCTGTCATTGCATTTTACAACTTAAAGGTCATTCCGGCCTTGATTTTTGGTGTAGAAGCTATGTTTGGATGCCCGGCAGAGACATGGTCCTGGTGTGAGAACACATTTTGGGGAAAAGTACTATCATTGCCTAGGGGGACACTGACAGCTTGCATTCGTTACGAACTTGGATTGACCTCAATCAATGCGAAGGTGACGTGGAACATGCTGTCAATCTACAGGAAAGTTTTGGGAGCAGACGATTTACCACAATATAGAATGCTCCGAAGTGATGATGGATCAACTAAAGCATCTGTACTGCAAATGTGGAAACAATCTTGCAGGAACACCCTTACCCAGCTCCAAACTGACCAAGCTACACTTTTTCAGAATCCGAATGCTGTTAAAAAAAAACTGTGGGAGCAAGATTGGTGTGAAAATCAAGACCAAAGAACAACACACAGGTGTATGAAAGAAAATGCGACAGAAGAACAGGCCTATAACACCTTGCCAAAATACCTTCAAACATTTCCATGCTTCAAAAGAAGATTCTATTATCTTAAATTTCGGATTAACCTGTACAAAACTAAAGCAATTCTAAGATTACAAAGTAAAGCTAAAGAGGCTTCGGAGGTTTGCAGATTCTGTAAAAAAAAAAGAAAGAAACGCTGAAACATCTAGTCCTCTTTTGTGAAAATCTAAGAGGTCTAAGAACGGCTTTCTTGGGTCTCAAAATTTACAAGAGGCCGAACCTAGACGGGGAAGATTGGTGGAACGTGTTTTCTGAAGGCTCAGACTAACTTTTTATTGCCTTAACATTCTTTCTTGAGAAATTAGAACTGTTAATGTTACAGTGACCCATCACGGAGCATAACTTGGTGACAGAATAACTGGAAAGAATATAGCTTATCTTTGTAGAGTTACTCGTGCAATTGAGTTACTAACTTAATTATGGTATTGGTTGTACAGATTATTATTTTGTGCCAAATGATCCACCCCCTATGTGTGGTGTTTCTAATATGCTGACTCTGTTTGCTTCTTTTTATTGTTCTTATTCTGCTTTATTTTTTTTTTCTTCCTTCTGTTTTCCTTTAATCGATGTTTAAGGTCGGAGTTTGAAATGTATTCTCAAATTCTCTCATTTTTAAAAGTTCGTAATGAACTATAAAAAAAAAAAAAAGAAAGCACAAGGCTGGGACACCAAGCATAAGGGGAAGAACAAGCAGAGGGTCCTGTTTCCCCAAACCGTGAAGTGCAGAGGCTGCACAGCGGAAGACATGGATAAGAGCTGTTTTTCTTCATGTGAGCCTAATTACTGTGGTTGCCAAGCTGTGAACGTGCAGGAGACCAAGGCAAGAAGCAATTGTCATGCCGTGGGTCTTGGGAGCGAGACAGGCTCCCTGAATGTGTGGCCGGACCGAAAACACCTTTATTGGAGATGGGTTGTGTGTCCCAAGCAAGACAGAAGCAGTAGATGTTGCAGAAATTGGGAAAGCAGTGAAACACGCAGAACAAGTGTTGAAGAAGCCGGTGATTGAAGCACAGCGCAGTGCCAGCAACAGTATCCAACTCCTTGTTAATGCGCGTAACACTTGAAGTGAGAAGAAGTGGTTAGTTGCATCTAAAACTACATTAACAATGGAAATGTAACACTCACGTATAACGTGAAAGGCTTTTTACTTGCGTGAGAAGTTAAGTTGCTCAAACCCATTGTTCAATTGTTGCAAAGACTGTTCTTTGCTTTAAGGAGTGGTCGCCTGTCCCTAATTAAGGAGAGGGGAATGCTGCTAAGACCCTTACCGATTACCTAACTCTGATAATACACGTGTTACAATATTTCACTTGTGGAAATTAAATCAAATAGTGGTCGTGTGTGCCCAATTGTGATTCGTGTGTGCCCAATTGTGATTCCCAATAGGACTGAACTCCATCCTTCACTTTCACACAGGAATACAATTAGATATCAATCTTTAAACTTTAGAAACTATATCAAGAACTGGATGTGTGTGCCTAATTTTGATTCGTAAGGAAAGACTGAATCCTACTTTTTATTCTAACATGGCATACCTTTCATTTGAATAAGTTAAAAGTGTATAACTATTAAAGAAGAGAATAAGCATTACCTAAGCCAAGAGTCTCCCCATATTAACACTGAAGCCAGCCTTTCTCAGATTTACAAAGTCATCCAACTGTACTGTGAAGTTAATAACTGTTCATTGGTCTAAGATACAAGTGTGCAAGTGTTACCTAAAGCTAACAGAGTGACACCAAGGCTTCTGGGTAATTGGGCCGATAACTGGCAGAAAGGTGCAAAAAAAGTTGGGTAAAGAGAACTGGCTGCTTGTAGAGACTATTTTGAAGTTGGCACAACCTGTAATGCCAGAGACTTTGGAAGAAGACAGAAGTGCGTCTCAAAGGTAAACTCTGGTTGTTATTGCACAGGAGAGGCAAAGAGGCTGCCTTTTTGGAGAGAGTTGTTTAGAGGAAGAGTGCTTTGTCTACTTGAAGTTGTTGAAGGACTTTAAAGTGTGTCTTGTTGAAGTCTGTTTAGATGGTAAAAATCACTGAAACTGTGGTAGTATTCCAAAGTACTGAAGCTGTGGTGGTATACCTGGTTGTCAGTGGATGCAATATTCTAGTATTCCAAACCAAAAGAGTACTGTGAGACAAAGATGACTGTTCTCATGGTAAATGAAGTAGTGAAGTTCTTAAAGTTGAAGCAGAATCACTAAGAAATCATCCTGACAAATATACCATTGTGAAGCCTAAAACTATAATCAGGAGAATACTAACTGCTAACCAAGAACTGTGCATCACTAGTAGTTGTGGATATTGTGTTTCTTTTGAACTGTGGCAAGTCTTCTTGAAGAGGTCAAAGCATTGTGGCCAGGATTACCATTGGTGCTATTTGGAGGAAGTGGAAAGTGGACATTTCACCCAGAAGAAGAGATTTGCTATTATTGGAGCTTTGGTTAACATACTTTTTGCATTGACTTTGAAATATCAAGAACTGTTTTGAAACATTTCTTCCTTTGGTTGAACACCAACAGGCCTAACCTTGAATCCTGGGGAAGGGGAATCACCCAAGACATTATAAGGTTATTCAGAGACTGTGAATGTTGTTCATATGATGTTGCATTGCCATATATTTTCTTTGTGTACTTGTTGCTTAGTGTGAGGGCCAGTTATTAGGTATTAGAGGGTTTACCCTTAGCTTTGGTTAGGCAGGGAAATCCTCAGCAGAGTAGGGACAGTGAGGTATTTTGGCATATATTTATTTTAAGAACAAAATGGCATATGTTGAAAAATCCTCAAACAGTGGTCTGCCTCGCATTATTGACCCCTCCCCTCGCAGTTAGGAGTGTTATGTATTGGAGTTGTGTCTAAATGTATTGTAACTTAGGTGGCCTCTGGCTTTGTGCTCTTAAGCGTTCTCCCCTTTCCC
Source organism: Ambystoma mexicanum (assembly GCF_040938575.1). NCBI lineage: Eukaryota > Metazoa > Chordata > Amphibia > Caudata > Ambystomatidae > Ambystoma > Ambystoma mexicanum. The sequence continues at coordinate 168,056,237 of NC_090940.1, forward strand.
TTCCTGGGTCCTACATTTATTATATGGTGCACATGTTTGTACTATTTCGAATAGTATATCCTAGACGTTTAGGATCACTGTGACTGTTTCAGTGTTGGCACATGGGGCTGCGATCACGATTACATAAACATAGGGTACTGTTGTCTAGGATTCCCTTTTCCTACCTTTCTTCCCACAAATAATCCTATATGTACTGGGCCTATCCAAAAATAGTGGGCCTTACCTCTTAGTGTTAGAGGTTTGTTAGGTAGTAACCAACCATTATGATTTTTTCACATGCACTGAGGTTATTACCATGGGTTATGTTTCACATATATTTCTTATTTTACCTGATGGAAATTCTATGAGTAATTTTACAAAAGTACATAATTTCAATATACCAGTGTGGGGTTTTACTTTGGCTATCTGTGTAGGCTAACTCTCCCTCCCTACCACTCCACCTCCTCCTTAAATTAGCCTGGCTTCTCTGCCACAGCTACTACACATAGGGAGGCCCGGTCTTTCCTTCCGATTGAAATACTGAAAACCCTCATGCTACATGGTTACCCAGACTTCCCCAGAGGGTTCTGCAGAACTGTCCCTAACAGAAGGAAAGGAGCAAAGAATGACGAGTGAGGTACAGAGAGACTGAAGGAGTTAAGAGAAGGTATCAAGATAGGGGAACGAGCTGTATGATGGAATGGGGAAGAACAATGGAAAGGGAGGAGAAGAGGAGGGACTGTAGTGGGCAGGGGTGAAAGAGAGAAGCCCCCCAGAAGTAGTCCTATACAGTGATGGGGAAGAGTCAGGGGACAGTTGAAGGCCTGGAAAACTAACCAGTGGAGCCCGGCATGCACTACAAATAAGGGAGGGGAGGAAAAGCTATTAATCCCGGGATCCAACATCAGTGAAAGAGGCTCAAGCCTTACCCCCACCAAGATGACCCAAAAGTGGCAGGTACTTCTGGAAGTCCAGGCAGACCAATGCATCATCCTGACAAGTTCAAGCAAAGACTAGAAAGAATTTCTTTGCAATGTGCCAAGAAAGTGTGGGGCATTTAAACCCCCAGAGACGAAGTAAAAAATGTTACCGCTGGGAAGGTGGACTTGTTCCGAGGAGAGGAGGGAGGATTAAGGATCACCTTCCTAACAAAGCTTCTCCATTTGTATATTCTAAAGTAGTGCACCCTAAGGGCTCAGTCAAACCTAATAATCTTGTTCTTGAGCTTTATGTAATAAAGAATTGGGCCGTGATAGGACAGCATTGCTTCCGATATGTTCTGGAGAATTGACTAGATAGCCCAAATGGTTTTCACATCTGTACATCAAGGGGTTTACAGCTTCTCTTTTTTAATGGTTTTAATACAAATTTTAACTGTCAAAAAACAGGAAAACATTCAATTGGTAATTTGGGATAAAGCTTGTACATTTCAAGAGGTGGCTGGTGCACATTACTTCACAGGTTAGTCAGAATTATTTATAGCTGCAACATGTGGTTGCATACAGTGAACATTCCACAGCTTCCTAAGAATACGATTTTCGGTAGACAAGTAGGTAACAACCAATTTCACAACCAATAATATTTCTTGGTTGAGGCAACTATCATTTCAGACACCCGACTGGACTCCTCCCCCTTTAAATCCCCCACATCCCATTTCACCTGACCGCTCCCAATTTTGAAAACTGGATTGATGGATGTGTGACGAATCCGGAGATGTCACTTCTGCCAGAGGGGGAGCCCCTTCCCATAAGGCCAGGGTGGTAAGGCTGCTACCCGATAGTCCCCCTGGGGGTGGTACTAAGCAGGAAGATCTCATGGGAAGAGACCACCTCTCTAGGGACAAGGGAGAACACCTCAGGAGAACCCAGTACATTCACCCTCCACCCATGCCACCAAAATCTACTGTATCTTTAGTTTAGTAATAAGTGCAGGGTTTTGGCACAGGATGGTGGACTATTGATTTACATTGACATTCCGAGTCATTAGTCGTTTTAGTTGAGGTAAGAAAACCCCCTCTTAGAGTTAGGGAAAGTTAGGTTTTCTCTTTATTTTCTTAAACAATAAAAGTTTATATCAGCAACTATGCCACCTGTATGTCCATCCACTCCTTCTGCACCCTTACAGATAGCACCTTTCCAGAAACCTCATCTTACCTTTTTCATGCAGTCCCTTCTTTTCATATAGGATTATCAACTCGCTGTATTTGTGGGCCTTCTTCAAAACATGCTCACTCTCCTCAATGTGACAATGATTGTTCTCCAGCCGCAGTAATGGTGCCACCAAAGCCATGTTTGTCTGCATTTAAGTCAAGAGAGGGTGTAAGCGTTTGTTACTGTGTGCTCAGTTTAGTTCAAGCAGGTCTTATTTACACAACATAGCCAATGCAAAAAACACAAACAACCTATATTCAGAGGAACTATTTTCACATCAATGGATAAATGGATTGCATATGCAATTGCCATCTTGCCTATATGTGTATGTGCACTGTTCTAAAAAGTTCATATTTGGAGTAGGCAGCTATATCGCTACAACATAAACAAGTGACAATCGACTCAAGGCACTCCACTGTCACAAAAGACTTTATATTGCATGCAGAAAAGAAAGAATATCTTGTTTTCGAATTTTGATAGTTAAAAGCAAGTAACAATGTGTTACTTGCTTTTAACTATCTTGCACAGCATTGTGCAAGATATCCTCACATGGATGCAGAGAGCAACTCCCACAACCCTCCACTGAATCCCTAAACACACAGTAACCTAGGAAGATTTCTGTCCATCTTGTGTTCAGGAAGTACATGTTACTAAGATATAGTTTTTCCTGCAAGCTAACGCTAGCTCACCTCATGGTAGCAATGGTAAGCAGTAAAGGTCAACGCCAGGGAGGGAAACAGTGGTTATAAAATAGAGGAAAACCTTAAATAAGAGAACATTCAAAGTGATATAATTAAATAATAATATCTTCTTTGAAGGTAATTGAAATAGTGTTCAATTCAAACAGTAAGCAGACTTGTTGAAAGAGGCTTTTTTTCAAATATATTTTTTATTTATTGCGTTATGGTTCAAATGACCCTCTGAGAAATCAAACAATTCTACACAGTCATCAAAACATACAGCAATCACACATTTTGATACAATATACAAAATACAGAGTTGTAAAATTATTACTTTAAGATATAACCAACCAATAGTCCAACAGGTTTATCGTCCTAGATAAAATTCATACCTTCTCAATTAAAAGTAAAAACTTTATTTAAAAATGTTATTAAACTTATTTTAATGCCCACTTTGGCTCCTTCAAGTATTAAATTCTAAGTTGACTCTGTATTTAAATTAATAAAATCCTACAAGAATTTCCCCCAAACAAGTGTGTCTCAATTCAATTAGATTCTTACAGTCTAGACTCAAATGCTGAAGTGTTTCAATACAAGTGCCTCTCCACAACCTACACAACCTTTCCTGTTTTAGTCTAGCCCCAAGGATTTTATTAGTGCCCAATATACTCCACGCTATTCTTAAAAAGCAGTTCCTGCAGATGGAGTTGGGAAATTGCACCATATAACTAGATAAGTATTTACAGGTTTTCCAGCCTAATTAATAATCTGGTGGTGCCCATAGGACTCACATTTCCCACTCGTATGGATCCAATCAGCTTCTCTTAAGACGTTTCCTCATTAGATCAGGGTTTCCCTTCAAATCCAATTCCAATAAATCTAACTCAATCAGGATATTCTTACAAGCAACTTCCCACTTCATTATTCTGCTCTCTTCTTCTTAATTACAATACGTTGTAATCATCTAAACACAGACTGTTCCTCTGCCACTAGAATCTTACGATAAAAGCTTAAACTTTTCCATGCCACTGATGACCTAGATAAAAGTCCCAGCTCAAAGTGGAGTCGTGCCGAGGGGGTGCTCAAGGGAAGTCCTAAAACCTACTTCCAAAAACAACTCTCTAACCGATGCCACCGTACCTCAGCCCATCTTAGCAGAGCATCAGCCCCATACGTCATAATTGTTAACACTTTAATTTTATAGAATTTAATTAAAAGGAACACCAGAAAATTGCCTGCATCAACGATCAATGTTTGTGGCCTGGCAAATCAGTATATTTAATGTCTTCCTTAAATAATAATGGATTATAGATTTATCTATTTCAAATGTACTGAAACCCAAGTACACAAAGTCCCTTGCCACTTCAAGGGGCTTCTTCCACAACAACCAGTTAAAACCAACAGTTTTCCTTTCCTTTTAGAGGGTTTTAAAAACAAATTTTTTGATTTGTTTACATTAATTACCAATGTATCTAGTATACTACCATAGCACAGAGTTCTGGCGCTGTAGACAAAGAGGGGTTCGGTCACACAGCACCAGATCATCCTGATATAGGAGCCAATTTACACTCTATCAAGCTTAAGAGGAAAAGATCGAGCACCCCCTAAAATAAATGCATTAATAAGCATAGGGGCATGGACACAGTCTTGCTTAAGGCTTCCAGTTGTGTTCCTGGGCTAGGAGAGCAGACCTTCCGCATTCAACCTAATTCTTCTAGAGGTTCCGGAGTATAGCTCTTGCACAATATCTATTAAATGTAAAGGGCACCCTAATTTTTTAATTTTAACCAGAGAATGGAACGAGTAAGAGTCGAATGCCATACTAAAATCAAATCAAACAGGTGTTTTGTTAGCAGCAAATTTAGTTTGGACGGCATTTAGTAAAAAAACATTTTGGGTAGTTCCCCACCCCCATACAAATTGATTGCCATGGGTCCAAGATACCTGCATCTCAGCCCATCTTCGAAGTTCAGATCTGACTATCGTACAAAAAAATATTTTCCCAGTCACGTCGGTAAGGGCTATGGGCCGATAATTACCCGGATCTGAACAAGCCCCTTTTTAAATTTTTTATAAATGGTAACAATTATCGAGGTTTTCCAAGACAGGGGAACTGCTCTTAAAACTAAGACTCTGTTAAAAGGTTCCAGTAGTATTCTAGCCCATAACGTGAGAGAACCTTTCAGAGTCACATTAGCTAGGCTGTCGGGTGTTAGGCAAGAATTGGTATAATAACCCTATGGGAGACTACACAACCCTTGTCCTCTTGGTATTAGGTAACCCACCTATTGGTATAGGTCTGTACTACACAAGCTGGTGGTGTGACTGAGCGGACAGACTTACCTCAAGAGGGGTAAATGTGTGCTGTAGAGCTGTAGCATCAAAATTCACAAATACAAGTATCCAAATAACACTTAAACTCAAGGTTTTCTAGTAAAATTATGATTTAACAGTCAGTTCTAAATCTTTAAAAAGGGCAATGTGCAACAATAAAAATACACTTCAAAATACTTTCTCATAATCAAGTCAAGCAAGTAGATACTCTTTAGAGATGCTTCATGCACACTTCCTACACCTGGAGGGGACTTGACTTACTAGGACAGTATTGGCATTTATTTATCACTTTTGTATTTGGTAAATTCTGAGGTTGACAGAAAGGGAAGGTTAATGGAAGGAAAAAGGTTAAACAGGTTCCCAGAACATGTGAGCACTTTTAAATCTTCCAATGAAGTCCAGATAAAAACCTTTCCCAGCAATATTAGTTAAAACCCAATATATCACCTATGAGGGACAGTAAGAATCAAAGTCAATGGATTAGAAGAGTCTGCAGGGAGCCAGGACAGCCAAAGTCAATTGGAGCAAAGTCTGTGGAGCTGAGGCACTTCTTAGATACTATAATGTCTAGCATAAGGTTAATAACTGTTGGGCCACAAGCTGTTACACTTGTGGAAGTTAGAGCTACAATCAACTCTAGAGAAGCAGCTACTGCAAATCTCAACAGAGAAGAGCAAGCTACAAACGATGGGGTAAGTAACCCCAAAGTCAGAAGAGTACCTTTGGTTAGAAGAAGAGGATCCAGCTGGCTTCTGTCCGGTTGCAGTGATGCAGATCCTTTGTCCCTGGGCCTCAGTCGTAGGGAAAAGAGGGAGGACGTCTGGAGGACTCCTGCACAGCAATTCAAGGGTCGGCGGGAGCTACAGGCGTTCTTCGGATCAGTGGCACTTTGCGGTTTTAGCGCTCGGTAAATAGCACCACCGCGGATCGTGGACACCGGTTGAGCTTTCTTCACTCCTTGAGTCCAGCACTCTGGTGAGGTGACTCAAGCTTGGGTCGTCCTCCTTCGGGAGGGTCATAGGAGGCTCCTGGATCTTTTGGCAAATAAACAAAGGGCTCAAACCTGTCTCAACGCACCGAGTACAACCCAAGAAAGACCTCACAAACAGAAAATGGCGAAAAAAGAAGACAGGGGCCATTTTGACAAAATGGTCACCCATGGGTCAATGGGTCAAACTGCAGCTGAGGGTTCAGCCTGCGGTAGAAAAGCAAAATGATAGGAAAAAGTAAACCACTGCCAACAGCCATTTGAAGTAGTGAGAGTAACAAAAATGTTACATGAGAATCTAGGATAAGGGGCTACTAAGTAACCACCCAGCACTCCACATAAGATGGTGTGTGCTTTACCCACAAAGAGAAAAGGTAAATAAAGTAAATTTCACTTTACTCTTCTTGGGAACTGTAGTTTACCCAAGAAAAGGTATTTAAACCCTAAGAGAAATATGAAGGAATTTTCAGTGACACTGCACTGTAGGTGCTGTGTGTCACCATACAAAATGCATATTCCTATGTATGGAGTTTGTCAGACTCCAAAATCAGTGAAAACACAAAATCCAAATCAGGTAAAAACACATGAGAGAGGGAGAAAAAGGTCTCACTCTCTCAAAACTTAAAATTAAAAAGTCCCAAGTCCAGCAAAAGAGGTGGGGGTCTCTAAGGTTGAAGGGAATTAGCACAGAAGAAAAAGTTACTTCTTACCTTGTAACGTTCTTTCGACGGGATGTTCCTCCGACGTATTCCTCATCTTTGATAATACGTTTCCAGCTTGCTGGCCTCGGATATTTTTCCTGTAGAGGGCGCTGCGGGTCGACGTCCGCCGAGTCGATGACCCTCGACGGCCACCGTATCGGCGCCGACGTCACCATGGCCATAAATAGCCACGCGCTGCGTCCGTTGCTCAGTTCCGTTTTGTAGCATAAGAAAAGTCATGCCTGAATTGGTTATTGACCCTTAAGGAGCGTAAGCTGCAACCACAAGGGAAGTATTACTGCGGGGATGGATAGGAGGGGCGATCAGGAATACGTCGGAGGAACATCCCGTCGAAAGAACGTTACAAGGTAAGAAGTAACTTGTTCTTCGAAGGGATTGTGTCCTCCGACGTATTCCTCATCTTTGATAGACTCGCATAGCAGTGGCATGTAATTGGAGGTGGGAGTAAGAATGTTATGTATCCCTTTAGGGATGGACCGAATGTAATACGGCCTTGCCAAATCTTGTCTCTTGACAGTGGAGGAATCCAGGTTGTAAAATGTTGTGAATGTATGTGCGGACGACCATGTGGCAGCCGCACATATGTCTCGGACCGGTACCCCTCTTTGGAGAGCCGAAGAGGCTGCGATACCCCTGGTTGAATGAGCCCTAAGATTTTGGGGTGGCTCTTTCCCTGCCAGTTTGTAACATTCCAGAATGGCCAAAATAATCCACCTGGAAATGGTTTGTAGGATACTCGGGTCACAAGTTGGGACTAACCATAACTAAACAAACAGTTGGTCTGCTTGCCTGATCCTAGCCATTCTGCTGATGTAAAAGCTGAGAGCTCGCCTTGGGTCCAGCCTATGTAGCCTTTCTTCCTCTTTCCCCGGATGGGGAGGAGGGTAGAACGAAGGTAAGGTCATTTTCTGAGTAATATGAAATTCAGAAACCACCTTTGGGAGGAAATTAGGCTTCACCTGTAGGACAACTTTGTCCTTGTGGAAAATCATATGAGGGGGTTTACAGGAGAGAGCTTGTAGTTCGCTCACCCTCCTAGCAGATGTTAGTGCTACCAATAGGACAGTTTTAAGTGTGAGAAATCTCAGCGAATAAGAGTGAAGTGGTTCGAATGGAGTGCCCATTAGGAAGTATAAGACTAAATTTAAATCCCATAAGGGAACCTGGAATGGTTTTGGAGGATAAACATTAGTTAATCCCTTGAGAAATTGTATCACTAGAGGTAGTTTGAAATACGATGGTTCCTCCGCAGTGCGCTTGAAGATAGAAAGCGCTGCGAGGTAGCCTTTTACAGTACCAACTTGAAGGCCTGAGTTTGCCAAGTAGAGTAGAAACGATAACACCGTTGGTGTACCACATGAAAAAGGGTCGATATTCTCTTCCCTACACCAGCTGCAAAATTTGTTCCAACGGCAGCGGTATAAAGACTTTGTTGCTGGCCTTCTGGCCGAAAGCAACACCTCCATGACGTCATCAGGGAGATCCCAATCCTTGTACCTCACCCTTTCAGAAGCCAAGCGTGAAGGTTGAGGGTTCTGGTGTCTGGATGGAGAACCTGACCTCCCTTCTGCGAGAGAAGATTCTCTTTGAGTGGAAGACGGATTGGAGGGCAGATGGACATATCTAGAAGGTCTGGGTAACACGTTCTCCTGGCCCAGTCTGGGGCAATTAGGATCATGGTTTTCCGGAATCTTCTCAACCTCCTGATCATTTGAGGAATAACAGGGACTGGTGGGAACGCGTAAAGAAGTGGAAACTCCCAGTCCACTACGAACGCGTCTCCTAGAGCTCCTCTCGGGGGAAATTCCCTTGAACAGAACAGATCGCACTTCCTGTTGGTGCTTGTGGCGAACAGATCCACCTGAGGGGTTCCCCAAAGGGCTAAGATCTCTTGAAGGACTTCCTGAGCTAGCTCCCACTCGTGGGAGACTGTGCTCTGCCTGCTCAGAGCGTCCCGCTGTCAAGTTCTTCTCTCCGGCTAGGTGGACTGCCGATAGAGATTCCTTCCCGAATTGCCCAAAACCAGAGCTGCATTGCCTCTCTGCACAGTGGCAGTGATCCTACGCCTCCTCTTTTGTTGAGGAAGTGCATGGCCACCGTGTTGTCCGTCATTATCAGGACATTTCTCCCCTGTACTGATGGCAGGAAAGCTTTCAGCGCTAGTCTGATCGCTCTCAGCTCCAATAGGTTGATGTGGAGTCTGGACTCCGATGGAGACCAACGACCGCTGATGGTCAAGTCGTTGGCATGGGCTCCCCACCCCGTGAGTGAGGCGTCTGCGACTACTGTTATCTCCGGCCATGGTTGCTAAAACAGTTCTCCTTTCAAGATGTTCTCTGGATAGGCCCACCATTGAAGGTCGCAGGCTACTTTGTCCGGAATCCGGAGGAGATCTGTCATTCTCCCTGAGAATTGTGACCACTGAGTTCTCAGTGCCCACTGAAGAGATCTCATTCTCAGGCGAGCCTCTGGCACAAGGAAGATGCAGGATGCCATGAGGCCTAGCAACCTCAAAAAGTCGAAGGCTGGAGGCCACCAGGGGGCGCAGGCAGGATGGACGCCTGAGCTTCGAGCTCCGCACCCAGCCCCGGGTAAACTGCGGTCAACCAGCGGAACGAGGGTCCCATGAACCACGCGACCCCCACCAAGAGGAGTGGGAACCTGTAGCCCCCATCTGGACCCAACTCCGGTCCCGATCCGACGCTCCTGAGCGGAGCTCTACGGACCGAGGCGATACCAGCAACCCCTCCCCCACGGCCTGGTGCGAAGCAACGTAGGAGGCAACGAGGGAAGGCGCGGCGGCCGAGCACACACAGGCTGGGCCACACACGAGGGAGCCTGGGGCTGCGGGCCCGCGGCGACCCCCCCCTGGACACTTAACGCGGCCTACCGCACGTCATACCCCGGGGCCCGACCCGAAGAGGGCCATCCGCCCGCCCAAGGAGCAACGACATTGCAGGGGGGCCAACGCGGGAGCGCGCCCCTCCCCCTCCCATCGCAGCGCACACCAAAGCAGCCCGCGGCGCCCTAGGGCTCCACGCCTGGCACTCCTGACACTGTCATAGGGGGGCCCGGACCCCCCCTGTCCGTCCCGCGGCCCCGGGGCCCGGTCCGGAGAGGGCCATCCGCCCGCCCAAGGAGCAACGACATTGCAGGGGGGCTGACGCGGGAGCGCGCCCCCCCCTCCCATCGCAGCGCACACCAAAGCGGCCCGCGGCGCCCTGGGGCTCCACGCCTGGCGCTCCTGACACTCGAGGCGGGCAGCCGGGACACCGCCGACACGGCCTGTCATAGGGGGGGCCCGGACCCCCCGGCCCATCCCACGGCCCCGGGGCCCAGCCCGGAGAGGGCCATCCTCCCGCCCTTGGAGCAACGACATTGCAGGGGGGCCGACGCGGGAGCGCGCCCCCCCCCTCCCATTACAGCACACACCAACACTGCCCACGGCGCTCTGAGGCTCCACGCCTGGCGCTCCGGACACCCGAGGCGGGACAGCCGAGGTGCCGCCGGCACGCTCTGTCATAGGGAGGCCCGGGCCCACCTGCCCATTCCACGGCCCCGGGGCCCGATCCGAAGAGGGCCATCCACCTGCCCACGGAGCAACGACATCGCCTGGGGGCCGACGCGGGAGCGCGCCCCCCCCCCCCCCAACACACTCCCCCTCCTCCCGCTCTTACCTGAGGAAAGTGCCAAGGGACACCTGCAGCCTCGTGACGAGGACTCTCCCCACTGCGGCGAGGTTTGGGAAACAAAGAGGCAAGCATAGAAGGTAAGGACCCCTGCTCAGCACCCCTACGACCCCCCTCCACTGGAAGGGCACATTGAGTAAACGGGGTACCAAAGGGAACGTTATCCACACTTGACCCTCGGATACCCTCACCTACCGTGACTCTGGAACCTCCCCTGCTACAGTAAAGCCTGGGGACCACAGGGAGCCAGGCGCAACAGGCGAGGACCCCTATCCGGAGCCCTCATATCCCCTCCCTCAAGAGAGACCTACCGGAAAACCACCGGGCCTGCGCGAGACACCAGAGGAAACATTGCATGAGTTTGGCCCTCAGATACCCCTACCTACAACAACTTGGGAACCCCCTCAGCTGAGATACCTGGAGATCGCCACCACAGGGCTAACTAGCGGAGCCAAACAGGGTAGACAGGCACCGAGCTGCCGACAACCACGGGGGACGCACCCCCTCTCCACCCTGCACCCCAACTGACCCAGACACGGCTGACGACCAGGCGGTGCCCGCTAACAAGTAACCGACACCATCCTTCCATGAGCTGGAAAGAAAACCTGCTGAAATACCAATTTGTTGCCAACGAGAGTGTCATGGCGACCGGGGGCCCCGCCACCCCACCCCCAGACCTGGGGGCCATCCAGAACAATATCCAGATGATTCTGGAGGAGATACGCGGGATGAGGACTGACATGGGTGCCAAATTGGCTGACCTCACGACCAAAGTCACCACCCTAGAGGACCGAATGGAGGGAGTCGAAAGCAATCAACTCTCTGTAACACTCCTTGAAACCCAAATGGAAATTAGACTCCGAGACATGGAAAGACGAGAGGAAGAACTCCGGCTTAAGGTCGACGACATGGAGAACAGGGAGAGAAGGAACAACCTGCGCATTTTTGGCCTGGTGGAGTCCGACGGCGAATCCACACAAGGACTCGAGGGCAAAGTGCACGACATTGTAAGGATCGCCCTGGGAACAGAGGCTGCGGGCACGATCAACTTTGACAGGGTGCACCGGGCGGGGGGGGGGGGGGGGGGCAGAGGCCCGCGCTCGGTCTTGGTCCGGCTACATTATTATAAAGACAAGGCCAAAATTCTAGAGAAAGCGAGAAACCTCGGCAACATACAATACGGCGACTCAAGGGTGTCCATCTTTCAAGATCTGTCAGCCCTCACCCTGTCAATGAGGAGGAAATGTGGCAGCCTCACAAGATGGCTTCAGGGAAAAGGGGTTCGATACCACTGGGGACATCCCTTCTACCTGGAATTTGAATGGCTAGGGGAGAAACACCACCTGGTGTCGGAGGAGGATATTCGGAGGGCCACAGACGACCTGGTTGGCGACCAGGCAGGCCATTCAGGCGCCCAGGATGGAAGAGCCCGAGACCCCCCCAGGGGTCCTGACAGATCGGTGAACCACAGCAGCAAATCCAAAGTCAAGGGGGCCCGGAAGTTCCGGAAAACTAGACACCCGTCGACAAACTCTGAAGACCACTCAAAGTCATGAGAACACCGTTCGATCGGAGATGGAGGAAATCACAAGGTGAGCATTGACTCGGGGTCCAGGCACTGGAGGACCTGGGACCATGAGGTGTCATAACTGGACGCCGCGTTGGCGCTACGGCTGGCCCGCCGGACTACAGGGCGGGCGAAAGTTTGCAAAAAAGTTAACTGTTTGGTTGAGTTGGCCCACACACGAGGCCCGAGTTAATGGTTTGTGGGCTGGAGTGGGGGCTCATTGTTCCAGAATTGTATCTCGGACACTTGTACCGAGGTTCTGACGGGGCCGATCTATATTGATTTTGAGAATTGGGATTCCCCAACACATGAAAATCCCGGGGCTGGGGTTAGAGTCCTTGGTGGTTCGTTGACCAACCCCAACGTATGTTGGGGAACGTGGACGAACGCCTTATATTTCAAGGGAGGGGTGGGAGGGGGGGAGGAAACAGGGAGGGGGGCTTCGAATAGGGGGTGGGGGGAAGAATGGTCAACAGGGCAGACAGAGGGGTAAAGGGGGAAAGTCAGTTCAAGTCACAGACACTTGCTTGGCAGCGGGCTCTGAAATTCAGGTACTATGAGGGGTTCAAAGGGCACAACCGAAAAGACGATAATGATTGAAGGGAAGATAGGCACGTTGAATGTCAAGGGCCTTAACTCTCAAAATAAGAGGTCCCTTACGAGCAATATGTTCCGCAAACAACATCTAACAGTCCTATTCCTATAGGAAACACATTATAAACGAGGTAGAGAGTCCAGAATCAAAGGGAAGGATATTGGCTGCAACTACTGGGCATCACATGCGACCTCAAAGAAGGAGGGGGTGGGCATTCTCCTGGGAAGGGCACTCCAACTCACAGGGGTAGAAACCAAGAGAGGATTTGGAGGTCGATTTTTAGGTGTCAAAGGGTTTTGCGAGGGACAGCGCATCACTCTCGCCACCGTATACGCACCCAACTCGGGTCAGGTAGAGTTCCTCACGCGGATCTTCAGTGTCATGGACGAGTGGGCAGAGGGGGCCATGATACTTGGCGGGGACTTCAACCTCATAGCTGACCCCCAACTGGACTGGTGGTCCGCCAGGGGAGGGACACCCAAGGGGATTACTAAGGACAACCTGGCCTTGCAGACCCTCCTGAGGGATCACTACTGGGTAGACATCTGGCGCAAAGCATACCCGGGCCAAGGCGGTTACACTTTCTTCTCTCCCCCACACTGCACCTATACTAGAATCGACCTCCTGCTGATCTCAGAGGAGGGGGACGGGGTGGTAACCCAACCAAGGGTCGAGGCCATAACGTGGTCGGACCACGAATTACTCGTGGCTAACTGGTCACTGCCCATTGCCCCGAGATCATCCCGATGGCGGTGCAATGACACGCTCCTTAGGGACCCCGTATTCCGCGACTTTATAAAACAAGAAATGCTGGCCTACTTTGAGACAAACGACACCGGGGAGACTGACATGTCCATGGTATGGGAAGCGGGGAAAGCCACTTTTAGGGGTCTCCTCATAGAGGGCTCGAGGCGTAAAAGGGAGAGGGGCCTGAGCGAGAGCAAACTCCGTGCGGAGTTGAAGGTCTTGCGGGCCAGACTGGGCGCCCCGGGGGTTGACCGGGATGCACTCCTGGAGGAGATGCAGGGCAAAAGACAGGAGCTCCATACGGTTCTCATAGGGGAGGTTGTCAAAAAAATGCGATACACCAAACAGAGATACTATGAACGGGGCGACAGGGTAGGCACTCTATCGGCACAGAGGTCACGGGGGTGCAGAGTGGAAAGAGGGATTGCCCAGCTTGGTGATGAGGGAGGCAGAATTCATGGGGACCGGCAGAAAATAACGGAATGTTTTGCTGACTACTACAGCAAACTTTATTCCAGACAAATGGGCGAATCACAGGAGGATATTTCCTCCTACCTGGCAGAACATCCCCTCCCCAAGCTGACGGACGAAGACTTAGAGGCCCTCGAGGGGGAAATCTCAGAAGAAGAGGTGGAGGGAGCCATCAAAAGATTGAAGGCCGGAAAGGCACCTGGCCGAGACGGCTATACAGCAGATTTTTACAAACAGACCCAATCGATCTTAGTGAAACCCCTGGCTAAACTGTTTAACCAGATTAGGAGTCGGGACACAATCCCACCGACATTCCTGCAGGCCCTCATCACCGTCATACCTAAACCCGGCAAGGACCAGACTGACTGTGGGTCTTACAGACCCATCTCGCTTCTTAATTTGGACGCCAAGATTTTCGCTAGAATCTTGGCCTCCAGACTGGAAAACTCCCTCCCACGCCTGATGCACCCAGACCAGGCGGGATTCATCCTTAACAGACAGGGTTCCGATAATTTAAGGAAAACACTTCACATACTTGCCACAACTGAGGCCAGAAACGAGGGCACACTCTTATTGGCTCTCGACGCGGAGAAGGCCTTTGACAGGGTCAGTTGGGCCTTCATGAGGGAGGTTCTCACATCTATGGGGATGGGCCCAAGGTGGTTGGGATGGATATCTGCGCTTTACTCCTCCCCCTCGGCCAGAGTGGTGGCAAACGGAACGGAATCAAGAGAATTCCCCCTTGAACGTGGTACGAGGCAGGGATGCCCCCTATCCCCGTTAATTTATGCATTAGTAATGGAACCATGGGCAATCTCGGTCCGCAACGATATGGTCATCAGGGGAATACAGATGGGAGACATGCATTGCAAAATTTGCCTCTTCGCAGATGACGCCCTGCTTTATGTCACCAGACCGACCCAAACAATCCCCCGGTTGCTACAGGGCCTCACAAGATATGGAGAGCTATCGGGGTATAAAGTCAACCTGGACAAATCGGTGGCATTCATAGGGGGGAATCTATCGGACCCGGAGATGGCCTTTGTGGAGGGACTCCCCTTTAAACGGAGTGAGGAGGGGTTCCGGTATCTAGGAGTCCATATCACGCGCGACCTTGAAGACCTGTACACGGCCAACTTCCCCCCCCTCTGGTCAGCAATCAGGAGAGACATAGAAAGGTGGGCGGGAGCGGGTCTCTCGTGGATGGCACGCCTCAATCTCATAAAAATGGTGCTTCTCCCAAAATTCCTGTTTCTCTTCCAGATGCTCCCGGTGCTGGTCCCTAGGGCTTTCTTTGAAGAAACAAAACGAGTCCTTCTTAATTTCCTCTGGCTGGGTAAAAAACACAGAATCTCGTACGAGGTATTGACTAGGGCTAAGGAGGACGGGGGGGTGGGTTACCCCGACCTGGGGACATACTACAGGGCATCCCAGTTGAGGATTCTGGTTGATCACTTCTCACCGGAAACGAAAAAACAGTGGGTAGCCATGGATAATAGGCCCCTTGCACCTGTCACAATAGAGGAATGGCTCTGGGTCCCAAGGAATAAGATCCCCAGAACCGTCTTGAACCATCCGATTCTGAAAGTACCGTGGTCCCTATGGAGAGAGGGAGGCTACTACAGATGGCTCACAACATGGCCCTCCCCCTTAAGCTGCATTTGGGCCCCTCCTTTCCTGGCCAAAATAGCAGAACCAGCAGCATACCAGACATGGTTCGAGGCAGGCCTTAGCAGGACTGGCCATATGTGGGTGGGGGGCTCTTTCCTACCCCTGAGTGACCTTGAGGAGGGCATTGCAGTAATCCAGCCAATATAAGATTAGGGCTCTGGGTAGGATGATGCAGTTATTATTGGATAGGAAGTGTTTGCCAGCTCTAATGAGTTTTCAGGTGTAAGCAGTGGCAGAGGCCGGGGACTTCACCTGTTTGTCGAATGAGAGGGTGGAATCCAGGTAGAAGCCGAGCGTCTTCACTTCCTTGGACACCTTGATGGAGTTTCCATCGATCACGAATGAGGCATAGTCATGGCCTAATTTCTTTAGGTTGGTATGGGTCCCCAGGATGATAAGTTCTGTTTTATCATCATTCAGGCATAGACAGTGTGAGGCCATCCATGCCTGGATGATATACACCCTATTCACCAAGGCCAAATCCTTGTTGTAATCCCCAGAAAGAGGGAGGAGAATCTGGGTATCGTCTGCATAGTTCGTGTAGGTGACACCAAGATGGTCCAGATCATCAAAAAGGGGCTTAGTGAATATGTTGTATAGGGTGGAGGAGACACAAGAACCCTGTGGGACTCCACATAAAATGGGGATCGGGTCGGCTGCTGCTGAGGGGGAGAACACTCATCGTCCTATCGCTGAGGAAGGACTCTATCCAGGTTATGGCCTCTTTAGAAAAGTGAGCGGCCGAATCCAGGTGGCTGCAAAGGACCCCGTGGTCCACGAGGTCGAATGCAGCCGAGAGGTACAACAACAGGAGCAGAGCCATTTTGCCTTTGTCTCGCAGGACATCAATCTGAGCTTTCAAATCAATGAGGGCTGTCTCAGTGCCGTGTTGTGGCCGGAATCCAGATTGGCGTACTCCGAGTAGCTTATGTAGTTCCAGGAATTTTTTTATCTGGTTGTAAGCAATCTTGTCCAGGATTTTGAGCAGAACGGGACTGTCGTGATGGGGCGATAGTTTGTGGGAATAAGTGGGTCTAATGTTTGCTTCATGAGCAAAGGGAGTACCCAGGATTGTTTTAGATTAGTCGGTACAATACCTGTCGCAAAGGAGGAGTTCACAAGTTTTGAGATAAATGGGGAGAGGTCTCTGGCGGCATCTTTTATAAGCTGGGCAGGGGTCACCCGGGCAGTTAGATGGCTTAAGGGCTAGGATGACTTTCTCAACCTCAAGGGTGGTGGTTCTAGCGAACGTGAAGCGTACAATGGGGCCCCGTTTCTTGAGAGGTAGTACTGTATTGACTTGGCTGGACTGGAGTGGTAGACTAAGGGTAGCCTATTTCTTAGATATTTTATTTTGGAGCATCATTATTTTATTAGAGAGTGCTTGTTGGATATTCGAGCACCATGTTTTGTCTTTAGAGCATATGTCTGGGATGGGGATGGGTGACTCTAATTCCTTGAGGATAGTGAACAGTTCTTTCATGTTTGATTGGGCATTCGCTGTGCGCGTGTTATATGAGTTTTGTTTGGCCAGATAGATTTCTTTTTTGTATCGGGAGGAGATTTCCGTGAGTTTGTTTTTATGGTCCTTTGAGGGTGATAATCTCCAAGCTGTTTCACAGCTCCTTTTGAGGAGTCGTAAGTCTTAATTCCGGGGTAAACCAATTATTTAAAATGGGCTTTGGGTTTACTTGGTCTAAGCTTTAAAGGGGCGATGTTATCCAGAGTGGTTAACATAATTTTATTGTATTCATCGACCAATTTTTCTGGATCTGATTGATCCGCTAGTTGGTTGAGAGTGGGTAGGATAGCAGGAATCACTTTCTCCTTTGTGATGCACTTTTTGTTTCTTGTAGGACAGGGCAAGGCCATGATGGGTGCTGGCAGGATAGATCTGGAGGTCGATAATTCGAAGGACACCAGGAAGTGGTCTGTCCAAGGTTGTTGTAAAATGGATTTGATGTTGGCTGTGCAGTTGTAGTCTGCTAGCCAGTCAAGGGTTCTGCCTTTGATATGGGTAGGTTCGAGCATTCTTTGAGTTAAACCCAAATCGGATAGAGAGTTAGCAATGATGCTTGCATTTTTATCTAACGGGTCATTGTAGCCCAGATTAAAATCGCCCAAGACAAGTAGTTGTGATGTAGTTTTCAGTTTGTTGGCGAGTAGATTATGTAGATCCTCCTCAAATGTCCCGATGGGTCCAGGAGGTCTGTATATGAGGTGGATAGACAGTGTCTGAGAGTTCACGAGAGGAAGTTTAATGGAGAGCGCTTCGCAAGAGTCAGCACCTAAGGTAAGTGTAGTTCTCATATCTAGGCTAGTCTTAGCAATGATGGCAATGCCGCCGCCCCGCATGTTGGTTCTGTCCTATCTCAATATGGTATAACCAACTGGAATTGCTATGATAGGAGGGGGCCTGCAGCGTTGTGCAACCAGGACTCTGTATTGGCGAGGATCTAGCATCGATTAGTCCGCCTGTAATAGGGGGAGGAGTAATCGTGGGGGCTGGGTGCTGAAGTGGTAGACCTGGATGTAGATTGTGACTTATGGTTTTTGGTGGAGGGGATGAAAACCTTCTGG
The DNA here is from genome assembly GCF_040938575.1 of Ambystoma mexicanum. Taxonomy (NCBI): domain Eukaryota; kingdom Metazoa; phylum Chordata; class Amphibia; order Caudata; family Ambystomatidae; genus Ambystoma; species Ambystoma mexicanum. The sequence continues at coordinate 168,074,410 of NC_090940.1, forward strand.
GTAGCGGACCTTGTGTTAGCAGGGGGCAAGGTTCTGGTCAACGGCTCATGCAGTCTGGACAATCTTGCTCGGAGTCTGATGATTCTGCATGGTAAACTGCAAGGGATGCTTAGAAATCCGCTGGATAGATTCATCGAGTTGCTTTCCATAGTGTGGGCAATGATGGGAGCTGTATAGCTAGAGTAGGATGGAGCCGTCTTAGTTCCTATTGAAGGGTTGCTGTTTGCTTTGCAATGGCTAGTGCTCCATAAGCATGTGTAAAGTAGCAGGCAATGAGCTATACTGTTCATGGTGCAAGAGTGTAGGGAATGGAAGCTGAGTTCGGGTATTTGGCTACTGGCGATAGCATAGACTCGGCTATGCTGGTGAGAGCTGGAGAAAGCTGGAGGCTTAGCGAATAAATGGGTGGACAAAGTGGTCTAGATTCAATCGAGGCGCATATGCGACAACAAGAGGTCACATGGGCATCAGGAGGTCACATTGGCAGTAGTTGGGCTAGATTCAGGAGGTTACGCATGTACAAATTAAACAAGAATCAAATGGGCACAAGCAGCAGATAGGCTCAAATCAAGAGGTCACATGGGCAGTAGTTAGTCTAGATTCAGGAGGTTATGCAAGTACAAATTAAACTAGAATCAAATGGGCACAGGCAGCAGATAGGCTAAAACCAGGTCGTCACATGGGCAGTAATTGGGCTAGGATCGGGAGGTCATACAAATGGAAATTGTGCTATATTCAAACAGTTCATCCGGAATCATAGGGTCATACATGCAGGAGTAAGGCTGAATTCTAGCAAAGGCGCGCCAATTGGAGGTTGCTTTGGGTTTGCGTAATCCCATGGGCTACGATCGATAGGTCGTGCCGGCAGTGGATAAGCATTGACTTAGAAGCAGTTAGTTCGGCATCCAGTTGGTGTAGTATCAGATGGTCACACAGGTGGGAACAGGTTGGGTGTGTGGGCCGGCCGCGGAGGCCTGATGTGTTTCAGCGTACTACTGGGGAGGGTCCAGACTAGGTGTTAGGGGGTTGTAACAACATACCTATATGCGCATCGTGTGGGCATCGATCTGGCCGGTTGCTAGTTCAAGGCAGCTGAATACCTCTTGTTCTGTGGTAGTACGGGCATAGTAAATGGCCCTGGGCTCTGAACGACTCGAGACAGGCACAGACAGGCCCTTAGGCTCGCCCTTCGGCTGTCGCCTCACGGTGATGTCGAGGGGTGGGTGAGGCAAGATCCAGCCAATCAGCGGCTGCGAAAAGGCTGCAGGAGGAAGTGTTGCTGATCTGGCGTCGTCGGGCAGGCGGCCATTAACCATGTTGGTTATAATGGCATCTGCATAAGTAGTGGAAGCAGAAACATATTTGTCGGGGCAAGTAATGCACATCCACGGTATTAGTGGATTCCTTGTGCTAATAATGCAATTGTAGAGGCCAAATCCTACTTGGCGGTGTAGAGCCCCACCTTACTTTCTAAAGGTGCAGTTTTCTCCTTGGCATGATTGGTCAGTGCTATTTGCAAATAGCCTGAGATCAAGTCAAATGTGTTGAGGAACTTGGCAGATCCAAGTTTGTCCACCAGCTCATCGGTCCTTGGTAAAGGATGGGCATCAGTCTTTGCGACTGCATTTAATGCTCTATAGTCCACACAAAATCTCAATTCTTTGGTTCCTGCCTTTGGCGCTTGCACAACTAGACTAGCCCACAGACGTGTAGGTGGCTCTATAACCCTGAGGTCAAGCACATTGTTAAGCTCCTCCTTTATAGGAGTTCAGACATGATCAGACATTCGGTAGCCCCTTCTTTTGACAGGGAATTTGCCACTAGTGATTATATCATGCAGGCCCCAAGGGGTCAAGTCAAGTGTCAAAGAAAACAGGGAGGCAAACTGACTTAACATAGCTTTGCACTCCTCCCGTTGCTGCAGAGTCAGATCTGAAGAGAGTGTGACTCCTTCAATTGTCTCATCTGAAGGGTGTCCGCTGAGGAGATCAAGGAGAGGCTCACTCTCCTCCTCCTCCTCCTCCTCTTGATCAGAGGCTAGAAGCAAAGCTCCCAGTTCTGGTCTAGAGACATAGGCCTTCATACGGTTAGTGTGAAAGACCCTAGAGGCCTCCTTGGGGTTGCCCAAGTCCACTAAATACTTCACCTCTCCAAGTTTGCCTACAACCTTCAAGGGTCCTATCTGTTTGTCCAGTAAGGCCCTCTGCCTTGTAGGAATCATAACAAATACTAACTGATCTTGAGTAAACTCCACCATGTTGTCCTTCTGGTCATGCCAATGTTTGACCAGAGCCTGACCAGCTTTCATCAGGTTTTCTGTTGCTTCTGTCATCAAAAGTACCATCCTCCTCCCGAGGCCTAGCACATAGTCGGTGACACTGACTGGCTTCAGGGATAGAGGACTCTCCAAACCCTCTTTAATCAGAGACAAGGGCCCTCTGACCGGATGACGATAGAGGAGCTCAAATGGGCTGAAACCCCCCCTAGCATGAGTCACCACTCTGTAAGCAAATAAAAAGGCATGGCAGTAGAAGGTCCCACTTTATTCTCAGGGGTTCTTCTCTGGCACCCATCATGCTCTTCGTTGTTCTGTTAAACCTCTACCAACCCATTTCTTTTAGGGTGGTAGGCAGTTGAGAACGTGTAAGTTACTACACATTTCTTCCACATGGTCTGCATGTAGTGGGACATACAATTAGATCCCCTGTCAGACCTGTCAGAAAAAACTTCCTTAGGAAACCCAACCCTGGTAGAAATACCAATGAGAGCCTTAGCCACTGCTTGGGTAGTAACAGTCCTCATAGGTATAGCCTCCGGGTACCTGGTAGCATGGTCTACCCCAACCAATATAAATCGATTTCCTGAGTAAGTAGAAGGGTCTAGGGGACAAATAATGTCAACCCCCAACCTCTCAAAAGGAACTCCCCCCAATGGGGGAGGGGCACTAAAAGCTGCCACATTCTTGGATCCACTTTTGACAGAGGTCTGGCATGTGTGGCAGCTTCTACAATGTTCGTCAACATCTGCACCCATCTTGGGCCAGTAAAAGTACAGAGAAAGCCTCTCTTTGGTCTTCTTGGAGCTCAAGTGACCAGACAGAGGTATCATGTGCTAGTTGCAGTAACTTAGATCTCACCTCCTGGGGTACTAGCAGTTGCCTGAAGTTCCCTGGGGTAGATTCTGTAGGCTCACTGTAGAGGAGTCCATCCTCCCAGTAAAGGCTATGCTTCCCTGGTGCTTGCCCTTCCAGCTGGAAAGCTGTCTTGTCTCAGACTTTCTAGAGAGGAACACTCTCTCTGTCCTAGAGGGTACACCTTCTGCAAGCAAGGTCTGCAGCTCAGGATGGTCTGTAGCATCCAGATCTTCCAAGCAGGGAAGGATCTCCACCAGTTCGGTTTCACCAGTAGCTGGGTTTTCAGGAGTTGGTTCGCCCACCCACTACGCGTCAGCTGGGGAAGGGGTCACTGGGGTGACCTGGGACTGTCCTCTCGGGGAAGTCCTCGTTTTCAGAGCGGGTTCGAGACCCTTTGTCTTTCCAGAAACTCTGGATTTCTCCTTGGTCTCTTCTTTCTAGAAGAGAAAAATTGGCATGTGCTGGTTTGAGGTGCTGGATTCCTCCCTGACCTCAAACAAGAGTCTCTAAAGGTTGCATCTCTGGCTAATCTTGTCAGCTCCTATCTCTTTTTGCTGGGAGGCCTGGGGGGTACTGCAGACTACTCAAAGAGTTTTCAAGTCATTACCCAACAGAACTTTCCCAGATACTTCAGATTGCATACTAACAGGGATTCCTACAGTCATGTTGTTGCACTGGACGAGGGCTGGCAAAATAGGAACCATTTGAATAGGGCGTCCAGCAAGTTTAGTGGGACCTTTGGGTGCCTTAGCTACATCCTCAGGTTTGAAGAAACTTTCATCCATTGTATTGCTGGCCCCAGTGTTTCTGATGGCAGGAGTCTCCTGGCCATTTAAAAGTACAAGATCCATATGATTTATTTTGTGTTGTCAAGTGTGGTGTTATACACATCTATATTCTGTTGTTCCCACAGACCCAAGGACACTAAAGAATCACTATCCTGAACTCCAATGGGTCATAAGCTAGTAGGTGAAAGTGAGCACCTGTCATCAGAGCTTCCTCCTCTGGAGTGAAGGCTAAGGAGAGAGTGTGGACCCCTGAAGGTTTACCCTTACATCTGGGATCTCCTTTCACATGGTCACCAGACCCACAAACCACACATTTACCAAAGCTTTTATGGAATTGGTGTTTCTGGCAACCTTTCTCCGGGTTGGCCCCAGCGGTTTCACTAGCCCTACAAGGTTTCCCATGAAATTTACCCTCATGGTTTTTGTGGCCCTCTTTAGGTGGTGGAGAATTAGAATTTTCTTTACCATATTTCTTGTGCTTTCCCCCCCCTCATCCTTTTTCTGAGCTGCCCCAGAATTCTTATGAGTGGCCCTGTTGGCAAGCCATAAGTCAGCAGCTTGAGTTAGTCTCTGTATTGCTCTCTCCCGAAAAGTGCACGGAACAACCATAAATCACCAATGCAATTATAGAGCAAATACTTCAACCCATAAACAGACAGACGCAATAACTCACAGCCACGCACTCTTAGAAGATACTCAGCTCTTTACGGCTATTTATTCAAAGCTTACAAGTACATAGAAATAACTCATAAAAATAACAAGGACATAAATCACAGAAGTAAACAAGTCAAAAAGAAATACATCACCGTGAGCTAACAGAATTTCTCATCTCGTCCAGAAGCGGCTGGAAGACCCCGGGAACAGCCAGGCCGAGAGTACCACAGCTCACAGGAAGGCCAGACGGAGCGTCCTTCTCTGGCTGAAGTCTCACCTGACCCCCTCCGGGTTTCTGCATATATACACACTCCACAATGGGGAGTTAATTCTGGAAATTGCACCTGCGCAGTTGAAAATGTGTGCAGCCTTTCACTGCGGTGTAAAGTAAATATCCAACATGGCTTCGAGTGCTCCTAGAATGCATTGCGCACCCGCGCCATTTTGAATCAAGCATGAATCAAGCATTACAATTCCACCCTTTGGATATTTATCTTCCGTAGCCAGGTGGCACTGGAACTGGTCTCTGAAACCTACGAAAGATTAAAACTAAATTGGGAACACATTGAAGGCAACAACAACAAGCAATTATAATAGACAGTATAATAAAAATGCAAGCAAAATGTAACGTAGTGTACCCCCAATATCAGCTATCCATGAAAATAACCAATCCCACCAGTTTCTGTTACGATCTTGAGACACTTGAGAAATGAGATCCCTCAAACCTCGAATATGACTTTCAATAGATCTTGAGTGGTCACTTAAATTGAAACAACACATACCTTCAAAGGCATTACACCCTAAATTATGTTTCAGCAATAGATAATCAACAGCAGCTCTGTTCTGCAAAGTTGCTTTTCTAATAACTTGACTATCAAGGAGTAATTCTTCTAAAGCCTGCGAAGTATGATTAAGACTTTTAACTACTAAACACGCTAATTTCATCAAAGATTTGTAACCTCCAGCAGCTAAACCCCAAACACCTACTACTGAAAGGGTTAATGCTAGAACCTCAGCTTCTGATAGCAAATGTACAAATGTACATGTGAATCACAGTCAGGAGATAGCCCTACAGATTCAAAGGTTGACCTTTTACCTCGAGTTATCGCCGAGTGTAAAGGAAACATCATTAGTCCTAATCGAGTCAAAGCACATGGACCTCCAGAAATGTTAGCTGGAATATAAGTATATGTAATGTTACCACATGAAAAGAGCCATCCTGTTGGAAGTTTCACATGATTCAAATGACTAGCAGTTATCACTGTATGATTGCAAGACAGTGTTATTTACACTGGTGCATTTGCGTGACATTCGCGAACATAGTCGCCTCTCGAACAGAGTAGGATTGTACTGATTGGTCAACTCTATTTGTCGGCATTTACCAATTTCTTGGGCCTTGCACGTCATAATGTAACACACATCACCTTGGGTTATATATTGTATGTAATCACACGTGTCAAATTTCTCCATTTCTTGTCAGTCTCTTGGCAGAACCGACAATATTCATAAACTGAAAAAGATTGTCTAATGTCTGAGTCTTGAACTAAAGAATCATTATGTGTGACGCCGAAGATATGCTTTAAAACCGGAACAAGTGTCGGCACCGCTACTAAACATGTATGGGGCACATCAGTAAGACAAAAGTGTGATATGTTAAGTACTTGTTGTGCCAGATATATCCACATATTCTCTTCTTGGGTGATCATAGGAGAGTGTTTCCGCTTTCCTACGATCGCGTCTGGCACGACTGGCATCAAGGTTGTTTTTACTTGCTCCTGGTGTGTTTGTCGCATTTCACGGATCCATGTCTTCGGTCTGGCGGGCTTTTCGGCACTGACATAGGGCTGCTTGGGGACAACATTATTCATCACTATCAGTATCCCCTTGATCACTGGCACAGATGTGACATTTGTCGTTGGTAACAGTAGATTTATTAATTCGCCCAAATGGAGTCCATTTAGTGCCACAGTTACACCAACCAGACCCAGGATCTACAAAGCAAACCCAGAAAAGAGATATCAGTGTTGCACATCACTCTCTGAGGTAACATTTGTCTGCGGGTACATATTGCCATTTCTTTCTACAAGGCTCCATTACTAAAACCACTTGATCTTTGCCTGATGCAATGACATCTGCTGGCACTGCTGGGCCACTTGGCTTTTCCACCCACACCTTTGCACCCGGTACCATACTATCTGAAGAGCCAAAACCGCGATCCCCACGGGTAGTTAATACTGTAGGCGGCTCCCCTTTCTTAATCATGGACAATTTAATGGGAATGACTATCAATTGGGCCACTCGATCACCCTTGTGGATTGATAACAATTGATCCCCACTATTCATTAGGATGACTTTAATCTCGCCTTGGTAATCAGCATCAATTACCCCTCCCAACACTTGAACTCCCTTCAATGCTAGGCCAGATCTAGGGGCAATCCATCCCATATGCTCTGGGGGAATCTGTACTCTAATTCCGGTTTCAATGACAACTATTCCTCTTGGATCTAATCTGATTTCTTCATTGGAATGCAAGTCTACCCATGCCGACTCTGGAGTTGCTCAATAGGGAGCTAAAGAACTTGGCGCAACTTCCCAGTAGAACAATGTTTCTCTGACTGAATTAGGTTGAACCTGTAAAGTAGGAGTCATTAATCGCATCAAAGGAGTTTCATGTTCATACACAGGTCTATTGTTTAACACTTGCACCGCATCAAACACACGATCACGCCAGCCTGCCAAACTGCCGTCTCCAGATTTGCGCAACTGTTCTTTCAGTAATCCATTAATTCATTCAATTAGCCCTGCCGCAGCTGAATGGTAGGGAACATGGTAGACCCATTCAATGCACTTTTCCTGACAAAATTCTTGGACTAATTTGCCTTTGAAATGTGACCCATTGTCACTTTGAATCTGCAAAGGCACTCCATAATGTAATATGATCTGATCTAACAACCTGATGGTTTTGGGTTGCACGTTTGCACGGCAAAACCATCAAATATCCCGAGTATGTATCCACAATAGTGCATGCATACTGACAACCTCTGCTGATTGGCATAGGACCGATATAATCAATCTGCCAAATTTGACCTGGTAATTTTCCTCTTTTCAATGTGCCTCGAACAATCTGAGGTATAGGTCTATGTAATTGGTGTTGGCACACAGGACATTGCAAAAGGATTGTTTTCAATATTTCTAAGGGAAGACTGATGCCTCGAGCTTGTACCCACCTGATAGTAGCCTTTTCCCCAAGGTGCCCACTTTTCTGATGGGCCCATTTGGCCAAACCCTCCATATCGTCTACCCGAGCCTCTGCATCCACTGTCGCAATCTTGGTGTGTTCGTCGGCAACAGAATTAAACCAACGTTCTAATGAATCTGTGGCACAATGCGCGTCCACATGATATACAGTGACTTCACTTTGTAACAACATTTCTGCAATATCTTGCCACAGTTCCTTTCCCCACAACTCTTTTGAATGAATCTTCCATCCATTCTTTTGCCAAGTCGGCAACCATACTGCCAATCCATTCGCCACCGACCA